>NC_090267.1:190307959-191672959 GCF_040414725.1 Anabrus simplex | reverse complement strand
AATTCATTAACACTGGAAACACTCAGACAGGAAACATTTTGGAAAATTATTTAATATATGCATTCATACTCCTGTTACCAACAAGACTGAACTACACTGCATTATCAATATTCCAGAATACTATCTCACGTAGTTCATTGAGTGTGTTTTTAACAAAGTCTCGAAAGTACAGCAGAGTGGACACACCCATTTCTTCCGTAGGATCAAAGGAATTAACTCAGTTTGGCTCCGTGTCATATCACGAGCAGATTCCACTTTGATGACGATTTGACATGCATAACATGTTTCGTCCGCACTATCCTGTAGGTCCTTGAGTCCGAAGAGAGGGCAAAATTTGCATCCTTTTGAAGCGGTGAGAATAATCCTATACGTATTACTCTTATTTCTCGAGCAGAAGCATTCCTGAAGTAGATGATAAAACTTTGTATAAAACTGAAAGCTACCTAATTACTGTTTCCTTGGCATGGCTGTCCGTAGGGTAACCAAATGTTTTCACCTTCCATTGGCTTTGACTATCAGACATTCCCCAGATATTTCTTCAGCATCAATTCATAAACGTTGCCATGTAAAAAGAAATCCTGAAGACCTCATGTGTAGAATAATTTTTAGATATGAAAAGGGAACACCTCAAAAATGTAAACGAAAACAGTATTTATAATATTTTATTTTCCCACTTTACTCACTCCATTTTAGAGGAACTTCCTCTTATCTCGAGTATTATCTCCCAAGCAATTAGGCTCGGACGTTGGGGTTTTATTAATCAATATCTAAACAATCAAAAATACGTTTGTTGTTCTGTATACAAATCAATACGTCTCCACTAATCAGTACCAAAAGTTATGCTAAGGCTAACGAGGCACTCGAACGAGTCGTAGAGGTAGTTATATCGTCGAAGGCTCAATAAAATAAAATTGTTCACAATACATGATGTAGGCTACAGGTAGCGGGTTTTATGTGCTGATGCCAGCTTTTATATCGAAACTCTCAACAGATGGACTGGACAAAGGAATGGCATGGAAAATAAAATAGCAAGGACTATCTGCAGTAAAATCTAGCGATTTATTCTGTGGAAAATTAACTTCAGTTCCAAAAATGAGTATCAAATGATTGCTTAGAGGTGGCGGATATTGCTCTATGATAATAATAATAATTATTATTATTCTAGCACTTTTCCACACGTGTGAGGTTGCACATGTGGATTTGGCCCTGTTTTACGGCTGGGTGCCCTTCCTGACGCAACCTAATATGGAAGGATGAAATCACTATTGCGTATTTCTGTGGTGGTTGGTAGTGTAGTGTGATGACTGAATATGAAGAGGAAAGTGTTGGAACAAACACAAACACCCAGCCCCAAATCAGAAGAATTAATCAAACACGATTAAAATCCCCGAACCTGCCGGGAATCGAACCCGAGACCCTCTGAACCGAAGGCCTCAACGCTGACCATTCAGCCAATGAGTCGGATTGCTCTATGATACAACATGAAGCTTAAAATAGTAAGGTACATCTATAATAAAATTTAACTGTTTATTCCCTAGACAATTAACCTCAATTCCAAATGATTGTCTATAAGTGGCGGATTTTTCTCTGTGATACAGCATAGCAATTTGTTGTGTGGATGAGTATTGCTTTCAGGCATATTTCCGTCAGTCCGTTTATCCCAAACTAAACAGACTTCGTATTAGCCGTAGAATGGATTACTGTAGTTACTTCTATCGTATGTACCATAGTTTTTCATTCCTCTATGTGATATAATATTGCATTCCATTATAACAACATACTGTATGTGTATTGTTTCATTACCTCGAAACTTTGCAAGTTCATCTGTGGGATATTAACGAACTACAAGATACGTTGAATAGGAGCATGCTGGAAACTGCTAGTATTGCCTATTTATACTGGGTTTATAATTTTTGCCACTGTTATTATTGTATTCTAAAAGTTAATTATTATTTGGTGCAACTTTGTTTAAAATAATGATAATAATAATAAAATTATTGGTCTTACGCACATTGACTACTTTTACAGTTTTCGGGGACGCTGAGTTGCCTGAATTGTGTCCCGCTGGAGTACGTGTACGTGCCGGTAAATCTACTGACACGGGGCTGACACGATTGAACACCTCCAAATACCACCGGACTGTGCCAAAATCGAACGTGCCTACTTTGGGCCAGAGAGCCAGCGCGTTAACCAGTTGTGCGACTTAGCTCGGTTTCAGTACAGAAATGTGCGAATGAAACGTGAAATCTCACTATTTAAAAATTAAATGAGGTCGGCCTGTCCGCATTCCGAAATGGTATCACGTCTAAGGTGTTGGAAAGAATTTCATGTAATTATGTACAAACATTTGCAGAGGGAACTGTCACGTGAATAGCTATATTTTATTTTAAAATATGGACGTGACAGTACATTATTTGCGAAAAGCCGCGTAATAGATTATTCCTATTCTCGTGGTTACGTGGATATATAGTAGCACTGATATACCGTAAGTTTATTGACATGAAGAAGATAGCTAAAGACTAATTAACGAATTAACGCATGGATTGGTGCTGAATAAAGCAGCTGACTTGGGTGATGGGGTAATGCGTAAAGAGTGGAAGAGAGAAGTTATCTAGAATAATGGACAGGGCCTTGGAGGATAATAGAAGTATAAGGAGAAGATGGTCACTCAATTTTTAACGATATAAGTGAAAGAGATGTGGAACTAAACAGCCGGTACATTCGGCTATGTTTTGTTTCAAGATATTGACCTAATATTTTTGAATTTATCGAAAAAGTCGCGTTTTAGTTTTAAACGAGAGGGTGTCTCCCCATTTACTCAAACGCACCTAAAATAAAGAAACAATTGGGCTGAAATTTAGTACGTATATACCTCAGATCCTTAATTCAAATATAGATATTTTATATTTTTTCAATAATTAACTTTTTATAATTTGGAGCAATTAATATATAGGTATTTACTGAACTTGAGCAATTTCGCCCCTCTAAAATCGAAAAATAGTAACGGAGAATTCGTTAGTCCTATTACCAAATAAAGCCCACCATTCATCTTTCCTGGTACGAGCAGACAGCCAGATGGCGTCAAATTGAAATGTCTGCACACGGTAGCTGAGGCCATACGATTATTATTATTTATTATCTGATCCTCAGAGAGTATTCGCTTCGGTTTATGTCTGCGCGACTGGAATGCCGTTTATTTTCGGCTGTACGTCACCACATTGCTCTAGGTCGTCCTCGTCCTTTCGTTAGTTCCTCGATGGTAAGAGGCCTCTGTGCGGGATTATTTTTATCTAGACGTCGTGCGTGCCCGTACCAGTACTATTGCGTCTCCTCCAGTTTTTCACTGAGAGGGGAAGTATTAAATGATCCTCGCACATGCTCATTGTCGGTGAAATGAAATGGCTTATGGCTTTTAGTGCTGAGAGTGTCCGAGGACAAGTTCGGCTCGCCAGGTGCAGGTCTTTTGATTTGACGCCTGTAGGCTACCTTCGCGTCGTGATGCGGATGAAATGATGATGAAGACCACACATACACCCAGCCCTCGTGCCAGCGAAATTAACCAATGATGGTTAAAATTTCCGACCCTGCCGGGGACCCCTGTGGCCAAAGGCCAGCACGCTAACCATTCAGCCATGGACAGACAGAGTGACAGCCGCTGACCATCGGAGCATCCGCATCTCCGTGATGGCGTGTGATCATCGTGCCTCTTCTACCTTGTCCAGTCCGACTCGTTGGATGAATGGTCAGCGTACCGGTCATAGGTTCAGAGGGTCCCGGGTTCGATTCCCGGGCGGGTCGGGGATTTTAACCTTCAATGGTTAATTCCAGTAGCCCGGGTGCTGGGTTTTTGTGCTACCCCGAACATCCCTGCAACTCACACACCACACATAACAGTATCCTCCACCACAGTAACACGCAGTTCCCTACACACGGCAGATGCCGCCCACCCTCATCGGAGGGTCAGCCTTGCAATGGCTGCACTCAGCCAAAAATAGCCACACGAAATTGATAATAATAATACCTTGCTGAGCATTCAGAGCCGTAAATGAGGGCAGGTATGATGAGAATCTTATATGTCTTGCCTTTTAGCTTTATAGGCATCTGCCTCTCACACAAGACACCTGTCAGCAAACGCCATTTCGTCCATCCAACATTGATGCAGTGCTTCACGTCATTATCGATCGTGGTATCGGTGGCAGTAACAGAGCCCAGGTACTTAAATTTGTCCGTCATTACCAGTGGTTGACTCGCTAGGCAGATTGTATTAGTTGGATCTTGAAGTTCTGGTTTGAACTTCCCTATGTGTACTTAAAATTCCATAGAATAAGCATATGCATTTTTATTTGTAACTTTAGTTGTTCTCCAAGAAATTTCGCCCTTTACTGTATGTTTTAAAGACTGCATTCCAGAGCACTCACCGGCCGAATGCTGTTCGTCAACGACGGGTAGGTTCTGCTAGTATACAAGGTGTTTTCGTGGTGGTGGTGGTGGTGATGATGATCCAGACTTTCAGTAACGGTGGAGAAGAGTACATGGGCTAGGGAATCCTGGCACGAAAACGTATCAGTCGCTGGGTATAAGCCGATGTTAATTTGGGATATTAATGGGCGTGGGAGAGACTCGGTGTTTCAGGTAGCAGCGCGCCGGCCTTTCACCTCTGGGCTCCTTGGTTCAAATTCCGGTCAGTCCATGTAAGATTTTTCCTAAATAAAGCAGAGGTGGGAAAGGTTTTTCTCCGGGTACTCCGCTTTTCCCTGCCATCTTTCATTCCAGCAACACTCTTCAATATTATTTCATCTGTCAGTCATTAACCATTGCTCTAGAGGAGTGAGGCAGGCTTTATCAACCGGCACAATTCATATCTTCACCGTTATACGGGGACTTTATTCATTCATTCATTCATTCATTCATTGCATTCCTGATACGGTCAACTAACTGGAAACACGTTGTGGATTTTCAATTTTCAATGAACGTGAGATTAAAATAAAACTTATTAATATTTGCGTGGAAGTGTAGTAGCTTCAATAACTGAAATGCATTCACGCACAACAAAGACATGTATTTTCATACCCTACATGTGTCTTGTAGACAAGACTCTTGCCATAACTCCACAAGACGAAATCAAGGTAGTGGGATCAGATCAGGCGGACGAGGTGGCACTGGAACAGGATCTTCTCTCCCTATCCACCTTGCCGGGAGCGTATAATTGAAGTGTTCTCCAATAGCATGTGAAGAGCGGGCTGGGGCCACATTATGTTGAATCCACATGCGTTGATAAATCAGCAACCTACGAAAAACGACATTGGCGTATAACGTGCGACGGAGTTGTTTCCAGATCGGTGTTCCCTATCTCAAATTGATACACGTGCCCTTCTCCAGCATCCCTGAAAGTGTGGGAATTCCTGCATCAGATTTATATTTTTGTTACGCCATGACTCACGTCAAACCTTATTACAAGTAACTTTCCATTCTGAAATTTGAAGAATTCAGAAATCATATAGCCGTGTTGGTGTTCAGATTGCTAACTGACAGAATTCCCCAGTACCCGTCATCAAACTTTGCAATATACTTTTCCTCTTTTCATCAGCATAATACACATCCGCCATATCCTTTAGCAGGTCAGCTGCCAATAATCACTCATTTATTGCGACGGGAACTAGATTATAGACTTCTGTTCCAAATAACATCCGCACCAGTAACTCACTAGAGTCTTTCAATTCTTCCTACAGAAAGTACCTCTTAGATACATAAACCAACGGTACGAATCGTGATGAGTAAATGATGGTATGTGAGTGTGAGTGTGTATAACTTAGTTAATATTTCATTAAATTACTTTAAACATATTTTTCATTAAATTTCCATTTAGTAGTTTGACAAGTGATATGTACATATTGGTACAATTATTATGTTGCATTTATTTTGAATTTATGTTACAAATTAGTTTCTTTTAAATTTTTAATATTCTCTGCAATTTTTCTGTACAGTGATGTGGTTATGTGTAAGAGTGGACCATGAGTCGTAATTTCGCCACTACTAGGTAAGGGTTATTCTGCCCGAAGGCAGGTCCGAACCTCCGCAGAGGTGTTCCTGAGCCGGAGTTTACGTGCGGTAGGGTGGCCAGTTCATTTCCGCTCCTCCATTCCCTTACCCCCACCAACAGCGCGTGGCAACCCATCCAACTCCTGACCACACCCAATGTTGCTTAACTTCGAAGATCTCACGGGATCCGTTGTTTCAACACGGCTACGGCCGTTGGCTCGCCACTACTAAAGGCAAATAAATAAACTAAATAAAAGTGATCACGGGACACTCTGTATAAATAAGCTCAATTTTCACACTCTGAAATTAGACCTAACAATGGTTTATGAAAACTGTTACCACAGCAGAGTACGCCATACGGCTGTTGATAGCGCTGTCTGTGAGTCACTTTTGACTGAGAAGGTGCTCCGAAAAGACGTTAAAGTAAGCATATTTGGTTAATATTTTTCTGATGAATGCAAAGGAGAATTCCTTCATGAAGTGTATCTCTATGCTGTCTATGTAGGAAGAGGATAATGAGCGCACAGACTTCATTCAATTGTAAATTAAAGGTGATATAGCGGTAGGGGCTTACTGACATACAGTAGTAAAGTCGCGATCTGTAAGGAAGAGAAAAATTAAGAAACGAGTTTTCCATTCCTTGAGCGGCATATGGCCTTGCAATGAGCTCAGCTGCACTAAAATTGAGTGGCTGATTAATTCTTGGGCGTCTAGCCCCGC
The DNA here is from genome assembly GCF_040414725.1 of Anabrus simplex. Classification (NCBI taxonomy): domain Eukaryota; kingdom Metazoa; phylum Arthropoda; class Insecta; order Orthoptera; family Tettigoniidae; genus Anabrus; species Anabrus simplex. The sequence goes on along the minus strand of NC_090267.1, from coordinate 191,666,200 downwards.
GATGTAGGGGACAACGCGTCCGCTTGTCACCCGGCGGCCCCGGCTTCGATTCCCGGCTGGGTCAGGGTTTTTAATTGTAAATGATTAATATCCCTGGCCTGGGGACTGGGTGTTTATGTCCTCCTTAACGTTCCTTTCATCACATTCAGCACTCTACACTTCCGCAATTACACGCAGGTTCATATCATATGGTGCAAGTAGTGCTGGAAGATCTTCAGAGGTCGATGCTACGAACAAATATCATAAAATAAAATAAAAATATTGGGGCTAAAGGCGGCTGAACATGGTGTTAACCACTCTATCACACAAATGACGAGGTTACGAATAATGGTAGCCACTCCTCCAAGGGCCTTCGTTATCTATATTCACATGTCTTTAATTTTTACGTAACAATGTTCGATTATTATTGAGCTACTGTGACCAGTAAGTGTAATGTTTTGAATGTCTCCGTGTATTATTGCCAAAAATCCCACTTTCATTATAGGTTCTTGTATATCTTTGCTAACACTCATTTGCATGAATACGGAATGAAGCTGTGGAAGACTAATGTTTTAACCTCTGAGTCATCACTGAAGCTTAGAAATAATGTAAAAAAATTCATTGAAATACATTATGTGAATTATGCGTATGAGTGCAGGTAATGTCACCTCCTAAGTAGGCCTCGCAAGTGTGCGCCTATAAGGTGCAAGGCGGCATACGTTGTACGCACCATCGTGTGGATTTACTGAAGCTGAATCTTTCATTGTAATCCTGGATCCCTCAAGGCAGGGCTGAAAGAACACAGCGCTACCTCGCGTAGGAAGCTTTAGCAAATCCCTCTCCACGTTACGTATTTACGGCACAAATATTTTGTCTACAGAATTGCGGTAGGAATGGGATGATGGTATTTAAGATGGCTTTCAAAAACACCAGCGTGGTTAAGTATTTCTGTTGGATAATAATATCTTCTCGGTACATTAGATGGTGACAGAGGAGACGAAGTGAAATGGACGGGAATTTTTATGTACTTGTTTTCTTTGTAAAATATCAGGGTGATGGCATTAATATTAAGTAGACAGATTCCTTCATAGCCGCAAAACATTTCACCTTTCAAGACGTATTTGAAGTTGCAATAATAATAATAATAATAATAATAATAATAATAATAATAATAATAATAATAATAATAATAATAATGTTAATTCTACGTCCCACTAGCTACATTCCTAGGCTTAGCTTATCCCATCATCGCCATAAGACCTATCTGTGCCGGTGCGACGTAAAGCAAATAGAAAAAAATCGTGGTTTGTGGAGACGGCGCGGTGCCGGAATTTAGTACCGCAGGAGTTCTTTTAAGTGCCAATAAATCTACCGACACGAGGCTGGCGTATTTGAGCATCTTCGAATACCACCGCACTGAGCCAGGATCGAAACTGACAAGTTGGGTTCAGAAGGCCAGCGCTCTACCGTCTGAGCCACTCAGCCCGTCATTTGAAGATGTCTGAAATCAGTTTCATATGATGTTACGAATGTTATGTGTTTTTAAGTGTACATAAAGAGTTCAGGACGATGAACATTGACCGACGTGATGATCACAGATAACAGTGCTGCATTCGCTGATACTGATCCTACGTATACCGAGCTCGACAGCTGCAGTGGCTTAAGTGCGGCCAGTATCCAGTATTCGGGAGATAGTGGGTTCGAACCCCACTGTCGGCAGCCCTGAAGATGGTTTTCCGTGGTTTCCCATTTTCACGCCAGGCAAATGCTGGGGCTGAACCTTAATTAAGGCCACGCTCGCTTCCTTCCCAGTCCTCGCCCTTTACTCTCCCATCGTCGCCATAAGACCTATCTGTGTCGGTGCGACGTAAAGCCACTAGCAAAAAAAAAGACAAAAAGAGAGAAAGAAATGATCCTACGTATATATTGGACCGCGTAACAAATAAACTCAAACAAAACGAAAACCTTAACTACGGATTTTATTGGCTTGCTGCTCACCTTTTGTGTTCAACACTGTTGGATCGTATTCCTGCAATTGAAGGAGTTGTCTACGCGGTGTCAGTCCTGTAGCTGTACGCTTTCAGTCGAAAGACGCTGGGTTTAATCCCAGCATTCACAAATTACATTTCCGTATTTTATCATATCGTCGGCTTACTTCTAAAACCTGTTACAATGTTCTTCCTACCCATTATATTCCCTAAGACTGGTAACGCCTCCCAGCCACATATTTATATCCAATCCATCAGAACCTTTTTTGTAGTGTTCATTTTCCTATGCTACTCTGTAAAGGAAAATGGACCTTACCGCACCGTATTGTAGGGATGTTGTTTTCAAGGCGAATTTAAGCACTCCTACAGTTTAATGTATGTATGGTTCATTTTCCTGACACTCTCCCACAGGAAAATGAACACAACGAAAACTGTTCTGATGGACTGTGGCTGGGAGGCGTGACCAGTCTTAAGGAAGAAAATGGATAGGAAGTGCATTGAGAGATACGAGGTTTTAGAAGTAAGCCGTCGATATTCCCAGACCACCCGGTGGCCATGATCATGTCAAGTCATTACGGTCTGACACCGTGGTCAGCCGGTTCGAGTCCCGTTCATGCAGAAAATTTTTACCATCAGAATGTTGGCTGGCAGGGTAGGGGAGATGGTGGTATACATTTTCTAATTTCTAGATTGAGGGATAAATGCTTGAGTTCAATTCCAAACGTTTTCACAGTGTGCATATGGAGTAAGGGCATACGCAGCTGTGGATTGTGATTTGTCCGTCAGGTGGCGGCGTTAAGCAGTGAGCAGACCCCTTGGAATTTATTCGACAGGAGTAGGCTTTGTGCCGAGACGCAGTTTCACCCTCTCCCTATATCATCATCATCATCATGTCCGACTCGTTGGCTGAACGGTCAGCGTACTGGCCTTCGGTTCAGAGGGTCCCGGGTTCGATTACCGGCCCGGTCGGGGATTTTAACCTTCATTGGTAGATTCCAACGGCCCGGGCACTGGGTGTTTGTGCTATCCCTGCAACTCACACACCACACATAACACTACCCTCCACCACAATAATACGCAGTTACCCAAACATGGCACATGCCGCCCACCCTCATAGGAGGGTCTGCCTTACAAGGGCTGCATTCGGCTAGAAATAGCCGCAAGAAAATTTAAAAAATCATCATCATCATCATCATCATCATCATCATCATCATCATCATCATCTCCTCAAACCCGGATGCGCAGTTCACCCATGAACATTAAATAGAATAATACCCACCAGACCTCTTTTTCTTTTGACAATTTGCTTTACGTCGCACCGACACAAATATATCTTATGGCGACAATGGGAGAGGAAAGTGCAAGGAGTGGGAAGGAAGCGGCCGTGGAGTGAAAATGGAAAACCATGGATAACAGTCTTCAGGGCTGCCGACAGTTGGGTTCGAACCCACTATCTCCCGAATACAAGCTGATAACTACGTGACCCAAGCTATGCGGCCACTTTCTCGGTGCAACGGATCTCTTCGGAGACAATCAATCAATCAATCAATCAATCAATCAATCAATCAATCAATCAATCAATCAATCAATCAATCAATCAATCAATCAATCAATCAATCAATCAATCAATCAATCAATAACTCTCTCAGTAGAACACTGAGACGATACGTCGATTAATGTCAAGGCTAATATCGTCAATTAGCCGGGCGGTAGGGGCGCGCCTTTGAGCATGCATCCGGGAGATAGTGGGTTCGAATCCCACTGTCGGTAGCTCTGAAGATGGTTTTCCGTGGCTTCCCATGTTCACACCAGGCAAATGCTGGGGCTGAACCTTAATTAAGACCACGACCACTTCCAACTCCTAGGCCCTTTCTATCGCATCGTCTCATAAGGCCGCTGTGTCGGTGCGACATAAAGCTACTAGCAAAAGAAAATTGTCAGTTTCCTATTTCAATGTTTTGTCTGAAAATCTCTTTGTGCGCGTGGCGTTTCATGGCTTGCACAAACACACACGCACACAGCATTCTGCTACTTTTCCGAAATCGTTCCTGGATCCTTGGCTAAATGGTCGGCGTCGAGGCATTGAGTTCCGAGAGTTCCGGTTTGGATTCCTGGCTGGACCGGAGATTTTAGGATCACCTGGTGAATTCCTGTGGCATTGGGATTAGGTGTTTGTATTTAAATCAGTACGCACATTTTCATAAACACACAACACAGCAACTGCCAACCAGCATAGAAACACGCAGTTGTGAATGCATTTCTCCCACATATCGTTGTCGTTAGGAAAGGTATCTAGCCGTTAAACAGGGCCAAATCCATTGTGCGACAGTTTATACCTGTGCCACTCTCTCCCACTGAGTGTGTGAGATAGGTGACGGATGAAAAGAAGAAGAATTTTAATTGCATATCCTACACCCTGGTGGGTTCCTGGGAGTGACCTACGTTGTACATACGACTGTGGTCAAGTTTCTCGGCCGGCCTGACTCGTGGTGGGTGTTACGACAAACGCAATCGTGCTGAGTGGCTCAGGCGGTTGAGGTGCTGCCCTTCTGACCGCAACTTGACAGGTTCTATCCTGACTCAGACCGGTGGTATTTGAAAGTGCTCAAATACGGCAGTCTCGTGTCGGTAGATTTACTGGCACGTGAAAGAACTCCTGTGGGACTAAATTCCGGCACGTTGGCGTTTTCGAAAACTGTAAAAGTAGACAGTGGACACAAAACCAATAACATTATTATTATAAAAGACAAACAATCACGAACCGAGTGAGGTGTCTTTTAGCTGTGAGTTTGCATTCGGAAGATGGTAGGTTTGAACTCCACTATCGGCAAACCTGAATATGATTTTCTATGGTTTCCTGTTTTTACATGAGGCAAATGTACCTCAGATAAGGTCACTGTTACTTCCTTCCTTGCCTTATCCCATTGCCACGTATCCCACCGTGACGTAGAAAGCAGTAACAAGTTCTAACAGTAGCTCCCTGAAGGCGAGGAGCTAACAAAGTGTGTCTAAAATGGCTGGGAATCGAACGTGAGATCCTCTGAGCCGAAGACCATTACTCGGACCACTAGTGAGGAAAACTGTTAAAGTAGTTAGTGGACGCAAAAGCAATAACATTATTATTATTATAAAAGACAAACAACCACGAACCAAGTGAGATGGCTGCGAGGTTCAGGTCTTTTAGCTGTGAGCTTGCATTTGGAAGATGGTAGGTTCGAACTCCACTATCGGCAAACCAGAATATGATTTTCCATGGTTTCCTATTTTCACATGAGGAAAATGTACCTCAGATAAGGTCACTAACATATTAAATGAGGTAGAATTAATCCGGCTCTCTGACAACCGATAGATTTCAAACACACAAAGGCAGCCCTGAGTTGTTATTGGTTGAAATGCTGCAGTGTCCAGTAGGGAGCCAGCATGTTTTAAAAATACCCTCACCTCTTGACTGACTGACGGACTGGAGGCGAAGTGCGTGAAGGTTAATACTCTGGTGTCGTGTGTCTGCTATTCTCGCGCTGCCACGTCATGCTAATGTTTATTGCTTTAAGAAATTTCTTTTGCTTCGTTCCATAGAACATGGGCCAGACTTAGAGTCTGAAATTAAGTGAGGGAAAGGAAGGACTGCGATAGTGCTCGACAGTAGCTGAGAGTTAGTGTGCAGCGGGGTGTGCAGTGACCTATTCCAGTGTGCTGTGTTGTGTTGTGCTGTGCTGTGCTGTGCTGTGTTTTGTGTTACGTGTGTTCAGATTTGCGTATTACAACTTAGTCGTACGTGATAGATAAACGTTGGTCAGCAGTTCTTTTGTGTTGGATTAAGAATGTCACTTTCTCGTACATCATCATCAGCCAACATAATGGAATTTTATTATCCAATATCTTTCGAGGTAAGGAAAACATATCTTAAAACTACAGTAATTAAAATGTTATTTAAAAATAAACCGTTGGAATTGTGTTTCTGATGACCATGTCGGGTGGAACAGCTGAGTGAAATTTCCACTGGTACCTCACCTAGGTGGCAAAATTTCGAATTGAGACAAATGCACGTCGGATTTTTAATAAAGAAGTAACGCACACCTTGTTCGGATTTGACGTAAATCTGGTGAACTTATGTGTAGGATGACGATATCAACAGGCACGTAAAACCAAAAGCTTCAATTTTTCCAATTTTCCATCCGATTGAGACAATTATCAAATACTCTTCACCAAATAAAATAATTGGATAAATGAAATATATAAGGAATGCAAATTACAAAAGTACATTGTTATAAATATTACTTAAAAATATTCTATGTGCGGCATAGGTTATGAAAGTTAACATTCATTACGGAGAAAAACTGGACAAATTTAAACTGCAAACAATACTTTTGTGAATAAATTATAATAAAGGTTATGTGGACTCAAAACCTAGATTTATTCTGTTGTACTGTATTGGACAATAAAATGGCCTTTACTTATGAAACGTAGCTCTATGAGAATACAGCGATTTTATTATACATGGATCGAGAACTGTAAGATTTAAAAAATAAATAATTTAAAATATAAAATAAATTAATTAAAATAAAATAAAATGATTTTAATACGTTATGCTCATCATTTCATAGTCACAAATTTTTCAGAAATTCATCTGGAAAATCTGTCCTAATATATCATAAAGTGAAAATTTTGGAAAATACGCATTCACCACCTTTCTTAATAAATATTTACAACATCAGAATCCTGTTCGGCAGGTTAAGCGAGGTGGTGGTATACAATTTATAATCACTAGCTATCGTGCTAAGAGCCTGGGTTCAGTTCCAAATTTCTCCGCAGTGTTCATAGAGAATAAGAGCATATGATGCTGTCGATGGTGATTTGTTCGTGGATGGTGACGTTAAACTTGAGCATACCCCTTGATGTTATTAAACAGGAGTTGGCTATGGACCGAAACCAGGTATAACTCTCTCTTTGGTGATTTTGTAGTAGTGATACTTGTTTTACGAAGGATTACAACTAGGTAATCATCATCAGCATCAGTCTCATCCTACAAATGTACGCGCAGGTCGCCCATGCGTAAATAAAATCGCATATGGCTTTTAGTGCCGGGAGTGTCCGAGGACGTGCTCGGCTCGCCAGATGCAGGTCTTTCGATTTTACTCCCGTAGGCGACCTTCGCTTCGTGATGAGGATGAAATGATGATGAAGACTATACATACACCCATCCCCTATGCCAGCGAAATTAACCAATGCTGGTTAAAATTCCCGAACTGCCGGGAATCGTACCCTGGATCTCTGTGACCAAAGGCAAGCACTCGAAATGTTTAGCCATGAAATGTCGAATAGAAAGACCTGCACTAAGCAAGCCGAAAATGTCCTCGGTCACTCAAGGCACAAAAATCCGTACGATAAAATGAAGCATTAAAAAATATTGTCTTAATATATTTTTTACAATTTTAGGATTTATCAGCTGTGCATTGCAGTTGCTTGTACGCTTGTCTCTTGCGCTCAAATTTTCCGGTTCGATTCTCGAAATACTTGGTTGACATTTAAGGCTGCTTCATTGTGTGATAAACCTGTTACAGTAGATTTCTCGGGAATTGAACTAATACTTTGTCTGCGTAGAATTACAACTCTCCAGTATTTATTAAGCATATTATGAAGATATTTTAAAATGCATGATAGCATTTAGCCTACATCAGTAGTAATCAAACTTTTTGGTTGGCGTACCTCCAAAATCCAATTCTCTTACTTTCGTAACCCCTAAATAGTAGTATACTGCGAGTATACCAGAAATTACAAATGATTATTACTGGATGCCGAAAAATATTAAATATCATCGTCATCTTCCGGAGATTTAATGCCGAATGCCGTTCATGACAGCAGGAGATTTTCAACGGAAAATCCCACCCCAACAACACTGGGAATCAAACGAAGTTCGCTGAGATGAAGGCAAGCAGCTAAGCCATTTCATCACCCTGTTCCCCAATAATAAAAATAAAGTATTGTATATATATCGTCGCTCCTTCGAAGTAAAGTTTACACGAGAGGTCCAAATCTGAGCGGTCATCAATAGCCAGAAAACTATTCCTGGCATTTCCATTGCTTGATGATAGCCGAATTGTGCTACCATTGGAGTCTTCTGCTTCCTTCTCAGGCAACGCGGCAAGCCTTCTTAAGGTAGATGGAGAAACGTGGTTTTCACGAGAGTAGAATTGCCTAGGAACGATATAGGCCTACCATATATATTTAATAAAACCAAACCCCACGGCACTTAACGCCCTTGAAAGAGCCTCGGCCTGCCCAGCGATCACTGCTCAGCCCGAAGGACTGCAGATTACGAGGGGTCGTGTGGTCAGCACGACGCATCCTCTCGGTCGTTATTCTGGGCTTTCGAGACCGGAGTCGCCATCTCACCGTCAGATAGCAACTCAGTTCTAATCACGTAGGCTGAGTGGACCTCGAACCAGCGCTCAGGTCGAGAGAACAATTCCTGACCTGGACGGGAATCGAACCCGGGGCTTCCGGGCAAGAGGCAGGCACGCTACCCCTACACCAAGGGGTCCGCCAATATATAAATAAAACCAAAGTCACCCCGTCCAGGCCAAGAAGGCCTTTCGAGGGGTGGAAGGTAAAGGCTTCCACTATCCGTAACCTCGGCACTTAATGTCGTAAACTGGTTAGCTCTACGCCCGGCCGCTTTTGCCCCCAGGAATTAACCTGGTACTCATTTTAGGTGTAGGCTGAGTGAACCTCAGGGCCATGTGCATCTCCGGAAGTGGAAATCTCGTTTCTTAAATTTTACCACTTCCTGACAGGGATTCGAACCCATGTCCTTCCGGGCTAACCGAGCACCCTTTACCGCCTCGACCAGGCAGCCCCTACAATATATATATATATACAGGTAAAATTATTAAAGCAATAATTGCTATTGTACTGTAACTACTGCTACTGAAAACAGTGAAGTTAAAGAGTGGATTTCGGTCCGCCTCTGTGGTGTAGTGGTTAGAGTGATTAGCTGCCACCCCCAGAGGTCCAGGTTCGATTCCCGGCTCTGCCAAGAAATTTGAAAAGTGGTACGAGGCCTGGAACGGGGTCCACTCAGCCTAGAGAGATCAACAGAGTGGAGGTGGGTTCGATTCCCACCTCAGCCATCCTTGAAGTGGTTTTCTGTGGTTTCCCCACTTCTCCTCCAGGCAAATGCTGGGGTGGTACCTAATTTAAGGCCTCGCCGCTTCCTTCCCTCTTCCTTTTTGCTATTTGCTATAAGTCGTACCGACGCAGATAGGTCTCATGGCGACGATGGAACAGGAAAGGGATAGGAGTGGGAAGGAAGCGGCCGTGGCATTAATTAAGGTACAGCCCCAGCATTTGCCTGGTGTGAAAATGGGAAACATCCGAAGACCAAAAAGTAGTTAGTGGGACGTAAAACAAATAACATTATTATTATTAAAATGGGAAACCACGGAAAACCATCTTCAGGGCTGCCGACAGTGTAGTTCGAACTTACTATCTCCCAAATACTGGATACTGGTCCCACTTAAGTGACTGCAGCTACCGAGCTCGGTCTTCCCTCTTCCTTGCCTATCTTCTACAATCTTTCCATCCCCCCGCAAGGCCCCTGTTCAGCATAGCAGGTGAGACAGCCTGGACGAGGTACTGGTCATCCTCCCCAGTTGTACCCCGACCCACAGTCTGAAGCTCTAGGACACTGCCCTTGAGGTGGTTGATGTGAGATCCCTCGCTGAGTCCGAGAGAAAACCGACCCTGGAGGGTAAGCAGATAAAGAAGAAGGGAAGAAGAAGACGGAGCACTGTACATAACATGACTACGCATTTTTACACACCTACTCAATACGGGGTATAACTGACACATATTTTAAAATGAATAGCTTGGAAAGGAGACTCTGTGTAGTGGTAGATAAAAAACAAGAAATCAAAATAAGATTTTATTGAAAATGAGTAGGCTACTCTTTTCTGAACTGTTCATTGAAAAGAGAAACTACGTTAAATATTCGTACCCCTTGAGACGACCCCGAGTACCCCTAGCGGCATGCGTACTACACTTTGAATACCACCGTCCTAGACAACATGGCTCTTGCAAATATGCTGTAAATAGTGGACAATATTTTCAGCATTAATTGTGCTAAGTTCACAGAGGAAGAGAACAATGATAGTCGGCATATGTTTGTTAACTGCATAGTTTACATGATTATGACTTATTATTATTTTTTTTAGAAAGAATCCGACTAAAGATATCCGTGTATACTGTTAGTGTAATGAATTTTAGCGCTATATTGTGAACCTACTTTAAAGATTACGACTACCGTTACAAAAAAGGAAAAGAGAAAGAAAAAGAAAAAACACGATTGGTGTCCAGGTTGCAGTTTGACGCTGCCTTTAATGGATAATACTAAAACGTCTCATTGTCAACATAGCGAATTCCACAGCCATCTCCATGTCTTGAAATATTACCGTTCGTATATACTATACCTCGGATTTTTAGGTGGTAATAGGTTAGAATGCAAAGTAATGTGGTTCGTTGTACCATAATGTTGGAAGAGTAGCATAAATTCAAGGAATTCTATAGGCTGTACCCCTAATATCTCACAGCATAACCGTTGTACAGTGTAGGGTATACTTGTTACTGGCTTTGCATTCTAACCTATCAGTACCTAATAATCCGGACTCTAATAATTACTCTTCGATTATCTTCCGAAAATTAAATTAAACCAGTTACAAATCCTCGCATTTACTAATAACTTTGTATCCGAGATATGAACCTGGTATATAGTCTGCTACTATAATTGGCATATTAATGCCTCCACAAAAAGAGCTACAGAAGGATACGTTCAAATAATATTTTCAAATTCCTGATTCTGTGTGTTGAAAATATTTGTAATTACTAAACTCTATTTCTCATGATATTGCGGATAATTTATACAAAGAAGCGTAAACACTAATGCCTCACTGTAAACATTACTTATTCTGCAATGTGCGATTTAGCAGCTGGCTTACAGGGAGTGCATTATATTGCAGGATTACAAAGAATGATACACCGTGTTTGAATTGCGGTAACTGCAGAGTGGTACAAAGCAAACAGAATGCAGGAAAGTTATTAGCACTATGCTACATATAGTGTAATTCTGTTTTCATGCTAATTACCGGGTACCGATTTCGAATGGCTAGGTAATCAAACATTCCCTTTGTAAATTCGTGCTTGAGAGAGAACCAAGAGAACGAAACTCTTTGTAGCTGAAGCCTATTGGGATTGCACACTTGTGCGCTCCAGTACAGAATATGAAAAACATGTAATATTTCTCTTCTGAATATAAGATCGCATGTAAAATGACGCAGCTAGAATTATGAGAAAATAAAATAGAATCAAGGTTACTCGATGAGCATGTTTCACTTTGTCACGCCAATAGTTGCAAGTGACCTGAGGACAGGTTCCTGTCTAAAATAACTCCTCTATCTATCTATCTATCTATCTATCTATCTATCTATCTATCTATCTATCTGTATAAAACTGATATTGTGTTTGTCTGCCTTCTGAAACGCCATTATGTCTAAATCGCTTGGTGGAATTTCATGTCATTTCGCACGAACAATCGCAGAGCATATTGTCACATGACGAAGAAAATTTCTTATCAAAACACTGTGCATATCATTTGTAGAATTATTTGCAAAATTCGCTGGTCTCTGTCTGCTTATTTCTTCTTTAAGCAGAAACTAGAGTGACAATTGGACTGAAAATTGGTATGGGTATGCCTGAAATGCGTAATAATCATGCAGGTACATCTCGATTTAGCAACGTATAACAATTAAAGAATAATGGCCATAAAACTTCGGCATGTTTATCTGTTAAAAATAAACGGTTATTACTATTGCAAATTGAATTCCGCCATATGTACTTTAAACTCAGTTTCCTACAATGAAAGCACAGGAAATTTCTTGGTAATCTTAATGGTGTTCAAGCATGTGAAAGTACGTGTTCCAGGCCACTCGCTCGTTAAACGCTATACGACCGGGTATAGTAGGATAAATCACACCATAAGTACTGGACCAACTTGATACGGGTACACCGTAAATACTCAGTTCACGCAAAGGTCAATTTTGATTTTACAATATAGCCTAATCATTTTCCAATGTCTGTCCCGTGGCATAAAAAATTACTATTTACCCGTTAACTATGGACGCAAACAGAAATTTATATCACCAATAACATCAATGACAGGTACATTCCGCGGTACATTTCACGTTGAAAATTAACAGTAATCAGTTTCAACGTATAGAAGATATAGCTGACTTTAAAAAATTGTATTCAATCATGTTATCAAAGCCGAGTTTTACATCACCAGATTGACCATCAGATCCAAATGAAAATAATTATTTCTACAGGATATTGGCGTAGGGAAACTATGGTCATTTTTGTGTGTACATTTTTTCTTGAAATTTCATATAAATTAAAAAAAGCTACTATTACAATTGGTCTGTAGATTCGCCAATGATGTCTACAATGGGTATATCAGGGATGTCCATGTGCGGCTCAGAGTCGTATTTGTAGCTAGTTGCAACCCCGAAAATTTAGCCAACAGTCCACATACGATCCAAGAACCCGTAGGTAACCCTCCAGGTGTGGCAACGAAATTCTGGTGAGAATATTTTTCTTCCTTGTCATGCACTATGGATACTGACCCACGAACTAATCAGCAACGATAGTATATGCTCTGCGAATTTTTAGCATAATATTATGTGTTTCTTAAGTAGTACATACATTTGCTTGACGTCTTACCGACGCAGATAGTTATCATGGCGACGGTGACATAGGAAAGTCCTAGGAGAGGGAAGGTAGCGTCCGTGGCCTGAATTAAGGTACCGCCCCAGCATTTTCCTGGTGTGAAAATGGGAAACCACGGAAAACTATCTTCAGGGCTGCCGACAGTGGGGTTCGAACCCACTAGCTCCCGGATGCAAGCTCACAGGTTCGCGTCTCTAACTGCACGGCCAACTCGCCCGGTAAAGTAGTACACCTTCCGTCAACAAAATAAAAATTTCCCAAAAACGTTCGGTCAATACGACATAATGCTTTACAACAATATATGTTATAATAATAAGGATTACTGGGCTCTAAGTTAACGAAACGAATAGCCTTTAAAGCTATAAAAAGGACAAAGATTTTTAAGGCTTAATAGTTATTTATACTCCTTTAGAATTGCAGTCTAACGTCATTATTGACTATAAAAAATAATAAGGATTAGTGTTATTGTTAATTGGTGACTGAATTTTATACAAATCCATTTTAGAGATATTAAAAGTGAAGACTTAAATTGAACATTCAGAAGGTAGTTTACTATAAACAATTATTCTTAGCTATGAGGTTTAGCAGAAATATTGATATTGGTTATATGACCTATGTTATTTTAACACTTAAATCGCAATCAAATATTTCTTTTAAATACGATAGATTTTTAAGTTGAACATACCCGTAAATGCAAAGCCATACGATTACTGTAGCTGCAGCCACACTTCAATCTTAGATACGTCCTTGCTCACGAATTCTCTGAGGTAAACTACATTTTATTTGTTTTATCTTAACTGTTTAAAGTTTAGACTTCACTCCAGCTGATTTGCAAGAAAAATCATAAAATTGTTCCATATTTTAATGCACTAGCGACCCCTAGCGAGTTCCTCTGCGAGGTAAAATAAATGCACACTTGTAAGTTGGTAAAGCAGATATAACAAGCAAGTAAATTCTCCTTTGCACATACGTAATGCTGTGCATTTAAGGGTTGGAGTAATAAAAGAATGCACCGAGCTTGATAGCTACAGTCGCTGCTGCCAGTATCCAGTATTCGGGAGATTGTAGGTTCGAACCCCGCTGTCGGCAGCCCTGAAGATGGTTTTCCGTGGTTTCCCATTTTCACACCAGGCTAATGCTGGGGATGTACCTTAATTAAGATCAAGGCCACTTCCTTCCCACTCCTAGCCCTCTCCTGTCCCATCGTCGCCATAACACCTATCTGTGTCAGTGCGACGTAAAGCAACTTGCCAAATAAAACAATGATAGTAAGTATAAATTAGATGTTGATGTTAGCCTTACTTCGGTTAAGTTAGGAACATTATTTCTCGTTTCAACGAAATGCATATTTTCTCCACGGAGGAAGTCAGTCAAAATTATGGCAAAATGGTCCGTTACATTCTACGCGACACTTTCTTTCATGGTTTGATCTAGCCAGTTTCCCTGTAAGTGGTTTGTGATTAAAGACAGGTATTTCAAAATAATTTGCCTATTAGGAAATTCTTTACTTTTCCGTAATTCACTATACGTAATGAAATGTTCAGGCAATTTCTCTAGATTGTTCTTTTATCGCTCACTTTTTATCACCGTATGATACATTCATTCACTTTGTCATATATGTGTAGTCACTGATAAGTGGCTTTTGATTTACCGAGTAAATAAGTAAGTAGTTCATTTAAATGAAATCTGTTCTCTCTCTCTCTCTCTCTCTCTCTCTATATATATATATATATATAACTTTTTCTTCCACACACTCTCTCGTATCTGTATTTACAACCATAATTGCACTAACGTAACCTATAACCGCCGAGTGACCGGCGTCACTTCATGAAACTGGAATCCAAATCAAGATCTTAACGTTCTGTTGCAGCTGCTTTGTGCTGTGTTCGCTGCAGGTAAAATGGATAAATAGACGAATATGTGCTTCATTAACCGGATGTCAGCGAGTGAAATGGCTGACCTTAGAAATTCTGATAGATAGTTGAATAAAAGAGGACGTTCGACTTACTTTCATGAAATGTAGCACGAGCAAAATGAAACATGGAATCGTACATTATTAACATGATCGATAAGACAACTGTGACTCACACTGATGGAACGCTATCATTGTAATGGCCGGAACAGAAAGTTTGCGGGTTGGTTCTGGACTAAATTAAATATGGAAGTGTAATTTATGAAGACTGTAAATGGATTTCACTTTTTTCCATTATCCAGTGGTTCTTCGCGTTCTTTGTTGCTGCTTTGTAAGTACACGGGGCATTTCTATTACCGAGCAAGTTGGCCGTGCGGTTATGGCGCGTAGCTGTGAGGTTGTGTTCGGGAGATAGTGGGTTTGAACCCCACTGTCGGCAGCCTTGAATTTGTTTTCCCGTTGTTTCACATTTTCACACCAGTGAAATGCTGGGGGCTGTACCTTAATTAAGGCCACGGCCGCTTTCTTCGCACTTCTAGCCCTTTCCTATCCCATGTCCGACTCGTTGGCTGAACGGTCAGCGTACTGGCCTTCGGTTCAGAGGGTCCCGGGTTCGATTCCCGGCCGGATCGGGGATTTTAACCTTAATTATTTAATTCCAATGGCATGGGGGCTGGGTGTATGTGTTGTCTTCATTATCATTTCATCCTCATCAAGACGCGCAGGTCGCCTACGGGAGTCAAATAGAAAGACCTGCACCTGGTGAGCCGAACGCGTCCTGGGATATCCCGGCACTAAAAAAAAGCCATACGACATTTTCGTTTCCTATCCCATCGTCAATATAATAACTATTTGTGCCGGTGCGAGGTAAAGCACATTGTAATTGGGAATTTCTCTACGTGATTAAACTTATGTATAGTATCTTCGTTGAAATATCTTATGAAGAAAGTATTAAACGCCTTCGTATAGTAATGGGATTAATAGAGGATATTAAGCTACCCCTGATTGACCGATTCGTTGGTTGAATGGTCAGCGTACTGACTTACGGTTCAGAGGGTCACGCGTTCGATTCCCGGCCGGGTCGGGGACTTTAATCGCTTCTGATTAATTCTTCTGGCTCGGGGACTGGGTGTTTGTGTCCGTTCCAACAATCTCCTCTTCATATTCACACAACACACTACACTACCAACCACGACAGAAACACGCAATAGGTATTATATCCCTCCATATAGGGTTGGCGTCAGGAAAACAGGGCCAAATCCACATGTGCGACGCGGTTCGCATCCGCGGCACCATAGGATTGGGAAAAGCAGTAGGAAAATAAGAACAAAACTAAACTGATTGTAAGAGCACAGTTTGTGGATCAGTATATGGCTAATACATAATAATAATAATAATAATAATAATAATAATAATAATAATAATAATAATAATACACAGAGATGGCATATTGATGAAACGACCTACCGAAGAGCTGTACCAGCACACTGACAGACTCACAGACATGATCA
Source organism: Anabrus simplex (assembly GCF_040414725.1). NCBI lineage: Eukaryota > Metazoa > Arthropoda > Insecta > Orthoptera > Tettigoniidae > Anabrus > Anabrus simplex. The sequence continues at coordinate 191,650,034 of NC_090267.1, read as the reverse complement.
GGAAACGCAGACTAACTTTCTATGGGCACATACAGAGAATGGAAAACAACAGGTTTATGAAGAAAATCTTTGATTTAGTAAACAGTTCAAGCAAGAAAACAAACTGGTATCATGAAATAGAGGAAGACTTAAGGCAGGTGGGGATCTACAGGCAAGTGATAGGAGACAGAAATGAATTCAGATACAAAATTAGGAATACAAAATGTATAGTAAATGAGAAGAAGAAGACAGGAACATTGTGGAGAGAACAAAGGAAATAGGAGCACAGCCAAAGGATGAAGACATTTTGGGAAGAGAAGAGGAAGAAGGAAAAGAAGTGAAAATCGTCTCATCATCGGATATTCGAGTTCAAACACTGTCCATAAGGGCAAAAATGATATGATTGAATGGTAAGGTAAGGGTGTATTCTGCCCGAAGGCAAGTCCGAACCTCCGCAGAGGCTTGCCTGAACCGGAGTTTAAGTACGGTAGGGTGGTCAGTTCCTTTCCGCTCCTTCATTCCCTCACCCCCCCCCCCCCCCCACAACAGCGCGTGGCAACCCAACCAAATCTTGCCCACGCCCCATGTTGCTTAACTTCAGAGATCTCACGGGATCCGGTGTTTCCACACGGCTACGGCCATTGGCATGAATTAATGAATAATAATAATAATAATAATAATAATAATAATAATAATCATCATCATCATCATCATTTGGCCTCAGCTATCGTGTTCTGCCATTTTCATTTGATTCCATCTCGGCAGACTGCTCGTCGATATCGACTTTAAGTTCTATTCCACCAGATGGCAGAGTAAACCGAATCTCTATTCGGTGATCTCTGGCTGATGTTTAATTGATTTTGGCTGGGAAACACCAAGTTAACTCAGAGATGTTTTAAGTTGCCAGTGTTGCACGATACCGATTGTCGAATGGGCATTTTCCCGACGTTCAAAAATCCGACTACTCTGCCGAGATCCGAGATCATAATTCCTATTGTTCCGTATATACCTTACGTATATAAAACTAAACCCATGGCACTACAGCCCTGAAGGGCCTTGGCCTACCAAGCGACCGCTGCTCAGCCGAAGGCCTGCAGATTACGAGGTGTCGTGTGTGCAGCACGACGAATCTTCTCTGGCTTTCTAGACCGGGGCCGCTATCTCACCGTCAGATAGCTCCTCAATTCTAATCACGTAGGCTGAGTGGACCTCAAACCAGCCCTAAGATCAAGGGAGAAATCCCTGATCTGGCCGAAAATCGAACCCGGGGCCTCCGAGTAAGATGCAGGCACGCTACACCTACACCACGGGGCCGGCATCTTACGTATATGGTAATGTAAAGTCGAGATTTATTTTATCACAAAGTAATTACAGGAATCATACAAGGCTGAGGTATTTACGATTATTTGACATGAATTCCACGAAATATTTCTTCAAACAAAAAATGACAGAGCAGAATACAGTTGGGAAGTATTACGCATAACGTTAGAGGTACGTCATGTGGCAATTAGCGAGAACGAGTTCTGCTACGGGCAGGTGGAAAATAGGGCTCCGTCTTGTCTGAACAACACCTCCCTCTTAGCTCACAAATTCGAGTAAAATAAAACCAAACAAAACAAACAATTAAAGCATTGATTAAAACCACACAAAGGTGTCTTATTACAGTACAGCACAACTTCAAACTAACTCAAATAGAGTACGATGTGGACTGCTCCCGATACAATATCCCAAGCAGGCCACGCGGCGATCGATCAATCAATCAATCAATCAATCAATCAATCAATCAATCAATCAATCAATCAATCAATCAATCAATCAATCAATCAATCAATCAGTCAATCAATCAATCAATCAATCAATCAATCAATCAATCACCACTGATCTGCATTTAAAGCTATCGCCTAGATGGCAGATTCCCTATAAAGCTAAATAGTCTACTAATGTTAATCCATGCAATATTTTCGTAACACTACTCGTTTGTCGAAAATCACGCAGAATAAATTGTATTACTTTGCTCAGGTTTTTCGCCTGTACCAGGCGAGCTGGACATATCCTCGGACACTCCCGACACTTAGGCATACGTTAAATTAAACCTAAGTACTTACAGTGATCCCCATGAGCTACTTTCTCTCAATCAACTCGGTGATTAAAACTCAGAGGTCTTTTCCGCTTGGTCAAATTTACTACCCGAATGTTTACGCGGTTAGGGTCGCGTGGCTTGGAGCTTGTATTCGGGAGGTGGAGGGTTCGTATCCCACCGTCGGCAGCTCTGAAGATAGTTTTCTTTGTTTTCACATTTTCACACCAGGCTGTGCCTTAAGGCTACGGCCGCTACCTTCGCGATCCTAGCCCTTTCCCATCCTTGCGCTGTCGCAAAACCTTCAATATGCTAGCGCTACGTTAAACCATTAGCAAATAGGGAGTATTGGATTATCTCTTTTCTTCTTCTTCTTCATGATGCGCCTTCTCCTAGCGGAGGTTGGCGGTTCACACAGCCACTTCGTACGTGATGTTGCAGCATGGAAAGCATCTTCTGAAGAGGCTTTCTAGTCATAATTATAATTCCCCATCCCGGAGATCCGAATGGGGGAACAGAAACTTTGGATAATAATTTTACGTTAAACAGAGCCATGCCATATGAACATAGAGGGATATCATTAGGGATATTTGATGCAGTGGTTTCCCGTTGCCTTCCACATCCTAATGCCGCTGACCAGTTGTAGGTTCTTCCACCTTTTGGGACCATTTCCTGTCCCAAAGAAAATAGAGTGTCCTAACCTCTACCTGCTCATCCACCCTCAAGGATACTGTTGCCACTTGGTAGAGGGGATCTTCTTATACCGGAAGATACTCGGTCCCTTCATTCGTTAGCCGCCTGCATATAATAAAATTGTCATAAACTGTCGTTGCCCCATCTCAACCTCGGCGAGATGAATGTCAGGATTTCACCGTCATTGAAACTGAGACCATAATGGCTTTTCTCAGTTTCTCTGGATCTTCAGAAAGGATCTCTTTTCTGCCCTTCATAAATCTGACTTCCTTTTCCGGGTTTGAATCCAATATCTTGGGATCCAGAGACCGATACTCCCCTAGTGATCAGCAGAGGGTGCCCTATTCAGCAGCAAGAAATTAAAGTGCAAATTAAATTTTAAAATTAAAACTAATTACTAAATTTTTAAATGTCTGAATTAGGCTACTGTATTTCACGAATGGTAATTAATGTATGTTAGTCATGAAAATTAATTTAAGTAGCGATTATAGATTCTATGTTATAACAGTTACATTTTCACTAAATTTAATTTAGTGAAAGTTGTATGTTCTTTCACCGTAATGTGTCTGTATATAGTTCTAGACTATAGCGTATGAATATTATAATCACTTGTTGCTCACTGATGCGCCGGGAATATTTCCTACCTGTTCTATTCCTCTAGCTCCTCTACTTTGTACTTAGCGAGTGAGGACTTGATGTATTACGAGGAGACTTTCCACTCGCCTAAGAACCCAGCATGTATTGTACGGCTTGCTGGTGTAGTGTGCTAACTGCTTAAGACCGTCCCGGTGACAAATATCCAGAGCCACTCGAGTGCAGAACACTGCGTTCCACCACCGCTTTTAATTCTCGAGGAAGCCATTACCAACCTTCTCCGCACTTCTTTACCATTCAATAAGACTTGGCTCTTTTGTAAGGGAGTATTTCTGACTAGCAAAAGACTTTATATCACTAAGAAGGGTACAGCATTTACATTTTTACCAAATCCCTGTAGCTTCCTTTCTACCAACTGCCCCGTCAGAGTACTGCCTGAATGATTGATAATAATAATATATATATATTAGCGAGAAAACGTGGAAGTGAATAGATTTTATCTATATCTAATGTTTCACTGTTTCTAAACGATAAAATTGATAGATAGTTATTACAATAATTCAAACAATTGAACATTTTTGCTGTAGATTCACCCAAGAGACTTGGGATACCGCGATATCCATTCTCGTGCACTTTTTAGGGCGTGTGTGATGAAATGTGTGTCTGTGTTATTATGATTGGAAAGGAAGCAGCCAACCGGCTATATCAGGATTCGATAACGCTACCTTAAACACAAATAGCTCCTAGCCACCTTAGTCCCACATCAGGTCAGAAGAATATAATTGCATTTTGACTTCATTTATGTTGGTTGTACTCCTGCTATATTTGAAAAATTCCTTCAGCTGCTAAGGATCGTATGAAAGGACAAAATGTTGTAATTTTGTTTCAAGGTGGATTTCAAATGTGCTAGTAAATCAGAGATGAAGCACACTTAATCATCCAGAAAATGTATGATCAATACACATGATTCTTCCAGGTACGCAGATTTCACCTTTGAAGTGGATAAATATATTTGCAAGGGTTTGTTACTAAAATTTGAAATTACAGTGGTTTAATTTTGACGTAGAAAGTATCTATATTTTCGGAACCGTACTTGGGCCGGTGAGCATTAAAAGACATGAACGTTGTATAAAATAAATAATATCTAGGTAACACGTGCGACGGCAATATTCAGTATTGTGAAGAGGAAAGACCAGTATACCGGCAAGAAGAGTTTGGTCTTAGAAGTGATACCATCGGGTTATACAGTAGTTTCACGGTCTTGAGATACTAATATCGCCCTGCCGCGCAGTTAACAATTAGTGTAGTTCTGAATATTTTATTTCAAGAATGTCCGGCTCCATGGCTAAATGGTTAGCGCGCTGGCCTTTGGCCACAGGGGTCCTGGGTTCGATTCCCGGCAGGGTCAGGAATTTTAACCATAATTGGTTAATTTCGCTGGCACGGGGGCTGGGTGTATGTGTCGTCTTCATCATCATTTCATCCTCATCACGACGTGCAGGTCGCCTACGGGAGTCAAAACAAAAGACTTGCATTTGGCGAGCCGAATTTGTCCTCGGACACTCCCGGCACTAAAAGCCATACGCCATTTCATTTCAATTTCAAGAATACCTATCACGTGCTACGTCTCATACGACAAAGCTTGCGGATGTGACCCCGATAGAGCCTCAGTCGATTGGCTGTTTTTTTTACAATGTGTTTTACGTTGCACCGACACAGATAGGTCTTATGTAGACGATGGGATAGAAAATATCTAGGAGTGGGAAGGAAGCGGCCGTGGCCTTAATTAAGGTACAGCTCCAGCATTAGCCTGGTGTGAAAATGTGAAACCACAGAAAAAACCATCTTCAGCGCTGCCGACAGTGGGGTTCGAAACCACTATCTCCCGGATGCAAGCTCACAGCTGCGGTCCCCTAACCGCACGGCCAACTCGCCCGGTGGCTGGTTGTTTAATAATAATATTGATTTCATATCCCACTTGTAAGTATTTTAAACTGTTTTCATACATTACATTACATTATCATTATAGACTGTTATGCCTTTCAGCGTTCAGTCTGCAAGCCTCTGTGAATTTACTAAACGTCGCCACAATCCTCGATTTGCAACTAGTGTTGTGGCCTCATTTAGTTCTATACCTCTTATCTTTAAATCGTTAGAAACTGAGTCTAACCATCGTCGTCTTGGTCTACCTCTAATTCTCTTACCCTCCATAGCAGAGTCCATTATTCTCCTAGGTAACCTATCCTCCTCCATTCGCCTCACATGACCTCACCACCGAAGCCGGTTTATGCGTACAGCTTCATCCATCGAGTTCATTCCTAAATTAGCCTTTATTTCCTCATTCCGAGTACCCTCCTGCCATTGTTCCCACCTGTTTGTACCAGCAATCATTCTTGCTACTTTCATGTCTGTTACTTCTAACTTATGAATAAGATATCCTTAGTCCAGCCAGCTTTCACTCCCGTAAAGCAAAGTTGGTCTGAAAACAGACCGATGTAAAGACAGTTTCGTCTGGGAGATGACTTCCTTCTTACAGAATACAGTCGATCGCAGCTGCGAGCTCACTGCATTAGCTTTACGGCACCTTGATTCAATCTCACTTACTATATTACCATCCTGGGAGAACACACAACCTAAATACTTGAAATTATCGACCTGTTCTAGCTTTGTATCACCAATCTGACATTCAATTCTGTTGAATTTCTTACCTACTGACATCAATTTAGTCTTCGAGAGGCTAATTTTCATACCATACTCATTGCACCTATTTTCAAGTTCCACGATATTAGACTGTAGGCTTTCGGCATAGTCTGCCATTAAGACCAAGTCGTCAGCATAGGCCAAACTGCTTACAACATTTCCACCTAATTGAATCCCTCCCTGCCATTTTATACATTTCAGCAGATGATCCATGTAAACTACAAACAGAAAAGGTGAAAGATTACAGCCTTGCCTAACCCCTGTAAGTACCCTGAACCAAGAACTCATTCTGCCATCAATTCTCACTGAAGCCCAATTGTCAACATAAATGCCTTTGATTGCTTTTAATAATCTGCCTTTAATTCCATAGTCCCCCAGTATGGCGAACATCTTTTCCCTCGGTACCCTGTCATATGCTTTCTCTAGATCTACGAAACATAAACACAACTGCCTATTCCTCTCGTAGCATTTCTCAATTACCTGGCGCATACTGAAAATCTGATCCTGACAGCCTCTCTGTGGTCTGAAACCACACTGGTTTTCATCCAACTTCCTCTCAACGACTGATCGCACCCTCCCTTCCAAGATGCCAGTGAATACCTTGCCTGGTATACTAATCAGCGAGATACCTCGATAGTTGTTGCAATCCTTCCTGTTCCCTTGCTTATAGATAGGGGCAATTACTGCTTTTGCCCAATCTGAAGGTACCTTACCAACACTCCACGCTAATTTTACTACTCTATGAAGCCATTTCATCCCTGCCTTCCCACTATACTTCACCATTTCAGGTCTAATTTCATCTATTCCTGCTGGCTTATGGCAATGGAGTTTATTTACCATCCTTTCCACTTCCTCAAGCATAATTTCACCAACATCATTTTCCTCCTCCCCTTGAGCTTTGCTGTTCACAACACCACCAGGATGATTTCCTATTACATTGAGAAGATGTTCAAAATATTCCCTCCACCTCTCCAGTGATTCCCTGGGATCTATTATGAGTTCACCTGAATTACTCAAAACACTGTTCATTTCCTTTTTCCCTCCCTTGCTAAGATTCTTTATTACTGTCCAGAAAGGTTTCCCTGCTGCTTGACCTAGCCTTTCCAGGTTGTTACCAAAATCTTCCCATGACTTCCTTTTGGATTCAACAATTATTTGTTTCGCTCTGTTTCTTTCATCTACATACAACTCCCTATCTGCCTAGGCCCTTGTTTGGAGCCATTTCTTATAAACCTTCTTTTTACGTTTACAAGCTGCTCTCACTTCATCATTCCACCAAGATGTTCGCCTTTTCCCATCTTTACACACAGTTGTTCCAAGGCATTCCCTGGCTGTTTCTACTACAGCATCCCTGTATGCCACCCATTCACTTTCTATATCCTGAACCTGCTTAATGTCTACTGTTCGAAACTTCTCACTAATCATATCCATGTACTTCCGTCTAATTTCCTCGTCCTGGAGATTTTCTACCCTTATTCGTTTGCAGACAGATTTCACTTTCTCTACCTTAGGCCTAGAGATACTTAGTTCACTACAGATCAGATAGTGGTCTGTATCATCGAAAAATCCCCGGAAAACTCGTACATTCCTAACAGATTTCCTGAATTCGAAGTCTGTTAAAATATAGTCTATTATGGATCTGGTACCCCTAGCCTCCCATGTGTAGCGGTGAATAGCCTTATGCTTGAAGAATGTATTCGTAACAGCTAAACCCATACTAGCACAGAAGTCCAGCAAACGCTTCCCATTCCCATTAGCTTCCATATCTTCCCCACATTTACCAATCACCCTTTCGTATCCTTCAGTTCTATTCCCAACTCTCGCATTGAAATCGCCCATTAGCACTATTCTATCCTTGCTGTTTACCCTGACTACGATGTCACTCAATGCTTCATAAAACTTGTCAACTTCATCCTCATCTGCACCCTCACATGGTGAATACACGGACACAATTCTAGTCCTAATTCCTCCAACTGACAAATCTACCCACATCATTCGCTCATTTATGTGCCTAACAGAAACTATGTTCCGTGCAATGGTATTCCTGATAAACAGTCCTACCCCAGACTCTGTCCTTCCCTTTCTAACACCCGTCAAGTAAACTTTATAATCTCCTATCTCTTCCTCGTTATCTCCCCTTACCCGAATATCACTTACTCCTAGCACATCCAGATGCATCCTCTTTGCTGACTCAGCCAGTTCTACTTTCTTTCTTCCATAAGCCCCATTAATATTGATAGCTCCCCATCGAATTCCATTTTGTTCGCCAAGTTGTTTCCAAGGAGTCCCTCGCCTGTCAAATGGGAGTGGGACTCAGTTACTCCCATAGATCCGAGGCTTGCTTAAAATGTTCTGAGCCATTCCGAAATTTTGTCCATGAGGAGTTATTTTACGTGCTGGATCTATCGATCCTAGGCTGACGAATCTGGGCACTGCAAATACTATCGGCCTGATCTGGGACCGAGTTTACTTGTATAGCGTCATAAATTCAACGCCTTGGCGTCTGATCCACTGAGGCCGACGCTAATTGATTTTGGTTTCTTGTTATTGGTTCAGACATGGTACAGACCCAACATTTGTCTGGTCTGAAAGTGGGAAACCACTCACAGCAAGTTCAGTTGCATACGAACCCACTATCGCGAATTCAAGCATACAGAAACAGGACTCGTACCGCCCAGCCATTTCACTCAATAATATGCATGTTGTACTCCATGAATACAGATTCCATAAATACTGAGGAAGCAAGCAGGCTTTACATGATTATTGGTATCGTGATCTCCCATCTCCATTTTACATGGAATCGGAACCACAGAAAGATGACTTTTCATTTAATAAAGGACACTTACATTGGCTGGGATTTGAAGTAGGTCGTCTTTATGAGAAGCCGATGACGATACCACACAGCTTTCAAAATACTGAATACTTCTCGGATGGAAATTTTAAACGTTTAAAGACATAAATTTTATGTCAGTGCAATGATAGGTCTCCGAGTTGCACAGAGTTCACAGGCAGAATAAGTACAGTTGTAGAGTAAGATATAATTCATTTCAGGCTACGCTGATGCTCCCCTTTAAAATTCAAAAACTTTCTTCTTCGTCAGAATTCATGATATTCCATTAAACTTTTCATTCTCTTGGTGACTTTAATAACTCGGTAAAATGCAACTTATGGGAGTTTCCGAATTGTGGACTGTTTTGTCCCCGACCTGCGGTCAAAGCACATGAACCTCGTGAAATCTCTGAAGACACGGCAAACTAACTTGGAGAGGGCAGCTGACGGCCACAGATTTACATGTATGGGCGAGATGCTGCCCTTTGTTGTTGTACATCACATTTCACAGCCCCTAGCGCATTGCTATGCACTCGTTGGTGTTTCACAACTTTTCAACTAGCGCGGTATTTCTTTTTTCGTTTACTAAACAGCAGCACACCAGAGGGCACCGGGACCAGGCTTGATGTAAAATTCCACATGTTCACTGGAGAGGGCGTACAGAAACTTTGTCGTCGGAGTGCATCATTCTGTGCCCATTAGTATGCTAGAAACGAACCTAGTACGGCTCACGAAATGTTGAATAACTTTCACCTACAATTCTAACTTTGTGCTCATAAAGGTCACTATATTTCCCTCGCATGATTAATCGTCCCGAAGGAGTGAATTTGCCCTATTATGCTTAAATGTGTAGTGCATAAGCCTTGGCAATATAACTATATCATTTATACCGTGTAAGACAAAATACCTCCACTAGCTGATAAAAGGTTTCTACTTTCTAACTTTCTACCTCACACTTTTCATCTCGAAATTCAGTATTAGAGTTCACGGATTTTAGGATTGTGCATTAGATTATATATTACTAGATTCGTTTTCAGCGACACAGCAAGCCATACTTAGATTTATATTAGCTGTATCGACAATCTGTACATTGTATGTATGTTGAGTGCTCCTCCCGGAAGCTGGTTTGGACCCCAACAGCTCCACCATCATCAACCGTCATGGATGGCCCAGGTGTCACTGAAGGGGCGTACTAGGGAAATGAGCAGTTAGCTAGTTTCCCGTTGCTTTCCTCACTATGCCAGAAGTTGCTATTACACCTCAGTTTGCCAAGCCCACCGAAATGCCCGCACCAACCGACCCTATGAGCAACATTTTCACACCATTTATAACAGGGACTGTATGCATAAGGAATGACATTACTAGCATCGCTCACACCTCGGTCACTTTCATGTTGCCAAAGCCAAGGATGAGACTGAGACATATCAATCAAAGTAAGAAATTTGTTCTAGCCCACACCAGGAGACATAGTGCACTGTAAACAATAGGTCTTGCCAGCAAAGGCATTGTACATTGTAGAAGTTGTGCAATATAAAATGCCGGGCTGAGTAGCTCAGACGGTTGAGGCGCTGGTCTCCTGATCCTAAAATAGCAGGTTCGATCCTGGCTCTTCCGGTAGTATTTTAAGGTGCTCAAATACGTCATCATCGTGCCAGTAGATTTACTGGCAATTAAAAGGACTGCTGCGCGACTAAATTCTGGCACCTCGGCATCTCCAAAACACCGTAGAAGTAGTTAGTGGGACGTAAAGCCAATAACATTTTTATTATCATTAAAAATATAATGGCTTACCTGCTTCATGCATTTTTCTTTACTCTACGGAGTATAATAACGCAGATGTTTGCTATTATTGCATCTTTCATCCAATTCCAAATATCTCTTTTAATATTAGGTCCACCTAAACCCTGTACGTAAATAAAATAATACATGATGCAAAATCCGAACTTTTATCTCAAGCACACTTTTATCCTTCAAACAGTGTTCGTCACAAACTTAAGAGATTTATTTCTAAGCCCATTAACGGCGACAAGGAAATAATATTCAGTCGTCATAGTGAGAAATTAACTGGTGATGGTGGTTGTTGTTGTTGTTGTTGTTGTGTTTGATTTTATAAGGTGGAAAAATAGATGGCCGTCAGACGTTTTTTGACCTGGTCAAGAGAAGTGTTATCTAAGAACCATCTTCAAATAACCCTGTGGTTATAAACTTTTCAATAGCCCGCGCTATGTTCAACAAATTTATGGCATAGTTAAAGGTTGTGTTACCGAGCGAGTTAGCCGTGCCGTTAGGGTCGTGCAGTTGTGATCTTGCATTTGGCAGATAGTGGGTTCGAATCCCACCGTCGGCAGTTCTGAAGATGGTTTTCCATGGTTTACTATTCTCACACCAGGCAAATGCTGGGGCTGTATCTTAATTAAGGCCACGGCTGATACCTTCCATATCTAAGCCTCTCCCCATCCCTCCGTCGCCGAAAACCTTCAATCTGTTAGTGCGATGTCAAACAAGTAGCAGAAGAAAAATTTTATTTTGAATAATAATATTGTAGCACTCAGGAAAATATGCCACTATCCGCTATCTTGACACCTTGGTACTTGCTGATAATTTAGACGACTTTCGATTCCTTTTGAACAGTACCAACTAATTAAGCAGAACGTTTGGTCTTAAAATAAACATTCAGAAAACAAAATGCATGGTAATCAGCAAAAAGAAAATTACCAACGCTGATTTCACTCTGAAGGGAAGCACTGTTAAAAGAGTGTCAGACTTCAAATTCCTAGGGTGCTGACTAAAGAATGGGGTCCGAAAGTAGAAATAAGAACGACATCATCATTGTAATAAGTGTAATAAGTAATATAACTTGTCCGACTCCTTGGCTGAACGGTCAGCGTACTGGCCTTCGGTTCAGAGGGTTCCGGGTTCGATTCCCGACCGGGTCGGGGATTTTAAACTTAATTGGTTCATTCCTACGGCACGGGGGCTGGGTGTATGTGTTGTCTTCATCATCATTTCATCCTCATCACGACTCGCAGGTCGCCTACGGGTGTCAAATAGAAAGACCTGCACCTGGCGAGCCGAACCCGTCCTGGGATATCCAAGCACCAAAAAAGCCATACGACATTTAATTTCATATAACTTGTGTGAAACCATGACCTCCGAACCGAAACACGTTGTGTCATGAAGTTTGTGTGTTACCAGTGGCTAGTGGCTTCGTCAATGAACATACCGAAGCCTTTGAAATATTGAAATATTGCGGATTGTTCAGGATTCCATGGGTAGCTCACATCACTAACGAGGAGGTTCTCCGTTGTGCTGGGAAGTTGCGTGGTCTTACCACTTTTAAAATGTAGGGCAGCAGCCCATTTCGATCACATATTCAGATATGAGAAAATAGCCTGATGCAGTACTGATCATGAAAGGTGAGATAGAAGCGAAACGTGGACGTGGACGAAGTAGATCATCATGGACGCGGAGTCCGACTCGTTGGCTGAACGGTCAGCGTACTGGCCTTCGGTTCAGAGGGTCCTGGGTTCGATTCCCGGCCGGGTCGGGGATTTTAACCTTAATTGGTTAATTCCAATGGCACGGGGGCTGGGTATATGTGTTGTCTTCATCATCATTTCATCCTCATCACGACGCGCAGGTCGCCTACGGGTGTCAAATAGAAAGACCTGCACCTGGCGAGCCGAACCCTTTTCATGGACGCGGAAACTCCGACAATATTCCGACATCCACAATACAATAACTCTGACGCGGGAAAAACAGGGTAGGTAAAGTTATTCCATGAAAGTCTCCAATCTCCTGTCAGGAGAGCCCACAGAAGGAAGAAGGATAATAACGTACAGATAAATAAGGCGTATATTTCAATTGAGCTTCGGTGAGAATTGATGGTAGAATGAGTTCTAGGTTCAGGGTACTTACAGGGGTCAGACAAGGCTGTAATCTTTCACCTTTGCTGTTCGTAGTTTACATGGATCATCTGCTGAAAGGTATAAAACGGCAGGGAGGGATTCAGGTAGGTGGAAATGTAGTAAGCAGTCTGGCCTCTGCTGACGACTTGGTCTTAATGGCAAATTGTGCCGAAAGCCTGCAGTCTAATATCTTAGAACTTGAAAATAGATGCAATGAGTATGGTATGAAAATTAGCCTCTCGAAGACTAAATTGATGTCAGTAGGTAAGAAATTCAACAGAATTGAATGTCATATCGTAGATACAAAGCTAGAACAGGTCGATAATTTCAAGTATTTAGGTTTTGTGTCCTCCCAGGATGGTAATATAGTAAGTGAGATTGAATCAAGGTGTCGTAAAGCTAATGCACTGAGCTCTCAGTTGCGATCAACAGTATTCTGTAAGAAGGAAGTCAGCTCCCAGACGAAACTATCTTTACATCGGTCTGTTTTCAGACCAACTTTGCTTTACGGGAGCGAAAGCTGGGTGGTCTCAGGGTATCTTATTCACAAGTTAGAAGTAACAGACATGAAAGTAGCAAGAATGATTGCTGGTAGAAACAGGTGGAAACAATGGCAGGAGGGTACTCGGAATGAGGAGATAAAGGCTAATTTAGGAATGAACTCGATGGATGAAGCTGTACGCATAAACCGGCTTCGGTGGTGGGGTCATGTGAGGCGAACAGGGGAGGATACGTTACCTAGGAGAATAATGGACTCTGCTGTGGAGGGTAAGAGAAGTAGGGGTAGACCAAGGCGACGATGGTTAGACTCAGTTTTTTCTTTTTTTTTTGCTAGTTGCTTTACGTCCCACCAACACAGATAGGTCTTATGGCGACGATGGGACAGGGAAGGGCTAGGAGTGGAAAGGAAGCGGCCGTGGCCTTAGTCAAGGTACAGTCCCAGCATTTGCCTGGTGTGAAAATGGGAAGCCACGGAAAACCATTTTCAGGGCTGCCGACAGTGGGGTTCGAACCTACTATCTCCCGAATACTGGATACTGGCCGCACTTAAGCGACTGCAGCTATCGAGCTCGGTGAGACTCGGTTTCTAGCGATTTTAAGATAAGAGGTATAGAACTAAATGAGGCCACAACACTAGTTGTAAATAGAGGATTGTGGCGGCATTTAGTAAATTCACAGAGACTTGCAGACTGAACGCTGAAAGGCATAACAGTCTGTAATGATAATGTATGTATGTATGTATGTTAGAAATATATATCATAATATGATTCATTAGGAATAACAAAAGATATATCCTGCAGAATACTGCGTTACTTCCATCAGTATCTCCTTTCTTGGCTTATGTGAAAGTGTACATTCGAGAGTTAGAAAGGTTTAAATAAGCAGTAGGTTCAACCGGACTCCGGCTATTTTTGGCTCTAGGTCTGGACGTGTGTGACGTGACAGACCCCGAGGTACTCTCTGTGGTGGGGGAGTACACGATAGTCATGCTAACAGTTCATCTCTAGCTAGACGCATTTATTTACTAGTAGTTAGCAGGTACTCTGCTCCAAGTTCAGTATATACAATAGGTTATGACGCAGAGGGAAGAAGAGTCCACCTGAGTGACGGAATTCAATTTTAATGACGCTCACTTTGTGCCGACATGGAAACCTACTATGTTACCAATAAATGAGACGTACAACACTTGGCAGGAAAAAGCTTTCCCAGCTCTCATGGATACGCTATATTTCATTCGTCACTAAAAAGGCACGGGTAGGTCAAAGTTAAGTCACTAACATTTTCACTTTCTTACTTATACGATGAACTTCATTCTACGCCTGAGTAACCAGTTGATCAGGCGTTTCCCATCACTGCTCAGGATGGTGAGGGATCTAGCATATTACTTTGAAATTTTTTAACATAATGGAGTCACTTCAATCTCCGAAGAATATTTGTTGCAAAATTCCGACAATCTAGCATCCCTAAAATCCCACTTCAATTGCAGAGTCCTTAATTCATTATGTTCTACCTATCCTAATCCTTGACCTGAAGTAGTATAAAAGGGATTTATGTGCTATAATCTGTAGTAATATATGGAAGCGTACTGGTGAGTCAAGATAGGTGTGAAATGAAAATATAAATGAATTAATGAGAAATTCCTCGTCATTAACAGACAAACGTACCGTAAAGTGAGGTAACACCGATCGTTTGCATTATTTTTCGAAAATTTGTACACACGAGTTTCCTTCTGGGACACAAATCAAGAAGTTTTTGTCCCCGTATTTGTTTTCAGCCGAACTAGGCCCTATTTGTGTAAATGGCTAAGAGAAATAAACATTCAACACAAGAAATTTTAACAGCCCTCTCCATTCCATAGATTTAGGTCCAATGGCACATTAACATAGGCTAATATACGTGAAATATCGAATTTGTCGTACAAGGATGAGACAAAGCTCACATTAAGCCTCACGACGCGAAGAACAAAACTCGAGGCACGTTTTAATGCCCTAAAACTAACAGTTTTGGAGATATTGGCACCACACTATCCCCGTTGTAGGAATCTGGTGGCCGGGCTGAGTGGCTCAGACGGTTAAGGCGCTGGCCTTCTAACCCCGACTTGGCAGGTTCGATCCTGGCTCAGTCCGGTGGTATTTGAAGGTGCTCAAATACGACAGCCCCGTGTCGGTAGATTTACTGGCACGTTAAAGAACTCCTTCGGGACTAAATTCCGGCACCTCGGCTTTCCGAAGACCTTAAAATTAGTTAGTGGGACGTAAAGCAAATAACATTATTATTAGGAATCGGGTGAGGAAATGACCGGCCGTAACCACGGCAACGTCTGCTAAAGGATTCTACAGTAGAATACAGGCGTAATTTTCGAAATAGGCACGTGCGTGAGTGTAGACAAGACCAAGGAGGGATTCTGCTTAAAATATTTTCAACTCATAGCTGGCGACAATCTGCTGAGATACTTATTGCCTCTGGAACCACATTTCCATATTCTTATCAGCATAATTATTGCGAATAGCATCAAATTGCTTTCGGTAATTACAAGGCCGATTTCAAACTAGCGTTAGCTTAATCTGCCAAGATACGGCTACTGGATCCACATTTCCATATTTATCACTGTCAATAACGCCCAGAATATTTTAAATTTGATAGGCAGCGTTAATCTTCCGAGATACGCTTTATGGTTACTAGAACCACATTTCCATACTACAACCTGTAACAATAAAGTTCGGAGAATGAAGTCAGAACGATCGATCCAGCAACACTGGTGACACGCAACGCTGCACCTGCGTAGCAGCAGGTTTTGGCCACCTGTTCCCAACGTTGTTCAGTTGAGCATCGTGTGTGTGCCGTGTAAGACCTATTTGGCATAGTGCGTGTTTAGTGCGTTGGTTCTGAACTGCGAACAGGAACATGAACGACCAAAAGATCAATGTACAGTTTTGTTTTAAGCTTGGCAATATACTGAAAGAAACGCATGCGATGCTGGTATATGAGGATCAAGCACTGTCCTTGAAGTGTGTGTACGTTTACGAGGAGGCTGGGAAAGTGTTTCTACAACCCCCGTAGCGGAAGACCGGTGACCGCCGTCAGTGACAAAAACATTGAGAAGGTGAGGACATTAATCACGATCGATCGGCGATTAACTGTGCGCATGATGGCGGGTGAACTGCAGATTAACCGTGAATCGTGCGACAAATCGTTACCCAGAAGTTAGGGAAGAGGAAAACGTGTTCTCGTCTTGTGCCACATCACTTGACTGACGATCAGAAGCAGGCACGTTTAGAGGTTTCACAGGATTTTGTCGAAGCGATGGATGCGACACCAAATTTCTTGAACTGTATCGTCACTGAAGATGAAACCTGGTGTCTCAGGTACGAAACGGCAAAGCATGGAATGGCGTTCTCTTGGATCCCCTTGTCGGAGAAAGGTCAGAGCCGAAAAGTCACGCATCAAAACGACTCAAACTCGCTTTGAAAGGAAAGAGATTTGACGATATTCCTGATATCCAACGAAACGTGACGAGGCTTTTGAACACCATCCCAAAGGAAGCCTTCTTGCAAAGTTTCCAGGACATGTATCGCCGATCTCAGCAGTGCATAGTTATGGGAAGGGACTATTTCGAAGAACAGTAAGGTCACTGTCGTGCATTGTTCATCTATGTTGATAGTAGAGGACTATTCACCAAACTTGATTGTCACAGGTTGTATTATCACCATAATAATGATTGCGAATGACACATAAGTAAATTCATAACCGTTAGGTTCTTCAGTCCCCCTAAAATACTTTTGAGTAATAAATTTGCAAACTAACTGAAAAAAGAAAACATATGGTAACAGTAATATACTGAAAACAAACAACTTAATTAGAATGTAATTTTCGAGTATAGTACTTTTCCCCTATGTTTTCTTTTTTCAGGTAGGTTTTTACACTTATTACTCAAAATTATTTTCGGCAGTTATAAATTGTATGTTTGGTCCTGAGCCCTAAGGCTGCCTGGATCCTCAACAATTACACCAACAGCTGTAATAGATGGCCCAGCAACACTGAAGAGGTGTACTAGGGAAAAGAGGAGTGAGGTAGTTTCCCGTTGCTTTCCTCACTGAGCTAGAAGTTGTTGTTATTACATATCAGTCTGCCAAGCCCACTGAAATGCATTCATCATCCGACCCTATGATCAACATTTTCACACCATTCATAACAGGGATTGGCTGCATAAAGATTGGCATTACTAGCATTGCTCATACCTCAGTCACTTTCTTAGCCAATTGTAAGACTGAGACAGGTCAATGAAAATAAAAAGATTGCTCTAGCCTATACCAGAAGACATAATGCACTGTAAATACTAGGTCCCGCCAGCAAATACAAAGTTGACTGAGTCGAAACTACAAAGAGATGGCTTCGAACATTACAAAGAAAACAAACCTAAGTGTTACTTTCGCTATTTACAAGAGATTATATTTTAATGTTGTAACCCATTTCATATGTGCAATGAGAATTAACTTGCTTCTTATACCTGCTTTATGAGTTTACAAGACGTGTGCATTTACTTCTGCCTCGCTAGGTGTGGCTAATGTAACCAAAAATGAACAAATATTTTATGATTTTTCTTGCTAATCAGCTAATGTTGTTTATCTTGACGAATTCATAAAAAAAACGACTTCCCTATGTGGCAATAGCTACAATAATATTACACCTTAGCATATACCAAATCTGAACATTTAAAAAATTATTTTTCTGATAATAATGTATTTATTACTTTTGGAATGAAACACCATAATATTGGAAGAAATAGTAAATTGCGCATTTAAGGCTCAAACTCATAATTTGGTAAACATATTCCTTATGGTCTGTCGTGTTATAAAAACTAATCGAAAATAGAGTCGAATCCACAGTTTTCGGGGTCGCTGATATGAACAGTGGTACTCCAGATGTTGTTTCAGTCCAAGTTCAACATACAATGCTTCTGGTAATGCGACTGTTTTGTAGTGTCTAAGTTTGTCTTGATATGCCTTTCTTATTATAATGTGACCATGTGAGTTTGTATGCTTTCTGGAGTTTTTCCGTTCGTTCTATTTTAGACGCCTTGTTTGATCCTCCTATTTGTTTATTTATTTATTATTTATTTATTATTATTATTGCTGAAAAGTACAGATGGATTATCTTACATTAATGCAGCTGCATATCTTAATATAATGTAGTATTTATATATTCCTTGCTAAATGAAAGCAACTGCAGCATGTTTGTCCGTGCACATGTGTGCTTATGTAATATTTCTTGTGACTAATACAGTTTTCGAATTGTCTAGACTTCCATAAAACACATAACATGCAGAAGGTCATCTTTAATTGAAAGGCGGTAATATTGGCGACGCTCTGCAGTATGTGTACAGAGAATATATACAATCCAATGTCTGTAGTCTATGTAATAGCATCAAAAAATTGGAAACACATGAGAATGGGACTTTCTGGAAGAGCTGCCATCAAAATTTACCTACACTAAGCTGGCTTATTTGACAAACTTCATCAAGTATTATATGACCGAACGGGGATCGATCCCGCCAACTTGCACTCAGAAGTCCAGCACTTTACTATATGAGGCACTTAGTCAGGCTGTTTATTTATTTATTTATTTATTTAATAATTATTAGATAGAAATTTAACGTTACACAAACTCAAGTACGTATTGTGACGATGACTGAATAAGAAAGGACTAGGATTGGAAAGCAAACAGCGTTGCCTTCAAGGTACAGCCGCAGCATTTTCCTAGTGTGAAAATGGGAAAACGTTGAAAATCTTGTTAAGGGCTCCCGATGATGGCGTTCGAACCTAGAGTCTCCCAAACGCAAGCTTACAGCTATATGGACCGTACCGCACTGTATTTTTTTTTTGGTTTACTTGTGATAATGATTATAATAACAATGAAAATACAATTAATTGTAAAATCGGACATAAAAATCTACGCACAAGTACATTTTGAAAAGATGTTACCGGTAGTGTTAGGAAATATCTAACTTCAACCGAATGGTACACTCGTACGAGAGGAAGAATCCCTTGGAGTACCACGATCTGACTGGCTGTTAATAGCTAGCTCCTCACAGAAGTATGGGTTTGACTATAAAAGAAGCAGTTTTCTTCCGTGATAACACCTCGGCCACAACGCCACTGGAGTTGGCGTGAATGGGACATAAAGTCTGTCGCGCCGCCGAGTGACCGCACCAGCTGTTACGGCGACCATCTCGTACTAGGTCCGCCTGCTTGTAGTTCACAAAGCTGGTCACATCCTCCCGTTCTGGTGACATGAAAACCGCACACGAATACACTGATTCTGTGATGCGCAGACGGATATATTTACTCATAGAGAAGGTAGGCAGTTCCACGACGAATTACAGACTTCGAGGTGACTTTTTCTACTACCAAGCTGAAGACATTAAAGGAAGAAAAGACGCGTCCTTTCTCTGCGTATGAGCATATTATTATTATTATTATTATTATTATTATTATTATTATTATTATTATTATCATTATTGCAGTGTCTCAAATACATCCCTTCTCACACCGAATACAAATTTCTGTCGGAGTTCTTGAATTGCGCTGTACAGAGGGTCAAAAGTATACAAAGATTGGATGGTAGCTATCTTAATCATTCGTCTGAAGGCTATATGAGAACGCAAAAGAAAAAGATACAATTATTAACAAGTTATCTGTTCCTCGAACATTTAATTACGGTCAGTTCATATGTTGGCATGAAGCGATGCTCCATTCCTTCTCGTCATAGGAAGCACCGCCTTCTCCCCATTTAAGGATGATTTTATTATGAGGTACATGATGCGTCGATCTTGCACGTACATGGGGGCCCACAACGAGCTTATGACTTTATCATGAGTTCCATCAGTCTTGGCAGCAGCTGGCTGCGACCATTCTCGCCTTGCCATGAACTGTATCATGACTTGTCGTCACGTGTCAAAGTGCCACTTCTCCAAAATGAAAGTTGTACAAGATACAAACTCATCATCCTGTCGGAAAGGAGATCAGATACGGAAGTCATATGAAATGTCATTAATTTTCACATGTTGCTATTACTAGAAGAAAATTTGTCTTCCTATCAATATATCTGAATGTTGTCATGGTATCTTGATCCCGATGTCGTAAATCTCTATTAGATCATTTCGGATTTGCCTTTCAGCTCTCGATGTAGGTACCATATGAATACTATATAATACGAATAAACTAAGTGAATAATTACTGACCATTTAAGAATATTTCCTTGTCTAAACTCGGTTGCAAATACTGGAATCAAGACGTGGGCTACCACAAGACTTAGGTTGCCCCTTTTCGATGGTTGTTTTAGTGAACTTCAAGCCTTAAGCGTTTTGAGCTGGAGAAGCCTACTGTGTTTTTAAGGCTACTTCACAGAACACTTGAACAGCTTGGAATTTTTCCTCAAAGAACAGAGTGTCCAGGTTTTGGGATTAGCAATTGCATACATACGGATAAATTAAGGAAGAAAATATTACAGTTAAGAAAGCTGAAATTAATAGGAAGTGGGATTATAACTGAGGACAGTCGGATAGAACAAATACGTAAACACCAAGTGGATGTATTGGAAAGTAAAATACCCATCAATAAATTGTGATGGTATGAGTTACGGATATGAGAAGGCTGCAACAGAGGAGAAATTTAGGCGCATAGATTCTTAGATAAACAGATAAGAGAATCAATTAAGCCTAAAGAGTCAAGGCAGAGGCAAGGAATTAAAGCGGAAAACAGAAGTTGAATAGAAATACAGTAAAAATGATATAAAATACCAGAAAACGCCTTACGATGTGAAATAATGGGCTACACTCCGCAGTACTATTCAAATATTAACAACGCCCCTTAGTGCTATCCAAGGACAATTGTAACCTCCAACGGTATTCCGCCCATATTCCGCAAAGTGGCCGATTAACGTCTCTCTTGCTTTCTACCCAAGGAACAACCACGAGTTTACAGGAGTGATGACGAAGATGGCAATATGTTACTTCCTTGCTGGCAAGCAGAGCCGTTGCCATGATAACCTGTAGGTTCGTTATTGGTCTATCGGGCACTCAATGCAGAGCATGAGAACCGCAGAAAATAGTATGTTTATCCGTCATTTGAAGAGTAAGCGAAATTATATACATAACAAAAGTTATTTATAATGAAGGGACGTTTCACATTATAGTCCACGGATTTTACAGAAAATCAATAATGTAAGAGAAAATGGAAGAAAACTGTTCTGGTTTTCCTATAACCCCCCGTCTATTCAGACATATTAAAGTCATATGCATATCGCTGTGATGGTGGAACCGACAGACAGACACGAAAAATAAAAACCACTGATACGGTCTTGAATTGACCTTAAACGGATTAATATCTGATAAATTGTCAAAACAAACAAAATTACAGTTATATGTCTTTTCACGAGAGTTTAATCCTGATGTAAACATGGTATGTCCACGCCTCCGCCAAAGAAAGAGTTGTGATTCGCTGAGCGTGTAATAGCGACCTCCACCCCGTCAACGTCTCGTGTTCGGACGTACAGTACTGGGCATCACATACGACAACAGTGCGAAGATCTGAACTTCTGGATAAACGACTAAACCTGGATTCTGTTCACTTAGTTTACTGAACACATTCACGATGCACTGCCTATGGTCACTTCTGAGCGGTTTTCCTCTTTTCTGCTTCACTACTCGCGATGGTCCTACCTCTTGCTCCATTTCTGTCACTATGAATACTGACACTGACTGCTGCTGCAAGATTCAACACCTGATCTCCACGCTGTACAGCTTGAGACTTTCCCTCACTACGAGAATACTTGTGCCACGACTTGTGCCTTCATTTCTTGTAATTTAATCACTATTTTATTAAAACAGAACTATATATATATATATACCGGCATATATGACAACCAAACTCTCGAAATGTAATAAACTAAAATAAAATAAAATTAATTCGACGTACTACTTTTCTTCGAGTGAGTGCGGCGGTTGCTTCTCCAGTCAACTACGTCCATATCCACGTGCATAGGCAAGGTGCTCTATCTATTAGTTTACATCAGGATTAAACTCTTGTGTAAACTCTCGTGAAAAGTGGTATAGTAGACCGCTACAACTTTATTTTTATAGATTTCACTTCCGGTTTAGACAGTGGCGTATTCTGAGAGCAACCAAGGCTATCGGTGAATCCCAAACCTCAAATGAGAACGATGGAAATCTAAAGCACATTATAATGTAAGCATCTGACACATTGTTCCATTCACAAAACTTGATAGCAATGAGAAATATCGTTGCACGTATTTCTGAGAGCAAGACATCGGAGACTAACATTGCAGCCCAGGCACTGCGTACCTCTCCCGTCGACCCGCCTCACGCGGCTTCCTGCTGTATGTCCGAAAGGTGCGGGGAAAAGGGGTAGGTGTGCTAGGTTTCGCTCCGTCAGATCGCTACTCCCAACTAACAGCCATGCGTTAGTCATCGTATATACATCTTCACCTCATACTTCTGACTATATAAAATAACATGTCCTGACTGACTGACTGACTGACTGACTGACTGACTGACTGACTGATTCATCATCGCCGAGCCAAAACTACTGCACATAATTAAATGAAATTTTGAGGATACATTTATAGTACAATGTAGGTGTTCGCTAAGGGAGTATTTTTGGATATTCCGTCCCTAAGGGGGTGAAAAAAGGAGCGGGGTGAATTTGTAAAATGAGCGTATCTATGTCTCAAAACTTTAAAAGTTTTCAGATGTAAAATTTGGTATTTAGAATCTCTTTTAAAAATAAGGAAACACAAATTTTTTTGTTTTCGGAAAATCCCAACAGGAGGGATGAAAAATGGGTTGAATGCCTTTAATGAGGATACTTATATCTCAGAAACTGAAGATATTACAGACCTGAAAATTGCTATTTAGAACCTCCTTTAAAAATAAAGAAACACGTATTATTTGTTTTCTGAAAATCCTAATAGGAGGGGTGAAAAGGGGTGAAAAACGGGTGAATGCCTTTAATGAGGACATTTATATCTCAGAAACTGAAGATGTTACAGGCCTGAAAATTGTTATTTGGGATCTCCATTAAAAATAAAGAAACATGTATTTTTTGTTTTTGGAAAATAAAATTAATGGGGGCTGAAAAGGGGGTGAATTTATAAAATGAGTGTATCCATATATCAAAACTTTAAAGTTTACGGACGTAAGAAGTAGTATTTAGGATCTCTTTTAAAAATAAGGAAACACGTTTTTTTTCGGAAAATCCAAATAGGAGGGGTGAAAAGGGTGAAAAGGGGTTGAATGCCTTAAATTAGGATACTTATATCTCAGAAACTGAAGATATTACAGACCTGAAAATTGGTATTTAAAACCTCCTTTAAAAATAAAGAAACACGTGTTATTTGTTTTCGGAAAATCCTAATAGGAGGGGTGAAAAAAAGTGAAAAATGGGTTAAATGCCTTTAATGAGGATACTTACTTCTCAGAAACTGAAGATATTACAGACCTGGAAATTGGTATTTGGGATCTCCTTTAAAAATAAACACGTATTTTTTTGGAAAATCCAATTAATGGTGGGGGTGAAAAGGGGAGTGAATTTTTAAAATGAGTGTATCTATATCCCAAAACTTTTAAAGTTTACAGATGTAAAAATTTGTATTTAGAATCCCCTTTAAAAATAAAGAAACACAAATTTTTTGTTTTCTTAAAATCCAAATAGGAGGGGTGAAAAGGGTGAAAAAGGGGTTGAATGCCTTAAATTAGGATCCTTATATCTCAGAAACAGAAGATATTACTTACCTGAAAATTGGTATTTTGGGATATCCTATGAAAATAAAGAAAACACGTATTGGTGTTTTCAGAAAATCCCAATAGGAGGGGGACGTGGCGAAAAAGGGGCTGAATGACTTTAATGAGGACACTTATATCTCAGAAACTGAAGATATTACAGACCTGAAAATTGGTATTTGGGATCTCCTTTAAAAATAAACACATATTTTTTGTTTTTGGAAAATCCAATTAATGGGGGGGGGGGAGGAGTGAAAAGAAGGTGAATTTTTAAAATGAGTGTATCTATATCTCAAAACTTTTAAAGTTTACAGATGTAAAAGTTGGTATTTAAGATCCCCTTTAAACATAAAGAGACACATATTTTTTTGTTTTCGGAAAATCCCCATAGGAGGGGTGAAAAAGGGTGAAAATGGGTGGAATGCCTTAAATGAAGATACATATACCTCTGAAACAGAAGATATAACAGACAAGGAAATATTCTTAAATAGTCAGTAATTGTTCATTTAGTTGATTCGTATTATATAGTATTCATATAGTACCTACATTGAGAGCTGAAAGGCAAATCCGAAATGATCTAATGAAGATTTACGACATCGCGATCAAGATACCATGACAACATTCAGATATATTGATAGGAAGACAATTTTTCTTCTGTAATAGCAACATGTGAAAATTAATGGCATTTCATATGACTTCGGTATCTGATCTCATTTCCGACAGGGTGATGAGTTTGTATCTTGTACAACTATCATTTTGGAGAAGTGGCACTTTGACACGTGACGACAAGTCATGATACAGTTCATGGTAAGGCGAGAATGGTCGCAGGCAGCTGCTGCCAAGACTGATGGAACTCATGACTTTATCATGCTCGTTGGGAAAAGAACCAGCAGACATATTGACAACTATGATACATGAAGACAGCAATCTTCAAAAACTATGGTTAGCCGACTGTGAAAATACACATTTCCCTTAAGAATTTATTATCGTTGATCCCGCCAGAGGGGGCACGTAGACCGATGGTAGAGACATCTCACTGTTGAAAACCAAAACATCCTCTACTACATCAGTTCAATGTACATTATCTACTTGTCCTTATAGACGGCGCGCAATATAACTGGCCCGAGAATGTGTACTTCTGGTATAATAATAATAATAATAATAATAATAATAATAATAATAATAATAATAATAATAATAATAATAATAATGTCGATTGGCCTCTGGAGAGGCTTGGTGCAGGTTTTTCGATTTGACGACCTGTGCGTCCGTGAAGATGGGGCCATACCTAAGCTGAATAATAATGTTGAAGACGAGACTGATACCCAACCCTTGAGCCAGAGGAATTAACGAGTGATAGTTTAAATCCCCGACTCGCTCGAAAATCGGACTCGGGTAACCTTGAGCCAAAGGCCAGCATGCTAACCATTTAGCCATTGAGCCGGACTACATCTTAGATTATAGTTGTGCTGTAGAACCAACGTAGATCTACGGGGCACGAACAGTCGAATCCGTCAATAGCCTGAGGTTGAATTTCTGGACGACTCAATACTTTCCTCACTCCTATACTACACAAAAATAAGAAATGTAACGGAGTCTAAGGGCAATGACCAGAAGAGACCCACGCGATACCTAACGGTTCCAAAACAACATTACATACTTTTCCCTGGTGTGTAATTATTGATTAGCATTTTTCCGACTCCTTGTACGTTTAATACAGCAAATCCAGATAGTTAGCCGCAACGTAATAAAATTAAATTCGTTTCACATATAGCCGATGTGACTGAGCGAGATAGCCGTAGTATATTGGAAGTAGTTCGTAAAGTTCGGCAATTGACAGCGCTGCATTCTCTGTGAGGAAGAAGCGCGGGAGACCAATTTTACAAGCTCTACTCAGGTTTCCATGACAACAGCCATTCAGACCATTAACCGTAATGATGCTCGGGAGGGCGCTAAATGTAAGGAAGCGATATGAGTTGACCAGGAAGGGGAGAAACCTACTCATACGTTTCTGTGCCGTAAATATATCTGAGGATTAAGCTTAATGTATTATATTATTTTCGATTTTGGCCATTTAAGGATCACAGAAAGTAACGCGATGCATTCAATCTTCAGAGCTTCAGTCTTCTTACAGTTGTTCTGTCTTGTATTATATCGTGTGTTATTCCCATCTCTCTTTTTACTTGTGGATTCACTGGTTTCCATTATTTCACTTGTAAACGTGATTAAACACTCATTTTGTCAATCTGCTATTATACATCCTCACTATGTGACCAAAAAGTTTAATTCCCCTCTTTCTGATCTTGCCTGACCTGTCTGATTTTCTTCCTCCTATGTGTAGACACTCTTTCCCCCGTTTACAACGGCCCCCAGATTTTACTCACTATTTTGCTTTCCATTTTCTCTCTCTCTCTTCCATTTCACTGGTGTTAATAGAGAACATGCATTCTGTGGCATACAGACTCTGTTTTAATTACTGTGTTGTAGTGTTTGATTTTCGTTTTCCGTGAGAGATTCTTCTTATTGTTGGTATGAATATTCAGTTTGTATGCTAGTTCCAGTTTTCTTGCTCTCGATCTGTTTGATTCCTTATCTAGTCCATTAATTTGAATTATTTCACCTAGATATTTAATTTATTTACTTTATTGGTTTTCCCGTATTCTGTTTTTAGCACTTACGGTAAATCCCTGATATTGGTCATGATATCTTTCTTCTCAAGGGATATCTGAAGTCCAACTCTCCCTACTATTTCTTTCAGAAGATTGATTTGTTCTACTTCCAGAGAGATTTGCTTACGTCAGTGGCGAACCCGAAACAGTTTACACCAATCCCTTTGTGCTTTGAACCTAATCTTATGATGATGTCCCCCTTTTCGAGTCTGTCTTCCCATACTCGCATTATTTTTCGAGGACTTTATTGAAATAAATCGGGGAAAGCTCATCTCCCGGCCTGACACCGGTGGCGACGGCTGATCCGTGGTCCGACAGCTTTAATCTCCTACTGACCAACCGAGCATAGGATGGAGACGGAGAGGTGCTGGTTCCCAATGTCGGCTGTTCTGAAAATGGTTTGTCTTGGTTTTCCATTTTCCTGCACTAAGCCGAATGCCAGGACAGTTCCTAGTGTAGGCCACGGCCGTCGACCCCCTCACCGTCTCAACACACCTCCATCACCATCACAAATCTCATGGCCTGGGAGACGGAATCGCCGTCTAAGAGGCTCACCTCCCCTCTTGAGGGGAGGAATGAAAATAATTTAGTATTTTTTAGTATTTAGTTTCTCCCATACAAAGTAATAAATTGTTGGTCTGTTAAATTGGTCAAGTAAATTAAATCCCGTCATAATATCATAATGTCAAAATGTCGAGTCCACCGTCCATTATTGGTCGTCTATACAATCAGTTAACAAGCAAGCACATCCGTGCGCAGCAAACCATTAGGGCCATGGTTTGCCATGACGACTACTGCCCAGCCAGCCAGACGGTCTGCAGATACTGGAGTACCACGCAGTCAGAGTGACGGTATCCCCTGCAGTATTGCATAGCTTTCGCAGCCAGGTTTTCTGCATTACATGTTAGGCAGCTCCTCATTTATTCCTGTGAGGTTAATTGAACCCTGATTCAGCCCTAAATCCAGAATTAAAATCCCTGGACTGGATAGGTGGACAGGAATCGAACCGTGGACCTTCGAGTAACTGGCAAGCACACCAGATGACTATCACAATAAATAATAATAATAATAATAATAATAATAATAATAATAATAATAATAATAATTATAATAATAATAATAATAATAATAATAATGTATGGTGTCAAATTTCACTTTGAAGCACTTGATTTTAAACCATTTACGCTTTCTGTTAAACAATTTCTACTCTACAGTATTTACAGGGAAACTGGATCTCTGTTGATTGACCTATTTCTGAGTCTAAGTATGTCTCCAGAGATGAAATGTCGATTTTTACCGTCCGACCACCTCTGCCAGGACAGAGATATTCCAATCAGTTAATCCCTCAGAAAGGAACCAATGGACCAATCCGTCAGTCAACCATACCAAACCCCATGGCGCAACGGCCCCGAAAGTCCATGGCCTACCAAGACTGCTGCTTGGCCCGAAGGTCGTCAGATTACCAGGTGTGCTGTGTGGTCGGCGCTGCGAATCCTCTTGGCAGTTATTCTTGGTTTTTTTTACACCGGGGCCACTATTTCACCGTCAGATATCTCCTCAATTTTAATCTCGTATGTCAAATGGACCTCGATCCAGCCCTGAGATCAAGCAAAATTTTCCTGAACCCCGAGTAAGTGGTAATTACGCTACCCGTACACCGAGGGCTGCCAGTCAAATGATTATTTTATTTACCGTGTCTCTTCTCTCCATGAATAGTATTTATGGTTCATTCTAATTCATTACTCGGCTAATTATAATTTTCTTCTTTTGCGGCGTCGATAGTCCATACCTCAAACTCACTTTTCAAGGAGACATTATGTTGATACTTTTTCCACAGTTATCGAACATTATCTTATGTCAATGAGATATTAATACTTTCATTTAATGTCTTTCTTACCAATTCATTTAACCATTTCCGTTGGAGACTGCAGTCAGTATCTGTTTCCAGACCAATGTTCAATTTATGAGTACATATTTAATAAACATGTTACTTCTTCTTATTCGTGTTCAGTACTTTGTTATAAATGTTATAAACTCAGGCTCCTGGTCTTCCTTTGTTTTCTAGTAGACGCCTCCCGCTCCCTCGCAGACTTGATATGATCTCCATCACGCGTCATTCTGGGAGGTTAGCCGGCGCTGGGTGGCATTGCCGTGGGTGGTGTACATTATTCGGGTCGCGCACCATTCAATGCGGTCTCAGAAGATGAAAGCTCACTATCTGAGCTTTAATACTGATCGTGAATAATTCATGTGACAGTGATGATCGAAAATCGAAATTCTTGACTTATCTGTCCGTTTGGCTATATGAAACAAGTCCAGATCGAAATTAGTGAGAAATAATTGTGGTAGAGTTGTAGCAAAATGATATATCTGCTGCGGGCCTACTTCGTTATTCTGAGCTGAATTCCCCAAGTTGATCCTGATATGAAGGTAGTTTGTCGTGAAGACCTCTCTGTGACTGCAGACTCTGCCTTACCCATGCCTATGATGATGATGATAATGATGGTGATGGTGATTTCTGTCGGGAAGAGCATTTCAGACGTTAGAGAGCTGTTTTCTTTCAACTTAAGCTGGCAGGTGCGATCCTAGCTTAGTCTGACGATATTGTGATGCTGGTTAAATACGTCTCATATTGCTAGATTTACCGACACGTGAATTTTAATTCTTTCGGGACAAAAATTCCAACACACTGACGTCTCGGAAATTTCAATGTGATTATCTGTTCGGAGGGTGGTTGGATACTTAAAAACGTCCTCGTAATTTAAGCGATTTCTGCAGGAAAGCAAACAAGTAAACACGATACCTAACTTTACTCTATTCATTATGAAAATAGAAAATGTTGTATGTTGATTAGTTGTAGATTTTTTCTAATATCACTACCCATTCCGTCCGCCGCCCCCTCGAGTATTTGTGATTCCAAACTGCCCAGGTAAGAAGTGGATGAATAGAAGTGTTAAATATTTACGAGAGTGAAATTTAATCTTTTTGTAATTTCATTTCTTTTTAATGTCTAGACTCACCTCAGAATAACGTACTCCATAGGTATATTTCATTAGTGATTTCCCTGTACAAAGTGATATGCCTTCAGACTGAAAAAATGAATACGAATCTGCTTCTGATTTATGAGATTTTTCCTAATTTAGCCCTGTAGCCCTTCCTCAAACCAACTCTATGTGGAGAGATGCACTCACTATTAAGTGTTTCTCTGGTGGTTGGTAGTGTGATGTGTTGCGTGCGGATGAGGAGAAGTGTGTTAGTAAAACACTCGGTCCCCAAGCCAGATTACTTAATCATACACAGTTGATGTCCCTGACGTGGCCGGGATTCAAACTCGGGGCTCTCTGAATCGAAGGCTCTATGTTGACAATTCAGCCAAGGATCAGGACAAGAATTTAACTCGAGTGTAGCTTTAAAATACCATAGATATAAAAAGGATTATTATTATTATTATTATTATTATTATTATTATTATTATTATTATTATTATTATTATTATTATTATTATTATTAATTTACTACTGTTGGGGGAAAAAACATAAATTCGTTTTACAAGCCTGTGTGTTTGGACACGTATGTTCAATTGGCATTTTACCTCCTTCCATTAGTACTATTACCACACCAGCTAGACACTTTTCTCTATTTGATGGTCGGATTCGCCACCATCAACATGAATGACATAATCGAAACCGACATTCAACCTATTAGGTCGTGTTACGTACATTTAGTTCGTGTTGAAGAGATGTTAAGTACAGAACAAAAATGGCCAACCAGACACCAGTGGGATCCGAACCCACAACCTAACGTAACACGACCTAATAGGTTGAATGTCGGTTTCGATTACAATGCGGTCGTGAAAATTCAATATTCAATGAATGACATACTTTGCTTGTGTTTTTAAAGGGCCTAACATCGAACGTCATCGGCCCGAATGACATACTTTAACAGTATGGTGCTCTTCCTTTCTCTTTTAAAAAAAAATATATATATATATATTTCGTTCCTGTGGACGAATGCGGAGGCACTCTAATGCCCTAAAGCAGCACGCCCCGTTAATGATGTAACAGATGCGTGGAAACACATGTTCTGATCACATCTTAATGACCCGGACCGCGTCTATTATTCATACCAGCGGACTGTAACGGATTAATCATCACCGTTCCGTTAATTACACACATCATTATTTCCGTTAATTTTTATGTTTTGTTTTCTAACTGTGTGAAGGTAGAGATATCTCGCGCAGAATAGTATTATCCAAATGAGCTCAAGAGTATCCCAGCACCATCAGCTCTCTCACAGGCTAGACTAATACAACACAATCCCTTAGGGTTAAGGATAGGAATTTGAATAGCTCTTTTCCACAACCATGATCTAATGGTAAGCATTAGGGTGAGTGATAATCGTGTACACGGGTAATAAGCAGTGCCCCGTTCACTCAAAAAAATGATTCTCGCATTATCTGGGAACTCATCCCTTACATTTTGCATTGTTGTTGTTTGAGTCATCAGTCCATAGACTGGTTTGATACAGCCTCCATGCCACTCTATCCTGTGCTAACCTTTTCGTTTCTACGTAACTGCCGCATCCTACATGTGCTCTAATCTGCATGCCATATTCATAACATGGTTTGCCCCTACCGTTCTTACCACCTACACTTCTTTCAAAAACCAATTGCACAAGTCATAGGTGTCTTAATATGTGTTATATCACTCTATCTCTTCTTCTGGTCAAATTTAGCCAAATCAACCTCCTCTCACCAATTCGATTCTGTATCTCTTCATTCGTGATTCGATCTATCCATCTCACCTTCAGCATTTTTTTGTAGTACCACATTTCAAAATCTTCTATTCTCTTTCTTTCTGAGCGAGTTACCGTCCATGTGTCACTTCCATACAGTACAACGTTGCAAACGACAGTCTTAACAGTAATGGAGATAATCCATTCCCTTGTCTGAGTCCTGATTTGATTTCAAATGGTTCAGAAATTTCCCCTAAAATTTTACTTTCGATGTTGCATCGATTAATGTAACTGGGCTGCAGCGCAGCAACAGCTACGGGCAGCAGTGGGCCGTGTTAGTCATGCGGACCACACTGCGTGAGTTACCACCTGCTAAGTGCACGGAGAAAACACAGAGCAGGGTCTTCCCACCGTAGACTCCAGTCGCCAGAATGTCGAGCAGTCGAGCAAATGTCTCCTTCTTGTTCGTGCTGTCAAAATGTTTCCAGGACTTTCGTTTGCAGCACGAGCTGCGCCATAATACGGAAAAACAAAAACCAGACAGAGAATTTGTGTTTGTGAATTAGAGTATTGGAAGGTAATGCCATAAATGGCAATTTAATCAGGTCGAATTCAGTGAAAATTTCATGTGAATAACGAACGCTATAATTAACGTAATCAGCTTGCATTCGAGAAAAAATTGGTTCAATTTTACGATTTTTCACCTCGCGCTGACACGATAGGTCTTATGGCGGCGATGGGGTAGGAAAGGCTTAGGAGTGAGAAGGAGGTGGGCGTGGCCTTAATTAAGGTACAGCCCAAGCATTTGCCTGATGTGAAAATGGGAAACCACGTAAAACCATCTTCAGGGCTATAGACAGTGAGGTTCGAACCCACTAACCGCACGTCCAAATCGCCCGGTATATTAGGTCCGAACCCCACTGTCGACAGATGATTTTCCGTGTTTTTCCATTTCCAAATGCTGGTGTGTACCTTAATTAGGGCCACAGACACTTCCTTCTCATTGCTAGCCCTTTCCTATCCCAATGTCGGCATCAGCCTATTTGTGTCGGTGCGAAGTAAAGGAACATTTCAATAATACATTGAACAATAAACATATATTTAGACAAGTGTTATGGATCTATTACAAGGCCAAAATAATTATAAATATGAAGACGACGTAAAGTTTAAATGCTGATGTACTTGTCACATCTATTCGTATTGTGACGCAATGCTCGCTATTATAATTTTGCAGGGTCTAGGGAGTGGCATGCTAGCTTGGTCCCGCTTGAGAGTAGTTGCCGTTGCTATTTTGGCTTCACCTTTCGTCACGTGGCAACCACTCATGAGGACGTCTCAGGAGTGAAAGGTTGGCACTTTTCCTTACGCCTTCCTAGAAGCCTTCGAGTTTTAGAAATCTCGAGAAGACTGGAGATCGACAATGTTCCAGGTGAATCCGCCTTCTGGGTTAATGTCGGCTGTGGTCTATATAAGGCGGACCTGACGAACTCAGCCGGGCTCAATTGAACTCAGTTCATTGCCAGTCTGCTGAGAGACTTTCACCGTGTTGGACTGTTGTGAAGTGTGTTCAGTCGACGAGTTGCTGAGTTGTGTCCCAGTTGAGTGTCAACTACTATGAAGTGCGTGTCCCGTTTGCTGCGTGTCAGCGTGGAATCTGACGGAGGCCAGCGAAGGGGATCGAACGGAGACTTTTGGAGTGTGCGATGGAGAACGAGTGGCAGTGACTTATTGCGACTATGTGCGATATTGTAAACTGTGCGGTGCGTAACTATGGAACTAGTGTGATTTTGAGCGGGTAAGCCATTGGGAACGCAAACTGTGAACTGGTGTGGCTGTGTAGTGTGTAAGTAGTCTACAACCAGCCAAAAAATCGTAGTTTTCGGGTAAAACGCTAACAGTTGTGTGTTTGTTACATTACCGGTCCGTCACGTTGCAGTATTTATAGATGTTATCGAACATAGTACATATTTTGCAAGCCACTCTGTATAAGCGGTGAATATTTCTCTAGAAACGCTTTGGTACAAATTGTGAATATTTTGCATTTAGTCGGTGGAGAAGGAGAGACTGCGGCTAGTATGAGGAAGGCAATGACGTAGGCTTAGAGATAAACGTACAGCGAGGATGAAATTTCTCTGAGTTTGTCTTGGTCAGTGTAGGTAGACCTTGCTCGAAATTAGCCAGTTGTGCAGACCCGTGATGCCCTGTACTGTGCGATACAACTCGTTCTGTTTAAACAGGATCTATTTTGTGAGAATAATACATGAACATTTTTGAAATAGGTATAAACTTACAAGAACAAATTATTGAAATGTCTCAACATATTAATTTTAAAAGTTTCAAACCCACCACGAACGGAAACAAGAAAAATCGAATAGAGTAAGCTCAAAATACCTGAAACTGAGCTTGAGAGAGCCTACGTACAAGGTAAGGAAGCAGAGGTGGCCAAGCGCCACGAGCAGCAACCGAATATGTCAACTGCTCCCGTTTCGCCTATGGAGGTAGATGTGACCGAAGACACTCAAGCAGTAGGAATCGAATCGACGGAGATTGAGAATAGTGTGATTTGGTATCATTTCCAAAAGGAAAGGTCAGCCAAATTAAACCTTGCTAATCTTAAATTCTGACATCTCGCTTATTTCTAACACCCAGTCAAACACTCATGTGACGTATTCTGCGTCCAAGGCTGGTTTTATGTCTGGTGTGAACCGCGTCATTTTATTTATACTGCTAGACATTTCATCCATTATGATGGGGCATTTTAAATCGGAATAACAAGAGCAAAACGTCTAACAGTGTAAATAAATTTATGATGTCTACGCTGGAAGAGGCGCTACAATTATATATTCAGTCATAACGCCCCTATTCAATATTATTATTCTTGAATTTGTTCTGCATATTTATAGTATGTGCTTGTCATACTTAGGACGAAAATATATTTGAAGCAAGTAGTGTACATTTTGTCACAGGCAGTGAGACTAAAAGCTACAACATTCTCTAATAACCTGTCAAGATTGTCTGTCTGCCTGTCAACTCCAGCGCAGCTTTCACATCCATCTTGAATAGCTGGCGATGGCTTCTACATCTTTGCGTTCACTTTCACACGTACTGGCATTATAGCTAAATCGCTTTGAACGTACAGTGAAATTATCGCAATACTACACTGCAGTACGTACTTCAGGTTGGGAACTTCCTACTTTATTGCCAATAATTACAGTTTTCATCTGTTTAGCTTCATAAATAAATGTTAAATGGAAAATGAGGAATATTCACTCCACTTCCGTTTCTGTCGCTTTTCTAACTCTGATGGCGGTGAAAAATGAAGTCTGCCGCGAAATCAGTAACCTAATCGCCTAATGCTGTTCTTTCCGACACGCTAATGGGTCGCGGATGTGAACCGTGTCGCATATGTGAACCTGTTCCTGTTTAAAGGCAGATGCCCTTTCCACCACACATCGTATCTAAAAATATGCATTTATTATAGGTGGTGGTTGTTCTGTGGTGTGTTGTGTGTAATTGAGTGAAGAGTTATTAAGATAAAGAGAAACACCAATTTCCTGAGACATATGAATTAACAAGCCGAAGCTAATATCCTCGAATCAGCCCGTAATCGAATCCGGAGCCCTCTGAACAGAAGGGCAATACGATGACCATTCAGCCAAGAAGCTAGACTGAAAACCACAGCAATCTGACTTTTTATGTCTTTTGACCTTTCACGTGCCCCACTTTAATGCGAGAACAAATGTAACTTTTAAGAATAAAAATGTTCACATAAATTCCCCGCTGTACAGGCTGTGCAATGTCTACCAGAGTGCAGTAAATTCAATATAATTCTGTAGACTTCTGTGTACCTCTAGATCTGTTTTTACAACAATTCACCAACTCCATGATAACTCTCTAGATAACTTTTAATGCTGATTTGAATCACACAATTTATTTTTAAACATTCTACATTAAGTCTTATCCCATAAATCATAAGTGTTAGAACTATAAGAAAATCATAGTTAAAATACGAAATTACGTTTTTAATTTTATTCTTTCTCGTAAAGATTAAATTACATTAGATATGAAATATTGTTTCTATCTCGTTGTAAATATAATATTAGAATAGCTCAGATATTATGTTATTATACTAGTTTAGATACGAAATTATCCACTTGTTTCTTGTAAGGATTAGATATGAAATAGTGTTTCTTTCTCACTGTAAACATATTAAAATAGTTTAGATATTAGGATATTGGACCGACTTGAAACACTGAAAAATAAACCGTTGTATACAAGGAACTTGGTATACAAGGCAAAACATAAAAGTTTATTGTTTCAACATATTTATACAATATGTACATGAAATAGAACGAAACTTTTCTTGAAGCTTGTTGAGTTGCACACGTTTAATGTTAGCATAAGGTAGTAGGCTGAGGGCCTGAATAATATTTACATTGGTATAATTTGAGATTCCTATATACATTCAATCTTGTCTTGATGAGACAGTCTGTTCCAATGAGAGAATGTTCTTGATAGTCGAAAACTATCGGTCATGCATAATAACAAGTGTAACTTGTAGAGAGAGTTCGTATTAGCAGAATGCTAACAGGAGGCGTATAACTTGCAAGGAACTTGCGTCTAATGTTCATATATAGCAGAATGCTATGATTGGAGTCGGAGCACTGTAGAGGACTTGAGTGAGTAGCAGAATGCTTGGATGGGTGTTCGACGTGGCTACGGGATGCAGGATGAATGAGGCAATGTCCAGAGGTGAAACCTCACGGCCAGGAATCAGTCCACCTGTTCAGAACACATTTTTAAGAGGGTACTTCCGTGTCTGACTTGCGGTGTAGTCTGGTCGTTGGACACTGTAGGTGTCCTGGAGAGGCTTTTTTTTTGACTACGGGGGGCCCCCGTAGCCCGCTCCCCCGCCGTGAACATCGACTCAATCTACATGGCCTCCGACATGCTATTAATTTCTAAGAAGAAAAGAGATAGCTGGGTAGAGTGAGAAGTGATACAAGGAGTATCTGCCTGTTTCCATGTCAGACACGTTACCAGGCGAGATTGTGTTAGGTACATGGTATTGAAGTATGGTATTGAAGGGTCAGGGAAAAACCACATAGGCAGAAAGAAGAAAGAGCCTACATGTAAAACCTGACATCTTTTGATAGCACATGCCAGGATGTGGGCTGGAAAAAGACCAGAGGTTGTGTTGGTTAGGAACAGGTAACATGCACAAAACATAAACCAATTCCTTGCCATTCCATCGTCTGGGGATCAGTCCGTCTGGGCACTGCTGTGACTAGCACAGTCCTTGCCGGTTGCGGAGCCATGCGTCGAGTAGCACTAGGGCCTGTTGCACGGCTCCACCTCCTTCGGGTACCTCGTACCCAGTCTCCGATCCCGGAGAATGAGGCCAAGCCCGCCGAGTCAGCGGAAACACTGCAAGAGCTGCTGAGGGGGACCTTTTACTCTCACCTGACTGCCGCTACCCGCTGAGGTCCTCTCCTGATTGGCTCCTCGGTTGACTGCTGTCCTGGGAGCAGTCTGGGATTGCGGCTGGGCGGCCCTCTCCTGGTGGGCCGGCGTCGCCTTCTGCTTCCTGGTGCGGCATCGTCTTCTTCTTCTTCTTCTCTGGGGATGCTTCTCGGCTGGGGAGGAGGCCTCGTCCTGGTGGCCCTCCTCCCGCCCTGGTGACCCCGGTGAAGCTGGTGGCTGCGCTGCGTCGCCGTCTTCTTCTTCCGTCTCCTGGGTAGTGGCGGCGGCGGCGTCGGTCGGTGCTGACTTGACTGCGTTCCATGTCCTGTGGGGCGCACATCGAGGTCTGCAGCTCGACAGACTGGCTGGCAGGCTGGGCCTGGACAGCAGCCTCAGAACGCCAGGGGGCGTCCTCCTCCACTGCTGTGGTGACGTCCGCCGTCGCGGGCGCTTTCCTGGATTGCGCCCGGGTAACGAGCCCTTACTGGTAGGCCTGCGTCTGCGTCCACTTCGCGGAGGTGATCCATGGAGGAGCGGTCTGCGTCCACTTCGCAGTACCGAGCCACTCAGCCTGGGCCGCACAGTCGCGGCGCCAGGGGGCAGCATGCTCCACCTCCGTGGTGGCGTCGCTGGTCTGCGTCTGGGTGGCCTGGCCTAGGTCGGTGTTAACCGCCCTATGCCTCTGCCTCCTCGGCGTCTGGGTGACGGCCTCTCTGGTCTCCGTCGCTGCCCTGATTGCGCCGGTGTTCAGCCTTGGCACTCCGTCCCTCCCTGGTAGACAGATGAACTGAAACAGAGTAGAAAGCTCCTTCCCTGCGTCGCGCATCCGCTTCCGGTCGTGATGCCTGATGATGAGGCCTCCTGGTAGGAAGCTCTCGACGGACATGGTTGTCGAGATGTTCCTGCCTCCGTGGCGAGGGCGCCACAGTCTGTCCAGGACGAGGCGCCGTTCAGAAGATGCAGGGCGCTCCGGCCTGTAGTATACGAGCAGCGCCTCGTACTCCGGGTCGGTGTAGCCTTCGGAGAAGAGAAAGCCGTCAGGGGGGTCGCACCCGTCCCTGTACGGCTCCGTCTCCACCTCGATCTCCGGCTCTCCCTGCTGCGGCTCCGGCTCGGGTGCAGGCGACTCGTTGTCCGCCGTAGTCATCTCGTTGTCCTCCGCTGCCCAGCAGTAGTGCGGTGATCGCCACACGTCCGTCTTCTTCATCCTGGTCCTCCTGAAAGAGAATAAGCGAGTACTGAGAAGTGCTCAGCTCAGACAAAAGCTCTTTCGAAGTCGTACTAATAAGTACAGCTGCCTGGTTAGCACTTGAAAGTACTGAGCGCCTGGCAAGGAGAGAGAAAGTGGAGCGAGAGGCACGTACGTCCTTCCGCTTCGACAGTCGGCTCGTCCTTTCCTGGAGAGGCGAGAAACGTTGCTCCTTTTATAGCGCTGGCTGACGTCACCGACGATCACGTCAGCGCACTTCAGTCTGCCTCGTGGTCTCTGGAAACATCCATGTGTCGGGCGGACTGCGGAGATTGTAGGCGCGGAGGACACACACAACATAAACACATGTAATCAATTGCCACTGTAGTTGGGATTAGAAATCCTGTAGTGAGGAATAAATAAATAAATAAATAAATAAAAAATAAATAAATAAATAAATAAATTGTCCGACTACTGATTCGTTCAATGCGATATATTCATTTTAACTTATAAAATGACGGTTTATCAACATTCATTCTGAGAAACAGTTACGCCATGAAATGAAATGGCGTATGGCTTTTAGTGCCGGGAGTGTCCGAGGGCAAGTTCGGCTTCAATGGTACAGGTCTTTTGAATTGACGCCATGGCAACCTGCGCGTCGTGATGAGGATGGAATGATGATGAAGACGGCACACACACCCAGCTCTCAAGCCAGCGGAATTAACCAAGGATTCTTAAAATTCCTGACCCTGCCGGGAATCGAACCCGGGACCTCTGTGCCCAAAGGCTAGCACGCTAACCATTTAGCCATGAAGCCGGAGAGTTACACTATCACTTTATGTGAACTACCAAGATGTACAGTCTCTCAAAAGAAAATGAGCGCGTGGCATTTTATACAGGTACATTTTTTTTCAGAAACGTTGAACCACTTGATATGCTTGTTGTGTGTGTTCATAAGGTTTGTATTTACATGAGTAGTGAATTATTATTGATAATAATTACCGTTATGCCTGATCAATTAATAAATGCGAGGAACATACAAACACCATGTGCTCACTTTGGTTAGTGTGTCTACAATTGCTTTCACTGAGAAGAAGGGAAGACAAAGGCTCACAAATGTAGGCTATACATAACATTTAAATACGGTGTTTTCAAATGGATCCGAGAACAACGAACATTTTCAGTATTTCTTTAACTGTTTGTGCTAGGATCATGGAGAAAGAATAGTGTTTTCACCTACTTTATTTGTGTTAATAAGTCACTGCTCCATTAAAAGCAACTTTGTGCTAGAAAACCACTTTATGATCATTTTTAGAAGCTCTATATGGTCTACATTATTATTATTATTATTATTATTATTATTATTATTATTATTATTATTATTATTATTATTATTATTATGTGTGGCATCCGGAGACGCCTGGTGGAGATCCTTCGAGTAGACGCGCATGAGCGACCTGCGCTTGTCAGAAAATGAGCCCTTACTAAGACGAAGTCTGATGCCGAATGTGTTTGTTGAATATAGTATAAATACCCAGTCCTCGGGAGCCAATCCCAGGAAGCATTTCGTAAATATCCCCCATGATAGTTATTTAGGTAAATTGCTGCTGGAATTTAGAAAACGTAAGTATTTTCTTCAAAAATAATGAAATATAATTGAGAGAGTAGGCTAATGTTAATTCCATAATGGAATATATGACTATAGTATCCTATCTTAAAATACGCACATTATGTTCGTAAGACATATCAAAAATGCTGAATGTTGTATCGTCGTCTTAAAATTTATTTACAAGTAGATTAGTCTCAAAATTCGTTTAACTCTCCGTTATGTGGCGTTTTACGGCATTTTTGGCTAGACTAACATTATAAAATTATTTTTCTGGATTTGTATACGTCCTTACTGCATTGACTGCCATAAAGACGATGGGTTTATTTTTGACCTCTCTCGAGCTAAGACCTTACACAAGTTTCCTTTTAGTAAAGAATTTAAGCTATAGTTTTTCGCCACCCCTGAGGGAGAACATTTCGTTTTTATCTCTCTAACTCATCATGAGTCAAGTCTCCTCCCTTTTCTAGCATCAATCGCTCATTCTGTCCTATTTTCTTTCTTCACATCAATCCTGGCGTCGTATAGTAAAGCCCTTCCGTCTCTGGCTCTTCCGCGTCCATCCCCCTACCCCCGCCCTCTTGTCGGTCATCCGGCAGTAAGGATCACTGGGTGATTGGAGCGGGACGTCGCGCGGGGTGACGGGATACGCTTGTCGCGACGTCTCTACTACACTGCAGTGGCAGGCATATCGCACTTCGCAACGCTGCACTCATTGCACTACCACTTCGTGAGATATCACACATCGGCGCGATAAGAGCCTTCGAGTTCACATTACGAGAAGACTGTCTGAAACGACATGTGATTTGGATGATGATAAACATTTCTTCCGGAACTTCTGTAACTTCTTTAACTTTTTCAAGTCTGTCTACGGCTTATGAATAATTTTCATATTTCGTTTTACGCCTTAAGTTTGATCGTGATTTTCGTGTCTCAGACATATTTGTTTCGCCATACATACGACTGTAATAAAGGACGTCAATTAAAATTTGTCAATTTGTGCTCCAGAACGTTCTCCAATTTTAACATGCATTTTAATTGACGCATTCGGTAATCCGAATCATATTTTAATACAACATTGTCGCGCCAAAAAGGAGAGCTCGATTACCACAATTCATTGAACATTAACGTGTGTTTAATATCTCTATCTTCGTTTTAATAGAACCAGATATTTGTGCTCCAGTACAGTCTCCAAACAAACAATTTTTAACATGCATTTTAACTGATGTATTCGGTAATCCGAATCATTTTAATATGTTTTAGTCCTTGTATATTGTGCTTATTCTTACAATTATTCGGCTGATGATACCCGGAAGATGGACGGAACATGTACCGATATTTGTTAATTGTTAAAGAAAATCCTTAGCCTATTGTGAAGGTTTTTACTGGCCTGGTACCGCCAATGAGCCAATACGAGTACAAATAGACCTGGAAGCGCCCAAAATTCACCTCCAAAGACACAACATAGAAACGAAAATA
Source organism: Anabrus simplex (assembly GCF_040414725.1). Taxonomy (NCBI): domain Eukaryota; kingdom Metazoa; phylum Arthropoda; class Insecta; order Orthoptera; family Tettigoniidae; genus Anabrus; species Anabrus simplex. The sequence continues at coordinate 191,608,815 of NC_090267.1, read as the reverse complement.
AGCAAGAACTTACCTTAAGGAGGTAGAGGTGCATAAGTAATCCGTGGATAAAAATATAACCTGTCACAGTAGAGAATAGGTAAGAGTTAACAACACTCCTTTAAGAAAATAAAATGATTTTAATTCAGGAAATAATCTAAATTGAAATTAACAAGGTAAAATTATCATCCTCGCTTGAGAAAAACGAACTTGTTAAAACTAATGTTCAGTTAACAAACAATCTAAAACGCGGCCAGCCGATCAAGTTAAAAAATGAAACAAATTACAATCACTACGGTTCCTACAACATAAAATTCCATCTCTCAGATTTCATTAATATTTTCTTACTCAATTCGGATTACCCTTTTAAAATATTCGTATTTCCCTTTTCTTAATTTAGTTACACTTACTCCTGACTGTTCATAATTTTAAATGAGATCTTCCATTTCTCTTGATATAGTTACACATCCTTAGCATTACTGTAGATTTGACCCAGGGAGTTCCCGCAAGAAAATATGTTATCTCGATCACAAGTTTAAAAATGAATAGGTTGAAAGAAAGGGGAAAGAAAAGCAACACAGAAGAGGTAGTAAAATTCACCACATATTAATAAAAGGGGAAAATAAATGTGTAATTACACCACCAAGGTCCAAATCTTTTCAAGAGAATCAATTACTCCCAACCGTCAATAAACCTTCATCAAATCATCATAAGCATCAATATCCCCATCGTAACGTAAACATGATAAAATTGAAGGCAATGGACCAATACAGAAGATAAGACACAACAATAGCAGTTTACATTGAAAAAACAAAGAGAATCAAGTCAGCCCAGAAAACCAAAAAAGTAAGATAAACTAAAATTAAAAGAGAAACAGAAGGTAGATATTAAGAGTGGGACAAAGCCCAAATTCTAAAAATCTTGTGGAAACTCACTTGGTAATTGGCCCTCTTTTAACACGATTATTTTATGAAATACCTAAGAGGCAAGATGCCTCAAGAACAATAATGACATTTTAAATGTTCCAAATATATAGCAGTAGACTATTTAGTTTGACAACGTAAGATCATTTAAATAATATAGATTGATATTACATTTCAACAACCCGATAACCTTTTCAAAACAGGGGGAATTAAGATAAAAGTTAATGGACGTAATTTCGAAGCGTCACGTCAAGCATACGACATATTACGATGAGGAGAAGTAGTTTATTGACGAGCCAAATTCGTATGCCGGGGAGGGAGTCCAAAATAATAGAATACTGAAGAACACTTACACCTTCTGATTCGTGCTTGTAGAAATCTATAGCATGCCTTACCATATGGCGTTCCTCATAACAGGCGAGGCTTACTAGAAGACACACCGCTTACACTAAATTACACCGGGCGAGTTGGCCGTGCGCGTAGAGGCGCACGGCTGTGAGCTTGCATCCGGGAGATAGTAGGTTCGAATCCCACAATCGGCAGCCCTGAAGATGATTTTCCGTTTTCACCTCAGGCAAATGCTGGGGCTGTACATTAATTAAGGCCCCCGCCTCTTCCTACCAACTCCTAGGCCTATCCCATCTTCGCCATAAGACCTATCTGTGTCGGTGCGACGTAAAGCCCCTAGCAAAAAGAAACGCTAAATTGCAAACGAGGATAATTTTAAAAATTAAAACAAATCTTCCGAGGGCGATAACACCCTCAAAACTGTAGAGTTTTATCCTGGATCCATAATAAAGCCCAAAGCCAGGACGCGGCGTGGACTCAAAACGCGTCCTTCTTCCATGGTAGTAGAGCAACGAGTCATGGTGGACTAAAGCTCCCAAGAGTTCGTTGACCGAGCCAAGAAGATGCAATGCGCTAATTGGTCAGCGCGAGAGAGATACAACAAGGTTAGAGCGGCTGCCGGAGAGAGCAGCCCAAAAGCAGAAGCGAATAAGCACATAATCATGGTTAATTTTTGAAAAGAATAGGAACTTGGCGCTCAAGAGGTAGAGGATATAATGTTAAAAATGTGACATCAAGTCACATAGGAAATGTACTGTGTAAACAGTAGAAGAAAAATTCTTCTCAGTCCCACTCAACAAATAGTGTATATAGTACTCATTTCACTTAGGTTTCTAGCAAGTAGAAGACATATTGGCAATAAACGTCCGGTGACACAAATTTCTACGGCGAGTTTTCCAGGTCTAAAATGCTAATGGAGAGGGCTCCAAACACGTTACCGGTACCCCGGTAACAGAAGGAACCTTTGGCTATACCTTTGGAAATGTACACGAACGACAATACGGGCTTTGAAATAATAATAATAATAATAATAATAATAATAATAATAATAATGATAATAATAATAATCTTATGGCCTCAGCTACCATGTGCAGACATTTCAATTTGACGCCATCTGGCTGTCTGATCGTCAATTTCGACGTTCCGTTTTACTCTAGGCCTCCACTAGATGGCAGACCGAGTAAACCGAAACTCTCTTGGGCGTCTATGGCTGAGATTTAATAAATTTTGTCGGGTAAACACCAAATGTGTCAGCAGAGATCTTTTACATGCCGACATCGTACGACATGGAGTGACGAGTGGACTTTTTTCCGCCCTTCAAAAATCCGACTACCTTTGCCGAGTTTGAACCCGCTATTTTGGGATCCGGAGGCCGACACTCTACCGCTGATCCACAGAGGCAGCTGGCTTTGAAATGAAATTTATTGTATGCAATTCCCTTGCCTATGCTTGCACTTTCGGTGCATCTTCCGTTCCTCAGTTATCACCGATTATGAGGGTACGGAAAATCAGTTTTCTTATACTTCTCTTTAAATCCTACTCTATGTGATGCTTGTGTGTGAATGTACAAAATTATTTCTTTAAGGTGGAATTAATATCTGGTATATCATGTCAATGAACCTCTTTTCCAATCTGTTTCTTTTCCTGGTCTATAATAACTGCAGTTACTGCGTACTGCATTAAATAGTGCTGCACTCAGTCCGAAAACTATGTGCTGTATTCTGCTGCAGAACATTAGAGCGATGCGGGGAAGAACGTCTTCAAGCTCACATTACGGCTATATCGTCTAATGTGAAGGAAGTGTGATTTGTGTTGTAAGAAATGTCTCTCTGCGGTGCACCTCTTATTCTCTGTCACACTTTTTCTCTTTTCACCATTACTTCACATTCGACTAGGATTTCCTTGATTCTCTATCTCTTGGCAAACCTCATTGTGCAACTTTACAGCAGACGTGAGCAAAGAGAAATCTATACTGCAATGCACATTTCTGAACTTCATTGGAAATTTAAAACCCTGTGTTATTTCCTGTTTTGAATAGAAAAAAGTGTGGAAGTTTGTAAAGTATTCATTCTGTTCGTTCCTCACAATAATAATAATAATAATAATAATAATAATAATAATAATAATAATAATAATAATAATAATAATAATAATAATCTATATACATTTTAGTGGTACTATGTCTGTCTGTGACGTTCCGCTGCAGAAGACCGGTGCATGAACCGTTGTTCAGATCGAACGGAGACTTGTTATGGGTATAGCTCAAATACAAGGTTCACAGTGAGGACTATTTTTAATTCCACGAAGCAGACCTAACCACTACCGAACTGCGAGACGAATAGGCCATAATTACCATCCACAGGAGTTCAGACAACCTCTATACGTAATAAATACTGTGGAACCTTGGATTGCGAGCATAATTCGTTCCGGAAAAATGCTTGTAATCCCAAGCGAACGTATATCAAAGCAAGTTTTCCCATAAGAAACAATTGAAACGCGGATGATTCGTCCACAACACAAAAATATATATTCGCATACCATTTCTAAAACGAAATATAACGAAAAATAAATTAATAATAATAATGCTATTTGCTTTACGTCCCACTAACTAATTGTAAGGACTTCAGAGACGCCGAGGTGCCGGAATTTAGTCCCGCAGAAGTTCTTTTACGTGCCAGTAAATCTACCGACACGGGGCTGTCGTATTTGAGCACCTTCAAATACCACCGGACTGAGCCAGGATCGAACCTGCCAAGTCGGGGTTAGAAGGCCAGCGCCTTAACCGTCTGAGCTACTCATCCCGGCCGTAAAATAAATTAAAGTGCACTTTTCCTTACAATAGAATCATTGTTGGTGTGAGGGAGGCGAGAGATGACATGAGAAGAGTTACTGAATAGCACGAATTTCACTAACGGAATCACTGCTATCTGTTGGCTCACTGGAATTGTTTTCTTTTCGTGCAACTTTAACGATGAACCTGTCCAATGACTGTCGCGTTTCCCTCTTTTCGAGGATTTCACGAAAATGTGACATTGCATTGTCATTGAACTGTTTCATCGCTCGCACTGCTACAGCCTTATTCAGGTGGTGTTTTTCTACAAAATTTTGCACCGTTTCCCACATTTTGCACTTATCCAGAATCTCAGTTGAAGTGAGAGATTCCATTGACTTTTCCTCCTCTTCTTCCCTGGACGAAATATCCATGACGTCTTCCTGTTGTTCGCGATGCAGGTCCATCAGTTCGTTGGTGGTTGTTCAGTTACTGGCTATATTCTTCCACCAGCTCTTGAATGTCCACGTCGTTCACGTCCAGCCCCTTAGTCTTCCCTAAGGACACAATTTAATCGACAATCGGCGGCTGATTGTCACCAAAAATCCCCTCAAAGTCACGTCCAATAACACAGTCAGGGCACAGTTTTCCCCAAGCGGAAGTCAGAGTTCTGTTGGTGACTCCATCCCAGGCTTTATCGATTATATTCAGGCGGTTCACGATGGGGAAATGATACTCCCAATTTCTCGGAGGGTCAGGATTGTTTCTTCGGTCACTTCGAAGCACCGCTGAAGTAGTGCTTTGGTGTATAGCTTCTTGAAGTTCTAAATGACTTGCTGATGCATAGGCTGGAGTGGTGGAGTAGTGTTGGGAGGAAGGAACTTAACATTAACGAACTTGAATTCCTCCAGTAAGTCGTCCTCAAGGCCTCAAGGCCTGGAGGATGAGCAGGATCATTGTCCAAAACCAGCACGACTTTGAGCGTCTGTTATGTTCTGAAAGGTATTTCTTCACTACAGGAACAAAGACCTCGTTCATCCATTCAACAAACGAACAGGGGAGGGGAAAAATTAGGCACACGTGACGCTCGTATTGCGGAACCTCACTTGCTTATCAAGTTACAATTGATTTAAAATGTTTGCTCGTCTTGCGAAACGCTCATAGACCAAGTTACTCGCATTCCGAGGTTTTACTGTACAAATAAAAACTCGTATTCACCAACACAGCCACCATCTTTACTATCTTAAATGACAAACGGTATTTAAATTCAATTTAATGTAAGTGAATTATGAATTAAATTCACCTGAAGCCTCTTCTCATCAAAGTTACATTTAACATTTTAGTTAAGAAGTGAGCATTGAATTTCACAGTAGTGTTTAGGCCTATTGTTAGCACACTAGTGTACACGCGCGGATTCAGCAGCTATTTAGCTCATATGGATAACGCATAAGTTGATTACCGGGTGCATATTTCCACACAGTGAATTGATTCATGCTACTGTTCGAGTGGATCGAATCACAGAGAGACCGAGCTCACGAGGCAAGATTGAGGAACCATGGCTCACTTGAAGAGTCTTCCGCTTAGATCTTCTTGCTTGTAGCTCTCTTGAAAATAGCTCATTTACTGGCATTCACAGTCCAGCGATTTTTATAACGGGGTACTTCTGTCTGCATAGCTGTAACCGCTGTCTCGAATTTTATACCACTGTATTAATGGTAATGAAATCATAATTCCATCGATAAAAACTAAAATTTCGAAGGTAGAAGAACTACTTGTTTGAAGAACTACACAATACAATTAACACGATTGTTGACTTCTTTTCCATCCAGAATGGAACTGATCCTGTTGGGGAAAGGTTTGTAAAGACATGTTATAGGCGGAGCTGATGAAGGAGGAATTTGTTTGTTAGCAAGATGACTTACATAAGAACGCAGTCAGTTAAATAGGGGCCAGATGGCAGTATTGTGCATTTATTGCTATTGTTGTTACTACCACCTACCAGCAAGAGGATGCAACAGGAAAGGTGGTACCATGTACCAAATCTTTGCATCTTGTCAGTAAAGTGAATGGAATCTAATTGATGATGATGATGCTTGTTGTTTAAAGGGGCCTAACATCGAAGATCATCGGCCCCTACGAGACTATAATTTATTTTTCTATTTAGCGTATGGATTTACAGATACAATGCATACATATGTTCACGATTTTGAAAAGTGAACTATATCTTTATGTCCATGACGTTTATAAAACTGTCTCTTGAAACGCACAAGCAAAATCACTGACTTCGCCACCGTATTTTGTTTTTGGACAATCGGTGATAGTATGTTTGATGGTCTGCAATGAGGCAACACAGTCTCAGTTAGGTTTAGCAATTCTTTTCCATTTGTAATGGAAATCTGCGCGGTTACCATGACCCAGTCGTATCCTGTTAAGTGTATGCCAGGTTTCACGAGAATGCTCAAATCTAGGTGACAGCGACTATCCAATTTGTGTCAGAGTTGACTCTTGTCTTCCCCTGTCATTCTTTAGTCACATTGAAGTTGGTGGATTGGTGGATTTAGAGATCTTAGACGATTCAGATGGACATCAGCGATATCGCCATGTATTGGTAACTGGGTATCATTCATTACTTTCTTGAACTCCCTGAGGAGAGCGTTTTTGCGTCTAAGATCCGGTGGGGAAGTATGGCTGAGGATAGGTAGATAATATGTGAGTGTAGACCTTGTTGTGCCGGTGATGAGACGCATCGTGATGTTGTGCTGCGTATCTATGAGCTTGGTGTGTCGGCTATTCAGTCAAACAGGAGCACAGTATTCGGCAGTCGAAAATACAAGTCCCAAAGCTGTGCATCGAAGTAATTTTGCCGTTGAACCCCAAATTGTACCACATAATTATTGGATTATATTAGTGCGAGTTCTTATTTTGGATTGGACGTTATGAAGGTGTTGTCTAAAGGAGAGTGTTCTATGGTGACTCCTAGATATTTAGGTAATCTATTATGTTTCAATAATTGATTTAAAATGCACACCTTCAATCGTTTATTAGCCATCTTGCTGTTTAGGTGGAAACAAATTACTTATGTTTTGTTGGTATTAAGTGTAAGTCTCCACAACTTAAAGTACTGTATCAACTCTTTAAGGTCGTCCGTTATGATCATCTCGGATTTATCGAGTAGGCCTACTGTTCCTCTGGTAGCAATCGCCCAGTCATCATTATAACCGTCCAGCTTCATGGCTAAATGGTTAGCATGCTGGCCTTTGGTTACAGGGGCCCGGGTTCGATTCCCGGTAGGGTCTGGAATTTCAACCATAATTGGTTCATTCCCCTGACACGGGGACTTGTCATCATTTCATCCTCATCACGACGCTAAGGTAGCCTGCGGGCGTCAGATCAAAAGACCTGCACCAGGTTTCTCCGGAGGCCACACGACATTTAAATTTATTTATCAGCAAAACGAAATTTTCTTGCAAGTGTGGCATGCATATCTGAGCTAAATCACACTGGAGCAAGAACAAAATCCCGAGGAAGTCCATTATTTAGTGATATTTTGGTGCTCACAGTATTCCCAATACGTGCACAGTTCAAAAAAATTAGTGAAACATGTTTTTGAACGTATGCCATGCTCCACAAAGCAATACCTCTCACCCAGGTATATTGCAAACTAAACCTTTATTCTTTACCATTGAAGTATACAAAATAACATCGATGGATTTGCGTTCATTTTCAGAACACAAACGGAAATGTCCATGAAAGAGCGAAAACAAAGTGATAACAGTCCTCCAGTGTGGATTTTTATCACAGATGAAGAGCTTCAGTATGGTGTATGTCTTCCACGAGCATTTGTCACAGCTTGGCACCTACGTGGCATGCTCCGTATATGTCAAAGGAGGTCACGTTGCAGTATCAGGTCCCATTCTTCAATGAGAGCCTGTTCGAGGTCTTGGAGAGTCTGTGGTGGAACAGGACGCCCACGAACACTTCTCTCAAATTCCACACATGTTCGATGGGATTAATGTCGGGACTCTCCGCTGGCCATTCCATCTCTTGAATGTCCAGTTCTTGCAAGACAGCTCTCGTGATGCGCGCTACATGAGCGCTGGCGTTGTCGTGCGTGAGTACGAATTCAGGACCAACACCGTATGCAGCAACCAACACATGCTGTAGCAGTATCTGCTCGATGTACCCCGCAGCGGTAAGATTACCACGGACGATGAAAATATCCGTACGGCCATCAATACTGATGCCAACCGACACCATCACAGAACCTTGTCCAAATCGGTCGCCTTTCTGGACAATATTTGGCATGTACTGCTCACTACGGCGTCTCCACACACGTTGACGTCAATGACGCTGTGTCAGGGGAAATTGGACTCCTCTGTGAACAACACAGCTTTTCATTGGCGAAGTTGCACGTTAACGTGGGTACGGGCAAACAGAAGGAGAGCTGCGCGAAGTTGCTACGTTAAACGGGGCACTCGAATAGGATGTCTCGGTCGTAAGGACATTTAACCTGTTCCTTACTGTCTGGTCAGACACCGTGACTCCAGTGACCCTCCTGAAGACTTGTTACAGTTCTCTGGCAGTTGCTGAATGACACCGCAACGCACAGATGATCAGATATCGGTCATCCTGTAGGGTTGTCATGCGTCCATGACCTTGTCCAACCCTCTTTGTAAACTGGCCTCTCTCATTGTAGCGATTTCACAAGCCGTGAAGGACTGACGGAGAAACATTGAGATCCCAGCAACACGTTGAGAAGTTCATCCTTCCTGGATCAAAGTGACGGCCCTTGCGACTTGAACCTCTTTAAGATGTATCATGTGATGTGCTGGTTGGCGTGCAACGTACTCAAAAGACCGCACCGTACCCCACAACGACACACGAACGCACTTTGTTTTTAGGGGTCACCTGACATTTTAATACATGGCTACGCCTACAGATGGAGTATAAGGTCTCAAGGTATGCTGTACGACCATTGAAACCCCATCTACCAAATTAACGTTCACATACCAGATGTTACGAAACATGTTCCCCTATATTTCTTTGAACTGTGTACTTGAAAAAGGCTTTGGCTTAGCATATTATTAAAGAGGCGGGAAGTCGTCTTATATGCTACCACTTTCGTAAACTTCAAGAGTAGGCCATCCTTCCAGACTGTATCATAGGCTGCTGTCAGATCAATAAAAGCTTCCTCTGATAGCCTGCTTCTATGTAAGTTGTAAGAGACATCATTTGATCTGTAGTGCTTCTGTGCGGTCTGAATCCTGCCTGCTACTCGGGAATTTCTTGAGTACCTCCGGGCCATTTCTATTTAGAAGGAGCCTTTCTAGTAATTGATGTCACACTAAGCAGGGAAATAGGGCGATAGCTCTCTGGCATATTGCTAACCTTTTCCTTCTTCAATATGGATATTATCTTTGTTTGTCTGAATAACATTGGTAGTTGCCCACTCTGTAGGATATTCGTGAAGAAGGTGGACAGCCATAGTTTAACTCTATCTCCACAATGAAGGATACATTTTGGGTGAATACCACCCACACCTGGCGCTTTGCCTGAGTTGATATTAGCAATTGCAGCAGTTATCTCATTCGCAGTAAAAGCTCTCGAGTACACCAATGTATCTCGGACACAATCTTTCAGAATTTTCAGATTCTTCTGTATGCGTTTCGTGAATACTTTATCCCTGATACTTTTGGAAGTCATGACTGTATGAGACGTAATTTTGTTGTGTGAATTTCTGAATTCGTTATGAGAAGGGACCAAGCTTCCCGACTGGATCTTGTAAAGACAAGAGATTCAGCTTTCGAAATCCACTTTTGTCTTCTTGCAGAATCTAAGCTGTGCAAAAGCTGATCGGCAATTTTGTGATCACCACTATCAATGTATTGTTGATAAATGTTCCTCACGTCCGTAGGTCTAACCTTAAGGTATCCTACACGTGACCCTCCGGTTGTGCTAAGCTAGCAACAGCAAACAGTTGGCCACACATATTTCCCTCCTGGTCAAAATGGAATCTAATGAATTGATTTAGTAAAATAAATCAATGTCCCACCAATAATAACAGACTCTCAGCTCCCTCGATGTTCGGGATCCCCATCTTGTCGGCTGTAGGCTTGGCTGACATTCAGTGTTGCCAACCAAGCAAGTCGAATTTCCGCTTAAAAAGTACTGAAATTCCGATAGAGTATGAATCATTAAATACTGAAGTTAAAACATACAATTTTGTTCATATTGAAAAGGAACATTAATTTTTCCTAAAATGTATTTTTTTTTAAAATTATATATTCTTTTTTTCTTGTACGGTAGTCAAATGCAGTAATTATAATATCAGTCGGTATCGGCTGTCTTACAGTATATTAAACAATATACCTGAGAAATGTAATTTTGTAAGAACTTCGGCCTTTACGCACTTTGGTATTGATTGATTTCGATATTTATCATAAGTCAATCCCCTTTCCGCCTAATAAAACATTACAAGCTATACACTTCATCTTTGTATTAGTGAGACTCACTGTTACTAACCACTTCTAAAAGATGTCTTAACCGTTTTAGAGAGAAGAACTGTTTCCTCGACGTCTTCTCCTGGCCCGAAATCTCATCCATGTACAACCTCTTCCTCTTGGGTGTCGAACTACTGGCTTCATCACTAATTGTGCTATGAAGTGAAGCCACGTCCATAGCAACGATCCATTACCGTTTGAAGACTAGCAATTACTGAAAACAAGGAGCTATCATATGCCTTCACAGCTTTGGTTCCATGAAAGTATCTGGATTAGATCTGCCTTGCGCACGGACAACTCATAATATGGAGAGGTCCATGTCCATTCGTTTATCAAATTTAATTGTAGTACCTCGGGCTGTAAAATAAACGTAATGAGATGAATCATATTGTAATTTGTTTACCATGGTCTATTGTAGGCTACATACACTACTACTACTATTACTACTACAGTGTTTCCGTTCAGTACGCTGATGGAGAAGGTGAGAGGGGAGCGGCCGTGGCCTGCATTCGCCTTACGGAGGGGAATGGAAAACCACGGAAAAAGATTCTCGAGACAACCGACGGTGGATCCAGCCCACCGCTTCATGAATGCAAATCTGTAAATCCACGGTATATCAGGGACCCCTGTTAGCCGAGGCTATTCTTCTCCGTACATACAAACCGTAATCAGTATTTGCGTTAAGGATCAGAAAAATGAAATGTCGTATGGCTTTTAGTGCCGGAATATCCCAGGACAGGTTCGGCTCGCCAGGTGCAGGTCTTTCTATTTGACTCCCGTAGGCAACCTGCGCGTCGTGATGAGGATGAAATGATGATGAAGACAACACATACACCCAGCCCCCGTGCCATTGGAATTAACCAATTAAGGTTAAAATCCCCGACCCGGCCGGGAATCGAACCCGGGACCCTCTGAACCGAAGGCCAGTACGCTGACCGCTCAGCCAACGAGTCGGACAAGGATCAGAAATTGCCATTGGACACATTATCCACTTGTGCCTCTATTTACCGGTTCCTTACGAACTACGTCCTGGTTTCTGGCTTTGCGGGTTGCTTATCTAGTTCAGCAGGTAGAGGGAATGTTACACAAATTATTACTAGCTGACGTGCCCCTGCTTCACTATGGAATTCTACATTGTTTACAGAATTGTATATTAAGTTTTCTACAAGTTGTAAGATTTAATCAAATTGCATGTCTCTTTGCCTTATCCAAGAAACACCGTGGGGAAGGCGCCATACTAATTTCCTCACGCGAACGTGGTGGTGGTGATTATTGTTTTAAGAGGAAGTACAACTGGGCAACCATCCTCCCTCACGCGAAGGCCGCGTTGGCGAATTTTAATTACATTGGCGGGCCCCCTTGCCGACTGCTGGTCACAAACGAGCTATTAGTCTATGTTGCATGCTGCCGGCTAAATTGAGTTGGGGTGTATTCACTTTCATCATAACATCTTCAGGACGGACGACAGTGCGGTTCGAACCCACTATGTCCCGGATGCAAGCTCACAGCTGCGTACTCCTAAGCGCACAGTCAAATCACCCGGTCACTTTCCTACTGCCAGTCAAAATCGAGTAGGGGAATTTTCATTATAATGGCAGATCTCCGAACCTACTGCCCGTCACAGTCGCGTCGGGCAGTTTTCATTATAATGGCTGGCCCCCTTGTCTACTGCCAGTCACAATCGAGTTATGTGATGATGTTTGATATAGAATGCTATTTGATATTCTACGAAGAGGGCCATGATCTTAGCTACGGCCAAGTTTTATTGAGGATAATCCTTGTATTTCTTGGCCTCATAAATAACACTTTGGTGTTCGTCATAATCATTATGCCAGTAAGAGTCGTGCATCCTGAAACAGTAAGTATCTCGCACATTTACGCTACCTGTGAGTTTTAAATGTTTAAATAGAATTCCTTCTTCACGCACATGCCTAGTTCGAACCTTTTCTAGAACCGATTCGCACAGCGGGGATTATGGTGCCAATATCTCGAATACGGTTAGTTTTGGGGCTCTAAAAGAAGATTTGAGTTTTGTCCTTCGCGTCATGAGGCTTAATATGAGCTTTGTCTCATCTTTGTATGACTAATTCGATATTTCGCCTGTATTAGCCTATGCTAATAAGCCAAAGGGGCCAAATCACAGTTTTCACGGGAACCTCTTGATATTCCAGGATGATACACAGTCTACGTTACCCAGAATGATGTTACCTTTCAAATGGTGAAAGAAAGCTTAAAATCAGCTCAGTAGTATCTGAGATTAGTCGCTATATATACAAAAGCTCGCAGTTTCCCTTTACGCAGGATGTTAGGAAACAGCGTAAACCGAGTATATTATTTACCTGTTGTGAAAATGAAAACCCGCAGAAAATCATCTTCAGGGCTGCCGAAAGCGGGCTTTGAACTCATCATCTCCCGTGTGTAAGCGCGCAGGTATGTGACTACGCCTTGCCAACTTGATTAGTTAATATTTATTCGTGTTAATTCATAACGATCATTGCTGAACATGCATATCTCGACTTATTATCCCGACGTTGAAGTGCGCTTGTATTTTAACATCGTAGCAATTGTAGAATCTGTATGGAGACCAAATGTATTGTAATGGATGGAGAAGGACAGGTTGCCTGTGAGAATAACGGATACGACTATAGTGCGGAACAGAAACAGAGGGATATCGAGGTGTGGATGCTTAGACTCGGTTTTTAATGATTTAAAGATATCGATGTGCACAACTCATTGAGGCCAATGAGCTAGTTACAAAAACAGATTGTGAGGCACGTTATTAATTCAGAGAATCTTGCAGGTTGAGCAATGTGAGGCATAACAGTCTATTATAAATATATATAGGCTTATGTATATACGAAGGTGGATCAAAAAGTTAGTTGCACTAACGCGCCGCAGCAGCGCGCTGTGTGTTGCAAACGTGGGCACAGCGGAGAAAGGGACAGACACTGCCCACACATCTGTTAGGCAGCTCGCTGTGGTGTCTCGTCCAGTATTGCGTGAATAGCGGCCAAATGCCTTGGCGCGTCAACTGGACGTTCACTCCAAATATGAGGTGCGTGCGACAATCCGATTCCTATGGGCCAAAACAAGAATTGCACGGACATTCATCGTGAAATCAGTGCTGTGTATGGGGAGCGGGCCATTTCCCGGCAGGGTACCGTATCGTAAAGTGGTGTCAACCAAACAAGAGAACTGCTGCACCGTTTCAAGTGGGAGGTGTTGCAACATCCACCCTATAGTTCCGACCTAGCGCCATGTGCCTTCTTTTTTTGCTAGTTGTTTTACGTCGCACCGACACAGATAGGTCTTACTGCGACGATGGGACAGGAAAGGGCTAGGAGTGGGAAGGAAGCGGCCGTGGCCTTAATTAAGGTACAGCCCCAGCATTTGCTTGGTGTGAAAATGGGAAACCACGGAAAACCATTTTCAGGGCTGCCGACATTGGGGTTCAAACCTACTATCTCCCGAATACTGGATACTGGCCGCACTTAAGCCACTGCAGCTATCGAGCTCGGTCATGTGACTTTCATCTGTTCGGTAAGCTCAAAACGGAGCTCGGTGGTCGACGTTTCCAGACCGATGAGGAGGTGAAGGCCGCTGTCTCCGAGTGGTTGCAGAACGCTGGAGGAAATTTCTATGCATCCGGCATCGACAAGTTGGTTGTGCGTTCGCAGAAATGTTTGGAGTCTCTTGGAAACTATGTGGAAAAGTGACGTTACAGTGTATGTCGTTATAGTCGTGTTGCTGTTGTATAGGTGGTAAAATAAATGGCCATAACTGGGAAGTGCAACTTATTTTCTGATCTGCCCATACGTATATGGTAGGTCTATGAATAAAAACCGGTCCGTCATTGCTAAATAATAAAAAATCCGAGAATATGTTTATGTTTCTGATATATTCGTACACATATACTTTTCACTTTTCAAAACATTATAACCATTCTGCGTACATCTTTAGGACAAATGTTATAATATTGGCATTCAAGAACTGCTCATAATATTGACTTCCAAGTCAACGATGTGTAGTTTTGAGATTTATTTACTAAACATTTCCAGCGAACACTAAACTACGGATAACGATGAGGCTACACCCAGGATATTTTATAGCCCGCAGCTCGTCTGCATTTATCCACTGCCGTATTTCAACAGAGCGAAGCCGAAACGCAGGAATGTGATCCCTCTTCGGGATACCTTAGACAGAACAGTATGGATGTCCTGTAGACCATCAGATCCCTTGATTTATCGCACATTGGAAACGTGTTAAGTTAGATGGTGCATACAACGGAACCAAACTAAATCGACAATATATGTGTGCAAACCCATAGTTTACATAGTTAATACAGAGGAAGAAAATCTTCCTTGTGGCACACAATGGAACAATCTACTTCTAAGTCACAAAATGGAATGGTAAAAATATCGATAGTTACAATCAAAATACTTACATCTATTGAAGTTATGAAATCAAAATCTATCGTTAATTCCTAATTGTTTGTTAATATTCCTTTTCTTCCAAATTGTTTACTAAATGATAACAGTGAAGTGCAATATTTGTGTTCAAGTGACAATCTGCGTGTTGAGACGTCGTGATAAATAAATAAATAAATAAATAAATAAATAAATAAATAAATAAATAAATAAATAAATAAATAAATAAATAAATAAATAAATAAATAAATAAAGTACACAGAAATCCGCATGTGATAGTGTATATTGGAAGATATATCAAATTAGCGATTTTAAATTATGTTCGGAGGGCCTGTTAATTTCTTCTTCCTGAAATTAGTTACCTCTGATTCCAAAACTTTTCAAGACTTCCGTGGGAAATTTTGGTATCCTTCCACGAGTTTCAAATAACAGACCGGCAACAAACGAACAAGCTTGCATTTTTACGTAACTAATGATATCGTGATCACAACCATGGAATCTCCACTTTTTTCTTTTTTGCTAGTTGCTTTACGTCGCACCGACACTGATAGCTCTTATTGGGAGGATGGGACAGGAAAGGGCTAGGAGTGGGAAGGAAGCGGCCGTGGCCTTAATTAAGGAACATCCCCAGCATTTGCCTGGTGTGAAAATGGGAAACCACGGAAAACCATTTTCAGGGCTGCCGACAGTGGGATTTGAACCTACTATCACCCGAATACTGGATACTGGTCGCACTTAAGCGACTGCAGCTATCTAGCTCGGTATCTCCACTTTTACGTGTAACTCAGATTACAGGAACATGACGTCTCATTTCAAACATTCTGCATGAATTGGACGAGGTTGATGAAAGCCAACAACCATATCAGTCGGCTGTTACACTCAATTGGTCTGTAACCCAGCAATTTAATTTATTTTACGTATCACTGATTGTATTGATGGCTTTCGGAGTTACCGGAAGACAAGTTTGGTCCCGCATTAGTTTTTTCATTTACTGGTAAGTCTACCAAAATGAGGCTGACGTATTTGAACACCCACAAGTACCAGCGGTCTGTGCTGGGATCAAACCTATCAACTAGGAATCGCCAAGCCAACACTTTATCGTCTGAGCCACTCATTCCTTTGCATATAATCTTGCCGTCACAGTATGTAGATGTATTGCCCTCTAAAATATGACTTGGATTTGTAATATATTCGTGGTGTCTCTGGCTATAAACTACTATTATTTCTGCTCGTTTATGAAGGTAATTGCTGGATATGCATCTTACTTGCTCATATTTCTGATACACAATACATATTTCAACTCATCCCCTTGTTTTTTTAGAAGATTTCCCTTATTACATTTGTCAAGCATATGAAGCTTGGTTTCCGTATTATTGACGGTGTTGTTTAATTCCACCAGGAATGCTCCATACAGCGGTTGTATTTCAATTCATTTTAATTAGATTCGTCTCCTGGAAAATAGAAAACCCACTCCTCCTAGAAATCCTACTAACTAACCTGAACCCATGGCACAACAGCCCTGAAGGGCCTTGGCCTACCAAGCGACCACTGCTTAGCCCGAAGGCCTGCAGATTATGAGTTGTCGTGTGGTCAGTACGGCGAGTCCTCTCGGCCGTCATTCTCGGCTTTCTAAACGGGGGCCGCTATCTCACCGTCAGATAGCTCCTCAATTCTAATCACGTAAGCTGAGTGGACCTCGAACCATCCCTCAGATCCAGGTAAAAATTCCTGACCTGGCCGGGAATCAAACCCGGTAAAAATCTGACAGTTGGATTTTATCCAATCATCGTAATTCACTTCCGAGTGTTAATTCTGAAAACCAAATTGTATATTGGGAGTGGAGTGCCCTAGGACCCCTGAACAAGGATATAAAAGTTGAATGGCACTAGCTCTCGTTTCTGACCGGGGTGTGTCTGGTTCGAAATCTGGCCTACTCATTTAGGCCTTCCGAAATTAAATCACGTGCCTGTGATGCGGATTCCTCAAAATTGAAGGTCTTATGCCTGTAATCTTGATATCTACAGTCACATAAATCTACTCGTGTGGTTAGGGCCGCGAAGCTGTGGGCTTGCATTCGGGAGATAGTGGGTTCGAATCGCACTGTTGGCAGTCCTGAGGATGATGTCCCGCGTTTCCCATTTCACACCATGTAAATGCTGGGGCTTTACTTTAAAAAAGGCACCGCACGTGCGACGTAAAACAAATTGTAAAAGATCGGGAAATCTACAAGGTAGTTCTCTTTGCTTCGTCTTACTCCGACCGTGTTTCAAGATGAGGCCAGTGATGAATTTGTGAATTGGTTAACCACAGCTACATATATTTCAGTGCAATTAGAGCCAAGACGTTATTTACGTTAAGTCATATCTACATGTGAAACTGCTGAGTTGCGAAGACGTTATTTAACACATGACAGTGTGCCGAGTGATTTCCATTCGAGAGATGGTGGGTTCGTAGCACCCAAGATGGTTTTCTTCAGCTTTCAATGTTCACACCTGGCAAATACTGAGATTGTGCCTTAATTAAGGCCACTGTGGCTTCCTTCCCAACCCCTAGGCTTTTCCTCTCCCATCGTAAACATAAGAACTGTTCTGTCGGTGCAATTTAACATAAATAGCACAAAATCCAGTTGCAACTATCTTAAGCCGTTTTCATGAAAATGCCATGCTTAGATTACATTTTTTATAACTATACCTGGCGTACACCTTCTCTGGCCAGTTAAAGTGCGCGCTTTCTATAACGTCTTCTATGTAAACATATTTAAACTAGTGTGTGACAAGATACTTTGCTTTCCAACTGTTAGATGTCTCTATCATCGGTTTAAGTGCCCCCTCTAGTGGGAAGAACTACAATGAATTTTTGTAAGGAAAGTTTATTTTTGCCGTTGGCAAACCTCAGGTTTTACAACAGCATGCACAATACGCAGTAGTAGGTTTTGTCCGGCTCCATGGCTAAATGGTTTGAGTGCGGGTCTTTGGTCAAAGGGGTTCTGGGTTCGATTTCCGGCAGGGCCTGGAATTTTAACCGTAATTGGTTAATTTCGCTGGCACGTGTCGTCTTAATCATCATTTCATCCTGACGCGCAAGTTGCCTAGGAGAGTCAAGTCAAAAGACCTGCAACTAGCGAGCTGAAAATGTCCCCGGACATTCCCGTCACTAAAAGCCACACGCCATTTCATTTCTTTTATCTTAGGTTTTCTTTTCAATTTGCTTTATACAGCACCGACAAAGATAGGTTTTATGGCGACCATGGGATAGGAACGGGCTAGGAATGGGAAGGAAGTGGCCGTGGCCTTAATTAAGGAACAGGCCCAGCATTTGCCTGGTGTGAAAAAGGGAAACCACGGACAGCCATCTTCAGGACTGCGACAGTGGGGTTTAAACCCACTATATCCCGGAGACGGGATGCAAGGTCACAGCTGCGCCCCCCTAACCGCAGCGTGATTAGCTGCCACCCCCGGAGGCCCGGGTTCGATTCCCGCCTCTGCCACGAAATTTGAAAAGTGGTATGAGGGCTAAAACGGGGTCCACTCAGCCTCGGGAGGTCAACTGAGTAGATGTGGGTGGAAGTGGTTTTCTGTGGTTTCCTACTTCTCCTCCAGGCGAATGCCGGGATGGTACCTAACATACGGCCACGGCCGCTTCCTTCCCTCTTCCTTGCCTATCCCTTCCAATCTTCCCATCCCTCAACAAGGCCCCTGTTCAGCATAGCAGGTGAGGCCGCCTGGGCGAGGTGCTGGTCATTCTCCCCAGTTGTATCCCCGACCGAGAGTCTGAAGCTCCAGGACACTGCCCTTGAGGCGGTAGAGGTGGGATCCCTCGCTGTGTCCGAGGGAAAAGCCGACCCTGGAGGGTAAACAGATGATGATGATGATGATGACCTTGTACGTTGTTTTCTGTGAGATCACAGCAATGCATATGAATGGTACATGAAGCACAGTTCATAGTAAATTTCATTGAACTTTACTCCTTTTTAAAGTGTAGAATAGCGTAATTGTCGTTGAAAGTACTTCAACACTCAAAACTATTTCATCTAAACCTACAGCACCTTGTTACTGCTATTGAATGCTTCCGTTATTTTTTAAAAAAAACTAAAGCTACGTTGCTTTCTACACCTATTTTTCTTTCTTATGTAACACGTCGAATTTTACTACTTTACTCTCTGTCACATCATGGGATTTCACTACTTCACAGTAAACGATCTTCTCTTCTGAGGAAAAGTATTCATGCTGTGCAGTAATTATAACACAGTTGACTAACGTTTAGCACCCACACTGATGAATATTCATCAGTCGTGACTGGTAAGAAGTAGCATGGAAGATAGATTTCAGTTTTCCATCCGGTATCAAAACTAATTCAATGCCTTGCTAAGCATTGGCTGAACATTGTTTAAGCAACAGAAGTTAGTGCATAATTTAACGTTGATTGGGTGAAAATTTCCCACGACTTAAAACTAGTAATCGTTTCTGCAATTGGCTCTTTTGGATCAAGGTCCCAACCTTCTACTTTCAAGACCGTGTCTTCTTTGATGATGATGATGATGATGATGATGATGATGATGATTGTTGTTCAAAAGAGACGTCGTTTATTTTTTTAACAAGTTGATTTAGTTGTACCGACACAGATATGTCTTATGGCGACGATGGGATACGAAAGGGCTAGGAGTGGGAAGGAAGCGGCCGTGACCTTAATTAATGTAAAGCCCCAGCATTTGCCTTGTGTGGAATTGGGAAACCACGAAAAAACTATCTTCACGGCTGCTGACAGTGGGTTTCGACACACTATCTCCCGAATAATGGGTACTGGCCGCACTTAAGCGACTGCAGCTCTCGAGCTCGGTTAAGACCTTGTTCGTTTTGTGTGTATACTTTAATATATTACATACATATATCCACTGTTGTTTTCACGGTCTTAGATGCATTTATAACAATACAGTGCCTGACTGAACCATACGCCACGGAAGGTTAATATGTTTGCACGTAAGTCAACATTCAGTCGATTAGGTGACGCAATTGGATAATCTTTCAGCACGTGTGGAATCGAATCATAGCAGCCTATATGCTGCAATGCATGCTGCAACTGTTACTAGATTACCATACGCCTCAGCAAAAATTTGGAACTTCTGAGTTTCTTAAGAATACGCCGCTTTTCTCATACATTGATTGAGTCGCGGGCGAAGTTTAACACCTTTAACGCCGTATGTCCTTGCCGACAATTGTTAACTCTTTTATTACACACGTTTCTGTGGTGGTTGGTAGTGTGATGTGATGTGCTGTGTTGTGTTGTATGAAAATGGGAGAGGGGTGTTAAAACAAATACCCAGTTCCCGAGCTACAGGAAATTACTAAGTGGAGCAAAGAAACCCGGGAATCTCTAATCAAAGGACGCTACGTTTGTCGTTCAGCCAAATAGCCCAGAAATATAATATTGATATCTATAGTAAATTTTATCTGCATAGGTTAATACAGTATATAGATTTTTTTTGCTAGGGGCTTTACGTCGCACCGACACAGATAGGTCTTATGGCGACGATGGGATAGGAAAGGCCTAGGAGTTGGAAGGAAGCGGCCGTGGCCTTACTTAAGGTACAGCCCCAGCATTTGTCTGGTGTGAAAATGGGAAACCACGGAAAACCATCTTCAGGGCTGCCGATAGTGGGATTCGAACCTACTATCTCCCGGATGGAAGCTCACAGCCGCGTGCCTCTACGCGCACGGCCAAATCGCCCGGTGTAGATTTGTTGACATTTACACAAGCATACATTTGTAAACTTTCTCAGAAGATTGTGTTGTTAGCATCCTACAAACCTAATCCCTGTTAAATTTCTCCACACCGGGCGAGTTGGCCGTGCGCGTAGAGGCGCGCGGCTGTGAGCTTGCATCCGGGAGATAGTAGGTTCGAATCCCACTATCGGCAGCCCTGAAGATGGTTTTCCGTGGTTTCCCATTTTCACACCAGGCAAATGCTGGGGCTGTACCTTAATTAAGGCCACGGCCGCTTCCTTCCAACTCCTAGGCCTTTCCTATCCCATCGTCACCATAAGACCTATATGTGTCGGTGCGACGTAAAGCCCCTAGCAAAAAAAAAAAATTCTCCACTTGAAAATATTCTAACTTTTCTTTACGTTGCACCGATGCAGATAAGTCTTATGGTGACGATGCGATAGGAAAGGGCTAAGAGCAAGAAGGAAGCTATCGTGCCCTTTATTAAGATACATCCTCTGCATTTGAATGGCTTGAAACTGGAAAAGCAAGGAAACCATCTTCAGGGCTGTCGACAGTGCGGTTCGAGCCCACTATCTGCCGAATTCAAGCTGACGGCTACGTTACCCAAACAACGCATCCACTCGCTTGATAAATTACAGTACAATTACGATAATCAGTAAATAGGAAAGCTCGTCTTTATAGCAAATACAGGGACAGTCCTAGCCACCGGAGTACAAGAAGGCTACTACTCAGTACAGTATATGTCGGAAATATACTCCAATTAGAGACCAAGTGGTATCATCAGAGTAATAACGGAGTTAGTTCTGCACATGCCTTCCGATCATATGTTACCAAAGTATAACTTTGTAAAACCGTTTGAGACCCAGATAATAAAAAAAAGAAGACTGGGATATCAACAAATGGAATACTGAAAAAGAAGATACAGTGTGGTGGACGGATGGCTCAAAGACTGTGGATGGCACAGGAGGAGGGATCAACTGGGGAAGACCTGAGAGATCATCCAGATGAGCCTGAGCAGACACACTACAGTCTTTCGAGCTGAAATGATGGCTATCACAAGATGTCTTGATGAAAATCTGAAAATGAACTATAGGAATAAGAACATTATCATTTTTACGGACAGCCAAGCGTCCATTAAGGCACTGAGGCAGTCCGGATAATATCCAAAATTGTCTGGTATTGCCACGTACTTCTCTTGAAGCTCTCAAAGTGCAACATTGTCAAAATAATATGGGTACCAGGTCATGTACGAGGGCAGATCAGAAAATAAGTTGCACTTCCCAGTTATGGCCATTTATTACATCACCTATACAACAGCAACACGACTATAACGACATACACTGTAACGTCACTTTTCCACATACTTTCCAAGAGACTCCAAATATTTCTGCGAACGCACAACCAACATGTCGATGCCGGATGCATAGAAATTTCCTCCAGCGTTCTGCAACCACTCGGAGACAGCGGCCTTCACCTCCTCATCGGTCTGGAAACGTCGACCACCGAGCTCCGTTTTGAGCTTATCGAACAGATGAAAGTCACATGGCGCTAGGTCGGGACTCTAGGATGGATGTTGACAGACCTCCCACATGAAACGCCGCAGCAGTTCTCTCGTTTTGGCGGGTCTTGTGAGGTGTTGCGTTATCGTGCAACAAAATCACACCGGCGCTCAATTTCCGCCGGTGCTTCTCTTTAATCGCTTTACGGAACCGGTGCGACGTTTGACAATACGACGCCGCGTTGATCGTCGTTCCTTCGGCATGAATTCCACGTGCAGCAAACCCTCCATGTCAAAGAAAACTGTCGGCATAACCTTACCGGCTGAAGGTTGAACCTTGGCCTTCTTTCGTTGTGGTGATGAGGGGTGCACCCATTCCATTGACGTTCGCTTCGTTTCGGGGGTGAAGTGATGGACACACGTTTCGTCGTCTGTGACGATTCGCCACAGAAACCCGTTGCCGTCTGCGGCATAGCGTTACAGAAATGCCAGGGAGGATTGGAAACGTTGTCCCTTGTGCTCATCGATGAGAAGACGTGGGACCCATCTTTGACACAGCTTACGATATCCAAGGTCCTCGTGAACAATGGCGAATACACTGCCATACGAAATGTTCAGCTGCCTCGCGATTTCTCTCAGTTTAATGCGCCTGTTCCAAGAAGACCCAATTGGAACAACCTGCAGCGTTGTGAAGGGGGCAGGTTTATCTAGGTGGGAATGAATGAAAAACATGGTAGTAAAAGATCATAGAGGTCGACGCTAATTAGGAACTAATATTTAGAGGCCCCATGAGAAGAAGAAGAAGAAGAAGAAGTTGTATCCTGAATCTGATGACCACATTCGAGGTCACTTAACCTTTTTTTCCCACTTTCACACCAGGCAAATGCTGGGGCTGTACATTAATTAAGGCCACGGCCGCTTCCTTTCCAGTCCTAACCCTTTCCTCTCCCGTCGTCGCCATAAGACATATCTGTGTCGGTGCGACGTAAAGCCAATAGCAAAAAAAAAACCTTTATTTATGGTTCACGAACTAGGACGTGACCACATGAAACCACACCACGAATCACTATTCATGGGTTCGCATGCTGTAGTTTGAGGATTCTTGTTGTAGAATATCATTTTAACTGAATTTAGCTGTAAAGATATTAAATTGTTCTTGTAAGTTTGATATATAATGTACTTACCGCGTTGAAAAATAAAGGAGCTTATACTACGTTGTGTGGTGTGGAACGACTCTATGTTATGGAGTAAAGATATTCCCAGTGGTTGTTATAACTGACAAATTCGCAACGACACCTGCATGAATATAAATGTTGCACTGGCCACTGTTTTTCTGGTTTTTTTGTTCCTGGATATGCTTGTTATGTGTACCGTACTGCAGAAACGGGAGAGCATCTTACCCCAGGGTGAGCTTTGCCATGTAACATACAGATTCATCACCAGGGAAGCATGATGTATTACATGCATGCACAGAGTGAAAGTTTATTTAGGAACCACTGGAGCTTTCTCCCCTCCCTTTTCCTACTGCTGCCATACTTCAACAAAAATTTTGTGTCAGATTAAGCTTGGGGAACAGTTTCTCTCTAAAGTGGCCAGTAAGGCATAGAGTCATCTCTCTATATATATACGATTAATCTTCAATTACTTATGTTCTTTAATGTATTCCTATTTAGGTCGTGGTGCAGAAGGCTAATTGAATCCACAGAAAATGCCATTTAAGGTTATACAGCGTATTCTGGGAGGAATGGTCAATATTCAGGGATATGACAGAAACGATAATTTAATTTTTTTTTGATATGGACATTTGCCCTATTCCGAATGGTTTCCCTGATAGAATACATTTAATGTACATTAGGCTAGTGGCGCGCAGGTATGTGTCTCACCCACCCAATGTCCGGCTCCATTGCTAAATGATTAGCGTGCTGGTCTTGGTCACAGGGGTCCCGGCTTCGATTCCCGGCAGGGTCTGGAATTTGAAGCATCATTGGTTAATTTTTCCGGCAAGAGGGCTGGGTGTATGCGTCGTCTTTATCATCATTAAATCCTCATTACGACGCGCAGATTGCCTACGGGCGTCAAATAAAAGGACCTGCATCTGGCGAGCCGAACTTGTCTTCGGACACTCGCGGCACTAAAAAAAGCCATACACCATTTCATTTACCCACCCAATCTCATTACGTTCTGAAATGGATACAAGTTTTTCGCATGTCGGGCACTGATACGTGCAGACTACGCTGCACCATTTCAACAATTTGTCGCTGTTCCTGCGTCATATTGTGCAACGAAAATATCGTCCCTCGAAATTATTACGTGTTATTCGCTCACGCACAACATGTAAAAATCGCCTCTCATTTCGTGAGAATGAAGGTGGCGTTACTCGTATCTGATTCATGATCTGCTTCCGTTTAACATTTTCTTGGTGTACGGTAGGTTGTTCGTGTTGGAACAATTGACATCCGTTTTTGGCAGAACCGTAGAATTAAGAGTTTAAAAAAGTATATTAATGTACAACAGTAACTAGACACAGTCGTGTCGTGATGCAATCACGTTTTGAATTTACGATTACTATGAAGTAGAATGTAATGTGAGACTGTCTTGTAATGGCAACCTTGAGAATTCTGAAGGGGTCTACTTCGTTATTTCTGAAGGACACAATACCGAATTGTAATTTATTATTTCAACTGTACTGGATTAGTTTCTGAAATAAGTAGTTAGCCACAAAATATATCTTACGGAATTATAGGTTTCGAAATGTAGGGAGTATGGTTTTAGATCCGACGGAAATCATTAGGTGGCTGGCTAATGCCATGGACATTGAATTGCTTTAATATCTATAAAGAAGCGAATACATGCAAAATTACTAAGCGAGATGACCACGCAATACTGGCTACCGTCAGTAGCTGTGAAGGTCTTTTTCCGTCGTTCTCCGTTTCTACGTCAGGGGAATGCTAGGATTGTACATCAACTAAGGCCATGGTCCCCTCCTTCTCACTCCTAAATCTGGTTCCAGATCTTAAATTTCTTATTTTTTCCTACATTGGATTACACTTATTTCTATTGCCGCCACTGGTTTTGTTTCATCACTAATATACTTGCGTATGTGTGTGCGTGCGTGTATGTTTATATAAAAAACATATGTTCAAGGACGTTTCTCAAATCATTCTCTTACCTTTCCCTGAGCCTTACACTATTCCTTTTCCTTCTTAGATTCACCTACTTCTTTCCCTTGAATTTAAACAGATCTGTGTCAGTCTTTAGTTATAAAGTGCCCTTAAGTTGGCTTAACAAACCCTAAATTCCTGTTACAAAATTGCCAGTAGTATACGTTCCTTGCTACTAAATATTCGTGATTTTTTGGGGGGGTTATGAATGAAGCCATATTTTTCAGTGTAGACATAGTTATATGTAACACAAACTTTTCCGTCTGTCAAACTCACAGCAATTACAATATAAATTATAACACTATAAACATACCAGCAAAATACAACTATTATACAATAAATGACATGTTTCGTTCTACAAGAACACCCTCAGACTCAATAAAATCACTTAAAACATGCTCTTAGCCTATATGTACAGTATTGTTTTCATTGTATTTTACAGGTATGCTTACGATGTTATATTTTCTATTGTAATTGCTGTGTGTTTGACAAACTGAAAAGTTTTTGTTACATTTACATACACTATATATTCGTATGATAATCCAGAGTCAGTAAATCACGAAATATTTTTCTGAAAACTGCTTCTAACTGCTAACCAACAAACAAACCCATGTGGAATTATTATTATTATTATTATTATTATTATTATTATTATTATTATTATTATTATTATTATTATTATTATTATTATTATTATTATTATTATTATTATTATTATTATTATTAATTTACTTGTTTACGGCCATTTGAAACAAAGTTTAGCAACAAACACGCATTACTGGAAGCCTTCTTTGTAGCTCAAAACCCTTGCATTCTTTCACTGGCAGGCTGTCTTCTTTCTTCTGTGCATCCCCTATTCAGTTTCTGTTTGTCATGGAAGCCTCTAAAGTTGTCTATTTTTTTAAACGCTCTTTATTTGGGGTGTCCTTCTAAGAAGATCTTTTGTCCCTAAATAGGGATTTGAGCCATCGACACGTGGTATTCCAAGCGGTCACCCATTCAAATACGGATCACGCCCAATATTGCTTAACTGCGGTGATTGGACGAGAACCGGTGTATTCAACATGGTGTGGCCATTGGCTAAAGTGGTCTATCACTGATGTATGCTCGTTCGGCTTAGGATGTTTTCCCGATGTAATCCAGACTGATCAAGATCCACCTCCCTGAACTGTTTGTCGGAAACTACTGTCGGAGTCTACTGTCAACTGTTTTAAAAATGTTTTTTCACAATCTTCTCATCCTTACTAAACAGATCGCCGGGCTGAGTGGCTCAGACGGTTAAGGCGCTGGCCTTCTAACCCCAACTTGACAGGTTCGATCCTGGCTCAGTCCGGTGGTATTTGAAGGTGCTCAAATACGACAGCCTCGTGTCGGTAGATTTACTGGCACGTAAAAGAACTCCTGCGGGACTAAATTCCGGCACCTCGGCGTCTCCGAAGACCGTAAAAGTAGTCAGTGGGACGTAAAACAAATAACATTATTATTATTATTATTATTATTATTATTATTATTATTATTATTATTATTATTATTATTATTATTATTATTATTATTATTATTATAAACAGATCCCCATAAAATTTTAGTTTTCTTTTTCTCATTGACTCAATCTCTCGCATGTTGAATTATTATATTTTGTTGTTGTTTCATGTAAGTGGCTTGAGAACGCTTTATTATTGGTCTCATGTGCTAAGTACGCACGAAGTTTTTAATGATATATTGCTTCGTTGAGATATCTGAAGTTACTATTACGGTCGTGGCATATATGTGTCCCATTGGGAAACTAGGACAACTTCTGGGATTGCTTAGAATGACAACTCTTTAACTATTTTTGCACTCAGATATGTTACCTGAGACGGAATACATCCCATTTTACTCCATAAGACCAATCGTAAATCTGTAGTAAAGCAGCGAATCGAACTGGGGACATCCGAATGAGTAATTAGGTTACGGTGTCACCCTCCCACTCTATCACTCTGTCTCTCACTGCATTATGATGAGCACATAATTAATTCAGAAACAGCAAACAGGCTTCCCTGTTCTGATATCGAAAACCACGACAGCTCTAAGTCATGACGCATATATTGGTTGTTTCACGTAACTGAATACAGAACCAAACATTATGGCCCACTATTAACTAATCATTTTCATGCTATTATTTTAATCTTCTGAATAGATCGTCAAACTTTTCCTCTCCTCACTGTAGTGAAGAAGACCTAAGAGAAACTATGGAGAAATGAGCTCAAACCTAAATTTAAAAATTAAAGATAAGTATCCTCATTGCAAGCTAGCTAAACACATATTAAATTAATTATAGAGAGCCGGAAGTTGCCTTGTCCGTTTAAAGTCAGATATATGCCTGTCAGACAGCACGAAGCGCCTCTGAAGGAGAAGTATATTTAATTTGTCTCTACCAGGCTTATCTACATTTTGCATTGCTTCATGTTCACATATTCTTTCAGTTTCACTTAATATCATAACAAGTATGTTTATTTATAGGTAGACTATGTTCTCTGAATGAAATATTAGATTCTATAACTAGTTTGGTCGTCCTAAGAGGCCAACCGAAGAAATGCATTTAGACCGATGTAAAATTAACGTTTCATCCATTTCACTTATCATTTCTCTTACCTCTGATAATCCTTTAACCTATTTCTAAAGTACTGGTGGTGGTAACTTCTCCCATAATTGTATCAACTCCTTTCTTCTCCGTCTTCTTAATCCACCACATTTTCTCAAATCCTAGTTAGATCGTAGGTGCGAACTGTATCGTACTTGTGGAATTGGTTGCGTTTTGCGACTAGATGCCCTTCTTGAAACCAACCCTATGTGGAGGAATGTACTCACTAGAACCTATTTCTGTGGTGGTTCATATGATGAGGCGAAAATTGTGATACGTACAACACTCAGATGCGAATTAATTCTTCTCCAGACGGAAATCGAACCCAGCGCCTTCTGGAACGAAAGCCACAACTCTGACCATTCAGTGAAGAAGCCAGATCAGTCTCATACTACCATATTATTTTATTACACGGAACAAAGAATCGGAGTCGGCCTTTATGTACTAGAAGTAATTCGATTCTATAACAACAGATTTCTATGGGTAGGACTGTCATGTTCTATTGCAAGTAGTTTGTGTCGTTCAGTAAAAAGTAACACTGCGCAGTCTCGGGGGGATTGCGTAAATAAGACCGATTACCCATGATTTTCCTCGGTAGCCATAACCAATTTCGCTTGGCTGACTGGCTCAGAGGGTTGAGGTCCTAGCCTTCTGACCCCAACTTGGCAGATTGATCCTGGCTGAATCCGGTGGTATTTGAAGATGCTCACATACCTCAGCCTCGTGAAGGTAGTTTTACTGGCACGTAAAAGAACTCCTGCGGGAATAAACTCCGGCACCTCGGCGTCTCCGAAAACCGTAAAAGTAGTTAGTGGGACGTAAAGCCAATAACGTTATTATAATAAGCAGTTCAACCAGACCGAGCTCGATAGCTGCAGTCCCTTAAGTGCGGCCAGTATCCAGTATTCGGGAGATAGTAGGTTCGAACCCCACTGTCGGCAGCCCTGAAAATGGTTTTCCGTGGTTTCCCCATTTTCACACCAGGCAAATGCTGGGGATGTACCTTAATTAAGGCCACGGCCGCTTCCTTCCCACTCCTAGCCTTATCCTGTCCCCTCGTCGCCATAAGACCTATCTGTGTCGGTGCGACGTAAAACAACTAGCAAAAAAGAAAAAATCAACCAGTAGGGCATTTCACGAGCGAGTTTAATGGAAAGAAGCTATACGAGGTGGCCTGTTCCGATATTCCTTTCGCAGTGAATTTTTACACGTAATAATAATAATAATAATAATAATAATAATAATAATAATAATAATAATAATAATAATAATAATAATAATAATGCGAATCAGCCCATGTAAGACCACGTACATTTATTAGATTACTTGTTTGCCATTCCTTCTGTCCAAATTTCTTTCCTTCCTTTGCTGTAGGCTTATTTTCTCACACCAAGCTTGTCGGCTTCGCGTTTCGGGGCATGTAGTAGTGATTTTATATTCGGGGGATGATTGGTTTGTCTACTGCCCTGAAGATGATTCTTTCTTAATTTCATATCAGGCCAATGCTTGGACTGTATGCTGAGATATTGTCCTGTCTCATCACCGCCATAAGTTCTGCCTGTGTCGGCGCGAAGGAAAAACAATTTTAATAGTAGTTTCCTCTCTTTGCTCCCACTTGTTCCAATCGTACTTTTCGGTTAATAATCTCGGTCAACTGGCCATTTGTGAAATTTGGATACGTAATGAAAAAAATGAAAATCTACAACTTAATGACTGTTTTCCAGTCATTGACCGGGTCAGGGATCGAACGAATGAAGCAGATATAGGCTATTAGTACGATGGGGTCGCCACTCCCAAAGTGATTTATTAATGACTGATAGATGCTATGAAATGAGAATGGAGAGTGTTGCTGGAATGAAAGATGGTAGGAAAAACCGGAGTACCCGGAGAAAAACCTGTCCCGCCTCCGCTTTGTCCAGCACAAATCTCACATGGAACGACCGGGATTTGAACCACGGTATCCAGCGGTGAGAGGCCGACGCGGTGCCATCTGAGCCACGAAGGCTCTTGGATACGTAATATCCATGTTTAATGTCTTCGCATATGATTTCTTTAAAATTAAGGCCGTCCACCGATCCACTTCAAAGTGCGTGATTTTGCTTTGCTCATAATTTGATATAATTCGACCGGGTAATTTGATTTCTGAGTCTGTCAGTGTCCATTCCCTTGATGAGTCTGTAAAATTGTAGACTTCGTATTTTAATCTGTGAATGTGTGTATATTGTTTGAATTTATATTTGTTTCTGAAAAAACTCAGTTATAAGCTTTATATTGTTTTTGTATCAGCGAGTGTGCAGACTTATTCTTCTTCTCCTCCTTTATTACTATTATCATCTATTACTTTCTAAATAATCTGTACATCTTAACTTATAAATGCTCTCTTCAGTTGATCATGTGAGTTGACACCTGTCTTCTTATTTTGACATCTAGTCTTCAACCTATTGTCCGCTGCCGCGTCGTACTTAAGCAGTAACTTCAGCATTACGTGTCGCAGGAATCTACTGCTAGCTTTATCTAGCTACACGACTGGTTCTCGTTCGCTGATCATTCTCTCTGTCTAGCAGCTTTATACATCCTCTCCTCCTCTCCCTACGCCGGGAAGGCGGTTCCTGGAAGTTTCGTGTCAGCAGCGGTATATCCATCGAGGCGTTTGCATGCGAGATATGATTGAGGTCATCACTTCTTGTACAAATGTTAGGAAAATAACCTTTAAACTTAAGCTTATCCTTTATTCTCGTTTCTTGCTGCACGTTCTCATTTCTAAATCCTTGCATACTGACTTCAGTGCCAACAGTTCAGTCACATGAATCAAAAATAGAAGATGCCACACTGTGTAAATGATTTCTTCCATTAGGACGCGTGATCCTACATTATAATATGACACTTCTCTATTAGAGCTTCCAGCCAAATAATTGAAGATTGAACAGTGATTTCTAACATTGTGTCCTTTAAATTGCCAGCATTCAAGGATGTAATTAGAATTCAATAAGTTCAATCGTACCTACGAACGGTATATCTTTATACAAGGTGTATCCGTGATGGTTACAAAGTTTCAGGGATGAGGACGACGGTGAACAGAACCATATTCCGGAAAATATCGAGTCAAAAGTTAAGCAACATTCTGCTCTTTTAAGTCCGTTTACCTGCACAAGTTACACAAGCTGTTCCATTTACAACAAATGTTCGAAATGGCGTCCCCCCGCATCAATGCAGGCATAGCTTCGTCGCACCAAGTTCTGTCGTACCCGTTCGAATATCCCCGGTGTCGTTTGAACAGCGTCGTAGGCAGCGAGAATTCTTGACAAGAGATCCTCTTCAGTCTCGACAGGTGCCTCATACACAAGGCTTTCACATGGGGTTTTAATCCTAACGTAAGGGGTTCAAACCCGACTGAGGTAGGTCGAACGGTCGGTGTTTAAAGGTGACTACCCTATGTAGCTGGTTTACGACACGTTAATGAACTACTGAGGGACGAAATTCCGACACTCCGGCGTCTGTCAAGAACGAAAGGATGTTAAATTGGATTATTAATAACTTTTCACTCGAACGTTTCCGGACTTACGGTTCCTTATCTCAAATTGATCCATTAGCCGTCCTTAATCATTACTAAAAATTTGTAACATATTCACGGATACATCCTGTATATACAGGCTGAACCCGAACTTCACCAGAAAACTTTCGAAGGTTGTTCAGGGATACTTTCTGAGTATATTGGTATGAGGGACCGCGGTGTGCAGTAGCTCATTACAGATTAATTGCATTTCGTTTGGTTTGTTACCCTTGTTAGCTTTGCATCTGTATTGCACTGAAAATAATAATAATAATAATAATAATACAATATTAATAATAATGTTATATGTTTTTTTACAAGTTACTTTACAATGCACCGATACAGTTGGTCTTATAACGACGACGGGACAGGAAAGGGCTAGGAATGGGAAGGGCGCGGCGCTGGCCTTAATTAAGGTACATTTGCCTGGTGTAAAAATGGGGAAACCACAGAAAATCATCTTCAAGTCTGCCGACAGTGAGGATTGAACCCGCTATCTCCCGAATACTGGATACAGGCCGCACTTAAGAGACTGCAACTATCGAGATCGGTGTTATTTGTTTTACGTCCGTTCTAATTAATAGTTCCGATTATCGGAATTTTATCCCACAGGAGTTGTTTAATGTGCCGAAGCCAACGACACGGAGTTGTTACCTTTAAAACACCCTTTACTGTACAGTACACTAACAGGACAGATGGAACACACTATGCTGAAAGTGTACGTTTTACGTCTTAGAGTTATTGCATTACTCTGTTTTTGTTAACTGTTTTTTAACTGTCGTGAAGGTATAATTCCATTATTAGTCTGTGGTGAGCCACCGGAGACCACGGGTCCCTTATACCAATATACTCAGAATGTGTCGCTGAACAACCTTAGAAAATTTGTTCCTCAGAACTGATATGAAATCTAAACCGCTGAGTGGAATTTCATGAACAGTTACTCAAACATTCTCAGGATCTGTAACATAGCGAGCTATGTTTTATTTCAAAATATAGAACTGAAAATATCCTATACAGTTTGCGAATTTGTCACATTTCCCAGCCAAGGTACCACGGTTATGTGAACATATTAATAAGATTATTGGTATGAAGGCGATAGCCAACATTTTGATAGTCTTTGACTTGCCGAGCGTGGTGAAAATATGTTGGCCTGTACAGAAGTTTCCTACACCGAGGATATTCAGTAGTAATTTTTTATTTCGTAACTGACCTCGAATTTCTAACTTCAAGAGCGTCCGGCCCTGCGGTGTAGGGGGCAACGCGTCCGCCTGTCACCCGGCGGCCCGGATTCGATTCCCTGCCCTGGGGACTGGGTATTCGTGTCGTCCTTAACGTTCCTTTCCTCACATTCAATACTCTACACTTCCTCCATTCCAATTACACGCTGGTTCATATCACATGGTGCAAGTAGGGGAAAAATATCTCTATAGGTCGACGCCCCGAGCAAATAGCAAAAACAAACACACACGCAAAAAAAGAAACTTCATGTGCGCTAAAAGTTCAAAAGCTAATCCGAAGTCTGGGAGAAATGAAAGTAAAGTTATGAGTTCCGTTATTTTTTAGTTTTAAATTTTCAAATGCAATAGAAATTTGAAATTTGAGCCATAATAACTTAAATGTGACTAGATTTGGCCAATAATGGTACCAAACACATACCAGTAGGTTTTAAAATAATCCAAAGTTGAAGTGTTACACCAAATTTACAAGAATACAGAATTTTGGGATATTTTTATGTAGCCGTATAGCAAACAAATAGCTGACAAACTATCAGATGAAAACTATTTTTACATCGATTTGTTTCCTGACCGACTTTGCTCTACGGGAGTAAAACGCTGGTTGGACTCATGATACCGTCCTCATAAGTAACAGGTAGGAACATAGCGCCAAAGATTGATGGTACAAACAAGTGGGAAGAATGGCAGGATGGTGTTCGAAATGAGGAAATAAAGGCTAAGTTAGGAATAATTAATCTATTAGTATTACGTCGCACTAACTACTTCTACGGGTCTCGGAGATATAGAGGCTAATGTATTTGAGCAATTACAAATACCATCGTACTGAGCCAGGACCGAATGTGCCAAATTAGGCTCAGAAGGCTAGCTCTCTACTGTCTGAGCTACTCAGCCCGGCAAGTTAGGAATAACCGTGACGTATGAGCTGTGCGTATCAACAGCTTCGGTGGTTGGATCATGTGGGCAAATGAAGCAGGAAAATGGATGGAGCATTGTAGGATCAGCGAAGTTGAGAAATACAAAGACTACGATGGTTAGACTCATTTCTTAATTATTTCATCACAAGAAGTGTGGAACTGAATGACGGGTACATTCTAATGTGCTTTGTTTCAAGATACTGACCTCGAAATATAATGAAATCTACTTAAATTCAGGTGGTTTCCCTTCATTTCTCTCTCAATCACGCCTAAAATATTAAAAATTTGCTATACAGACACGCGTTTCAGGTTCTCATTTTGAATAATTAAACCTTTGAAATGGTGGCCACCGGACGTGTTTCTTCCTCTTTTTAAATACTGCTGGGTCTTTTGTTGCTTGAAACACTAACTTGACTTCGACTTCAATAGAACAGGAAAGATAACTGGTCGGGCGAGTCCCTTGAAATAATTATCGATCTTTCTGAGTTTTTTCTTACAATTTGTTTTACGTCACACCGACACTGATAGGTCTTAAGGCGACGATGGGCGACGATGGGATATGAAAGGCCTAGGAGTGGTAAGGAAGCGACAGTGACATTAATGAATGTACAGCCCCAACATTGGCCTGGTGTGATAATGGGAAGCCACTTAGAACCATTTTAGGGCTGCCGACAGTGAGGTTCGAACCCACTATCTCCTGGATGCAGGCTCACAACGTTTCTGAGTTCTCTGATTGGGTTATGGCAGATTTTTTTTTACTGTTTAAAGGGATGGGTTTGAACTTAACTACTGACATGGGCCTATCATGGTCTGAAACTATGTTCATCCCCATTTTGATTGTGGCGTTCGTTATTTCGGGACTACCTTTGAGATATTATGACATGGTCTATTTTGAACTTTCCCATTGCTGTGTTTGGGGATCGTCATGAAGTTTGTTTTCTGGAAAATTACAAAAGTAGGTGGATCACGCAATGACGTGTCTTTATTATCGTTCCCATCGTAGTTGTGCGTTAAAATCACCCATTATGTTCTTGACGTGGTATTTCGGAATATTTGCCATTCTAGTACCAAGGCTGGTCTAAAATATATCTGTTGTCTCAGAATCGTCATGGTTTTGGTTGTCAGTCGGGTCGTGGAAGTTGATTAACGTACCGGCATAGTGAATAGAAATAGCAAGGAGAACACTTCGACTCGCTTCCCATTACAACAATGGATACGATGCTGAGAGTTTCCTCTGCAGCTCAACGATCGCTGTTGATGCATAGGTGGCATTGTTCATACCAGGTGCGTGCGTTTTTACTTGTCGCGAGACTAAAACTTCCAAATGTGGAACAAAACTGTGCTTACTAAAATATTTCTTCAATGTAAATCACGGTAATTTATTAATTAAATTGGCACGAAAAGTCACTTAAAATTTTCACAACATGTTTTAACGCAGTCGCAATGCATAACGTGAGCAAAAACCAGAAAACGAGAATAAAACCTGAAAATCGGGCACCATTGATCCAAGCGATAACTGAGAGTTAATCCACACGATCGGTGGAAAATCTGACCTTTAACAAGTGGAATTCCAGATCTACATTTAATTAAGATTATCCACCAGTCGGCTATCCTATCGGATATTGGAACATCCCTCAAATGTACCCTTAATAGAACCAAATGGACTATCAGTTGCTTAGGATAGGTTGCGAAATATTACTTGAAACATGGTATTCATTACAAGTTAACAGTAATCGTCACAATAAAAATAAAATTCCACCATGTATTGTCATCTCGTGACACCCTTAATTTACAGAGGAATCCAGTTGCTGAAACATGCATCACCCCAAACAGATGTTCAGAAGAAACCAACCACACTTGATTGGAGGGAATCTTACGTTACATCGTTCTGAAGGAACAAAACTGCGCAATGTAGGAAAAACATTAATTCATTACGCATTTAGAAGAAATCTCAAACACTGAAATTAAAGAAGAGTGATAAATCACTTGAAAATGTTCTTTTTAAACCAACATTCAGGTTATGAAACAGTTACGTCGTTAAATTTGTTAAATTACAAGTCCACAATATAAAACAAGCTAAAGTCCATCTTTCCAACTTTCTATAACTACGACTACAATTAAAAATATGTCTCGGCCGGGCTGAGTGGCTCAGACGGTTAAGGCGCTGGCCTTCTGACCCCAACTTGGCAGGTTCGATCCTGGCTCAGTGCGGTGGTATTTGAAGGTACTCAAATACGTCAGCCTCGTGTCGGTAGATTTACTGGCACGTAAAAGAACTCCTGCGGGACTAAATTCCGGCACCTCGGCGTCTCCGAAAACCGTACAAGAGTAGTTAGTGGGACGTAAAACAAATAACATTATTATTATTTAAAAATATGTCTACCTAAACTTGTCCCATTAAACCAAACTACAAGTGACCGGTAGATCTACGTCTCACATAAATAATGTGAATAACGAAAAATGAATATAAAATACATTAAGAGCTGACGAATCGAAACCGCATTCGTAGTGAAAATCCTACAAAAATCAACTAAGTGTCATCACAAGGCATAGTAATAGTATACCGGGCACCCGAACAATAAATTTTAACATAAAGACAAACAAATAGGAAACGAAAGATCATCGAACTTGATCACGCGCGGCTAAGCAGTAAGGATCAGTCTCCATTAGGCAGGTTTCCACGTGGGACAACCCTTACATTCATGCCGCTACTGATGCAACGCTATTATAGGAGCACCTTCTGGCTAGTAAGAATGATGCCGGAACATGGCCTGAATAGTACCTGCTAATACCTTTCACATTCGTATCCACTACGGCAAACACTAACATCGTTCAATTCGATTCGCAAAACTGCCTAACCTATGACTTGGCTATGAACAGACGACGTCCTAATCCTGTCGTTGCGCCAACGTTACAGTGTCTACTCATCCTTAAGTTATATAATACACGCGGCATGGTATCTACACATCATTCATACTCCCGGACGAAATTGAAACTTTAAACACAATGTCCGGATATTTAAATGTGATCCTCGTTGAGAATCTAACACATGAAGTGAAATTTGCTACAAAAATAAACCTCTAACCTGGAAATATTATTGTCTATTTCCTACAATAAAGCATGAAATCGAAATTAAACAACATATACGAATAGTTTAATCTATTCCTCAGACATGCAGTGAAGTTCGCTAAAAATAAACTCATCTGCCGTTTGACATGACGTAATATCACTGAGAACAATAATCACTACCATTATGATATTCACGGTATAACTCGATTGTGAGACTCCAAATGACCTACCATGTCAAAACGCCAATTATATATCGTCGTGAACTGTCCAGTGAAATACATTTTCATCAATCTACACAAGCTGAACTATCATTCTAATCAAATTCGTTTTTCACACCCGCAGTGCTTCTAGTCAGCGATATTTTCGTCTCGTTAAGAAACAGAATAGAATTGAATTTACAATAATTAAGTATTACCTTGACCGTGTGTCGGAATGTATTTTGCACATGAGGTCGGCTAGCACAAAATGCACTTCGCTGGTATCATCAGAAGCGTCACTTAGACTTTATTGCCCTTACCTACGGTCTTACATAAAATAGTAATCAGGGGAGATCATCAACTTTTACTTAAAATAGGCGTTACAACGCGCTCACTTGGATTTGACAACCTTTATATTCATCAATCGTTCTGGTTTGCTACAGGACATCGTTCCTCTTATGCAGCCTGTATCAGCAATATTTCATGTTAACCTATACACATGTCACAAAAATTGCTTTCCGTCGAAACACAAGGCCACTTGTCCTCGGCATCCTGCTTACTCTACATCACTCATAAAGTACAGACTTACTCTGCCTTTAACATCCTCCTAACTATTCTCATAATACTGTATTTCATTCCCATTAGTATCAATTTCCTTCTTGCTTGAAACTTTTTTAAATACAAGCGATCCCATGATGAAACAAATTTTTA
This sequence comes from Anabrus simplex, assembly GCF_040414725.1. Classification (NCBI taxonomy): domain Eukaryota; kingdom Metazoa; phylum Arthropoda; class Insecta; order Orthoptera; family Tettigoniidae; genus Anabrus; species Anabrus simplex. The sequence goes on along the minus strand of NC_090267.1, from coordinate 191,571,190 downwards.
ATGATCTCACAATTAAACTTTCGAAACTTTTCCTGACCTCAGGAGCAAAATGGCATACTGTGATTTTCTGTATCACAAAATCACGGTAACAAAAAATTGAAGTTTCCCAAAAACGCCGACTTATGATTTTCTTCACTGACTTTCGATATAAATCGCAAATCTCGCCTTAAATTACTGCTGAACACATAATTCTACACCATCTCAAATTTATCCTTACGTGATTATTATTATTATTATTATTATTATTATTATTATTATTATTATTATTATTATTATTATTATTATTATTATTATTATTATATACTTCGCTGGGGCCATCAAGGACCACGTTAATTCTTGTTGCATTGGACACTGAACTTGGCCTTCTTTAGAGCCCAAATTTCCCTCATTCTTTGTGAGTGGGCCTGCTTACGCTCCTCTGTCCCAGGGGCACCGTGTCTTCTCTTCGGTTGCTCGTCTCGGTTTAGCCCGTTCGTCAATATTTTCTTGCGGAAGAGATCTCTGTTAAGGGCGTCTTCAGCTGAGATATGTAGCATTTGCAGGTCTTCTTTGGTATTTCTAAACCAGGAAATTGTGGTTTTGGGGTTTGAATCAAAAAAGTGAAAGATTTCTTTAGTTAACTTTCTTCCGTCCATTCTTTTCAGATGACCGTAAAATCGTGCCCTCTTTTTCTGATTGTGTCGGTAATTTTCCCTATTTTGCTGTAGACTTCCTTGTTGGATCTCTTTTGATGGATTCCATTTCTGTACTTTGATCCCAAGATTCGTCTCACAATTTTGCGTTCTCTTTTCTCCAGTTCTTCAAGGAGTCCTTTGTTGGCATTTAGAGACAGGGTTTCGGCTGCATATAGAACTACTGGCTTCAGAACTGTTTCATAGTGACGTAGCTTGGTGTTTTGGGAAAGGCATTTTTTGTTGTGGAGTGTGCGGGATATTTGGTAGGCTATTTCCAGTTTGCGTACTCGCTCTTGAAGAGCTTCTTTGTCCAGTTTTCATGATGATCTCACCCAGGTATTTGAATTTGTCTACTCGGGTGATATCCCCGTATTTTGTATGGAGTTTTGGTGGACCCTCTTTGATGTTAGTCATTACTTCTGTTTTCTCAAACGATATCTGCAAATCAGTTTGTTCGGCAATTTCCTTTAAAATTTCACCTTGAACTCTAGCGGTTTCTATGTCGTTTGAGAGAACAGCAATATCATCGGCAAATGCTAAGCAGTCTGTTGCAATCCCCTTGGATTTGGTTCCTATTCTCAATGGACTGTAGTTGGTTTCCTGTAATCTCACCCACCAGGTTCTGATGATCTTTTCAAGAACACATTTGATGAGTGTCGGGGATAGCCCTTCACCTTGTCGGACTCCTGTTTTGATGTCAAAGGAATGCGAGAGACATCCGTGGAACTTCACCTTGGATTTTGTATCGGTCAAGGGTGGCTCTAATTAAAGCCAGCAGTTTCAAATCAAGTCCAAATTCGTTTATGATGTTTAGCAGGACTTCCCGGTCAATGGAGTCGTACGCTTTCTTAAAGTCCACAAAGACAGACACATACTGCTTGGACCTTAGTGTACAATATCTGATGATCGTTTAGAGATTTTGGATATGTTCAGCTGTTGAGCGACCTTTTCTGAACCCTCCTTGGTATTCACCTATTTGATGTTCGACTTGTGCTTCCAAACGCTCCAGGATGGCAAGTGATAGAATTTTGTAAGTCACGGGTAGCAAAGATATTCCTCTGTAGTTGTTGATGTTCTTCATGCTGCCTTTTTTGTGTAATGGATGGATCAAAGCTATTTTCCAATCTTCGTGTAGGGTCTCCTTTTTCCAAATTTATTCTATTTGCTTTTGCAAGATATCAAGTGATTCCTCTGGGGCATATTTCCATAGTTCTGCTACTACTGAGTCTTCCCCCGGCGCTTTGTTATTTTTGAGACGGGCATTGTGGCGCTTGATTTCATCTCTGTCGGGTGGTCTGGAATCTGCCAGAATGCTGCAATTTTCTTCATTTGTGCCGTCCTTTCGCTCAAAGCATACAGATGGTGGTTTATAGCCAGTGAGTTTGCGTTTGAAGTTTCTGTAGTACTCTCTGCTTTCATTCTTCCTAAAGTTTTGTTCTATCTTTTCAATGAGAGATTTTTCGTATTTACGTTTCTCAGTTCTGAACACCCTAGCTGCTTGGGCACGTTGGGTTTGGTAGGTTAACCCAATCATTTTCTGATTTCGTAGAGTAGTACTGTTTCCACGCATTGAGTCTTTCTTGGAGGACTGATTCGCAAGTACCATTCCACCAGGCATGCTTTTTGCTTCTCTTGATTTCTGCAACGTCTTTGGCGGCCTCAACAAGGAGACTTTTGGCGTTGTTAAAGTCACAGTCGTTTGGTCTAGCCTTCTCCTGGAACTCCTCGACCCTTTGCCGAAGTTTATCATTGTCGAAGCGTGTGATCTGTTTGGCTATCTTCCTTGTGTTTGCGGGAATTGGTTTGAATTTGATAAGACATATATAATGATCTGAGGCCACATTGACGCCTTTCTTTACCTTGATATTCATAATCTCAGGGCTGTTTCTCCTGGAGATTGCAACATGAACAATCTGGAACTCTCCGAGAGCTTGGACGGGAGAACGCCAAGTCATTTGCTTTCTGGGTAGATGGCGAAAGTGGGTCGACATGACCTGCAAGTTGTGATTTTCACAAATGGACTCCAGTCTTTTGCCGTTGGGATTGGTTCTTTTGTGAGCAGGGTAATTTACTATAACTTTCTTGTACTCCTGTTCACGACCTAGTTGGGCATTGAAGTCACCCAAAAGAAGCTTGACATTGTATTTGGGGATTTTGTTTAATTTTTCATCTAGTAGGTCCCAGAAATTATCAACTTCGTCTGGATCAGACTTGTTCTTATCGTTTGTAGGAGCATGTGCGTTAACTAGGGCGTAGGTTTTGTTCGCGCATTTAATTGTGAGTATAGACAATCTGTCATTCACAGGTTCGAAATTTGCAACCGATTTAAGGATCTTGGTTCTAACAGCAAGCGCGGTTCCAAGCATCACAGCACCATTGAGGATTCCTCTTTGCGCTTTGCTCTTGAAAAATCGGTAGCCTTCGGATTCAAAAATCTCTTCATCTGGGTACCTTGCTTCCTGTAGGGCCATTATGGATATCTGATTTTCGTGAAGAGCTTTGGTGAGGGTTTTCAGCTTGCCAGTTTGTGTAAGTGAATTTATGTTGAAAGTTGCTAGAAAGGTTTTAGATTTTTGCCTGAGTTTTTGACTCTTCGGGGTACACCGAGACGCTCCGACTCGTCTCTTGCATGATGTCGAGTCTTCCCCAGAATCCGAACGAGACTCGTGCGCCGTGGCGTTCACGACGAGGGATTTATCCGAAGATTTACCCCCTGGGGTATGTTTCTTGAAATGTTGTGCCATCATGCTTTTTGACTTGACATTGCTTTGGACGGGTACCCATCCTTTTACAACTAGGGTTGTTAGCCCTAGAGGTTGCCTCAAGATGTTTTCTGGCTTCTGGTCATTTACCAGTCTTCGCCGTAACCCTGGCAAGGGACCAGTTTTTTTTCACGGTGGTATTTTATTTCCCTACTACCCTCTGACTCTGCTGGCGGCAGAGCCAGCGAACTTCCCCAATTCCAATGGGACGCGCCCGATGCAGGTAACCGGTAAATACCCACACGGGATTACTATTATTATTATTATTATTATTATTATTATTACTGGATAATTTAATATTTGATTTTATCACACTCGTAACGGTTATTTTATCGTTATCATTATTGTAAATTTCATCGGTCCGAACATTATTTCATTAATTTTCCTTGCAATATTTAACTTCACTTTTAAAAAATGTAAATAAATTTAAACACATTTTGAAGTCACGCGCGCTGACATAAATAATAGATAATTCGCCGCCACACTCTAATTACGACAAGACAAATCATCGTTGTCGCAACCTTTGAATTTACACACGCCACATATACAACGCGATGTTTTAATTAATTAAATTAATTTAAAGGAACAATCATTTATATCGTTAACTACAAAACGTAATATTTGAATTAGATAGACCTGTAATTGTAGTAGTTTGGCGTGGCATTATCTCGGCTTCATCATATTGGCCAACTCCGACTTAGCCCTTCATAATTGCAGGACACATTCTTTTCTTAAATATTATCTTATAAATACACAGATCCTGCATTCGTCTTGAAGCAATACGCATTCATTTTAATGAAAATTAAATAATAATTTTATTCTATCCACATATAATAGTTAAACCACCCCGCTTCGTATCGAGAAATCAACTGACGCACATCCCAAGCTTATCTCGGCCAGCCCACAACAGTTCTTCTTTACCAAAATAACCTTGTTCACAAGAATTCACAAGAGCTATCTATGAATCTGCTGTCACCCTACGCAGAAGTTCCGGAATCTCACAATTTATGATTATCCCCGACCGTGATAGATTGAAATGTCGTATGGCTTTTAGTGCCGGGATATCCCAGGACGGGTTCGGCTTGCCAGGTGCAGGTCTTACAATTTGACTCCCGTAGGCGACCTGCGCGTCGTGATGAGGATGAAATGATGATGAAGACAACACAAACACCCAGCCCCCGTGCCATTGGAATTAACCAGTTAAGGTTAAAAATCCCCGACCCGGCCGGGAATCGAACCCGGGACCCTCTGAACCGAAGGCCAGTACGCTGTCCGTTCAACCAACGGTGCAGACACCGTGATAGATGTAGTAACTACAATGTTTCAATAGCTAATTTTGTCTTCGTTTACCATTTACCACTTTGTAAAATATTCATTCCTCAAGCCAACTGGCTTTAGAGATTCTACAAGTCTATTTTGCCCACTTGAAGCCTTCTTCTTAATGTTGCCTGACGTAGGTTCACAGTCTCGGAACACAGAATGACGACTGATGCAGTTGGTTGAGGAGGGAGTATTTAAGCCTTTTCTAGGGACGCTCTGCTTGGCGTTATGTACTGTTGTGCAATAATCCCATTTGATGACCACAGTACCGATTTCTTCGAGACTCACCCCGGTAATTCCACCTATTTTTCAGTCATGGTGGTGTTTGCTGATTTTTCTTATTTCTTCAATGGGCGTAATTAATTAATTTCGTGCATCAGTGTTCCCGCGCATTTTGACTGCATATCCTTGACAGTATTGATGCCAACTTTTCTCCGAGACTAATTAAATACATTTCCTCCCTGTGGACTTTAGCTTCATCAAATATTTCCCCACATTCTCAATTACTTATTTCTTTGTTAACGACAGAGCCGTAATCTCTCGCAATGAGGGTCATTATCCACTATTTCATTATTAATTACCTGAGGTCTTCCGAAATGTTCCGACCTCGTTTGAATTGGTGGGCCTCCCGCAGTGAGTTGCCATGCCATGGAGCGCGAGATGAGCTTGCAATAAAGATGTGGATGCACTCCATCTTGTAGTTGAAATTTCAGCAAGGTAGAATAATTATGGGTTCAGTATTGAGCTCAATTTTGCTCCACCTCTAAAACACTTAGACTTTATGAAGGTTCACCCACAACATATTACTTCCATTTTTTTTAAACATCACAGCTCAGAGAAAAAAAAATACTTTTGTGTCTTCATAAGTTTCGGAATCACTAAGAGTAACCTTGAAAAGTACTCTGGAAATGGCGGAGTATTTGTGGAGCACAGGATTTAGGTAAGTCCTGATGGTAAATTTTAGTAAGGATCCTTTGGAGCGCCATTTCGGTATTTTTCTTTCCCTTAGTTGTGACTATCACCCTTCACTGTGGACGTTTTACATTTACACATGCTGCAGTCTGTGTACGAACCTACCAAACTCACCTCAAATTCGACGGCATACTGCGAGTCAGTGATAGATTCCCCTATCACCTCATTTGTTAGTCATATCCGAGCAATGGCTAAAGAAAGTGAACGCAAGAAGAAATTAAATAATCCGCAGAAGCTGAAATTAAAGAACAATAGTACTCATGGACTGGGAAAATGAAATAACTCTTCCTTACGAGGGAAACCTAACCAAAAAAAAAAGGAATTTAGTGTTTCACTTAGCAGGCTACATAGGAAGAAAAAGTGACGAATATGTCGACTGCTTAGATTGTGCTTACGCCCTTCGTAGTGAACAGCCACCCGAGCCTCAAATGGCCATATTTACTAGTCATTAAAGATTATAGCATGAAGAAAGGCATGCGGTACTTGAAATATCCATCACCATGTGTGTCTAGGTTGCTATTGTTTCGGAAAAATTGCGATCAGAGCAAAATTTATGGAGGATTATATATTTTTTCATATTAGCGGCATAGACTCTGGTTTTATACTGTAGTTCCCACATACTTTGTATTCAGCAGTAATTATAGAAGATATGTGCATGCGGTAAAATTAGTGTTTTATTACATGAAATGTCTCTTCTTCTTCCTTACGAAGGATACGAGGTATAAGGAAAGCGTTGCTATCATCCAAATCAGCGAAATTGTTCCCGAAGTTCTTCAAAGTTCCGAATAACCAACGCCTTCGTAGGTGGGTTAAATTTTTTGTGTATGTCGCAGATAATGTAACATGCATAATAGTTTCAATTATGTCTTATACTTTGTAATTCATTTCAGAATTACTGATGTTCAAATCTTTTCTGGGATAACATTAAGCCATAAAATTAGTGTGTTAACCAGCCTCCTACATTCAAACTTTCATCGAATATACACACATGGCACATGAGAGGAAATCATTCAAAGGTCATTCTGTCGAATGAAAGTCGTACAGTTTTTCTTTCGTGTACATTTTTTGCATTGGCGCGCCCGCTTATTGTACATTAAATGTCGCTTCTTCTTCCTTACGAAGGAAAGGGAAGATTTGCTATCGTCCAAATCAGCGAAATTGTTCCCGAAGTTCTCCAAAGTTTCGGACAACCAACGCCTTCGTGGGGGAGTTCAATTAACGCGAGCAGTTCGGTGGAGCCAAAGCTTCACTAGCGTAGTCTGCCGCCACCGCCTATTAAGTACGAGAGAGCACCCACTTTCCTTTTTTATACGCAATTGTACCGGTATACGTTCTGTTTGCACTGCACAGACATACTAGGCATAGCCTATCGTTTATATATTAAAAATTTGAGACTGACCTAAGGTATGAGGTGTTGAATGTAACGGCCATGCCGAGGATTAGGGTGTTCTTTATTACTTCCTTTGGGCTTTGCTCTTGAGAAAACGGTACATATCTGATCAGAAAATTTCTTCCTCTGGTAAGCGGATTTCATACAATGCTATTATGTCTATGGTGATTGTTTTCAAGGAGGGCATGATCAGTGGTTTAATTTTGCCGGTTTGTGTGAAAGAGTTTATGTTGAAGTATGCCAGAAAATTCTCAGATTTTGGTCTGAGTTTTCGTGACTGTTTGGAGATTCCAAGAGGCTCTTGTTCTTCTACATCTTAATGTCGGTATCCCCTTCAGAATCCCCTTGGGATGGGTGCGTCTCTTGTTGGAGATGGTATATCTCTGCAATAAATAACCACCTGGGGGTAATAGTTTGTTTCCGTTGTGTTATAAAGCTTGTAAATTTGAGTATGATTTGGAGAATTGCTCACTCCGAATGCAATCAGGATTCGTAGTCCTGAGGAGCTTGTATTGTTATTGAAGCATCCGTTTTACGACCTAATGGCAACCCTCCTTCTCTATCCTGGCTTGGAACCGGCAACAGCAGTTACTGACCAACTCAATCCACCAAGCAGTTATGCTGCTAGTGGAGTTCTATTATTATTATTATTATTATTATTATTATCATTATTATTATTATTATTATTATTATTATTATTATTATTATTATTATTAATAATATTATCTTTCGAAATGAAGTTCAGCAGCTGGGGACATAAAACTAAGCCTAATACCGAGAGTTGGCTGTGCGGTTAAGGTCACGCAGCTGTGAGCTTGCATTCAGAAAATAGTGGTTTCGAACCCCACTGTCGACAGCCCTGAAGATGGTCTTACGTGGTTTTCCATTTTCTTACCAAGCAAACGCTGGGACTGTTCGTTAATTAAGGCTGCGGCCGCTTCCTTCCCACTTCTAGCTCTTTCCTATCCCATCGTCGCTGGAAGACATATCTGTGTCGGCGCGACGTAAAGCAAGTTTTTAAAAAAGAAAAAAAGAAGCAGCAGCTTGATATAAGACGATATATAAAGTAACAGCAGTTGCTACTTGCATGTGTTCGCTGGTAGACCTTCATAAAACAATTGAGATATAGCCTCAGTTAATAGAAAATATACTTCCATTTAAATGCAGGCTTCAATTGATTCAAGAAACTTTCTTAATTAAGATATGCAAATTTATCGCAGATCGTGTTTCTGCCACATCCCTCTTGTATCCGTATATTAGCGACTACAGTTTCCAGATACCATTTAAAAAGGAACTCTCTTGTATATTAATTCGTCTCGTATTGCCGAGCGAAGCTGTAACAGTGAATTTCCACAGACCACTTTTCTTAAAATAACAATCACCAAATTTGCCTCCTTAGAACGTGACCGAAGGAACTGCCATTCACAACTTCTGCTCGCTTTAAGTTACTTAGGACAGACAGAGCCATCGCTGCACTTATAGGTATAATCAATTACCACATTATTTAGCTACTGAGGACAAAAATTATCGTCTTTCAAGCAGGAATTAGGCTTATAAACTGTTATGCCTTTGCAATGACTATTTCCACCAATTTTTCAGCATTCCTCCGTCTCTCTTATCTCTTGGTTCGATGCTGAGTCCGGTGAATTTGAGTAGAAATAATAATACAGCAATTACACACTGGTCATCCAGAACATTATGACTACCTACCAAATAGCCTGTATGTCCACCTTTCGCACGGATAACAGCGGTGACGCTTCTTTGCATGGAAGTAATGAGGTCTTGGTAGGTCGCTGGAGGGAGGTGGCACCACATCTGCACACACAAGTCACCTAACTCCCGTAAAGTCCGAGCAGGGGGGGGGGGCGATGAGCTATGACGCCACGTTCACTTACATCCCAGATGTGTTCAGTCGGGTTAAGATCTGGCGAGTTGGGGCCAGCACATCAAGTATTGCAACTCACCACTGTGTTCCTCGAACCACTCACACATACTCCTGGCCTTGTGACATAGTGCGTTATCTTGTTGAAAAAATCCACTGCCGTTCGCAAACGTGATCGTCATGAAGGGGTGCACGTGGTCTGCAACCAGTGTACGATATTTCTCGGCCAACATGTTGTCATGCACGAGTTCCACTGGACCCATGGATACCCACGTGATTGTTACCCAGAGCATAATTGAGCCGCCGCCAGCAATACATGTGTCAAGGAGTCAAGGAACTGTTCACCTAGAAGACGAAGGATTCACACACTCCCATTTGCATGATGAAGAAGGTATCGAGATTCATCAGACCATGCAACGGTCTGCCACTGCGCTAACGTTCAGTGACAATGGTCACTCACATTGGCACATGCATGGGTCGTCGGCTGCGGAGGTTCATCCTTAGGAATGTTCGGTGCACTGTGTGTTCAGACACACTTGTACTCTGCCCAGCAATAAAGTCTGATGTTAGTTCCGACACAATTCACCGCCTGTCCTGTTGTACACGATGTCCGACATCTGTGATGAGAGGTGGCTGCCGAACCCCTTGACGATTGGACGTGGTTTCCCTTTGGCTTCGCTACTTGTTGAAGACACTCACCAAAGCTCTCCTCGAACACACGACAAGTCGTGCAATTTCCTAAATGCTCGTGATGAGCCTCCGGGAAATCAACCCTTGCAGGTGGGGGACGCAGACGACGAATACACACACGGTGTCCCATACCTGTCGTAAGAGTCGACTAAAAGGGGCGACCAGGGAATGATCGAAGTAGAACCATGAGACTACTTGTAATTAGTACCATCACGCGGGGAACACCATGGGTCGCTTTAACTTGCGGGTAGTACCGCTATGGGGTTCGAATCCTACTTTCGGCAGCCCTGAAGATGGTTTTCCGTGTTTTCCCATTTTCACACCAGACAAATGCTGGGGCTGTGGCTTAATTAAGGCCACGGCCGCTTCCTTCCAACTCCTAGGCCTTTCCTATCCCATCGTCGCCATAACACCTATCTGTGTCGGTACGACGTAAAGGCACTAGCAAAAAGAAAGTACCACTATGTTAGGCGCACAATAGGTTTGTGATTAGTAGCAACAGGGTGAGTATCAGGATGGGTTTTACAGTACCCGTGATTAGCACCACTACATGCGAAACACCATGGGTTTACGTTACCTGTAATTGTACAATTATGTGAGAAACGCCACGGGTCTGGGCGATGCCTGTGATTAGTACACCTATGTGAGGAACACCATAGTTTTGCGTTGCCTGTAAGTGGCGCCGCAAGTTGGGAAACACCATAGGTATGCGTTACATGTGCGTAATGCATTACCTGTTAATAGTACCATAATGTGTGGAATACCACGAGTCTACGCTACTTTTGATTAGTACCGCAACCTGACAAATACCATGATTCTACTTTACTACCGATAAGTACCATTATGAGGGGCCGATGACCTGTATTTTATCCCCTTTAGACAACAATCATCATTGATTCAGGAGTGTGGTTTAGAAGTTGTGCCTTGGTCAGTAATACTATTGATTTATGTTAGATTGTGGGGCATTGCGGGTCGGATCCATTGTTTTAAATTCATATTCATCCATTCATCCTTCATCACGTTTTGAATTTCGGTCAGTGGATGATTTTGGACTTTAAATTGTCATTAAATTTCGTCTCATTTCATACCATTAGAGGCCGATGACACCTAGATGTTAGGCTCCTTTAAACAACAATCATCATCATCATCATCATCATCATCATCATCATCATCACCGTGCCATTACAAGACAGCACACTCACTGATACTACATGCTCCGTGCGTATGTCTGATTAGCAGGTATTCCTCGTCAGGTGACGCTGCTATCGCCTGGACAGATTTATATCGACAGTAGGTAGGTGCTCATAATGTCCTGGCTGATCAGTGTAAAAATAAGGATTATTTTGGTATTAAGGCTGTGGGTTTAATTCTTTTTATAAGTGTGTTTTAGTATATTTATCGAAAACTTCACAAAAATAAGTAAGTCAAGAAATCCTAAATTTAAAACTCCGCTATATAAAGAGTCCTTGTAGGTCATTGGGATCGGCTTCTTCCGAATGGAAGGAAGTTCGCTCGTTCGTATCGACTGACTTACAATATCTGATCATTCCATTTCACATTTAATTGTTCCTCTGGGTTCTATGAGTTTACCTTTGTTCCTACTCGGGTCGCCTGTTATTCCTTTATTTGGATGGGGCTCATGTGCTCTGTAGCCCTTTTCACACCATAATTATACCACCTATATATACATTTAATTCAACATAGACAGGTTTCACTTTCCTATTTCACCGAGCTCGTTAGCTGAAGTCGCTTAAGTGCGACCAGTATCCCGTATTCGGGAGATAGTAGGTTCGAACCCCACTGTCGGCAGCCCTGAAAGTGATTTTCCGTGGTTTCCCATTTTCACACCAGGCAAATGCTGGGGCTGTACCTTAATTAAGGCCACGGCCGCTTCCTTCCCACTCCTAGCCCTTTCCTGTCCCATCGTCGCCATAAGACCTATCTGTGTCGGTGCGACGTAAAGGAACTAGCAAAAAACGAAAAAGAAAAAACTTTCCTATTTGCAAAAGTAACTGGTTCCGATTCTCCACTTGCACTGCCTGATGATTTGGTTCATGAATACGATACATATAATCGGGCTTAAACTGTCGACTTATTAAACTCGCATCCTTATCATGAGATCCCTGGACTTCCTTCCATCAACAGACAAATTTACTTAACATTTTTATACGCGCTTTGATTCTCCCATACATTCCCTGTGAAGCTTCTTCCAGAAAATATCCAAAGTTTCTCGAATGTAGCTTTCATCTCAAGAAATGCTTAAAACGCGTTGCAACATACGATGTAACAAGTCTGATTTCACCTGGCTCTATAGTTGCATTCGTTTAAGTGTGGCCAGTATCAGTATTAGGGTGATAGTGGATTCGAACTCCATTGTCGGCAGCTTTGACATTGGTTTTCCGTGGTTTCCCATATTTACACCAGGAAAATGCTGGGGCTGTACCTCAATTAAGGCCACGGCCACTTCCTTCCCACTCCTAGCCCTTTCCTGTCCCATCGTCGCCATAAGACCCATCTGTGTCGGCACGACGTAAAACAACTTGAAAAAAAAGTCTCATCTCTGACAGTCAATATTTCCTCCTAACAAAATAATTTAAATCTCTAATGCTAAGAGTACCAGATGATGTTAGACAATAAATCTTAGTTTTTTAAAAATTATTTTGTGTTTACCTTAGGGACTTCATGTCTAGTATCATAGTTGAAAACATTACGGACTTACTTAAACGGAAGTAAACTAGTTCTATAAATGAATCAATAATAACAGCTAAAATATGAATCACCACAGTCCACATATTAATTGATAACAATCACTAGAACACATTCAGTGCTCTCTACATAAATGTATTTTTGTTTTATTTTATTTTCCCTCCCATTAGTGTCTGAATGTTGCGTGCTTATTGCAAGATCAGGGGAGAAATCAGGTGGTCTATTTTCATTCTGTAATTTATGTGCTGCTTCAGATAAGCGTGCGTGAATAAAATGCATTACTTCAACTGCTAATCACTAGTGCAATCAGCTCCGTAGAACAAAACTGTCAACACCCGAAGGTGAAGATCAATCATCCATCACCGGATATTATCTATTGTACCCTCTCTCGTGATTCGCTCTCCAACTCAAATTATTATTGTTGTCTATGCGGCTTATTCTATCGTAATCGCTTCGTAATCTTTCAAAACATCAAACGTGTGAAACAAAGCTATAATTGAGAATAATTACTTGTTCTCTGCTGTTTTTAGGCGAGAAAGGGAGGGATAAAGGAAGCTCACGAAAATAGTACCCTTGGATTTGGACGGTGAGAAGTATTGTTAACCGAGTTCGTATATAGCTAGTGTGTGTTGGCTACGTGAGCTGTAATCTATCATTCAGGTGATGGAGGATCTAAACTCCACCATCCAGCTCTGGAGACGGATTCACCATCTTTTCCCGAAATGTGCTTGATGAGGCAATGGCCACTATACTCTCTGTCTTACCATTTCCCTCTTCACGGACTATGAAAACGTGTACCGGTACTATGTTAGTGCGATTTTAAATCACTGGCAAAGTAAGTAAATAAACAAAATAAATAATGCCTGCTCGTGTTTTGTAGTTAGGTACACACAAGTTGCGAGTCATGGTGTGGTGGCTACAGTGAAGTTTAGGAGTGATTTTATTTACTTGTGCAGGGAACGTAAATTTGGCCAGTACTGCTTGACCATCACGTCATCAACTTCCTTCCCATTCTTTAACTGATGACCTCATTCGTTGGATAAGTTAGAACTCTCCTACTTTTTCCTAACACTGATGTTATGGTAGGCTCCTAATATCACGGTTCGCTGGTTTTATCAATACTCATGAGCGTAGCCTGTGGCAGTGGTCATTATTTCCAGATTTAATTCGAAGAACACTAATCAAAATATCATGCCTTATATTTCGTAGAACATTAATTTCAGTCCTCAGGGTAAGATCCCCGATGGGTGGAGGTAAATTACCATAGTTCAGTAAATATATATCATTAGGTAACTCTTTGTCAGGAGCCACACATTGACAGTATCTTTCAAGGGTTCGGCGAAATGATGATGATGATGATGATGATGATGATGATGTTTGTTGTTTCAAGGGCACAATGAGACTACTCCTCTGTTTCCTCTTGAGGAGAGGACGTGGTATTCATTGCATAACCCTTCACCAGTGTCTCAATATACAAGGATGAGGCAAACACAAACCAGTAAATTCTCTTGCACACGTATATGTCCTAGGTGAATAGAAATGTAACGTCAAAGCAGATGGTTGCGTTTTTCATCATACTGCTAGTGGCTTTACGTCGCACCGACACAGATAGATCTTACGGCGACGATGGGATAGGAAATGCCTAGGAGTTGGAAGGCCTTAATTAAGGTACAGCCCCAGCATTTGCCTGGTGTGAAAATGGGAAACAACAGAAAACCATCTTCAGGGCTGCCGACAGTGGGATTCGAACCCACTATCTCACGGATGCAAGCTCACAGGTGCGCGCCCCTAACCGCAAGGCTAACTCACAAGGTTTCATCATATTGAACATGTGGGGGGGGGATACTAGTCTTCTTTCCAAAGGAAAAATGTTTGGGAAATTTTCTGAGATTATATTATTAATCACCTGAGTCATAAACCACTTCTCCTTCAATATATCAAGTAACTACTTCAGTTAACTTTGATGTTATCTCTTTCAACTTTTCTTCTAAGGCATGGACTTGCTTCATATTCTTTTTCTATAACTTTTCAGATTGAAAATAGCATCTCAGTACTTTCTTTTTGACTTTGATCGTCAAACAGGGAAGCTGCAAGAATGATAATGTGACCAACACTCAGGACTCCAGAATGAGCAGCTTTTGTAGAATGAGGAGGACTTGGGTTTCTGAACTGAATGATGTGATCGTACAGGTCTTGAATTCTTCACCTTAGGATGGAAAATAAAATAATGTGTTATCACTATGTCCTTGCAGGAAAGGAGTAGTGACAGAAGGTACCTTTACGTACAGTTTTTACTGCGTCGGAAAATTTAACTAATGAAACACTGAAATTCCACTCAACCTCGTTACATTGTCAGGAGCAAAATAATATTACTGAAAATGGACCTACCTTCAGCAGATGCTAAGGAAACTTAAAAGCTGACGGAGCTGCATCATGCTTCAATTGTCCTCTCTGAGATTCCCCTGAGGTGGAACTTATGAAGTGATGCTTTGTAGGGAACTAGGTTTCTCTTCATACGGTCAATATTCAACGTTTCAGCATTACCATCATATTCAGAGGAAATATGTCGATAGCAGTACCTAAAAACCTCATTCACTCTGACAGGAAGAAAGAAAACCGCGAAGTTGCCGCGAGTAGGCCATTCCACATGACAGTAAGTGTCACGAAGATGAACTTCACAGAAACATGCCTATGAAATTATGCGTCATTTTTCTCTATGAACCTCTCTGTGCAGCCATTAGCTCCTCAAGAGACTGGCATTCAATACTTTAATTTTTCAGGAAGCTCGAGTAGTGACAGTGCCAAACAATCCAGCTTCTACCAACCAGCACGCTCGCTCAACTTCGCACGCGACTGCAGCGCCATTGTTACCTCCAGCGTATAGTTTACGAACTCTATGGACTGAATCACGAATGAAGAGGTAATTAATGGAATTGGTGAGAGTAGAACGATTTGGAGAAATATGTCCAGAAGAAGAGGTAGAATGATAGACAAGTGTATTACACCCAGGATTTTAAGAGTTAGTTTTTGAGGGAAGTGTAGACGTTAAGAACGGTAGGGTTAGATTAAACAGATGAGTGTACATATCGTAGTGACGTAGAAAAGAAAAAGTGAGCACAGGATACGGTGCTCGGCTCCTTGGATGAATGGTTAACATACTGCTCTTCGGTTCAGAGGTCCCTGGGTTCCTGGACGGAGATTTTAACCTGAAACGGCTAATTCCCTAGGCTCGGACACTAGATGTTTATAATATCCCCAAAAACCCTGCATTACACATACCTCTCACAACACTATCCTTCCCTACAATAACGTGCAGTTCCCTATACATTGTAGATGTCACCCTCCCTCATCGGAGGTCAGTCTTACACGGGCGGCACCAGGCTAGAAACAGCCACACGAAATTATATACAGGATAATGTGGCACGGAGAGCAGCATCGAAGCAGTCTATAGACTAATGAACCGAAAAAGAACAACATAAACAACAGAGATAACATAACTTTCAGCACGGAAATGTACTGTCTTTTCTTTTCTGTTCATTTAAATTGTTTGGATCCCAGTTTCCAAACATGTCAGTTGTCCGTTACGAATATGTATTTTTGAAGACAACTGAAGCATGGTATTACAAAAAATAGCTGTAAATATGTTGCTGATGAAGGTAGGACATTTTATTACAGAGAAAGAATTTCTTACAAATACTGAGCCTTTTCTCATGAGATAAACTTCTGCTTCCTGCACACAGTTTTTACATCGTAGGTAAATAACGTTAAAGCGGAAGAAGATTCTTTAATACTGTCTATATTTGTTCATGTTCTTATTCGTCCCTGACGTCATTATACTTGAAGCTACTCGACCCTTAAATTCAATTTCCTCCCCTATTTCTTCTCTTTTTTTCCGTTCCTTGTTAACCTCGGCCTGGTTTCTTGAGCTTGAAGCTAATTGGACCGGGCTTGGTGGACACACATCCTCTTTCCTCAGCATCTGGTCCACTGCCACGCTTGATTCGCAAGGAGGACTGGCCAGTAATCGATTTAGCAGAAGCTAACCACAATATCAAACTGACTAGTGTGTGTTCGCGTTTATGGATGACATGACTAAATGGGGAGACTGTGGCAGGCAAAACTGGAAACATGTTACGGACAATTACATGGACCAGATGTATCAGAAATTAAATACATTCCTTTTGTCGGGGTAAATACTGTTTAGCATGTTGGACTGATACACAGCGTAAACATTACAATAATTTCTTCACACCCCAGTACGTATTTAAAATAATCTTTCCAAATTCATTATAAATTAAAATAATCTATATTTTGAGAAAAGGAGTAATTAACCTGGAAGGTGAGGGATTTCTCGGTTCTGCCGATAGGATTTCGAGATGTTTAGAAATGAAACTTATAATAACAATAATGGTATCGAATTTACGTTCCACTAACTACTTTTACGGTTTTCAAAACATATAGGGATTTGAATTTTGTGCCAGCAAATATTTCGACATGAGACGGGCGTACATAAGCACCTTCAAATGCTACCGTACTGAGCAAGTTGCCTTGGGTTCAGAAAGCCAGCGTTCTACCGTCCCAGCTACTTCCTAAGAAACAGAGGCCTGTAAATAACAATAACAACAACAACAACAACAACAACAACAAAAACAAAAAGAGAGAATACAATCACGGCGAAATACAGGATTTATAAGAAATCTACGAAGGAGTGGTTGCCAGTTTTACAAAAGGTATGCCTATACACTTCGCGGTTATCGAAGAACGGTATGAGTGGTGGTATTTCACGACAATTTAGGCCAGAGGAAATACTAGTGGAAAAGAGGGGGTGGTGATCGCAAGTTCAAAATTTGTGAGAAGAAACGGAATTCGGTAGTAGAGTTTTAAGAAATTCAATGTGATCGAAAATGATTATTGCAAGAGCGGAATTACCTTTGGGATTTACTTGCGCTGTAATCAAAAAATTACAAAAAGGTGGCAGTTTGCTGCGGTAACAGATGATAGTAAAATAAATGAAGTCATCTTACTTTCATCATGTGCTCCAGACTGAGATCGATATTGGGCTTTGCAGTCTTAAAATGGATAAACATTCGACTTGAATCTTCCTTGAATGATAAATGTAAGAAAGCCAGAGGAAATACAGGGGTTGATGTGTGAGAAGAGATACCATAAGCTAAATGGACAAGCTTTGTTTACTTCCTTGGAAATGAAGTGCGCGACGGTCTCACGGCAGTATCCTTCGATTGTTAAAAAATCAAGTTTTGCCTCAGGTAACTAATCGGAGTGCTTATTATCATGATACTATATAAAATCTAAGCATAGTTATATGTATTCAAATTGAAAACAGTGGGATGATAGCGAGGGCAATAAAAGCTTAAACAAAGTAGGTTCGCCTGTATTTCACTGTATGTTAAGCCTTGACATTCCAGAGAGTATCAGCGATGTTCGTCTCACATCAGATTGATGAGGGGGCAGAACAAGAGCATTTTAATTATGGGCAGTGTAAGTGAATTCTTTTTAAACTACACTTCTCAGATTGTGCCTGTACCGGGCGGTACACCTCCACTCCGCTAATTTAAAATGTGCGCCAGTTGAAACTCCTCTGCTGGAGGAAGTCTGAACTTTATCTACGCTATTAATTCTCTACTTTCTCAGAAGATGTCACCACGTGGAAAATTTTGAGTTTTTGAACTGTGTCATTTTTGATGTGGTTTTGTTTCGCTTGAAGTAAGAAGTGTGAACTTTCTCTTCTAGAGGACACTACTGAAGATCAACAATAGTGCAACCTAGTGCGAAGTCAAAGAACTATTTTGTTGGAGAAATTTTTATTTCATATGTTTGTCTTTGCTAAAAAAAAATTCTGTTATTGTTTAAGTTGGCTGTATACCCCTCTTTTCCCCCTTGTTTTAGATTTATCCAATCCCGAATTTCTTTTAGTAATTTCCGACCAATCCGATGTACCTTCCCCCATCTTGGATATGTTTCTGTACCCTAGCCAATAAAGTAATTGTGGGCGGGTGTTTTCATTCCCCTAACGCCTAGAAACTTCCGCGAGAGGATTTAAACTGCTGATTTTAGGGTCTCCGGGCCACTTCTGTTCCATCTTTCAGTGTATAAAGTACATAGCAGGAGGCGGGAAGCGCCTCTTTCCTCGGCAGCGGTCATCAATAAGGTAATGGCCGATTAATAAATTCTTTCTTTGCTAGCTCAGCAGTTTAACTCTCGGGGCGGGTGCGAAGCGTTCCTCCATGTAACCTTTACCTAAAATGTAACGATCTTTTCTTCTATTCTCTTTTAAGCTGCATATTGGGATAGAGAGTGCTAACCCTCTCGAGCTCCCACTCACATTGTCTTGAGGTGAACTTATTTTCTCAACCTATTCTTCGTTAATGTAAAACAAATTGTTCTTTCCTAAAGTCACCTCGGTAGTATGGGATTAGCCCTTGCATTAGTGGCCTAGAGCCAGATTAGGTTTTTAAAAACAAGTGTATTAGGAGTGCAAGATCGCCTCCTCTCAAATTGTTATTTTAGAGGTCATGTAATTGCCCATTTTTATTTAATAGACCTCAGTAGGTTGGGTATTTTACCCCTGTGTCTATGTCCAGTGAGGACAACTTGAAGGTGGAGTTTGGTGTGGCCTGGGAGAGGCTTAAATTTTGAGAGCGACTGGCTCTTTTGAAAATTGAGTGTTGTATGCCTCGTGGAGGCTTTTCTGTGTAATTTGGAGCAAGGGCTCCTAGGTATGAATGGGGTTTTCTGCCCCTCTGTTAAAACTCGTGTTTGGGGTAAAACTGAGCTGATTGCCCAAGCTGTGTAAAATCAGGGCGCGAAGCCCAATTCCTGTAAATATTGTAACTACCCTTTTTGACTTGCTACTTTGTACCTGCCATGCTTGTTATTTCTTGTTTTTGAAAAGAAAATATAACCTTGTTAAATTTTAAATTAATTTTGCTTTCGTAGCTGGAGACCTATTCACACCCGCACCTTCTTTCACCTCTACCTACCACGGAAAAACTCCGTAACAGTGCCAACGGCCGTAGCCGTGTTGAAACACCGGATCCCGTGAGATCACTGAAGTTAAGCAACATTGGGCGTGGTCAGGAGTTGGATGGGTTGCCACGCGCTGTTGGTGCGGGGGTAAGGGAATGGAGGAGCGGAAAGGAACTGGCCACCCTACCGCACGTAAACTCCGGCTCAGGAACACCTTGCGGAGGTTCGGACCTGCCTTCGGGCAGAATAATCCTTACCTTACGTTACCTCTCAGATTGTAAGGAAAATATAATTTTTGTTCTCAGTCGTGTGACATTCTTTCCAACCACCCGACTGTGCTTTTGCAATCTCCAATTTTATTCCTTTCCCAGGCAAAGTCTTGGAGACAGTTGGCGCACCTGCTCAGTGGGACTTCCAATTTAATCCCTGCAAAAGCCTTTGAAATAATTTTCTTATTATGAGAGATGTCCAGTACAGTTTTAACTTTGGACGCTGCAGGACAGTATGTGAAAGTTACAAGACAATCAAAAACATTCTACCACCTACTCTGGCACCAACGGCGTCCCCGCTGAAATTCAGTGATGTTCCAGCGTTACTCGAAAATCATTTTGGTCCTGATTCCTTGTCAGTGGAGTCTTTGTCGTGCTACAAGAACAGAGTCTAGATAACCAACATGGACACCGTTTGAAGATACTAGTTAGCAAGATTGTGTGTGTAAAAATGCGTGTAAAGTTACTGGTTTACTTGTGTAGGCTAGTTAATGACGAAGACATGAGAACGTAGCCTTTCTGCGCTCAAAACATTTGCTTTTGCAATGTCAATATTAAGAAATGTTTTTATTGTTTCAAATCGTACATTCTGGTTCAAAACCAGATACATCCAAAAAAAAAAACATTATTTACAATATCATGAACTAATGGTCGTTTATATCTGAGGAATGTATGAATTTATACCCAGTAAAAATCTTACCACAGTTTCAAGGTATATTTCTTTCGTGCAGTAAATTATACTCGATACCTCTTGACAAATATAGTACTTGTGAAATATCTCCGTATGCAAATAAATGACTAATATACGTAATATATTTAAAATAGTATGTCCTAATAGATTCATACATTTATTTTCTTGTAGGCTCTAGTATAATCATCCGACAAAAATCCTTAAAGAAGGTAATTCAAGAGATGACCATCATTCACAAAAAACACGTGTAATAAAATACGGAAGTTTCTGGAAATACCCTATGATATGAGTGATTCATATGAAAATAAAGAGGTCTTCCTAGTTTTGACATGTATTAAAATATTACTGTTCAAAAGCACAAGGTATACATTTATTCTCAAATGTGCTTTCCACCTAAATTAGTAATAAACAGTGCTGGTCAAGAATATTTCTTTAGGTAGGCCTACTGCTTTTATCAGAATAGTTCAGGATAAAGTTGGAAACACGTTTTCTCCTTTCCTTCCCTATACTAAAGCACATTTTACAGCAAAACAGCCAAGAAACGTGGCAGAAACCACTATTGAGGATAGGTTTATAAAAATATACGTAAATTAGAAATGTGTATCTCAGAAAAGTTGTGCCTTTGATAATTTATAGTGACCTGAGACTTTCTCTAACATTGTCACCGCGCGAGTTGGCCATGCGGTTAGGGGCGCGCAGCTTTGAGCTTGCATCCCGGAGATAGTGGGTTCAAGCCCCAATTGTCGGCAGCCCTAGAGATGGTTTTCCGTGGTTTCCCATTTTCACACCTGGCAAATGCTGGGGATGTATCTTAATTAAGGCCTCGGCCGCTTTCTTCCCACTTCTTGGCCCATCCTATCTCATCGTCGCCATAAGACCTGTGTCGGTGCGACGTGAAACAAATTGTAAAAACAAAGAGTAACAGTGTCTCCAAATTCAACTACGTAGTACAAACTAAAAAAACTGTGTATAGCTTTCTAAACCTGTGTAGTCCTATTGATACCTCTCAGGTTATTTGAATATACCACCGAATTTTGGCCTATAAATAAGAGGACATTCAGTTGGGTGTGGAATAGTGCATCAATGGAAAACAGTCGAGCTTTTGGGAACAGGAGAGTATCTCTGAACATCATTGCACATAATGGTTTCATCGAGGAGACTAATCCTACACCATTTTCAGTAGCTTTTCAAACACACAAAAGGATAGTTTTATGGGATTAATTTGATATTATGAATCCATATGAAGGCGTAAAATATTATTGTCTGAATATTTGCGAACTGGGAGCAAACTCATAAATTGATAAATTCATAAACTCTTATCGATTTCTGATAATGAACCTGCTTTCTTCCTTCCTCTAACTACCCTATTTACTAGTACGCCTTTACTGTAACCTCAGAAACGAGGTATAAAGCCACCAAAACTACACAGTCGAATCACATTATTATTATCTGCACATAGCGCATGGCGTATGATCAGTGACATGGGCTGGTGAAGCGGCATTATAAGGCGACAGACAGGCTGGCTGTACCCACTGCACTTCCTTTCCGTCATGGACATGGGAAGCGATTTAAGCGAGTTACAGAAAGGGAGGGGCTGCATTTCGGAAACAGCGACGTTTACGAACTGCTCACGTGCCTCTTTGGTAAAGATGTATCGTGAATCAACGGAAAGCACCACTGGAAGTAACCGTCGTGGAAATGGCGGAGCTCCAAGCTCCATTGATATCCGAGCTAAACGTCGACTAGATGGTACGTGAAGGCCAACCGACAGGCTACAATGGAACAGCTCACCCTCTAAATTAACCAGGGGACATTCAGAGACACATCTAACGTAGTAGTTCAGCGAACCATTCTGCGAATGGGGATGGTAACATGGATTAATCGACGAAATCGGCTGGAATATTTTAGAAAGTACGGCGACTGGACCGCTGCTCAGTGGGTATGGGTAGTCTCCTCCGACGAGTCACGTTTTCAGCTACATGGAATGGATAGACGTCAGCGTGTCCGGCAAGACATGTCGGAGAACCAACACTCTGCAACAATCGCTGGTCGAACACATGACGGTTGGGACAGTATTATGGTTTGGGGAATCTTCACATGGTATTTTCTAGGTCCCATCAGCCATGTGTAAGGAACACGTGATCGATTTGGCTATGAATCCATCCTCGGTGATCAGTCCATCCGTAAATGATGATTGTCTTTCCTCGGGAGGTTGAGGTCTTCTAGCTCGATAATGCGCCTTGCCACGGGGCTAGAAGTCTCCGCAGATGGCTGGAAGATCATGAACAATTCAGAGTTCTTCTCACGCCCCCCAAAAAACCCAAACCAATCTAATCCAATTTAACATCTGTGGGACGACCTCGATCGTCCTGTTCGATGTCTGTCGCCACCATTCCGCACCCTTCAACTGCTGTTGGACGCACTGCAGACAGCATGGATCCAGATACGCGAGGAGACCTATCACCTCCTGGCAGAGTCCATGCCAGCACGTCCAGCTGGTTACTCTGGATAACAGTAGGTGGTCATAATAATGCGATTTGACAGTGTTTTTATCCAGCAATAGTGCACTTATATCGATACTTCCCACATCATTTTTAAGGATCCTTCCCTGATATATAGCAGACCAGATAGTGTATATAATAAGAGAGGTAAGGTAAGGGTGTATTCTGCCCGAAGGCAGATCCGAACCTCCGCAGAGGTGTGGCTGAGCCGAAGTTTACATACGGTAGTGTGGCCAGTACCTTTCCACTCCTCCATTACATTACCCCCACCAATAGCGCGTGGCAACCCATCCAAATCTTGACCACGCCCAATGCTGCTTAACTTCGGAGATCCCACGGGATCTGGTGTTTCAACACGGCTACGGCCGTTGACTATAATAAGAAAAGGTACTGTTAATTTACAACATTAAGAATTATTTGGAATATCAGTATCATTTCAAATTATGCGTCCTTCACAGTGCAGCAAATTCATACTTATTCTTGGGAAGTGAAAAACAGATAATCGAAATCAAATAGAGGCCATTTGCAAAATAAAAACTGATCTTTGGAATATATACACTGACTGACAGTGACAATGCAACACCAAGGAGGAGTGGTTCGAAAGGGATGAAAGTTGGGGAAAAAACAGAGACGGCACGGACGAATAATTGATGTTTATTTCAAACCGATATGCAGGTTACACAATGCGCACGGCATCGACTCAGTAGGATGTAGGACCACCGCGAGCGGCGATGCACGCAGAAACACGTCGAGGTACAGAGTCAATAAGAGTGCGGATGGTGTCCTGAGGGATGGTTCTCCATTCTCTGTCAACCATTTGCCACAGTTGGTCGTCCGTACGAGGCTGGGGCAGAGTTTGCAAACGGCGTCCAATGAGATCCCACACGTGTTCGATTGGTGAGAGATCCGGAGAGTACGCTGGCCACTGAAGCATCTGTACACCTCGTAGAGCCTGTTGGGAGATGCGAGCAGTGTGTGGGCGGGCATTATCCTGCTGAAACAGAGGCAGCCCCTGAAGGTACGGGAGTGCCACCGGCCCAGCACGTGCTGCACGTAGCGGTGGGCATTTAACGTGCCTTGAATACGCACTAGAGGTGACGTGGAATCATACGCAATAGCGCCCCAAACCATGATGCCGCGTTGTCTAGCGGTAGGGCGCTCCACAGTTACTGCCGGATTTGACCTTTCTCCACGCCGACGCCACACTCGTCTGCGGTGACTATCACTGACAGAACAGAAGCGTGACTCATCGGAGAACACGACGTTCCGCCATTCCCTCATCCAAGTCGCTCTAGCCCAGCACCATGCCAGGCGTGCACGTATATGCTGTGGAGTCAATGGTAGTCTTCTGAGCGGACGCCGGGAGTGCAGGCCTCCTTCAACCAATCGACGGGAAATTGTTCTGGTCGATATTGGAACAGCCAGGGTGTCTTGCACATGCTGAAGAATGGCGGTTGACGTGGCGTGCGGGGCTGCCACCGCTTGGCGGCGGATGCGCCGATCCTCGCGTGCTGACGTCACTCGGGCTGCGCCTGGACCCCTCGCACGTGCCACATGTCCCTGCGCCAACCATCTTCGCCACAGGCCACAGGCGCTGCACCGTGGACACATCCCTATGGGTATCGGCTGCGATTTGACGAAACGACCAACCTGCCCTTCTCAGCCCGATCACCATACCCCTCGTAAAGTCGTCTGTCTGCTGGAAATGCCTCCGTTGACGGCGGCCTGGCATTCTTAGCTATACACGTGTCCTGTGGCACACGACAACACGTTCTACAATGACTGTCGGCTGAGAAATCACGGTACGAAGTGGGCCATTCGCCAACGCCGTGTCCCATTTATCGTTCGCTACGTGCGCAGCACAGCGGCGCATTTCACATCAGGAGCATACCTCAGTGACGTCAGTCTACCCTGCAATTGGCATGAAGTTCTGACCACTCCTTCTTGGTGTTGCATTTGCTCTGTCAGTCAGTGTATATATTTGGCATTAAGGCGTAACTGTCTCAAATCAAACCAAACCAAACTCCGTGGCACTACAGCCCTTGAAGGGCTTTGGCCTACCATGCGAATGCTGTTCAGCCCGAAGGTCTGCAGATTACGATGTGTAGTGTGGTCAGCACGACGAATCCTCTCGGCCGTTATTCTTAGCTTTCTAGACCGGGGCAGCTATCTCACCGTAAGATAGCTCCTTAATTCTAACCACGTAGGCTGAGTGGACCACAAACCAGCCCCTAGTTCCAGGTAAAAATCCCTAACCTGGCCGGGAATCGAACCCGGTGCCTCCGGGTAAGAGGCAGGCATGCTACCTCTACACCACAGGGCCGGCAGTGAACTATCTCAAATGTTGGACAAATGTGGATTTTTTAATTGTATGGGTGTTCATAAACACCCTGAGAACATACCCAGAAATTATATTATCCAGCAAAGATATCCCAATAGCGAATGGTTAGCAGCTAATTCCGACTTTCATTTACTAAACAAAAACAAACGACGCCAGACGAACGATAGGCTGTTGTTATTCAGTTGTTTCTCAGATAAAACAAAGCTCTCCGCGTTGCCAGTGTTGCAGTATTTCATAAATTCTTCTCCTTAGCTTCCCTCAACAAGGGAATCGCAAGGTGAGAACTATGAATAGGGATGTAGTTGCTGCAGCAAGGGGAGCGTTAGAGGTCCTTTTGTCAGGTGAGTGTTAAGTGAGTATTTAGTGGATGACTGTGCATGCGACCCTAAATTTATACAGGGAAGTTATACCCCTAATGTTGGACGACATGGGAACAGAGGCTGCAAAAGTGTGGCTGTGGGTAGCAGCACGGTCAAATATGAACTCGTGTCCTCGTCCCGTGGTTGTAAATCTCTTTTTGGCACAGCCTTAATGGAAGTGAGCTCTATGTATCATTTTAACCACAAACCAGCCTTTTGCTATTCTTAAATCTCTGTCAGTACCGGGAATCGAACTAGGGCCCCCGAGAATGGCAGCTAATAGAGCTAATCATTACGCTACGGAGGTGGACAGTCGTACGATGTAAAGGTATGATGGGAGAGGAACCAGATTGTGCAGTGTGATGCAATTCAAAATTAGTAGAAAGTGTTAAGCACACAAAGTTGCTGTTCTCTATTGAAAAGAAAGTAGAATGCAGACATAAGAGCGTGTGAGAGGGGTGAAACAAATGATGTACCCATGGAGGACAAAGGCATTATATCAAAAGACATACTACAAACTTATTTTATGTAAAAAGTCTGTCTTTTTCTTCTAGATACTTTACTTTTGTGTCAATTCTCATACTCGTTTATTCATTTCACTTCGGTTACGAATCAGTTAACTAATCGAATGATATACATTTTACGTTTTAATTTTACCTAACAAGAAAAAAACATACTTTCCCGTAAATTGATCAAATTATGGTTTAGTTTCACCTTCCCAGAGGTTTTATTATTTTGTACAATGAAGTATATTTTGAAGTTTTTTGGTACCTACTGGTTTTATATCGCAACGACTTAATCTGATTTGTTGGCTAAATCAGGAAAGGGCTGGAGAGGAGGCGACCGTGACTTTAGTTAAGATAAAGCCATAGCAGTTGCCTTGTTTGAATATGGGATACAACGGGAAACCATCTTCATAGTCGGCGGCAATGAGGTTCGGATCCACCATCTCCCAAATGTAAGCTCAAAGCTACGTAGCCCGAATAGCGCAGCCAACTTACTGTACTCGGGACAGTGTAGTTAACCATTGTAGTCGATAAAACTTCATTGGTAAAAATATTCTTATAGAAACACCATTATTATTTTATAACAGCATTGATTTAGTCAGGAAGAGCTATACTTGTGGAAATTATTGCGCCCAAACGTCTCAGCACTTGCTGCAAGTTGAAATTTTAATTGATTATTGACTATTAACTTAATTAATGTAATGAGGACCATTATTTTAGGACGTGAAACGTCTCGAGCGAAGCTGAGATTTACCTTATGCTCAAACAAGATTTAATTAATTCACTTTTAAATGAGGGAATCTCTGCTTTGTAGACTGCAAACACTCCCTACTGATTGGTTGTTAAATATAATTAATGTCAAGTGAAAATGCGGAAACATACGTCCTTGACGAATTCACTTGCATATTGATTACCTCCTGTTTCTTAATAGTAAATGAACTAAAATTCACTTGAGATTTCAACGTTATTTTAATATATATGAAATTTTAAAAAAATATGCTAACAATTTTGTCACAAATTTGAACATTGACTTGTTGAGTGTTATAGATCAACATAAAGGAACATTTTATCTCATCATTATCAGTATCATCATGTGCTTTTTATTTCATAATGCAATTTTTTGTATCTTTATACACGTTATGTAGCTGAAGATATTCCAAATCAGGAACGAAACATGTACTTTTTTAATCATTTAACTATATTTTTAATCCGAAATAAGTTTTCTGATTACATATACCAGCTACAAATATCAAATAAATATTGAAAGGTGGGATTCTTCATTCAACTTAACCTTAGTTGTGTTAATGCCAACACGGGACAAAAATGAGATTTATACATGTTTATTTATGAAGACGGGAGAGTCTGAACTGTCATGCAGTTATTTTCTTGCCTTTTTCTTCAAACTTCTGCCCATCTTTCCCTTAGAATAGATGTTTGCGATTATTGTAGGGGTCGATGTGCTCTTGAGGTGTTTCCTTCCAATTATATGGCAGTATTCATTCTCATCAGCTTTGATTTGCTCTCCTAGTGGAATATCGATATTTTCTATATTTTTGGTACACATTTTGTCCTTCAGTGTTACATTTCTAAGTCAGTTACGTTGTTACGTAATATAGTATATTCGGATTTAACATTCTCGCTGTCGGATTTTGGCGCTGCACTTCCTCAGTTAGCTTTCCGATACTCGAATGTAATTGTCTATTTTGTGCCAAATTTACTCGTATCTTGACGACTGAAAGTCTAGGGATCTTAAGATGTCAATTAATAACTCTTGCAGTTTTATTCACCGCTGTTCCTATGCTGGAATTATCTTCTTTCACCTTAACAAACTGGGTTGTTGTAACCATAATTTTCGAGCTGTTGTCCTTGCACTCGCGAAAAAGCCACAATAAATTATTATCTTCACCATTTGTTATGGCTTTAAATACTGCGTTCCATATTTGTGCATACAAGAGGTGGAACTTTCCCTCATATTTTCCATCACAAATTACATGTTCCTCTTCAATATTAACATAATGTTTACAAGCTATACATTTACTCGAGGGATAGCGTGCCTGCTTCTCACCCGGAGGCCCCGGGTTCGATTCCCGGCCAGGACAGGGATTTTTACCTCGACCTAGGAGCTGGTTCGAGGTCCACTCAGCCTACGTGATTAGAATTGAGGAGCTATCTGATGGTGAGGTAGTGACCCCGGTCTCGAAAGCCAAGAATAATGGCCGAGAGGATTCGTCGTGCTGACCACACGACACCTCGCAATCTGCAGGCCTTCGGGCTGAGCAGCGGTCGCTTGGTAGGCCAAGGCCCTTCAAGGGCTGTAGTGTCATGGGGTTTGATTTATACATTTACTCGTCCGCCTATTAGCCGCCTTTTATGAGTGTATAGTATTTTGGTTTGTTCTTCATGTATGAACAGCTGTTTATTGAGACAAACACAAACATCCAATCCCTGAACCAAGCAAATTACCCAGACGTGGCTGAATGATCCGACCCGGACGGAATCGGGCCCAGGACTCCCTGGAACGAAGAGCGCAACGGTAACCTTTTATTCAAGCAACCGAAATTTCGTCCATCTAATTCTGATATTCGAATAAATATATAATAATTAGCTTTTACGTCCCAACAACTACTTTTTTCTTTATCGAGACGCCGAGGTGCCGGAATTTAGTCCATCAGGAGTTCTTTTACGTGCTAGTAAATATACCTGCCAAGTTGGGTCAGAAGGCCAGCGCCTCAACCATCTGAGCCACTCGGCCTGGCATATCTATACACACAATTGTTGTTATTAGGTAAAATTGTATATTTTCCTTGTAAAATATAGTTTACATTAATAACGAAAAATCTATTTAATCCATTATGATTTATTTAATTAATTCTTTATTTTTAAATATTCATGTTAGGTCAACCGATCTATCATATACAATTCATCAGTGATAAATATTGCAGTATAATTATCATGTAAGGGCATTTGTATAGTAAATTTTATCTCAGTAACACGTTGAACTGAACCACTCTGGGAAAACTTTTGACAGTAAATTCTGCGCACAGAGACTTGCAAATTGAACCTCGAATGTATTGGTAGAGCAATAGAGCAACGAACCATAACCCATTCTCTATATCTGATGGTAGTCATGAAGAATAATAGAAAGGAAATTCTACGTTTTGATAGTTCCTAACAGACATTCTGAAGAGCTCGGTCAAATGTACTGTTGGAGTATCATGATGAAGCCCTCTTATTCTGTATATATCCTGTCTCAAGTTCACATTTCTAGTGCACTCCTGGTTTCATACATTCACATTATAATCATTCTTTTGTGTTCCGAAAGCTTCGCTGTAATATTATATGTTCGTCTGTTCGTATTTCCACCCTTCTTTGACTACGAAATGAAAAGACGTTCAACAGAGTGGAAAAAAGAAGATACAGAATAATAAAAGAGTATGGAATAGGATATTTTGAAAGAAAGGAAGACGGGATAAATAGTGACTACGAGAAATAAAGCCACTCTATTTTTTTATCCACAAGCGCATGAAATTGACTGTTGAATTGAATTGCAAAATGGAATATAAAAATTGGTTTCAAAGTTACTGTTGAAATGTAGTCGAAGTGATTATTCGGTCTTCCTCGAGTTGAGGAGTTTTGTTGTGTTTTGACTTTCAGATGAGTTGCATGTAAGTTAGCTGCACTCTTGGGAGTAGTGACGGATGTCACAACGGGCAACGGTTTTGTTTCTGAAATGTATCTCGAGTGTTGCGATGGAGCTATTGTGATGGAAATGAAAGTGAAACGATTTCACACTTTAGAAAACGCATACATATACACAGGAGTTCATTAAAATATCAACCAAGAATCACAGATCATGATACAGGGCACTACAATAATTTCTTGCGGCTATTCCTAGCATGGGGCAGCCCTTGTAAAGCAGATTATCCAAGTGTGGTCGGCATCTGTCACGTATAGGAAACTGCGTGTTGCTGTTATGGAACATAGTATTGTGTGTCGTATATGTCATGCAGGAATGTTAGGAACAGAAAATATACCAATCTCCGAGGCAAGAGAATCATTTATGAAAAAATTCCCAATCTCAGGCTGTTTTGGGCCAGTTTTACGGCTGGATGACCTTCCTGGCACCATCCCTATGTGGAAGCAACATTGACTGCTACATGTTTCTCTGATGGCTGATTCTGTGATATACTGTTTGCATATGAAACGAACTGTGTTAAGACGAACAGAAACAACCATTCCCCGAGCAAGAGGAAATAACCATACGTTTTAATATTCATGGCCCGGCTGGAATCGACCCTGGCGCCCTCTGTACACGAAGGTCATCATTCAGCTAAGGAGCCAGTTATTTATGAGGTCGCTTGATCGTCGTGTTCGACGTCTGTCTCCTCCGCCACGCACCCTTCAACAGTTGATAAATGCTTCAAGAATGGACTCCAGCTTTCTGTAAATTGTTTGTAAATATGTGATGGTGTCATATTTTAATGTTACGCTCAGTTCAACGTAAATCGTAGTATTAGGGCATTAAGACATCTAAATGATTTAAGGCAGGGCCTCTCAAACGCCCAAAATCTCACGCGTGCAGATAGAGGCGCAAGAGCTCCGTGCACTGTGCATCGCTGCCGCTCGGCATGGCTCGGATCAACGCTTCGTCTCTGGGCTACTCGGCTAAGCTCGGCTCAACTCGCCTATACTCGGCTCAAGTCAGCCCGAATTTGGAGCGCTACGGCGCAAGTGGGGCAGAGGGAGACAGGCGGAGCGAGCGAGACAGGCGTGAGGAAAGAGAGAGTAAGCGCTATTGCTCCAAATCGAGGAGTGGGGGGTCTGCACTCTGGTCAACCAAGCCAAGTCGTCTTTTGCACCGTGCACAGTGAATGCACCACGCGCATGCACCCTGAGAGGCCCTGATTTAAGGTATTTGTGAATTTGTATATGAACGTATTGTATTTACAATGGTAATGTAATAGTTAATTTAAAAATTTTGACATTCTTAAGTACGTGTTAATTTGTACATGACGGCATTGTAATATTAAGCTACTTGTATGTTTAGTTCATTATCATACTATTGTAGGTGATAATTGCCACCGGGACATTTCTCAGTTGTAATATATCTGTTAATAATAATAATAATAATAATAATAATAATAATAATAATAATAACAATAATGGTAATAGTGTAGTGTATAGGCCTAGAGTATTTTCCCAAACAAGTGGGGAGCATTCCGCGAGGAGGGAGCGTGGATAGTTACACCTCAAAACAACACACGAAAGTCACGTTTAGCATATGCCCTGCCGTCGATCGTTGACGAGCTACGCCAGTTTTGGTTATTAGCTGGAATGGGGGGCGGGGGAAATAGTTCGTATTTAAGGTTAAGTTTGGAGTCAGTCCTACAATTACGCACGTTACAGTAGCTCGGCAACCTCTGGAACAAGGTAACCGGCGATACTTGTGTGTTTGAACGTGTCTCATAATCAATGAGGAGGCGTGTTCAGGCTTGAATTCGGGCGCACGGAGGACATCTTGATGACTTTTTGTATTAGAAGGCAGAATCTTTGCTGGCAACAGGTACTCGATATAGGCCATTATCATTACTTCCCGTACAAAGCTGCAACATCTTGAACCTGAACCTCCTGTTGACGGCACGCAATGTCAACGTTATCCAGAAAAGTGTACATTATACAATCTCAAAATATCTACCGAAACTACCCAGGTCAATAAAAGACGCTCCGGACGCTCTGGATATTAAAGACACAAATGTCATAAAATATTTCTTCGTGCTAAGGATAAAAATATTGTAATGATATCATTCTACATCAATTTGACCATTCTATAGTCTTTCTGTGCACCTAGGCTGCTTAATCGAATGATGAGGAAAGTGTGTTGTAATGGACGGGAGCCATCTGAGATAGTATCAATCAATCAATCAATCAATCAATCAATCAATCAATCAATCAATCAATCAATCAATCAATCAATCAATCAATCAATCAATCAATCAACCAACCAACCAACCAACCAACCAATCAATCAATCAATCAATCAATCAATCAATCAATCAATCAATCAATCAATCAATCAATCAATCAATCAATCAATCAATCAATCAATCAATCAATCAACCAATCAATCAATCAATCAATCAATCAATCAATCAATCAATCAATCAATCAATCAATCTATCTATCTATCTATCTATCTATCTATCTATCTATCTATCTATCTATCTATCTATCTATCTATCTATCTATCTATCTATCTATCTATCTATCTATCTATCTATCTATCTATCTATCTATCTATCTATCTATCTATCTATCTATCTATCTATCTATCTATCTATCTATCTATCTATCTATCTATCTATCTATCTATCTATCTATCTATCTATCTATCTATCTATCTATCTATCTATCTATCTATCTATCTATCTATCTATCTATCTATCTATCTATCTATCTATCTATCTATCTATCTATCTATCTATCTATCTATCTATCTATCTATCTATCTATCTATCTATCTATCTATCTATCTATCTATCTATCTATCTATCTATCTATCTATCTATCTATCTATCTATCTATCTATCTATCTATCTATCTATCTATCTATCTATCTATCTATCTATCTATCTATCTATCTATCTATACTGATCTGCATTTAGGGCAGTCGCCCAGGTGGCAGATTCCCTATCTGTTGTTTTCCTAGCCTTTTCTTAAATGATTGCAAATAAATTGAAAATTTATTGAACATCACCCTTGGTAAGTTATTCCAATCCCTAACTTCCCTTCCTATAAACGAATATTTGCCCCAATTTGTCCTCTTGAATTCCAACTTTATCTTCATATTGTGATCTTTCCTACTTTTGAAGACACCATCCAAACTTATTCATCTATTGATGTCCTCCCACGCCATCTCTCCACCGACAGCTCGAAACATATCACTTAATCGAGCAGCTCGTCTCCTTTCTCCCAAGTCTTCCCAGCCCAAACTTTGCAACATTTTTGTAACGCTACTCTTTTGTCGGAAATCGCCCAGAACAAATCGAGCTGGTTTTCTTTGAAACATTATGTGGTACAGTGTGATACATTATGTGTCAAAGTTGAGGGGGCAGAATGGGAGCCATTTGCGAAGCAACCTACGAGTACATACTTATAATAACATATTTCCGAACTTTTGTTGTAAAAGAAAAATCAAACATTAATTTTCATACTGCATAATTGATTATTTGCTGGCCCCGTGGTGTAGGGGTAGCGTGCCTGCTTCTCGCCAGGAGGCCCCGGATTCGATTCCCGGCCAGGTCATGGATTTTGCTCTCGACTTGAGGGCTGGTTCGAGGTCCACTCAGCCTACGTGATTAGAATTGAGGAGCTATCTGACGGTGAGATGGCGGCCCCGGTCTCGAAAGCCCAGAATAACGGCCGAGAGGATGCGTCGTGCTGACCACACGGCCCCTCGTAATCTGCAGGCCTTCGGGTTGCGCAGCGGTCGCTGGGCAGGCCAGAGCCCTTTCAGTGACGTTAAGTGCCATGGGGTTTGGTTTGGATACTTGATTACATTTCTCTGGAGCGAATAGAACCTTCTTAACTTGTATGTTTTTAACACAAAGAGAAAATACCTATTTTTCCTTGTTTTACATTGTTTGCACAATATTTAAATCAAACTTATTACTATAGATTAACCCGAAAATGGAATATGAACTGAGTTTTAATAAAGTGTGCTCATACAGATCATCAAAACCAGCGGATTATTTCTCAGTACTTGGATGGACTCTTGATATTAAGAAAATTAATAAAACACTCTCTGATAAAAATTTATTTGAAACTAAGATATTAGATATATCACTTTCTTAGATTTTTAGAATTAATGTGTGTCCCTTGTACTATTCTATGTGCGTATTTTGGAATTCCGCGTTACATATTTATAGGATTCGTTCTCTTTATTTGTCAAAAATATAGCATACGAAAACCTGCTAAGACAAGTCGTCTTTAGCCACTTGTTCTGACTTTCCTTTCCTTCCTCCCCCTTATTCCCCTCCCAGTATATGCTCCTGCTGCATTGCAGATTGCACTTCTTATATGCAGACTAGATTCAGCGGTTTGCATAATGCATCTCATCGAGTGTATGGGATCGATAGACAAACTACTTCAATCCACGCCAGAATATATAAACTGAACTCACACACTGTTTTTATACACTTACATATGAATAGTGACTAAATAATACCGTTAATGCTGTAAATATAGGTATTTGGTTAAATGTTCATATTTTTCTCCATTCCAGAAAATTATTTCCACTTATTTGAAGAGTATATATAAAATATTTTTGTTGCCGATGGTATCAACCAAATCGTGAGCTATATAAACACCAAGAAAATCTCATAGATGCCATCAGAAGAAGGCGACTGGCTTTTTACGGACACCTATCCAGAATGGACTCAAATAGATTATCTCATAGGATCTTCAAGGCTGCTAACAAGGGCAAAGCTACTGGGTTCGTGTGGATGAAGCAAGTGGAGAAGGACCTTTCGGAACTCCACATAAATCAAAACGACATAGCTGATCGGAGTAACTATCATACAACTCTTAAAACTAAATCCTTTGTAACATCCCTCACAGAAGTTACCCACAGACCAAAAGACGAGACCAGGAAATGGTCTGAGGAACGTAAGATTGAATTTAGCCGGAAAATGAAGGACTACTGGGCCATCAGGAAAGCTCGAGGTACCAACAAGAAAACAGCTGCCAAACCAGCCGCTAAGAACACCAATTGTGGCAAACAACGACGATGACTTCAAGAAACAGCTAAAACACAAGCACCGTGGTCCATAGATGGCCCTAACGAATTAAAAAAAAATGATAAATATGATATGATCCAAATACGTTCGTAGAACACTAAGAGAACTAGTGCGGAAAGGTATTAACATTCACTGTCCAAGTTGTTACTTCACATAATTATGGAAATGTGGTATTCATCAATTTATTACTCCTGTTGCATCATGTTACCGTTTCAAAACTGAAATAATGTAGAAGGATTTTAAACGTACCGTTTGAAGGCACTGATTTGTTCTACGAGGCTGTGACTTATTGACGGTAGAACATCACTCTTGAATCGTTCAACAAACTTCGATAAATTCAACTGAAACAAGTATACAGGATAATATCTGTCGATTCCTTTAAGACACACTGGCGTGTACTAAATCTATTCTATGATCCCGCCATAAGTTGATTAAACAAATAAATGGAAACCCGGGAAACGATAAAGGCGGGTATGAAAATGAGTTTCTAGGAGAAGTCCTGTCGTGTGCGCTACACCTGCTTCATTTCACGTCCTGGCCCAATTGAATTACAGTTATGCACTTCAGTGTAGGCATGGCTGTCATATAGGCCTGGGTTATCGGATGAGTAAGCTGCCTCTGTGGATCAGTGGTAGAGTGTCGGCCTCCGGATCCCAAAATAGCGGGTTCAAACCTGGCAGAGGTAGTCGGATTTTTGAAGGGCGAAAAAGAGTCCATTCGACACTCCATGTCGTACGATGTCGGCATGTAAAATATCTCTGGTGACACATTAGGTGTTGACCCGACAAAATTCATTAAAATCTCAGCCATAGACGCCCAAGAGAGTTTCGGTTTACTCGGTCTCCATCTAGTGGGTCTAGAGTAAAACGAAGCGTCGAAATTGACGAGCAGACAGCCAGATGGCGTCAAATTGAAATGTCTGCACACGGTAGCTGAGGCCATATTATTATTATTATTATTATTATTATTATTATTATTATTATTATTATCGGATGAGTCACACAGTAAGTACACGATGTGCCAAAGCCTATACCCCTCAGTACCAATTCTATATATTGGGTTGGGGATGAGGTAAATTACATGATCTTACAGCCGGATGTCCTTCCAGACGCAAACCCCAATTGAGCTAATGAAGATGGAATGAATGATGGTGTGCGAAATTTGGTAACCAGATTGAAGGAACCGGCAGTCGCCTATGAATAGGAACTGGAGCGGCATTTCCCTGGAAGTAAAGGTAAACGTAAACTCGTGTCCTCTTCCCGAGGTGGTGCAGCTCTTTTCAGGCACACCCCCATTTAACGTGAGCTGCATGTACCACTTCAACCTCCTGCAATTCTTAAATTTTCGGGAGTACCGGGGATGGAACCCGTGCCCCCGAGTACGGCAGTTAATAACACTAACCGTCACGCTATGGAGGTGGAAGTGAAAATAGGAAACCACAGAAACCATTCGTAGAACAGCCGACGACAGTGTTCGAACCCACTCGTCTCCCGAATACAGGGATTGGGCTGCAAAGACGTAGCGCGATAACACATAGCCAATCTGCTCGGTAAATGTGGAAACAGGAATGATAATAACATCTGAACTGTAGTTGATCAGAAATAAAGCTTCAACGGCATATCGTCGCTCGACCGGTAAAAGGTTATATTCCACAAAGCTCTTCCTATCAATTATTCTCCTTAAGACTGGTCACGCCTCCCAGCCACGTATGGATATGCAGTCCATCAGAACAAATTTTGTTGTGTTCATTTTCCTATGCCCGTGTGTAAAGGAAAATGAACCTTATAGTACCGTACTGTAGGAATGTACGTTTGCATTACGTATTTACGCACTCCTAGTGTACAATGCATGTAAGGTTCATTTTCGTTTAATAGTCAACATAGGAAAACGAACACAACGGACATTCTTCTGATGGACTGCGTATTCATATGTGGCTGGGAGGCGTGACCAGACTTAAGGAGAATAATGGATAGGAAGAATATTGTGGGATACAAAGTTTTACCGGTGAAGCGACGATATAGTGAACTATTTACGCATAAATCTCAGCGTCTGGAGAAAATTCAAAAAATGGAATTTGACACCCTAGAGGCTTGCTGGACGGGACGATAAGCGACAATTAAAATATGAAAATATTGTAGTAATGTAAAAATGTTCATATCTGTTACTATTTTTCGTAACTTTTATGGGTCAAAAATTGATTTTCTCATTTTTTGTCATGGAATCTATAGTTTCGGAACAATAATTGAGCCGATTGGTGTCACGAAGATATAAAAGTTTTAAAATCCAAGTTGTTTCTAGAGAATACGTGAGACGACAGTGTTAAATATTGAATTTTAAAGCCGAGGGATCGATGTGCCTAGCAACGAGAGTTCGATCTCGGTATAACGTCATGGGGTGTCATCATCAGGCATTAAGATAGCCATGTCGCGCGGCTCTTATTATTGTAGGCCTAGCCTTTGTAAGGTGAGGTGTCTTCTGACTTGTCACAGTGATTTCTACAAGGATACGGCGAAAAAGTGATCAAGTATTGAACACTTGAGGAAATTATTGTGTGATGAAGTGTGAAAAAAATCTCTTTCGCAAATTATCACGACATATTGATAATAAATGGATTCCAAATAATCAAAAACGCATTAGGCAGGATAGAAAGGCTTTTAATATTTGTGAAAAGGTACGAAATCATCCGTGATGAGTTTCAAAGTGATTATCGTGAGCTCCCCAAAGTTACGAGGGCCGAGCATCTTGAGACGAATACCGTGCAACTGGTAAAAATAATAAACACCTTCACTATTCGAATATATTGGTTTGCAACTGCTATGTATCAGTACCACACACTTTACGTAATTTTAATTTGTATAGAAGGTTTCATAATTTAAAACTATTGAAATTTTCCATGGTAGTGGATTTTATTTATTAAAAAAGGGCTCTAAGCTCTTTAGCACAT
The DNA here is from genome assembly GCF_040414725.1 of Anabrus simplex. Lineage (NCBI taxonomy): Eukaryota > Metazoa > Arthropoda > Insecta > Orthoptera > Tettigoniidae > Anabrus > Anabrus simplex. Next base: position 191,533,401 of record NC_090267.1, on the reverse strand, counting down.
GTAGCTTAAATTCAAAATTATTGGGTGTAAAAACTATATAAATAACGAAAGGTCACGATTAAGAAGATAGTAATATTTTCTAAGGGAATACTTTAAAAGTTATAATGTTTCAGCGTAAATCCTTGAATCATTTGTTGTTGTTGTTGTTGCTTGTTGTTTAAAGGGGCCTAACATCGAGGTCATCGGCTTGAATCATTTAAGCATCATTTGGTATTTATAGTGCAAACTCTCTTTAGTTGCAATTGATCAAATCTTTACAGATAATTACCGAGCCTTACAATAATGTGAATATTATTTCGTGAATGTATGCTAAGCATACACATTTTTTCAAGAAATCTTTGCAGTTTTTGAGCTGCAAAGTAATTAATTTGTACTAAATGTGTGCTAGTGAAAGATATACAGTCGTTACGAGATAGAATGAGCATATGATATTGTTATTCTCGCAGGTACAATTTTCTCAGAAACAATTGAACCCATACTATAGCTTGTTACGGGTATCCACGAGGCTTTTATCTACATGGGAAGTGAACTATATTTTGATCACAATTAAAATTAATTCTGGTATAATATTAAATGCAAGGAACAAACAATACCATGTGCTCATACATTTCTAATTTGTTTTGAGCGACCTTAAAGTGGGTGTGGTAGAGGGGCGACATATTAACCTGCTTCTTAGCACGGGGGGTGTGGCTTAAATTTCGGTCAATGCATAAAGCGTTTTGAAATGAAACGACAGGTCTCTTCACCATTTTTCACAAGAAACAGTCTGCGATTGTGACATCAAGAGTCACGGAAATGTATGAGTTAACTAGTTGTTTGTTTGGGTTTATGTTCATTGAAGTGTATTATATAAGAGATAATAATTCTGACATTAGGAGCTTGTAAATTAATTTATGCTTGTCCTCATTGCCAGATGTACCATCCCTCATACGTATGTGGAAATCTGGGTAGCCAGTGTTTAATAAACTGCATCCATTTAATCGCTGAAACTGGCATGACCATATGTTAATACAAATAACGATGTATTATAAACTGTAAAGTTGTAATTCGTTGCGGCTGTCAGAAACAAATATTTAATATTAAGTCATGCAAAATATAATTGAACTTTGTAAAGGATTTTAATCTTGCATCATGGGCAGATAAATTAAATTTGTTCAAACGTAAAAAAAAAAGACAAGGTATGTTAAACGATTATTGGAAAGACAGGAAACTATCCTTACGGTAAAAATACTGTATATCTAATTTTCTTTGAGGGAGAAGTATTGATAAAAGTGTTCCTTTCGAATGCAAGTCATTTGTTGTTTCATTCTTTACCGCACGGACTAACTGAATTTATTTTCGTCCTTATATGTTTTAGTGTTTGTATCACCTTGTTTCATGCCGCTATCATGGGTTAAGATTAGGAAGTGTAACGCAATAACTGAAATCGGATACTATCCAAGTACTTTTGTTAGAGTGAATACCATTGGTGTGGTAGATTGGTGTTATTACTGACAGGTTCTCACGCATGTTCCTTATAAATGAACAATGCGCGAATTAAATGGAAAATTATTTTGATTCGATTCCATTGTAAAATTTTTGGTCTCCTATGCCTTTAATAAAAATGGAACTGCCAGCCTTATTTGAGTGGGGTAACTGCGAGGAAACTCCTTTGACTTCTCAGTTTCTCACAATAGACTGAATAACAGTTGTACATGCCGGTAAGAAATGAAATGCATGGTAATCTGTTAGGCCGTTGTCTCACAGCAATGAACTGACTTAGGCTGTACACTTTTCTCTGCCTAAAAATGTAATTTATATGCTGGGTGTCTGGTGGGGGACAAATCAGAAAGCATATATCTATATAAATAAAATTGTAGGGGGTCCGCTGTCTGTAATTTCTTTTGTTTTGCCAATTGTTCAGATATTTATCCGTTTTAGGTCAACTCAAGACCGAATCGGTGGTTTTTACGTTTCGTGTCTGTTTGTTTGTCTGTTTGTCTGTTTGTCTGTCTGTCTGTTTGTCTGTTTGTCTGTTCCAACATCACGTCGAAACGGCTGGATAGATTTCAACCAAACTTCATATTTAGAGTATACTCATCCCGGGGAAGGTTTCGATATGCATATCGTTTTAAAATCTTTGAATATACGGGGGGTTTATAGGAAAACCAGAATGGTTTTTCCACCATCACGTCGAAACGGCTAGATAAATCTCAACCAAACTTCATATTTAGAGTATACTCATCCCGGGGAAGGTTCGACATGCATATCATTTTAAAATCTTAGAATAGACGGGGGGTTTATAGGAAAATCAGAATGGTTTTTCCACCATCACGTCGAAACGGCTAGATAGATCTCAACCAAACTTCATATTTAGAGTATACTCATCCCGGGGAAGGTTTCGATATGCATATCATTTTAAAATCTTTGAATATACGGGGGGTTTATACGAAAACCAGAATGGTTTTTCCACCATCACGTCAAAACGGCTAGATAGATCTCAACCAAACTTCATATTTACAGCATACTCATCCCGGGGAAGGTTTCGATATGCATATCATTTTAAAATCTTTGAAAAGACGGGGGGTTTATAGGAAAACCAGAATGGTTTTCCTCCATTTTCTCTTATACTATTGATTTTATGTAAACTTCGTTTACCGTACGGGAAACGTCTCTTCATTATAAACAACTTTCGTTATGTTCATAATTTACCTTACTCTTCACATGACGGAGAAATTTACAATTTTCCGTTGGTATCATGCTCTGCATTGAGTGACAGACAGACCGACAACGAACCTACAGGTTACCATGGCAAAGTTTCTGACTGCATGCCAGCAGGGAAGTAACGTATTGCCATTTTACTCATCATGCTTTTAAATTCGTGGTTGTTCCTGGGGTAGAAGACAAGAGAGGCGTCAATCGGCCTATCTGCGGGATATTGGCGGAATATCTTTGGTTGTTATAACCGCCCTCGAATAGATTAAGTAATAACACCATTAGTCATCTTCTTCTTATTTGTTTACCTAGGAATCACTGGACCTAAATTTCTCCTCTGTTACCGCTTTATTATATCCATAACTCACACTAGCATAATTTATTGAGGGGCATTTGATTTTCCAATACATTCACTTTGCATTTACATATTTATCGTTATCCGGCTGTCCTCAGTTATAATTCATTTTCTATTAGTTTCAACTTTCTTAACTGTATTATTTTCTTCCTTAATTACGCCGTATGTACGCGAGTGCTAGAAACTACTGGATGTATTTCCACCAAGACTCATATTTAGAATACGCCTGTCCTTGACAGGTTTTAGGGCAAATATTGTTTCTAAATCCCTGAACTGACTGGGGGTTTATACGAAACAGAAACAGGATTTTGCACTTCCACAAAATATACACAACCAACGTTAATTTAAATCTACCTGCCTTGGTAGAAATTAATTTCTAAACCTTTTTTCTCATGTGCATCATTTCGATACGAGGACCGTTTTTCTGTACAAGTCTCATCGGACTTTACTCACGAGCGGGTGCGTGTAAAGTGTATTCCTTACAACTTGAAAACTACTGAAGACATTCGAACCAAAATTTATATTTAGCATCCACCTGTCCAAAGGTAGGTTTTAAACGTAAATAACATTTCATGTTCCGGAATGGACTGGCGGTTTATAGGGAACCGAAATGGTGATTTTACTCTTCCACAATATATACAGAACAAGACCAACCTGACTGGAAATCGACCAAACGTGATGGAATTCCACCTCTAAACCTTTTTTTCATGTGCATTTTTTCGTCAGGAGGATTAATAAGGGAGATACCATGAATGGTCAGTTTTGCAGGTTAAGTCCAGCGGACATAGCCACAAAGGTGTTTTACATGGAGCAGATTCCTTATTTCTATAAATCAAATCGTAACGACTGTGTGCCACTACACTGACTATTTTGGCGAAATTTTCGTACAGCTTTCCGTTTAAGGGGTAATAATGACCTTCTGCACAATTTTTGGTTTAGTTTCCTGAAAGTCCTAATTTTTAACCGCCTCGCCCAAAATCCAGATTGCGGCATAATCTGCCAGAAGAAAAAAGAAGATAATTGAAATTTGACAAAATTATACGTTTTAGCCTGTAACGAACGGAAAACATCCTAGATTATTACATTTTTCACCATTTATCCCCGAAGAATATCGAAATATGCAGGCAATTTTAATGATGGTGCAGACCTTCGGAAATTCCTATCACATAACAGATTGCACAATCTCCGTTCAATTTGGAATGATCTACAACCTTGGTCTTATGACTTTTTGCCGTATCTGTATCCCTTTTACGCTTGATTTTTCTCTATTAATCGATGTTAAGTCAGTTTGGAATTTTCACAAGCATAATTCATACTTTCGATTACTTATATTAAATACAGAATCATCAAACTCTTCACGAAAATTGGCCCACCCAGTAGCCATATGTGAGCCAAATGCTATGTATGTAGCTGTCACATAATTATCCGAAAAGTAATGTAATGTGAGATAATCTTACCAAAACGTTACCCTGTTCCACGTTTCTAACTCAATCTGACCCTAGAATAGATGACATATCATAGGACCAGCCATTTAGGGCACTAAATCCGGCGTGTCTTATAGTATAATTCTTTGCCGATATGACGTACGTTTAGTAGCAGTTAATCTGTAAATGAAGGTCTTCAATATTGTAAACACGCATATACTTTCGTATGTCGATCTATATATATTCACTGATGTCGATTTGTAGCGATCGAGAAAGGGTGGGTCTGCTAATGTAATCAGTACTCCCCACACCGACTTTGACTGGCTGTATGAAAGGGCCCTTCTCCAATTCCTATGTAACTGTCATTAGTAAGGAAGGTCTACAATCCTAATGAATAGTTCGCTTCTCGATTTGACTTGCAGAAGGCAAGTGAGCATGCAGTTTTGCGTAAAACTTCCCTACCCGATTGTGTTTGGCAGAAGGCAAGGGTGCCCGCCATTATAAACAAATGTCCTCATCTAAAATGTGACTGGCATTAGGCATAGTTGCCTGCTATTTTGATGGAAACTCACCAACTTGGTGTGACTGGCTGTAAGCTGGCTGGCAGTAGGAAAATCGGCCTGACATTATAATGATAACGGCACAACTCAATTTTGAATGGTGGTAGGGAATTTGCCTGCCATTATAATAAAATCTCCTCGACTGTAATCTGTTTGGGAGTAGGAAATGGGGCCTGCCATTGTAACGAACACTCCCAACTTGATTGTGACCGCGCAGCAGGCAATGGGGCCTCCAATTATAATGTAAACTTCCCAATTCGATTGTGATTGGCAGTAGGCAAGTGAGCCTGCCGTTATATCACAAATCCGTAACAAACACTTTACATTGGAAACAACGTATGGGGACATCCCCATGCTCTTTCTCGGATAACGCTAAGGGACATGCAATTTTAAAACAATCTTATTTACTGCATGTACACTGTTTACTTCGATATTCGAATACAATGTTGAACACCGTAGCGAAGCACGGGTACATTTGCTAGTTCAAACTATTTCGTAGAGAAGCGCTGTGTTTAAAATGCAGCATATTGCATGTTCCAGCAAACAACAAACAAACAAACACACAAAAACAAACAAACAAACAAGCAGATTTACACGACCGTTGACGTCGTGATCATAGCTATGGTACCTCTTTTTTAAGTGAAATTCGAACCACAGACAAGAGGTCTTTCATTTCAAAAATCCTGCCTCCATTGACCGGGATTCGTACTGTTGCGCGAAGTTGGTAAGAATCCAGTGAAAATGCCACTCGGCTAGCACGACCTCCCTCACAATTTCGCTTTCGTCATCTACCAAGTAAACAATACAAACATCGCGAGTCAATTCCTTTAGATACTAAAGGATCACTAACGTACATTACTCGTTGGCATGGGCCCATGTTAATAATAATAATAATAATAATAATAATAATAATAATAATAATAATAATAATAAATCGTCACCATAATACCTATCTGTGTCGGTGCGACGTAAAGCAACTAGCAGACAGAACAATAAGAAAAACCATCATAATAATAGTCCGGCTCCTTGATTGAATGCTCGGCGTACTGGCCTTCGGTTACGGCTGGGACGAGGATTTTAACTGCATATTGTTAATTACCTTTGTGGGGGATGGAGTATTTGTGTTGATCTTAATATAATTCCTTTCATCTACATACAACTCATCAAAGATACACGTAATAATAAATACGCCCTTCCACATAGGGTTGGTATAAGGAATGTCATCTGGTCGTAAAAGTGAGCCCAATTCACGTGAATTTTCGACCCCAATAAATTTGTAAAAGGCGGAATAATAATGATAAAGTAATGAAAATGAAAATCCACAGCAGGTTTCCAGTCATTCGACCGGGTCAGGAATGGAATCAATGAAGCACCCAAGTAGCGGCGAGGATAGGAATTGTGTCGGCTACTGAAGCTTGTCACATTCCCCTGGGGCAGTGATTAGTGAATGACAGATGAAATTAAATGATATTGGAGAGAGTTGCTGGAATGAAATGTGACAGGGAAAACCGGAGTATCCGGGGAAAAACCTGTCCCGCCTCCGTTTTGTCCAGCACGGATCACACATGGAGTGACCGGGATTTGAAACATGGAACCCAGCGATGAGAGGCCGGCGCGCTGGCATCTGAATCACGGAGGCTCAATGATAAAATAATAATAATAATAATAATAATAATAATAATAATAATAATAATAATAAATGTTTTACGTCCCATTAACTGCTTTTCTGGTTTTTGGAGATGCCGAGGTGGAGGAGTGTTGTCTCGCAGAGTTCTCTTATGTGCCTGTATATCTACCGACACGCACCTTCATATAACGCTAGACTAAAACCGAGATCGATTCCATCAACTTGGAGCCAGATGACCAGCTCTCTTCCATCAGAGCCACTCATCCCGGCGCCTTATCAAGTTAGGAAAACTATGTGGTTTACAAAAATTTGAGAAACATTTGCATTACTTAGTTCTTGTGATCACTGATAGTCATTCCCTTCTACGTTTTTCATGATATATTTCACTTATTTCGTGCTTCTATACTCCTACCGAAGTTCTGTTGGTATATTTCCACTCCCTACTTCCACGAATTTGAAATCTTCCAATTTCTCGTAGTCAACACTGAGTGTATACTCAGTAACTCGTCCCTCATCTCAGAGTAACAGACAGCAAGATGTGTCATAATTCCTGAAGTCTGGTTAGGTCCTAGAGGTGCAGTTCAGTAGGCTATGTAGTCCTAGACAAACCCAAAATAGACCGAAGTGAGGAGATAAAAGTGGGAATGAATTGAAAAGTTTTGTTTTCCCTTTGGTGTATACAGTACACTGCAGCTTTTCTTTTCCTACAGCTTTTTCCCACATCTGTGGGGTTGCGGGTGCGAACTGTATCGCACATGTGGATTTGGCCATGTTTTACGGCCGGTTGCCCTTCCTGACACAAACCCTATATGGAGGGATGTAATCACTATTGCGTGCTTCTGTGGTGGTTTGTAGTGTAGTGTGTTGTCTGAATACGAAGAGGAAAGTGTTGGGACAAACACAAATACCCAGTCCCCGGGTCAGAAAAATTAATCAGTGGCGATTAAAATCCTAGATCTAGCCGGGAATTGAACTCGGGACCGTCTGAACCGAAGGCCCCAATGCTGACCATTCAGCCAATGAGTCGGATACACTGCAGCTAATAAATGAAAAATTAAATAGCTGATAATACGGAACATGACATTTCTTGTTTTTCTCCCAGTTCGGTGTCTTAAGACGTTTTAGCCAATAACTTAAAAGAGAATGCAAGATGTATCTTCGAAATGAAACTCACGTCCTTTGAAGTTGTTCGGATTCCTCACGGATCTGGAAGTCCCCTTGGTGTAATCACTGTATCAACAATCGCGCAAAACTACAAGCTTCCTTGCCTTTCTTCAAATATCTTTCATTTAGATGAAATAAAGCTCATTATGTGGATTTCCGAATCCCGACATCATGCCTTTAAAACCAGTAGATCTGGTCGGATTTTTGAAGGGTGGAGAAAGTTTCATTACATAGTGCACATCGTACGCAATCTCTGGTGAATTATTTGGTGCTCACGCGGCAACATTAATTAAAACTCAGCTATAGGTCACTCAGCAGAGTTCCACTTTCTGTTCCATATACAAACAAACAAACAAATAAACAAACAAAATAGCAAGCAAGCAGATTTGCACGACCGTTATAGGTTGGATGCTGACCCTCAGAGCTCAAGCTATTCAAGCTAGCGGGTTCGATTAACTAACAAGTTTTCCACTTCTGGAACAGTACATGGCCCCGAGGTTCACTCCACCTACTGTAGTAAAATGGAACGTTCAAATTTACACACAGGCAGCCTACATGATGATAAATCAAAATGACTGCACATGAAGCCATACGATTATGATTAGACTATTATTTGGTGATGAACCAAGTTACTTCTAGGACCCTGTCATGCTTCTTAACCATTTGTGAGTTTTGCACTCTCCTCGCCGTAAAACCGGAATTCTTTGAATAAATAACGATCTATTTATATATGTTTGTGTTTGATCTCCTTGTGGACAGTTCTGCTCGTGCCACTCAGTTTCCTCTGCCGCACGATAAGAGGGTAAATTCTGGAACTAGCTAGCAGAGGGCGGTGTTCCAGCTGTTCTCTCTTTGTTAGTGTTGGAGTATGGAATGCCTTAACACACACTGGCATGTTTTATCTGGCCAACAGAAATAGAAGATGATGTTTATTGCTCGAGATCCAGCATTCTACAGCTGGCTCTCAACTTGATAGCTGCAAGGTCCCTCGACTTCATCGCAGCGTGAATCAGTCCTACACTCCTTCAGTAGAGGCGAGCGGAAACTTAGCAAAGGAGGAATTGGAGAACTACATAGTAATGTATTTAAACTACATGCATACATACATACATACGGGCTGAGTGGCTCAGACCTCGAACCTGGCTCAGTACGGTGCTATTTGAAAGTGCTCATATACGTCAACCTGCTGTCGGTATTTTTACCGGCACATAAAATGAATCCTAAAGGACAAAATTTTAGAATCTCGCCGTCTCCGATAACCTTAAAAGTAATTAGTGGGATGTAAAATCAGTATAATAAGCACTGGCCCTTTTAGTCCAAGTTGGCCGGTTCGGTCCTAGACTAGACCGGTGGTATTTAAAGGTGTTCAGGTACGTCGCGTAGGCTGGATGGGATTATAGCCACGTATGGTTAATTCCTCTTGTTCGGGTATTGAATGCTTATGTTTGTCTTATTGCACACCTTTTCACCTACACACAGCGTACCACACAGTTAAATACCATAGAAACACGTAACAGAAGAATAGACCCCTACACCTAATGTTGGCACCTAGAATGGCATCCGGACAAAATATTAGTCACCCCTGGAGAAATCATTAGAAGTATCATTTAATACAGTATAACTCCACCTCTGGACTTGATAATCTGCTGGATTCGGTTAGAATGTAAGTCCACAAGGTTATGCAGGTACGTCGCATCCGGGTTAAGCCCCTCACTGAGGATTTAAACGCGCAATTCTACCAAATTGCGGGGATACTGATGTCGGCGTTTTCACCGTTGTTCCAACATTGCCCACTGATTTTGAATGGGGCTAAAGTCAAGTGATTTTAAAGGCCAATCGACATGAAACAGGATGGAGGATTGTTCATAAAATCAGTCACATATGCGTCCAGCTCGATTAACTTTGCTTTTGTCATCTTGAAAAGTCGGGGTATGAGTAGCAAAATAATCATGCAGATGTTGACTGAAAGGCAACACCTGATCATCCAGAATGTATAAATAAACATGCTGTTTTATGTTAGTTGTCAGCTAAGTGAGCGAACCCAATCCATGATGCAAAAAAACATCACAAAATATCAAAGACCCACCTCCGCCTTGCACCTGCCCTTGCACACATGCAGGATGAAATGCTTCATTTGGACTTCGGTGCACTCGACAACGTGCGTAATTGGAATACAGGTAAAAATGTGATTCGTCAGACCATATTACAATCTGCCAATCAGCTACTGTCCACGTTCGATGATTTCTAGCCCATTGCAGACGCCCAGGTTTATATGCCAGTGTGAGCAATGACCTTTTGCGAGGTGACCGACTCCTACTGTTCATTGCATGCAGTTCCCATCGCAATGTTCATTCGCTAACAGGTTGGGATGGACCTTCAATTACTGACTGCAGCAATTCCTGCCGAGTTTGGAAGCGATTTTGATTCACAACCCGTGAAACGCTTTTCCAGTCCCTCTCTGTCTGGATCTTTTTCCTGCCACAATTCTGACGTCGTATTTCTTGGCCACGTGTAGTACACCACTGCTTGTAGACACATTGAACCGTCCACTGCGAAACACTAACAAATGCAGCAACTTCACGCACCATATAGCCATGGGCACGGCCAAGCACGGTTAGCCCGTTCTGCCACTGTCACATCTTTACATCTACCCATGTTTACGGTTAGCGTGCTGGCTTTTGGCCCAAGGAGTGCTGAATTCGATTCCCGGCCGGGTCGGAGATTTTAATTTTCATTAGAAAATTCCACCGGCTCGGAGGCTGGGTGTATGTGCCGTCTTCAGCATTAGAATTCATCATAGGTTCCCATCATCATACACACGTAGGTCGCTTATACGTCAAATAGGAAGACTTGCAACAGGCATCCTCGGAAGCCACACGCCATTGTCGTCGCAGTCATCATCATCATCATCGCGTTCGAGGACAACTGATTACCAAGTAAGTGTACTTAACTATGAGCTGTCGGTAAGAGTAGAATTACTGATACTTTGAAGGGACGCTCTCAGAACAAAATTCCCTCAGTTAGACCCGTAGCAGTAGTAATGAAATGGCGTATGGCATTTAGTGCCGGGAATGTCCGAGGACATGTTCGGCTCTCCAGCTGCAGGTCTTTTGATTTGACTCCTGTAGGCTACCTGCGCGTCGTGATGAGGATGAAATGATGAAGATGACATATACACCCAGCCCCCGTGGCAGCGACATTAACCAATGATGGTTAAAATTCCCGACTCTGCCGGGAATCGAACCCGGGACCCCTGTGACCAAAGGCCAGCACGCTAACCATTTAGCCATGGAGCCGGACGTAGCAGTAGTAGTATTCGTCGTCGTTGTTGTTGTTGTTGTTGTTGTTGTTGTTCTTGTGTTTTAACACCCTAAGCTATACTCGTACATTGTGTTTACTACAATAGCATTCCGATAATGTATTCTAGAATACTGCGGAAGGAGGTAAAATATTTCTCATCATTATGTGAACCATTAGCCACTATGCAAATATATTCAATCACCAATAGACAATAATCTCCCATTGGTCCCATACTTACAATGAAACTGCAATAGCTCTATGAGGACATCGTGCCAATTGGCAGATGCGTGAGATTTTCAAAACATACATCAACGCCATCCATGTGATTTAGATTCACGTAAAACTAATCAGTAGATTTTCAGTCGTATTAACACAAAGGTTGCTATTACGAGATGACTGTGTGAGAAGTCCTAATAATTAACTCATACAAAATAAACATATTAATAGGAAAACTTCAGTTGAGGTAACAACTTATGGTAGCCTTAGATGATGTGTATAGAGTAATAACATCTGTGTTGTTTCTCACCTTTCATGAGTCACTAGTCCCGAGTGTTCTAAAGAAGATTCATTCATTCCATGTCACCGTACAAGAGGTTCATTAGTAGCTTTGTTCTTGTTGGAACACAATCGCAAGTACTTGAAGTCGACTGTGCGGTGCAAGTAAATAAAGGTTTTTATCAAACAGGTGTTACAAGTTCTAGACGGAACTTCGATTACAGTCCCTATAAAAATGTCACTGTAAATCGTCATTCGCTATGACTCCTCTGTTCTGAAAGCGATTAACTAATTCTAACTTGGTTGTTATCATTGAAGTAAAAATGTTTTGAAAATCTAATGTATGTTGGATGATGGCCCTCTGAGTTCAAGCTGGCGGGTTCGATTAACTACCGTATTTTCCACTTCTGGAGCAGTACGTGACTCCGAGGTTCACTCCACCTACACAAAATTGAATACCAGGTTAATTCCTGGTGGAAAAGGCAGTCGCTGTTCTTGTAGTTGAAGCCTTTATTTATTTATTTATTTATTTATTTATTCAGGATCAGCAACAGCATAACGCCGAATTACAACGATCTGAGCTATGTACAACAGATATGAATCTAAAATGAAAGATATATAAATACTTACAAAGGACACGAATATACACAATAAAAACTGTACAATCATATATAATACATATTTACATAAACAACGTTATTAAAAAAGAAAAATACATTTACAGTAAATACAGGAGCAGAACGGGAAAGACCAAGAAGGAAAATTAAGTTATATGATAAATATCATGACAGAAGGAAGGAAACGTTACGAAGAGATCTAGGTTGTTGTTGATAGATAATGTATTAAACATTGCTGGAATACGTACCGAAAGGGACCTTTGGGTGAGAGAAAGCCGGGAGTAAGGAGTATGGAATAGGATCTTCATTCTGGTATTACGGGATGGGACGTGGAGGGGAAATAAGGAAGCTAAATCTGGAGACCTAAACAGACCATTAACTGCTTTGTATAGCAGCTTTAGGTCGGCTACTTTCCTCCGAGCAGAAAGAGTCTTGAGGTTCAGTTTCCCAAGCACTTGGATAGTGCTTAGATTGCGACATGCAGGGACCCTGGCTCTGACGATAGCACAGAAAAAAGATTGTACACGGTCAAGGTGGCAGAGGTTTGAAGAAGCAGAAATGGACCAGACTGGAGAGGCGTATTCAACAATAGGTAAGATACAGGAAACGTAGAATGCTCGGAGGGCATTCGCATCTGTGATGTCAGAAAACCTGTACAGTAAACCAAGGAGTGACATAGCACGTGAGGTAACCCTGTTTATGTGCGAGACAAACAACAATTTACTGTCAAAATGCACTCCTAAGTCTTTTTGATTGTCAACAAGAGCAATCGGTTGGTTCAGTAGGTGATATTGTTGTAGAACGGGGGATTTACGAAGTGTGAACGAAATGGTGGAACACTTGGAGGGATGAGGTTTAAGACGCCATGTAGTACACCAACCTGATAGTGAATCAAGTGCATTTTGCAATTGGATCGTATCTGTAGGAGAATCGATCTGCTTGAAGATTTTACAATCATCAGCAAAGAGCAGTATTTCACATGAATGGTGGGAAACAGTATCGATAAGGTCATCAATAAACAGGGCAAAAAGAAGTGGACCAAGGACACTACCCTGCGGGACACCAGAGAGGGTGGTGGTGAGAGAAGAACTGCATCCATCAAGAACAACGCGCTGTAGTCTTTCGCTCAGAAAGCTATTAATTAGAGCTAGGAGTCTCCCATGCACGTTAAACCGTTCAGAAAGTTTGTGCACAAGAAGAGTGTGATCCACGGTATCAAAGGCCTTCGCGATGTCGATATAGCATACATCAAGTTGAGAGCCCGCGTGGATGGCAGACGTGGCATGATGGAGGAGGATAGCCAAGTTAGTTACGCAGGAGCTTCCAGGAAGGAAACCATGCTGCTGAGGGGATATATAGGGATTTGTAAACGCAAGCAAATGCTGATGGATGATCCTTTCACAAATGATTGATAAAGCAGGTAATATAGAGACCCATGGGCCTTCGTGGCCTCTATAGAGAAGGATTTATACACGCCATGGGGTTCGACGGATTGATCTCTAGTGATCTATCACTTTTTGACTCAGTGAAGAAAGAAACGGGAATCAGATAGGATCAATTTTCTCTAGTACGCCTTTTCACTTAAACCCGTACTTTCTACGACAGCTGATGGTGGAACGTTTGAGACACATTCAGCGTTTGGGCTGAATACTCGGTGTATGTACCTACACAAATTTGTTCCTGTCCAATGCCCATCGAGTTCCGAACTCCTAGTGTCTATGTTAAGGTTCCTCAATGAGAAGCCGTCGAAATAACTTCGTTATCTCATAAGAGGCATTTCTTCAAATGACGTAGCATGGGTGAACTTGTTAATTTTTATGGAAGCTTAAGTTATTTTTTAATAGATTGCACTATAACAGGTAATACATGAGGAAATCACATCCATCCCTTCAATTCTTAAGTGCATGATGTACCCTACCTATGAAACATGATTAGAACGACTCAGATAGGAATTTCGTAAACTGGTACCTGCTTTCCATTTATGAAATATATTTGAAATAGGATGCTCAGTGGTTGTCCGAACTGTGGATTCACTCTGGTCTCTACCGATGATACATTGAATTCGTTTTGCCTCACTAAAGCCCATCTTTTGAAAGCTCCGACTCCACTTATCACCGGCTTAAGTGAAAAATCAAAAGAATCCAACGCAAGTTTCGTGGATGCTATGCATTCATATTTTATGTGAAGTATTTCGTCATATTAATACAGACAAAAACTGATATATAGGTTTTCACAATTAGCCTGGTATATATTTAAGCGTGAGAAACTGAAAACAAGAAACTAAGCTGAATTGTGAGTTCATCTGCATTTTTGTCAGTGAATGAACCCTCACCATGTTCGAAGGTAATGTATAGTAAATAAATATAAATGGAAATATAATACGAAGATCAGATTTTTGTGTATAGTAATATGTCGATAGTGATACAAACGTTCGTCCATGACGTGGCTTACATGCAACATACAAGAAAAAAATCCTTACTCTTTAAAGTACGGACAAAGATTGTTTAAATATTATTTTTTTCCTTGCTATAACCCATCCAGGGAAACCAAAAATAATATTTCAATGTCAAAATTAAAAAATCACGCATCTAAGAGTTAATGGTGAAACTGTTGCCTACGAAGCCACTTCCAGGACGAGAAATGGCACCTCGTTAATTTGTGGTAATAAAAACGCTTATCGCATCTGTATCTTACATTTATTATTATTATTATTATTATTATTATTATTATTATTATTATTATTATTATTATTATTATTATTATTAATTAAATTCATTATACCTCCCATATGATTTAAACTCAAACCAATGAATATATTCCTCTCCATATGATACATCCTAATTTCATTGTTACATCATTAACGGGTGTTGATTAATGTTAGTGTCGCCTTTCTGTATCCAGGGAGAGTAATTATGAATAATAGGATTAAAGTCTGATGCCGAGAGCGCTGTTAGACATAAGATAAATCTAGTCCTGCCGGCTCCTGGAAGTGGATG
Source organism: Anabrus simplex (assembly GCF_040414725.1). NCBI lineage: Eukaryota > Metazoa > Arthropoda > Insecta > Orthoptera > Tettigoniidae > Anabrus > Anabrus simplex. The sequence continues at coordinate 191,518,169 of NC_090267.1, read as the reverse complement.
ACTGGAAGATCTTAGGACAAAATTACTCATGTTTTCTCTAGGTTTGTCATGGCGGTGATTAGCAATTAGCTGTGAAGGACAGCTTTTTTCTCAATAATTCGTCACTGGTTACATCAAGACTTCATGGCTTTTCTTATGATCCAGAGTGGTTTATCAGTCATTAGGTTGTTCTGAGAAATCAACACAACGAAGGCAGTTTCGATATCACGACAGATTCTGGTTGGTGAAAATTATTTAATAGTTGATCGAACATATCCAAAAATATTTGAATACAAAATTCAGAGTCCTACATTCCTTTATTTAGGATAGTCTCAAACTCGTGCATTTTTTTACTTGTCAAGAACGTTTCCTTTCAAAAACATTTCATGAATTAATTCACAACACAGAAATAAGGCGGTTATCTCCCGTAAAAAGCCTGACCTGAAAATCTGACCACATTAGGGACGTAAATACAAATAACTCGTTCTCGAATTTAATGTACACGTTTAAGACATCTGTACCTTACATTATTATGTCCGACTCGTTGGCTGTATGGTCAGCATACTGACCTTCGGTTCAGAGGGTCCCGGGTTCAATTCCCGGCCGGGTCGGGGATTTTAATCTTCATAGGTTAATTCTACTGGCCCGAGGGCTGGGCGTTTGTGCTGTCCCCAACATCCCTGCAACTCGCACACCACACACAACACGATCTTCCACCACATTAACACGCAGTTACCTACATATGGCAGATGCCGCCCACCCTCATCGGAGGGTCTGCCTTACAAGGGCTGCACTCGGCTAGAAAGAGCCACACGAAATTATTATTATTATTATTATTATTATTATTATTATTATTATTATTATTATTATTATTATTATTATTATTATTATTATTATTATTATTATTGTCTGTCCGTTTGGTCATCAGCCCAGTGGCTGGCACTACCCATACCCCAGCAGCTTCCATATTGTCACAGCCATGGATGTTGACTGGGACTTCGGTGGAAGCTACACCTTACTCTGGCCTGTGCCAAGAGATGGATGCAAACGTACTGTATCCATCAAATATGACAGCAGGCACATTATTATTATTATTATTATTATTATTATTATTATTATTATTATTATTATTATTATTATTATTATTATTATTATTATTATTATTATTATTATTATAGTACTTCACAATCGATTTCTTCATTATCGAGCGTTATTCTTCTCGTAATATATCACTAATGATTTGCTTTCATTCGGAATTCACCCTTTCATAATGTTTTCCCTAACTGAGGAAACTGGCATAGCGATAAAAACTGTGTGGCTACACTTTAAAAGATAGTGGATTCGCTCTCAACTTTTCACATGTCTGAAAATCGTTTCATTTTGTTTTCCACTTTCAAGCTCTCAAATTATCAGATATACTTTAATTACGAACTTTGCGCTATCCTTCCCGGCTTGGCATTGTTCTTGTACACCATCGTCGAAATGTCCGATTCGTTGGCTGAATGGTCAGCGTACTGGCCTTCGGTTCAGAGGGTCCCGGGTTCGATTCCCGGCCGGGTCGGGGATTTTAACCTTCATTGGTTAATTCCTTTGGGTGTTTGTAGTGTCCCCAATATCCCTGCAAATCACACACCACACATAACACTTTCTCCACCACAATAACACGCAGTTACCTACACATGACAGATGCCGCCCACCCTCATTGGAGGGTCTGCCTTACAAGGGCTGCACCCGGCTAGAAATAGCCACACGAAATTTAAAAAAATTAATCGTCGAAATTCTTCAGATATAATGAAATGCTATTCGTTTTACGTCGTACATACTCGGACTAGTCTTAGAGCAACGATGGGGTAACAAAGCATAATTGTACTCGTAGTACCTATTGAGGCGTGATAGCCGAGTGGTATTGTCACTGGCTTCTCACCAAGACAATCTTGTTTCGAACTCAGCCGATGTATATGGTTCGGACTCTACGTAAACATGGAGGTAGTGGTGCGATTATTATTTTAAGAACAACTGAGAAATATCTTAACAATAGCAGATAAAATAATGGACGAGATCTGACTCTTCGAAGAGCGCGATTTTTGTAAAAAAAATGGAGGTCCCGAGGCTATGATTACGATATCAACAGTGATTCAAAATACCTGATTGTTTGCCGTTTAGTCAATCTCAATACACACAAATGAGGAGTGTCTGTTCAGAGGGTGCTGTTCCTATTTTTTTTCAAAATTCAGTACCATGAAATGGCGTATGGCTTTTAGTGCCGGGAGCGTCCGAGGACATGTTCGGCTCGCCTGGTGCAGGTCTTCTGACCTGACTCCCGTAGGCGACCTGCGAGTCGTGATAAGGATTAAATTATGATGAAGAGGACACATACACCTAGCCCTCGAGCCGGCGAAATTAACCAATGATGGTTAAAATTCCCGACCCTACCGGGAATCGAACCCGGGACTCGTCTAACCAAAGGCCAGCACGCTAACCATATAGCCATGGAGCCGGACATTCAGTACCATATTTCGTCTACATGAAATTAGATTATTTGAATAATATGTAATGCCATGAGCAATCAAGACCACTATGATGAAATTCTTTACAACGTTTACCTTACCGTACCATGTGCATTTAATTATACGTTTCTTGCGTTTTCCTGCGAATTTCTTATGGTGGAAACAGAACCTTTCGAACAGACACGCCTCACATATGAATGTGAAATTAAGAGCTAGAAATGTATCTTAGCCTCGTAGAAATCAACACAGAAACGCAGTTCAGTGATACAAAATATGGGGAAACTGAACAAATTTAATATTTTAAAACTATTTTCGAATTTACGCTGTATCATAACTCAGAATGTTCCTAATAGTGTAGTAAAGACGGAATGATCCAGTCGCTTCAAGCAAACTCTGCGGGAAGTTCCTCAATCAAGAGCATTGAAGGCAGGTCACGCCTCACGTGTAACCAATAACTTCGTCTCCTCAACACTTGGCTAGCAAGCAACAGACTAAGGATCAATGTCTCTAGCGTTCATAACGTTTATATTACAGAACAGAGTTAGTGTCTAGTAGCATCGTACAAGGGAGCTCATTTCCCTGACATCCATACAATACTTGCCGGAATGAAGTCAGTTTTATAGGTGTTAATATCGAGTTTTGACACTGCCAGTATTCTGATACAGAGTTTAGTGGGAGTATTAATACAGACGTGTGCATATAAAATAGGTATATATAATTTTCTGAGCTCACACATTCATCATGAAACACATCGCAGACCGTCAAGCACTCTATTCTGCATAGCGACGCCATATCTTCAAATATGCATTATTGTATGTACGTAATTGTCTTTCTGTCTGTCTACTTTTTCAGTATTGATCTGATACTCAGTTTCTACACCGGAAATGGCAAATAATAGCTTATGTTTGGTTTAGTTTAATTTTTGTCTGTTTGTTACAGCATCACGACAGGACGAATTGGTGGATTTTCATGGAATTTGGTATTTAAGTTAATTAGAAGGGTGAGCAAGAACTTAGCCATAATTCGTTCAATATGAGCAGAAGGGGGCTTCAGAGGGAGCCTTAAAATGTAACGTGATCTCACTTTTTACGGTTCGTTTTACTGGAAAATTGCTCAGGACAAAATGTTTTCAGAATATACAAACTTTTGGTTCTTTACCTTTTACCGAAAAAGTTAAAAACAAAGGAAATATCAGTGTCGATTGTGTGAAAATCCAACTAACACTGTTGCTAGGGGTCATCCTGACAACGTTAGAAGGCTTTGTGCATCTGTCCGTGGTCCACTTTTGAATATTAGAAAAAGGGATGAACCTGCAAAGGGTCACACAGAGCCAGGAAGCGAGTAGCCTCTCTCGCGACAAGCCGCTGACAGTCGCACCACTTACGTGTCTCAGTATCTCAGGACCAACTTAAAGCATGGAAGAAATGTAATAGACCACAGGCTATATGATTGTCTCATCAACGACGGGAGGCGAGGTGTTGAAGCTCAAGGAGTCCTTAACAAGAAGTGTTCGAAGGATGGTCTGAAAACAAGATCTGTTTTCAAAGTATTTCGGTGTAATTTAGAAACACACTACGTAACCTATTCTTTTATAGCCACATGTAAGGCATTCGACATGGAAATAAACCGTTCATGTACTTACAGTGAGTAAAGTTCATGCTAAAATTCCTATGTAGCTGTGGTGTCTTCAGGAAGGGGCGTATTTTATAATTGAACGGAATTTCTATACTGCGGCGGAACCGATTTTTTGGAGGTTAACCTACTTTGTGTACAAAATCAGTATCTATTCGAATTCTGTCGAACGGGCCGTAATTTTCGATATTTAAGCATTTGAACATTCAAACACCAGTTGTAAGTCTGTTATATAAACTGGCATTGAGATGAACGTTCCGTAGCATAGTGATCAAGGTTCTGGCACTCTAATGGAAGGCACAATGGTCCGAGTCTTGATAAAAGCATATTTTAAAAAAAAATAGAACTATGAACTAAGAAAAGAGTTACTGCAAGGAAATATAATGAAGCGAGAGGAAGGGAACAAATAAAGGTAAAAAGGAGAAAGTTCGGTGGCGGCTGGGGACACTTGATCACTACACGAGAACGCTTTACTGAAAGCTGACAGCTTATGGTAATTGAAACGGAAAATTTTGAAACATTAAAACTATTTTGAGAGTATTTCCAAATAAGTGTTGTTGATTGTATATCCTTGTAGATTAAGTTCGCGAAAAAATCACACAATTGGCCCCCGTCATACTGTAGACGCCCCTTGCTAGTGCGTGCGACTTCCCTTCAAACCCGGCTCTCCGAAGGATAATTCCAGCTTGGTTTTCTACCTCGTACTGAAATATACAATCACCTTAAGATATGTTACTTCCACAAAGATAAGAACAGACAAAATTAAACCGAAAATAGAGCTGATTATAATACTTCACCTGAGATAAAAACGAAGCACTTGCCAAAAATTAGTAACGTACAAACACACGGACATATTTGTACGTAATATATCACCACTTCATCTGTTTCAATTCTAGAAAATTATATGTAAAGTACTCTGGCGTAGGTCGTTGTACGTTACTCTGTGTGGTCTGGACGCAGGCTGAGTTGGGTGGTGGTACAGTTTTCTTCCCGCTGTTCTGATTAATAGGACAGTCACCACTGCTGCGGCTGCCAGCATGTGGACTGTAATTAAGGCTTAGGGGGAGCCTGAAGTTCCACAAACTCGCGCTGTGTATACTCACCGCCTCATCTTGAGGTAATTACTGCATTCACCATGTACACCCCAGTGTAAGGGTACCTCCTACATATCATGCGCGGAAAAAACGTGGAAAAAATGAGAAAGGAAGAACTTACTTATTGAACTGTTAAGGAGAGGTGATATATACATCGTAACATAAGCGTGAAAAGGTTCTAAGTGCATTCATCATAGTTTTGACAAAAAGGAGAGTACAAATTTATATTTTATAATCTACTTCCAACATGCTATTTGTAAGTTGAGTATTCAGCCCAAAGGCTGATTTGATTCTCAACTTCTCCATCATCAGCTATCATGTGTGATCTAGGCATCACTGAAGAATTATGCTAGGGAAATGAGGAGTGAGGTAATACCCCATTGCTTTCCTCACCAATCCAGGAGTTGCTATCACATATCTGTTTCACAAGCCCACTGAAATTCATGCACCAACTGTTCCTATGAATAACATTTTCACAACATTCGTAACAGGAAATGGATGCAATATAATGGCATTATTAGCATCGCTCGTACATCAGTCACTTTCATATTGTCAAAGCCAATAATGAGACGACAATTAAATTTAAAACAAAATTATCTAACCCATACCAGAACACTCAGTACTCGCCATCAAAGGCATGATATTCATTTGTGATATACAAAATTATGAAATACAGTATAATTATATTCAGGGATAGAGCCAGGCAAACAACCTTGAAGTAAATGGAAAATATATTTGAGGAAATGCAAGTACTCCGCCGCGACGATTAGAATAGGCAGTCTGATGTAATCGCTTTTCAAATAAACAACTTGTAAGGATACACCATAGGTCCTCCTTAAGATTTGTCATGCAGGAAAACCAACCTGAAGAAGTAGATTCAGAGAAGAGACTAATATGACCCAGCGATAGAAAAATACCATACATAAACCATCACAATATTCATCTTGATAATTAGTGCCAGAGGGACCATTCCATATTTCTTCGAGAACTTCTGTCGACAATTTGGATTGGTTTTTATGATAGACAATGTAACACCTACATCTATATAAACAAAATTGTAGGGGGTCCGCTGTCTGTAATTTCTTTTGTTTTGCCATTTTTTCAGATATTTATCCGTTTTAGGTCAACTCAAGACCGAATCGGTGGTTTTTACGTTTCGTGTCTGTCTGTTTGTTTGTCTGTTCCACCATCACGTCGAAACGGCTGGATAGATCTCAACCAAACTTCATATTTAGAGTATACTTATCCCGGGGAAGGTTTCGATATGCAAATCGTTTTAAAATATTTGAATACACGGGGGGTTTATAGGAAAACCAGAATGGTTTTTCCACCATCACGTCGAAACGGCTGGATAGATCACAACCAAACTTCATATTTAGAGTACACTCATCCCGGGGAAGGTTTCGATATGCATATCATTTTAAAATCTTTGAATAGACGGGGGGTTTATAGGAAAACCTGAATGGTTTTTCCACCATCACTTCGAAACGGCTGGATAGATCTCAACCAAACTTCATAATTAGAGTATACTCATCCCGGGGAAGGTTACGATATGCATATCATTTTAAAATATTTGAATAGACGGTATATTCATTCTGGTTTTCCTCCATTTTCTCTTATACTATTGATTTTCTGTAAACTTCGTTTACCGTACGTGAAACGTCTCTTCATTATAAACAACTTTCGTTATGTTCATAATTTACCTTACTCTCCACATGACGGAGAAATTTACAATTTTCCGCTGGTATCATGCTCTGCATTGAGTGACCGACAGATCGACAACGAACCTACAGGTTACCATGGCAACGTCTCTGCATGCCAGTAGGGAAGTAACGTATTGCCATTTTCCCCATCATGATTTTAAATTCGTGGTTGTTCCTTGGGTAGAAGGCAAGAGAGGCGTCAATCGGCCTATCTGCGGGATATTGGCGGAATATCGTTGGATGTTATAACCGCCCTCGAATAGATTAAGTAATAACACCATTAGTCATCTTATTATTTGTTTACCTAAGAATCACTGGACCTAAATTTCTCCTCTGTTACCGCTTTATTATATCCATAACTCACACTAGCATAATTTATTGAGGGGCATTTGATTTTCCAATACATTCACTTGGCATTTACATATTTTTCGTTATCCGGCTGTCCTCAGTTATAATCCATTTTCTATTACTTTCAACTTTCTTAACTGTATTATTTCTTCCTTAATTACGACGTATGTAATCGAGTGCTACAAACTACTGGATGTATTTCCACCAAGACTCATATTTATAATACACCTGTCCTTGATAGGTTTTAGGGCAAATATTGTTTCTAAATCCCAGAACTGACTGGGGGTTTATACGAAACCGAAGCAGTGATTTTGCACTTCCACAAAATATACACAACCAAACTTAATGGAAATCTACCTACCTTGGTGGAAATTAATTTCTAAACCTTTTTTCTCATGTGCATCATTTCGATACGAGGATTAATAAGGGAGATATCATTAACGGACCGTTTTTCTGTACAAGTCCCATCGGACTTGACTCACGAGCGTTTGCGTGTAAAGCGTATTCCTTACAACTTGAAAACTACTGAAGACATTCGAACCAAATTTCATATTTAGCATCCACCTGTCCAAAGGTAGGTTTTAAACGTAAATAACATTTCATGTTCCGGAATGGACTGGCGGTTTATAGGGAACACAAATGGTGAATTTACTCTTCCACAATATATACAGAACAAGTCCAACCTGACTGGAAATCGACCAAACGTGATGGAATTCCACCTCTAAACCTTTTTTTCATGTGCATTTTTTCGTCAGGAGGATTAATAAAGGAGATATTATGAATGGTCACTTTTGCAGGTTAAGTCCAGCGGACATAGCCCAAAAGGCGTTTTACATGGAGCAGATTCCTTATCTATATAAATCAAATCGTAACGTCTGTGTGCCTCTACACTTACTATTTTGGCGAAATTTTCGTACAGCTTTCCGTTTAAGGGGTAATAATGACCATTTTCATAATTATTGGTTTAGTTTCCTGAAAGTCCTAATTTTTACCCGCCTTACCCAAAATCCAGCTTGCGGCTTAATCTGCCAGAAGAAAAAGAAGATAATTGAAATTTGACAAAATTATACGTTTTAGCCTGTAACGAACGGAAAACAACCTAGATCATTAAATTTTTCACTTTTTATCCCCGAAGAATATCGAAATATGCAGGAAATTTTAATGATGGTGCAGACATTCGGAAATTCCTATCACATAACGGATTGCACAATCTCCGTTCAATTTGGAATGATCTACAACCTTGGTCTTATGCCTTTTTGCCGTATCTGTATCCCTTTTACGTTTGATTTTTCTCTATTAATCGATGTTAAGTCAATTTGGAATTTTCACATGCATAATTCATACTTTCAATTACTTATATCAAATACAGAGTCATTAAACTCTTCACGAAAATTGGCCCACCCAGTAGCCATATATGAGCCAAATGCTATGTATGTAACTGTCACATAATTATCCGAAAAGTAATATAATGTGAGATAATCTTACAAAACCTTTACCCTGTTCCACGTTTCTAACTGAATCTGATCCAAGAATAGATGACATATCATAGGACCAGCCATTTAGGCCACTAAATCCGGCGTGTCTTATGGTATAATCCTTTATCTATATGACGTACGTTTAGTAACAGTTAATCTGTAAATGAAGGTCTTCAATATTGTAAACACGCATATACTTTCGTATTTCGATCTATATATATTCACTGATGTCGACTTTTAGCGATCGAGAAAGGGTGGGTCTGCTATTGTAATCAGTACTCCCCACACCGACTTTGACTGGCAGTATGAAAGGGGTCCTTCTCCAACTACTGTGTAAGGAAGGCCTGCAATTGTAATGAATAGTTTACTTCTCGATTTGACTTGCAGAAGGCAAGTGAGCATGCAGTTTTGTTTAAAACTCCCCTACCCGATTGTGTTTGGCAGTAGGCAAGGGTGCCCGCCATTATAAAGAAATGTCCTCATCTAAAATGTGACTGGCATTAGGCATAGTGGCCTGCTATTTTGATGGAAACTCACCAACTTGGTGTGACTGGCAGTAAGCTGGCTGGCAGTAGGAAAATGGGCCTGGCATTATAATGATAACTGCACAACTCAATTTCGAGTGACAGTAGGGTAATTACCTACCATTATAATAGAAACTCCTCAACTGTAATCTGTCTGGAAGTAGCAAAGGGGGGCTGCCATTGTAACGAAAACTCCCCAAATCGATTCTGTCCGCGTAGTAGGCAATGGGGCCTGCAATTATAATGTAAACTTCCCAACTCGATTGTGAATGCCAGTAGGCAAGTGAGCCTGCCGTTATATCAGAAATCCGTAACAAACACTTTACATTGGAAACAACGTACGGGGACCTCCCCATGCTCTTTCTCGGATAACGCTAAGAGACATGCATTTTTAAAACAATCTTATTTACTGCATGTACACTATTTACTTCGATATTCGAATACAATGTAGAATACCGTAGCGAAGCACGGGTACAGACGCTAGTTTAACATAAATAGCACAAAATCCAGTTGCAACTATCTTAAGCCGTTTTCATGAAAATGCCATGCTTAGATTACATTTTTTATAACTATACCTGGCGTACACCTTCTCCGGCCAGTTAAAGTGCGCGCTTTCTATAACGTCTTCTATGTAAACAAATTTGAACTAGTGTGTGACAAGATACTTTGCTTTCCAACTGTTAGATGTCTCTATCATCGGTTTAAGTGCCCCCTCTAGTGGGAACAACTACAATGAATTTTTGTAAGGAAAGTTTATTTTTGCCGTTGGCAAACCTCAGGTTTTACAACAGCATGCACAATACGCAGTAGTAGGTTTTGTCCGGCTCCATGTCTAAATGGTTTGAGTGCGGGTCTTTGGTCAAAGGGGTTTTGGGTTCGATTTCCGGCAGGGTCTGGAATTTTAACCGTAATTGGTTAATTTCGCTGGCACGTGTCGTCTTAATCATCATTTCATCCTGACGCGCAAGTTGCCTAGGGGGGTCAAGTCAAAAGACCTGCAACTAGCGAGCTGAAAATGCCCTCGGACATTCCCGTCACTAAAAGCCACACGCCATTTAATTTCTTTTAGTTTTTTTTTAAATTTGCTTTATACAGCACCGACAAAGATAGGTCTTATGGCGACCATGGGAAAAGGAACGGGCTAGGAATGGGAAGGAAGTGGCCGTGGCCTTAATTAAGGAACAGCCCCAGCATTTGCCTGGTGTGAAAAAGGGAAACCACGGACAGCCATCTTCAGGACTGCGACAGTGGGGTTCAAACCCACTATATCCCGGAGACGGGATGCAAGGTCACAGCTGCTCGCCCCTAACCGCACGGCCAACTAGCCCGATGAGGATTGTTTTGTTCATGTATTACAGTTGTCAACACTTCTGCTGGTTCTTTCTTCAATAGTAATCAACCTATCAGCAAAACATGTTCTTTGTAAAATATTGTTCCTATGAAGAGCATTGATGCTCTTTTCTATGTAAATCAACCAAGCTATTAACAGTTGTGAATTTTGTACCTGATTTTCGGACTTTAAGTCATTCTTGTTGCTAGAGATGGCGTGACTTACTTGACTTAATTCCTGTTGTTCCTTGTGGAACATAGGGCATCAACAAAGCATCTCCATATGATCCTGTTGCCAGCCAACCTCTTCACCTCTCTCCAGGTCTTGCCTTCTTCCATTGCCTCCATGTGTACAGATCTTCGCCACGTTTGTTTGGGCCTTCCTCTCCTCCTTTTACCCTGCGGGTTCCAATCCAGTGCCTTTCTCTCAATGGCTTCATTCTCTTTCCTCAGTGTATGCCCTATCCATTTCCATTTCCGCCGCTTTATCTGTATGGCCATCTCGGTTTCACCCGTCCTTCTCCTTCGGAAAATGCGAAATTTGGTCCTGGTAGATATTTTGTTGTTCTTCCATACCGGATAGAGCCGAACAACGGCACCATTTGCTTTTTGTGTATGCTGAGAGACATCATGTACCGCTCCTCCATCTTTGGTAACTACACTGCCCAAGTAGGTGAAACTATCCACATCCTCTATAGGTTCATCACTGAAGACAAATGGGTCTAGTCTGTTGGTGTTAGAGATGGCGTGCTCATTAATAATGTTGTTATTCGTCCAGATTTTCTATTTATCAATTTTAAATTAGGAAGAAAACGGAAAGAAGTAAAATTTTGTTGTGTGAAGTTATTCTCTTGACCACCCCTTCAAACCAGGTGCTTCCTTATCCTCTGTGAGTCACGGAAAACCCGTAACAATAACAATGAAACTATTCAAATATGTAAATGAAAGGCATTATTTGCAACATTTTATCATCCGACATTACTCATTCGACTCTAAAGGAACTTTCATCTACCTTAAGTATCAACTATTCATGGTTTAAACTCGTACGTTGATTTATAAGTCATCATCATCATCATCATCATCATCATCTGTTTACCCTCCAGGTTCGGTTTTTCCCTCGGACTTAGCGAGGGATCCCACCTCTACCGCCTCAAAGGCAGTGTCCTGGAGCTTCAGACTCTTGGTTGGGGGATACAACTGGGGAGTATGACCAGTACCTCGCCCAGGCGGCCTCACCTGCTATGCTGAACAGGGGCCTTGTGGAGGGATGGGGAAGATTGGAAGGGATAGGCAAGGAAAAGGGAAGGAAGTGGCCGTGGCCTTAAGTTAGGAACCATCCCGGCATTGGCCTGGAGGAGAAGTGGGAAACCACGGAAAACCACTTCCAGGATGGCTGAGGTGGGAATCGAACCCACCTCTATTCAGTTGACCTCCAGAGGCTGAGTAGATCCCGTTCCAGCCCTCGTACCACTTTTCAAATTTCGTGGCAGAGCCGGGAATCGAACCCGGGCCTCCGGGGGTGGCAGCTAATCACGCTAACCACTACACCACAGAGGCGGTGATTTATTAGTATTATATAAATATTTACAATAAGTTTATAATTATTAATTATGTTTCTATTTTTTATACAAGTATTGAAAATGAAAATCTACAACCTGTTTGCCAGTCATTCACCGGGTCAGGGATGTAATGAATGAATCATATATAGGCTATTAGTAAGATAGGGTCGCCACTCCCAAAGTGATTTATTAATGACTGATAGATGCTATGAAACGAGAATGGAGAGTGTTGCTGGAATGAAAGATGACAGGGAAAACCGAAGTACCCGGAGAAAATCCTGTTCCGCCTCCGCTTTGTCCAGCACAAATATCACATGGAGTGACCGAGATTTGAACCATGGTATCCTGCGGTGAGAGGCCGACGTGCTGCCGTCTGAGCCACGGGGGCTCCTATACAATTATTATTTGTCCTAAGTGGTTAAAATTCACAAATGTATAAACGAATCATTTAATACATAAATAGGCTTATGTTTTACACCACGAAGTTTATGATAACTACTGGAACAGCACAGTACACGCATCAATTACGCGGTTATTGATAAAGCCGTCCTTGTATCACTTTTGATCAAGCTGATCCTCTAAAAACGTTAAAAATTAAATCATTTTCTTTCATTAAGCCGTTGTTTAACAGACGCTTCTTAAACAATGACAATCTTAAAATAAGGGAACGAATCGCTGGCAATGATTATGTAGGCCCATTATGAGACTTATAAATTATATTGCAACCATGTTTTAAGGCCCTAAAACCAACCGTTACGGAGATATTGGCACCACACTACCCCTGCTCTAGGAATCGGATAAAGAAATGAACTGCCGTAACCATGGCAACGTCAGCTCCAGGATTCTAGAGCAGTGAGATTATGCATGTACGTTTGGGCATAGCTGCCAACCAAAATTGGTACAAATAAGACTTAATATCTGGAAAAAAATATACTGTTGTGTAAGGCACTCATATGACTCCTTTGGGCGGGAATGGAAAGGGGGTGAGGTTAAGCCATCCCTAGCACCCTTAAGGGAGAGGGTCAGGGGGGGGTAGTTACAATAATAAAGGAGAATAGTGTCGAATTCATAGTTTTCGGGGTCGCTGAGTTGAAAAGTAATACTCTAGAATTTTTAAAGTCCAGCCTCCTTTTAGGTGGGGAGCAAAGGGGGGGGAGGGGGTGAGATATAGAAATAATTAAAAACAGTTTCGAATCCATACATTTCAGGGTCTCTGAGATGAATAGTATTACTCCGGATTTTTTTGCAAATCCAAGTGGGGAGCGAAGGGGGTGTGATATAAAATTAATCGAAAAACTACATATAAAAATGTTATCTTCTTCTTACTATATATAAAATTTGATGTATGTGTGTGCGTGGGTGTGTGGGTGTGGGTGTGTATATAACACATCTCCTCCTAAACCACTGGAGCAATTTCACCTAACGTGGTACACTTATCAATTAGTATCAGGAGACAAACCGCGTGAGGGTAAGACAGCCCTAGCACTCTTATGGGCAGGGGGCGAGGGGGATGGTATAAAATAATCTTATAAATAAAGTTGTTTGTTTGTTTGTTTTTTGGCTTAAGTGCGGCCAGTATCCAGTATTCGGGAGATAGTAGGTTCGAACCTCACTGTCGGCAGCCCTGAAGATGGTTTTCCGTGGTTTCCCATTTTTACACCAGGCAAATGCTGGGGCTGTACCTTAATTAAGGCCACGGCCGATTCCTCCCAACTCCTATACCTTCCCTGTCCCATCGTCGCCATAAGACCTATCTGTGTCGGTGCGACGTAAAGCAACTAGCAAAATAAAAAAAAAATTAAAATGTTTGTTTGTTCCACCATCACGTCGAAAGGGATGGATAGATCTCAACCAAACTTCATATTTAGAGTATACTCACCCCGGAGAAGGTTTCGATATGCATGTCATTTTAAAATCTTTGAAAAGATGGGGGTTTTATAGGAAAACCACAACGGTTTTCCTCCATTTTCTCTTATACTATTGATTTTCTGCAAACTCTGTGGACCGTATGTGAATGGTCTCTTCATCATAAACAACTTTTGTTATGTTCATAATTTACCTTACTCTTCAAATGACGGAGAAATTTACTATTTTCTGCCGATACCATGCTCGGCATTGAGTGACCGACGGAGCGATAACGAACCTACAGGTTACCATGGCAACGTCTCGACTGCTTGCCAGCAGGGAAGTAACGTATTGCCATTTTCCTCATCATTCCTTTAAATTCGTGGTTGTTCCCTGGGCAGAAAGCAAGAGAGTCGTCAATCGGCCATTCTGCGGGATATTGGCGGAATGTCATTGGAGGTTATAACCGTCCTCGAATAGCTTAAGTAATAACACAAATATTCATCTTCTTATCTGATTACCTAAGAATCCCTGCGATTAAATTTCTCTCCGATTACCGCTTTCTTATATCCATAACTCACACCGACATAATTTATTGAGGAGCATTTAATTTTCCAATACACTCACTTGGTATTTATATATTTGTCGTCATCCGGATGTCCTCAGTTATAATCCATTTTCTATTAATTTCAACTTACTAAACTGTATTATTTTCTTCCTTAATTACCACGTATGTATGCGAGTGCTAATCTCGAATGCTGTACACTCTTTCCTTTGAGGAAATATTCTAAGCTATGCAAATGTATAACTTTTGACCCAGGAAAATTCCGAAATATGGATGCAATTTTAACGGCGGTGCAGACCTTCGTTTCGGGATAATTGGTGGCTAATCAGTAAGTCGTATCACAAGTCACAAAGCAAATGGCGTTTCAATTTGGAGAGATCTACAACTTTTGTCCTATGACTTTTCGTCGTATTTCTATCCCTAATACAATAAATACAAGTTGATTTTTTACTTTTACACGTATATGTTATCATTTGGCACACTTATAGGAAAGGTAGAATCATGACATTCGGCACGCACATTGACATGACTATTGGCAATGTTATAGCCAAATTTTATGATTCTAGCTGTCACATGAGAATCAAAAATATAAAGTAGCATCCAAAAACTGTACAAGATTTCACCCCATTCAATGACTCTAACTCAATCTAACCCATAAATATAGGAGATACGAGAAGATGTCATAGGACCAACCATGTAGAGCACTGAAAGGGGCGTCTGATGGTGAAGTCCGTTTGTAGATACGTCGTACAGTTACAAAGCAGTAACTATCGAAATAAAGGTCTGCACTTCTAGAGTGTGTCTGTACATTGACAATTTTGGCGAAATTTCCGTACAGTTATCCGTTTCAGGTGTAATAATGACCATCTGCATATATTCAGTTTTGGTGTCTGTCTGTTTGTTTGTTTGTCTGTTTGTCTATAACTTGGAAACTACTGGATATATTTCCACCAAACTTGATATTTAGAATCCACCTGTCCTTTGGTTGGTTTTAGTGCAAATATTGTTTCTAAATCCCTGAATTGACTGGGGAATTATACGAATCCGAAACCGTCATTTTGCATTCTCACAAAATATAGACAACCAAACTTAATGTAAATTTACCTGCCTTAATGGAAATTCATTTCTAAGCCTTTTTCCTCATGTGCATCATTTCAATACGAGGATTAATAAGGGAGATATCATTAACGGACCGTTTTCCGGTACAAGTCCCACCGGACTTAACTCAAGAGCGGGTGCGTGTAAAGCGTATGTTTTACAACTTGAAAACTACTGAAGATATTTCAGTCAAACTTTACATTAACATCCACCTGTCAAACGCTACGTGTTAATCGTCAATAACATTTCATGTTCCCGGAATGGACTGGCGGTTTATAGGGAACCGAAATGGTGATTTTACTCCTACGCAATGTATACAGTACAAGACCAACCTGACTGGAAATCGACCAAACGTGATTGAATTCCATCCCTAAAACTTTTTTTTCATGTGCATTTTATCGACAGGAGGATTAATAAGGGAGATATCATAAACGGTCCGTTTTTTCGGTTAAGTCCAGCGGATATAGCCCACAAGGTGTTGTACGTGGAGCAGGTTCCTTATTTATCTATGTAAATAAAATCGTAACTACTGTGTGCCTGTACATTGACTATTTTGTCGAAATTTTCGTACAGCTACACGCTTAAGGGGTAATAATGATCATCTGCATATTTTTTGGTTTAGTTTCTTGAAAGTCCTACTTTTTACACTTCTCACCGAAAACCCAGATTGCGGCATAATCTGCCACTCGAGAATGAAAACTGAAATTTGGCAAAATTTTACGTTTTAGCCTGTAACGGGCGGAAAACTTCCAAGAGCTTTAAATTTTTCCCTTTCTATCCCGAAAAATATCGAAATATGGAGGCAATTTTAATGATGGTGCAGACCTTCGGGAAGTATTATCACATAACGGATGGCACAATCCCCGTTCAATTTGGAGTGATCTACAACCTTGGTCTTACGACTTTTTGTCGTATTTATATCCAATTTACGTTTGATTTTTCTCTATTTCTAGATGTTAAGTAAGGTTGTACTTTTCACATACATAATTCATACCTTCCATCACTTGGAGGAAAGACAGAATCATCATACTCTACACGAAAATTGGTCCACCCAGTAGCCGTATGTGAGCGAAATGCTATGTTTGTAGCTGTCACTTAATTATCCGAAAAGCAATGCAATGTGAGATAATCTTACACAAATTTTACCCTATTCCAAGTTTCTAACTCAATCTGACCCATGAATAGATGAGACATCATAAGACCAGCAATTTAGGCCGCTAAATCCGGCGTCTTATGGTACAATCCTTTCTCGATATTATGTACCGTTTAGAAGCAGTTAATCTGTAAATGAAGGTCTGCAATATTGTAAACAAGCATATACTTTCGTATGTCGAACTATATATATTCACTGATGTCGATTTTGTAGCGATCAAAGAAAGGGTGTGTCTGCTATTGTAATCAGTACTCCGCACACCGATTATGACTGGCAGTAGGAATGGAGTCCTTCTCCAATTCCTGTGTAACTGGCATTAATGAGGCAGGCCTACCATTGTAATGGATAATTCACTTCTCGATTTGACTTTCAGAAGGCAAGGGAGCATGCAGCATACAGTCTTTGGCTGTAGGCAAGCGTTCCCGCAGTTATAAACAGATGTACCCATCTAAAATGTGACTGGCATTAAGCATACTGGCCTGCTATTTTGATGGAAACTCATCAACTTGGTGTGACTGGCAGGAAGCTGGCTGGCAGTTGGAAAAGGGGCCTATCATTATAATGATAACTGCACAACTCAATTTTGACTGGTTGTAGGGAAGTTTCCTGCCATTATAATAAAAACTCCTCAACTTGTAATATGTCTGGAAGTAGGAAAGAGGGGCTGCCATTGTAACGGAAACTCCCCAAATCGATTGTGACCGCGCAGTAGGCATTGGGGCCTGCAATTATAATGTAAACTTCCCAACTCGATTGTGAATGGCAGTAGGCAAGTGAGCCTGTCGTTATCATCACAAATCCGTAACAAGCACTTTACACTGGAAACAACGTATGGGGACCTCTCCATATTGTTTCTCGGATAACGGTAAGAGACATGCTATTTTAAAACAATCTTATTTACTGCATGTACAGTATTTACTTCAATATTCGTATACAATGCAGAATACCGTAGCGAAGCACGGGTACATTTGCTAGTACTGAATAATTGTATCAGAATATCGAAACACCCTTCCTATATGATATAATATCACACGCACTCCGGATCACAAAATTGTTCCAAGTTCAAGTGTTAATCTGTGACTGCTGAATCATTTCTCTCTCTGTCCCTATACCAACCGTCATTTAATGCAGGAGAAATTCAAGGAAGGGGTTGGAATTTTATTCAACTTGCTCTTATTATAGGTTATCAATTGACAATGTGTGATAATAAAATTACATAATTTGAAAATGCACACTTTAGCATTAATTATTTTGTTTATAAAACTGACGCTCCGTATTCCGTATTAAGTTACAACCTTGTCATATTCACAATGCCGCATTCAGAGAGTGACCTGTTTTATGGCAACATAACATATCGAACTAAATGTTTGTTCACAGTTGGAAAATAAATTTTGCGGATAACTAACCCGGCAATGGTGGTGAGGGAATCGCTCAATCCTTGATTTCGTCATATGATATCCCACTGCTCAATGATTTTTCGCACGAGTCTCTCTTTCTAGGTATTCCAAGTTGATTGTTTTCTGCGTACGTCTGTAACTGTTGCTTGTTGGTGAAGGTTCGTTGTTTTCGTTTGCGGTGCATTGTTTTCATCCTTGCAATTCAGTGAAATTTTCCTTCACCTTACGCCTCGATTCGTTACTATTTCTGATATTGTTCGGACAGTAGAATGTCCTACATTTGTAAGTAAAATATTGTTAAATACAATAACTCTTATGGAAATCAATAGAGAAAGATTTGAATCACCAATTAAATGTAAATACGTACTATAAGGGAGATTTTCTTCATTCATTTCATGTGTGAGAATAAATCTCACCACGCGCCCACTCCCGTTCCAACTCACCATGCACCAGTAGAATATAATACATTTGTAACTAAAATGTTGTAAAATACAATAATTCTTATGAAAATAAACACAGAATGTTTTAAATCACCAATTAAATATAAATACATACTATGAAGACGAATTTCTTCACTCATTTCATGGTTGAGAGGAAATCTCACACGCGCCCGTTGCCGGGCTAACAAACAGTTAATACGTATCGTGAAAAACGTTCACGTAAAAGAATGCTGAATAATACTCTACCTTGAACAAGTCTAAATGATGACATTGATTTAAAAATAATATTTGTACCATCTTTCATGCGTTCAATCACACATACTTTCTTTGTTAGTGCCATGGTAACGGATAGTATAAGCCATTTCCTATAATTTCTCCGAAGGCCATCGTGGCCTGTACGCAGATGGTTGTCCTGTGTTACAGAAATTATAAATATAACATTCAATAATATATGCGACGATGGGAGAGGAAAGGTCTTAATTAAGGTACAGTCCCAGCATTTGCCTGGTGTGAAAACGGGAAACCATCTTCAGAGCTGCCGCCAGTGGGGCTCGAACCCTCTATCACTCGGCTACAAGCTCACAGCTGCGCGTCTCTAACCGCACGGCCAACTCAACCGGTATATAAAGTTTGATGTTGATACTTCCTTACTCCAGTTCACTCCGTTCTTGTGTCTGTAAGAACACAAAGAGGTCTCTCGGAATGCCCAGGTTTGCAAGAAAAGCTGGAAAATGTTTTCATGCGTAAAAAATTTGTGGATAAAGTGTTGAAAAAGTGTTGAAAAACACCTGGACTATTTATTGCTTGAAGCATATCTAGCCTGTAATAAAATTCCTGACAGAAGTACAGTACTCTTCTTCTTCTTCTTTATCTGTTTACCCTCCAGTGTTGGTTTTTCCATCGGACTCAACGAGGGATCTCACCTCTACCGCCTCAAGAGCAGTGTCCTGGACTTTCAGACTCTGGGTCGGGAGATACAACTGGGGAGGATGAAAAGTACCTGGCCCAGGCGGCCTCACCTGCTATGCTGAACAGGGGCATTGCGGAGGATGGGAATATTGGAAGGGATGGACAAGGAAGATGGAAGTTAGCGGCCGTAGCCTTAAGTTAGGTATCATCCCGGCATTTGCCTGGAGGAGAAGTGGGAAACCACGGAAAACCACTTCCAGGATGGCTGAGGTGGGAATCGAACCCACCTCTACTCAGTTGACCTCCCGAGTCTAAGTGGACCCCGTTCCAGCCCTCGTACAATTTTTCAAATTTCGTAGCAGAGCCGGGAATCGAACCCGGGCCTCTTGGGGTGTCAGCTAATCACACTAACCATTACACCACGGAGTACTCGATT
This sequence comes from Anabrus simplex, assembly GCF_040414725.1. Lineage (NCBI taxonomy): Eukaryota > Metazoa > Arthropoda > Insecta > Orthoptera > Tettigoniidae > Anabrus > Anabrus simplex. The sequence continues at coordinate 191,498,176 of NC_090267.1, read as the reverse complement.
AATGAATAGTTTATCTATGAAAAAAAATTACACCATGAGGTCCAGAAAACGTATTATGTGGTAGTGTCTTGATTATTTATCTTCTTATTTGTGTTATTTGGAACATATTTACTATAATCATTTGCTGTTGGAACACATTTCGTGACGCTCGTACTATGTAAGTATACAAACAGGCCATTCTTTTCCTTTATCCCTCAAGAAAATGCATCTCATTTACAAAATGATTTGTTCCTGCCATAAAGGTGCTAACCTCCGCGTGTGTGTACTATAAAAATTAGCCCATGTAATTTAAATTGTTCATATAGAAACTGTTTTATAAAAGGGAAACAAAACAAAAACAAAATGTTTGTATAATTTTAACGTTTCCTGATAATATTTCAAGATCTACGAGGAAGATAACGCCCGTCACGGTAGAGAAAGATAAAATATTTCACGCTACGTTCTTGAAGTCAGTCAGAATGTCTCGGGCATAAATTGGTGTATTCATCACGCCAGGTCTTAACACGAGATATGTTATTTTGTCTTAGCATGCATAGTGATAAATATTTCAAAACGACTTAGGGTCAGAAACAAGACCTTTCAACATCGAACAGCCCGAGTAGAACACTGCAAGGTAATCACAGCTTAACTGAATACTGTGTTCGTTCATTCACAAGTGGTACATCTGCCATTAGGAAAGTTACAACTCAAGTGGAATAGTATTCATTGTTAGACTGCAAATAAAGGCTTGGATACTGAGGAGCGAATTGTCTACGCGGTGCGTGTGATGTAGCTTTAAGCTAACAATTGATTTCTCTTCCCAACCAGGGAAGTACCGAGGTTAAGCCCAAACTATGTAAGCTTAGATATTTACATCACAGTTGATATGGTAATCGTTATCACGTGACGTCCAGTTTTTCGTGGAATCTGAACCAAACGAACGTGAATTGCCATTTGTGTACCTCAGTTCATTTTTGTAATATCTTACGTCATCTCTTTTCAGTTTAGAGTCAGTTAATTTATAACTGTGAAGTTCTTCAGTCTGCCAAAACTAATTTTCTTCTTATTATTATTATTTATCTGTTTACTCTCCAGGGTCGGACTAAGCGAGGGATCCCACCTCTATCGCCTCAAGGGCAGTGTCCTGGCCGAAACTAATTTTGAGTAAATAAATATATTTAAAAAATGAAATGGCGTATGGCTTTTAGTGCCGGGAGTGTCCGAGGACAAGTTCGGCTCGCCAGATGCAGGTCTTTTGATATTACTCCCGTAGGCGACCTGCGCGTCTTGATGAGGATGAAATGATGAAGAGGACACATACACCCAACCCCCGTGCCAGAGAAATTAACCAATTATGGTTAAAATTCCCGACCCTGCCGGGAATCGAACCCGGGATACCTGTGGCGAAAGGCCAGCACGCTAACCATTTAGCCATGGAGCTGGACTAATAAATGTATTGAGCTACCGTAAAAAAACGTAGGGTAACAACATTATACCAGAAAAAGGAACATCTCAATTAAAATAGAATGGCATGTTTCGAACATGAATGAACATCATCAGATTCTATCAAATCACACTCAAATATTCAATTCAAGAGTGGAGAGCGGTGGGAAATGAAAGTTCCAAAATTCAAGGTTTCAAGGATTTAAATAGAAATAAACATAAATGCTTATACATTTTTAAACATATTTGAGTGTGATTTGATAGAATCTAATGATGTGGTTTCAAAAACGTAACGTGACATACTGATTTAATTGTTTCTTTTATCAGGTATAATGTTGTATATCATGAGTTTCCAAAGAGTTTATACAGGGGCTGCCTGGCCAAGGCGGTAAAGGCGTGCTCGGTTCTCCCGGAAGGACGTGGATTCGAATACCCGGCAGGTAGTCGTAGAATTTAAGAAACGAGATTTCCACTTCCGAAGGTGCATATGGCCCTGAGGTTCACTCAGCCTACACCAGGTTAATTCCTGGGGTCAAAGGCGGCCGGGCGTAGAGCTAACCACTCTACCCCATCACGTGCCGAGGTTAACAATGGTGGAAGCCTTTACCTTCCACTCCTCCAAGGGCCTTCATGGCCTGTACGGAGGTGACTTTGCTTTGCTAAAGAGTTTATACACATATTTATTCAAAATGAGTATTTGCAGTTTGAAGAACCTAACAGTTAAATATTACCTTAGTTCAGGCAACAACCGCCATCTTCCTTCCCATCGTTCCCAGAAAGTAGCAACACAGGACGTAGGACCGACAAAAATGACGCATCAGGACTATTGACCAAAGCTACTAAGAAATATTTGTTCGTTGAGTCCTCATGGTATGACTAGTTGATGATAGACAATTTTTGTTGTTTTAAGGGCCTAAGGGACTAAAAATAAATGTAAACAAGACCAAGTTCATGATCTTCAGCAGACGTGCCAATGCTGAGGCAATCTTACAACTAAACAACCGACAGATTGAGAGAGTAACCACTTTTAAATATCTGGGTGCCATTGTCACTGAACAACTTGATCCCGAGAAAGAAGTGAAACAGAGGATAGCAATAGCACGAAAAATATTTACAAAAATGAAATCTTTCTTTTGCAATGACTACTTAAATTTAAAACTTAGACAGAGGATGGTCAAGTGCTATACATGGTCAGCCTTGCTATATGGTGTGGAAACATGGACTCTCAAGAACATATCAGTGAAACGCTTAGAAGCCTTTGAAATGTGGATCCACCGTAGGATGCTCAGGATTTCGTGGGTTGCACGACTAACGAACCAAGAAGTACTCAGAAGGGCAAGAGCAAGTCGGGAACTCGTTCAAACAATAAAACTCCGGAAGATCACTTACCTTGGCCACATCCTTAGAAATGACCGTTACCTCATCTTACAGCGGATTGTACAAGGCAAAATACAGGGTCGAAGAGGTGTCGGGAGGAGGCGAACATCATGGCTTGGAAACATCAAAGAATGGACTGGAATTCACAGTGTTGAAAGACTTTTCCACCTAGCTAGAGATCGTTCTGCATTCGCCACAGTGATCGCCAACGTCAGGGGGACCTGATACGGTACTATGAAGAAGAAGAAGAAGGGCCTAATATCTAAGTCTTCATTCCGGGATTTGTTGAGTGCCCAACAGTTCTAATATTGCATAACAATATATCAAGTCCTTTGATATGTATACAGAGTCCATTAAAATGCATACTCTGAGTCTCCAATTAATACTTGCACAGCATCCTTCACAGAGAATGGTTACCTAAGTTATGACGCTCTACCTCAATTAGTTTGATATTGTCAGAGACCAGAATAATACGGATATTTCAAAGTAAGATAGTAGTCCTAGCCCATACCAAAACGCACAGTACACCAGCAACACCGCACCACTGCGGATATCGAGCTCCAAAAATGTATGACTTAAATATCGCCGACTCAGCACTGCTAACAATCTTCAAATTCTAGGAATTCTAGCGAAGTTCAAAATTTACCCCGAAAATTTCCTCCATGTTTCAACCGCAAAATATGAGTTTATCAGATCTGTACCTCACTCTTATACGGTGAAAATTGTTCCGTATAAAGTAAAGTAGTTCCTCTGCAGATCGCGGCTCGTTAGATTGGGTAACTGATTCCAAGGGGTTACAGAGCTCGGTTGAAGTTTCATTACGATGAGCATTGTAATATGTACAATGACTAATAAACTGCATTTGTTTCTATTTATAATCATCCGAATTAATTAGATTTATATTGAAGTGTGTAAAATAATAATAATAATAATAATAATAATAATAATAATAATAATAATAATAATAATAATAAAGTGTCGAGCAAGTTGGCCGTGCGCGTAGAGGCGCGCGGCTGTGAGCTTGCATCCGGGAGATAGTAGGTTCGAATCCCATTATCGGCAGCCCTGAAGATGGTCTTCCGTGGTTTCCCATTTTCACACCAGGCAAATAAGATAAGGGTGTTTCCATTTATCATTTCGAATGTTTCTTCTTCTTGAAGTTTTGCATGACCTCCAGCTCTTTGTTCAGGCGTTGGAGTACTTCACTGTTACGTATTCTGCCAACCCATGTTGTTTTGAGCAAGCGTCGGTAGCACCACATTTCAAAAGATCGATTTTTTTTTTTGGTGGTGATCTCTTTTAGGATCAAAGTCTCGGCACCATAAAATAAAACAGAAAATACGTAACACGGAAGTAAATGGAGACGGAGATTGGTCTTAAAGCCCTGTTACAGAGAAGTTTCCTCATTTTCTTGAATGCAGTCCTTGCCTGTTCAGTCCTGAACCTAATTTTAACAGCATTATTCTGGTTGTGATCAAGTACGCTGCCAAGGTAAAGCGTCGGACTTGCTTCAGTGATGTGCCAGCTACTGTCAAGTTAACAGGTTGAATTACAGGTTTGCTAACGGTAGGGTGCTGGCCTCCTGAGCCCAACCTGGCTCATTCTGGTGGTATTTGAAGGTGCTCGAATACGTCAGCCTCGTGTCGGTGGATTTAGTGGCACTTGAAAGTACTCCGGTGGTACAACACTTCAGCACTCCGGCATCTCTGAAAACCATAAAAATTTAGTCAGTGGGGAGTGAAACCTATATCATTATTAATATATTTTCTTAGCACAACGATCTTCGTTCAATCATTGTATGTGTCTGTACCATTTTAACCTCTTGCTCGTATGGTGTCATTTGTATTGGTGACAATACCCATTTTTCTATGTATATTTTCATTTCGACAGCAACAACGCCTCCAGTATTCATTTAATAGTATTTAGCTGCCTCCTTAAAGTTTTTGTTTAATATAATTAGCACAACACAATTACATGCTAGTGGCAGTCATATGTGACACGTACATGTGTGCGAGGACACTTGTTTATTCTAATGATCAAACAAAAATCGAACGGAGTTGTTTCAGTATCACGGTTGCAAATATTTGTCGCAGAATACATAGAGTACACAGGTGTAATCAGTAGGCATATCCACACTCGTGAGTTCCTAATCATTCCGTACTACTAAGGCAGTATTTATGCTTTTCTGGGGTTCCAATAGCTTGGAACTCGCTTCATGACTTCGAGATGTTCCGGTTCCCTACAAACTTTTCGACGTTCGAGATTGCCGATTCTGGGATTTCTGGAATTCTGGAAAGCCGCTATATCCTCTTGAATGCTGTTTCGATAATTTTGAAGCTATTTGTTTTGATAATTTACAAAAGAATGTTTTAGCATTTCTTTGCACTTAAGTCTTCTCAGATGTTCTTTATTTGATTCCTTTTTTAAGTATACTTGTAGAACTGTCTGAGATGAATCAAAATGTATCTCACGCGACGTGCTACCACTCTAGAGTCTAGAGCAGGGCCCCTCAAACGCCCAAAATCTCACGCGTGCAAACAACGGTGCAGAGTTCTTGTGCATAGTGCATCGGTACCGCTTGGCTTGGCTCGGACCAGCGCTTCGTCTCTGGGCTACTCGGCTAAGCTCGCCCCAACTCGGCTCCGATTTGGAGCGCTAAGGAGCAAGTAAGGAAGAGGGAGACAGGGTGAGCGAGCGAGACAGGCGGGGGGAAATAGAGAGACAGCGCTATTGCTCCAAATCGGGGAGGGAGTTCTGCACTCTGGTCAACCAAGCAAAGTCATCTTTTGCACCGTGCACAGTGTATGTACCTGGCGCATGCACCCTGAGAGGCCCTGGTCTAGTGCTACAGTAATTGATAGCCGCGGTACCTCAAGATGGCGTCGCTATTGCGTTACCTGATGACGTCATGCCGAGATAAAAAAATTCGTTTCTGGGACATTGGTTTTTCATCTTTACAATAAGACGTTAACACGGTTGGGGTATGTGTTGCATATAAATCTCTTCGTGTTTCTAATAGCTCAGAACTTGCCTCATGACCCTCCACCGCCTTAATTTAGAGATGCATCCAATAAAAAATTTTGACGTTCGACATTGGTGATTCTGGGCTTTTTAGTAATTTTGGTAAGAATTGCGGTGTTGATGAAATGGTTGCATTTTATTTTAATAATAATAATAATAATAATAATAATAATAATAATAATAATATAGGAGCCTCCATGGCTCAGACGGCAGCGCGTCGGCCTCTCACCGCTGGATACCGTGGTTCAGATCCCGGTGACTCCATGTGAGATTTGTGCTGGACAAAGCGGAGGCGGGACAGGATTTCTCCGGGTACTCCGGTTTTTCCCTGTCGTCTTTCATTCCAGCAACACTCTCCATTATCATTTAATAGCATTTATCACTCATTAATAAATCACCTTGGGAGTGGCGACCCCATTGTAATAATAGCCTATATATGTTTCATTCATTACATCCCTGACCCGGTCAATGACTGGAAAACAGGTTGTAGGTTTTCATTTTCAATAATAATAATAATAATAATAATAATAATAATAATAATAATAATACCCATGGCGAAACAGCCCCGAAGGGCCATGGCTTACCACACGACCGCTGCTCACACCGAAGGCCTGCACATTACTAGGTGTCGTGTGGTCAGCACAATGGATATTCTCGGCCGTTATTCTTTGCTTTCTAGACCGGGGCTGCTATCTCACCGTCAGATAGCTCCTCCATTGTAATCACGTAGGCTGAGTGGACCTCGAACCAGCCCTGAGATACAAGTAAAAATTCCTGACCTGGCCAGGAATAGAACCCATAACCTCCGGGCAAGAGGCAGGCACACTATCCCTACACCGCGTTGCCGGCATTATAATTTGCTATTTGCTTTACGTCTCACCGACACGGATATGTCGTTTGGCGACGAAGGGATAGGAAAGGCCTAAAAATTGGAAGGAAGCGGCCGTGGCCTTAATTAAGGTTACAGCTCTGGCATTTGCCTGGTGTGAAAATGGGAAACCACGGAAAACCATCTTCAGGGCTGCGGACAGTGGGGCTCGAACCCACTATCTCCCGATTACTGGATACTGGCCGCACTTAAGCGACTGCAGCTATCGAGCTCGGTGGCATTATAATTATAATAATAATTAATAGTAATGTTATTGGCTTTATGTCCCACTAACTACTTTTACGGTTTTCGCAGACGCCGAGGTAACGGAATTTAATTCCCGCAGGAGTTTTTTACGTTCCAGTAAATCTACCGACACGAGGCTGACGTATTTGAACACCTTTAAATACGCCTACCACCGGATTGAACCTGGATCGAACCTACCAAGTTGAGGTCAGAACGCCAGCGCAGCGACAGTCTGAGCCACTCAGTGAGGCTATTTCATTTTATTTCATTTCGAAGGTAACAATCACGTGCTATGTACTGTATAATAAAATTTCATGTCAAAACTATAAATGCATTCTTTGTCAAAAGCAACTTTCTTGTTGATATAAGTAACAATGAAAAAATGACAAATTCTAAGAAGGATTCCATACTGCGAGTATTTATAAGTGTCTTTACTTCACAGTTTGTCTAAATCATTCCTGCTATGTGATTCATGTCTTTGGTGACCCACCTCGTGCTAAGTAATGATCCAGAAGGTTACTTAGAGAGAATGGATTTTGATGTTGAAAGCCATATTTTTTCGCTGTCAAATTAGAGCAATATAAATCAGCATTAAAAGTTATATGCCCCTTTCCTTGCACGCTCGCTCGCGCACTGTTCGATCGATCGACGATCGATGTAATCTTGTCATACATCACACAGGTCTCATCAATCAAGAATTATCTTCACTGTCGATAAAATGGTTGTCAGAACTGTTTCAACATCTGTGTTATAGATGGGTGCACGAGCCTCAGTAGGTACCCCTATGATAAATGGGAAGTTGATAACAATGTATGGGTGAGCAAACAAGGATTCGAACTGAGGTCCTGGACAGCAAATAAACAATGAAACAAATTCTAAAATATACGGCTGCTTGACACTTGATGAAGAAGAATACGAAAGCAATTTGCTTGTAAGTGCATGATTTGCATTGAAGACCACTTGTAATTACTCATTCTGATCAGTGATTTTGTCTTTATGACTTGATTCATATAAAATAAATTCTCAACCTCTATATTGTGGTATCTGTGAATGTTCTTCATTTTTAAGAGAAAGTACTGATACAAACCAAGGTTCAAAATTAGGTCCACTCTTGATCATTATGTTTGTTAATGATATTGGTTCTGTATAGACGAATTCGAAATTTCAGGCATATGCCGATGACATGAACAATTACAGGCAGATTTCTTCAAATCAGGATAACAAAAAATTACAAGAAGACCTACAGCACTGGTTGAATGGGTAAATAACAATTCCTTTAAATTCAATGTTAAGAAATGTGAATCAACGATCTTTACTAGAAGAAAGACAATCACAAATCCATTCTTATTAAAAGAAGAGTACCGAGCTCGATAGCTGCAGTCGCTTAAGTGCGGCCAGTATCCAGTATTCGGGAGATAGTAGGTTTGAACCCCACTGTCGGCAGCCCTGAAAATGGTTTTCAGTGGTTTCCCAATTTTACACCTGGAAGATGCTGGGGCTGTAGCTTAATTAAGGCCACGGCCGCTTCCTTGTCTTGTCCAACGTTTTTTGTCAGAAATTTTACTTCTGCTGCCTCTATGTTATTTTAACACTTTCTCACACATCAGTCCTCATCTACTTGTGTCATAATGAGTATTTAATACCCCAATGTCCTCTACATTGTTTCCTTATCGTTCATTGCTATATATTTGCTACACGTGTGTTCTGTACTTCATCACAGCAAATGCTCCCTTATTGTATTTTCCAACTGATTTCCTCTATCACAACTGTAATTTATGTACTTATAGATAATTCTAATGTAGGTATGTCAGGTATTCTATTACTCTGTTAAACAAATCATTTACTTGGTGTAACTATAATGCATTCTCATTTCTTTTTCAGGTAAGTTTCTACTTCATGGTGTAAATGTATACGCATACCTCAAGAAACTATGGTGTATGGGTAAGTTTGAGAGTGAACCACATAGAATTCTAAAAAATAATTATAATCATTGAGTTGCTGTAAAATGTACTTCAAATTTATTTTATTTTATTTTATTTTATTTTATTTTATTTTATTTTATTTTATTTTATTTTATTTTATTTTAGACTTACGCAGTGGCGAATTTAGGGCTCGTGGACCCCTCTTACCTTTAACCACGAAAATTACAGTATAATACATACTTAAAAGAAATGTACTGTTCTATTATAAAATCAATGATAACTAAGCTAAATAACTGATTTGATGAACATATAATGAATAAAGAATGCAAATTTCAACAAATAAAATGAAATACACTCAGAGTGTAACAAAGAGAAAGATCACAATGAAAAATACGAAAAATTCAAACTAAAAATATAAGCCAATGTATGAAGAGAACACAATAAGTAATTAACGGAAAATCAAGTATGGCAAAAAATAGTGATCTACGCATTTGAGCTAAAAGCTAAATATCGTGTATATTTACACTGTATGATTAAACATAAGAGGTCTTCAGTTGTACAGTAAAATGTCAATGTTAATAGCCTATATTCTGGGCACCTTCACATTAAATACTTCCATATTATTATTATTATTATTATTATTATTATTATTATTATTATTATTATTATTATTATTATTATTATTATTATTATTATTATTTTATCGAGAAAGCGGACTTTATAAACTAGGTGGAATTATATGAAACATTAAAAAATATTAGAATACATTATAAGCCCTTTGCACTCTTGATTTAGCATGTTTTTTCAAGGAAAGTTAATTTATACTGATCCATAAACTATGTAACATACCATGTATGTAAAACCATTGTGAATTCCATCAGTATCTGCGGACAGCTGCTACTTCAGTCTATACTGAACACATCTGTTTCATTTCTAAGAATATTTCCGTTATCCTTCTTGGCCAGAGCAGTGCTGCAGAAGTACAGTATGGCCTAGCGAAGAAAGTAATGTCGAACTACCTCACCCATCATCATAACTTGGTGTAAATTCTTGTTGGTATTGTTCCTGGTTTTTTCAAATTTCTCAATAAACTTTGCTGATGGTTTCTGAAGATCCAACCACCGCAGTCTCATCTTCATTTAGATCTATGAAAGTATGAAAGCTGCTGAGGAATGGATGATGCCGAGTGATGACTTCCACAGCACAACTGGTGCATCTGGATGTTATAAAAAGCGACGACGACACCGGGCGTGTTGGCCGTGCGTTTAGGGGCATGCAGCTGTGAGCTTGCATCCGGCAGATAGTGGGTTCGAACTGTCGGCAGCCCTGAAGATGGTGTTCCGTGGTTTCCCATTTTACATGACTCAAATATTGGGACTGTACCTCAATTAAGGCCACGGCCACTTCCTTCCCAGTCTTAGCCCTTTCCTATCCCATCGTCGCCATAAGACCTATGTGTGTCGGTGCGACGTAAAGCAAGTTGTAAAAATATAAAAAAGCGACAAACATAAAGCAAGTTGTGCTGCAGAAGTACAGTATGGCCCAGCGAGGAAAGTAATGTCGAACTACCTCACCCATCATCATAACTTCTTGTAAATTCTTCTTGGTATTGTTCCTGGTTTTTGCAAATTTCTTAATAAACTTTGCTGGTGGTTTCGGAAGATCCAACCACCCTCTGAGTTTAAGACCTAAAGATATACTTTCTTGGAATTTACTTATTATTATTATCATTTTATGTTAAGATAGTGAAAGCAATCGTCTTTGTCGATTAACAACATTGTTACTAAAATGTATTTAACTTTTAAGATACAGAGTGTAGCTGACGATCAATATCTCACAATTTAAACACTCTCTCAACGAATTGAATAAAACAATACCACAGCTAAAACTTGATCTTACGATAAACTGATTTTCCTTCATTATCCATTAGCAGAAGGATTTGCTTCAAAAGAAGCTAACCTAAATTTGCTTACCAAGTACTTGACTAGTAAATCAGCGAATTGAACTGAATCACGTAAAACACACATGATTGTCAGAAAATGAACATTTGTACCTGCGTACAATCTACACAACCATGGTGCAGCTTTCAGTAACACTTGTGTATGTATTTTTCGTTGTTCAGTTTCTGAAATTAAACAGTTTTCAATTTGATTATCCAGTTATTGGTTCTCATGCGTATTTTGAAGGTAATGCTGCTACCAGTTTAAAGATGTTCTCAAGGAAAAGCTATTTTTTATGTGATGGATTCTATATATTAATTTCTTATTAAATGTAAGACATTTTCTACTCTGTTGTTTCGGAACTGTACTCTGCTTTCTAAAGCCTTAGTGGTATTTTTGATTATTTCAGTCATAATAAAATAAGTCATGAAAACAATCTAATAAGGGTATGTTCATAAAAAACCAGCAGGGAATAATTGTGTTTCTACATACGAGCTTTGTAACATAGTGCTTATTTACAATAAAGTTTCATTTTCTATAAACAGGTGTGAGTGGAAGACTTAGTTCAATTATCCCTATGAACATCACTTATTTAGGCATTTTAATACATCCCGTGTCTGCACAAGTCCAAAGTCCACTCACTTTAATAAGAAGGTCTTTATCAATATTATTGGCATACATAGTCCGCGAATCTAATTATAGGAGGTTTAAAAAGAGGAGTGTTTTGTGATCCCTTGGTACTGAATGGCTTTAAATATGTATGTTATTAACTCTTATTTAGTTTAGATGCGTATACTCAAAGTCCCAAAGGAAGCTTAACTTTATAAAAGGAAAACAAATTTGAGGTTTAGTAAGATGTGATATTCTATAAGAATCATTATTATTCAGATCAATGACAAGGAAGTGAATGGATTTGAGAATACGGTGTTTTTGCTTCTTAGTTGTTTGTTGAGTTTCAGCAAACAAAGTGTACATAAAATGTATTGGTAATGAGGATTATGATAAGTCTGTCACTTTTAAACATTTCGTCGAAAAAAGTTTCTGGTATACTGCATCAGTTTCGTCATTTTCTTTATCTTCCTTTTCTGACGAGAAAGATGTTAATAGAAACTACGGTACTTTGAAGACACTGCTTTAATACTTAGTTATATAGGTATAGAAATATAATATGCGAAGGTCCTGAGAATTCAAAATGCCTGTATACGCTTCGTCTTCAGTATTCGTAAAGACAGCCATGTAACGTTTTATTACAAGACCGCAGGGTGGTTGAAGCTCAGAGATAGATGAACATGTTCAGCTGCTTGTGTAGTGAGAATTTTAAAATCGCATACTCACTCGTATTTTGCCAAGTTCATTCTTCACATGAGTCAAGTTCATGAACGGGATTAATATATTTACAACTATCACCTTTCACGTTCCTCAGAATCTTACAGTAAAGTGCAGTAAGTCGCTAATTGTAACTGCCTCTCGATCATACAATGACTTAAACTGTATGAAATGCAGCTAACTAGTGCCAATATTTATAAGAAATATATCAAACCGCTGTATGTTTACATATTAAGCGACGTAATTCAATTTTGCGAAGCGATGTTTCTAAAATGTTAAAATCTTAACGATCTCCTAGATATGTATGTTACATAAGTTTTAACATTAATTTATATTCAGTACGTTCTTTCATGTATTTTACTCCTAGCTATTCGATTTTAGTATGATAATTGTTTAATTTATGTTACAGTGGCAGTTAGTTACACTCAAAGGGACATCTGGTCTTAATTGTAATAAACTTTAAAAAAATACATTTCAAAATTCCACATTTTCACTAGTCAACTTTTACTGTGGTGATTCTCATCTGTATTTCTTAATTTATGCATGTATGCACACTTACTTGCATATTACTGGCAGTATAATTAGTCTCAAGCGGGACTTCAACTAACAGTTGAATGTAGGACAAGAGCCTGCGCTTGCTGGACGGCCAAACGGAACTGTGCATGTAGGAGATAAGAGAACACATCATTTACTTTTTTCTGTCCCTTGTCGCAACAATACAAGAAACTCGACCGCCATATTGATTCTTGTTTTTCACCACGTACGATATGCAATAGCTTCGTACACCATCCGTTTTAATAATTTGGCATTTCATTTACTAGGAATACATAACGCATAGACTCAAAAAAACAGAACTACTTGTACCTTGCCTGTACAGTATATGTCCTCGTAAATATAGTTCCCAGGAAATTATTAATAATCAGAAGAACAGTTAAGTTCGTCGTATGAAAGTTAATATCTTAGAAGATGATTTGTCCGCACTAGATAATGATCCTGTTTAAGTAAGTGGTAATTTCAAAAATAGTTCCACTGTCTTTTTGTACATGCCTATATCTGCTTCTTAGAGCATCAAAATTTTATCGCTCTGGCAAGAACTGTTGGAGCATAGCTTTGGAATGTATTCGTTATGTTAAAGAAATTACGTGAAATTGAAATAAAACGAAAGCTAGGACAAGTTAAAATACTCATACTGTATTAGTGATATTTGTAAACAGAACTTAGCAACATGCGATCAATGATTAGAAACTTCGAATCACCAAGATTTTCTAAACAAAACTGTGTGTTTTCTTTAAATTTAATAGTACATTGCAAAATTTTGTACATCGTTGAATAAATAACATGTAAGAATTATTATTTCCCTTGTTAGCCTATTCAACATGTTAGTCGTGAATAAGAAAATTCTGATACTGGTCCCTGACTTTCACTTACTCGCTGAACCAGCGTTCAATCTTCTCATAGTGCCGTATCGTTAACGAAGGTTGGCGATCATCATCATACTCGTATTTATGTCCTGAGATGTTCTAATAAACTATTATATATTCAAACCTGTCCACTGTAGGGTATTAGAGAACAAGGGTGTTCTCCTCCTATCTATTCCTTACCCGCCGTTTTCTCTTCGTTTCCATTATAAGCCGAGGCAATTCGTATCTTTCTTGCCTTAGGATGTGATCGATACCTGCTGAATTTTCTTAATTTAATGTTTATCTGGTCATTCATGCTATTTAAAATATTTTCATCATACGTCGATATACCCATATTTTTAGTACTTGTAAGAATATAAATTAATGAAGCTTTCTTTTATAAGTAGGAAAATTCTGTTACCTTACGGATGTAATCAGATATAGAGAAATTATATTTATTAAATTTTGCCTTTGCTGGCAAGATCTAATGTTTACAGTGCACTATGCCTTCTGGTGTGGGATAGAACAAATTTTTTACTGTCATTGACCTGTCTTAGTCTCATCCTTGGTTCTGACAACATGAAAGTGACCGAGGTATGAGCAATGTTAGTAGTACCATTTCTTCTGCAGCCAGTCCCTGTTATGAATGGTGTGAAGAAGTTTCTCATAGGGTGAATTGGTGCGGGCATTTCAGTGGGCTTGGAAGACTGCTATGTCATAACATCTTCTGACACAGTGAAGAAAGCAACGGGAAACCACCTCACTCTTCACTTCCCTAGTTCGCCTTTTCAGTGACGCCTGAGCCACCTATGATGGCTGATGATGGAGCTTTTGAGGCCCAAACCAGACTTCGGGCTGAGCATTCAACACACCATATTAAATTAATGTTTACTTTTTGCACTCATTTTATGACAACGTCCATGCTCAATTCAGTGGAGTTTACAAAACGAAAGAAACTCATTTGAATGACCTCCTAACTGCGTTTGCTTTACGATAAATACGCCGGAAATGAAAGTGTGAATGAAAATTGAGCATTGACTCATTGCGCGGTGAAATAACTGAAGGAAATCATTTATTGAACCATGGTTAGAATGGCATTGATATTTGACCGAAATGGCTACAACTGACAAATTCTTTGACTCGACGAATAGTTGTCCGGATCTATTGGCTATGCCACTGTGTATTTTTAGCGCTTTAGAGGGACAGTGCTTATTTTAAAGTAATATCAACTCTAGTAAGATTTTAAGTTATCATCTTGAAATAGGAATGAATTATAAGTGTTTGAACATTCTCAGCACTCGAACCCGAACATTCCCAGGTGACTTAATGTTAAGTACGAGTAGTTGCCTAATTATCAAGGCAGTTTTAATTGATTTAAAGCCCTTTTTAATTTCACATCATAAATAAGACATGTTCGTGAAATGAAATACAATTTTTATAACACGTCAAAAGTCACAGACCCTTGTAACCCTTATGCAGTACATCTGTTGGAAATCTACGATGTGGTCGTAATCACATGGTTGCAAATAATTCATTTCGTATAATAATAAGTTTTAATTAACTGAGAACAAAACTGAAACATTAATTAAATTAAGGCTATGTTTATGCTAACTAAAACAGTGGGTACTTGAAGATACACGCTTGAATGAAATATGTATGCGCCCGCATATATATGTTAGCCTAAAACTCAGAATGTAGTTTGAGGTTGTGTAATACCCAGCGCAATTAACGCGTGATTGTATGAGAGTACTATACGTTCTCAGAATAAATATTTCATACTTTTGCAGGCATTCTACCGGTGATGTGACTAAAAAACTGGTGTGGTAAAACAAGTGCTTTATGTAAAGTAAAATTACTTCTACATTTTTGATTGAGCATATTCGTCTGTATCATATTGCATAACAATTAAAACAGAATAGAGTGTGTTTTCTCCTGCTAGTCAGTTTTACAGATGTTACGTTTCAATGGAAGGTCCTCTGTCAGGTTTATATAAGAGTGTGCCCCTCACCCATGACTAAAAGTTAATTTTACTCCACGAAAATATTTCTTGGCTTTCTAGACCGTGGCCGCTATCTCACCGTCAGATAGCTCCTCAATTCTAATCACATAGGCTGAGTGGACCTCGAAGCAGGACCTCAGATCCAGGTAAAAATCCCTGACCTGCCCGAGAATCGAACCCGGGGTCTCCAGGTAAGATTTTTTTTGCTATTGATTTTACGTCGCACCGACACAGATAGATCTTATGGCGACGATGAGACAGGAAAGGGCTAGGGCTGGGAAGGAAGCGGCCATGGCCTTAATCAAGGTACAGCCCCAGTATTTGCCTGGTGTGAAAATGGGAAACCACGGAAAACCATCTTCAGGGCTGCCGACAGTGGGGTTCGAACCACCTATCTCCCGAATAATGGATACTGGCTGCACTTCAGCGACTGCAGCTATCGAGCTCGGTCCGGGTAAGAATATAAATCCACACACAGTTGAATATTTCCAATGCCTTACCACTATAACTCAGCAAATTGAGGTATATAGTGACTTACTACTAGCTGAAAACTGTAAATGCTAGATCATCACATACACATTTAGACAAAACTTAAATATTTCCAATGCTATTAATGGTAGGGGTATTGTATGACAGGTCATCATGAAGGAGGAATATTCACTCCATACATACCCACCTGGGATTTTACGAAAAACTGATATATGTTGCAAATCGAACTACCAAGGTGGGTTCGTCAGTGCTTCCAGATAATTTTTCCGCGTTCCAACACCCCCCCCCCCCCCCCATTCCTGTTCAACCTAAATTTACTGTTATGCTGGCGTGACAAATCAAATTTCAGCGGACGGAATCGACAGCTTCAGATATGGAGTTTGCTACTTGTAAGAAGACGTTATAATCACGAATACAAAGTCGTGTGTGGCATTGCTCCTACTTACTTATGTCAGGTTTCCTTCTTCCACATCTCTTGTCAAACCGTTCTTGGTGATGTGTTATTCGTTTTTTACTACTACACGGGGGTATTGAAATATGTTGTGTTTCCGTTCAAGCACTTGAAGGCTACAGGGAAAGAAGGGGCTCATCAACTTTTTACTAACTTTTCAGTACAATAATTTTAAACTTCCACACCACGTAGAACCTGTTCTTTTACTGATTTTAAAGGCCATAAATTCACAAATCTTGGTACTTTCATTAGAAATGTGTAACTTATTTTCGTTATGGAATTTTAACATACTATAAGGCAAAGAAATTAAAATATTTTCTGACTCCGTACATGTGTACGAAAAAAGGGGCTCCCTTCACTGACCTATTATCTTAAATCTCTGGATTACTGTTAATTTGCATTATCAATAGTCAGATAACAAGGGAAATGTATAAACTATGAACACTTTTGAAGCCCCTGACAAGCACATTATCACGTTTTGCAGTAATCGTAAAAAAAATACCCATTTCTTTAGTAACTATTACGTCCATCACATCCCGTAACAAAGGCCAAAGTTCATTATCCATGAGGAATTTTTCAGAAATGATTACATGCCTCATTACCACAGAATCTCATTAACTCTTGGAAGTCTATGAACTTCTCGGCAGGTATGGGCAAAGCTGTTACGGAAGAAAGGCATTGTGCTATCTTGGGGTAATTTAAGTGAAGGCGAAAATTACATCATGAAGAGAATGATGGCCTTACTTTCAAAGCTTCCTCTGGCAGGTCAAATTGGCCGTCAGGATGATTGGAAACATCATGTCTATTTCGTTATGAGCCGATGACCTAGATGTTGGACACCTTTAAACAGCGATCATCATCATCATTATCATCATCGTCATCATCATCATCATCATCATCATCATCATCATCATCATCAATATCTTCGGTGTTGTTACTATGGAGACGGAATCCCAAGCTCTGTTATAAGTGGTGCGGAAGCTCAGCAACGGTCCTCTCTCAATTTTGATCTCGGTTACTGGTAGGGATAGAAATGGTGATTTCTTTGCAAAATCACTATCAAAGACGTTCGTCCAACTCCTAAACATTGTGTGATCAACTGTTACAAGTTCGAACTGTCAGAGCTTCTCACAATCAGTTTTGATGATAGAGATCCAGTTACTAAGGACAAATACCTGGGCTTTTGAATCACCAAACAAATGTTATCGTTTTCAAGATAGAAATGGCCACTTACTGAGAAAGTTATGCTTTTCCTCAACGTCCGCCATGTTGAAGAGAAACCGAAAGACCGGGCGAGTTGGCCAAGCGCTTAGGGGCGCGCACCTGTGAACTTGGATCCGGCAGATAGTGGGTTCGATCCCCACTGTCGGCATCCCTGGATATGGTTTCATGTGGTTTCCCATTTTCACAGCAAGCACGGCCACGGCCGCTTCCTTCCCACTCTTAAGCTTTTCCTATCTCATAAGACCTATCTGTGTCAGTGCGACGTAAAACAAATTGTAAAACTGAGAAAGAACATCCCGCTACTAATTTGTAAGTTTTTAAGTTATCGTGGCTGCGTGTTTTTCACTGTCCAGGCAATCTCTTCCACGGAAACAATGGCCCCTACGTGGTCACACTCTTTCGAAAAGCTGTTTTCTATACCCGCGGCGCATACTATCCGCAGGGAAGGTAACAATCCTTTCAGTATGTGGGTAAGTCTCTTTGATTACTTACAATATCTCTGCAAGCCGCCCTTCTTTCTCTTACTAGTCTGTTCATATTTTGCAAATATCGGCATCTTCGCTGAGATTACAGTGCAACACATTTTCACAAAACGGAACGAAAATAGTCATGAATGCTCTCCTATTCGGAACTAAAATTGTTAGTAAGGTTATAGGCCTAAGTCGTCGTTTCAAAAGAGTATCTGTGCTGTCAATGTTCTGTATAACATTCGGCGCTTGTAGACCCTCACCCAGACTTCTTCGTATACAGTAATAACATAAGTTATTTGCCCAAGCGAGCGGGGATAACTGTGGAATTAAATTATTATTATTATTATTATTATTATTATTATTATTATTATTATTATTATTATTATTATTATTATTATTATTACCTATGTGTATGAATTCAGCCCATTTCTACGTCTGGGTGTCTTTCCTGCCGCTAACCCAATGTGGAGGAATGTACTCACTATTGCGTGCTTCCGTGGTAGTTTTCAGTGTGATATGTTGTGTGTAGATGAATTTATGTATTAAGTTAAACACTGACACCCAGTTCACAAATCAGAGGAATTAAATATACGCAGTTCAAATCCCCAACCCGACAGGGAATCGAACCTGTATTCTTCTCAACCGAAGGCTACACGCTGACCAATTAAGGTGCCGTATATAGAATTGCATCCTGCCTCATATAAAGTAAGCAATACAAATATTTATGTATGCTGTAAGATGTAATATGTGAATTACTACTTACTGCGCTTGCTGAGCTGAAGTGTAAACGGCGAATTAGATTCCTCTGGAAAGTCATAGGTCCAATTACCCGTCACAAAGTTAAGAGATTTAGAAATGAGACTTTCACTTCTCGAAGGGCACATAAACTTGGTATATACTCAAGCACACCGGATATGATAAACACGTTAATTACTAGGGGCGAAGATGATCAAACCGAGCTCGATATCTGCAGTCGATTAAGTGCGGCCAGTGTCCAGTATTCGGGAGATCGTGGGTTCGAACCCAACTGTCGGCAGCACTGAAGATGGCTTTCCGTGGTTCCCATTTTCATACCAGGCAAATGATGGGGCTGTACCTTAATTAAGGCCACTACCGCTTCCTTCCCACTCCTAGCGCCTTCCTGCCCCATCGTCACCATAAGACCTATCTGTGTCGGTGCGACGTAAAGCAAATAACAAAAAAAAAAAAGGGATGATCAAGCTTAGAGTTAACAACTCTACACCACTAATTATTTTGTGTCGAGATTACGAATAGCCGGAGCCTTTACTCGCTATTTCTACATAGGCCTTAATGACCTGAAAGGAAGGACACTTTTATAGCTGTCATTTACTACACTGGCGTTTCGATTCAGCTCAGTTGATAGGCTCTTAGGATGACAAGGGAAACTGATGGGGGAGACATGAATATCTCATTTATTCCTGACATTTCAAATTCACTTAAAGCTAAAGCTATTATAAGATATTGAGTTCTGCTGTTTATCATGACATGAACGTGCCCTCGAGCTGCAAGGTTAGAGAGCGTACTTTCCTCGGGTGAAGTGAGGTTTTTTTGTTTTCTGGATGACGTGTTCGTGTGGGGCAAGAAGTTAAAATAGCCTGCAGCCGGCCATGTTGGTTTTGTAACGTCCAGCGCACTCTAGTATGAGCATGGGGAAGGGGAGAGAAAGAGTTTACACTCTCCTGACGAGGAGGGGAAGGAATGGGCGGACATCAATCTGCAAACGCTAAACCTTTCTAAAATTAGAACCCGTCACATCTACACATGCCATTTACTTACTTACTTATATACTTACTTACCTCGTCGTTATGCCCATTGATCAATAAGCATGAAAAATATCCGCATGTGCCAGACTTTACGATGTACGTAGGGTTGTCGAGCTGAGGCCGTAAAAGCCGACCCCTGTTCACCCTAAAATAGACTACGTGTGTTCAATTCTCCATCAGGAAGTTATTAATCTTATAAAACGAGTTTCTAAGTCTGGTGAGGCACCTCACACTGGGGTTCTCTGAGCCCACAAAAGAAAAGAGTTCCCAAGTAATTTTCTGGAGAGTGGGAGTCCGGGCATATGACTGACCACTCTATCCCATCAATTGCCGAAGTTACGAATAATGGAATACATACATTACATTCCTCCTACACGGACCTACATTGGTCAATGGCTTGTCACAAAGGCAGTTTCTGTTCGATCCTGAAGCGAAGAATCAATTTGGAATGTTATAAATGAAAAGTCACGTGCGCGGTCTGTGTGCGTGTGTGTAATTCGGATTCTTCGTAAAACGGAAGTCCTATAGTTATGATCGCGATGTCAACAGTCACATGAAACTGAAGGTTTCCTTTATCCTTTGGTGTTTATTAATCTTCAATGTTTGTACGGAGATAACATCGGCTTTCACTGTTTACAAGTAGGGACTTCGAGGGCCCTGGGACCGCTGTGAAGGACCTCAGTATCTTTGAAAAGCGGTGGAAAACCGGAGTCTGGTTAAGACGCAGCAGGTCGTTAAGCATACTATGTACAAAAATGGGTTTTAAAACTAATGTAAATGGTGAATCTTGTAGCAGTTGTATAGTATTATTTGAAGTGATCCTACCTACGGTATACGAGTTGATTATATGTCGTCATTCCTATGTCAAAACCGCGAATGTGACAATGCTGTTCCTGGCAATTATCTCCCTTAAGACTTTTCACGTCTGCCAGCCACATATCGATATGCAGTCCATCAGACCAATTTTCGTTGAGTTCGTTTTCCTATGCGCATGCGCAAAGGAAAATGAACCTTAAATACATCATACTCTAGGAGGGGATAAATTCCTAGAGTACGGTACAGTAAGGTCCATTTTCCTTTACACACATCACAGGAAAATGAACTCAACGAAATTTGTTCGCGATGGACTGCATCTCAATATGTGGCTGGCAGGCGTGACCAGCCTTAAGGGAAATGATGGATAGGAAGATCATTGTCACATTAGTGGTTTTGGTACAGGAGCGATGATGTGTAAGTACAGAGGATATTATGTGTAGAATTGTGTAAATAGTATACATTTATTAAGTATGAGCTGTGTGTTTAATAGGAAATTTGTTACTGTAAATTGTATAGTACTGTATTTTAGGAAATTTTCTTCTTTTTTTAAAATTGTGAAACTTAGTGCTTATAGTAATGCATTTTTGTGTATTATTTGCCACCGAGGTAGACACCCCATTTGCAAATAAAGTGATATTGATGTGACTTGATTTGAATATCACCCAGAGCGTCGGCGTGTGGTTTGGGCAACGTAGCTGTAATCTTGCATTCGGCAGATAGTAGGTTTGAACCCCACTGTTGGAAACTGAAGATGGTATTCCGTGGTTTCCCATTTTCAAAAAAGCAAATGCTAGGGCTGAAACTTAATCACTTCCATGGTCATTTATGGGCTGGGAAGACTTTGTAGAAAACATACGAGCTGTTCGACTAAGTGGTATGTTCCGAGCTGTCAGTGGAGAGATGACGTGGAATGACATTTGTAGACGAATAAGTTTTAGTGGCGTCTGTAAAAGTAGGAAAGATCGAAATATGAAGGTGATGAAGAGGGAAAATTGGGGAAAATATTCATCTATAGGAAGGGGAGTTAGGGATTGGAATAACTTACCAAAGGTGATATTCAATAAATTTCCAATTTCATTGAAATCATTTCAGAAAAGACTAAGAAAACAACAGATATGGAATCTGCTACCTGGGCAACTTGCCTAAATGCAGATCAGTAGTGATTGATTGATTTCTTTTACGTCTAGTACCTTCCTGTCCCATCGTCGTCACCTATCTGTGTCGGTGCAACGTAAAGCAAATTGTAAAATATATATGTAATATTGAGCTCACCCTTAATCTTGGTTGGAAGGAAGCAAATTCTTTTACGTAAAGTATTAAACGAGATTTAGCAAAAATATCACAGCACCAGACTATTGTAGCTGACCCATCCTGTTGCTTGGAAGACCTTGTTCCGAATTTTAGGCTAGACAACTTACTTCAATCTTGCGCTGAAAGTTTCAGCGGACTTCTGATAGTTTCACTAAGGTTAGGTCACAATTGTCTTTCTTTTTTATTAATTTAAATAGTTTTAATATCTTAGTCTCCGTAGTACAGTACGTGGAATAGTAATAATAATAATAATAATAATAATAATAATAATAATAATAATAATAATAACTGACCCATGCTTAAGAGACGTCGGGTTGTTAGAATTGTCCTTTCACAGAACTTGCACAATGTGTTTGAAGACAATGGGACGGAGATTTCGCATTTAAGACGATCATAGCCGGACACTTGGACGCTTGCGTCACCAAGGAGCTGAAATCATAAGCTAATTATATGAAACCTTCTGTCAATATTAAATATTGATTTTTTAATGCAAGAGGTTTCTATGTGCAAAATCTTATAGGCGAAAGCATCAGGCGTTTGGGCTCGCAGTTAATGCATCGAAAACACCTTCAAATGCCACTGTCGGTAGCCGACATCCATCATTCCATTACTGAAACGTCTAACGCAGGGCCTCTCAGGGTGCATGCGCGTGGTGCATGCACTGTGCACGGTGCAAAAGACGACTTGGCTTGGTTGACCAGAGTGCAGACCCCCCACTCCTCGATTTGGAGCAATAGCGCTTACTCTCTCTTTCCTCACGCCTCTCTCGCTCGCTCCGCCTGTCTCCCTCTGCCCCACTTGCGCCGTAGCGCTCCAAATCCGGGCTGAGTTGAGCCGAGTATAGCCGAGTAGAGCCGAGCTTAGCCGAGTAGCCAAGAGACGAAGCGTTGATCCGAGCTATACCGAGCGGCACCGATGCACAGTGCACGGAGCTCTTGCGCCTCGCTCTGCACGCGTGAGATTTTGGGCGTTTGAGGGGCCCTGGTCTAACGTATCACCACCATCATCATCATTATCGTAATCACCATAATCGATCGATGATGAGTTTCTAAGTAGTCAGTCATACAGAGAGGAGTTCCCATATAGCATACTCAGTGCATTATATAGTAACTTTCTTATGCAAATTTGCATTAAGAATTTATCTTGAACTAACTATTATTGTTCATTTATTTATATCTACTATATTGAATCAAACAAGCAAGACTCAGTCTCCACAAAATTAAGTTCATGAAGCTACTCGTCGATGTGTAGTATACCGAAGTTTTACTGTAAAAAACCTTTGGAGAATGGAAACTATAAATGCTATTCAGACATGTTTCTTATGGCATAATATGAAGATGGTCTTCCGTGGTTTCCCATTTTCACACAAGGCAAATACTGGGGTTGTACTTAAATTGACCACGGCCGCTTCCCTCCCATTCCTAGGCCTTTCCCGCCCCATCGTCGCCATAATACCTATCTGTGTCGGTGCGACGTAAAGCAAATAGCAAAAAAAAAAAAAAAAAAAAAATCATAAAACTGGTCCATTATACACTTAAAATACCCTGCACATGACTTCAGAACGGTAGCAGTGCATCTATACCTTCCCATTAAGCCAATAAAATGATGATACTTGATGCTTGTTGTTTAAATGGGCCTAACGTGCCACTAAAACTTGTTAATGTATTACTGATCGGGCTTATACTAGTGTTAAACAGGCTTAACGCATTCTCTTCTCATAGACAATGTATTAGGCACCAGCGTACTTTTCATTCTAAGAAGACTAAACTTTGGAGTGTTCAATGATTGTTTTAATTTTGTTTATCCCAGTGTAATCCTAGAGGGAATAAAAATTAGGTCATATAGAAGAAATGTAATTTAGCTCTTGAAATCGGAAAAAAATATTATTGAGCTGAGTGGCTCAGATGGTAGAGCACTGATTTTATGAGAAAAAGTTAGCAGCTTGGACCTTATGTCATTTCTGTGGAAAATGAAGGATGCTCAGACATGCCATCCCCGTATTGTTAGATTTAACGGCACGAAAAGAAAACTGTGGAAATCAAATTATACATTCAAATGAAAATAATCGTTTCCAAAAGCGGACAAGCTTCTAATCACGTATCTTACCTGATGGTCCCATATTACTTTATTTATATCTACTGTTGATATCGTAATAATAGCCTCTAGACTTCCGGGCACATTAAATTTCATATCGAAAATCCCACACGCATCGGTTGTGATGCGCACCTTGGTGAGCAATCAATGACTATTATTCGATTGTCACGCCCCCACGCTTGCTCTCAGCTAAATAAAACAAAAGAAAAACACCTTCGAGCGCTTGGTAACTTTGTCATACCTGCATTCAATAGAAACGTACAATTTACATTTTGCTTTATGTCCCACCGACACAGACAGGGCTTATGGTGACGATCGGATAAGAAAGGGCTGGGAGTGGAAAGGAAGTGGCCATAAACTGAATTAAAGTACATCTCCGGCATTTGACCGGTGTGAAAACGGAAAACCACGGGAAACCATCGTTAGGGCTGCCGACATTGAGGTTCGAACTCACCATCTCCCTAATGCAAGCTCACAGCTGCGCGAACTTAATCGCACGGCCAACTCTCTCGGTAATAGACACGTAGACCGTTATAAATACGTTACAAATTGAACGGTACGAAAATTGACCTTAACTAATATGTTTCCCTAAAGCTGAGGAGAAAAAATTATCAGAGTACCTAAGACTAACGTGACAGATAGTCTTCTTATGAGCCAGGCCTACTGCAGCCACATGCAGTTTGCCAGGTGATCATGATGTGGGTGAATGAACACACTGGTGTCGCTTCAATTTCTCCTTGCCATTGTTATGCCAAGCCCACCCACATACATTCACACAGCACCCCTTAAGCCACCATACTCTCTAGTGCAGGAGGTTGCGGCAAAGGGTGGAGAGGGATGGTTTTGCGGTTCACTGACGCTCTGGTATTCGCCAATTGGATTTTCACTGCCGTCTCAGAGATTCCATTGCTGAGCTCTGTGGCATGCTCCACAGAGAGACTGCCGCTCGACTAGATCCCCCTCCATGAGCTCCTAAACGCTCTGCGCAACCCAAATATAAACCCGGTTCTCTTTAATATCACTGTAACCTAGCAAACTCCGAAATTCTTTATTCTCCTTCCTGAACGAAGCAAAATCTCAGATGTGTCAAAGGTGCTTAAAGCTCGGCATATGGTGCTATTGAATAATAATAATAATAATAATAATAATAATAATAATAATAATAATAATAATAATCAAGGATATTATTTCCATGTAAATGATTTTACAATAGTAAAAATTAATATTTCGCCACATCTTCATGAATTATGATATTTGGAGAGGTTTGTGAATTACTTATCTTCCATATTTTTCCACATGTTGAGGTTGAGGTAAATACAGTTTTAAAACATATTTTAGTAAAACTTGCCATCCTTTATATAGTTGAAATTATTTTAAATATTTTTTATGGATTGAAACTTATTCTCGGCAGATATTCACCTAAAATGTATTTCTGTATTTCAAAGCTGGATTATAGAATTTCTATGGAATCTTAAAAAAAAATATTGTACGCTATGCACAATCTTCAGTTTATTCCGGGGCCACGGCTTAGGATTTTTCAGTAAACCCCCGTGGAAATAGAATTACTTATACCTAGCCATAGCAAGCCTGGTTCAAAATACACTGACTGACAGAGCAAATGCAACACCAAGAAGGAGTGGTCAGAACTTTATGCCAATTGCAGGGTAGACTGACGTCACTGAGGTATGCTCATGATGTGAAATGCGCCGCTGTGCTGCGCACGTAGCGAACGATAAATGGGACACGGCGTTGGCGAATGGCCCACTTCGTACCGTGATTTCTCAGCCGACAGTCATTGTAGAACGTGTTGTCGTGTGCCACAGGACACGTGTATAGCTAAGAATGCCAGGCCGCCGTCAACGGAGGCATTTCCAGCAGACAGACGACTTTACGAGGGGTATGGTGATCGGGCTGAGAAGGGCAGGTTGGTCGCTTCGTCAAATCGCAGCTGATACCCATAGGGATGTGTCCACGATGCAGCGCCTGTGGCGAAGATGGTTGGCGCAGGGATATGTGGCACGTGCGAGCGGTCCAGGCGCAGCCCGAGTGACGTCAGCACGCGAGGATCGGCGCATCCGCCGCCAAGCGGTGGCAGCCCCGCACGCCACGTCAACCGCCATTCTTCAGCATGTGCAAGACACCCTGGCTGTTCCAATATCGACCAGAACAATTTCCCGTCGATTGGTTGATGGAGGCCTGCATTCCCGGCGTCCGCTCAGAAGACTACCATTGACTCCACAGCATAGACGTGCACGCCTGGCATGGTGCCGGGCTAGAGCGACTTGGATGAGGGAATGGCGGAACGTCGTGTTCTCCGATGAGTCACGCTTCTGTTCTGTCAGTGATAGTCACCGCAGACGAGTGTGGCGTCGGCGTGGAGAAAGGTCAAATCCGGCAGTAACTGTGGAGCGCCCTACCGCTAGACAACGCGGCATCATGGTTTGGGGCGCTATTGCGTATGATTCCACGTCACCTCTAGTGCGTATTCAAGGCACGTTAAATGCCCACCGCTACGTGCAGCATGTGCTGCGGCCGGTGGCACTCCGGTACCTTCAGGGGCTGCCCAATGCTCTGTTTCAGCAGGATAATGCCCGCCCATACACTGCTCGCATCTACCAACAGGCTCTACGAGGTGCACAGATGCTTCCGTGGCCAGCGTACTCTCCGGATCTCTCACCAATCGAACACGTGTGGGATCTCATTGGACGCCGTTTGCAAACTCTGCCCCAGCCTCGTACGGACGACCAACTGTGGCAAATGGTTGACAGAGAATGGAGAACCATCCCTCAGGACACCATCCGCACTCTTATTGACTTTGTACCTCGACGTGTTTCTGCGTGCATCGCCGCTCGCGGTGGTCCTACATCCTACTGAGTCGATGCCGTGCGCATTGTGTAACCTGCATATCGGTTTGAAATAAACATCAATTATTCGTCCGTGCCGTCTCTGTTTTTTCCCCAACTTTCATCCCTTTCGAACCACTCCTCCTTGGTGTTGCATTGTCACTGTCAGTCAGTGTATTAGCAGAACATTTGTGCCAATTGTGTTAACCTTTTCTATTCAGTACTTCACGAACCATCACCAGTCACATACGAGCTTTGAGCGCATCTTCATAGTGACTTGTATATTTATTCATTCATATATTAAATAGTTAAAATGCCACGAGATCGTAACATATAATAATAATAATAATAATAATAATAATAATAATAATAATAATAATAATAATAATAATAATAATAATAATAATAATAATATTAATAATAATAATAATAATATCAAACATCTGGGTGACAGAAGCGTTACCTAGCGACTGGACTTCAGCTATCATCCACCCGTTACACAAAAAAGGCGACAAATCAGATCTCAACAACTACAGAGGGATTTCCCTTGTATCAGTGACGTATAAGATACTCTCCAAAGTATTACTCACAAGAGTAGAGGCTCAACTAGACTCCTGCATCGGAGAGTACCAGGCTGGGTTTCGCAAGTCAAGGTCATGCGCCGAACAAATCCTGAACCTCAAAACCATCATCACTTACAAAAACCTAAGCGCCTCACCCTACGTGGCAACATTTGTTGACTTTCAGAAGGCCTACGATTCAGTAGATAGAGAGTCACTCTTCCAGGCACTCGCTGAACTGGGACTAGATAAGAAAACCTTGAATCTAGTGAAAGCAACTCTTACCAACACTACTGCCAGAATCAAATTCAGAGGGGAACTGTCCCAGAGATTTGAGATCAAAACAGGTGTTAGACAAGGGGATGGCCTATCTCCAATCCTCTTTAATTGCCTACTTGAAAAAGTCATTCGTGAGTGGACGAAAATGCTACAGGATGACTCTGGATTGAGAATTGGCTACAAGAAAGACAAGTTAACAGTCAACTGTTTAGCCTTCGCAGACGACCTTACACTCCTGGCATCCAGTGTGGAGGAAGCTATCCATCAACTATCCTCTCTCGACCACATAGCAGCTAAAGTAGGGCTGAAGATCGCCATCAACAAAACACAGTTTATCACCAACATCAAAGATGCACCCAAATCAATCCCACTGGGGGACAAAACAATACAAAGGACTAACTCCTTCAAATACCTAGGAGAATGGATAACCCCAAACATGAATGAAGATCAGGCCATGAACAGCAGATGCATCAAATTGGAAAATGCCTACCACCTATGTAAGAGTATGTACAAATCCAAATCCCTCTCCCTTAACCTCAAAATCAGGCATTACACTACTGTAGTGAGACCGTCAGTACTATATGCCTCAGAATGCCTAAACATGGTAAGAAAAGGGCAACTTAGAAAACTGGAGCTGAAGGAAAGGAAGATCCTGAGAAAAATCATGGGCCCCATTAAAGAAGAAGGCAAGTACAGAATCAGGCACAACAACGAACTGTACCAACAATTGGAGAGCATTACAACATCTATGAGGAAGAGGAGATTGAACTTCTACGGTCATGTCATGAGAATGGACAATCAGAGGCTCACCTCCAGAATCTTTCACACCATCTCTAGAGGGAAAGCGACTAATGCCAAGTGGGCAAGACTCGTCAGAAAAGACCTTCAAGAATTGGACATTGCTCCCAGTGAAATTTATGACAGGAATAGGTACAGAACGTTGATCAGAACATCAAACTCTCTCCAGTCACTAACAGAAAAAACAGTACGTCCGGGAGGAGGTGTGAAATGGACTCAGGAGCGAAAAGACATTCACAGTGCAAGAATGAAGGAGTACTGGTCAAAGAAGAAAGCTGCTAGAGATAAGAACCACGTGGTCCATAGCAGGCCCAAACGGAACTAAAAAAATAATAATAATAATAATAATAAGATTCAGGGTTATTATTTAAATGTAAATGATTTTACATTAGTAAAAGTTAACATTTCGTCATATGTTTAGCAATTAATATATCTGAAGTGGTTTAGGACATAACTTTACTCATTTGTAAAATTTTGTATATAAGTGATTTTCCGAACGAAGGTCAATCAACGGATGTTAAGGTAATTTTCTGTAATGCCTGATAGAAAACAGTGTCTAGTTCTCAACGGTTTATAGTGCAAAAACTCATTTAGACAGAAAAACACAAGGCCAAAGATTTTAAAAAGAAAGGAAAATCGGATATTTGTATCAGATATTCTACTGAATGTGAAGAGTGTATTCAGTAAAGGTAATTTCATAGATAACCAACTCCACAAGTTAAACAACCCGTTCTTTGATGAGTTCCTGGAATAATACACAGTGTGGATTATGCCAGACCAGTCAATATTAAAGAAGAACAATGCATAATTGATCTATGAAGTAACACTGGAAGAAATAACGAAATTTATATAAGACCCTCCATTATAGATGTGACAGACAACGCAGGGAGGATGATTGGCAACGTTGAATTTCCACACGGATTTTTTTACATACTTGTAAATTATCATTCGTAGATAACTTTTTAAGCGTTTCTTCAACTGAAGTTCCAAATTGATATGAGTGTTACGCTATCAAGACAACTATGTCTTAGAATTCTACACTCAGTTATAATAAATCCCATTTAATCGTTATTGAACTCTAGGCGACTTTCTTCTCGGTTCTGTTGACTTAAATTTGTCACAAAATACGAAAGTATTTGGTAGGTATGATTATTCTTATTTAATTGACTGCTAAAGATACTTATTTACCACATGTGAAATTCAAAGAAAAGAAAGAAAGAAAGAAAGAAAGAAAGAAAGAAAGAAAGTAAAAAGAAAGATCGAATGAATGAATGAATGAATGAATGAATGAATATTTAAGGACGTTGATTTGGTATAAAACAGCTGGAAGTAACTATTGAAGGACTCGCAGAAGGACCGTAGGGCAAACCCGCACCTACAGCAGGTTATGCATTACACATGCCTTGCATGGCTGGTAGCATAACTGTACGGGAGAGTACTAACCCACAGTTATGCAATACGCACAGCTGTCTCTCATACGGAAAAATAATATCTACGGCTTGCCAGGCTTCTATGGCTCGCTGTTTATTTAGCTCTCAGGGATTCACTTTCGACGTTGAGATGTATTAACACATCAATATTATTAATTATCGTGAAAATACAGAGTGCAAATTTAACTACGACATCAATCAATCAATCAATCAATCAATCAATCAATCAATCAATCAATCAATCAATCAATCAATCAATCAATCAATCAATCAATCAATCAATCAATCAATCAATCACCACTGATCTTCATTTAGGACTGTCACCCAGATGTTAGGTGCACTATCAGTTGTTTACCTAGAACTTTCTTAAATTATTTCAAAGAAGTTGGAAGTTTATCGAATTTGTGCCGTAGTAAATTATTCCAGTTACTAATTCCTCTCCCTAAGAACGAATGTTAGTCACAATTCTTTGTTTTCAGTTCCAACTTTAACTTAAATTTTGATCTTTCCTACTTTTGAAAGTTCAGTCAGTTTAAGCTTATTCGTCTGCTAATGTCATTCAACGTAATCTCTGCACTGACAGCTCGGAACATACCGTATAGTCAAGCAGTTTATCTCCAATAATCCCGAGTCCTCCAAGCTCAAAGTTTGCATCATATTTGCAACACTTCTCCTTTTGTCAGGAATAACCCAGAACAAACCATGCTGCTTCCTTTTTAGATCTTCCCAAGTTGCCGATTCCTGGCCGCTTCCTTCCCACTCCTAGCCCTTCCCTGTCCCATCGTCGCCATAAGACATACCTGTGTCGGTGCGACGTAAAGCAACTAGCAAAAAAATTAATATGTGACGGATTATGGACTTCAGGTTGTATATATGTTCCGAGCAACATCTCCCCTTTCTGAACCCACTCTGATATAGTTTCTTCTACCCTGTTCAGTTATATTGTTGAAAATATAGTATAAGCCGCTGTCAAAAGGGATATACCTGTATAGTTGCTGACATATTGCGTTTTACCCTTCTTATGTATAGGATGTACGTGATTAGAATTGAGGAGCTATCTGACGGTGAGATAGCGGCCCCGGTCTAGAAAGCCAAGAATAACGACCGAGAGGATTCGTCGTGCTGACCACACGACACCTCGTAATCTGCAGGCCTTCGGTCTGAGCAGCGGTCGCTTGGTAGGCCAAGGCCCTTCAAGGGCTGTAGTGCCATGGGGTTTGGTTTGGTTTGGTTTGGTTTATGCATAGGATGTGTAAGAGCCACTTTACATTCTTCCGGGATCTTCTACGTTTTCCAGATTTCTTCAAATATGATTAGAAGATCATTTATGATTTACAGTTGAGACCATTTTATTAGATAAGCTGTAAAGGAGTCATCTCCACTAGATTTGTTGTTTTTTCGGTTTTTAATTGCTTTCTCAATTTATTCAGCCGTAGGTCGTGGATATGCTTCTGTGTTTTCATGAATCTCTGGAAATTCTAACTAACTTGCAGTTCGGTTCTTCTCAATTCAAAAGGTGATCGAAATGTTTTGCTGGCATTTGACAGTTCTCGGTGCTGGTTAGGCCCATTCGGCCATATTCATCTATGAAGCAAATACTTCAATGCTGATAGCCCTTCAGGTTGTTTTTAAACGTTTGATAGATATTCTTTGAGTTTTTTTGCAAAGTTATCCTGTATAACAACAAATTGTGATTTTTGAAATGATTGTTTAGTACTCCTTATTAATCTTACTGTTTATTTTCTTTGCTCCTTAAATTGCTCAAAGTGTTCTTTCTTTCCAGAGCATTTTCATTTTTTCCACAGTTTTTTCATTCTGTTGGCGCTTCTTCAAAAGTTTCATTACACCAAATATTATTTTTAGTTTTATTATTTACTATCATAATTATTATTCGGTGAAATTAGGATATTATATTTTTTAGTATTTTTTATCGTTTTATTTCCCATCGTAGCACACAATGTTGCTAGGAAACAATAATAATAACAATCATGTTCTGAATGCAATTTTTGATAAATATGACCTGGTTGTCGAAGACCTGCTTGGTAGTCTAATTACACTACGTTGAGATATGGATTATAAGTTGCATGATTGACTTTGTCCCAAAAGAGTCTCCTAACTGGATATAAACTAAACTAAAAATAATACAAATTAAATAGTTCAAATCAAAATGCAAAGTAAACTCGCAATCATATTACTGTACATTGCAGAAAGAAAACATATTTCATGATGATTGCAGAGTTCTGCAGTATACAACCGCAGCTGTTGTAGTAAAGCAGTGGAATCGAAACGAAAGGTTTAGGCTTACCACAAACGTTGCAAATGGCC
The DNA here is from genome assembly GCF_040414725.1 of Anabrus simplex. NCBI lineage: Eukaryota > Metazoa > Arthropoda > Insecta > Orthoptera > Tettigoniidae > Anabrus > Anabrus simplex. The sequence continues at coordinate 191,465,781 of NC_090267.1, read as the reverse complement.
ACACATCCCACCCCTCTCCGCTTCTGAGCCATCCCTATTGAAAGACGGCTCCTGTGTGCGAGAGGAAGATGAGATGAGATGCGAGAGGCGCAGACCTGTTTGTCACAAATAGGAATCTTGCGTCAGAAGAGAGTGATGAACAAAGATTTTACCTCCACCCCGGGCTACATTTCAGCATGCCATACTGCGGATGTTCCACTTGACATTATGAACCTGTTAAATACATAGAGACTCTGAAGTTGAACTATCAGATAGAGGAAATATTCCATTAGACAACTGTGAATAAAACATATTCTACGATTTAAGTTGTACATTTCGCTAAAATAATATTCACAATGTACCAGTTAAAGAAATGAAATGGCTTACCGAAGACTAGAAGAAATGTGTACGTTATTTAAAGGACTCAATTCAAACATGGGCTACATGGAGATAACCCAATGTATTTATGAATGCTGTAAGTGGTTAATGTGCTAGTTTCTAGAATCTGGATTCGAATTCGAATGGATTGGTAGAATTTTGAGATCAAGGGAATCCATACCAATAACTGGCATTTGGTCGGGGTGCAAAGCAAAACATTAGGTGTTCGGAGTCATTCTCATAATATTACTTCACGACTGGCCGGGATTTATTTACTTTGAACAGAACTCCTGTTGAACTCAATCAGTTGCTATATGCTATGTACCATCCTCACCTGAATTTCACTTATTACACTATCGCCCTGGAAATGATCCCGTTATTTCATTTTCGTATTCCCTATCCGACATTAATTTCCCATAGGTTCCTTTCCAACTGAAACCTTTTTAATCTCAGCAATGATAATTTTCTTGTCATGATTGCGATATTATTTTCCATGCTCCAAGCATTTAGACTGCAAATTTTCAAAGCAGTTTGCGTTTAGGACCGGTACTTCTGTTAACTGTTGTTCATTTACTAAGTATATAGGAGACTGACAGAAATGTAAGCAAAAAGAATAGTATTTGTTAATCATTCTTCATTTTCTTCTGAACTTACTGTGTGTGACTTCAATCGTAATCTGACATCATCCAGAATTGTTTTTATTTTTTCTATATTGAAATTAATACTTCTGTTTTATTTGCCATCGATTCTTTTTTTGGTATTAAAGTATAGCAGATGGTGGCAGAGTTTAATGTAGAAAGATATCACAAGAACCCCATGCCTCATGATAGATTATTTTATTGCTAGCAGTATAACGTCGCACAAATATATTGAAGGTTTTCGGCGACGCAACGATTGGGATTAGGATTGTAGCTGCCATGGTCTTAATTAAAATACAGCCCCAGCATTTTCTTGCTGTGAAAATGGGAAACCAAGCTCTGAAGCCTGTCTTAAGCCACGTTCAGATTAGCAACACTATCTCGCAAAGCGCATTTGAATTCATCCGCGAAGTGATCTGATTGGCTAACTTCAGCAGCTGATGAAATAACAATGGCGCGAGATATCGAATTGTTATTTTAAAATTATTTATCAGTATTACCAACCCTCTAAAGCTCATATACCCGGTTCACGTTGTTTCTGATCACCCTGTATTTACTGGTTAAATGTAAGACAGGCACAGGTGTCCATAACTTCGAAAGATGAACTTAATATGTAGCAGCGGTTATTACGCGCAATACTTATCATCACTACAGCAACGATACCTAGTCTCGAACACAATACCAGTGAGTTGAAAATAAGGGAGTTATACCCCATGAAAAATACTTAGATTAAGGGAAGGTACTAGGCAACAAATGCCACATTCACACGCTAAATGTTTCACTGACAAAAAATGCACAACCAGTGCGTATGCAATTAATAAAATCAATACAAATTTAAATATTTGGTCACAGACACCTTAAGAAGAAGCATTAAAATATAAATTAAAAATTGGAGGGAGACACACCTGAAAATTAAAAGTTAACAAACACATCGATGGTAGGTGGATTGCAGGAAATGTAATAATATAGTGAAAGAGAAATAAAAAACACAACTAATTAACTGAATTCACACCACCTATTTAAAATTAACATGATAAAAATATAAAAACAATACAGTAAGGATTACTAGGAAAAATCCTAGAAAACATGAACAACATATCCGAGTTTCATATGTGCCTCAATCGGATCAATAAACATTTCATAATGAACTAAAGAAAGATCATGGCAAACATTGCTGTCTCGAATGAAGCAATCAATAAGAGGATGAGGAAAAAATGAGCAATGGCAACAGTAAAAAAGGAAGCAAGGACGCAGAAATGTTTAAAACATGTTCCACATCGATTATAGAATATAAATGCTCTTTGTATGTCACGAATCCACTCAAAATCTACTGGACCGATTTCGTTGAAGATTTCACAGTTTCTCCTTATTACTCCTGAGAATAATTAGGAAGTGGTTTGAACAAAATCCGATTGGTAGATTTTTATGATGAGTAATTGTAACACCATCGGCACTGGAGTTGAAAAGGGCGAAAGAGAAAATATCCAAAATTACCGAGATTGAGGTCGGATGTGTGTATGTTTCAGAATAGATCTCAAGTAAACTTGATACACATATGACGTACTACCTGGAAAAATAATGTGGGGATAAAACACCCCTGGGGGAAAGGGTGAAATACACAAATGTAAATAATAAATGAAAATGACTTAATGTCGAATCCATTGTTTAGGAGTTCGCTGAGTTGAACGGTGACACTCTGGATGCCGGTAAGTGATACGTCAGAATGGAGGTTGAGCAGGGCTGAAGGTGAATCTAAAAATAACCGATATTTTGGATGTATGAAGGGACGTTTCAGCATAGCTCTCAAGGAAACTTGGTACACAATCATATATGACTTACTATCTGAAAAAAAAATACTACGGAGATGAAACATCCCTACCCCCGCTAAGGGTGGGAATGGGAGAGGATGGCATGAAACAATAATAAAAAATAACCGATATTAATATCAAATCCATTGTTTGTTTGTGTGTTGCTGAGAAAAACATTGACGTTCTGGATACCGTTTAAGTCTGCCTTCATTGGTACGATGTGCTGAGATTAGTTTGAAAGTAAATAGTCTAAAATGACCGAGATTAGGGTTGAATTCACAGTTTTTGAGGTCACAAGGTTGATTGGTGACAGTCTTAATGACAATTGGAATCATGCACATAATATCTGTAGCGCAACGGGTGAATACATAGAGTTATCACTTATTATAATTTTGATAGGATCAAATACTTCTCAGTCAATTCGAGCTCCCTCAAGGACAAAGTTTTAGTGTAAAATTAAATAATCCAAAACTTGAAATAAAACACATAGAAATAACTCAAAGACTACATAACAGATAGGAAAATAGCAATCAGCGTCTCAGTAAGGAATTCTACAAAAAATTATTACACACATGGTTAAGAAGTAATACAAATCTTAAAGGTAAACATTCAATAACTATCCGGGAAACTCCGGGCACTACAGCTAGTAGGGAAATAAAATAAGCTAACTTAGTGAAACCAGTCATTTTTTTCAAAATTTTAGAAACTTGCATTAATTTTCATGTAAGGACACACGTTATAATGCGCCAAAGATAGGATAACAGAATTGTCATTTCAACTATAACTCAATATAACGGTAAAAGAAACTCAAATAACGTAATTAATGAAAACTAAGTGACACAATAATCATGAAACGCAGCAATAAAACAAAGAAAATCCAAGAAATTGGAACCTCAAGCGAGGAACAGTCAAAAACTAATCAAGAAAAACAATGGGTGATTAAGAACACACGAAAAAATTAAGGTAGAGATTAGAGGTTCATATTTCATCAGAATATGATAACATCGGTTCAAATAGAATTACTTAAAGTAATAACATTATTATTTAAGTTACACGAAAAATTAAATTAATTTATAAGGCAACATTCCGAGTAGGGTAGTGATAACAACAATATGAAGAGTAGACTTAAAACGTAATTGAATGATACGGTTGCAAGTATTATTGAAATTTATATAGCTTACACTAATATATTAAATTAACTGATCATCAATGAAATGAAGCACTAGCTGGTTTCCAAGTCCAATTTATTAAATGGTTGTACAGTTTTAATACACTGCCATGACGGATCAGAACGTACTTGAATAGCAAGACATATATACCAGTCTTTCATCCTAGGAAACAATCTCAATGCAAAACATTTATAAATTAATAAATCACCACAATAGTGGATTCTCATTATGAAGGGAGATTTGTTTTTTTCATTATCACGAATCATTACAGATCTCTAAAATAGCGTAGTACAAGTACTACACTGACACAAACATGGCGTGAAATGAAGATTGGCCTTCGCTAAGAATTACTGCAGTCATTGGAAAAATACTTATCCTGTAGACTGAACGAACGGAATTAGTTGTGTAACACTTTGCTTTGTTTTAAAGAGTACTTAGGCGTACATAATCTCTTATCCTCGAAAGGACCACTTCCTACACGTCACTGTTAAGAAAAAAATCATATTACTTGCTTGAGAGCACTTTAGAATACCACCGGATAAAAGTTCTGCCTTCACAAACACATTGTCTTCGTTTCTGTTACTGTTAACCAGGATCGAGCATTAACTCCTATGATAAACCCACTTTCCCGTCGTGTATCATGGATTCCCACTCCGTGAGCTGCATGAAGAAAGGCTGCCGGAGCCCAGGTAACGCTGCAGATGTTAGCCTGACCTGGGTTACGAGGAGAGAGGTAGAGTTACGCACTAGGTGGACAAATTCATAACAGTCGTGCTCACATTTAGTCGCGAAGTTTCAACAATGCACAACAGTGAAATTACAGTCCTTCGAAACAGTCCCCTCCCATAACTATGCACTGCTGAGATCGGCGATATGTCCAGGAAACTTTGCAAGAAAGCTCCCTTTGGGATGGTGTTCAAAAGTATCTTCACGTTTCGTTGGATGTTAGGAATATCGTCAAATCTCTTTCATTTCAAAGCGAGTTTGAGTCGTGGGAATCGGAAAAAGTCTGGAGGATTGAGATCTGGCAAGTATGGGGGATGTTCAAGTTGCACCAACCACTTTTTTTGCCATGAACTGTTTGACGAGACACCAGGTTTCATCCTCGGTGACAATACAGTTCAAGAAATTTGGTGTCACATTCGCCGTTCCGACAAAATCCTGTGAAGCCTCTAAACATGCCTGCTTCTGATCGTCAGTCAAGTGATGTGGCACAAGACGAGAACACGTTTTTCTCTTCCCTAAATTCTGGGTAACGATTTATCGCACGGATTCACAGTTAAGCTGCAGTTCATCCGCTGTCATGCGCAGAGTTATTCGCCGATCGTTCGTGATTAATGTCCTCAAATTCTCAATGTTTTCATCACTGACGGTGTTCACTGTTCTTCACCTACGGGGGTTGTCAGAAACACTTTACCGGCCTCCTCGAAATCGGGCGAATCACTCGTACACACATTTCAAGGACAGTGCTTGATCTTCATAAACACGTACCAGCATCGCATGCGTTTCTTTCGGTGCCCTGCCAAGCTTAAAACAAAACTGTACCTTGAACGTTTGGTCGTTCATGTTCCAGTTCGCAGTTCAGAACCAACGCACTGAACACGCACTGTGTCAGACAGGTCTTACACGGCACACACACGATGCTCAACAGAACAACGTTGGGAGCAGGTGGTCAAAACCTGCAGCTACGCAGGTGCAGCGTTGCTTGTCGCCAATGTTGCCGGATCGACCGTACTGACTTCATTCACCGAACTTTGTCACAGGTTGTATATTAATGAGGGTAAAACAATAATTTATTTAATTGACACTAATTTCAGTTGATTATCAGGTAGCCCAGAGTTCCATCATCACGTCTCAAAATCATGTCATGTGTGTATATTTCTGTGTGTGTATCTTCATTCATCTCTTATTACCCCACAAACAGACCTTTTCTGTTACACATAGCTGGTCTTCATCTCTTAATTGCGAGTGCGCTGTTGTCATCGTTTTTATCTGTATTTGGCCAGCAATCATACCCGCTAATTCATGTATTTTCCATCTCTGAACTTCCTTGCGGCAGTGTTTGTTCTGCTTGCATCCGTTCTCTCATTTCTGGCTGTTTAATCCTTTCTTTACACACATAAAGACGTTTAAAAAAAAAAAGAAACGTTGTGTCTCTGGAAGGACACACACTGAGAACCATTTTAAAACAAAACATGTTTAATGTTAATTACGTCAAATTTAGGATCATATACCACATTCAATCGAAGGTATGTAATGTATGTCTGACCCTTCGCCTCGTTTCTTGATTCGGGATCAGTGATGAGGTGGGATGACGTAATATGGCAGGCTGTTACGATCTGACACCAACCTCATTTAGGAGTAAAGATGAAATAGAAGATACTGTCATTTTTGGCCGCTTATTGTTATTATATATATCGTATAACTCAAATTCGGAGGAATTTGTTTTGTCTCACTAGACGCATGTTCGACCATTATTGTAAGTTGATGTTCATTTAATCTTCAATTTCCACGAAGTTCTGATATATGGTACTATATTACCAAAATTTCAAACATATGCTGTAGGTGCACGGATACGTGCAAGACCTTACAAAAGTTCTGAACTTATATAACGAATTGGATTTCAGGAATACGTGTACGCTGTGTGAAATGCTAAACGTAGTTTTAATACAGCTAGATTACCGGGCGAGTTGGCCGTGCGCGTAGAGGCGCGCGGCTGTGAGCTTGCATCCGGGAGATAGTAGGTTCGAATCCCACTATCGGCAGCCCTGAAGATGGTTTTGCGTGGTTTCCCATTTTCACACCAGGCAAATGCTGGAGCTGTACCTTAATTAAGGCCACGGCCGCTTCCTTCCAACTCCTAGACCTTTCCTATCCCATCGTCGCCATAAGACCTATCTGTGTCGGTGCGACGTAAAGCCTCTAGCAAAAAAAAAAAAAAAAAATACAGCTAGATTTTCATATATAGCGGTGGCATTGTGTAATATGAGACATGAACTCACTATACAGCTAATCAACCAGTTTCGCATAACCAGCTCGTCACTCGAACATGTTTTGTTAGAATCTAAGTTATAATTGTAATGACAGCTGTTGACGCCTAATGTTATGTTATTTACATTATGATACCTGCATTATATTAATTATATTGAGCAGAGAGCAAATCTATTTGTAGCAATTAACAATTATTTATTCATAATGTAATATACTAATTTCAATTATGATATTTAAAATACCAGATTTTAAAATTCATTTGTTTCGTAAATTATGAATAATTATTCTCTAAACGGTAAAGCGTAAATCTCTCTACTTTGTTTCCCACTGATGTCCACGTATATATATATATATACTTTTTTTGTTACTGAGCTGAAAATTTATTAAGGGAAGTAAATATGATTATCAGATTTGTTTATTTTTATATATAATTATATTTTATGCAGCATGCGTCCTGTATCACGTCAAACTCGCTTAGGAAGTAGGATTTATTACTGTCACGGGTGGACTGGACACACTATTTCATTATCCCGTTTGTGAGCTGGTGCGCTCTGCAAGTATTTGTTGGACCATTGTAATACAGTATGTTGCATGTCAATGTTGGTGCAATGGATACAATCGCGATCACATTAAGAAAAGTGGCCTTTCAGATGAAGGTATATTGCTGAATAGTTTGAACCATAATAGGTACCTTAAGCATTCCTTCCGATTGCCAGTTCTCTCCTGATTTTCAACATGAAATTGCATCGGGCGAGTTGGCCGTGCGGTTAGGAGCGCGCAGCTGTGAGCTTGCATCCGGGAGATGGTGGGTTCGAATCCCATTGTCGGCAGTCCTGAAGATAGTTTTCCGTCGATTCCCATTTTCACACCACGCAAATGCTGGGGCTGTACCTCAATTAGGGCCACGGCCGCTTCCTTCTCATTCCTAGGCTTTTCCTATCCCATCGTCGCCATAAGACCTATCTGTGTCGGTGCGACCGAAAGAAAAGTAGCAAAAAGCACGAAGTTGCACATTCCATGCAGTCAAGGAAACATCTCTCAACACACTATGTTGAGTTACGGATCAGCGATACGAATATGCTCAGTGTCACTTTCGACAATCCATTTCTTTCCCTGTTGAAATAAGTAGAAGGAAGGTTTGTATTAATACGTCCATCATTTACTTTTCGTATTAAACTCCATTGACATTTACTTACTCACTACAACTTCATATAAATCAGAAGTTATTGGAATCCAAACTCATTAAACTTTTGTTTCCCATTTTAAAATTTTCAACAATTGACAATAAATTGAATTAACGCGTGACGTCTATATGTTAATATTTAATGTCAACATTTTAATAGGTTAGGAACAAAACTCCTCTTGCTCGGAAACAACTACGGAGTAACTCTTAAACTTGGAATATGATACACAGTACTGCACCTAGTACCTCCTGGCAGAAACTCTTCAGTTACAAACATCCGCCCATTCTGGCCAACCTCGTGAAGTGTGGCCAAACGAATAGGCCGAGCAATTTGTTTTTCTTTAAAAGTAGACAGTGTGACAGTGTGAACAAGTGTGTATCTTCCTTTCTTTATATAACTTGTATATTGACACAAAAATAACTTTCAAGGAATTGGAGATTTAACCCAAAATACCATTCCTTTCCTTAACAATGCTCTCCATCCACTGCATTCTCATTACATTATTAAGTGTCAGCCCCGTGTTAGCTCCTTTCGGTACTTCCTTCCCACTCCTAGCACACTGCCTAAGATGCAATGTAACGTTGAAGACGACGTAAACCCCCAGTACCCGAGCCAGAGGAAATAACAAAAGAAAGTTATATCTAAGAGTAATGGTTATAAGTATCCACTTCAGCCTACCCACTTGCTGTCTTCGGATCCGATCACTTATGAACTTGTATCGCCGTGATTACCTTTCATGCAAATAAAGCGCTTGCGTTGTTACGGCACTTCAAAGAAGGTTAGAAGCCAAGTAATAAACGTTCCTTGCGATTTACTTAATACATAGAATCAGTACTGAGACATTTACATTATGGTTATGCCATGAATATCATTATCAAGTCAAACCTTATACACAGACCATTGTGTTTGCATGGATGGGTAAGCAAAAGTGCAGTGAAGACATGATTATGATACTTAGTAAACCAACCACTGTATAAATATTATCAAATATAAATTTACTGGTTAGCGTTTAATAGTAATAACAGTAATAGTGAATTGGGTGTAGAATGTGACTATTCAAGATACGTCTGACTCTAACATCCAAAACACGAGACATCAATAATATTACGATCGGGAACGACAGGAATTGTTTACATATAGCTCGAAATGTTAATCCTCTCCAAGTACCTACTTATTATGGATTAGCTAGGCAGTTAAAGCCCGTCGTAGGTATAATTCTGTTGTTTGGAGACCAATAATGAAATATGCGTCGCAGTGATCGTAGAGCAGATACGCATTATCACATATTTATTATACACGGCCATAAAAATTATGAGACTGTGTGAAAAGGAAGAAGTGTAAAATACGCTCCGGTGTATTCAAACACTGTAGGTATATCTCGAAGGATGACGGAAAGTTATGCATTCTTCGATCACTGTGCAGAAAGGAATCCGTCGTCTCTAAAATACATTTCCAATTTTAATTATTGGGTTAATCATAAGAAGGTGTCGTTAGCGATTATGGGACAGCTGCTTAATCCGACTACCGTGTATTCTTGAGGATGAGCAGGAATGAAACTTAACGGCTACATTTGACTATGGATATTGTATACATTTAATAACTCCAATAAAATAATTAAGTAAAACTAACTATGAAATTAATAAACAAAACGATGTGAGAATGTCAACGTTTGTACTACTTTAACTACAATACATGACGGACATTTCACAATAATTCTAGCGAGTGTAACTAGTACAGTATTTCCTCGCACGTCCTTTTCATTATTTGGTGCTATAGTATAGTTTGTACTTGTGGCAATCTTCCTAGGGAGAAGTTGTACTAATAATAATAATAATAATAATAATAATAATAATAATAAATACATCGCAGTAATCGTAGAGGAAATGCGTGTGATCACATATTATACATGTTGCACCCATGGAATTAAGCCCGACAAAAGGGTGCAATGGTCATAAAATTATGCGACTGCGTGCATAAAAAGACATGTGTAGTACTTGTTCAGAATACGGAAGGTATCACTCGAAGGTGACTGAAACAAAGATACAGTTCAGGAAATGAAACTGACTTACCAGCTAATGAAATATTTTTACAATAAAAATCACTATCAGAAAAAAATCCAGCACAACAACACTGTCATAGAACTGGGGTGCCTTTTTTGTAACGGAATGTTAATCTTTATCGTAAAAGGAGAAACTGATGACATGAAGAAAAAGAAAACGAAAATACTCAGTAAGATAGTTGGACCAAGAAACGTTGGCAGTACTTGAATGAGAAGCAGTAATAAATAAATACATTTTTTAAGAAGGAAGTGCGACTGCTTCACTTACATAAAAAATATATGTAAAATTGAATTAAATGAAACAAACATCAATCTTGAAATTAAATACCCATTCGTCGGACTACGTATTCACACTTTGTTCTTACCTGATTACTTACACATACAATTGTTGATGGGCACCAGCTACAAGTCAGTGCAGCAATAATAGAATGAGAGTCTTGAATATCTCTAGGGTGTGAGGTAATAAACTTACCTAGATAGCGTAACCTATAGGTTCTAGCAAAGGGAGATTGTCGTTTTGTTTCCGCATTAAATTTGAGGTTATCTAATTTGACCATTGAAATAAAACGATAAATTAATTTGGTATTGAACAAAATATATTCTTTAAATTACGTCTGAAAATAGTAAGACTTGCTGCCATAAAACAGATGAGAAACAAACTTATGACATTACAACTGAAGGAAACAAGGAATTAAATTTGAATTCCTATTGACAGGACATTTAAAAAATGTACAAGAAATTTATCCCTCACTAGGTCACGAACATTACCTTCAACACTTTGAGTGTTATTACGAAGTATTCCTTTGGATTGTTATCCTGTAAGTATCTCAAGCCCAATTTGATTATGTTTCCTTTTTGTTTGACTGACGAGATATAGCATGGCTTGAAATCAGATTCTCCATTCACAATCACCTTTACAAGTAATTCACTGATAACTGTTAGTCTGAATGCCGACGATTCAGTATTCGGCTGTCATCGAACTGACACAAGAAATCAACCGAACAGACATGCGTAACACACTCCGAACATATAATCCGTTTAGTCGTCACTGAAGATGACGTATCCATATCACTGCTCCTCGTTAGTCTCCTTCCAATTGACTTCATGGCAAGTCTCTCCATTCATCTCCTTCACTGACCATCTGTGGCCTCACTCTCTCCAAATGACTCGCTCACTACCATCTCACTACAACACTCCTTGGCAAGTGTGTCCATCCAAATGACTGACGATATAATATACGGTAAGCTTATACAGGGTGAACTTAAAAAACAACAAACTGCAGGTACTGATTCCTGACTGGAAATGGAGTAAAAATGTCCTACAAACATGTGTCTGGAAATGGACGGTGTGCGTGCAACGAAAACAAATAGTCCCGGAACACAGTACATAGCTGAATCGCAAGCACTTCACAGCAGATGTTCAAAGTGGCGTCCATGGGCTGCAATGCACGCGTTAAGACGTCGTATCATGGATTTCCTCACTCTTTCGCACGTTCCGGCCTTTCGCCGAATAGCGTCACTGGCGTCGTGAATACGCTGTTGAAGGGTCCGCACATCAGGAACTGGTTCAGCATACACAATGCGTTTCAGATGTCCCCAGAGTTAAAAACCTAGGGGTTTAAGTCCGGTGATCTAGGAGGCCATGTAACAGGGCCTCCGCGTCCTATCCAGCGCCTGGAGAAGATGATGTTGAGGTATTGGCGAACTGTAATGCGGAAGTGGGGTGGTGCTCCATCATGCAGAAACCACATAACCTGTCTTATTGCCAAAGGCACATTCTCAAGCAATCCAGGCAGATTATTCTGCAGGAAGTCCAGGTACGCTCCTCCGCTGAGGCATCCAAGTATGTATTCGCCAAGAATCCCTGCCCAAACTTTGATGCTGAACCGATGCTGGTGAGACGCTTCAACCATTCCCCGGGGATTTTCTGTAGCTCACAGATGAAGATTATGCAGATTGACGATGCCATTTCTTGTAAAGGTTGCTTCATCGGTAAAGAGGACTGACGACAGAAATCCCATAACTCTGATGGCCTGGTGCGAAAAACCGTCGACAAAATCCTTACCGTAGAGGGAAATCCGCTACTGATAATCCTCGCACTCGCTGCAGGTGATTGGGTTAATAGCGATTGTCATGCAGGATACACATAATCGTAGTCTGGCTTACACCATGTTTGCGGGCCACTTGCCTAGAACTTGTACTAGGGTTCGTCTCAATGTCCTGTAGAACCTGTTCCTCCAGATCTGGTGTACGCACAGTCCGCCGCCTTCCTACACGTTCGTCTGTCTGAAAGGACCCATAATCACACAAACGACCAACGCTTGAAACGTTGTGTGATGTGGTTGGTGCCTGTGTGGGTACTTGTTTTGGTATAGCCGTGCTGCCTTTCGACCGTTTCCATTGGCTTGGCCGTACACGAACACCATCTCGGCTTGTTCCCGACATGACTACCGGACCATTCTGCTTACGACAGTACGCTGCTTCCATCACACAGTATCTGAAACAGAAGAAACACACTGCAAGCAGTCAGAGAAAATTTTATTTGTCAGTGTCATCTACCGTCGCAACGATGAATTTCCGGACACATCTTCATAGGACATTTTTCCCTTCATTTCCAGTCAGGAGTAAGTCTCTACAGTTTGTCGGTTTTATTAAAGTTCGCCCTGTATCGGCATTAGCTGACACCCACACGTAATCTCTAAAAATAGTAAAGATGTGACTCCCACCCGGCTACAAATGTTACAGGTTGATGTGAAATTGCCTGAGGCACACTAGGAACTTACCTAAAGAGGAGCTCATCGTTAAATGCATACAATGACATTGCGATGACTCGACAGTTACGGTAGCAGTATTGCAACATGTGTTGCAATGTCAAAAATTATTTCACACAATATATCTATATCTGATATTATGCAGCAACTCTAACTTTACATGTTTTAATGCTAATCTACACACACACACACACACACACACACACACACACACATATATATATATATATATATATATAACTACAATAACGCAAGCGATAACCAATTACTACATAGTGAAATCAGATTACAGAATAGAATTTAACAATAATACAGATAAAATAATAATAATAATAATAATAATAATAATAATAATAATAATAATAATAATAATAATAATAATAATACAGGTAAAATCTTGTAACGGGATTTGAACCGTTACAGAAGTAATATTTTCCAGTAACGACTTGGTTCTTGCAACTTTATGGCCTTTCAGTCTGTAGAAAACACTAATTATAACACATAAAACATTATAACATACCTGTAGAAAAATTCACACGATTAAACAAAGAATGATATGGTTTGTTCCATAAGAACATCCTCCGTTTCTATTAAATCACTTTAAATCCTGCGAATATATGTACAATATTGTTTATATTGCGTAAACGTGTCAATGATTGAGAGTTAGTGATGTTATGAACAAGTAATAACAAATAATGTGTGTAGTATAAACTTTATTAATTTATAGAAATGTTTCTGTACTTATCTAAGCTACTAATGTGTAGTCCGTCATCTACAACAACTTAAAAATTACTAGATGCCGTCATGAAAAGAAGAATTTATTTTTATAGTCACTTCGTCCAAATAAATCTGGAATGACCGTCTAAAATATATTTGAACATTTTGATGATAATTCTAAAGCACAAGCAAGTTGGTTCATTGAAGTGAAAAATGATTTATTGCAAATGAAGACTCTTGAAATTCTAGACATAGGCCCTACATACATTTCACAATAGGATTAGAAAGCTCGGGGATTTTCAGTAAAAGTGTAGAAAGCGTGTAACTCTCTGAACAGATGGAAGAAGAAATTAACATTGTGAAAGGATGAAAAATTACTGGAGAGACCGAATATCAAGGAAGGAGACAAAAGCACGAGGAAGTTATTACGTCGTCCACACATGGCCGTAATCAAAGAAATATTAATAATAATAATAATAATAATAATAATAATAATAATAATAATAATAATAATAATAATAATAATAATAATAATAATAATAATGTCCGCCTCTGTGGTATAGTGGTTAGCGTGATTAGCTGTCACCCCCGGAGGTCCGGGTTCGATTCCCGGCTCTGCCACGAAATTTGAAAAGTGGTACGAGGGCTGGAACGGGGTCCACTCAGCCTCGGGAGGTCAACTGAGTAGAGGTGGGTTCGATTCCCACCTCAGCCATCCTGGAAGTGGTTTTCCGTGGTTTCCCACTTCTCCTCCAGGCAAATGCCGGGATGGTACCTAACTTAAGGCCACGGCCGCTTCCTTCCCTATTCCCTGCCTATCCCTTCCAATCTTCCCCATCCCCCTACAAGGCCCCTGTTCAGGATAGCAGGTGAGGCCGCCTGGGCGAGGTACTGGTTATACTCCCCAGTTGTATCCCCCGACCAAGAGTATGCAGCTCCAGGACACTGCCCTTGAGGCGGTAGAGGTGGGATCCCTCGCTGAGTCCGAGGGAAAAGCCGAACCTGGAGGGTAAACAGATGATGATGATGATGATGATGATGATGATGATGATAATAATAATAATAATAATCTATATATATAAAAGCAAGTCGGGCTGGAGCGATGTATATAAAAATATTTAAAAATGAAAAAAGACGTGAATTAATGAGTCACTTCCAGAAATCTCAGAAATTTGAAACTTGGTACGGAGGAAACTGATGACCCCAGGATCCCTAGAAAAATCGGAAATTCTCAAAATTCCCTGAAGGGGGCACGCTGGGGGGGCTCAAATTTTGGGTTCAGCATAAGAACACGGTCGTATAGTATATCCAAAACGATAACCTATAGGTTTCGTGGGCTTAAAAATTTTCGAGAATTTCCTCATTTTTATCCCCTATCCCCCCAAATCAAAATGGCGGCACAATCTGCCAGACGAAGTAGACAATTGAAATTTGGTGAAATTATAGCTTTTGGTCCCTAACCGACGGGAAAATTTCAAGATGTTCAAATTTTTCACTTTTTACCCCCCTAAGGTATCGAAATATATAGGCAATTTTAATGACTGTGCAGACATTCCTTTTGAGCTATTTTTTGGCTACACGGTAAGTCGTCTCACAAAACGGATGGCACAATGTCCCTTCAATTCGGAGTGATCTACAACTTTGGTCCTGTGACATTTTGTCGTATCTCTCTCCCTTATACGTTAAATTTGGCCGTATTTCTGGATTGTTCGTAAATTTGGTGATTTTTACAAGTATATTTCATTGTTTGACACACTTATAAGAATGATAGGATCATCACGTTGTGTGCGCACATTGGCACGATTAAGGGACATGTGTGTACCAAATTTCATGATTCTAGCTTATACATAAGTAGGCAAAAAGTAATGTAAAATGTTAAAAATGCACCCAAATTTCACCCTATTCAAAATTTGATCTCAATTTACCCCCTTAATATGGGAGATACGAGGAAATAGTTTAGAAACAAACATGTAGAGCGATAAATGAGGCGTCTGATGGCGCAAACCGTTTCTTAATATCATAAACTGTTTAGGAGATATGAATCTCGAAGTGGAAGTCTGCACTTTTCAACGTGCTCATGATTATGTGTCATCTATCTATATATATAAAATAACTTGTCCTGACTGACTGACTGACTGACTGACTGATTCATCATCGGCGAGCCAAAACTACTGGACGTAACGAAATGAAATTTTGGGGATATATTCATATTAAGATGTAGGTGCTCGCTAAGAGAGGATTTTTGGATATTCCTTCGCTAAGGGGGTGAAAAGAGGGATGAAATTTTAAAATGAGTGTGTCTATATCTCGAAAGATTAAAAGTTTACAGATGTAAAAATTGGTATTTAGAATCTTCTTTAAAAATAAGGAAACACGTATGTTTTTGTTTTCTGAAAATCCGAATAGGAGGGGTGAAAAGGGGTGAAAATGGGGAAAATGGGTTGAATGGCCTTAATCAGTATACCAGTACTTATATCTCAGAAACTGAAGATATTACAGACCTGAAAATTGGTACTTTTGATCTCTTTCAAAAATAAAGAAACACGTATTTTTTTGTTTTTGAATAATCCAATTAATGGGAGGGTGAAAATGGGGTGAATTTTTAAAATGAGTGAATCTATATCTCCAAACTTTTAAAGTTTGCAGATGTAAAAATTGGTATTTAGAATCTTCATTAAACATAAAGAAACACGTATTTTTTGTTTTCGGAAAATCGCAATAGGAGGGGTGAAAAGGGGTGAAAAAGGGGTCGAAAGCCTTTGATGAGGCTACATATATTTCTGAAACTGAAGATATTACAGACCTGAAAATTGGTGTTTGGGATCTCCTTTAAAATAAAGAAACACGTACTTTTTGTTTTTGGAAAATCCAATTAATGGGGGGGGGTGAAAATGGGGTGATTTTTTAAAATGAGTGTATCTACATCTCAAAACTGTTACAGTTTATAGATGTAAAAATTGGTATTTAGAATCTCCTTTAAAAATAAAGAAACACGTATTCTTTTGTTTTCAGAAAATCCCAATAGAAAGGGTGTAAAAGGGTATATAATGGGTTGAATGCCTTTAATGAGGCTACTTATATTTCAGAACCCGAAGATATTACAGACCTGAAAATTAGTATTTGGGATCTACTTTAAATGTAAAGAAACACGTATTTTTTCGTTTTTGGAAAATCCAAATATTGAGGGGTGAAAAGGGGGGTGAATTTTTAAAATGAATGTGTCTACATCTTAAAAACTTTAAAATTTACAGATGTAAAAATTGGTAGTTAGAATCTCCTCTAAAAATAAAGGAACACGTATTTTTTTGTTTCCTGTAAATCCCAATAGGAGGGGTGTAAAAGGGTAAAAAAATGGGTTGAATTCCTTTAATGAGGATACATATATCTCAGAAATGGAAGATATTACAGAACTGAAAATTTGTATATGGGATCTCCTTTAAAAATAAAGAAACACGTATTTTTTTAGTTTTTGGAAAATCCTATTAATGGCGGTTAAACAGAAGTGACAAATTGGGGTGAATTTTTTGAAAGATTATCTTGGGAACGTAAAATGTTACAGACGTAAAAAGTGGGTGTTTGGAATCTCCTGTAAATGTAAAGAAACATAGGTGATTTGTTTTTGGAAACTCCACTTAAGGGGAACCCAAAAGGGGTGAAATTTTAAAATGAGAATTTTTACAGTATATCTAAAAAACTTAACATGTTACAGAAGTGAAAAATGGTATTTTTATCTCTATTAAACATAAAGAAACGTGTATTTTTAATTTTCGGAAATACCACTTGGGTGGAGGGGGGGGGGTGAAGGTGACTGAAAATGGTGTTGAATTCTTTTAATTAGGCTACTGATATCTTAAAAATGAAGATGTTACAGACGTGAAATTTGATATTTGCAATCTGCTTTAAAAGTAAAGAAACACGTATTCTCGCAAAATCCAATGAAGCGGGGGGGAGGGGGTGAAAGAATTGAAAAATTAATTGACTTTAATTGTATGAGAATATATACATCTAATAAAAACTAAAGTTGTTACAGACGTGAAAATTCGTATTTGGATCTCCTTTAAAAACAAAGAAAAACGCGTTTTGGGGCGGTAGGCATCTTGGGGGGCGGGAGTGTAAAGGAGTTGAATTCCTTTCATGAGGACACATAAATCAAAAACTGAAGAAGTTAGAGTCGTGATAATTGGTATTTAGAAGATCCTTCACTATTAAAGAAACAAGCATTTTTTGCGGGAAAATTCACTTAGGGGGGGGGAGCAGTTTGAAATGAAGTGACAAAAGTAAATTATATTTATGGGGATACTTATATCTCAAAACTGAAGGTAATAGACGTGAACATTGGTGTTTGGAATCTCCCTTAAACATACAGAAACACGCCTTCTTTTAATTTTTTTTGGGGGGGGTGGGTGGCAGTAAAAACTAACGGCGGTGGGGTGTAAAAGGAGGTGAGGCCAATTGATTTTACTGTTCTTAATGTACTTATAAGGATCCTCCGTTGCTCAGACGGCAGCGCGCCGGCCTCTCACAGCTGGGTTCCGTGGTTCAAATCCCGGTCACTCCATGTGACATTCGTGCTGGACAAAACGGAGGCGGAACAGGTTTTTCTCCGGATACTCCGGTTTTCCCTGTCATCATTCATCCCAGCAACACATAATAGTAATAATAATAATAATAAGAAGAAGAAGAATAACATTAATAATAATAATAATTATTATTATAATAATAATAGTAATGTTCCGGACCGTCGTCAAATGTGCGGACAGCGTTGGAAACGGCTCCTGGACGGGTAATGACTAAGAATGCAGCCGGCCGCGGGTTCAGTGCAGCCAAGGCTCCCAATAAGACACCACGCCGGATCTGCTGAAGGATTTTATCCAGATTAAAAATGATTATAGGAATATACGGTATGTCAAAGATTTACGGACCCAACTGACCGGGAAGAATACCTGAGCCTAGCCCGGGAAGTACGAAATCGATTGCTGGAAAGGAAGATTGAAAAATGGGAGGAAACGTGCCGTAATCTAATAGAAAACGAGTCAGATCGGGAATTTTGGTGGATTCTCGATGAAAACGTGTCAGATCGCGAATTTCGGCGGATTATATATCTAAAACAATAAGCATTCAATTATAAATTTCAGTATAATACCGTAGCGAAGCACGGGTACCATGCTAGTAATAATAATAATAATAATATCGAACAAACGTGTCACATTCATCGAAATAAGGCAGAAATATATGCGGAAGAGAACATAAAATAATATATTATATCGTCGCTTAAGAAACAACAACGCATATCTGACAATGCTCTTCCTATCCATTATGTTCCTCACGACTGGTCACGCCTCCCTCCTACACAGGGATATGCAGGCCATCAGAACATTTTTCGTTGTGTTCGTTGAACCTTAAATGCAGTATACTGCAGGAGTGCGTCAGTACGGCACACAAACATGTATTTCTACACTATGGTACGATAAGGTTTATTTTCCTTTACACACACGCATAGGAAAATGAACGCACACAAATTGTTCTAGTGGACTGCATATCCATGCGTGGCTGGGAGTCGTAACCAGGCTTAACGACAATAACGGATAGGAAGAACATTTTCAGATACACAGTTTTGTTTCTCAGGTGACGATATATACATAAACTAGCTGATGTACCCATGCTCCGCATGCGGAATTCTACATTGTATACAGAATTCTAGGTTAGTTAATGTACACGTTGTAAGATTGTATTAAATTGCATAGTTCTTAACGTTACCCTAGAGACGCGACGGCAAAGTCACCAAACGACTTTTCTCATGTGAAGACTGAGTTAGGGAATTTTAATTGTAATGGTAGACTCTCTTGCCTACCATCAGTCACAATCAAGTCGGGGAGTTTTCATTATAATGGCAAACACTCACTGTCCACCTGCCTTTTTACATCCGCAGAGAGACTATCTTCGAGTTTTCCCAACTGAAGTCAACATAGGCCATTACAATGAAGTCACTAGGAATTTTGCGAGAAAAGCAATGTTATCATATGAAATACGCGACCAAATAAAAAAAAACATACATTTTCTCACTATTAGAGAACAGTACTAAGCTGCCGATCTAACAGTCCAAAGGTCCAGAGCTGGAATGACCAGGCCGCAGACAGCTGTGAACACTTTTTTTTGTCAGTGTCAAATAGTAGAGAGTCCCAGGGCGAAAATTATGCCCTTTTACTTATATGTTTCCAAGGAATACCCGATGAGTCAGAGAACCTCAATTAACTTCAGTAACACGGGCAAAATATCTTACTTGGAGGCAATTTTTTCCTCCAGTCCGGAAGAGAAACACCTCTTCTCTGCTAATTTGGAATAAAATTAATGTAGAATTTAATAAAAGTGAAGGGGAAGAAGCTCCTCCTAAGAAACGGCTATTTTCAGGGTTGAATTTTGGGTCATTTAGTGAATTGTGGTGCTATGATTTGGAAAAGGCCGAAATTGTAATTCTAGACCAGGTCATAAGTGAGTCTCTGCCATTATTCTGCAAAGTTCAATTTTATGAGCTTTCGGTGTTTCAGGATTTTACATTTAGTTTTCTTCACTGTTCATTCCAATAGGCGCGTCAGAATAGGGAGCGAATAGCTAGAATACTGTGATGAACCAGTGTGTTACGTACCAGTAGTATCAGAAAACGTATGAACCAGAGGAATGGAATGCTAAAGAATAAAGTTATCCAACTCTCCAGCTATTTCGCTCCAATATTCAGGCAGGCTCTTATACTCGTTACGCAGCAATAAGCCCATCTATCGGAGATGAGTGGCAGCATAAGAGATGAACAACATCACAAAAAACAATGGTCAATGTAATGTTATTGTTGATCAATTTTATGAGCTTTCGGTATTGCAGGTCTTTACATTTATTTTTCTTCTGACTCGGAAATACCGCCATTATCATAGCCGGTACGGTAAATCTGAATAAAATATAAATGATCGGAAATTTTATTCTCTGTAACTTTCATGTAGTACTTTTCGATACGACCAATAACAGGAGTAGGCTACTTAAAAACTAAATTTTAGGTGCCTTGCCCTAAACTACCATTTCATCGAAGGTGAATATAATTATAGTTTAGACTGTATTTTTTTATTCCCGGTCTCTATATACCAAAGTTCATTAAATTTTTTACCCACTTTCTCGTGTCTCGGCGTTGATATGAACTTAGCAAAAAAATACAGATTCACGAATATCTCTGTTATCATAGCCCGTGTGATAAAAATGTATGGCATAAGTGATCGGAAATTGAATTCTCTATAACTTAAGTTTTGTAGTATTTATCGATAGCACCACTAGTAACATAAAAATTTGAGAATTAAATGGTAGGCCTTCCCCTAAACTACCATTTTACTTACCGTGAATAAAATAATCCATAACCTAGATTGTAGTCACTAATTCCCCGATTTTGATTAAATTCTCTTCAGCCGTTGTCTCGTGATACGCATACAGACAGATAGACAGACAGACAGACATGACGGAAAGTATGCATTTCCTCGTTACTGTGGACACGTCAGAATAGAAATACCATTCATTTTAGATTCTGAGCAGTGTAAAGACAAAACTCTTATTTTATATATATATAGATAAGTATCGATTACATTTTTTTTCCTCTTTGCTTTACTTCGCGCCGACACAGATAGGTCTTATGGCGACGATGGGATAGGAACCGCCTAGGAGTGGGAAGGAAGCGGCCGCGGCCTACACTAAGGTACAGCCCCAGCATTTGCCTGGTGTAAAAATCTTCAAGGCTGCCGACAGTGGGGTTTGAACCCACTATCTTCCGGATGTGAGCTAACAGCAGTGCGCCCCTAACCGCACGGCCAACTCCTACGGTGATCAAAGATATAGTATCAAAGATACTTCATGAAATATACAGCCCGAACCTATAAAATGTGGATGCAAGTGCACGACACTGAGTTGTAACGATTGTTGCAGAATTAATAATATTATTCCCTGAGAGGAGATAAGATTTAAGGTTCATCTGGCTTCCTCACATCAACATTTCACTTTCAAACATATGGACTTTAAAACAACGAAATGGAACACGTTGAAATACATAAAATAATACTATTGTGACAAATTCAAAACATTCTTCCTAAATCATCGGGCTGTGTTATGATGAAGTTCTCACTAGGATCTGGGAGCAAACTCGGCCTCTCAGTGCAACACTGCCATTGCATTACCACTCTGAAAGTCTATGGGACTGGGAAAAGGAAAACTTAGGGGAGAATTATGAGATTGGAAAGCGCTCAGCACATTTTTACACTGAAATTTAAAACGAGCGAAGCATGGTGACAGGTGGAGTGAGGTCCACCATACAACTATAACTAAACGACAAGGTAACCTTATCTGGTAAATATGTGATAACGATTAAATGGACAGAATTCAGTAAGCATGAGCATTTGGAATAGACACTATTTCGTATGTATTCCAGGCTGAGTAGAACACATAAAAGTGCGATATTGATGATGTAGGTTGGTTTTCTCGGAGGTCATGAGGTTGGAAGTCCAATAGTCGTGAACCACGAGTGTGAAGTGGGACCGCAGCAGAGGATTTATGTTCATTAACTCTGTGATGGGCTTGCTCGGGAGGCATCACCAATTCAAATGGCGCCCCCTGATTGGGTTAGCGGTTTCCGATTTACGGGCCTGGAGTAGAACGACAGGCACCTCGGGGAAATGCTTGAGCGCCCTCGCAAATCAACACCCTCGGATACGGTCCTACCTAAGGTAAATAGCATTAACGCTTCATTTTCACCACCAGCCAATTTCATGCTTCCACTTTAGTCCCTCTGCTATAATTTACTTTTATTCCCAATGCTATTGTTTCTTCTTCCTCGTTTTGTACATCTCTTCCGTGCTGTATTTGTTCTTTTTTTCTTACATCTTCAGTTGTGAACTACGGAAGTAATAGTTCCTGATTATAAGCGTTCTCATTAATTTATTCGTAGCACGGTTACCGAAGAATTTTCAATTTCTTTTGCTCCTCTTCTTCCATTTTGAACGGCTTTCTTTTATTTTTACATTTATGAGCATTACATTTGCCTCATCATTTGAATCCTTGTGCGAAGTTTCGAAGTATATGTGGAAGAAGACGAAGTAGATAAAAATATTATTTAACTCGAATTTTCACAGTTCATAGTTTCACGCTTCACTATGGAGATCTCAGTTGGCTGACGAATGTTTTCAAGAACTGATATTTCAATTTCTTTTGAGCCCTCAGCCCGAAGATTTGTCAGATCACAAAACGTGTTTCCTCATCAGTTCATAAAATTAAGGTACTTTTAAAACCAAAATGTTAAGAATTATCTAGTTACAATTACATTTAATTACTTGCAACTTAACGATGTCAAAGGGTGGGCACCTGGACTGGGTGAAAACAGTTTGAACAGTTTTTTTATTAAATTTTGTTCGTATAATTTCCTGGGTTGTAATGGAATAAAGTATTGTAACTGTGACTTCAATTGCTGTTACTGTTAACGTAGATTAATGGCAGAATATTCAAGAAATCTAGTGTAGGAATTGTTATGAACGTTGAAGTACTTCGTCTCACCGGGAAATCGTATGAATACTTCACTCTCACAAAATGCAATAAAGCAGTAGGCTATATCTATGTCACATTTTATGAAATTTTCCGAAATGACAAATACAATCCGGTAACAGCTGATCACAGCACGTGAGATAGGCGGAAAACATGAACTTGGGTTAGCGAAGGTTATTTTAGATGTGGAACGTTCAACTGTAGTTCACCACTCACAATTCGAGAACTCTGGAAAAAGAAAACACAAAATACGAAATATTATCCCATGATGGTCGCCAGCCTGCTGTGAGGAGACGGCACCAGCAGGAGCGTGACCTTAGGGCCTGTAGGGCCTGCAGACCAGATCACCACGAAATAGTTCGTTTTTACAATTTGTATGTGGAGGTTGCATCTAGCAGCAGTTATCGTAACTGTGCTGAATATAACACTGCACAGTTGTAAACAATGCTTGCCCTTGCCATATCTCGCAATACCGCCACACGCTCCTCACAAAAGACCTGCATCAAGTTATTCAAAAATCATTACAACAATGAAAATTGATAACAAATTATCATAGTTAGAAAAAAACTTTCCTTATGTGTAGTGTACCTGAGATCGTATTATGTAAAATATTTCCATATCATTTATATTTTTTCACAGATTTATTGAGCAACAATGCATAATTCCAACAATAACTTGATGTAGTAACAATCAGTCTCTTTGCGGGAAATTATTAACATAGTGTAGGCCTACTTACACCAGGCTTATCAGTTGTGCGGCTTGATATTTTTTTAGACTTAATTTCAACATTTTTTATTCAGTTTTGTTCGTATAATTTCTTGGGTTGTAATGGAATAAATTATTATAACTGTGACTTCGGTATCAATGGCAGTGTACAGTTTTGTACTTACTGAAAACTGAAACAAGTTGTGACCACGAATATCTAAGTGCTGTACGGTTGCGTTGGCATTTCATCAGCTTAGCCGTTAAACCACGGAGACAGTCAAATAAAACCTATTAAAACATTATTTTTAATAAATTTACAGTAATGAATAATCCCTTTGTTCATATAATTTGGCAATAAATTGTATTAGTTCTACTTGCTTTTAAGTTTCTCATAGTTATTCAAATCTTTTACATTTCATTTGAGGGGGCCCTAATTTTTATTTTGGCAGGTGGACCCTTATCACGTTTGTTACGTCAATGGATATCAGAACATTAAAAAAAGAAAATAATATAGGCCTACTTTGAACTTATGAGTCGTTAACACTGTAACAAATTTCCAACATAATTTCAGATGAAATGATATGAAATGTCGTATGGCTTTTAGTGCCGGGATATCCCAGGACGGGTTCGGCTCGCCAGATGTAGGTCTTTCTATTTGACACCTGTAGGCGACCTGCGCGTCGTGATGAGGATGAAATGATGATGAAGACAACACATACACCCAGCCCCCGTGCCATTGGAATTAACCAATTAAGGTTAAAATCCCCGACCCGGCCTGGAATCGAACCCGGGAACCTCTGAACCGAAGGCAAGTACGCTCACTTTTCAACCAACGAGTCGGACATAATTTCAGATGAATTACAATGAATGAGCCCGGCGGTTTACTCAGCCTCCACCGAAGGTCAGTACCGGCTTAATTCCTGGGACCACCGGGAGAGTGTGAGCTGTGAGCTTGCATCCGTGAGATAGTGCGTTCGAGCCCCACTGTCGGCAGCATTTAAGATGATTTTCCGTGGTTTTCTATTTTCACACCAAACAAATACTGTGGCTGTACCTTAATTAAGGCCACGGCCGCTTCCTTCCCATTCGTAGGCCTTTCTTATCCCATCGTCGCCGTAAGACCTATCTGTGTCGGTGTGACGTAAAGGCAATTAGTAAAACAAAACAAAACTCAACTCAACTCAACTCAACTCAACTCAACTCAACTCAACTCAACTCAACTCAACTCAACTCAACTCAACTCAACTCAACTCAACTCAACTCAACTCAACTCAACTCAACTCAACTCAACTCAACTCAACTCAACTCAACTCAACTCAACTCAACTCAACTCAACTCAACTCAACTCAACTCAACTCAACTCAACTCAACTCAACTCAACTCAACTCAACTCAACTCAACTCAACTCAACTCAACTCAACTCAACTCAACTCAACTCAACTCAACTCAACTCAACTCAACTCAACTCAACTCAACTCAACTCAACTCAACTCAACTCAACTCAACTCAACTCAACTCAACTCAACTCAACTCAACTCAACTCAACTCAACTCAACTCAACTCAACTCAACTCAACTCAAGTCAAGTCAAGTCAAGTCAAGTCAAGTCACCATTGGTGGCCGGGCATAGGGATAACCACTCCGCTATATCCCACTAAGTGCCGAAAGCGGAATCTGGTACTTTGCACTCCTCCAAGGCCCCTCATGGCCTGCATGGCTTTACTAGTGATTAATTGGGGGCATGATTCTATTTTAATTGCTGATATTTTCCCTGTAGCAATGAGTGACAATTGTTGTGAACTACCACCTATACAAGATACGAAATTGAAGCCATATATATACAGTATATATGAAGGGTTTAATGAACGACGTAATGATGGAGCGGTTTATTCGTTATCAATCTGTTGTGAAATAGTGGGTAGGTTGACGGGTTTTGAGAACGATTAAATGCGAAATTTTTGTGACGATCACTTCGTGCACGTCAA
The DNA here is from genome assembly GCF_040414725.1 of Anabrus simplex. Classification (NCBI taxonomy): domain Eukaryota; kingdom Metazoa; phylum Arthropoda; class Insecta; order Orthoptera; family Tettigoniidae; genus Anabrus; species Anabrus simplex. Next base: position 191,439,841 of record NC_090267.1, on the reverse strand, counting down.
AGAATTTACGCGGGAGATTACTCCGACTTACCAAGATCTCCTAAGAATTAAATAAACATCTTTAAAAATACTATCATTTATTCATAAATGACTTTACCCAATGTAGAATCAGTGAGATCTCACTTTGGACAAATCTTCAAACTTAATTGAAAATTTGTGGTGTTTCGTTCATTCTATATTATTTGGACTGCGGCATATTGTTCATAACACACTCATGTACCTTGGGCTTTTAAACATTCACTTTCGGTTAAACTGGCATTATAACAATGAAGTCTTTTGCACTTGCTTTTCTTCCTCTAATATTATTGTTATCATTATTATTATTCACTGTAATTGGGAGATAACCCTGTGTTAAGGCCTGCTTGCAGTATTACAAACATACATCTTTATTATAGACCGTCAAGCCTTTATTCGTTCAATCTGCAAGCCCCTATTAATTGAATAGATGTCACCACATTCCTATATTTGTAACTACCACTGTGACCTCGTCTACTTCTATACCTCTTATATTCAAATCATTATAAACTACGTCTAGACATCGTCATCTTGGTCTCCCTCTACTTCTCTTACCAACCGTGGCTGAGACCATTATTCACCTAGGTAATCTATCCTCCATTCGCCTCACACGACACCCATCACTGAAGCCGGTTAATGCCTAAATCTTCGTCAATCGAGTTCGTTCCTAACTTGGCCTTCATCTCTTTATTCCGATAATTCCCGCTACTTGCATCTCTATTACATCTAACTTTCGAATAAGATATACTGATTCCACTCAGCTTTCAATCCTACAAAGGAAAGTTGTCGGAGAAAAGACCGGTGTAAAGACAGTTTCGACTTTTTTCTTGTAGAATACTGCTGATCGCAACTTCAAGCGAACTGCATCAGCTTTACTCCACCTTGATTCTCTCTCACTATACTGCCATCATGGGAGCATACACATCCTAAATACTTGAAATGATCTACCTGTTCCAGTTTTGTATTCTAGATCTGGCATCCAGTTCTCTTAGGTTTCTTACCTACTGACACAACTTAAGTCATTGAAAGGCTAATTTTTCATATCATACATATTGACCCTATTTTAATGTTCCAAGATATTAGACTGCAGGCTTTCAGCACAATTTGCCATTAACGCCAATTTGCCGTAAACGCCAAACTGCATATCACATTTCAACTTAACCACAGCATGGAGGAGTGATGATACACCCTATTTCATCTGATCTCACTTTTCAAAAGTTATAGCAAATGCTAGAAAACACGTTACAGTGTGTAATAGTGGACAACACTCAGCGGTGCTGTTCAAATATCAAACATGCTCTGCACTATTCGAAGACGATTGTAACCTCCAACGGTATTCCTCCGATATCCCGTAGAATGGCAGCTTGAAGTCTCACTTGCCTTCTACCCAACGAGAAACCACGAGTTTACGGGAATTATGACAAAACTCGCATTACATTACATCCCTGCTAGGAAACAGACTGAGACGTTACTATGGCATTCGACAGATCCGCTCTCGATCTGCGAGTGTCCCGTCACTCGACGCGGAACCAGAAACCCGCAGAAGATAGCAATTTTCTCACTAATTTGAAGAGTAAGTGGGTATATGTACATGACAAAAATTATTTTAAATGAAGGAACGTTTCATGGATAGTCTACAGATTTTACAGAAAATCAATAGTGTATGAGAAAATATCAAATACCTCGTTCGTCCTCCTACAAACCCCAGTCTATTCAGTGATTTTTAAATCGTAAGCGTTTCAAAACCTACTCCTGAATACGTAGACTCTAAATATGAAGTTTGGTAGAAACCAATCCTGCCGTTTCACCGTTATGGTTGAACAAACAAACAAACAAACAAACAAACAAACAAACAAACAAACAACCAACAAATAAACACACGAAAATCTAAACACAACTGATACAATGTTGACTTGACCTGAAACCGATAAATATCTAAAACAAAACTGGAAATATGAAAAAAATTACAGACATCGGACCCCGCAATAATAGATGAACAGTCCTACCCTACACTTCCCATACAATAAATTTTATGACAAATTATTATAGAATTAAAAAGATGAATGGCGTATGGCCTCCGGAGAGGCCTGGTGCGGGTCTTTTTCTAGTAGACGGCCTACTAGGCGACCTGCATGTCTGTGAAGACGAGGGCCCTACCTAGGATAATTTCTAATTTTGAATATGCCACACACACCCAGCCCCGAGCCATTGGAATTAACCAACTAAGGTTAAAATCCCCGACCAGGCCTGGAATAGAACCTTTGACCCTCTGAACCAAAGGCCAGTATGCTGACCATTTAGCCAAGGAGTCGGACATTATAGAATTGAACATTATAATCGAAGCAAGCACCATATATTATAACTTAGCTCTAAAGAAAATATATACCCCTTCTCTTGTTATCAGATTATTGTAAGCAAGGCGATATGACTACTGGCGATTTATTTCGTCAGCTGTCTAATCATTCCTCAGGATACATTTTTATGAAGATAGAAACTGTAAGACCAGTCTATATAACATATCTCCTTACCATAATTATGACATAGTCCCTTACAAATACTCGACTTCTTCAAGCTATTTAGGGTCGGTACTACTTGTGAATTAAGCCCATTCTTATGGCTGGATGCCTTTCCTGACACCTAACGTATGGGGGAGGGATGTATTCACTATTGTGTGATTTAGTGATGGTTGGTAGTGAGATATTTTGTGTTATAAATTAAGATTTTAATAATATACATATAAGCACCCAGTCTTCGAGATAGAGGCATTAACCAAATTGTTAAAATCCCGAACTCGGCTGCGACTCGAACCCAGGGTCCTCTGATATGAAGGTCACTACACAGACTATTCTGCCAAGGATCCGGACACAATTTTCCATTACGAATAGTTCAGCATAATAATCAGAACGCAATCACATACAAATTCAGTGATAACTTTAATATTTCTAATATGTTACAATACGACTTCCGGTAGATTGAGCGGTGGAATGACTTAATACTTGCATAACATAAATGTAATGAATATAACAGCAGCTGACGTGATTATATTTCTCCCGTGATTCTAGTTAACGGAAAATTACAATCCCGTTTTACTCCGTTTTGAAGTAATAACCACTACTCCCACAACCACGTATATAAAAATTGTATTTCTGCTCCCACTAACCAGTGGTAGATCTCGCTACCATAGATAGAAATAACCTGCGCTCATTTTAGTAAAACTAGGACTCTATGTGAACGTATTAGAATTCCGAGTTATTTCTTTCCAAAAAGAGAAAGAAAGAATGTGCTCACCATAATTTTTCTATCCCCCGACATGTACGACGTAATATGACTTTCAGCGCCTTTAAAATTCCACTGGGCTCAGTCAGAAAGAAAAACCGCGATTTTGCGCTAACCAGTCCACGAACGACACCGGTACTCTAATGGAGCAAATACTCTGGTCCATTATAATTTTTTCCTGGAGTTTGCTGTAATCATCATTTTATGATGGCAAATGGAAAATCAAGGAAGCTGTATTTTTAAACCACAGTAACATCCCATATTCCATTTGTTTCATTGACAAAGAAACTTTTGTTCTGGGTCATTATGAGTGGATAACATTGTCAATAACCAACCACATGAAACTGCGTAATAATATATTACACTGAAGTTCCACATGGCTACTTTCCAAATATATACTGAAATAGGTCTTTCATTTCACAGCACACATTATTAAGCACACCAGAAGTTGCAATGCTCACAGCTGCATTGATTCCACCGCATAAATCTCCAACATCGACAACTGTTTTGTTGTAAATCAAGGGATTCATGAACTCCCAACAAAAGTAGCATCTCGTTACTATACAACATGTTCGTTTCACTGTATATAATGGAGCACCGGTAAATAGAACATCACAAGGAATTTACGATTCACTACTATTTTATGAAGTATATGGAACATTATTTTAATCTGCGGAAGATGATCGAAATTTATTGACGTTACCATATTTGAAATTCACAGTCTTATTTCCTTGACAGTAATTCTAAATGTATTGCTAGATAAAATTCATTATTAAGAAATGGCACTAGATTAAATTTAAACTGTTCAACGAGTAGTGCAAACAGAATATAGATTATGGAAGGATTAATTTTCAATCCTGTGCGGTATTGTAGGTTTATTTTGTTTGCCGTATTAAGAGATTTGAAAATCTACAACCTGTTTTCCAGTCATTGACCGGGTCAGGGATGGAATGAATGAAGCAGATATAGGCTATTAGTACGATGGGGTCGCCACTCCCAAAGTGATTTATTAATGACTGATAGATGGTATGAAATGAGAATGGAGAGTGTTGCTGGAATGAAAGATGACAGGGAAAACCGGAGTACCCAGAGAAAAACCTGTTCCGCCTCCGCTTTGTCCAGCACAAATCTCACATGGAGTGACCGGGATTTGAACCACGGTATCCAGCGGTGAGAGGCTGACGCGCTGCTGTCTGAGCCACGGAGGCTCTCTATTGAGAGATTTATGTAACATAATTGAAAGTTTCCAAAACTGTGTTGCTTTGTTTTTGGTTGAGTACTGAATCTGAGGTGGTTTGGGTCCGCTAAAATTCCACCAGCAGATGTCAGTTAAAGGGTGTACTGTGGAAGTTGGGAAGGAAGTGAACGCCACTTAAAATGATTAAGTGCTGAACAATACTGTAATGTTATTGTTTGTATATTCTTTAAGTGCGTGCTCCTCTCTCGAAATGCCGAGGCAATTTTAACAGCAGCTTCGCAAGTCGACATGTGTATGTAGTGGGGGGGGGGGAGTAAAAATTTATAAGCATTTTATTTAACGGTGCTCCATACACAGTGAACATGTTATGTAGTAACGAGTTCCTCACTTGGTTTAATAACCAGCCTCGTGATTGTACGGGTTTTAATTCTTTCCTGAGTATTGGTACGGGTCAGCTATGTGGGGTATATTCATAAGTCAACATTTGAAAAAATGTTTGAACTAGCAATTGACGACGTTCATTTCATTACAATATTGTAATAATGATACATTGACATGCTAAATGTCCTGGGATAGCAGTATTTATATGTAATAGTCGGTGACGCCACCGTGCTGTGACGTCTTATAAGTTCCAGGACCTGTGTCAGGTGTGATCTGATATATAAAAAGTGAGTGTAAACACCGTTTGTGCTGGTCGTGAAAAGTCAACGTGAATTATTGTCTTTCAATCGGGGCATGAGTGGGGGTCAGATCGATGGATCATTCCATTCTCGAAGTTGTTTGGGCACTTAACATTCCTAGGTCGACAGTGTTATGTGCGTATCGGGAACACATCGCCCACAGTGAAGAGCGGAGTGGCTATCAACGAATGCTTAGTGATCATGATTAGCGGCGTCTGGCTAGAATTATCCGTGGTAAGAAACAAGCCATACTGGCTAAAATAACATCCACAATTAACGCAGGAGTTACAAGACGCATATCCAGCATGTCAGTGCAGCGTTCTTTAACGTCAGTGAGATGAGAGAGTTGAAGACCTACCAAAGAGGTCTTGTTAACATCTCGACACCGGGCACAGCGTCTCACCTGAGCGTTTGACGTTGCAAAGCAGATCCTAGAGAATTGACGACATGTGGTTTGGTGCGATGAGTCACTGTTCCGGTTGTTTCAAGCTGATCGTATGGTACGGATATGGCACAATTTTCATGAAGCCAAGGGCCCCAATCGTCGAAAAGGCATCTTACAGGCTGGTGATCGCTCCGTAACGGTGTGGGGCGTGTTCTCGTGACATGGACTGGATCCAGTAATCTCTCTGAACAGGTTATTGACCAGTGACTGGTACGTTGAACTACTTGGTGACTACTTGAAGCCCATCATGGACTCACCTTCTCGTGCAACGATGAGATATTCCAGCAGGGTAATGTACCGTGTCATCGCGCCAAATTGTTCAGCTACCAAAGCTGAAACCTGTCGAGCATTTTTTGGACATGGTGGCGAGGTCCATTCACACCCAAGACCTTGCACCTACAAGTAGCAGGAGGCTGCGGGTACTTATTCAAACGGCAGGGTCAGAATCTCTCCACAGGTGTTTATTTCACTTGTGAAATCGATAGCACGAGAAGTAGCTGAACTTGGCCGAGCTATTAGGTGGACCTACACAACATCCCGTGACTTTTGGCATGTCAGTGTACATAATTTATTTACAACTGTCTTAATAATTTAGTTATCTATTAGCATATGTATTAAATTTGACCTGCTTCCCCACATTAAAGCACATTTTTCATTCTCAAAGCACGGAACGAATTGAGTTTACAGAACTTAGAGTGTTTTTCTCTATTTGTATGAAAGCGAGTGTGTTTGTTCAGTTTTTGACACTCGCGTCGTAAGTTATGCAGCCGTGTACGATCTGCATTCCATAGGAGCTTGCAGTCCTTGTGCACTTCAGTTGAACACGAAATTGGTTCCTGCCCGCTTGATGGGTAACTACATTATTCTTGTTGGAGCTTAGTCTCCCAATAGTAATCAATGTTATGCAATAATTACTGTTGGTTCAGAGAGAATCCAAACTTACGCCAATCTGATCAAGACCGTCAAACCTTATAGTCGGTGATTTTTTTCATAGCAACTTCATTGTCGTTTTTTTCTATTCATATGGCATTCATTAAACCATACATTTGACAAATGTTCTTTCAACTGCTTAAGCTGAAAGTACGTATTGATATATTCAGATATGTTTTTCAGTTTGAAAGTACAATTGTAATGATTACCTCGACAATACTGCGAACAATCCATGTGATTTACATATATCATCGTAAAAATCGTAAAAATGGCGTCTGATCAAATTCACTGCTTACGTCAACCGAGGTCATATGATTATTATTACATTAATGTTTCGCTTTTCATGGATAAATTTCGACACACTGGAATCTGTTGATTTCGATAGCAATTAATTGATTTATTTGTTTCATTAATGAGGTATGTACCATGGCATGAAGACCAGGCAATCTCTTAATCTAACCACTTTAATAGCCTACACTATTTACAAAGTTGTTTTCGACTTTATATGCATAAGACTTTCGTACATCGAGAGGATGTTAGGCATATTCAGAAGTATTCAAGGACATAATACCTGTTTTGCTTTCGAGCCTTTTAACACTTATTGTCTAAACAGTTACTGTGCCTCCACAACTACGACTAAGTTATCAAATTTCACTCTCACTAAGTACAATCAGCCATTGACCACGATGTATCAAACCATTTATATAAACAGTACAAGAGAAATTCGGGTATTTGATGAGTCAACGTGTAAGATTATTTTATACAGGCAACCAAAACTGACTAACAATTATAATATAACATAGGAGAAATTCTTCTCTTTTTATAAGCCCCTAAATAAAACCATGAATGGTGTGGGCTTTTTTCTCATCATAATGTGGTTCCTTTGTTTTAAATATCCTTCCTCGGGGGAATGTTTTTGTAAAAGGCTGTTGGGAGGGGTTTTAGGGAAGTGTGATGGCTACGTATTTTAGTAGAATGGCAGCTATGCTCATGGCGGACTGAGGGAGGAACGGAAAGTGTAGAAAAAATTGGTCCATTACGCAAATCACATGACAGGCGGGAGTGAACAGAAGGGGGGTGTAGGAAGGCAGGGTAAGAGGGAAAGATGACACTGAGGGGTTACAAAGAATATCACATGTTATTTCATCAGCTGCTACAGCAATATTGGCAACTTCCTCCTGCATCTCTTTATCCTAATGATCAGAGCGCAGAGATGAATTAGAAACCTCTGCTTGAATTACGACTCCATTCGATTGCATGTTTGTTTGCGGGGCTCATTCTGTGTTCTGAAGTAATTAGTTGCTTGAATATGTAAGGTAACAATATACTTCAGGCCCGACTCTAATATATACCTGGTAAATAATCGCGTAACTTATCGCCATGTAAAGGCTTATTTCCATTCGACGACTTTTGAGAAACTATGCAGGTAGCATAAATCTCAGGTGCCAGATGAAACGTATCTCCGAGTATTTCTTGGGTGTTGAAACTTGTCTGTATTGGTACAAACAAGACACAGAAACGCTACAAAAAGGAGAAGAATTAGAAGTATAAAAAGAAGGAGGAGAAGAAGAACAACTTGAAATTGAGAAAAACTTTAAAGGAATCGACATACAAAATTTATATAAGAACTTCAAAGCTAAGCTTAAAGAATATCAGAAACAAAGTCTCTGCTTCAATAAATAAAACTGATAATTGACACTAAACAATCAAGAAAACGCACTAGTATCAGTTGCAAACAAATTTCTATCCCAGTTTCTTCTCGATAGAGCACAACAACTAGAACCACAAATAATAGAATATTAGGCAGGATTCAGACTAAGCCGTATCCATAGCAAATCTGGAACCTAAAGCTAATCCTAACACATCAGAGAATTTGTAACAAATATTTAGTTTGCACGTTTCTTGAATTCAAAAAAGCCTATGATTCAGTTGATCTCAAATTACTCTTCCAATTATTAAAATAACAATATTTATACATGAATACACTTGCAATCATAAAAGAGACACTTTCAGACACGAATTCCAAGGTTAAATTCATGGGGGAAATCTCAGATTCTTTTGAAATCAAAACGGGAGTAAGGAAAGGAGATGGACTCTCACCTTTACTCTTCAAATGCGTCCTTGAAAATGATGTACAAGAATCCTCAACACTCAACAACCAATCATCAATTAGAGATAGATTGCCTATCATTTGCAGACGACCTATTAATCTTAACCCGATATATTTCAACAGCCAAAAATCAGATTGAACCCCTGAAAGAAATTGCGGTAAATATCGGACTTCATATATCCTCTGAAAAGACACAGAATACATGACCTGCAAATGTCGAGCACCAAATTTCATGGAGAAAAAAAATTGTTAAGAATTAAACGAGTACTAAGTTATAATTAAAGTATCTTAGTGAAACGTTTCAGTAAAATTGGATATAACAAAATCCAACAAAATTAGATGCCAAAAGATAGAAAGTGAATACCGACTAATCCAAAATTTCTACTTCAAAGATGTATCTCCAAGCACACAAAACTAAGACATTACATTACAGTCATAAAACCAGAATGTGTTTATGGGTCAGAAACGCTAATTTTGAACATAAAAACAAACAGTGAAAGTGTTGAGGACAAGGAACGCAAAATCAATCAGAAACATTGTAGGCCCAAAACTCACCGACGGACAAAACCAACTCAGAACAGGCAGCAAATCAAACAATACACAAATATTCGCACTGACGTTAGAAAACGTAGTTTAATATTCTATGGGCATATTAAAATAATGCATCCAGACAGACTTAAAAACAAATAGTTGAATTCTACAAAAACAGGAGTAAAGCAAAAACAGGCATAATGAAATTGATTGGCGAAATCGAAATCTATTTGGAACAGGCAGGAATTAAACTAGCAGATGTCCAAAACAAGGTAATCCTAAGATCCAAAGTTCACAAATCTTAAGTTGACATCTCTTGTTTCTCGATGTTTTTTTAATTTTTGATCTGACAGCAATTATATGAGTTTCTTATGCATAAAAGACTTCTGGTTTGACAAATGTGTTGTAGTGTCGTAATTTTGCATTTTGGGATATAGATTGTGTGTTGTATCTGCTCCAGACAATTTTCTATGCTTTTTATAATTTTGTAATTCTTTATTTACTTGCTGATTTATTCCGTTTTATTGTATAATTTTGCCTAGGTATTTGAATTTATCTACTTGGGTGATTTTCCCATATCTAGTGATTAAAGGATGGTTGTTAAATCCTGATTTTGTACCTTCCATATATTTTGTCTTTCCATATGAAATTTGCAGACCTGTTCTTGTCGCTATTTAATGAAGTTTTTCTACGGACTGGAGTGCTTCTTATTTGTTGTTGGAGTGTATTGCCAAGTCTTCTGCAAAGGCGAGGCAATCAAGGGGAATTTTGTTTTTGAGAAGTCTACCAATATTTATCCCGTTAGTTACTTTTTCCATTCCAAAACCACTTTTTCCAAAACTAGATTGAATAGTAGTGGTGATAATCCATCGTCTTGTCTGCCCCCTGTTGTAATTTCGAATGGATCAGAAATTTCTCCCAAAAATTTAAGTTTCGCTGTTGTGCCTGTTAGAGTTTGCTTGATGAATTCCGTTATCTTTCTGTCAACTTGAAATTCCTCAAATATGGTGAATAGAGTCAGTCAGTCTATTGAACCGTAAGCTTTTTTGAAGTCAACAAAAGTAATTATTGTTTGTTTTGCTTTATAAATTTGTAAAATAGTTTTTAGGTTTAAGATTTTTTCGGGGGCATAATCTTCCTTTTCGAAACCCTGCCTGATATCCTCCAATGAGGTGGTTGGTTTGTTTTAATCCATTCAGTAGGGCTTTAGGGAAATTTTGTAGACGACTGATAGTAAAAAACATCCCTCTGTAATTTTTTTTTCTGGAAAAAATTTGAATCAAACCTCTAAGGCTCAATACCGTAGTTCGATCGATATCCCCGATATCTTCAACTTGTTAGCATATGATTATTATTATTATTATTATTATTATTATTATTATTATTATTATTATTATTATTATTATTAAGTTAAAGCCCTGCTACCAACCAGAACAGTGATACGACAGTGTTGATTACTTTAACAAACAGCCCCGTATATCAGCGCGCAATATGCATTTTTATTTCATTACTATCGTAAAACCAGCTCTGAAACCCGTACGCAAAACTGAAACTGCATTGTAATATATTTTAATTAACAGAGTAAATAAGTTTTAACTTAGTGTTAGATTACGTGTCCCTGCGGAGGAAGTGATTAACTACTCTTTAAAAATTCTGGCGATTTATATATGGAATGGTGAAAGTTTTGCTAAGCAGTTCTATTACTGTAAGTCACTTTTCCCCGGTGGGTCATCCCCCACTCATGTTAGCAGAATCTGCTTTTAGCTCGCGCATTATTAGTCTGCATGATTGAATGATGCTTCTGAAGTGAGGCTCCCACAGGTCTAATTTATTAAGTAATATTGTTTTAATTACTTTCACGGCTCACTTTATATTACATTTAAAACCTAATACACGATCTTTCAATTGTTTGTATAATTTTTGGACAAATAATCCAATTTAGGACTAGACAAATTCAGCCTATAAAATAGTGTTAACGTCATTTCGAATCAGTTTTTAATAATAATAATAATAATAATAATAATAATAATAATAATAATAATAATAATGTTATTTGTTTTACGTCCCACTAACTACCCTTTTACGGTTTTCGGAGACGCCGAGGTGCCGGAATTTAGTCCCGCAGGAGATCTTTTACGTGCCAGTAAATCTACCGACACGAGGCTGACGTATTTGAGCACCTTCAAATACCACCGGACTGAGCTAGGATCGAACCTGCCATGTTGGGGTCAGAAGGCCAGCGCCTTAACCGTCTGAGCCACTCAGCCCGGCAAAATCAGATTTTAAAACTTCCCTTAGAATGAATTTATATTCGAATGCTAGACATTAACCCTGCACATGCCAGATGAATAAGTCAAGAAATAATCACGGTCATACTTTTAATGCAGATATTGGGATACGCTGTGCCGCCTAAACTGCCGGGATGTCTTGGGCGTAACTGTATCTGCCGCCGAAGAAAGGAATTAAACTAGATTTACAATGCATTCGGAGAATAGGCTTTTATATTATTAGTACCATTCAAAGGTGTTAGATGAGAAAGATGTTTGGTATATATAAAGAAGGGAAATGTTGCAAATTAACTCAATTTTTATCATTCTTCTATAGCCTATATCCTCGTGTTCCAATGACCCTTTCTCGCGACGTTAGATGCGATGATGACGCCACGGCGTCGTGGGATTGACTTACAGGTGTGCCATTTACAAATTCATTGTGAAAATGGCTATATCTTCGCGATTATTTTGCCAATGTAAGCGAGCTTTGAATGGTGACTGATATAGAAATCGCGAAAATTATTGTTGAAAATGTTCAATGTTCACAGTAATTTATGTACAGTCTCTACTTGTGTTCGCTATTATTTCGTTAATATTTGTTAACATGTCTGTTCGCGGACAAACCGATATCAGGATCACTTAAATTGGTCAACGAGTTTATTCACTTCGGCACTCCGAAGTGTACTGAGTACGCGTAATCGAGTGCTCAAACGAGCAATATCCAGCGGATTGAAGTTGCGTCATCCTGCGAAATTTACCATTGAGCCATTTAGTTGAGGCCATGAATTACCTAGCGATATCGGTATGACCAACTTATATTTTTTTGAGGAACGACCTATGATAAATAGGCTAACGCTAAATTTCCGTGCATGCAGGCCGGCGCACTGAGATGTCGTGTCAAAACTGAATTCGTTAAAACCGTCAGACAGAAAATATTATAAGTAAACTTGAATTATTTTATTATAGTCTATAGTTTCACTACATTACCACGTTTCCCACCAAACGTAGCTAGAGAATTAAGTTAGTTAGTTTCATTTCCTTGGGCAGTACCTTAAATAAACTGATAATGTGGCCCTGATCATAAGCATACAACGTATTTAAACACTATCAGTATACAGCTACATTACATACTACTTGTCCTGAAGTAGGTCTCGAAGTAATCCACAGATTACAAGGAAACCTTTCCATAACAGTTGTTCTCTTTTCTTATATTGTTAATTTTGCACACAACACAACGCAGTAATATCTTTCCTATCTTACAAATGAATTGTTGGTTTCCACCTGGGTGTTCTTTAGCAGACCATTGAAGTGGGCTACCTGCCTTCCTCTTGCGAATGTCCACTTTGCTGAGATGGTCACTGATCAGTGCAACAACAAAACTCTCCCTGTATGTCTCGTTGAACATACGATTTCTACAATAGCGGGGCGTGATAGACAAGTAACATCATCGCTGGCTTCTCACCAAATGGGCTGCGGTTCCAATCCCAGCCAGTGAGTGAGGTATTTTTTTTATCGGCAGTTCAGCTTGAGGTCCTTTGGCTATCATCATGATATGAAACAATCACGTAAAACTACTAGATTTGTGGGTTTTCTCCGATGCTGCTTCTCTCTCTCGAATTTTTAATTAATGTGTCATCATTGTCGTCACAATAATCAAAATCTCATTCTCCTTTAATATCACTCATATCTTCCAACATTTCGGCCTACGCGGGATACAATTGCCTCGTATAACCTGTATTATTATTATTATTATTATTATTATTATTATTATTATTATTATTATTATTATTATCAGAAATACACACCGGCTAACCGATGGATCGGCACCCTAAATGGACTCTCCGGCTAAGAGTGGAAAGACGCGCTGAAAATGCAATACGTCTTGGTTCCTGTACGGGCCCTCCTCGGACGTAGTCGGGATGGAGTCCACTGTGGACACTGCAGTGAGTCTGAAACCCTAGCTCATGTTCTTGGATCGTATCTCATTGGGGGGGGGGGCGTGCTTAGGAACGTTAGGCACAACAGAATACGATCTAGAATTGCAGCAGCTTTCTCCCAGAAAGGTTACGAGGTATATGGAGAGGTGCCATGTGCTGCTGACGGAGAATAGATATAGTCGCAATTGACCGAGGAAAGAACTTTGTATATATTCTGGACCCCACCATTAGATGCTAGGTTGACTCAAGTCAGCCAGCAGAAGTAGACGGGGAGAAGCGAGCCATCTATGTACCAATCATCAGTTACTTCAAGGAATCATACAACATCTCCTCTATAAGGGTTTTAGGACTTTTCATCGGAACAAGAGGACCCATATCAAAATGATTAGTTGAGTTTATCAAACGTGTGGGCATTCTCAATAATCTATACTGTGATTTCGCCATATTCGCCATTAAAGGCTCCGCCAAAATTGTTAGAAATCACCTCTATAGTACTGCATATACGAGAAGGACTAACTCCAGAAAACTCTCCATGGTTAAACGTACATTCAGCATTGAAGTGTTATGGTATACCTTGTCAGATTTAGAAAGGAATTACAAATAATTTAAAAATATAGTATTATTATAAACAGAATATGAAATACTGAAATGAAATTAGACACCAATTTAGTTTCTCTTTATGGGCAGACTCTACCCAAAACACTTTTATTGGCAATTTGAAATCTTTAGATTGCCGCTCTTAGATCCTAAATAATGTCTTGAAAGTATTTTAAGTTACGGACAGCATAGAGTAGGTAGAGGAATGGCACATTGATATTTATCTCTATCAAACGCACTGCCTTCCACACCAGTCATATAACTTGTATGTTCCAATGCTTGGTTGCTTACGTTTACTTGATGGTAGCAGTGATTCCTACTCAGAAAAACTGGGCTAGTAATTTAGGCAAACATTTTGTTGAGTGAGAGAAAGTTCGCTTTCTCCCCATTAGAGCATCTGCGTTGTATTGTGCTGTGTTATGTTATGTTTTATAAATAATTGTCTTTGTAAGTTGTTATTCGTTATATTTGTAAATATAGTATTAGTGGACGTAGAAGTAGAGCCTGCCTGAGAGTATCATAAACATCTGGTAGCTTTGCGATCTCATACGATCCAGCTTTCATGTTGTTGTTTTTTTCGTTAGTGTAATCATTGAGAAGTATTGGCTTTATTGTGTTTAGACTTTAAATTATAATGTCAATATATTTGGAAGTTATTATAACCTAATAAAGGGTACGTATGTTATACCATTATTTACAATCCACTTCACCGCAAGTTTGTTTCTGTATCATCAATGGTAACGTTTCTGTCCTAAATATTAACCAGTCTCACGAACATTTTACAGGAATTAGTCATGGGGTCTTAGCATGCTTGTATGGATTTTTATTGATGGAAATATAGTTTATTTATTTTAAAATAACATTTATATATGGATTATTACCTAGTGGAAGCCTCCGTGGCTCAGGCGGCAGGGCGTCGACCTCTCACCACTGCGTTCCGTGGTTCAAATCCCGGTCACTCCAAGTGAGATTTGTGCTGGAAAAAGCGGAGGCGGGACAGGTTTTTCCCCGGGTACTCCGGTTTTCCCTCTCATCTTTCATTCCAGCACCACTCTCCACTGTATTTTCACTTCAACAGACTGTACATGAGCTTGATCGGAATAACCCTGTCAGTCATTAATGATTGCCCCAGAGAAGTGCGACAGGCTCGGCAGCCGGCGCAATTCCTATCCTCGCCGCAAGATGGGGGCTTCATTCATTCCATCCCTGACCAGGTCACTGACTGGAAAACAGGTCGCAGGTTTTTCATATTACCGAGTGAACGAGTCGCGCCTCTAAACGCGCTACGGCTATGGGGCCAAGTTCTGCATTCGGGAGACGAATTGGTTCGAAACTCGCCGTCAGCTCTCAAGATAATGGTTTTTACTTCCAGGCAAATTCCTGGAGTGTTTCTGTGTTCATAGGTCATTGCCGATTCCTTCCACCTCCTTATGCAACTTCATTCACGCTCTTTCATTTCATCTTCGTTTACTCCTCAACTGAGGTTGTCGTCAGGAAGGGCATCCATCCCAGACCACGTGTGCTAAGGGATAAACATCTACACACATATGTATGCATGGATTCTTAAATAAATTTTTGGAAATATTTACAAAATTCTGAAAATGAATCGGTATTGTTTCAGAAAAATAATGCATAGAACTGTTACACTACGTTTTGTAAAAGTACGTATAAAATGTGGAAATTAAAAGTTGAGTACTTTTTTTGCAATTTGCTCACGACGCACCGGCAGAGAGAATTCTTATGGCGACGATGGGATACGAAAGGGCTAAGATGGGAAGGAAGCGACAGTGGCCGTAATTAAGGTTCACTCCCGTCATTTGCTTGGTGTGAAAATGAGAAACCATGGAAAACCATCTTCAGGGCTGCCGACAGTATGGTTCGAACCGACCATCTGCCGAATGCAAGGTGATAGCTACGTGATCCAAACCGCGCAAAAGTTTACCTTCAAAATACCATTAAAATTATATTTAAAAAAAAACGAAATTGAGTTTGAGACTTCAATCTTGAGCTTTGTTACATCATTGCATAATAAATATAACTTCAAAATTAGGTTGAAACGGACTTCGTAGACGAAAAGTTATTTTTTTTAAAGTAGAATATCTCCGTAGGAGCTCAAATAGAGAAAATTCTCTAGTTTACGTGTGCCGGACTAAGTCAGTCCAGCGAAGAGCGCTCGGAGGTCAAGCGAACACGAGAACTGCCATGCTTCTTGTGTGCTCCAAATTAAGAATTTAAAGGGCGCCACATGCACACGTGGTGGTCACGTGATCGCGCTACTCCCCGGAGTTCCCCTTCGCTCCACCCCACAGTAATTGCGTAGAGTAGAAAGCGTTGTTACTTGTTAGCGGTGCTGGAGCACGAACCGACCACATCTGGTTCTCCAATACAGACGTCAGAACGCCCGGGTTCGACGACACCCACACTTATTACCAAGCAGATTGAAAACAGAAAACGTACTGAATACTTTTTCAATCTAATGTTAAAAATGTAAACCCTCGTAAGTCTCTGGTGAGATACTCATATACCGGTAGTGCATTTTATCTTCTAGTATAACTGCAAATATTCCAATCGTATCCATTTATTATTATTATTATTATTATTATTATTATTATTATTATTATTATTATTATTATTATTATTATTATTATTATTATTTGCTAGTTGCTTTACGTCGCACCGACATCTTATGGCGACGATGGGACAGGAAAGGCATAGGAATGAAAAGGAAGCGGCCATGGCCTTAATTAAGGTACAGCCGCAGCATTTGCCTGGTGTGGAAATGGGAAACCACGGAAAACCATGTTCAGGGCTGCCGTCAGTGGAGTTCGAACCCACTCTCTCCCGGATGCGAGCTCACAGCTGCACTCTCTTAACCGCACGGCCAACTCGCCCGGTGTTATTAATAAATAATAATAAATAATTAATAATAATAATAATAATAATAATAATAATAATAATAATAATAATAATAATATATGACACATTCCTGGAGTGAGAACTTAAATCATCGTGAGGTATAAAGCGTTAACACAGGTTGCGATATATACCCATCTGATGTTTCCATATCACTGCTCAACTTGCTCGGTTTGTTATATCTTTAACATATTTATACTTGTTATTGCGAATTATCTGCTTAACTTTATTTCGAAGAATACGGTAATTTCGAAATCAGCAGCGATACCAGCCTACTTCAATTTGCTATACAATGCAGCACGAATTACAATGACCGAGTTAATTTCATCTGTTAACCAAGGTGAGGTAGGTGAAAAACCGAATTTGCTTTTTCGTAGCGTGTATGCCACAAAGCCCTAGAATTAAATAGTTCAGTCTAGCAACCTCGGCATTAGTGTCATTAGTCAGTAGACTGTCATTCCTAGCCAGTCCGTGTGCTGGGTTTTGTAACACCACGATGTTAAATTAATTATGTTCTTTCTCATTATATGATTGTTTTTTTTTTTTTTTTTTTTTTTTTACTTTTGTACCTTAAGTGAGTAAGATTAAATGAGTTTGTTGTCTAAAATACTTGTCACAACAATCTATCCTTGCTTTACTACATTCTGTGGGTTGTTAAGAGTAGTGTGGGAGGTGTGTGATTTATTGTGTGTACGTGGTTAATCGCGATCAGAACGCAGTTTGGAGGGCTATGTGACTGTTTAAAGGAACTGGCCTTCTACTAACAAAATATCTGACGGGTACCAGAAAAATTATTTTGAACAGATCGGGTGATCACTTTTCGCTCTATCGGACGGTAGAAAGTGATTGCACGACAGTACAGTCAATTACCCTTAAGTCTTTTCGAAAATTGGATTTTTGTTATTTTTCAATGGATTACCACATATTGGCATTTCCTTCGCTTCGAAATGAAAATATGTACACGAAAGTTTGAACGTTACCATGTTGTCTCCTCGACAACGTCACCCTTGTAGTCTTCTTTCTTTTTGAGAACAAACTTTTTCCAATGACTCCTTTGGTTATTTCTAACAAAGTTGTCCATTCGGCACTCGTCCCTTAATTCATTTTAGTTCACCGCATTACTGACGTACAGGGAGTAGGAATAATTCAGAACAATAATCACTGGTGGTGATTAAGTGTTTCAGGACAAATAAAATGAGGATAAGACCCAGCCCTCTACCTCGCAATTTTCATCCAGAATTAACCGGGAAAAATTAACGTAATGCAGTTTTGCAATTCTCATTTATCATACAGGAGTACCCTCGGAGTTCTGCTTGTTCTAATTTCATTTTTTATTTCCCAATGCGGTTTGAATCAAAGGAGTACTGTAATCGTAAAACAATCAGTATCCATCTTTCGATGTATCTTGACGTTTTATAATAGCTGGATACTGTAAAATGAGTTTACACCAACCCAAATTGATGCATTTGGTGTGCTGACCTCGTCTAAAATGACTTTCAGTCATATGCCCCATTTTAATCTGGATAAAATTTGCGAGTTGAAGAGTTGCTCCTTATTCATAGGGCCGAGGACCATCGATGTTAGGCCCCTTAAAACAACAAGCAGCAACCTTATTCATATTTTGATTGCCCTTATCATGGCCTGCAAGTATTGGGCATTATTGTTCGTATACCCTATATAAGATCTACGAGAATTCTTTAATACCTGTTTTTAGAAATATTTATACGGTTCTTTATGGACTAAGTGAAAAATGAAATCCATGTTTTACAGTACCGTGTACCTTAGTGGTGAAAGGAGACTGGATTCGTTGCACGTGATGAATTTTACTAAGCTAGATACAAGCATGAGCATGCAATTACTTCCAAAACGAGCCCTTGGCTTCGTTTGGTGTATCCCTAGTGCTTCCTACGTGTTGAGTATTTAACAGCGTTGATGGCAGGTGGAGAGGGAAGCTACTTACTGCTCCTGAAAGGTCACGCCAGGTCAGCACTAAGACAAGACATTTTGCTCCCAGTACTCCCCAGTGTGCTAACATTACAGAACAACACCCCTATTATTCTCTTAAAGTTTAAAAAATGCTGACCTTTTCATCGTATACCAAAAATAATTTAACGTCTTAACGTCTCGGAAAGAGGTTGTTACTAAGAAATATTAAATCCTCTTCAAGAGGGAGTAAACAAAATGTGAAAGATCAATGTATGCATTGAAAAGGCGGTATCCTTATTACTTTAAGCTAGTACATTTCAGTTGTGCATAGATGTAGGCTATACAGCGATCATATTAACGGAAAATTCATTTGTTATCCTATTTCATTTTATTTGGTAGATTTTCGTTCTATGCAAGTTATTTACTTCTGTATATATCGTTTTATATGATTGATTATACACATTTTTAGTACAGCGTGTGTCTAAATATGGCATCTTCATTACGGGAAATTAGTGATGAAGAATGGCAAAATTTGGTAGAAAATTAAATTCACGGATCTGATTCTGAGGATAATGAGAATGGACCGGCAGATTCAGAGTCTGATTCGGAATATGTATTAGCTATTTTTGCATCAAATATCAGAAAGTGAAAGTGATGACGAGCCTGCCATAACGAAACCTATCGTAACAACGCGGTCTAAGGTCGCGCTTCCTGAGAAAAGCATGTTAATACATTTTCGGAAATATTTTCAAGAATATACCTCTTACAGTGGTGAAACATTTGCTAGTGCATTTCCGGTACATTATTGATAATCCGTGTATCTCCGTTTGTTTGTGACAGGTTTCACTTTTGTGTACGTATGATTAAAAAATTATTATAATTTTGAAATTAGAAATTACACTTTTTGAACAGACTGTACATCTTCCATTCAAATCATTTATACAATTTTGTATAAACACGACAATCCTCATAGTATTAAATTCATGTAGACATATAAAATTGTAGATTTATTTCATACATCGTGCATATTTTGTTTTATATTCAGACAAGGAAAAGCTGCCAAATTTGGCTGCCACCACCAGATTTAACATTGTCGCTTCTCGAGTTAAATAAATTACTGGGAAAACCCACCCGTCCTTACACCAAACCCGTAAAATATTAATTTTCTGGAGAACCATTACAGTTATGGAACACGTCCATGTGAACCTTTTTGCCGGATGGAATTCTAAGTGCATACCGTGTGCTTAATTTTATGACAGAAATAACCCTTTGGCTTTTAGGAGATGAAACATTAGCAAGTTCATTACATGCCTACATAAACATAACTGCCATTTTAAAATCATATCAAAGCAATCCTTTGTATGAGCGGAGAACATTAGATATTCCCCTACCATATTTAACTTCAGTAATTTCGGCACAATACCTCTTACAAGCTAAGGTTTGACAAATTTTAAAAAATCGTATTTTCACGCCAATATTTTGAATTAAAAGAACATTAGATATGTGATAATTCCCTCTGAGAATGTTTGTGAAATATTTCAGGTTTAGACGTGATTTTGTTTCAGATGTTAGAAGGACGTCATTTCATTTTTATGCAAATGTTATATGGATTTACAGTAGTCTATTGTTAATATTACTGTTTTGATTATTTTGAACCAAGTAAACCCAAGTAAACGTCTAAGGATTTCTATTTCTATTTATTTCTAGAGTATTTTATTTGATGTTATTTCTTATGTATGGAACCTCATTTACAGTAGAATTTTTCGTACGTCATGAGAACCATTAAAGCCACTCTGGAATGATGATAAATCAATTTCCCCACTTTTTCAGAAAGTCATTTTCAATTATAAGGTTTTAATGTCGCATTAATTTAACTTTTCGGTAAGTCTTCGGTGATAGTGGGAAAGAAGAGAGATTGGACTGAAAAGATAGTGACCGTTACCCTGAGGGGAATAGTGGGGTGAGATACAACTTGTGCCATCTTAAATTTAGTAATATCAATATTTTATAGCTCAGCGACTAAATATGCTACACAAACAACAGTTTGCGTGCTTAATGTTTGGATTCTTAAAGAATAAAAGAAGAACCTAGTGTTATATGTAATTCTTCAAGAAGTCTATATATTAATTTGTTGTAAATGAATGGGATTTCTGTTGCAAATGCTCCAGTTCTTTCAATATCATCATATTTTTTGTGCTGAAACAACTTAAATACTTGTATCAGCAATGTACTCTAGAATCACTAAAATATTATTTCAGTAACTTTTTACCTAAATGTTACGTTTCTTATCGGTTTTACTTGACAAATTATATTTTTAAAGTTACATTTCTTATATGAAAGGAAGCAGCCTAGAGTATTCTGTTGAATTAAATATACAAATGTGCAAAATTTCATGAAAAGTCTTCAATAGTTCAATTGAAACAATAAACTACGGAAAACAAGAAACATATGATAGTGGAACTACAATACCTTTACATGAACACTTAGGAACATATATTTTGTAGTAGTGGATATAAATGTTATTTGCATCAAGTTAAAGAGAAATGAATATGTTATAAAGAAAAAATAAATCGATAAATGCAATTATTTGTCCATAAACTTAAGTAAGGTACAGGCACAGTACGCCCCTGGTCTGAAAATTGAAAAATGATGGAAAATATCTCACCAGAAGTTCAACCTCACACTATCACGTGCAGGAGGTTGGTGTTGGTGAATAGGGAAGGACTAA
Source organism: Anabrus simplex (assembly GCF_040414725.1). Lineage (NCBI taxonomy): Eukaryota > Metazoa > Arthropoda > Insecta > Orthoptera > Tettigoniidae > Anabrus > Anabrus simplex. The sequence goes on along the minus strand of NC_090267.1, from coordinate 191,418,285 downwards.
TAAAAGGAAGGAAATGACTGTGGCAGTATTTAAGTTACTTTCCTGATATTTGCCAGGTATGAAAATGGTATAAATTAAAATCTGTCTTCACAGCTCATGACGGTGTGGCCTGAACCCATCTTCCCCCAAATGCACATAGAGCACAGAATGTTAAATCGGAAATAATAACTGCAATGTTCCAAAGTTACCTGGCGGTGCCAATACAATCAAACACGTTATCCACTGATCACCTGAATTAGTAACGCAGTTTCCTTTTCCTTTCAAACAATATCAGTGAACTATAATTACAGCAGCATTTACTATTCTCTTTGTACTGTAATTTCATACTTATCGCTCTATGGCACCTTTAATTAGAGTTTCAGTTTGCTCAGCATTAACCGGTATCAAATAGGCCTAATCGTCATTTATTCATAAGTTAGTTTTACTGGCTAGTTATGAGCAATCCTTCAGTACTGAATGTTAATTTTATCCATTTCTGTAATCTCATGATGTTTACAATTAACTTTCTAATAATTACACGGTCAAATTTGAAATAGTTACTAAAAACACTTGAACAGTTCTCCATAAAATAGGGAATATGGAATAAACCTTATAGAAACATTTAGCAATTGCATTCAATACTGAAGTGTCTAGCGTAAAATTGTACATCTCGACCATGTTCCTTGCACAACTTCGTTTTGTACCACCGTGATACAACTTTCAATTCTACAAAGGAGGAATAATTATGTTTTTTTTTTTTTTTCCTAGTTGCTTAACGCCTCATCGACACAGGCAGGTCTTGTGGCGGCGATGGGATAGGAAAAGCCTAGGAATGGGAAGGAAGCGGCCGTGGCCTTAATTAAGATACAGCCCAAAAATTTGCCTAGTGTGAAAATGGGAAACCACGGAAAACCATCTTCAGGGCTGCCGACAGTCTGTATTCGGGAGATAATGGTTTCGAAACCAACAATCGACAACATTGAAAAGGATAGTCCCTAGTTTTCTCAAAAGGCAAGGTTTCCATTACTTAATTAAAGCCAAGACCGTTATTTCATAAGACCTAGATTTCTGTAACACCTGCTTCGCATCACCCAGATCCCATTAGTGTTGGTGACCGCTAGCGAAAGGAAAGTAAGAATTTTCTTTTTCTCCTTCTCCTTACTATTTTTAAAATCCTTAATTATTAAAATACTTGGGCTGTTAATTGGCGCCATAAAAACAACAACAAAATTATGTGTAAAAAATCTGCGAAATCTCGCGTTTCCTAATAGTACAGTCTCAGGCGTATCAATATTAACATTGAAGGGATCACTTAAAATTACCCAGAATCATGTCTATAATCCATTTTAACAACCAATATTGATTTTTTCATCAGTATTATTCGACACTGTTGACTTGGTATACTTTGTTATGCTCTGCAACCCGTAAATTCTGATTTTTATTTAAATTGTGCTATTCTGATTCTTACTCTTCTGCTTCCTACTCTTATTTATTATTCTTATTCTCATGCCCATTGCGACTATTCCTATTTTATTCGTATTTTCATTTAAAGTATTTCTTATTCCTCTTTTGATTACAATCTCTCTTCTTTAGAAGTTGCTTTACGTTGCACCGACACCAATAAGTCTTATGGCGACGACGGGATAGGAAAGGCCTATGATTGGAAAGGAAGCGGCCGTGGCCTTAATTAAGGTACAACCCCAGCATTTGCCTGGAGTGGAAATGGGAAACCACGGAATACCGTCTTCCGGGTTCGAACTCACTATCTCCTGGATGCAAGCTCACAGCTGCGTGGCCCTAATCGCATGGCCAACTCGCCCGGTCGATTACTATTCTCATTGATATGATTCCTCTTTCTTCATTGTTATTACTAATATTCTTTCTTAATTATAACAGCCATCATCATGCAAAAAAATTGTATTTGCATCCGGGAGATAGTGGGTTCGAATCTCACTGTCGGCAGCCCTGAAGATGGCTTTCCGTGGTTTCCCATTTTTATACCAGGCAAATGCTGGGGCTGTACCTTAATGAAGGCCACGGCCGCTTCCTTCCCATTCCTAGGCCTTTCCTATCCCATCGCCGCCATAAAACCTATCTGTGTCGGTGCGACGTAAAGCAAAATAGCAACAAAAAATTGTATCTTACGAAAAATGGGTATTGGGAAACTACTCTAGGAGGCGAAAGGGTGTGAAACTTCTTGAAAGTTCATTGAAAAACATCTTGTACTAAATTGCACAGGGTATAGTGACTGATAACTTTTTGTAATAATATAAAGTTTGCTTGAAATATGAGTGAAATATCATTGTTTGTTTTGTAAAAAATTGGTTAGAGTATGACTCTTCTTATTACAGGATGAAACCTCTATAATTATGTATCGCTCTGGTATTTAAGTTATGCTAGATATAAAAATGTCACGTGATGCACCTTTTTCAAAATATTTAGATAATCAGTTTGCAAGGAATCTTACGGTATAATATCACCGTCATATTTCCACAAATATGAAAGAAATTTGAATGTTACTTGTGTTGGCGTAAGTACAAAAGGAAAAGAATTTAATTCACTTTTAGATTGTTCATGTATATTACGAGTTATATTGTAGTTAATGGGATAGAAAACGGAATTCATGGGAACATGTTTTATAAATAGTATAGTCACGGGATTCTCATCAAGGCGGCCGCGGTTCGAATCATGCTAATCATGTCGGTATTTTTGAAATGAAGAAGCCACGTGTCACCCCTTCGGATTCCAGGTAACAGAGAATTTCCCTTAGCTACGATAAGTATATCAACAATTTCGTAGAAATACAATATTTCATTTAACGATAAGCGTACTAATGATTCAACGTAGGGATACTCGAAATTGGACAAATGTATTTACCAGTAGATACAGCGGCAAATCTTGTTGTTAATCTGTGTTGGTATAATAACAAAGTACACTTAATCTATATTGTTTAGAAGTTCCTTTGTGTGAGATCCCGTAAAATTAGAAATACAATGAATATTGATAATTCCGTTTCAAATAGGTACGGAAATATTCAGAGATACTGAGAGTTAATGAAATAAAATGTGTCAAATAGAAAGTTATTAGATACAACAAATGTAGGCAATTATTGACGAAACGAATTCCTCGTATTGAAAATGATGGGGTAAGGGAAAGTATTCTGACAGAAGGCTGATAGTGAAACGAGATTAATAACTGACGTGAAAGTTAGGTATGTATTTAACTGCCTAACGATATCACATACTTTTTCTGTGGGGAAAGTCGAGTGAACTCTTCGTGGTAATGTATACATACTAATCTTAGATACAGGTGGAGCTCCAAATGGATCGATATATCAATAAACCCAGAGGGAAGGCGAGAATACCTACGAGATCAACGACAAGGTTGAAAACGCTCATCACCTACCTAGATTAATTAGACCTAAAAGTTTATTAAGTTAGCAATTATTATCGTCAAGTAAATCCATTGTATGAAATGTGTAAATAATTGAACTTAATTTATGAAAAGTAAATACCGAAGTTACTTGTAATATGTTACGTATAAAAAACAGACAAAACGCTTAATTTCGTGACATTCGTGAACTTCGAAGTACAGTTCATAGTGTTAATGCAATTGGTAGTGTATCCGTTTTTAACACGACGTGAATGGATGATTTTCTCTCCTATATTATGGTTACGAAAATTTTTAGGATCACATTTCATAGATGACTATAACTTACGTATCGTACATGCGTTGGTTTTCCTTCGTTTGTTTCGATTGTCTCATGTAGTTTTAGCCAGTAATAAATTATATGGAACAATTTTGTTGTTCAGTTTGTAGGGAACACGACTAAAGAGCACATGCGTCTAACCTATGAGAGATGAGTACATAATTAGGCTATACTGAGTGAGATATATTGTGGTCTTTGTAAAATTGTAATTATATTAATAATTATAATGTACTGGTAATCTCACTGTTTCTTCCTTTAAGCAGTGATCAACAATCCCACCATCAAACAAGAAACAGTAGGTGAACACAATTTGTTTTCCACTTTCCAGTACATGAGACTGATGTTGTATTGCCGCTACTGTTCATAAAATTCAGTTCGCATGATCTTGTGAATATATTCCGACTCCAATCAAAATTTCAAAGTGAATGTTTGTGGCTGAGAATATGAAAGTCTCTAAATGGTGAATAACTGATTATTTTGTCTAATGCTTTTTCCCGTCTGGACGCTAATTTATTGTTCAATAATTGCAGAATGTGTAATTGGAGCCCGCCTGGTGGCCATGATCGTTAAGGCGCTGAAGTCTAAAAACGGTCTAACACTGAGGTTAGCCGGTTCGAGTCCCGTTGGTCGAAAAAATTTTCACCATCAGAATGTTGGCCGGCAGGGTAGGGGAGGTGGTGGTATACAATTTCTAATCACTAGATTGCGTGCCAAAAGCCTGGATTAAATTCCAAACCTCTCCGCAGTGCTCATATGGAGTGAGGGCATATGACGCTGTTGATGGTGATTCGTCCGTCGGATGGGGACGTTAAGCCTTGAGCAGACCCCTTGGTGCTATTCGACAGGAGTAGGCTATGTGCCGGCACCGGGTTTCACCCTCTCCCTACTATTATATATCACGTCATTCATTTCATCTCTCATTAACTCCTCTGATGAGGTTGACGTCAGGAAGGGCATCCGGTCATAAAAAAACCGCCACGACAAATTCATCTCACCTCATACCCGACCCCGTAGGGAAACGGGACAAGGGTTGGACAAACAACAATTGCAGAATGTGTAATTACAACCAGTCCTAGTACGATTAAGGGTTCTTATCAAACGAGAAAAGTTTTCAGTTTAATGTACTCTCTGGTAACGTGATCATAGTAACCGGACTACTACTTTTACGTCGAATCCAAACATCAAAGGCCTGATATTTCATTTCACTGACATTTGTATATACTGGGAATCAAACTGCGGCCGACTAATTTGTATGATAGAGGGCGTCGAGATCTGCTTACGTGTCTGGGGTGGTAATAACAACAGCCTCTGTATAATATAAGTTAATTCTTTGTGATACATTGGGTACCGAGCGCTAGTGGATTTGTACTTTAGTTTTTATTACTATTTAAGAATGATATCAAACGAGAAATGCTATGTTTTCTAGATTTATTGTGGTAAATGCGCACTGGAAACGAGCATTTTGGTCGTAATCAGAATCGGTGGATCCTATGGGAATGGCCAGTAAATGAATAAATGGATATCTTCCTCTCATCTTCTCTCTTCCTCCTTTATCCTCTCTCTCTGTACTGGACACAGCTACCAAACATCCCAGCGAACTCACGGAGGAGAGGTGTTTCTATACGTGTGCGTGCGTAGAAGAGATACATTGAGAGAAAGAGAGAGTGGAGGAGAAGCATCAAGATTCAATGTGTGAGAAAAGGATGGAGGTACCAAAAACTTTTTAATTGAAGTTCTCCCCAGTGAAACCCCAAGGGCTGCTTCTAAGCTGGTAAGAAAAAAGTAAAGGGAGAGGGTGTATGGGAAAGAGGAGGGGCAAACGGAGGAAGAGAAAGCCAGATCACCGTCCTCTTGTTTTTTAACTTGTGCTAGGAAAGTTCTTCTATTTGGGGTTTGGGATTGGGGGATTAAAGGCGGGGCCGAACGCGTTCCTTTGACTGGTATCATACCAGCCTCTTCTAACCTGGCCACGTCCCGTACAGAATTGAGTCTGGACGGACTTAGACGCTGCCCCTGCTACTACCTTAAAAAAAACAAAGGAGAAATACAACTCTTACCTTCTTACTTTTTTACCCCTTCCTTTTGGGAACTCCTTCTTTGTTCTCTACTTACTGCTTTTCTGTTCACGCCTGATAGCAATTTTATAGATAACTCCTTTCGTCGAGAGTGGACGATAAGTTTCCTATGTTCGAGAAGAGTCCTTCAACAACGGAAGTATGCTCTCTGGCTACCAACAAAATGAGAACAGCACACGGGATTCATAAGTGGACCGTTTCTAGATAATTCTTAAAAAAACTTGCTTCGGTGCCTCTTCTCAGAATAATTAAATTTCGACTTAGATCTACATTACGCCACATTGCCGATGTGTTACATAAATATTGATGTTTTGTGGGTGATCAAGTTGTTTATGTACCAGACTAACACATTTTGTGTTCCCTGGACGAACACATCACATCAGTTTGACATAAATATATCTAGGAGTTTCGCGGGTGGGGGTCATCCGTATATTGGAGTAACAAAATAGTATCATGTAACAAAATACCTGATGCTTTGTTACACTACCTTAAGACCTTCACATGCCATGGATCTGTATATCATGGCCATCCATCTATAAATCACATCACAGCCTGCACGGTTACTAGGTAACATCGCGTCAGACATGTTACTGAAAACATACTTATGATCATTTGATTTTTCCGAAGGGAAATTTAATAACGACTCCTGAATTGAAGTTATATCCTTTAATTCGCAATATAATCGAACAACTAAAATCCTCGAAGACAAATTAATGAGTTACTTTTGTTGTTAGGAGCCTCCGTGGCTCAAACGGGAGCGCATCGGCCTCTCACCGCTGGATACTGTGGTTCAAATTCCGGTAACTCAATGAGAGCTTTGTGCCGGACAAAGTGGAGGTGGGACAGGTTTTCCTCCGGGTACTCCGGTTTTCGCTGTGTTCATTCATTCCATTAATACTCTCCAATATCATTTCATAGCATTTATCAGCCCTTCATAAATCGCTTTGGCAGTGGCGACCCCATTGTCCTAATAGCCTATATATGGCTCATTCATTCCATCGCTGACCCGGTCAACGACTGGAAAACAGGTTGTAGATATTCATTCATTCATTCATTCATTCATTCATTCATTCATTCATTCATTCATTCATTCATTCATTCATTCATTTTGTTGTTAGATTCCATTAATTTATATTTCAGTATCTCAATACAAACAGAGCTTTCGTGATATATGAGAGAGAATTGAAAAAAGGGGCTAAGGTTATGTATGTATGTACGCAGCATATGAATTTGACACATATGTCAGTTTGTTCTCTTCTTTTTTTTTTTGCTTTACGTCGCACCGACACAGATAGGTCTTGTGGCGACGATGGGATGGGAAAGGCCTAGGATTTAGAAGGAAGCAGCCGTGGCCTTAATTAAGGTACAGCCCCAGCATTTGACCGGTGTGAAAAATGGGAAACCACGGAAAACCATCTTCAGGGCTGCCGACAGTAGGGCTCGAACCCACCATCTCCCGGATGCAAGCTCACAGCCGCGCACCTCTACGCGCACGACTAACTCGCCCGGTAGTGTGTTCTCTTCTGACATTAACCTGCCAACTCACAAAACTTGAGTCCGCCAAACAATAACGTCTGTGTTGTATGGTTCAGTGATCATGTTGGCGTTTGTGGCACGCATTGCTTTTCTTATTTAATCAAAAGAAAAAAGGCAATGGAAATTCATCGTTTGCTGGTAGAAACATATGATGAACACGCTCCATCGATTAGAACATGTGAGGCATGGTTTCGACAAGTAGCTTCGGCAAGAACACCATGCATTGTATCTGGTGGGAGCAGAGCGGTGATGTCTATCATGAACTCTTGAATCCCGGCGAAGCCATTAATGCACAATGCAATCGCCAACAAATGATTAATTTAAATCACGCATTGATAGACAGACGACCGCCATGGGCCAGAAGACATGGCAACGTGATTTTGTTACACGACAATACGCAGTCTCACACAGCAAAACCAGTGATAAACACCTTGAAATCACTTGGATGTAACGTCCTTCCACCCCCGCCGTATCCCCCCCCCCCGCCCCCCACCTGGCGCCATCTATCACCTCTTGGCATCAATGGGGCACGCGCTCGCAGAGCATTTCGAGGAAGTTGGAAAATGGCTCGACGAATAGTTTGCCGCAAAAGACAAGCAGTTTTTCTGGAATGGTATTCAAAACTTACCTCAAAGATAGGCGAAGTGTGTAGAAGCCAATGGCCAATATTTTGAATAAACCGAAAATGAATTTCCCTTGAAAATTACCTGTTTCCTTTACCAAAAAACCCGGCAAAAGCTTATGCATACCCATGACATGTAGATTCCTCTGTACGAAGGCCGTTTGGATCCGTAACGTAGGCCTATCACCATCACCTCCCATAGATAGCCAAGTGTCACCGAAGATCGTGCCAGGGAAATAGTTTTAATCAATCAATCCATCCAATCCAATCCAATTCATTTTAGTTTAGTTTAGTTTAGTTTAGTTTAGTTTAGTTTAGTTTAGTTTAGTTTAGTTTAGTTTAGTTTAGCTTAGCTTAGTTTAGTTTAGTTTAGTTTAGTTTAGTCAATCACTACTGATCTGCATTTAGGGCAGTAGCCCAGGTGGCAGTTTCCCTATCTGTTGTTTCCCTAGCCTTTTCTTAAATGATTGCAAAGAAATTGGAAAATTATTGAACATCTACCTTGGAAAGTTATTCCAATCCCTAACTCCCCTTCCTATAAACGTTATTTGTCCCAATTTGTCGTCTTGAACTCCAACTTTATCTTCATATTGTGATCTTTCCTACTTTTATAAACGCCACTCAAACTTATTCGTCTACTAATGTCATTCCACGTCATCTCTCTACTGACAGCTCGGATCATACCACTTAGTCGAGCAGTTCGTTTTCTTTCTCCCAAGTCTTCCCAGCCCAAACTTTGCAACATTTTTGTAACGCTACGCTTTTGTCGGAAATCACCCTGAACAAATCGAGTTGCTTTTCATTGGACTTTTTCCAGTTCTTGAATCAAGTAATCCGTGTGAGGGTCCCATACACTGGAACCATACTCTAGTTGGAGTCTTACCAGAGATTTATAGGCCCTCTCCTTTACATCCTTACTACAACCCCTAAATACCCTCATAACCATATGCAAAGATCAGTATAAGACCTAGGTACTTACAATGATCTTCGAAGGGAACTTTTACCCCATTAACGCAGTAATTAAATCTGAGATAACTTTTCCTATTTATGAAACTCACAACCTGACTCTTAAACCCTTTTTCGTAATACTATTGCCCACTGTCCATCTCACAACATTATCGAGATCATTTTTCAGTTGCTCACAATCTTGTAATTTATTTATTACCCTGTACAGAATAACATCATCTGCAAAAAGCCTTATCTATGATTCCACTTCTTTACACATATCATTGATATAATTATATAAGAAAATATAAAGGTCCAATTATACTGCCTTGAGGAATTCCCTCTTAATTATTACAGGGACATATAAAGCTTCGCCTACTCTAATTCACTGAGTTCTATTTTCTAGAAATATAGCCACCCACTCAGTCACTCTTTTGTAAAGTCCAGCTGCACTCATTTTGCCAGTAGTCTCCTATGATCTACCCTATCAAATTCCTTAGATAGATCAATCGCGATACAGTCCATTTAACTTCCTGAATCCAGGATATCTGCTATATCTTGCTGGAATCCTACAAGTTGAGCTTCAGTGGAATAACCTTTCCTAAACCAAAACTGCCTTCTATCAAACCAGTTATTAATTTCGCAATCAGAAAGAATGTTTTCCCAAAGCTTACATGCAATGCATGTGCAAATGTACACCGTACGCAGTGTTGCATCGCAGCCTATAGTAAAGGACGTAAGGAACTTTTAGTTAGTGCCGAAATTCTTTTCTCCTCTGTCTGCGCAAATCCAGACAGAAAGTTACCACAATTTAGGGAATCTGTAAATCTGTAAATCAATGTTTACCATGTTCCAAAATTGAGGAAACAATTTTGTGTAAATACACTAATTTTTCGAAACAGGAATTATGTCCACTAGCTCTCCAGAGTTCATTTGTGAACGGGAGGATTTTCAGAAACAGAAATCGCTTCCTTTCGTCGGAGGATACTTCTTCATTCTTGTCATAGATTGACAAAACCTTATGTAGCATTTCTTCAGTGTTAACAGTAACATCTTCATGTACATCTGATACGTCGTCAATATTCCCTAAAGCTTCAATGTTCGGACGATGACTGCAATAAACTTCGGAAAGGCGTTCCATTTTTTCGCCTAGTGAGATATTCACAATAACAAGTCTTTCTTCTGTAGCACAAACATTCTCTGTGTAGCCTGCTGGTAGTCTAACATACTGTAGACCCGTAAAGAGTGTTTAGCTTCCACGATTCAGCAAATGTCCAACATAGGTGATATATTTTGGGCCGATGACCTAGGTGTTGGTCCCCTTCAAACAACAAACAACATCATTATCAGAGGATATATTTGACATGTAAAAGTATAGAAATGTGTATAGTTCTGATAAATATGCCCAATATAATGCTGTTTCTAATACTTAGAAGTGTCTAAATACAGATATTTTACGGTACTTACTGTAGTATACGATGTGGTTCATACCGTCGACAGGTGGAGAGAAGAGTGCGCTGGTGTATCAACGGGATAAGAGTGTGAGTTTTCTGTGCGTGTTATTTGTTAACGATTTAACGTCGCACTGATGGATAAAGGTCTTCCGGGGACTCTGGGATAACGAAGATCTAGGACTTGGAAAGCATCAGTCGTGGTCGTAATTCAGGTACAGCCCCAACGTTTGCCTGCTGTGAATATGGGTTAGTAACGGAAACTCGTCTTCAAGGTCGCGGATGGTGGGATTCGGTCCAACCATTTCTGAAATGCAAGCTTTCAGCTACACGGCCAATGCTGTGTAGTCAACTTACTTGGTTGCAGTATGAGTATTTCACATTGAATTGTGTGTATAAAAGGTGAAGCAGACTCCACAATAAATATTTAATTGAATTTTAGCACGTCTTTCTTGACAATAAGTGGATGCTCGAACCGACGTAGACCTTCTATATTTACGGATATGCAGTAACGTTCCTTCATTTTGTTTCTTCTTCCCCATATATTTGACCACCCCATATTCAGTAAAGAGTAAGAACTCCGTGTAATGAGTAAGGGAGTGGGTGAGTTTGTTCTTTTTTATTTGGTTGATTTTATTAGCAGTTTAACGTCTCTTTAACAGCTACAGTTTCTCGGGGAGACTGAGATAACTAAGCAACCACTATCGTGACGGGTGATGGTGTGGTATGAATTAATTATCTATATCCGAAATGCAAGCCTTCAGCTATTCAGTCTGCACTGTGCAGCCAATTCGCTTGGTTATGGAATTAGTATTTCACTTGTGTACATCATAGAGTGATATTGACTCCCAAAATATAGACTTAATTTCATTTTACCACTTTCTGGATGATGATAATGAAAAGTGTATATTCGTACCGAACAATTCTCTGATCACGGTAACTACAGTAATGTTCATTCCCAGGCTGAGTGGCTCAAACGGTTGAGGCGCTAGCCTTCTGATACCAATAATAATAATAATAATAATAATAATAATAATGTTATTTGCTTTACTTCCCACTAACTACTTTTTAAGGTCTTCGGAGACGCCGAAGTGCTGGAATTTAGTCCCGCAGGAGTTCTTTTACGTGTCAATAAATCTACCGACACGGGGCTGTCGTATTTGAGCACCTTCAAATACCATCGGACTGAGCCAGGATCGAACCTGCCAAGTTGGGGTTAGAAGGCCAGCGCCTTAACCGTCTGAGCCACTCAGCCCGGCCCTTCTGATACCAACTTGGCAGGTTGGTGTTCAAATACATCAGCCTCGTGGCGGTAGATTTAGTGGTTCGAAAAATAACTCCTGACGGACTAAATTCTGGCACCTCTAGTCTCCGAAAACCGTAAAAATAGCTAGTGGGACGTTAAACCAATTATTATTATTATTATTATTATTATTATTATTATTATTATTATTATTATTATTAGTAGTAATGTTCATTCTTTTTACTTCCAATTCCCCGCACGTTATGTCATCCCATGATGGACACAGAGAGCAAATACAATGTAAAATGTAATTTATCAAGTACCTAAGTTAGTTTCATACAGATCAGCTTAGCGTTGTTCTATACCCGCTCAGAGAGAGCCTAAAATAAACTTGTAACTCTAGTGGACGGAGGCTGCTACTAAATAATAGATCACTCGTGCACAGCTCTTCGTGACGAGACGGGAAGGGAGAGTTCTTGAAAGAAACAGATGACAGGGGCTTGTCCTGATTTAGGTCAGCGAGTTAATTAAACAGGACATGTGTAATATGCAACTCGAACTTTTTATAGAGGACACCTGTCTCGTCCGGTCTGGAATCCGATTAATATATGTCATCCTGAAAGAAGGGAAATCGCTTTAATCAACCGGAATAATTTCATGATGATGGCTAAACTTCATTCGCGATTGAAAGAGATGGAAGGGCGAGTAAAATTAATTGATTAATTGATCACTCAGTTGAAAATGTGTGGTTGGGAGAGTGTGTCATTTAGCCTCTAAAATACGAGGGTGAATTGAACGAAAAGAAGAGTATGTATTGTACCCGAAATGGTTACATGTATGAATCCATCCCAGTGTTTCCACGGTGTATGTGTGCCGTCTTCACGATATGTTCTTTGGACCACAAGGTATTACTGGCAAGTGATACATATTTCCACCCAACGTCTTTGGACAACATGGAGAAAATAATACGGACGCAGAGAAGAACTTTGTTTCCTTTATATTACGGAACACCGTCTTTACAACAGCGAGGTGTTTGTTCGTTGTCAGTTGTTTGAAATGTCGAGAAGATTACATTACAGAACAGCGTCCAAACAACGGCGAAGTGTCAATACGTTATCAGTTGTTCGAAACCTCGAGAAGGTTGTCGTAATGAAGTTAGATAAATTTAAACATGTGTTCATGAACTTTACTTTGTTCGAGATGATAGTTTCTACCACGTCAAAGTGGGCGCTTGGATTTTGAACACTCACCCACACTAATGCGAGCATACAAGCTCTCAGTAGTGTATAAATGTGTTGAAGCATTTGTTACATTGTTGAATTGAACAGTAATCTTGAAGTATGACAGTAGAAGCCCACCAATATTCGGATAGGATATCTTGGAACATTAACGCGAGTTCCTTTGGAATGGATTGCCAAACGCAGAAAAGTAACACAACATTAGGGTAAATATCCAGTAATTTTGTTAACAACAACGTTCTTGTGTTCCACGAACTGTGACATGTGCGCCTCAATGCTTGACATATCGGTAAGTTACGTTTCCTTTTATGTGGTTCATGTTGAACTTGAGTGTGTTTAAACATGAAAAGTTTATAATGAAAAGTGGAAATCGGATATACATACCTATGTCAACGAAGAGGTTATCTTGTGTTGTGTTATCTTGTGTACAAAGTTACACTCACCTTATGCTACTCATGGTGTTAGATATTGTACAAGTTCGAGGTGATCGAAGTTAATTTCGGTAGAAGTTGGAACATTCATCGACAGATGTCTCTACTATCAAAGTATGTGCTGCCTCTGATGAGAGGATGGACAATTAACTTTGAAAAGAAATTTTGTAAATATTGATCTTCTAAACTGTGTTGTTTGTAGTTTGTTTCGTTGTTTTCAGGTTATCAGCACTTCTCTCTCTTCCCGCCAGCTTAAAATTGTAGCCAATAGGAAATTTTGTACATTTATTTAAGTAACCAATCAGGGCTTTTGATATTTATTTGATTGTCCAATGGAATTTCTGGGTGTGTCATGCTTTGGCCCAGAGAAATCTGGAACCTTCCTCTCCGCTATAAAAGCTGGGACCTTTCGGGTTATATTGTCTTTCGATCGCTCCAGTCCAGCAGTAGAGTGTGTTAGTAGAGGAGGCAAGGGAGTGCGTGCTTCGTCCATCTCCGGAAGGTCCGCCAGCTCAGGGTAATGGCAGACATATGTTAAGCATCAGTCTCAGCAAGTTAACTCGGGGGGAAGGTTTCAATTTTTTAAATATAATCCGGCCATGTATATTCTATATGCGGTTTAAGATCTTAATTTAACTTAGGGAATAAAGAGCGAAAACTCTCTTATGTTCCCCTTCAACTTGGTCTTGAAGTGACTATGTTTTCGTAAATTCTAAATTTATCTTTTCCTTGTAATTTAAAGTTTCCCTCCATCTGTAACTTAGGACCATCGGCCCAAATAGGGTTTTAGATATTTTTTCAAGTGTATTTCAGAGGAGTGTAAGAGTTCACCTCCTAGCGTTTTGATTTTCGGCCTGTAACCTTTTCTTTTTGTTAACTAAGGCCGTGTGGAATGGGTACATGTTACCCTGTTAAAGTTAACTTCCATTATTCATTTTCTTATAAATATAACTGTTGAGAAGCTAAGACAGTGAATACCTATTGATTTTGGTAAAATGTAGATTGTGCCTTTAAGAGGCTGAACTTGTAATATTTAGAGAATGGTCTTCTAGAGAGTATTGTGTGGAGCAAAGACGCTCTTGCTACTATTGTAAATTTTGGAGCTCAGTCTCCTTGAGGAGTTATTGGAGGAAGCAGTAGTGCTCTTGTTCAAGTTGTAAATGGGGAGCTTCAAGCTCATGTTGTTAAGTTATGTTGTCTATTCCTGACTTTTCTCGAGCTCGTGAGCTAATCTCTTGTGCCTGACAATTTGTTATTGCATAGCAAGGTGTAAAAACTGAAAAGAAAAGAAAAGCTAGGAAAGAAATATATTCAGAAATTTAAAGTTTTAAATTACTACTTAATCTTTTCTCTATCCACCCATTCATGCCCGCACCTTTTTTCACCTCCCTGCTCCACAAGAACACGTTAGCAATTATTATTATTATTATTATTATTATTATTATTATTATTATTATTGCTATGGGCTTTACGTCGCACCGACACAGATAGGTCTTATGGCGACGATGGGATAGGAAAGGCCTAGGAGTTGGAAGGGAGCGGCCGTGGCCTTAATTAAGGTACAGCCCCAGCATTTGCCTGGTGTGAAAATAGGAAACCACGGAAAACCATTTTCAGGGCTGCCGATAGTGGGATTCGAACCTACTATCTCCCGGATGCAAGCTCACAGCCGCGCGCCTCTACGCGCACGGCCAACTCGCCCGGTATTATTATTATTATTATTATTATTATTATTATTATTATTATTAGTAGTAGTAGTAGTAGTAGATTATTACTGTTTTAGGAGCATAGCTACCGTTGTGATATCACGTGAAGGGAACGAAGGAAAAGTTAGTTAGGAGAAAAATGGACCTTTAATAAAGATGTATGCGTGTCTTTAAATTATAATGAATTATGCCAAATTCACTCTCTCATGACATAAATGGATTATTTCTTTGGAACACTTCTGATAGTTACAGTATTTTAATTGCAGTTCTTGGCAAGTGATTCCATGGAGAGGAATCACTTGACCTCTTGTGGCCGTTAACAGCGTCAGGATTTGAAATTGCAGTTTTTTATGCTGCGGTCGTAGAGTGCAAATGGTTTGAATTTCGTCTGTTTGTTTAGAATGTTGGTGTATGGAGGTATAAAGTACATTTCATTTCATTCCATTTTAATGTAATTGTAGAGTTCTTGCATTCAAAAATCTGAATTTAAAATAGTTATTACTTTTTGGGATATCAACAGTGTAATTTATTTCATGAAAAGAACCAGAAGGTACGCAAACGTTGCATATTGCATTTTTTTGATCCAGCTGTATGCAATAGGAAATCTTGCCAGAGATAATGGCTTGAGATAGTAAGTGTAATTATATGCATTTTTTGTTGTAAGTTAACATACACATGTGTGTTGGAGTTATTGCAGCGGAGCACAGTTTATATGCTAAGTTGCTTCATGTTGCACTCTGCGTATAAATTACATCACGAGCTATTACGAGAAGGGAAGTGAGCTATGCAAATGTGAATAATAATATCGTTACTGATCATGTGATATAATTACACTGCCAGGATGTACTATTAATTTCTGTATACTAATATTAGAACATTCTAGCCCTCTGATTAGAATCTTATACGCCCTCTTTTATTTCCGTACGAATCAATTTATCTTCTTAATTACATTTTTTTTGCTATTTGCTTTACGTCGCACCGACA
This sequence comes from Anabrus simplex, assembly GCF_040414725.1. Classification (NCBI taxonomy): domain Eukaryota; kingdom Metazoa; phylum Arthropoda; class Insecta; order Orthoptera; family Tettigoniidae; genus Anabrus; species Anabrus simplex. Next base: position 191,402,366 of record NC_090267.1, on the reverse strand, counting down.
CAGATAGGTCTTATGGCGACGATGGGATAGGAAAGGCCTAGGAAGTGGAAGGAAGCGGTCGTGGCCTTAATTAAGGTACAGCCCCGGCATTTGCCTGGTGTGAAAATGGGAAACCACAGAAAACCATCTACAGGACTACCGACAGTGGGGCTCGAACCCACTATCTCCCGATTACTGGATACTGGCCGCACTTAAGCGACTGCAGCTATCGAGCTCGGTTTCTTAATTACAGTGCACTTAATATCGATAATGCCGGAATGAGCAGAATCACTGACCTTCCATGCCCAAGCTGGCGTATTCGATTCCGACACTGTCCAGCGGTGTTTGAAGCGGTTCAAATACGCCAGCATCCTGTCGGTAGATTTATAATCACGCAAAGCAACATATTTCTAACAAAATACCGGCACCTTTGCGTTTCCAACACTGCCGAAGTAGTTAGCGGGGCATATTATTATTATTATTATTATTATTATTATTATTATTATTATTATTATTATTGAAGGATGCAGCCATATTTCTCCTAGTCATAGTACTTCCACTTGCTGACCCGTCTAGTGAGTTTAGTAAAATACGAATGGTTAAGGTGGATCTCCCTCTAGCTAGGATTGTCAGATATTGCATCGATGGGAGAATTACGTGGACTAAATGATTACACGCCTATGGTAACAAAGTTCTTCACATACAGAACCAAATATATGTAATATCTGAATCAATAAGATTATAAGGTTTTCACACCAGGCAAATGCTGGGGCTGTGCCTTGATATTAAGACCACGGTCGCTTCCTTCCCATTCCTAGCCCTTTCCTTTCCCATCGTCGCCATAAGACTTGTCTGTGTCGGTGCGACATAAAGCAAATTCTAAAAAACAAAAAATGTAAGGCTCACATGTTATGTAAATTTATTATTTCCACAACATTTCCTGATAATCATTCGTTTCGTACGTAATAATGATCATCAGAATGTCTGTACCGTACTAAACATTAATCATCCTCGTTCCTTACGATAATGCAAGAGTAAAAAATTTTGCAGTACACTTGCCTCGTTTTAATGGAACGGCAAATATTTTGCTCTATATATTCAAGGAGAAAAGTTTCTCTCCAGGAAGGAATTTTCCAACTCAAAACTTGTACTGCCGTAAGACTTCTTGCAATTTTTTCGTCCCGATGATATGAAGAATCCTCAGATTCTATTCGCAAAGTAGGAATCATAATCAAGTACAAAAACTCTTTATAATTCAAAGAAAACCATCTAGGAGGCTGTACGGAGAGCCCAATATTCTTGGCGAAAGTTGTTCCCATGAATCTCTTCCTTTCAGCTTAGAGATGCAGATTATTTTAGCCGTTCTGCTGCGGAAACTTCGTACAGATATATGTATATTGCCACGCTTATTGGCTGTTACCACAGACTTGGAGTTCACTCTCCTCCACCAACTAGGTCAGACTCCTCAGGTAATGGAGGAAAGCTGGCTGAGCAATATCCATAACATTATGCATTACTATAATGCAGATAAGAATACTGTTTATGATAAAAATAAACCTTTTGAGAGCTATTATACAAGCTATTTGCTTTCGTCACAGCTTTCTTTGGGACAATATCTTGTGGTGGATACTTCAATGTACACTCATTGACAAATACATTAGAACACCTAGTAGTATTCGTTGTAAATGTTACGACCGAGCGAGTTGGCCGTGCGGTTAGGAGCGCGTAGCTGTGATTTTGTATTCGGGAGATAGTGGGTTCGAGCCCCACTGTCGGCAGCCCTGAACATGGTTTTCTATGGTTTCCCATTTTCGTACCTGCTAATGCTGAGGCTGTGCCTTAATTAAGGCCACGGCTGCTTCCTTCCCACTCTTAGTCATTTCCTATCCCATCGTCGCCTTAAGACCTATCCGTGCCTATGCGACGTATAAAATAACGGAACGATTCTTGGAAAAGAGTATGCAACATTACGCAAATAACCGATTGCAATGTTTTTGGCATTGAATTTCTTATTCGTACAAATCATCGGCTGAGTAATCTGTTTGTTTCTGCGTCATATCGCTCGTATAATGTATACAAGTGTTCATTTGGCTAGGTATTCGACCACAAATGCATCTAATAACGTATGTTGCAAGATAATTTCGTAATTTTTGAAACTGTATCTTCAGAGATTTTGTGCTTGTAATTGTTGTTGAAAGGAGTGACGAGTTCATCAACTTCTATGAACATTGATCATAAGATATTTATTTTTGTAATTTATTTATGTACTTGTGTATTTATTTATTTCACAAGTGTTGAAGTTAGGTGACGTTAGTGACATGGTTAGTCTTATTACAAAAGTTTTGAATGCAGGTTGTAGTTAGATTTTTTTTTTTTTTCTTTTGCAAATCAGAAAGATAACTTATAAGTTTTTCAGTCTGTCGAAATGCTAAATAACAACAGTAAAACTAACAATTAGCAGATTCAGCTTTTGCTTATAATTGATAGCTTTTTTCAGTTATAGTGTTCTTAGTGTTATGTGCCTGCCCTGTCGTAACACCCTTCTGTACTTTCTGGAATGGGCTAGTGAGTGTAGAAACTCCCAGTCTGGGAGAAGGACTAGTCTTTCCATGTATTTTTCCCTTCGTCTGATTTTACCCTGCACCTTCCGGAACGTGCAACGGGATGTCCCAGCTCCAGCAGAGTCGCGAATATTCTAGTAACCCTTTATCGAGATGAAAATACAAGGTCACTGCGAACAAGTGTCAGTAGCGTTGGTCGAGTGTGTGGTGGGTGTTCCACCAGTCATTGCTGGATTGCGATAGTCGGACTGGGGCGACAGTAGTGTTGGCTGTACCAGTATCCCACCGGTGTCAGTGGACTTGAGCGAAGTACGGTCTGTGAAATGCTTTGGAGTACTGTACGTGTACCAAGGTATAGTGGGCGATTGGGGCTTGGCGGCAGAATTGCTGGTTGTCGTCTATCAGAGTAACGTCGCATACTGAGCAGAGTAGTACCTTTTTCCGGTCTTGGAGTACTGTTTGTGTACTGCCGTGGATTGTGGACTGTCGTGGAGTCAGAGTGTTAAGCAGATGTCGTGAGTGTAATTGGATTGTTGACCACAAGTACTAATGTTTAATTCGGACAAAGGATTCCTGGAAATCGACGTTCACAAGTGTAGTAGGTTGAAGAAAGGAGTTGTTTTCTCATATAAAAGGATGACTTTACTTAGCACCAGCAATTTAGGGATGATATTCTAACCATTCCTTGCATAGGAATTCCAGTGTCTTATCATTTGAGTTTAATTCTCGCTTTTACTATTTTGCTAAAGAGTTTATGGCTTGTATTTAAAAGAGTTATTAGTCGGAAATCGCCTATTCTACTTATGATAATCAGGTGAACCAGGCTACTAAATTATTACAATTCAAGAAGTACAAACTAACATTTGTCTCGTTCGAGGCTTGATCCCGCGTTCCTTGTGGTGTATGTACACAAAATAGTCGTTAGTGGAGTGATGTTAAACCTGACTTCGTACATGAAGTGCATTTCCTTGACCAAAAGTGAGTGTATAGCGTGCCATCAGTGGTGAAACAATCATAGTATCATGTTCATTAGAATACGGTGGGTTATGTTATTTATGTGAATACCATACTAACCCCTTTTTCAGAGAATTAAACTGCAGGTAGCGTGATTTTGATTTTTTCCAACAGGTCTCTCTCACTGATAGCATCGCAAATGATTCCATAAGTTAAATTCACAAAGAATTTTATTGAACAGATTTTCAGTTTAGATTTTTAGCTCCATTGCGTTTATAATATCTTCGTTAAATAAAAAATTCCATATACAAGGTGAACCCGAACAACATACAAGAACTGGAACATTCAGGAGAAAATTGCCGGGATTTCCCAACTTGAACTACTTCCTAACGAGATATCAAAATTATGGAGAATGAAGGTTCGCAGTTTTCATACCTCCTTTATTGGTAAGGCCTCCGGAAGGATGTGGGTTCGAATCCCCGTCAGGAAGTCGTAAAATTTAAGAAACGAGATTTCCACTTCCGGAGGTGCATATGGCCCTACACAATAAATGAGTACCAGGTTAATTCCTGGGGGTAAAGGCGGCCGGGCGTAGAGCTAACCACTCTACCCCATCACGTGCCGAGGTTAACAATGGTGGAAGCCTTTACCTTCCACTCCTCCAAGGGCCTTCATGGCCTGTACGGAGGTGACTTTCCTTTTTTTTATTGGTAAGGAATGAATTACTTGGATTTTCTACACAATTAATTGAATGCATAAGAGTGTTATATGCTACAGCGACATCAAAAGTCCTGATTAATGGTTACCTAAAATCACAACACGCAAATCAGAACGCTAAGGTGGTTATCCACGATCCGTTTTGTAATCTCTCTGCAAACTTTTCTCCATCGGATAAACACCAATATCAGAGGATTAACGATCAGTAATCAGAAAATTGTAGTAAGGGCATACACGGAATATGTTTGCGTGATCCTGAAAACTCTCTCAGATGAACTCTTTACGGTGAATGCAACATACGAATTCAATGATGTGTCTGGATCCAAACTTAATATGCAACAGCCGACAATGCCTGCATTTTCAACCTACATCTGAACGATTGCTACCTACCGTATAGCAAATAAAGTGAAGATTATAGGCGTTGTGCTTCATAGTCAATTTCAAGATATGATTAATGATTGGTTGATAGTCGCAATCAAAGTACGCCTCATTGTACAATGACAACATATCCGGTCGCTTAATATCATCCGAAAAGTATGGCAAATAAATGTCTTCGGGCTCTCCAAGATACATTATTATCACAAATACTACTTCCCATGATGGAACTCCCCAGCTAGCGATTAAAATCTTGTATCGGGAATTACCTTTGAAGGGAAATGTTTCACGGAGTAGTTCTGTCTGTACACTAGCTATAGAACCCGTCACTGACGGAAATATCCCTTATCTTGAGCAGGCCAGAAAACAATCAGGGTCATTTCAATAAGCAATAGGAACCAGTATCACACACAAAAAAATCTTTCATCAGACTGTACATGAGCTTGATCGGAATAACCCTGTTAAGTAGCCGTGACGAAAGGTGGAAAAGAACGACTCCTGCTCCCTCCTCCCACTTCGTCTCGCCCAGCGTTAAGCCGCGTCGTTTGGCTCTTTCTATTATGAAAACTTTGTAAAGAAATACCGTTGGCTATATCTTTAGTATTACGCATTACATAGATTTTTACCGCAATATTTGGTTTTATTGAATATTATTGTGGTATGTTTAAATAGTAACTTAATTTTTGATTGGTTTTATGATAATATGTATGTATATGGTAGGCCATCGACCCAGTCTACAACAATTTTAAAATTTATAGCGAGGTACATAAATCATAACACTTAACTCCTGCCGGAGTTTATGACGTACTTGTGTCTGAATGGCTCTCACTACTTGACGTGCTAGTTTAAATAAATTAAAACTAACTGGAACACTTTACATTTTAACACCGAAACATCATAAACTTGCCACAGGTACCTGCACTTGCAGAGAGCTCACCTACATTTATCATTCCTTTGAATTAACAACCATTCTTTCCGAAATACCAAATTTACTACCACTAATACAACTAATAAAGGTATAGAGTACAACAATTTAGTTTAATAATCTTATAGATTCCTTCCTTCCTTCCTTCCTTCCTTCCTTCCTTCCTTCCTTCCTTCCTTCCTTCCTTCCTTCCATTTTAAACTTGCACCGCATGTTACCTCTGCACATTCAATGTCACCTCGTGAATTGCGAAAGTTGTCCAAACCAGTATAATGCATTCTACTTCCTATTAAATAACGGATTTTCAACTAATAATTTTTTATAAATCCGAATGTCTCCTGTATTTTGTCTACTATTCTTCACTGAGCTCGATAGCTGCAGTCGCTTAAGTGCGGCCAGTATCCAGTATTCGGGAGATAGTAGGTTCGAACCCCACTGCCGGCAGCCCTGAAGATGGTTTTCCGTGGTTTCCTATTTTCACACCAGGCAAATGCTGTGGCTGTACCTTAATTAAGGCCACGGCCGCTTCCTTCCCACTCCTAGTCCTTCCCTGTCCCATCGTCGCCATAAGACCTATCTGTGTCAGTGCGACGTAAAGCAACTAGCAAAAAAAAACACTATTCTTCAATTTCGTATCTTGGTGTTATTACATCATTGTCTGTTAGTTAATCTTTCGAAGACCACTGATGCCATGCAGCATATTCATCTCAAATTCCGTCAGAATGGAGATAAAATTATATATATATATAACAGCTTTATGTTCAGGTATTCTAGATTAACTACAGAGAGGAATGTACTCGTACGAAGTAGCTAGGGAACAATTTTTGCTTACATTTTCTGGCTCTAAAATGTCCTTCCTATTTACTGTATGTATTGTCGTTTCTTGTATGTTATTCTCTATTTCAGCAACTTTATTGAGCGTTTATACGTATTACATCTCCAAGAATATATCTTATCTACATGACATTAAGATTAATGAATATGACATTACATTACCCTCTCACTCAATTGGAGGACATTCATAGGGAATTACGTTGAATCTGCTCAGCGATTCTATAAGCCCTAACTAATATTTCAATGTAGGAAAATGCTAATATAATACATGTTTGCTGCACCACGTCCTAGCCGCAAAAGTACTAATACATGAATGAGCATTTCATTCTTATCTCTCGAAGTAAATTGTGCTGGAAAGCGTTGATAAAATATAATTTATTTCCTGATATTCGAAGTGTATTTCATATGCTGACTTTATTGTATCCAGTGGTACTTATATATTTAACTTTATTTCATTAAATACCTATTTTACGTATAATCTCCTGTAAACTTTAAGAATGAATGTTTTTCACTCTCAAAAGATTCATATTTTTGATTATTTATTTATCTGAGAAAGACCGGCGCCATCCCTACATACATATAAGGTGATCATGGAGGTCCAGAAAAATATACAGTAATAATGTTATTGGTTTTACCTCCCGCTAAGTACTGGTTTTTGGAGACGCCGATGTGTCAGAATTTTGTTCCACGGGATTTCTTTCACGTGCCAGGAAATCTACCGAAACCCGCCTGTTGTATTTGAGTACTTTCAAATACCGCTGGACTTAGCCAGGATCGAACCTGCGAAGAAGGCCAGCTCTCTACCGCCTGTGATACTAAGCCCATGCCAACAAAATATAGTGTATGATTTATGAAACAATGTTTAGCTAACTATATGATATATAAATAACTCATATATTGTTATATAAATGATTGTTAAATATATGAACATAATCCTTCAAGAATTACCTTAAAATTGTCTCATATTCCTGCTCACACAAAGCGAGTCGACTTAGAATGTTCGTGATCCCGAGAAGAGATGTCCCACAAGCACCGGAGAGGAGGCCCTTACCTCCAATGTACTGTATAATCGATGGCGTTACATTTCTCACTCAAGTGAGGAATAAATGGGAGATAACTGGCCCTCTTCTCATCATCAGTCTCTATAACCTGCTCAACGTTCTTTTCTTATCGAATCTTTAGGTCAAGAATCAGCTTTATTTTTGACCTATTAAATGCTATGATATCCAAACGTTTAATTGTGCCTCCTTCCGCCAAATAATGAATCCCTTTATAGACTCCCAGTTTAGAGTTTTCTAAAGCTGATATGATAGGAAACCGAATCGTATGATGCCGAGTGATCCTTATTATGTTCGCCTTTAGGACAGTAACCCAAGAAATGACTCAGGGCTTCAAGATCTTCACTCCATGGGAAATGATAGCGATTAGCAGCCAATGTTCCTCCTGAAACAGGTCGCAACGCAGTAGTGTTTCATTACATCTTAACCACAGTTATCCAATCCGAAGCTGATATACCTTGTTTACAGATTATCCAAGAATTGCTCAATGGATCATCCCCGCTCCTTCACCTTTATTGAGAAGACGACTCAGCGAATCAAAGGATTGTCTCTATAGTTGTTTTCGTGGCTGGTATCTATATTACGACGTCGTAATATCCTTACAAAGAATTTCCAAGTAGTAGAGATGTTTCGATTTCAGCACGCAAATCCCGACTTCTGTGCAAATTATTATCTACAATTTGCAAACAAACAAATAACGTTTGGCAATATTATCATGTCATAAACTAATTTCCCAAATAGCTCTACCGAGCTCGATAGCTGCAGTCGCTTAAGTGCGGCCAGTTTCCAGTATTCGGGAGATAGTAGTTTCGAGCCCCACAATCGCCAGCCCTGAAGATGGTTTTCCGTGGTTTCCCATTTTCACACCAGGCAAATACTGGGGCTGTACCTTAATTAAAGCCAAGGCCGCTTCTTTCCCACTCCTAGCCTTTTCCTGTCCTATCGTCGCCGTAAGACCTATTTGTGTCGGTGCGACGTAAAGCAAATAGCAAAAAAAAAAAAAAAAAATCTCTGTATTAACGCATTCCCTTACATTTCTTAGCGCATATAGAATGTCATTAGGGCAGTCCTGTGGTAAGCTTGTCATGTATTTAATTGACGATCTGATTCATTTGTCCACATCATCTAAAAATATTTGGTGTTTTCTCAATTATCAATTGCATTTTCAAAATGATAATTGACCAAGAAAACTAATTTATAATGTTCCATTTCTGACCAGATGGTAGTAAAGGTAGAATATGTCAAAATATTTAAATTGTGGTTTAAATTTTGAATAACTTACTTATTATCAAAAATAATTTCATCTGAGGAATTTACACCAAGATACTTGGGAACCTTACCTTCTTTCAAGGATTTAATTGAATCTCCATTAGGTAAGATGAGAGAAACGTTCATAAGAGTACTGTTAAAATTGGCAGGATTTACTTCTAAACCCAGTGAAGCCTAGCTGTCAACGGCCAGATTAATAGTCTAAGCATCTGAGTCGATCCATGATCTCCTGCAATAACCACAATATCATCAGTGAATGCTAAACTTGACAGGCCTTCCAGTTCAGGATGGATTACGGAACCTAGTTTCTGAGCTATCTGTGACTCAGTTAACTCCTTAATTGTATCATCAATGGCGAGATTAAAGAGAACGATACAGGTGAGCCTTGTGCTAGTCCTTTCTGGAGAGGAATATGTCCTGGTTTTTCGTGTCTGCTATTGCTTGATGGATACAGCGAACCAGTCCTCAGACCATCCTACAATCCCTCGTTTGTTTGTCCTACTTGGACGGATTGAAAATGGCATTTGTGTGCGTACGTGCGATTCTTTGTTGTACGTGGTTTTCTCGTTTGTAATTGGCTGCCATAGCGCATTATGACAGTGTGATCGATCGCGTGTCCAAAACAGTTACACATAGACAGATCTGCCTCGCTGCCTGCCGGTTCGCCGTATGTATCCTTAAACATCACACAACCGGCCAGCCAGTCTGTACGCACGCACAGGAAGATGAGTCTTCCACACTATAATCAGATGAAGGAGCTGCCACTACAGTACTGATCACATCGAAGATGACTTGGTTATGAAAAGCAGAGGCAATCGGTTCGAATCCCTATTGTTGTCCCAAACATTGGTCCGTTTAAACGCTAATTATGATGATAACAACATTTTATTTCCGAAGAACTAGTTGGCTGCGCTGTACAAATCGTATAATTATAAAGCTCGCATTCAGGGAATGATCGGTTCGAAACTCCTACCGTCCCAGGTCCTACAGACTGCTTTCCATGCTTACTCATTTTATCAAGCAAGCAAGGAAGCAAGCAAGCAAATACTCCGTGACACAACAGCCCTGATGGGCCATGACCTACCAAGTGACTGCTTCTCAGCCCGAAGGTCTGCAAATTACAGGGCACCACGCGCTCAGCGTGTCGAAACCTCTCGGCCGTTATTCTTGCTTTCCTACACCGGGAGTAGATTTTACACCAGGAAAAACATTATTGGGCTGTACTCTAATTAAGAAGACTACTGCCTTTCCTATCCAAAAGTCGCTGAAAACCTGTATGTGTTAGTGCAAAGTAAATTAAATAGCACACCACAAATCAGTCGCTTACAGAAGATGATCGATTCGTTTGCTCATTTCTATGTTGTTCCTGGTTATGTTATTACTGATTGTTCTGAACATTTGGAGCACAAATTATTATTTAAGTATTATACTTACACAATTTATATATACAATTTTCTGAGGAAATTATAATAGTTTGTAAACCTGTGTGTTTGTGGCATTGTCAATAGTTCCTCACCAAGATGTTAGTGGTTTAAATATTGGCTAACCCATCGGGAATTTTTAAAACTGAAACATGCATCCCTGTTGTTCGGATGTTATGTAAAACTAGATGCCCTGTGGATATGATCACTTTAATAACAGACAGAATATGAAACGACCAATTTGTTTTTGTTTATCTGCTTGAAGAGCCCTATCAACGTTCGTTATTACTCAACATGGACTTGGTCGTTACTTGCTTGGCGTTAAGTAAGGTGACCCTGTTCTGGAAGTTGTACGAGGTTAATAAAGATAAGGAAATAACTCGTCAACCTGTTGCAAGTAATCGTAAACAAAAAAATTCTATGTAGCGAAAGTACTGCCACCAGTTTTAAAACACTTACATACACGGGCAGTTAACTGTATATTGCTTATATTCTGTATCATACTTCTTCTTATTTTCCCACACCTGTGCGGTCGTGGGTGCAAACTGCGTCGCACAAGTGTATTTGACTCTGTTTTACGGTCGGATGCCCTTCCTGGCGCCAACCCTGTATGGAGGAATGCAATCAATATTACGTGTTTCTGTGGTGGTTGATAGTGTAATGTGAATATGAAGAGGAGAGTGTTGGGACGGACACAAACCCCCAGTCCCTGAGCCAGAATAATTAATCAGAAGGAATTAAAATCCCCGACCCGGCCGGGAAATGGAACACTGGACCCTCCGAACCGAAGGGCAGTACGCTGACCATTCAGTCAACGAGTCGGGCTTTCCATACCATGCTTATAACGGTTAATTTGAATGACTGCGTTGGGTGGCTCGTTGGGTTCTTGCTTCCTGTGTTAAAGATTGTGAAATCTAATCCCAGAACAATTGGTAGGCCTAGGTAATCCAGGAATTTTAAATGCGAGAGGCTTATGTCTGGAGATATGTTTCTCACGGCAAAATGCGGATGTTCCAGCGTCTTAAGATCTATGTCAGTCAAGCCAAAATTCAGTATGGCTTTTTAAGTAGAGAATTTTGTGTGGAATAAATATAGCGTATTCTTATCTAAACATTTTCGAACGTAACACTTTTCTGTCTTAAGTGGCTCGTTTAAAATGGTGAGAAGGCGATGCCATTGCCTTCTTTGGACCAGTCCCTCCTGTATATGTCTTGAACTGTAACTAAAATCGCCAGCGTTCCCTAAGTAAAGCAACATCAATAGAATATTCTTCTGTGATCCCAGAGATAAAATATGTTCAAGTCCTAGTATTGTGGTGATATATACTGTTCATGTCGGAATTGATATTTTGCTGCTATTGAGCTGGAGTGGCTTACTAGATTTATAATAATATTTCCAACAAATGGCTATTTAAAGCTTTCATCTAAGGATACGGTGACAAGAAACGCCAGTGTTTTATCGTCGCCGTAATAAGTGGCAGGATTTCAGTGACACCAGGGTAGGAACAGGCTAGGATTGCAAAGGAAGTGACCGTGGCCTTGATTATGGTTCATTCCTGTATTAGTCTGGCGTGAAAATTGGAAACCACGGAAAATCATCTTCAGAGGTTTGGATGCAAGCTAAGAGCTACATGACTCCAGCCTCTCAGCCATCCAGCTCACTCCGTAACAATGACAGTTTTAAGTACATCATCATGCAGTCGTCCTTAGGAATATATGGATCAAAAATCGAACGGCTTTTAAGCATTCAAGTTGTACACGAATTGGACCGTCTTGTTCTATCGTTTTGATACATCCTTGTTGTTTAGGGCATTTGCAGATTGATGGAGATTATCAATATGCAAATTCGCTTTGTTAATACCTAATGTTGGTGCTAATACGACCTTTGATGTATGACCGGATGAGTTGGCCATGCAGTTAGGGGCACGCAGCTATGAGCTTGCATTCGGGAGATAGTGGGTTCGAGCCCCACTGTTTGCAGCCCTTAAGATGGCTTTCCGTGTTTTCCCATATTCACATCAGGAAAATGCTGTGGCTGTACCTTAATTAAGGCCACGGCCTCTTCCTTCCCACTCCTATGCCTTCCCTATCCCATCGTCGCCATAAGACATCTGTATCGGTGTGACGTAAAACAGATTGTATAATAATCGATATTCAACCAATCATGTCACCGAAATAGTGTTAGTCAACTATTTAATTACCAAGGACTCAGAAATAAGTCTGACGTCATTTTTATCAACGAATTTCCACGATACTGGATTATTATTATCTTTCTTTTTGTCTTTATATTTTGCAATCTGCTTTACGTCGCACCGACAGAGATATTACGGACCCAGCATTTGCCTAGTTTTAAAACAGGAAATCACTATAATCCATCTTCAGGGCTGCCGGCAGTTGTGTTCGAACCCATCATCTCTCGAATGCAAGCTGACAGCTACGTGACTCAAACCGGGCAGAAGCTCGCTCGGTGGAAATTAATGTATTTCTTCAGGATTATATTTTCTCCTTGTACTTCCTCTTAAAACAGTAATGAGTGGGCGAGTTAGCTACGCGGTACAGGTCACCTTTCAGTAAACTTAGTGTTTTAGTTATATGAGTGAGCAGGTTCAAGATTAACATGTCGAGATGAGACTACATATCAAGTGGATGAAGAGATCGAATTGCAAGTGACTAATCTCATGTTTTAATCCGTATTGAAATCTGTTAATATACAATAATAAAGTTTTATTGAACAGGTGGATTCATAATAAAACTTTATTATTGTATATGAAGAGATCGAACCTGAAACACGTCTGCTGTATCCGTCTTTAGGCATAGAAAACAAATTTCTTAAAACTATCGAAAATGTACATAATAAACCTTCAAAAATAGATTAGTTTAACGTCGTAACAACATGTGCAGGTTTTTGGCAACAATGAGATCGAAAATGACAGGACCATAAAAGTAAGGAATGTGGCCTAAATTGTTATAGCTCCGGCATTCGTCCGATGGGACAAAGGAGAAACCGTCATCAGGGCTCAAACCCACCATTTCTCTCGTGCAAGCTCACCACTACGCGATCTGTACCGCAGAGCTAGTTCGCTCGGTTGACGTAGCCAAGTTGCGTTAGAATGAAGAATGCTACTGATAATTAATGTAAATGTTTAATAGGTCCCTGAATAGATAATAATAATAATAATAATAATAATAATTATATTATTATTATAATTATATTATATATTTATTATTTATTATTTATTTATTTATTTATTTATATTATAATTATATTGTTATTATTATTATTATTATTATTATTATTATTATTATTATTATTATTATTATTATTATTATTATTATTATTTATTTTACGCCCACATTGGAGCACTAAAATCAATGTATTTACAGTTAAGTCTTATGAATATTGGTTACAAATTTGGTTGATGTTTCTTCTTTTGTTCCCAGAAATGTTTCATTCTCTCTGACCTGGCTGCCTGTTGTTCGTCAGTTATGTTGTACTGTTTGCGTGTATAGGTCTTCAATTTAAGTCTCACGTCGTTATTTCTCAGGATCCTCTACTCTTCTCTGTTTACAATTTGTTGAATTGTCAAGCCTAATTCATTTAAATCTTCTTGGACTTCTTTGAACCAGTGATTTTTAGTTTTACTTTTCCAAAAGTAGTTGAATAAATGTTTGAGTATCCTGGTCTCTGTATGTCGTAATATGTGACAGAAAAAAGTAACTCTTCTTTTCCGCATTGTATCTATTATAGACTCAGTCTCCTAGTATAAAACTTCATTAGGTAGTAATCGCCATTGTCCATCTACTTGGTGTTTTTTGTTTAAAATTGTTCTAATGATTCGTCTATCTATTTTCTGTAATTTATCTGTAGTTGATTTCGTATTCAAATTGAATAAGGTTTCACTAGCATAGGTTGCTTCAGGCTTAATAATGGAGTTGTAGTGTTTCAATTTTGCATTTATCGAGAGAGATTCCTTTTTTGTAGGTTGGCCGAGTAATGTGTTGTGCTTGTTTTAATTTGGTAATTCTATTTTCAACTGATATTAATAATAATAATAATAATAATAATAATAATAATAATAATAATAATAATACAAAAATAACCAGAAACATCTATAACAAGAAATGCATCTCATGGAATGCCAAAATAAGGCATTACAACACTGTAGTAAAAACAGGATGCCTGTTTGCCAGCGAATACCACTCGATGAATTACAAGTTGGAGGTGCTGGAGATCCTAGGAAGAAGAATACGATGGAAAATCTTGGGCCCAATCCAGACTGAAACCGGCTGGAAACTTCGGAACAACAATGAAGTTAAAAAATGAGGAGAAAATGTCAGAGACCATGAAAAAGAAGAGGATATCATTTTTCGGACATTTGTACAGAATGGACGAAACCAGACTAACCAAAAAGTTCTTCGATTACCTGTGGAACAAGAAGACAATGATGGCTTGGATTAAAGAAATTTGTAAATATCTAGAGAAGTCCAACATCCAGGAAGCTCAGGTTATACAGTAGACAGGAAAACATTTCGGATCAATTTGGAAGGGTTTCAAGTCGAAAAACCTGCAAAGACGGGAAGAGCGTGGACGGATGAACAGAAGAAAAAACACAGTACCCATGGGGAACAGTGCTGGAGGAATAGGAAACTTCAGGCAAGAAAAAGGAATTGTAGCGTGACCCTAAGTGCTTAATTCGCAAACAAAAAGTAGTAATAATACAAAGGAAACCTGGACATTTTCATGTGATATAATTTCACTTAATCAGATCTGCTTCTTGTGTTCTTGAAGTCGCTCCATATTTTAGCGGGCATTGCACGTTGTCTCGCGTTCCTGTCTGTGCTGTCTAGCAGCCGCAGGTGTGTGCGACCTCCGCAAGGATCGATTACATTCAATTGGCGGATCCAGCCTGTGTTCCAATCTCGCTGAGGGTGTGCTAGCTGTAGTTGCAAAACTTCGAATCGCAAATCGAACATCTAAATTGTTCAGCACATCATGTTTATTTCCTCGTTATATATAATGTATATAGATGATGCTTCTCTTAAGAGTAAAAATATACGAGTTATGATGCCCAGTGAATGTCCATATTATGAATTAATTACATTTCTAGGTTACCTTTATTAAATACTCATGTCATTAGGCACATACAAGGAGGGCATAACTGTATGTGCATCGTGTTCAGGACGTATCTCTTATGTAAATTTACATTTATCTAACCCAAAATAATATACTAAAATCTCTAATCGTTAACGAGGTGGACAAGTCGTAAGTTATGAGCATTAGACAATGATTTCGTTAACAGGAAGTGTTGCAATAGGTCAATAGGAATACGATATAATACATGATAATTATCAGTGCTTTATTAAATAGCCAACGGTATCCAAATCATTAGATAGCAATGATGGAACAGCGCTGGCCCCTGAGATCTACGGTTCTCTCACTCTTGTAACTAGATTACTACTTGTGAGTGACATATGAAAAACACGGCATATGCAACCGACGTTGAAACTGAGATGTCATCATTGGCAAAAATTACTTCTGAACTCACGACACCTACAGGCTACTACTGTAGTCGTCACACATTCACTACTACTTAGATCTCACAAGGGAACTGTCCGGGTGTGAACATGATCGATCGCAAGGAAGCTTGGTAAAGTGATCAACAAGATAGTGTATTATAAACTTAATGGCAGTAATCATTCTTCAAGAACTTCAAGAAAAGTAATTTTTGCTGCTCTCTTTAGAGGATTGTAATCAGACTTGACCGGATATCAAAATATTTAATTTTCACGACCGCATTGCACTCGAAATAAGCGAATAATAATGTTATTGGCTTTGCGTCCCACTAACTACTTTTCCGGATTTCGGAGATGCCGAGGTGCCGGAATTTTGTCCCGCAGGAGTTCTTTTACGTGAAAGTGAATCTACCGACACGAGACTGACATATTTGAGCACCTGCAAATACTACCGGACTGAGCCAGGATCGAACCTGCCAAGTTGGAGTCAGAAGTTCAGAGCCTCAACCGCCTGAGCCACTCATCGCGGCTGAAATAAACTTTAAGCGTATTCGGTCATATTCAGTTCGTATTTATAGAGCGTGTGGAAAAGATGTTAAGTACAAATAACCATTTCCCCTTGTCGTTAGCTGAAAATTTCACTAAAGACTTGGCATTAGCTAGAGTTAAATTAAAAATTATTTTGAATTAAATTAGATACAAAGGAAACAAAATAAGTTTTCAACAAAGTTAAACTAAACTAAATATTCAAGTAAACTCTATATAACCCAACTAAAACTAAACTCAGCTTAGCTAAACGAAACTAAATTGAAACTTAACAAAAACGAACTAATTATAAGTCAAACTAAATACAGTTATAAACTAAACCATGCAGACCATGAGGAGCCAGCCAAGACTACCGCTACTTAACCGGATAGCCCACACTTATTTGGTGTGTCAAGTGATCAGTAATATCCTATTGATTCATTTTCTTGTTCCGGTTCGGTACATCCAACATCATGTATCTCTTCAGTTGAACTCACAACCCCGTCTCGGTATTGAATTTCTTGGACGACCCGAAAATCGAACCCTGTGCTCCCAGGTATGAAACAAACACACAAAGCCTGCACAACGTTCTAGCTCACTGACGAAGAAACAAAACAATTTAGCTTAATGAGAAATTCATATTTGTTCCTGTTACCGATTTCCGAAGACACAGGGGTTCATGTCACATCCCAAAATAGCTCTTTTTGACCTTCTAGTACACAGTCAGAAAGATCCGCATCCTATACTGTATTAATCATAAATGCTTACAGAACGGATTAAAAGGCTGACTACGCACTTGGGATTATCCACTCATGTAAAGAATGGTATAGCGAACCGCTGGTAGTGAATGGAACAGGACAGGTAACATTCCTGCAATACTAATGAAATTACTGGAATAAAGGATAGTGAAGGACAAGTGTGACAGAGTGATAAGTGGATTTCAGATTTACAAATGGTGCAGAGAGACAGAATGTGGGAATCGAAAAGAAGTGATATGTCTGGAGAACTCTAGGGAAAAGAATACCGGAGCAGACGAAGGGATTAAAGATGGTGGAAGAACGAGGAAAAGGAGGGACCTAGAAGAAGATTGATAGGTTCTATTACTAAACGTAGCGTAAGAGGACACCTAGACCGCACGGAATTAAGGGAAGAGTGATGAGGTTAGAGACAGGACAAGACCGCAAGAGTTTTAACCAGATGAATAAGTTA
This sequence comes from Anabrus simplex, assembly GCF_040414725.1. Classification (NCBI taxonomy): domain Eukaryota; kingdom Metazoa; phylum Arthropoda; class Insecta; order Orthoptera; family Tettigoniidae; genus Anabrus; species Anabrus simplex. Next base: position 191,385,026 of record NC_090267.1, on the reverse strand, counting down.
TATTGCGTTTTCCCTATTTTATAAATTCACTGATATTATCCCGTGCTGGACTACTCACAGAAGAATAATCTCGACCTGTACGTTCTTAATTACAGGCAACACTTACACATTTAATGTTGACGAGCATTTCTTTGAGGTACTGACGAGTATTATTCATGAGCATTGAATAATTCGGATTAACATCTTTAATTCAAAAAAAAGAAAAATTCTACAACTGTTCTACGGTATCTTACACTGTGTCATATATTCCTTCCTCAAGGTCGATTCTAATATTGATACCAATGAGAAATCTTGACCCAATTTTGGTCTTGTCCGGGATGTGTTACTATTATTATTATTATTATTATTATTATTATTATTATTATTATTATTATTATTATTATTGAGGAAATATCGTGGATTACAGAGGTGTAAGAAGCTTGAGGGGTGAATGGGTGGACAAGTAATTAACAAGAGTAGAACTTAACACAACGAAATTCGTAAATTTATTTCTTCCTTTCTTTCTTTCTTTCTTTCTTTCTTTCTTTCTTTCTTTCTTTCTTTCTTTCTTTGTTTCTTTCTTTGAGTTTAAAATTTGATAGGTAGAAGATTTGGAACAAGAAAAGTTAAACAGAATAAAAATGAGCTCATCAGCTCCGATAATAACAGCGGACTATAAGTCCGAAAATCAGGTACAAAAACTAGAGAGAATTATCAACACGATAACATACAAAGGGCTGAGCATTATATCTCTGAACAGGTGCATTATTTTATAAGAGCATGTTTGATCCACTAACTTACATAGCCTAGGAGTCTGAGCTCTAAAAGATAATATAGTGCAGCCTCTCAGAGGGATACATTTCTTACAGCGCACAATGTTATACCTGACAATCTTCAAATAAGGTGTTTAGAGTCACGTATCCCTGGTTTGGGCTTATCTTCTGCTCAACAGTTTTATAACATACTTTTCCTAAAAGGAACTTCACACTACAAACTAATATCTAATAAACAGAGGCAAGATTGCCCATACTACCTGGCCTCAGTGAAAAAGGAAAAGGTTATACGTGATCGTCCACAAACAGAAGGACAGGAGGCTAAACATTTTTCCTCCTTATAGAAATGTTTAAGAACCGTAAGTGGGATTATGGTCTAATGATTCAGAGGCTAAGCCTTTTCTATAGTAGGGTAACTAAGTAATAAACATTAAATGCTAAAACATAGTCAAGAAATTTTCAGGTTTAGAAATCTTAATCACCCCATTCCAGTTTTAATGGGAGTCAACAGAGAGTAATCACTCTTCGTTCCCTTAGTTCACTGTTTCCCAGTGGGGAATAGAATAGAGTCCTCAGAGTTTCAGAAATTCTACATTTAAATCACCAAATTTGGAACCGTACATAAATAAGAGCGGTTTGAAACCTTCTCCTCAAGCTATCTGCCGGAGCTATCACATGTTATGAAAATTCTGCCGTTACCTTGCTTTGCTGGGCCTTCTGAAAGCCGTTCGCGGCCCCTTCCCCCGAAGAACACGTCGCACTCATTTGACTGGAGCAAGAAGAAAGATAATACGGCCCTAAAGCGCCCATCTTTTACAGTAATTATAGGGGAAGTTTGCAGAACTCTTTTACAGATAGCCTGGACTCCTGTATACACCCCCAATTATAATTGGCTAGTGAAAATATTTACAAATATCTTATTGGTTGATAGCTGTTGAAGAAGGAACTAGCAGATGTGTTGACAACTTTTACACATCAACAAAACAAACTTCAAAGCTTAAGGTTTACCACCTGTCACAATAAAAATTCTTAATAAATAAATTAATTAGAGTTCGACCCGCTATGGCGGGAGCAACAAAACCAATGACAGAGATATATAACAGTTAAAATCCAAGTATCTGGCATAACATCAGTTCAAGTTAGATTGCATAGATGGCCTTATAGAAGGCGCGCAGTTTAACTGGCCGGAGAATGTGTACCCCCTGTATTATTATTATTATTATTATTATTATTATTATTATTATTATTATTATTATTATTATTATTATTATTATTATTATTATTGACAAGTACATTGCAACTGATATGTGCTTTCTTACATTGGTAGAACAAGGAAAATAAATGGAAACATACTTTTCATAACAACAAATTACAAAAAAATAATTTCATGAAAGGGATATTTCAAGAAATTATCCGAAAATAAAATATTTCATGGTAACGGAAGAAGGCATGAAATCGAGAAACAAAAATACATGAAGATTAAAAATTACATAATAATTACAAGCAATCGCATGGGAGTTCAGAATAAATTTACAGAAAATAACTTAAAATGTTCTCTTAGAGATGTCATTACACAATTACAACCCGTCACCCTCATTAATTTACACACAATTTACAAACCAAAAACAAACCAAACCCCATGGCACTACAGCCCTGAAGGGCCTTGGCCTACCAAGCGACCGCTGCTCAGCCCGTAGGCCTGCAGATTACGATGTGTCGTGTGGTCAGCACGACGATTCCTCTCGGCCGTTATTCTTGGTTTTCTAGACCGGGGCCGCTATCTCACCGTCAGATAGCTCCTCAATTCTAATCACGTAGGCTGAGTGGACCTCGAACCAACCCTCAGGTCCAGGTAAAAATCACCGACCTGGCCGGGAATCGAACCCGGGGCCTCCGGATAAGAGGCAGGTACGCTACCCCTACACCACGGGGCCGGCACAGTTTACAAATCATACCGTAAAATATTCTAGTATAAGTAGTGTAATACAATACTTGCAATACCTTCACGTACATATTAATGGATGTGGAAGATGAAACAGGCAATATGCATGCCTTTATGTGGGCTACCGTGCATACATCGTATACCTCCAGAAATAACTAGGGTTAAAAACCCCTGACACTCGGGTCAGGAGCCATGAGGTCCAACCACCGTGCCAGTGAGCCTCTCAGCATGTCAAACGAACAAAACACATTTTAGAATGAGCATAAATTGTGAGGAAAGTACAGGTATATCTGTCACCGCACGAGATGCCGTAGCTGAATTTGGAAAAGTTGGTATTTCATTATTTCCTCACTAGATTACCAGCTAAGGAAGATTGTCTAGGATCATATCCTCTCAACAGGGAAATGCGGATATCACCCAAATTAAATCTTACGCTGCTAGAGCCCTGATGGGCGTTGGTGTACCAAGCAAAAGCTGTTCATCCCGAAGGCCTGCAGATTATGGGGTGATACGTGGTTAGATCGAAGAATCCTCTGTATTCTATGCTTTCTAGACCGGGGCCGCTATTTCACCGTCAGGTAATTTCTTAATTGTTCTCTCATGGGTTGGGTAAATCTCAACTCAGACCCATGTAAAAAATCATGACCTGGCTGGAAATCTAAGCCAGGGCATTCAAGTAAGAGGCAGGCTCGCTACTTCTTGATCGCAGGAGTAACAAACGAGGTAAAGAAATAGAGGGGAAATCTATTCCTGAGTGGCAAGCAATAGGTACGGGATGCGTAAGCGCAACAAACCTCACAGAGTAACAAAGAGTAATTGCAGTGGTGATAATATCTTGTGCGGTTAAGAAATTTAGTGGTGTTAAAATGTGTGATAAACCAGCTAGCAGTTGGCCTATTGGAACATCTATCCATGAATACAGATTGACCACCAAATTGTCCAAAACGTATAACAAGTCTTCCTTACACAAAAGAATGCGTCAGCAATGACATTTTATCGGAGATTAAGGGAAAGTGGGTTCTATTTTTACGTGCCGCCATTGGTCACCTACGTTCATAAAAAGAGCTGAAAAATTTGGTGCTATTACGCATCCTTTCATCGTTCTAACCCATTATTACTTAACGTATACATGTGTGTGCATAATTTATGGCTAATTTCAACAATCGGTGCGTATCCCTTACAATACAGCAAAGTATTGAAAGTGTCTTTTTTTTGTAAAACGATGAGTGACTTTCTTTATGTGACTTCCTGTTCGAAGAAAAATAATCACGTATAACAACATAATTATTGATAAAGAGTATTTTATAACAACTGAAGTATTAGAATGTAGCAAATTTACAAAAACACTTTTAAGATAGTTTTCTGGAACACTGTACAGCTTGTTTCTTAAATATTTTTAATATTTTACTGGTTGCGGAGAGATAGGACATAGAGAAATATAAATTACATAAATCTACCACATACTGTAATCTTGCCAAACGCAGAAGGTACATTTTTATAGACTGATCTGAAAATGATAAACTACTAATTATTTAAAACTAAAGAAATATTACATTTACAAAAATGAAAGAATAATCAGTGTTGCTAAGACTCGGGCACGTACGAGTTAATAATTTCAAAGGTTTTTAATGTGCAATAAAGTACACTGTGTTTTCCTTTTTTTAAATGAAAAGTGTTTTAATAGAATAGAGCAAGAAATTTATGCTCTCCGTGATTCTGAAAATATTGACACCAATAATAAGCCTTGGAAGCACGATTTAATTTTCCTTTGACTGAAGATAAATGAAATATATCCTTAGAAGTGTTGGCTTATACTATTGCAGATATAAAAAATATGATTTACTTGTCAATATATTCAAAATGTATTAATCTATTAAAATAAAATACGACGTGGTCTAAATATTGTAGTATGGACTGTATTGTAGTGTTGTTTTAGGTTCATCGTCCTCAGCATTACAACGGACTACAGCTGTGCTGATGTTGTACATTGAAACTATATACACTTAACTTAAATCATGCCACTGTGCAAACTGATTCTCCCTCATCCATTATGGAGGTCAACCGAATAGCGTTTGCTAAAATGAGAAGAAAACTTATGGAATAGCAATGTAATCTTTGAAATATTGTCGTGCAACAAAATAAATAACTCTTCAAACCATCACAACATGAAACAGACCTATGTTGTTGTGAATAGAAAAAAAAAGAAAACATTCCCTCTCTTTCTGCTTCTGTAACATGCTTAACTCATTGTACTTCGTACTCTTTATTATATGCTTGACCCCTTGACCTTTCCAAGGTGGCACTTCTATTGAAAGGTCAGAGAGATCCAATGCTAGACGAATTAAGATGATTACGTATGCCTTGAAAGACTATACTTAATGATTGTGTAACACGCATTTCCAGGCCTTCTAGAGATGCAAACTTAGATCAGTCTCCCATTTACTGTAAACTCTGCCATATACCAGTCGATCTATGTATATATCAGTGGCCTTATACTACCTTCAGTTTCGAAAATTATTCATACCTACTTAAAGAATATATATTTTTTTTTTGCTATTGGTTTTACGTCGCACCGACACAGATAGGTCTTATGGCGACGATGGGACAGGAATGGGCTAGGACTGGGAAGGAAGCGGCCGTGGCCTTAATTAAGGTACAGCCCCAGCATTTGCCTGGTGTGAAAATGGGAAACCACGGAAAACCATCTTCAGGGCTGCCGACAGTGGGGTTCGAACCCACTATCTCCCGAATACTGGATACTGGCCGCACTTAAGCGACTGCAGCTATCGAGCTCGGTAAAGAATGTTATTCAAAGTACAGATAATATATTACTAATACCTTATATTTTTTTATGTTTTCTAAAAAAATCACCTTTCCAAAACGTTTTCGTAATCATTCAGAGGCATTATCTTATCACCAATTTATAGGCAGAGATATGAAAAGTTAAACGAGACCTTTGAAAACCCGTTGGAGCCCACTTTGGGGCCCATTGCATGTACTAGAAAGTTGATATCGGAATGGGATACGCGAATGAATCATTGACTTCTCACCAAACCGGCCGAGGTTAGAATCCTCATTAATGCTCGTGGGATATTTGAATTGAAAGTTCACGGCCTTGTGGTTCATTATCCACGTAGGTCTGGAGGCTCCGTGGTTATGATCACTATATGAACTTTGAACACCAGGCAAATGCTGGGGCTGTGCCTTAATTTAGGACACGGCCGCTTCCTTGCCACTCCTAGGCCTTTCCCATCCCATCGTCGCCATAAGACCTTCGGTGCGACGTGAAGCAAATAGCAAAAATAAATCACTTGCTTATTGCTTTGGAGTACCGATAGCGTGGCTGCGTACCATGAGTCTCAAGGGATTTGTCGTCCTTTTATTAAATGTGCCGGTACACAATTTCTATAATTCATTTTAATTTCCCGAATAGTATCCTGTGTCCTTGGTTGGCTAAAAACCAAGAAATCTCTTTTATGTTAGATCTGTTTTACAATTTGTTTTAAGTCGCATAGACACAGATAGGTCTTATAGCGACGATGGAATAAGAAAGGCCTAGGAGTGGAAAGGAAGATAAAGCGCCAGCATTTGCCTGGCGTGAAAATTGGAAACCTAGGAAAACCATCTTCAGGGCTGCCGACAGTGGGGTTCGAATCCAGTATCTCCCGGATGAAAGCTCACAGCTGAGCGCCCCTAACCGAACGGCCAATTCGTTCGGTTTATGTTAGACCTTCCAGCTGGCTTGCTAGTCAATCTCAATGTACCGTTTATATTCTTGTTCGTTCTAAGTAAATACTAGTTAAGTAAATTATTTAAAGCTTTTAGGCACTTACGTTCATTCCAAATCCAAATAATTACAGTCATATTCTATAGCAGAGACTTGGCAATAACATACATCACTGGGCAGTTCTTGTACACGCAAACTTCTAATATAAATCGCCATGAAAAACAACCACTATTCGTGTGTATTCGTGTAGTCATCGTTTTTGGTTCTGGTAATGAAGTTATTGTAAGTTAGAACATTTTTCTTTCCATACGTTTCAAGGATGCATCTTAAATTATTATCAAGGTATTCTCATTTTGTACCAAGGCTTTGTTTATAATTAACTAGTTGTTGAACCCGATGTTGACGAGTTAGTATCGGGTACAATTGCAGCAGTAATACTGTCCGGCAGAGATGCGTGGCAGCAAAAGGACAAATTATACGTCAGTTAACGCGATAGTCAGTCAATGTAATGATCTAGGCATGCTCACCATTGATACTAGGCACAGAAATATTAATTCGTGAGTAGGCCTGCCTCAGTTTTTATACCTATTAGCAAAAAGCTATACCAGATAGCCTATAGGCCTACCAGATCGGAAATATGATTTTTCTATGGCGTTCGTTGTGTACACACTTTATATAGAATTAATATTTCCGAATGTACTTGCAATTAGTGGAAGATTTCAGTCACTAGTATCTCCAGTAAAACGCACGGGACATGCAATATAGGAAATTACTCGTATATTTCCTGCACATTTTGCTATGTGCAGTTTTACAATCGGAGCTAATATTAACGGTGAAATTGAACATACCCTGCTCTGTCTTGCTAATATAGCTACGCCACTGCATGCTACCCAAATAGCCGGGCTGAGTGGCTCAGGCGCTGGCCTTCTGACCCCAACTTGGCAGGTTCGATCCTGGCTCAGTCCGGTGGTATTTGAAGGTACTCAAATACGTCAGCCTCGTGTCGGTAGATTTACTGGCACGTAAAAAGAACTCCTGCGGGACTAAATACCGGCACCTCGGCGTCTCCGAAACCTGTAAAAGAGTAGTTAGTGGGACGTAAAGCAAATAGCAATATTATTTTTATGCTACCCATATAATACAGGGTTATTCTAAAAGATTGTCGGGGTTACAAAAATTCATAACTTACAGTGCAATTGACGCAGGAATATGAATCTTGTTTTATTGTATACTGTAACTCATAAAGTTATTTTGACATACAATACAAATGCTCGATATGTGCGCCTTGTGTCACTCTACACACATCTACTTGATAGTACATCTCTCCCCACACACGAGTCAACATAGCAGCGGTGATGCTTTCGAAGGCGGCTTGGATGCACTGCTTCACTTCCTGAATATCCACCGGTAGAGGAGGAACAAATACCTGACCTCTAACATATCCCCACAGGAAGAAATCGCATGGTGTAAGATCTGGTGAACGTGGTGGAAAGAGTAAGAGCATCAGATCACCTTCCGTCCCATCCATCGTTGTGGGAGTTCTTGACGCAATTGTAGGCGATATGGTTTTACCTTTAGGCGCATTCGTAACACATGCCATACTGTGGTTTGAGGAACTTGCAGTTCCCTGCTACATCTCCTCGTTGATTTCTTAGGACTACGGAGATAAACGCCCCTAATTCGATTCACATCCGCTTCTGACACAGCGGGACGCCCACTGCTTTTCCCTTTGCACAAACAACCCGTATCCACAAATTGTGCACACCATCTCTAAATAGAGTTGTCGGAAAGAGGATCCTTCGCATATTTTGTCCGAAAATGGCGCTGGACTCTGGTAACGGATCAGTGTTGATGAAATTCAAGAGTACAAAAAGCTTTCCCCTTATCGCTAACCGCCATTTTGTTAAACACTGCTATTACTGCCATCTGGTGGTAACTTATGTACTACAGTTGATGCAAAACAAAACTTTGAGAGTTTGTCTAACCGTTAATGCAACAATAAAAATGGTACGTTTTCCACGTTTTCTAAAAACATTCACGAAATCCCGACAATCATTTAGAATAACCCTGTATATAACCTAGTGAACCAAAATACTGAGTTTCGAGCAATTGTTTTTCGAGCCGCTTTACCGTGATGTAACCAGCAGACAGATGTTCAGGCAAACAGAAATAGAACTGTACTTACTTCCTACTCTTTAAGTAAAAATACAAAACTGAAATGAACAGTATATAGGCCCAAGGCCACCCCATTGCTCTCGGGTCTCTCAAAGGTGATAGTGTTTCGAATTCTGAGCAGAGATTTTTCGTAATAGAAAGCTGGTGGCTCAAAAATCTAATTATAAGACTCCAGACACAGCACAGTTGTATCTCACCCGATTGGCACGAGTTTTTATTCGGGTTTTGTACGAATTGACGACTGCCATTAGGGCCTTGAATATGTTGCAGTTGGTAGACAGATAGATAGATATTATTTTGACTGGAAAAGTTAGGGACACGTGTCCCTGTCTTATAATTATCCATTGAAATACACAAATAACATAAAAACATTAAAACATTGAATAAATGGGAAAAGGGACTGAAATAAAGTACTATGCTTTTATGCTTTCCTACTACACATAAATTTATATATTATAACACACAATATAAACGAACATTTTGCTTCCTAAGTACAATAATATAACATCTACACAGATATTAAAATATAATAATAATAATAATAATAATAATAATAATAATAATAATAATAATAATAATAATAATAATAATAATAATAATAATAATGTAGATAACGCCTCGGAAATAATGATATTAGCTTTACTTCCTGCCAACTACTTTCAAACTTTTAAGAGACGCTTAAGTGCCCAAAAAGTTTTCCCACAGGAGTTCTATTACATGCAAGTAAATCTACCGACACGAGGTTGATATATTTGAGAACCATTAAATGCCACCGGTCTGGGCCGGGATCAAACCCGCCAACTTGAGCTCAGAAGACCAACTCTCTACCGTCTGTGCTAGTCATCCCAGCACATCGGAAATACAACTAGTAAGAAAAGTCATTGAAATCTCACTTACATCCATTATCGAAGGTATTTTCAACGGTTCTCCACATCATCTCCAGAAAATGTAATGATGATACCTAACCTGGAGTGTAGGCTTCTGGTATTTCCTTCCCAATCAAAAGCGGGAGGTTTGCACTTATACCAGACCCAATTTTACGTAGAATCCAAAGCGCAGGGACGTAACTTTACATTTTAGAAACCCTGAATCTGTTGACAGAATTCAAACCACCTTTCTCCCCCGATACTTTGTTCGAATACATTTTGTTAACAGCGTTGATGAATATGATAGCCCTAAGACTCTTATATGAAATAGCAAGCACAACAGGTCGTCAAAATATGCATCAACAATAGCCTCCTTTATTATTTCTCTCTGAAGCTGATGCTTCATGATTTGCGTAAATTTGAATCATAGCCATGTTATATTCAGTTGCAGTTGCAGAGGCTACGGTTTCGATTTTTGGACGGTTTACATATTTCAAGTTCAAACCCATCTGTCTGCAGCCCTGAAAATGTTATCCCATGGTATCCCATTTTTACAGCCTAATTAAGTCCTAGGCCGCTCCTTTCCCACGCCTAGCTCTTTCCTAACCCATCGTCACCATAAGACCTCTCTGTGTCGGTGCGACGTAAAGCAACTTGTAAGAAAAAAATCTGATTTCATTTGTGATGTGAGGGCTTGAAAGGAGTTCACTTTGCCTGGCGAAAGGAAATGAGGAGGATTTTGATACGAAAAGCAGTGGACCCAGTCAAGAGAGAGGAATGTCGCCAGTCTGACCACATGACACTCAAATATCTACAGGTAATCATTATGTGTAGCGCTCATCTTTAGGCCTTTAATGGTTTATTTGCAAAACCGGGTTTTTCATTAAATACTCAGCATAAACTTGTGTGCAATAACTGCCCATCATTCCCATTGATCACAATATTATATTTCCACCAATAAGTTTTCCACATTCACCCAACTAACACTTAACCCCAACCAGCCTTTTCTGTTTCTCTAGATAAGTATAACCTGTGAATGAAGTGTTCGCTGTGAAACGAATAGTGGACGAAAAATAACCTCCCTTAGTGAAATTTGCAATGACTTGAGTAAATCTGGTGAGCTATTCTACCTAATGTGATATAATTGCAGACTCTACCTTTTAGAGGGAAGGGCGAGTATTGCTCTCCGCTTATATTTAGGAGGAGCTAAGTAACCTGTCAATAATGTTGCTAGAAGTTTGCAAAAAGGGAAAGGAGGTTGGCACTGTTGATCACTGAGAGGGTCAGGGAGGGGGGGGGGGGTTTCTTGAGGGCGGTGGCTATTAGACATTTCACCAACCTAAATTACCACTCCTTTCAAAGCCAGATGTGACGCTCGCAAGCGACATGGCAGACGATCACAGAGCGAAAACATTGCGCGACAGTTCATATAAGCCATAAATAAATTTGAGCCGGCGTAAGGTTGCACATAACAGCTGCGCAATATGTTGCCCACACTCCAATGGCGCAAGAATCGATGTTGCTGCCATCCTGATTGCACGACACGTGAGATTTTAGAAACTTGGGAGATACGTTTTAATGTTATCGCGATGATACACAATACAAATGAAATCGGCCGACAACCATCGCACTTTCAACACACCGATTAAGTTTATAATAAAATACAACCTGTGACAATAAAGTTCGGTGAATAGTACTGTACTATCAACATAGACGAACAATGCACGCAATTGACCTTGCTCTCCTTCGAAATATCCCCCTACAATAACTATGCACTGCTGAGGTTGGCAATACATGCCCTGAAAACTTTGCAACAAGGTTTTCTTTGGGATGGTGCTCAAAAGCCTCGTCACGTTTCGTTGGATGTCAGGAATATCGTCAAATCTCTTTCCTTTCAAAGCAAGTTTGAGTCTCGGGAATAGAAAGAAGTCTCGGGGAGTGAGATCTGACGAGTAAGGGGGATGTTCAAGTTGCACTACCCACTTTTTTGCCATGAACTGTTTGACGATATTGGCTGTGTGGGGGGAGCGTTGTCATGGACTAAAAACCATGAACCTTTTTGTGCGTACTGGGGTCGTACCCTGCGTAGACGTTTAATGTAAAGGGTCAAAACTTAAATGTACCGTGCAGCATTATTCAACGTCCTTACCTCAGGTAGAAATTCCTTGTGGATAAAGACTTGACTATCGAAAATGGTGATGAGCATCTTTTTGATGCGTGTCTTTTCTGACCTCTTTCCGACGAGGGGATCCCGGAGAACGGCACTCCAAGCTTTGCCGTTTCGTTTCAGCGTTGTACCTGAGACACCAGGTTTCATCCTCTGACAATACAGTTCAAGAAATTTGGTGTCGCATCCGCCGTTTCGACAAAATCCTTTGAAGCATCTAAACGTGCCTGCTTCTGATCGTCAGTCAAGTGATGAGGCAAAAGAAGAGAGCACGTTTCCCTCTTCCCTAACTTCCAGGTAACGATTTGTCGCACGGATTCACGGTTAATTTGCAGTTCATCCGCTTTCATGCGCACAGTTAATTGCCGATCGTTCGTGAGTAATATCCTCAGCTTCTCAATGTTTTTGTCACTGACGTCGGTCGCCGATCTTCCGCGACGGGGGTTGTCAGAATCACTTTCCCGGCCTCCTCGGAAACGGGCGAACCACTCGTACACACACTTGAAGGACAGTACTTGATCTTCATAAACACATACCAGCATCTCATGCGTTTCTTTCGGTGTCTTGCCAAGCTTAAAACAAAACTGTACATTGATCTTTTGGTCGTTCATGTTCCTGTTCGCAGTTCAGAACCAACGCACTAAACACGCACTGTGTCAAACAGGTCTTACACGGCATATACACGATGTTCAACTGAACAACGTTGGGAGGAGGTTGTCAAAACCTGGTGCTAAGCAGGTGCAGCATTGTGTGCGCCAGTGTTGCCGGATCGACCGTTCTAACTTCATTCACCGAACTTTACTGTCACAGGTTGTATATCATTACACAAAATGATACAAGATAAATCTACTACGAAGTTCTATTATCGCGATATGGAAGAAATTGGCCGGCAAAGCTCACTTTACATGTTACAATAATGTACACTTGTGCTAGCACTAAAGATTTCGAGTAAAATCTATTAAATTTACGAACATTCAGAAACCTCATTATTCTTACCTTATTCACATTGGTAGAAGCTCTATACCCTCCAGATCACTGTTATCACTGTTATCACTACCGTCGACTTCTTTGTTGTTGTTGTTGTCGTCGTCCAGGCATATCAAACTCCTGACAGTCACAGATGGTCCCACCTACTGCCATTGCAGAGTTAATTAATGTTCCGACATTACTTAATTTCTTCCTCCACGAAGCCGCATCAACTCGAGAAATATCCTCCCGGAACAGTAGGCTTATTTCCACTTTAGTAATTGTGAAGGACTTGAAATTTGTGCGTACGTAATGTTTTACTTCACTCCGTACCAACTCAATAGGGTTGAAATGACAGTGGTACGGCGGCAAGCTAACAACTTGGTGTCCTTGTTCCTTCGCTACTTCATCGACTACATACGTCGTGAAACCGGTTTTTTTTCACCAATGCGTATAAGGCTAATTTAGTCATACCCATATGCGCTGGGATATTTCTTGCCTGCAGCCACTCCACAAAGTAGGGTTTTGTCAATTATTGCGGAGTGGTAAGATGCATTGTCCATAAAAATGACAGAAGGGACACTGAGCTGTTGCAGGAGCTTCTTAAACCAATCTAAAAAGGGAACATGGTCCATATCTTCGTGATAATCATCGTTTATTTCTATCGGAAAATTAGAAGACCACCTTCAACAAAAACACAGGATGAACTCGCGTACGCTATTATTAATGTGGCGCCCCTCCCAGCCGGTTGGTTACTGGAGCTTTTAGGACTGTTACAACTCCGTCGCAGAAAACCTCCGGCGTGTAAATGCGACGTTAAAAAAGTAACAAAAAGAAATAACGAAACCATTTTACCCTGGTTTCCGGATTTTGACATTGTTAAGGTTGCTGATAGTTGTAAAATATAACCAAAATCAGCTCTTACACATACCACATTTCGTGTTTCAGGGCATAGTATCCTTATTTTACTCCTTTCAGTTTGGACTTGGAATATAATGCACATGTGAAAATACGTAAATTTAATAATGCCAGTGCGCGTGTGACAGGCAATACAATATGGGGCTTAGCTATTCGGCTAATACATACGAAGAACTCTGCGGCATGCAAGACCACAGTCACATCATAACTCTGCTTAAGTCGGGATTGGTTTCCTTTCTTTTGTTGTGTTTATATTTTGTCTACTTTTAGCAATATGACGGGAGTTTCCTTGTCTGTTTACTTCACTGCACAGTTGTATTGAACGTCTTCTGTACATTCTCTTAAGCAGTGTGATTAAAGCAGTTTATCGTAAATTTGGGAATGAACTTACTATTCTAATAACGTTAAAATTGAATAAAGGTAGGCAGTGAGTTAATTCCGTAAAATATTCTACCAAGGGGTTCCCTTTCTTTGGGAGTTCTCTTTCTTACAATACAAGCAAAGGAAGCTTGTAGATTTACGTGACTCTCGATGTCGTGTTCAGAGCCACAGGATGACAAGATTCATGTGGAGTCGGAACCACGGTGACGTGGTAAATCGCTTCAAAAATCCTATGTGCATTGGCTGGATGCGAACTGGTGCCATCGTTTTGAGAAGCCAGTGACGAATTCTCTCGTCCGCCAGAGAGATTAAATAAAGAAAGCAAAATGATAAGCACCTGGAAGAAGGGAACATGTGTTATATGATATAAAATATAATCTTATGCTAAGATGAAAGTATGTCAACATTCCTAAACAAATTGTGCATAGCTGTATGTAAATAATAATTGTATGAATTTGATGAGTTATTTCATAACAAATAGTACACTTAAATTCATTTCCGATTGACCGGAAAATTATTGTTTGACATACGAAATATATAGCATTCTCTCTTCCCATTCAGGCTGTTTTTGATATATATTCCTATTGACTAGGTGGATTAACATGTAATATCACAGGCTCGGTGAAAAAAGAGAAAGAAAATAATTGTACTCCACATTTCCCTGTTACATCTCTTCATTGGCACTTGCGCTCTCTTTGACAGCTGACGGTGGGACTGTAGGGGATCTAGCAAGCCCAGAGACTGTAGATTCAACACACAGTTAAAATTTTTAATGTTCTCTAGGGAATAATGCGTTTACAGATTGACAAAAATTAACCGGTAAGTGAATGTTATCAAGGATAGCTTCAGTACACGAGTTCCCATTTCCCTTCTGTGTGACATCTAAGTTTTCTTTAATAGTTGTTGTTGATACTGTCAGGCACCCGATCGGAGGATTCAACAACCCACCGAAATGATACAAAATATTATCAGGTGTTGACCGGGATGAAAGCCCAACTATTACATCAAGAATGTCGTCAAGCATTTTTATCCATCGAAGTTGGGTGATAACTAAATCCTCTTAGGAAGGTGAATATTCTCGATCTGAAAAATTATGCTTCAGACATAGTTACTGGTAATGTTACGGAAATCGCTTGTACAACATAATGAGCTGAAGATGTCTCACGCATTTTCAATGAATAATGGAATTTTACAATGGAGAGTGATAAATTAAAGACTGCAAGATTTCGGCGGAGAACAGTTGTTCTTTCATCGCCGCCGAAATACCTCGAGGTGAAAAGGTTCCAGTCAGTCACTAATTAGATATTTACCCATTCAAATCCTGTTCACTATGAGTGTACGGAAGTTAGGTCAGGAATATCTTCTTATTCTTATTCTCATTATTATTATTATTATTATTATTATTATTATTATTATTATTATTATTATTATTATTATATAATTCGCTGGGGCCATCAAGGACCACGTTAAGTCTTGTTGCATTTGACACTGAACTTGGCCTTCTTTAGAGCCCAAATTTCCCTCATTCTTTGTGAGTGGGCCTGCTTACGCTCCTCTGTCCAAGGGGCACCGTGTCTTCTCTTCGGTTGCTCGTCTCGGTTTAACCCGTTCGTCAATATTTTCTTGCGGAAGAGATCTCTGTTAAGGGCGTCTTCAGCTGAGATATGTAGCATTTGCAGGTCTTCTGTGGTATTTCTAAACCAGGAAATTGTGGTTTTGGGGTTTGAATCAAAAAAGTGAAAGATTTCTTTAGTTAACTTTCTTCCGTCCATTCTTTTCAGATGACCGTAAAATCGTGCCCGTCTTTTTCTGATTGTGTCGGTAATTTTCTCTATTTTGCTGTAGACTTCCTTGTTGGATCTCTTTTGATGGATTCCATTTTTGTACTTTGATCCCAAGATTCCTCTCACAATCTTGCGTTCTCTTTTCTCCAGTTCTTCAAGGAGTCCTTTGTTGGCATTTAGAGACAGGGTTTCGGCTGCATATAGAACTACTGGCTTCAGAACTGTTTCATAGTGATGTATCTTGGTGTTTTGGGAAAGGCATTTTTTGTTGTAGATTGTGCAGGATGTTTGGTAGGCTATTTCCAGTTTGCGTACTCGCTCCTGAAGTGCTTCTTCGTCCAGTCCATTTTTCATGGTGATCTCACCCAGGTATTTGAATTTGTCTACTCGGGTGATGTCCCCGTATTTTGTGTGGAGTTTTGGTTATTATTATTATTATTTTACAATTGGATTTACGCCGCCCGGACACAGATAGGTCTTACAGCAACGATAGGACAGGAAACGGCTAGGAGTGGAAAGGAAACGTCCCTGGTCTTAATTAACCCTTTGTTGCCTGACGGTACTTTAAAGTACCATCTCATATTTCATGGCTTTGGAATTATTCAGTAAATCCTACCCTTGTATTTTCCTCATGGTACTTTCAAGTAACTAATTCTTGAAATAGAGATATTTCATTTTTGATGTTGGTATTGATGACAAACGCGGGAGATCGTTTTATTCTTAGGAGTGTAGTCATAATGTTACTATTGTAAAGAAAGGACATTTTGATTGATTATTTCTTAGCTCCTATTGTTACGTTCGACCTGCAAGTGATCTTAGTACATGCAAGTATGCTTCTGTAATGCAATAAAATACTCAAATTGATGAAATTTGCAATTGGTGTGGATATATAGCTAGTAAATGGCGAGGTACTTTAAAGTACCGTCAGGCCATATGGAGGGTCTCATGTTAGTCATATCCAAAACCGAAAGTAATGATTTCCTTCGATGGACATCAGTGTTTCTCTATGGAAAGACAGTAAAGGTGTGTGCTTAGCATCTAATTTCCATGGAACAGAAGCCACAACTGTTTCTAGGAAACAGAAGGATGGAAGTAATGTTACTGTTGATTGCCCGGTTGTTGTGCAAGACTACAATGCACACATGGGTGGAGTGGACCATGCTGACAGACTTCGAGGCGTATTTGGTTTAGACCGTCGATCCATAAATGGTGGCAGAGATTATTTTGGGGAATGATTGAGATAGCATTTGTCAATACCTACATCATATACTGTAATCTGCATGAAAAAGTCCCTCTAATGGCATTCCGGCGTAATGTGGCCCTAGGACTGATGAACCAGAAAGAAATTCCTCTTCCAGGAAAACTTTCACGTGATATGAGGTCACCAAAGTCACCAGAGCAAACTTGTCTACCAAAAAGGAGGAAAACAGAATATTCTGTGCCCAGTGATGTCAGACTAAGTAATCGTGGAAATCATTTTGTTGTTTTTGTAAAAAAGACCGTGGTCGATGTGAGGTGTGTTCGAGAAAGAAGGTGCAGTCAAGACCGCATTCAAAGTTTACTACATGTAGTGTTTTTCTTTGCTGCAATGAAAAAAGAACTGCTTTTCCAGAGTATCATAATGTGTCAGCTGTATAGGATGCATGCAAGATGTTCTACATATGAACAATAATATTACGAAACCACTCTTGTTACACATATTTGCTTTAAATTTTGCTTTTACATTTTTGTAATAGTTTTAGGTATGAAAAACATGTTCTACTAATATTTCGAGACAATAAATGTGATATAATTCCAAAATGTGAACATTCTTATCTACCCTAATATGAAGCCTCCTATATGCCTGACGGTACTTAAAAGTACCAGGCCCCAAAAACATACCAAAAATTAAAATTATGATTTTAAAGTATTGGCATTTACTATTTGAACATATTCCATTAGAATGAGGTCAAAAAATCAAGTATACTCATTATTTTTCACTATTCAGGCAACAGAGGGTTAAGGTATCCCCAGCAATTGCCTAGTGGGAAAATGGGAAAACACAGAAAACCATATACAGGACTGCCGACAGTGAGGTGCCGACCCACTATCTCCCGAATGCAAGTTCACAGCTATGTGCCCCTAACCGCACGGCAACTCGCTCGGTATCAGGATTAGCCTCCCACGTTGAGTGTTTATTAATTTTCGATTGTTGAAACATGACAGCTCACATCAGAATTGTAGACCACGTTACTGGAGGAATCAAGATACAAAACGGTGTGAAGCAAGGTATTTGAATATTCATTGTTTTTAGTGTTATTAGTTCTACGTCCCACTAACCACTTTTACGGTTTTAGGGGACACAAATGCGCCGTCATTTTGTCTAAAAGGATTTCTATTACGTACTTGTATATCTACCGATTGAGGCTTTGAGCACCCTTAAAATCCACTGGAATGAGCCGAAATCGAACCCGCGAGCCTGAGCTTAGAAGGCCAGTAATCTGCAGTTTGAGCCCTTCATGGCCCTTTCTTCTACAATACGAGTACTTTCATTCCTCTGCCATTTTTTTCCTTTGATTAGTGTTAACAGAGGTTGATTACCTACCTGTAATTCCACTTAAAATGGTAATCACAACCATCGCCATCACAAGATTGTAGCCTCTCTCCAATAGTTCTTATACTCAGAATCTATTTTTGGGATCACCATTTATGAAACTGATGAAGGAATCAAGATCAATCGAAAGCGTGTAAACACCATCCGTTAGGTGGATGACACCGTCGTACTTGCAGTCAATATAGAAGATGGGACAGCATCAGAGAAATAAGCAAGAAGTTTGGCTTTAAAACAAACATTCAGAAACCATAAATCTACGGTAAGCATGAAAACAACAATGTTGTTATAATCGCAGACAGTAAACACCAGTGAAAGAATGTCATATTTCAGGCTCTTGGAGTGCCGGCTAACACAAGAATAATATCCGAATGTGGAAATCAAAACAAGAATTTGTAATGCAAGAAGTAAGTTTCTGAAAAAGAAAGCGCGTTGTGTGCATCCATGAACTCAAACTGGAAACTTGTAGTGAAGTGCTTTCTTTCTTTTATGGTGCTGTTTTAAGGTGTTGAGAAATGGACACTAACTTCATCAATATATAAGAATACTAGCAAGATACCCGTGCTTCGCTACGGTATTATACTGAAATTTATAATTGAATGCTTATTGTTTTTGATATGCAATCCGACGAAATTCGCGATCTGACTCGTTTTCTGCAAGAATCCACCAAAATTCCCGATCTGACTCGTTTTCTATTATTTTACGGCACGTTTCCTCCATTTTTCAATCTTCCTTTCCAGTAATCGATTTCGTACCTCCCGGGCTAGGCTCAGGTATTCCTCCCGGTCAGTTGGGTCCGTAAATCTTTGCCATCTTTTCCTATAATCATTTTTAACATGGATAAAATCCTTCAGGAGATCCAGCGTGGTGTCATATTGGGTGCCTTGGCGGCACTGAACCCGCGGGCGGACTGCATTCTTAGTCATTACCCGTCCAGGAGCCGTTTCCAGCGCGGTCCGCCCATTTGACGACGGTCCGGAACATTATTATTATTATTATTATTATTATTATTATTATTATTATGTGTTGCTGGAATGGCTGATGACAGGGAACACCGGAGTATCCGGAGAAAAACATGTCCCGCCTCCGTTTTGTCCAGCACGAATGTCACATGGAGTGACCGGGATTTGAACCACGGAACCCAGCTGTGAGAGGCCGGCGCGCTGCCGCCTGAGCAACGGAGGATCCTTATAAGTACATTAATAACAGTAAAATCAATTGGTCTCACCTCCTTCTACACCCCACCACCGTTAAGTTTATTTACCGACAACCCCCCCACCAAAAAAAAAAATTAAAAGAAGGCTTGTTTCTTAATGTTTAAGGGAGATTCCAAACACCAATGTTCACGTCCATTACCTTCAGTTTTGAGATATAAGTATCCCCATAAAAATAATCTACTTTTTTCACTTCATTTCACAAGTGAATTTTCCCGCATAAATACTTGTTTCTTTAATAGTAAAGGATCTTCTAAATACCAATTATCACGACTCTAACTTCTTCAGTTTTTAATTTATGTGTCCTCATGAAAGGAATTCAACTCCTTTACACTCCCGCCCTCCAAGATGGGCCCCCCCCCAAAATGCGTTTTTCTTTGTTTTTAAAGGAGATCCAAATGCGAATTTTCACGTCTGTAACAACTTTAGTTTTTATTAGATGTATGTATTCTCATACAATTAAATCAATTAATTTTTCAATTCTTTCACCCCCCCCACCTTCATTGGATTTTCTGAGAATACGTGTTTCTTTACTTTTAAAGCAGATTGCAAATATCAAATTTCACGTCTGTAACATCTTCATTTTTGAGATATCAGTAGCCTAATTAAAAGAATTCAAGACCATTTTCAGTCACTTTTACCCCCCTCCCCCTCCACCCAAGTGGTATTTCCGAAAACTAAAAATACACGTTTATTTATGTTTAATAGAGATAAAAAATACCATTTTACACTTCTGTAATATGTTAAGTTTTTTAGATATACTGTAAAAATCCTGATTTTAAAATTTCACCCCTTTTGAGTTCCCCTTAAGTGGAGTTTCCAAAAACAAATCACCTATGTTTCTTTACATTTACAGGAGATTACAAATACCCACTTTTTACGTCTGTAACATTTTACGTTTCTAAGATATTCTGTAGATATAGTCTTTCAAAAAATTCACCCCAATTTGTCACTCCTGTTTAACCGCCATTAATTGGATTTTCCTATTGGGATTTACAGGAAACAAAAAAATACGTGTTCCTTTCTTTTTAGAGGAGATTCTAACTACCAATTTTTACATCTGTAAATTTTAAAGTTTTAAGATGTAGACACACTCATTTTAAAAAAATTCACCCCCCTTTTCACCCCCCAATATTTGGATTTTCCAAAAGCGAAAAAATTCGTGTTTCTTTATTTTTAAAGAAGATCCCAAACACCAATTTTCAGGTCTGTAATATCTTCAGTTTCTGAGATATAAGTAGCCTCATTAAAGGCATTCAACCCATTATTCACCCTTTTACACCCTTCCTATTGGGATTTTCCGAAAACTAAAGAATACGTGTTTCTTTATTTTTAAAGGAGATTCTAACTACCAATTTTTACATTTGTAAATTTTAAAGTTTTAAGATGTAGATACACTCATTTTAAAAAATCACCCCCTTTTCACGCCCCCCCCCCATTAATTGGATTTTCCAAAAACAAAAAATACGTGTTTCTGTATTTTTAAAGGAGATCCCAATCACCAATTTTCAGGTCTGTAATATCTTCAGTTTCTGAGATATAAGTAGCCTCCTTAAAGGCATTCAACCCTTCTTTGACCCTTTTACACCCTTCCTATTGGGATTTTCCGAAAACTAAAGAATACGTGTTTCTTTGTTTTTAAAGGAGATTCTAAATACCAATTTTTACATCTATATACTTTAAACGTTTTGAGATATAGATACACTCATTTTAAAAAATCACCCCCTTTTCACTCCCCCCACCCATTAATTGGATTTCCCATAAACAAAAAAATACATGTTTCTTTATTTTTAAAGGAGATCCCAAACACCAATTTTCAGGTCTGTAATATCTTCAGTTTCTGAGATATAAGTAGCCTCATTAAAGGCATTCAACCATTTTTTCACCCCTTTTCACTCCTCCTATTGCGATTTTCCGAAAACAAAAAATACGTGTTTCTTTATTTTTAATGAAGATTCTAAATACCAATTTTTACATCTGTAAACTTTTAAAGTTTTGAGATAAAGATACATTCATTTTAAAATTTCACCCCCCTTTTCACCCCCTTAGCGACGGAATATCCAAAAATCCTCTCTTAGCGAGCACCTACATCTTAATATGAATATATCCCCAAAATTTCATTTCTTTATGTCCAGTAGTTTTGGCTCGGCGATGATGAATCAGTCAGTCAGTCAGTCAGTCAGGACATGTTATTTTATATATATAGATTAAGATCTCATGGGTCGACAATATCACAAAAGAAGATACTCCTTCGTTCTGGGAAATTGTGAGAAGTTTTAACCACCGCAAAACCTTAAGTAAGCAATCTATTTTGGTCACGTGTTCCGAAATGACAAGTGTAATTTGGTACAACTGGTCGTAGAAGTCAAGGTAGAATGGGAACTTGGACGTTGGCGGAGAAGATTACCTTGGATTCAGAAACGCCGACGCTCATTGGACGGTATTTAGGGGTTGTATTAAGGATGTAAAGGAGAAGGTATATAAGTCCCTGATAAGACAAAAATTAGACCGTAACCCAGTGTATGGACCCTCACCACGATTACTTGATTCCAGAACAGGAAAATATAATGAGAAAAGCAGCTCGATTTGTTCTGGGTGATTTCCAGAAAACGAATAGCGTTACCAAAATGGTGTAAACTTTAGGCTGGGAAAACCTGGGTGTAAGGAGAAGAACTGCTCGACTAATCGGTATGTTCCGAACAGTCGGTAGAGAGATGGCGTGGAATGATATTAGTAGACGAATAAGTTTGAATTGTGTTTTCAAATGTAGGAAAGATTCCAATATGAAGATAAGTTAGTAATTCAAGAAGACAGATTGGGGAAAATGTTCATTTATAGGAAGAGAAGTTAGGGATTGGAATAATTTACCAAAAGAAATGTATAAATTTCCAAATTCTTACAATTTAAGTAAGAAAATGCTAGGTGAAAAGCTAATAGAGAATCTGCCTCATGGGCGACTGTCCTAAATGCAGATCAGTGGTGATTGATAGATACACGAAGCTCAGAAATAGGAGATGATGGTCGTCAACCTTTTTGCGATGAGTCAGCACCAGATGAATATGAATTAAAGTGTGTTGTGATTCATTCGTAGTTATATCGAACGTGGTTTTCATCATTATTGATTACAGGAAAGTACGGCATGGTAATCAACCATTCAGACTGTTACTGGAATATTTTAACATGTTGAGTTGAAAGAAGATTCATTTGGATTCAGAAGAAATATAGGAACACATAAAGCAATCTTGATTTTACGTCTGATTTTACAGGACCAAACTAAGAAGGTCAAGCCCACGGACGTTCGAACATAAATACAAATACGTACAAATTTCTGAACCACAAATCATTCCCTTAATAAACAGATGCTTCACTTTAAGGAACATTAAAATATAAGGGAAGAGCTTCATTCGGAGATAAAATTATAAATAATCCCTATCGAAAATTAATTCTATAACCACCATGTTCGCAAGTACCGACAAGCCCAAGGTACGATAGAACCATGCAACCAGTCGGGAAAGGCAGGTATCTGGAGCGCTAATCTATTAAAAGAAGTCAGATTACATATTTCTCTTAATTTCCTATCTAGGTAACAGAATGATAGGTTAAGTGTTCCGTAATGGAGTCTGAATTGTTTATAAAGGTCACCTTGTTATCGTGATGAGCCGTTCCAGAATATAGCGTGACTCGAATTATTCGGTATTTATCAGAAGTTCCCAATACATGTACAGGAATAGGTATGAAAATTTTATACATAAGGAACTGACATTCATGAAATGTTATTGAGTATCTGGCAGTTCTCCGGTGTGATTAGTTTTCTTCCGAAGGAACAGCA
This sequence comes from Anabrus simplex, assembly GCF_040414725.1. NCBI lineage: Eukaryota > Metazoa > Arthropoda > Insecta > Orthoptera > Tettigoniidae > Anabrus > Anabrus simplex. Next base: position 191,361,715 of record NC_090267.1, on the reverse strand, counting down.
TTAGTCAAAGTTACTGATTGTTTTAAAAATAGAAAAAGTATTAAGTATTACAAATATAAAATAATAATTTCGTGTGGCTATTGCTAGCCTGGTGCAGCCATTGTAGGGTAGATCCTCCGACGAGGGGGCAGCGTCTGCCATGTATAAGGAACTGTGTAATTTGTATGCGAGTTCCGAGAATGTTGGGGATAGGACAAAGAACCGGAGAAGTACAGTTATTGTTCACTTTTAAAATCACTTGACCTGGCCAAGAATCGAAACCGAGGACCGAAGGCTAAGACCCTGATCTCTCAACTATGGAACCGTACGTTAAAAAAGTTAAAGAAGTATTAGATAAAAATTCTTGTTACTATTGTAAACATACAAAGTAGGAGGAAATGTATGGTCTAATAATGTTATTAACTTACGCCTACGCTTTCCGTTGAGTATATTCCACCGTTATCGAATGCTTCAGTATTTCTCTTAAAATTTATCAGCCATCATTGTTTGTGTTTGGGTCATAAGTCGATAGACATGTTAGATGCAGATCTAGTTGACACCATATTCGGTGATAAAATCTTATTTACTGCCACGCAAATTCTCTCTTCATAATGTCAAACTCTGAAACACTTGAAAGTATACATTGGCCTTTACAAAACTACTTCTCTGAACCTTCATAATCCATCTCGTTTGAGTCCGATCAAACACGGACCATTTACTATTAAGATTTCTAAATTTACGGGGATGCGTGGCCAAGATGATAGAAGCATGTTTGATTCACCTAGAATAATTTGATTTTTTTCTAACGGGACATTCCCGTGAGACGCAAGGTCTGGGAATTCGTTCATTTTCACTTGTTTCCACTCAAGACAGCTATTGATGGCCATGTATGCATACAGTGTTTGGTTTTTTTTTACCTCTGTTACTATTTTCCGCTTTAGCTTTTTGCTTGGTTCTGTCTTAACTTTTCCACACACCCTACTGCTGTAGTACCGCGGGTGCTAACTGTGCCTTGACTCTTTAGTCCGAAACTAATCAACAAATACACTGAGTGACTAACGTTAACTAAAGTGTGCTTTGTCTCTTCTGTTCTCATTCTTCTTAACCTTGGTATTATTACGCTTTTTCTGAACGTGTCTCACAGACAACACTCTAATCTAGAATTATTGAGTCGGATTCCTCTGTTGACAAGAAGACAGACGGGTGCACATCTGGTCATGCTAACAAGTCAGCTAGAATAATAAATACCACATTTCTCTGTATTGTATATTTAAAGTATTAAACAAAATGACGTTCACTTTATTTTACGAGACAGTGGTAAATTAATGGAACTGCAGTGCCTAAAAGTAATGTACTCGTTGTATACATTCCTTAAGAAATAATTCGTTATTATACTTTTCGGGTAGTTTTGTAAGGATATTTATAATATTATCATTCGAAAATCATAAGTGAATAAAAAATTTTGTTTACAGTATTAGAGGCTGTAAAATCTAGCAGGAAGGTTTCAATTGGGGAGCTGAAGTTTGCGAGTCATGTTTAAGAATTAGGCTGTTGTGGATAGTGCATATTTTGTGGAGGTGAGAATTAGCCTGAGTGGATCTTCTGCTCGCTTCAATTTTTAAAATGTGTAGTTCGTTTTAATATAAAATACCAACACTTATGGTAAACGTGAAAAATATTAGGGCCTTTACTTGCCAATTTATTGTTCATTTAAACAATCAGGACATTCTTCTTTTCATAATTACCTTACAGGCTCACTTTTGTTTGCAATATGTAAAATTTACTGTTAATACTTAATTGCTTAATAATTGTGAAATTATAGCAATACATATTTTACGTCTTAATGAATATAAGCTAAGTTTAGGTTCCGTTGATAACACTTGCCCTGCGACATTGCACGAAATTCTCGAAGCTGGAAATGGGGGTAATCAGTAGTGGAAGCATTTGCAAGGAAATTTGACTTCATTACGTGGCTCGAAAATCTTTTCTTCTCTTTTAAATCTTTTGTAATTTCAATTCCTTTAAGGTGTATGCAATACGGACTTTGTTCTATCTTTTCATGAGAACTCTGTGTGGATCTCCCCCGGCGTGCGGGCTAGTTAAGGTTGAGTTTGTTCTCCCCGAACTGTTCACGTGACTCAACTTTTAATGTGCCCTATTCAGGAAAAGCTTAAAACTTAGTTCGAATTCTACACAAAACTTTCCCTTAGATATGTGTATAAGCGTACGCCAGCTTTCAGAAGTATAGAACTCGGAACAATGGACCAGATTGATCACATTTAAATTTTGTGGTTTCCTATATAGAACAAGTCACCACGTAATATCTTACTTCATACACGCCTTGTGAGTATCCTAATTTTATTGTGATTTAAATAATGACATGATTCCTTTATCGTCAGCATACGCTTCAACCACGTTGTTAAAACAGACTAGTCGGTTGTTAGTGTTCCTATTGGATTACATTTGAGAAATGTTAAATTCTTGAATGAAAGGATTGCACTTCGGCGTTTGAACATTTCAATCACCTGCGTGGCAGCATTTATTACTATTTTTTGAAACTTAATTCAAACTATGTTTAGAGGTATCTAAAAGAGTAATTGAAAATAATGCATAAACACAGTTATTTTAATGGAAATGACGTTTCTGTATGTCCGTTCATTTTCTTACTAGTTTAAATACATATTTGTTGCTGCATATTATTACACATGGAGAGTGCATGACATACCATCACTGCTTTCTTCAGTATCATGGGCTCGATTAAGGGGATTCGGTATAACTAAATGATTTGTTTAACTACGTCAGCATTGTGGTCTTTCCGATATGCGGTTCGTTATTCGAACCCTGACTGAGGGCAGCTATTATAACCGTGTACTGTTAATACACTACACTTCTTCTACCCCACTATACAATACTAAGCAGTTAATTTCCCGTGACAGACGCCGCCTACATTTATCGGATCGTCTGCGTTACAAGGACTGCAACAAACTGTAAAAGCTATATGAAATATTAATAATAATAATAATAATAATAATAATAATAATAATAATAATAATAATAATAATAGCATGGAAGCAAACACCTCTTTAGGGGAAATACCTCCACGAACTGGATCAGTCTCATACCACACGCTTGGTGGCAAACCTACACAGGTCTTTCCCTAGAAAAAGAGATACTTTTTGGCCATCCAAGATCAAGTAATTGCTAGACGGAACTACCGTAGATTCATCGCGAATGATCCAGTGTCAGAGACAACCACCACCACTGTTCAGTAAGTACAGAAATCATACAGCACGTCATTTCAGGCTGCCCACACTTGGCCAATACTTATTAGGAGCACCGTTATTTATTTATTTATTTATTTATTTATTTATTTATTTATTTATTTATTTATTTATTTATTTATTTATTTCATACCACCAACAGAGATGTTTCTCCAATTAGAGGTGGCTTAGTCATTATGCATTAATTATTAAAAATAATAATTGTTAGAAAGAACTTAATATCTAAAAATAAAAAAATACAACATTATTAACAAGTAGAGTAGCAAACGGAATTTACAGCACATTAATACTTTTTCAAGTTTAAATATACTTACTGTAATATCTAAAAATTAATTTAAAAAGTAGACTTTTTCAGGTTCGAAGTGGACTTATGACCTAAAATACTTAATATCTAAAAATGAATTAAAAAGTAGAAATACAGAAACATAAAATAAATTAGGAATTAGGATCTACAAAAGAAATAACTCCAATCTTAGACTGACACCAGTTAAAGAAACTGACATACAGGTAGCTAAAATCATTCACCAGAAAATGTCTGTAAAATTTGGATTTCATCAGGCATCAGCTGTATATTGGAAATACACACATCCACTCGGTCTCGAGAACTCTTCTATGGGTCCGAGATGACATGACCGATGCCACGCTCAGCAACAATCTAAACGATAAATCAAAAAGGTCCCCGTCACTTATAGAAACTGCTTCACCAAACACCCCCAATCCTCAAACAACATTATCTACAAAGATATCAAATTACACAGAAACTGGCAAGAAAAGTACAAAGCCTGTGGAAACTAGAATCAGTCATCACAGTTCCAATAGTGATATAATTTACTGGAGTTATTCCGAAAAGTTACAGCTCTCTGGCCACATTAAAACCTGCATCAACACACGTACGTTCGACTGCAGAAAGCCACCCTCCTGAGCACCTACCATATTGTGAGAAAGTTTCTAGGAACGACATTTCCTCTGAGTTACACCAAACAGCATGAAGATCCACGCCGCAGCTCCGCTGATACTGAAGGACAGATTCCCAAAAAGGAAATGTAAAAAGTGTTTATAGGGACATCATTTGCGCACTTTTGTTGTATATGTATGGTGTAATTATTTCTGTTGTAAATATTTGTAGATATCAGTATATTTTAATAATCAAGAAGGCGACTCCTTGCTTGGGCCGAGTCAGCCCATTTTGTTACCGGCACAAGCCGAGCCTTGTTTCTTATAATAATAATAATAATAATAATAATAATAATAATAATAATAATAATAATAATAATAATAATAATAATAATAATAATAATAATTTGATGCAGTGTGTGTGTGGTGAATAAAGCTTTACATTTCGCATAAAATTGTGTTCCATGGAACTTAATATCCTTAAAATGAAGACGTATTTCAAGATTATGTCTTTATAGGAGTTTTTTCTTAAGTTAGTTTTATTTCATTTTCGATGTATGTCATTATTACAGTATAGTGAAGCAATATATTTCACAAAACTTTTGGTTGGAACAGAAGGAAATAACCTTTAGATTAATTATCTTGTGTTACTTACATTCTGTCCTCAGGTTGTTTGTAGAGTTCAAATTCATATTTTCATTTTGACATAGTAAGGTGCCTATATTGCATCGAATAAAATGGAGGATCTAATTTCGTAGGTTTTACGTGGTTTTCCGCTTTCACATGAGGTAAATACTGAAGGTGCTTCTTAATTACGGCCACGTCCGCTTCGTTCTCCTAGACTTTTCATATTCTGACGAGACTGAAATCATTCCAGAGCAAATAGTACAAAGTCCCCCTGTGGGTGTAGGACGCAGAGTACACCCACGGTATCTCCTGCCTGTCCGAAGAGGTGACTAAAAGAGGCGACCAAGGGATGGTTGTATTAGAAGCATGAAACTACTTTTGATTACTACCATCACCACCACGCGGGGAACACCGTGGGTCGCCTTTACTTGCGAGTAGCACCACACAATAGTTTTGTGATTAGTAGCAAGAGACGGTGAGTCTGTATGGGTTTTCCAGTACCCGTGATTAGTACCGTTGTGAGAAACACCACGGGTCTGGGCGTTGCCTGTGATTAGTACCACTATATCAGCCACACCGTGGGTCTGCGTTGCCTATATGAGGAACACCACTAGACTACCGGCACCCGTGATTAGTACACGTAGGTGAGGAACACCATGGGTTTGCGTTGCCTATAAGTGGCGCCATTATGTGAAAAGCACCATAGGTCTGCGTTACCTGTGCGAAGTACAATACTTGTGAGTAGTACCATAATGTGTGGAACATCGTGAGTCTACGCTACAGTACTTTTTATTAGTATCGCAACATGACATATATCATGGTTCTACTTTACTAGCGATAAGTAGCAATATGAGAGGCCGTTGACTCGGATTTTGGACCCCCTGAAACAACAAGCATCCTCGATTCAGGATTGTGCTTTAGAAGCAGGCACTCGGTCAGGAATACTATTGTTTATGATAGTTTCTGGGTCGGATCCATTGATAGTTTTAAATTCATATCCATCCTTTCATTCTTCATCATCACGTTTTTATTCTGGTCAGTGTATGATTTTGAACTTTTTAATTGTCATTACATTTCATATCATTTCGTACCATTTGGGGCCGATGACCTAGATGTTAGGCCCCTTTAAACAACACGCATCATCATCACCATCACCATCACCATCGTCATAAAATAGTACACAGTAGTACAAAGAGAAACGGGGGCTAAGGTACGCACTATAAACATGCTTACAGTATGAAAATCCACAGCCTGCTTCCATTCAATGACCGGGTCAGGAATTGAATGAATGAATCTACCGGCGAGGAAAGGAATTGTGCCGGCTGCCGAAGCCTGTCGCACCCCTCTGGGGCAATGATTAATGACTGAAAAATGAAATCAAATGATATTTGAGGGTGTTGATGGAATGAAAGATGACAGGGAAAACCGGAGAAACCGGAGTACCCGGAGAAAAACGTGTCCTGCCTCCGCTTTGTCCAGCACAAATGTCACATGGAGTGACGGGGATTTGAACCGTGCAACCCAGCGGTGAGAGACCGACGCGCTGCCACCTGAGCCACAGAGGCTTATGTTTACAGTATATCTATATAAATAAAGTTGTAGGGATTCCACTGTCTGTAAATTCGTTTATTTGGCAGTTTGTTAGATATTTATCCGTTTAGGTCAACTCAAGACCGTATCAATGGTTTTTAGCTTTCGTGTTTGTTTGTCTGTTCCACTATCACGGCTTAACGACTGGATAGATCTCGACGAAACTTCATACTTAGAGTATATTCATCCAGGGGCAGGTTTTGGTATGCATATGATTTTAAAATCACGGAACAGACTGTGTATTTATTGGGAGAGGCGGCGGTGGTGGTGGTGGTGGTGGTGGTGGTGGTGGTGGTGGTGGTGGTGGTGGTGGTGGTGGTGGTGGTGGTGGTGGTGGTCATTGTTTTAAGAGGAAGTACAACTGCGCAACCATCCTCTATATAACACTAATGAGGGAGAAAATATGGAAGGGATCCGACTCTTCTAAATATGAAGGTATCGGCCAAAGAAACACAAGGGTCACGAAAGGTATGGAAATGGAAGACTCCCTAGGCCTCCAGTGATCTAATACCGTCGGGGTCGAAAAAGAATAAGAGTTGACCGACGGAGGTCGTATGGAATAGGTGAAACTGAGGAGCCTGGCACAAGTAAGTGTATTTGAAAAGCTTGGTTATGAGGTGTTATCAGACATGGTAGAGCCGGTTGTAGTCTTGTCAGAACAGTGCAGCAGTTGCCTTTCACAGAGTTAAACGTACAAAGTCAAGCGGGCAACAATGCATTTTACGCACGCCCAACGGGTCACTTTATTGGAGGCTTATTTTGAGTGCAAATGTTACGAGAGATGTGTGGAAAAATGGAGACATCGATTTACTGATGAACCCTTCTTTGTACGATCTTGTACGCAGGTTCCGTGCCACGAGCTTCGTGGATGATAGAGAACGATGTAGGAGACTCACACTTTCCTTCGTGATGATCGGCAACAAGTTGAGAGATTTTCGCCAAAAGAAGTTTAATTCACCTGTGTCACTCTTAAATAAATGTAAATGATCACGAATATGCAAGCCAGAGGTTTAAGAATACGCGCAAACTCTTGAACATTAATTCACTGTATTACGATGTTTTGGCCGTTACTGGTCAGTTTGTAAAACTTTGCACTACATACCATTATTTGTCAGGCATTTTGTTTGTGTCATTTGAGGTTATACAACATAATACTGCAGGATGTACTGAACGTCTTCATAGTCCACGCTATTAATTTACGACCACTAACAAAGTAACAATAAGAAATTCCTGTCTAGGAAAACAAATAAAACATTTACTTGCAAGAATAGAAACTTTGGAGATAAAAATATGTACTTCTTCTTTGCCTACTGCTTTTCACACACCGGGTGCGGACTGCGTCGCACATGTGGATTTGGCCCTGTTTTACGGCTGGATGCCCTTCCTGACGCAAACCCTAAATGAAGAGATGTTATCACTATTGCCTGTTTCTGTGGTGATTGGTAGTGTAGTGTGTTGTGTGAATATGAAGAGGACAGTGTTGGGACGGACACAAACTCCCAGTCTCCGAGCCAGAAGAATTAGTCGGAAGCGATTAAAATCACCGACCCGGCCGGGAATCGAACCTGGGACCCTTTGAACCGAAGGCCAGTACGCTTATCATTTAGCCAATGAGTCAGACAGATAAAAATATGTAATACTGGGGTATAAATACGAAGGAAAACAACAAGCTTATGCAATAACCAAAATTTAGTTGCATTTTTCCAGGAAAGCAAAACCAGCTCTGCGTACTGCTTAGCCTCATTTACCCAAAAGGTAATAATAGTATGGTTAATAGCATTAAAATTAGTGCGTTGCGTAGTGTGTGCACAAAGGAGAGAATGCTGGAACAAACCCAAACATCCATTCCCGGAATCAGAGGAATTAACCAGGCGCTATTAAAATCCTCAACACAGGACCGTCTGAACCCTTGTCTGACCATTCAGCGTAGCGGCAGAACTATTAGAATATCAATTGTCCTGGTAAAAAACCATTTGCATTTTGTTCAACCCTGAATAATGTTGAGAAATTGTGGAGGACCTCTTTACTCGTTAGTGGTGAAGAAGGGCCTGATTTTGGTCCAACGGATCAATAGGCCAATGACGGACGAGTAATGCGTTGTACCCGTGTAGTGATTTCCATCCTCAGCCAACACCGCACTCTCCCCTAACAAACCTGGGCCGGAAATGGCGTGCTGTCATTAATTGAACTATGAGGCTTGCAATGACATAGTTCTGACGATAAAACGTCTCTCCTAATGACCAGGCGTCATAAATTGTGACTCAGCTTTGCCGTCCATCACGTGCCACCTGGGACTGCCACTTCAGGGATATCAGACGCCCAGGTTAGGCAGAGACAGAAAAATAAATATACAACCGTACCCATTGAAAAAGAAATTAAATTACACTTTTAATTGGCATGGGGTATATATACAAACATTAAAATGTACACCTATTTCATACAATAATCTGGGTCAATACTCACCACAAATGGGGCTGGTTTATGGCGCAAAGTAATTCTCTCCCCACAGTAACACCATTACTAAAATGATATCGGAATGAGAGCACTTCATACCGGCAGTTAATAAAGAATCTCTAACAACTTGTGTTTTAATTTTAAATATAATATAAAATTAAATTTATAGATATAATTAATGGTTCCAGTACAGATTAATACAAACTTTATATTATTGTATAATGTCTTCCAAACAAACAAACAAACAAACAAACACACAAACTAACTAACTAACTAACTAACTAACTAACTAACTAACTAACTAACTAACTAACTAACTAACTAACCTACCAACCGTTGCTCAGTCCATAGATTTGGAGATTACAAGGTGAAGCGTGGTCAATGTGACGAAACCCCTCGGCCGTTATTCTTGGCTTACCTTACCGTCAGATAGCTCCTAAACTTTAATCACGCACGCGGAGTGAGCCTCGCCCCCTGTGGGTGGGAGCGGTAGAATAACATACACGGTATCCCTTGCCCGTCGTAAGAGGCGACTTAAAGAGGCCCCAGGGGCTCTAAAATTTGGGGCGTGGGTTGGCAACCACGGTGCCCTTAGCTGAGTCCAGGCATTGTTTCCACTCACTTATGCCAGGCTCCTCACATTCATCTATCCTATCCGATCTCGCTTGGTCAACTCTTGTCCTTTTCCGACCCCGACGGTATTACCTATGGCGGCGTAGGGAGTTTTTCATTTTCACGCCCTTCGTGTCCCTTGTCTTCCTTTGGTCGATACCTTCATGTTTCGAAGTGTCGGACCCCTTCCATTTTTTCTCTCTGATTAGTGTTATATAGAGGATGGTTGCCCAGTTGTACTTCCTCTTAAAACAATAATGACCACAACCACCGCCACCACCACCTGAGTGACCCTCGAATCATCTCTCAGATCCAGGTAAACATCCATGACCTGGCTGGGAGTTGAACCTGGGTTCTTTGGGTACGAGGCAGGCTCACTATCCGTAGGCAGCGGCATTTACATATATGGTATTCATCAAGATTTTATTCAAGGCTTAATAATTATGGCTTTTATTTATTTATTTATTTATTTATTTATTTATTTATTTATTTATTTATTTATTTATTTATTTATTTATTTATTTATTTATTTATCATCGCAGTGCGGTTAGTTAATTGAATGGTCAACGTCGTGCCTCTCGATTCAGAGGATGCCGGGTCGGGGAGCGTAATTTTGTATGGGCAATTCTTCTGACGCGGGAACTGCGTGTTTGTTTTTATCCCAATATTATCATCTTTAGATACAGCAACTACACCAAAAACCATGACAGAAAACACGCAATAATAATGAACACCTCCCTCTGGCATCAGGAGGAACCGTTCAATAGAACCAAGTCCAAATGTGGGACACAAATCACTCTAGAGCCCTACTAGGGTGTGGGGAAAATAAGTAGAAGAAGAATATTTATTGTACTATCGCAGATGGGGATGCAAATAATGATATTTTGTTTGACTGTCAGTGTAATTTATGTCTGAACCAGAGACGAGGATAGTATTGGAAGACAGAGGGCATGTGGCAGTTGATTTCACTCGCTCCCCACCAAGGTCGCTGCGGTTCGAATCGCGACAAATACACGAATTTATTGAAATGAAATATCACGTCCCTGTAGTTCGTATTACACGCAGAACAGTAGACCCTGTGGCTGTGAACATGATTTCACCGTCTTGTAGTAATATGTGCTTGTTGCGAGATGTACTCGATTCAACCGAAAGAGCGTGGCATCAAGAAGTTTAACATTTTAGAATTCTGACTTCCCCTTCTGATGATTCCTTTTTATAACTCTTAGGTTCTTAGGTCTTCCCGAAACTCAATTTGAGTAATAAATTTATAAAATTCATAAAAATAAAATATATGATAACAGTATTATACTTGAAACAGAAACAACTTAATTACAATAAAATAATAATAATAATGCTATTTGTTTTAACGTCCCACTAACTACTTTTTCGGTCTTCGGAGACGCCGAGGTGCCGGAATTTATTCCCGCAGGAGTTCTTTTACGTGCCAGTAAATCTACCGACACGAGGCTGACGTATTTGAGCACCTTCAAATACCACCGGACCTGCCAAGTTGGGGTCAGAAGGCCAGCGACTCAACCGTCTGAGCCACTCAGCCCGGCATTAAAATAAAAATGACAGGTTTCGTTCTTAAAAGAACATCATCAGATTTTATTAAATCACAGTCGATCTGCTACGAGCCTTCTAGCCATGTTTCAGCAGTAACGTTCATTTGATCTAAAAATGGTATGTATAATTAAATTTATGATATTTTAATTTATTATGCATCCAAGTTTCATTGAAATCATTGTAATCCTTTTATTCCTTAAGAAATTTTCATGACCTGTATGCAAATACTTGTAATGATATCTACTTGTGATTGAAATTCCAATTTGTGTGATTGTATGACAGAGATATAAACATGTTACTTATACATTTCCATGGCACAATGAACTATGCGGAAGTCTGACCTGTGAGGGATAGTTTAGCAATGAAAGTGAATGAGAGAGTTAATGGGAGTCGTATCGTATATAATGTATTCGTAGTACTATTAATGGTCTCGATGCTAACGATAGCTGGGCTTGTTACTTGGAAGTAACCCGCGGCGCTGTCTGGATTGGTGTTGTAGTAATGAAGCTCCTTCACGGTAAATGTGGAGTACTTAAGTCAGTAATATATTATGCGTCCATGCATGCACGTAGAAGGCTGCATTACGAACTCATGTGATGCATATCGTAGTAAACACGTATACTGGGAGATATGATTCACTGCGAACCTGCCCTACTTTCTGCTCTCTTGTTTGAAGGCACAGGCCCGGTAACCAAGATAGCTGACTCAGGAAGATAGAATGCATGCATGTACTTCAGGATGTGAATATGAAGAAGGCGTAAGCATAAGAGACGAGGGCAGGAAGTGGAGGGAGGGGAAATTACTAGAAGGAAAAGGAAGAGAGAAAATAGCAAAGCCGGACATGAAGAGAATATTAATAGGCAAAACCCAACTGCAGTACAATTGATCAACTGTGGAAGAGTGTATATGACGGTTTGGAAGGGAAGGTATAGGGGAGAAAGGGGAAGAATGAACGTAAAGCAGTTGGTGTAAGAAGGATAGGAAAGCGTAAACACACATAGAATAGATGTAGTGGTTGCATCAATTTTTCATCGTCCTGGAAATGTTTAACTTCTACTCAAGTGCCTCGTTTTCTTCTTCCCAGAGTCATCTACTTTAAAAACTTTAGGAAATGCCCATTGAATACAATTTTTGTCCTGGAAGTTATTTTGTATCACGCAAAACCTATTCTAAACCGGAAGCTCTTTTCTTTAACTGTTTGTAACAATATAAAGTGGGTAAAGTGAGATGGAGTATGAGACTTGTGAGAAGGCGAACGGGAGACGAGGAGGAAAGAGCACGTGCTGAATTTGAAAGGAGAGGGTCTGAAGAATAAATAAAAACAATTACACGCGGTATGCATGTTAGGAATTGAAAATATCTGGCTAAAATAATCCGTTGGTATGCGTGGTCACGTTCTCAGAAAATAAGATAGTTAACAAACATGTGATATTTGGAGATATAAACGCGTTTTTCTGTAAAAAGCGCTAGGGAGCGCTAGGGAAGCAGTGTGGATGAAGGGGAATGAAGTAATTTTTCGGATGGAATTGAAAACGCCGTACGTTGCCGCTATCAGAGTATGTTAATCCAGCCAGCATGTTTTATGGCCCATGCTAAAGTACGAGCAGTGAGTAGGCTACTCAAATGATGAATTCACTTCCAGGCTCAAGGTTTTATCTTTCCTTATGCAAATGAGCATGTATAACTTCATTCAGATTTATATAGATGTGAAGCAATATTCACAGTTGCCAAGTAAGACAGAGGTTACGTCATACAAGTTAAAACTTTATACTTCACTTATCACTTCAAGGCTTTATGGTGGTGTCGGTGTTATGGATGACAATATCCTGAACCTAAATATCATATAATACGGTGAAATACACGACGTGTACAATTTGCTAACTATCTGGAAATTGTATTAATTTTAATAATCATATTTGAGAAGAAATTATTGAACTCTCTATAAACTTGAAACTCATACATTGCCCAGATAAAAATTTGAGTTGTTATTCCGTAAACCAGCCCCGCAGTATACGGTTAGCGTGTCTGTCTCTTACCCAGGGACTCCTTGGTTGATTCCCAGCCAGGGGATTTAAATTCTCGAATGAGGATCGGAACGACGTTCAATCATTCCCGGGAGACGGACTGAGAGTCTCAGACAGTTGAGGCGCTGTCCTTCTGACCTCAAATTCGCAGGTTTCATCCTGGCTCAGTGCATTGGTATTTGAAGGTGCTCAATACGTCAGCCTCGTGTCGGTCGATTTTCTGGCACGTAAAAGAAATCCTGCGGGGCTCAATTCCGGCGTCTACGAAAACCGTAAAAGTTGTTCGTAGGGTGTAAAGCAATTATTAACTGAAGAGCTAGCTGTTACGAAATACAGTGAACCTGGCCGCGGAAACTAAGCAAAACGGATGAAGATTTCGTCACCCTGACCACGTGACACTATCCATGATGCTATCCAACTGGCTGGCAGCAGTCATCTTAGCAAGTCAAGGACCTTAATAGCCTATAGAGACCAAGGGGTATTTTTGTTCTTGTGCAATGAAAACTCTTAAAACACATCTAACATATGGGCTTACTTCGCCACCATACTCTAGAGATCGGCTTCCCGACAGGAAGTCCAGGTTCACTCTAAGTTCTGCCTTTAACCGACATCAATGGCCGAGTTGCTTAGTTTTTGCTTTTCTGTTCATAAGATAGCAGATTGATCCTTAATGACATCATTGGTATTTGAGGGTGTTTAAATATAACAACCATACAAGGCCTCTAGCTAGTTGATGAACTTCTTACGAGATAAAATCCCGGCACTTCGATTCTTTTAAAGTCTATAGGCTAAAATTAAAATTTCATGAATCCCATAATTATGAAATAAAACAGCGAGTATGCCAATTTTAGTTCAAATGTATTATAATCTCTCTCCGTAGCTTTTATCTCGCATATTTATAGGGTCAGCTTTTCTTATTCTTATTTCATATTCGCCCCTCCCCCCAGTTCGTCCTACCGATAACATCCTCCTCGGAGTACCTGCATCGCCGAATTTCTTTGACAACTACATTCGTCCATCTAATTTTGATCTACATCTGGATCTCCGCCCAAGTGCGATGTAATCAGAAGGTTTTCTTCACACATACTCAAATCAACGCAGTCTATTTTCTTGCAGCTTATCGGCGGTGACGCGTACCCCAAGGCTCACTCGCACTTACTCGTTCTGCATTCTGTCGCTCCTTAACTCCGTACATACACCTCAACATCTTCATTTTCGTCGTCTTAATTGCCCGATGTGGCTCTGTGTCATAGTCCAGGTCTCACTACCAAAGATCAATACAGGCCTAATGATATTCTTGTAGGCTATACCAGCCCTTTCAACTTGACAGGAATTTTCTTGTTACATATGACACCAGACAGTTCCCCTATTTGACCCTGGCGGCCGCAATGTGATGTTGAGTCTTATACTCCAGTTTTCATGAGCAATGAGCCATAGGACCAACACTTGGTAACCTGTTATCCATCGATAACAGGATCTTCTTCGGCATCCGGTATATTACATGCCATGCATTGGATCTTTTGAACACTCAAAATTAAGCCACCTCTTTGTCACTATTGTTTCCATTCTAGAAGAGCCGTTTCCATCTGCTATGCCATTTGTTTTGTTCTGGGAATTTTCAGTAAGTGCTTCTAGAACAAGACAGAGCAGAAACGGGCTCAAAATCGAACATTGATGTGCTTCTTCTGCTAGTGAAATCGGATTTGTGACTCCCATTGTTTCCTTTTCTTGCCTATACACATTAAGCCATGATGTTAATATGTATTAAATTACAAAGCCATAATTATAATGTCAGTGAACCTACACAGTTTAATGTTAACAATAAAACTGATTTTGAACAATTAACTCTCCAGTTACGGGTTTAGTATCTCGTAAATTCAATACTAAATCTCTCCCAGCTTCAAAGTTATTCTTTAACTTGGGTTTCAAATAAATGAATTGTGAGAATGCGCGATTTTATACAGATCGGTAGTGGGAAAAGTTAAGCACTTAAAAGCTTTTCTTGAGAATCCAAGATCGTCAGGCTTGACATACTGTATAACCAAATGTCAGCTAGTTGTACCTAATTGTGAAAACTATACATTCGGCAGACTGCTGGGTGAACGTTCTATCAAATTAAAAGGTTTTTCGATAGTCCATCAGGAACTGGATTCCTTATCCTCGTGTTACTTTCATCCTTCACCAGGAAATATTTTCCTAGCTGGAAGTGCATTTGTTCCAAATATGACTTAACGTTGAAAATCTACTTTGGGACATTTCTCCACAACGGCGTGTGCCCTCGGGGGCCTTAGTGCCGGTCTTCGGATTGAATTTCCCCTTGACAATTAACTATAATATTTTATGACTGATCGCAGAAGCTACCACCACTGGTTAGATAAGTGTCTTGCATTCGGGAGATCCTAATATAAGAGTGAATGGAAAGTCTGGCGTGGCGTACTGAGTGTTCCTTGAAAGTACAACTTAGAATTGTTTTTTTTTTTTGCTAGATGTTTTACGTCGCACCGACACAGATAGGTCTTCCGGCGACGATGGGACAGGAAAGGGCTAGGAGTGGGAAGGAAGCGGCCGTGGCCTTAATTAAGGTACAGCCCCAGAATTTTCCTGGTGTGAAAATGGGAAACCACGGAAAACCATTTTCAGGGCTGCCGACAGTGGGGTTCGAACCTACTATCTCCCGAATACTGGATACTGGCCGCACTTAAGCGACTGCAGCTATCGAGCTCCGTCAACTTAGAATAAGGTCGTAATACATCTCACTTTGGCCGTCCTAAAATCGGCTTGATTTCCATGGCTTAACATATGAATTTCAGATAAATTCCCGTTTGGTACCAAACGTACAGGCCACGGTCTGGTCTTATTTAGTAAAAAATGCCTAAAGCGATACATACATTGCTATCGTACATGGTGATAATAATGATGAGAAGAATCGTATGTCCTCAACTATCATGTGCAGGCATTTTTATTTCGCGGAATTTATGCTAGTGTGCTTGTCCATCTGATGTTCAATTTCATTCTACTAGATGGCAGAAATTGGGCGATGTATGAGCTAGTTTGAACCAAATGTATTAAGAAAACATCAAATGTATCACCGGGAAACTTTTACATGCCGTCATACGACATGAAGTGTCAAATGGACCTTTTCTGATCTTACAAAAAACGGCTATGTCTGTTGGGTTTGAACTCGCAATGTACAGTTCGGAGATCGACACTCTACCACTTATCAACTGAGGGATCTGTCACACATGTTCAAATTTACATATTTCACGACAGATAAATTACGAGAGAATTAACCTAAAATAATGTTTCATTCTCATGGCAGAGAATCGCAAAGAAAATAGGTTAGTTAAAACAAAGACTTTCCAGAGTGTATCACCTATAGGATAATATATGTTATTATTAACTTTAAAGTAACGGAGTCCCTTACATTCATATAATAAAAAGCCAGTTAATTCACATTTCACTGTTACACTGCAAGGCTCACTTAATAATACGACTTAATTTCAAATCTTACAATAATCTCTCCAAATCCAAGGTCCAAATTACTAGATTCGTACAGTGGTTCTGCCCATGTTGACGTTTTTCTTACAGGTATCTAGCGTCTATGATCAGTTGTATCAAGATGCATTTACCATTTCAGAATATTGTCTGTTTTTCTGTATTTTGCAAACGTTCATATTTCACATGATTTCCCAGCACGATGAATTCACCCCTCGTTCATGACAGGGTCAACCCACGGGATCTTGACCATTCTTCCATAGATCCACATTTCCCAGGTCTTCAGTCGCTCCATGACGAAATCTTTAGTGTCAGTTCTTGGACACCGTGAAGCAACACCGGTAACATACGAGCAGTTGTACAAGGATGCATTCATCATTCCAGATGATGGTCTGCTTTCCTATATTTTGCGAAGGTTAAAATTTCATTTCACAACTCCTTAACTCCATCGCCCATATCGTTCCAAAACCTGCTATATCCGAACAGTAAATGAAAGCCATGCATTGACGTGACGTGATCTTCTATGGCCTCTCTTTAAAACCAAGTCACTGTTGTCAAGCTGAATATTATGTTATAACACTTCAAACACGCCCACGAGTTTCATATAAGAAGCCAAGATTGCACCCAACGTGAATTAATTTCAGAAACACGCAATGCCACTTATGATTTTAATTTTTGGTCTCGGTTGGTGAATCCTATGCGTGCATTATAAACCTTTAAAACAATCCAACGCGTCGTATTAATGCTTGGTTCACTCACATAGATATACACCGAGTGACCAAAAATAATAGAAAAGCACGGAATTTGATGTTAATAACTAGTTGTTCCTCTGTGAGCCTTGAAGACGGCAACAGTACGGCAAGGAATCGACTCTACAAGGTGTTGGAGTCGTTCTGGAGGGATCTAGACCCACGCATCTTACACTGCTACCCACACTTGGTCTTGTGTAGTTGGTGCGGGGTTCATGGAGCGTACACCAGTACCGACACCATCCCAAAAAGGCTCAATTGTATTAAGATCGGGGGATCTGGAGGGCCAATCCACAGTCGTAACTTTACTGGAATGCTCTTCCAACAACACGCGTGCCACCACAGAGAGGTTACATGGTGCATTGTCCTGTTGAAACATGGCATCTCTATCACGGTACTGTAGGGCCAGAAATGGATGCAGATGATCTGAAAGGATGTCCAAAAAACGTGCACCTGTCAGCGCTCCCTGCAGCCGGACAATGAGGCCTAATTGCGACCATGAGAACGCCGCCCAGACCAGAACTGAGCAACCTCCCGCCTGGATACAACCTTGTTCACACGCATGATCCATGGCTTCATGGGGCATACGCCACTCTCTCACGCGCCCATCAGCTCGATATAACTGAAATCGGGCTTCATCGAACCAGGTCGGGGTCTTCAAAAGCCATAAAATTAGTTATTGGGATATATTATTATTATTGCGTTAGGTCCTACTAGGGATCACGTTCCAATTTCGATTCTTCATCCTTTGTTGTTGTTCCTTCCTTTTCTTCCAATATTCCTTCATTGTTTCACTATGTTTCTTTCTTTCTTTATATCTTTCTTCAGACCACTTTTTGCCCGTTCTCTTTTCCTCCCTCCTTGGAATCCTTCCATCTTTAAAACTTTCTTCCCGAAAATTTCTCTTTCCCTTACTTCTTCTTCTCTGGTGTTTTTTCTCTCAATGTCTTTATGATCTCTTCAATCCAAGTGGTTGTTGACTTTTTCTTCCAACGATGTGTGAAGACCTTTTTTGTTAGTCTACTGTCGTCCATTCTGTAAATATGTACAAAAATTAGCAGACTCCTCTTCCGTACTGTTATATATATGCTTAATATGTTATAATAAATTTCCTTATTACTTCTTAATTTCCAAAATTCTGTAGTTTTTAGAGGGTCTAATATTTTTCTTATGATTCCTCCTTCTAGTACTTCGAATATTTCAAGTTTATAATTGAGTGCTAAGCATTCACTAGCATATAAGCATTCTGGTTTCACAACTGTGTTATTATTATTATTATTATTATTATTATTATTATTATTATTATTATTGTTATTATTATTATTATCAACAGAAATGTTAAAATTTATTTTTCGAAAATTACTTCTACCAGACTATTTCCGTTGGAATACGAGTTTTATATGAAGGATTTTTTAAATGTTTGGTCTATATATATTACTTCAAATTCCCGTATCCAAAACAAATATTATTTTAAGAATGTCAATTAAACTTAATTTAATTTATGAAACCGCTAATAATAATTAGTATGAAAATGTCACTATTTGTTTTAGAGACTGCGCTGAGCTTACATTGCTATAGTTTTCTTGTTCCATTTTCTGGGCTGTGTTTTGTGAGGTCCACTAGTGGAGGATGGAAGTTTTCACTGACCTGTTCTATGTTTTGCTCGTTTGCCAGTTAAGCTTCAAAACTCAATTATACTGGAAGAAAGTACGTACGTTCCACTGTGCTAATACAGAGGGAGAACAATAACAAGCATGGACCAAGAATAAAGAAAGAGGACCACGTTTAGTAGCAGTAATTTCATTAGTAAAATGCAGGTGTTGCTCTGAAATATTAGTAACTGGATTATTTAAAACTGTGAAAGCACTCGATATGGAGGTCATCTTTAACGGGATTGGTGCTACGTGCAGAACAGTCGGGCGGGCAACGGGTGGGAATATTTCCCCTCCCTTTCTCTTCTCTTTACAAGCGCCGGCTCGCATCCCGATGAGATGCGAAATGCAAATAGCGCTGCCTGTATGCTTCTATAGAGGAGATTGCCAGCGGGAGGGTTTGTGGTGGTGGTGGTGGTGGTGGTAGTAGGTAGAAGAGGAAGCTTGCCTGTGTACTATTGGAGAGCGGAAGTAGCATTAAGAATAATCAGTCTATGCATCGTTGCCCTACCTTGTTTTTTGTCTCCTTTCCTTCTATCTCACTCCTTTAATCTCCCGTTCTCTTCTGCAATTCCTCTCACTCTCTCCCTCTCTTAGCCAAGCTCTTCCTGCCTTTTCCTGTACTAACACATCCATAAAGGTAGGAAGACCGATGGAATTTTGAACCCAAACTTAAGTGCATCCGCTAACTGGATATCTTCTTTAAAAGTTCGTGAGGTGCTATAATAAGAAACTACTTTACATGATTTCAACCTAATACAGGATTGTATACTGAAGTCTCATCTAGCCCTAAGGTATAGAAATGCATCGGCTTGGGTTGATTTTTGATATAATTCTGGGACATGAGAAATGTTTGATGCGGAATATTATTGCGAAAAATTTGTATGATGAATACCTCTCTTAATTCCATACTGCCCAACTGAAGTTTAGTATCAAATCGCCATGATATGAACTCACGAAGAAGCAGAGAAGAGCCATCTTCCAACCGTCTCCACCGGCTAAGTGGCTCAGGTGATAGGGTGCTATCTTTCTGAGCCCTCTTTAGCGCGTTAGCGGCTGCCTGGCCGAGGCGGTAAAGGCGTGCTCGGTTCACCCGGAAGGACGTGGGTTCGAATCCCCGTCGGGAAATCGTAAAAATTTAAGAAACGAGATTTCCACTTCCGGAGGTGCACATGGCCCTGACGTTCACTCATCCTACACCAAACATGAGTACCAGGTGAATTCCTGGGGGCAAAGGCGGCCGGGCGTAGAGCTAACTACTCAACCCCATTAAGTGCCGAGGTTACGAATAGTGGAAGCCTTTATCTTCCACCCTTCCAAGGGCCTTCATGGCCTGTACGGAGATGACTTTGCCCTTTGCCTTTAGCGCGTTCGATCCGGACACAGTATTAAAATACATCAGTCCTGTGGTGCTATATTTACTGTCCTGTAAATGAATTCCTCTAGGGCAAGACGTCCAGTACCTCGTCTCAAAAATCACAAAAGTAGTTAGTTTGACACAAAATACATAACGTTACTCTTAGACCTTCAAACCACCTGAGCAAGAAAGGTGTGTTAAATTACTCTAAAATGGATTAATACGTATTAAACTCTTCCAAGTTATTGTCATTAATACTCGTAGTGCATTACGAGGTGCAGTTCTATCTTTTAAAGATGGGTTATTGTTAACAGAATAAAAATATAAAGTGTTCAGTGTTACTTCAGTTGCTGTAAATTAAATTCTGCAACATGTTTTATTTATCTCTTCCTGCTATTAGTTAAATGTCACATTATGACGCATAGGTTTTCTGTGATTTTAATATGGAAATAAACAGCAACAGTGGCCTGAAGTAAGGTATAACAAACGAAATTTTCCAAGTGTTAAAATGGGAAACCTCGCAAATCAACCATCAGAGCTGCTAACAGTGGGGTGTGAACACGGTGACTCTAAAGCAAGTTCACAGCTATTAGATGCAGGTATCAAGAAGGTAAAAAGTCTCAAGGGAGTGAATTGTGAATTGCTTGATGAATTGCGTGAACGAGGCTACATAGTATTATTTATTTATTTATTTATTTATTTATTTATTTATTTATTTATTTATTTATTTATTTATTTATTTATTTATTTATTTATTTATTTATTTATTTATTCTTCTTAATCTGTTTACGATGCCTTTGCTGGCGAGATGTAGTGTTTACAGTGCACTATGTCTTCTGGTATGGGCTATATCAAATTTGTTACTTTCATTGACCTGTCTCAGTCTCATTCTTGGCTTTGACAATACGAAAGTGACTGAGGTATGAGTGATGCTAGTAATACCATTCCTTATGCAGCCAGTCCCTGTTATGAATGGTGTGAAAATATCGCTCATAGGGTCGGTTGGTGCATGCATTTCAGTGGGCTTGGCAGACTGATCTCTAATAGCAACAGCTGGCTCGGTGAGTAAAGCAACGGGAAACTACCTCACTCCTCATTTCCCTAGTACGCCTCTTCAGTGATGCCTAGGCTATTTATGACAGCTGTTGGCGGAGCTGCAGAGGATCAAACCAGCTTTCGGGCTGAATATCCAACATATATACAATCTGTTTACCCTTGAGGTTCCGTTTTTCCCTCGGACTCAGCGAGGGATCCCACCTCCACCGCTTCAAGGGCAGTGTCCTGGAGCTTCAGACTCTGGGTCGGGTGATAGAACGGGAGAATGACCAGTACCTCACCCAGGCGGCCTCACCTGCTCTGCTGAACAGGGGCCTTGTGGAGGGATGGGAAGATTGGAAGGGACAGGCAAGGAAGAGGGAAGGAAGCGGCTGTGGCCTTAAGGCAGGTACCATCCCGGCATTTGCTTGGAGGAGAAGTGGGAAACCACGGAAAATCACTTCGAGGATGGCTGATGTGGGAATCGAACCCACCTCTAATCATTTGACCTACCGAGGCTGAGTGGACCCTGTTCCAGCCCTCGTACCACTTTTCGAATTTCATGGCAGAGTCGGGAATCGAACCAGGGCCTCTTGGGGGGGCAGCTAATCACGCTAACCACTACACCACAAAGTCGGACTACCTATTTATTTACTTACTTATTTGTATGTAATTTACCGCACATCTTTTAGCGACTGTAGTTCATTATTTTAAATTATTTTATTTTAAATGTAAAATACTATCAAGTAAACATCTAATAAAGTAATATTATATCGCAAGGATACAAAATAACGTAGGCGTACTTAAAATTATGTTAACCTGCACTAGACTATGTATATACACATGGACTTCATAAACCCGTTACATGCGTTAATAGGATATCGGTCATGTAAATGAGAGCTCGTATTCTTTGCCTTCGAGGCTTCGTGCTTAATTTCTTCGATTTCTATGAAGGATGACCATTCTTTGCTGAAGGTATACGTTCGTGAAATTGGGACGAAGGCTTCTTCATTATTTTGTGTATTTTTACGTGAGATTTTATACGTGTTTATAACTTGGACTTGTGAATTTTTTCAATAGTTGTAATCACCAGACGATTAAGTATAATAATTTCGTGTGGCTATTTCTAGCCGAGTGCAGCCCTTGTAAGGCAGACCCTCCGACGAGGGTGGGCGGCATCTGCCATGTGTAGGTAGCTGCGTGTTATTGTGGTGGAGGATAGTGTTATGTGAGGTGTGTGAGTTGCAGGGATGTTGGGGACAGCACAAACACCCAGCCCCCGGGCCATTGGAATTAACCAATGAAGGTTAAAATCCCCGACCCGGCCGGGGATCGAACCCGGGACCCTGTGAACCGAAGGCCAGTACGCTGACCATTCAGCCAACGAGTTGGACAGACGATTAAGTGAATAACTGACATAAAACCCTGCTCTACCTTTCTACCATTTGGAAGGCAATCTACACTCATGCTCATAAATTAAGGATAATTGCATATTGTGGTGCCACACAATGTGGAACTACACAAAACTGTCGCTAATATCATAGGCACATAGTGAACACAAACGAAACATATCTGTAAGTCCACGGTATTGGTGATGAGTTGAGAAATCCGTCCCGAAACACATGTGCTACCAAACGCCACTGTATCCTGCCCATGTACCCCGACATCAACATGGGATATGATCACCATGCACACGTACACAGGCCGCACAACGGGTTGGCATACTCTGGATCAGGTGGTCGAGCAGCTGCTGGGGTATAGCCTCCCTGAAGTGTCCTAGGGATTTGAAGACATGCAGCGATACGTCGACCGAGAGCATCCCAGACGTGCTCGATGGGGTTTAGGCCTGGAGAACAGGCAGGCCATTCCATTTGCCGGATATCTTCTGTTTCACGGTATTCCTCCACGATGGCAGCTCGGTGGGGCCGTGCGTTGTCATCAGTCAGGAGGAAGGTGGGACCCACTGCACCCCTGAAAATGCAGACATACTGGTGCAAAATGACGTCCCGATACATCTGACCTGTTACAGTTCCGCTGTCAAAGACATGATGGGGTGTACGTGCACCAATCATAATCCCACCCCACACCATCAAACCACTACCGCCATACAGGTCCCTTTCAAGGAAATTACGAGGTTGATATCTGGTTCCTGCTTCACGCCAGATGAGAACCCGGCGAGAATCACTGTTCAGACTATACCTGGACTCGTCCGTGAACACAACCTGGGACCACTGTTCCAATGACCATGTACTGTGTTCTTGACACCAGGCTTTACGGGCTCTCCTGTGAACAGGGGTCAGTGGAATGCACCTTTCAGGTCTCCGGGCGAATAAAGCATGTCCTTTCAGTCGTCTGTAGACTGTGTGTCTGGAGACAAGTGTTCCAGTGGCTGTGGCAAGGTCCCGAGCAAGGCTACCTGCAGTACTCCGTGGCCGTCTGCGGGCACTGATGGTGAGATATCGGTCTTCTTGTGGTATTGTACACTGCGGACGTCCCGTACTGTAGCGTCTGGACACGTTTCCTGTCTGCTGGAATCGTTGCCATGATCTTGAGATCACACTTTGTGGAACACGGAGGGCCCGTGCTACGACCTGCTGTGTTTGACCAGCCTCCAGTCGCCCCATTATTCTACCCCTCATAACGTCACCAATACGTGTTCGTTGAGCCATTTTTACCACACAGTCACCATTAGCACGTCTGAAAACCATCTGCACACTTACTCGTTGCACCGTAATCTGACATGCACCAACACACCTTTGCGTATTTAGACTGCTGCCAGCGCCACCGTGCGACGACCGCAGGTCAAATGCACCACATGGTCATACCCCGAGGTGATTTAAAACCGCAAACCGCCCACCATAGCTTTGTTTCACCATGTATTAGCATTATCCTTAATTTCTGAGCATGAGTGTAGTTATTTATACTATAGCTCTACTTTCTTTCCGACCGCTCACTGAAAGGCTCACCATGATAGGCAACCCATCGAACACACCTGCGTTCCAACTGCCTATTCCTGAGATAGGGACAATTCATTGAATCCTAGTGTACAAAATGCCACAGACTTTGCTTGCTAAGCCCATGCCCGTTCAAAGACTCACCAGCTGCTAGATGGCACCGTTGTCTACATCTCTGGTAGGTTTCGGCGTTATCAAATCAGTACAGCTTGTACTTTTGCGACGTAAGCATGGCCGCGCCACACTCTGTTTGGACCAAGAAAGAACAGCGCTCCGTAAATGTGTTTTTTGTGGTCTGTGGGTGTACCAGAAGCGGATATTCATAGAAGACTTCCAGCACAATACGGGGACAATATTTTGCCACAGCGAAGAGTTTACCAGTGGACTGAACAGTTAAAAAGGAGTCGCAAGAGTGTGAAGGATGAGGAAAGATCCGGGCGTCCATCTGCAGCCGTAACTGATGCTAATATTGAACTGAGCCGTATCCGACCGGCCCATAATAATAATTGGAATATTATTTGACCAAATATGTGAATTTTATTCATAAAAAGTTACAGCCTAATATGTTAAAGTATCGTATCCCAAGATAGTTAATACCGGATGTTGAGCAAGACTGTAAGTCGCTGGATGTTGCTTCATATTTCCGCATGACCGTGAGAAAGTAAGCGTACCCACGCGCGGGCAAGGATCGACACGTGTATTAAATGCTGACCAAGCAAGATATTTCAGCCAATGGGAACTTAAGGATTTGGCAAACCTGGAGGCTACACCGCGCTAAATATTAATTCCAGGATGACCAACATGCTCTGTGGATAAAGTCAGTTTCTGTAGACAATCGGTTTTCCACAGTTTCTGAAGTTAGATATATTTGGAAATGTATTATAGAAATTGGTGGAAGAGATTTGCTAATGTTTGAGCTGTGTTTTATAAATATATCACAATAAGTATTGTATCATCATACTTGACGAACTCTCTGATTGGTGGTTGGTTCAGATACCCGGGAACCCCAACATTATTAGCGTCACTGAAGCCTCCTCAGTAACCCAAGCTCTGGAGAGCGTCACTCTGTAGTTGAAATTTGAGCAGTACGGATGTACTAACTCGGCACTCTGTAGGAAAAGTTTGAACAGTGCGGATGTACCAACTCTGTGACTGGTGGTTGTAATTAACGTGGCGTTATTCCAGAAATAGTAACTGGTTCTCATTGATGCTTCAAATTGTGCAGTTGTAATATTTACTGTGCTTTGACAGAGTTTACTTTTAATCGATAAAGACGGTGTAGTGACCGCTGAGTAACAAGTGTTGTGGAAACGTGCTAGTGTTTCACTATTTCGCGACGGGCGCGTATTGGCGTGGAACTTCCGTACCGAACCGTGGGCTGCTTTTTAAACTATTTTTTACCCTTTTAGTGAAGTGTGTTATATATATGTGAATCAGTGTGTTAGCTGATCTGGTAAAAGAAAGGGTATTTCGGCTCGCAGCATTAAGCAGCGAAGAGATTATCAACTATAGTCTTCTGTGTTCCAGTGAATTGTTTTCCAGCAAGATGATGGATACACCTGCAGAGAAAGGAAGTGCATTCCCACATGTTAAGGATGTGATTATCATGGTGTAGATCCCAAAATTAGTGGGGATGTAAGCTGCTATCCTGGTTCCCCGAGAGTCATCATAAAGTAAGATGCACGTATTATATATGGCATGATATGTAAGTTATGTTAAGGTACTAGGGCAGTGTAGATAGAATTTTCAGTTTCATTTAAAGTAAGCCTGACGGCATGTATTTGTTTAATTTTGTCACTATGGTAGATTCGGATACGAGATTAATGCATGTTTATTTTATTTTTATTTTGCTTTATGATTAGGTGTTTGGGAAAATGAGGGATTGATAGGATCAGTTATTGTTGTAAATATAGTACTTAGAGTAGGATATTCCGAGTTTTCCTTAAATATATGCTAGAAGGGCTAGATCGACAGGTTCATTTTTATATTACGTCAAACACGTATCAATTTATTTTATTTCGGCTATTCAGAGAGACAGGTATAGCTATTTTGCATGATGCATGGTTTTTCAGAAGCTGCCAGAAGGAGCTGCAGAACGTCGTTGTTAAATTAAGATCTTTGAAGTTAAGTTGGATTCTGTTTGCCTGATGGTCTGCCAAGGACTCGAACAGCGTCTCGTTATGTGGAAAGGCCAGTAGGATTCATGAGGAATGATGAGATAAAAAAATTGCATGCTTAATTATAATGTATTGGGGCAGGCCGATTGTATGCTTGACAAGATAGAGTATTATGCAGATGTGTGTGCCTGCTTAGTGTCTTCTGAGTATATTGTGATCAGAATGGACAGTGTTAATTCCAGACTATTGAGTCTGATGTTGTTAAATGGCCCAAGCATGCTAAGAAGAAATTAATATACGGGAGTTTCCGTGTAGTTGATGATGGGCGTTATCTCATGACAAGCTGACTCCTGGCCTAGGTTATCGGCATGTGTGAAAGAGACAGTATTTCCTTGCGGCGGCCACGGGAGACAAAATCCAATCTTTAGCGTAGTGGAGTTCTATATTTCTTTACAGCTCGTAATCTACCCGGAAGCACATGACGGATGATCGCGCTGTTGAGCGCTCAAACGCAGCAGAAGGAGGCAATGTTGCCCATTGCTTTCTTCATGACATCAAGGATTATTTATATGTTTTTTTCTTACAGGATGGTTTTACCTTATTATTTTGTGATTGCATACCTTGTCTCGTTGGTTTTTAAAGGGAACAGCCCGAGTGCTGATGTATCGTTGGTTTATCTAGTTCTGTCTAGATCTTTTGTAGTGAACCGGGATTCACATTAGAAGCAGTGTAGCGTTTAAGACTTTACTCGATATCCGATGTATATATATGTTTAGTTTGATTATTTGAATTATTGTAAATATAGTGTAGGATTTGCCCCTAGTATTTTGCATATCTTACATAGCGTCCGGTGCGTCTTAAGTATTTTTCTTTCCGTCGTAATTTTTCACATGATGTAACTTTGATTTTACGGAAATAGTTTGATGATTCTCGGGAGTAACTTAATTTTGAAACCGTATTGTTGGGATGCGATGATGTGAAACTCCATACCGAAACACCATGTGGCAGTGTTTGCGTACACTTGTTGCCATATAACATAAACATTGGACTATGAGAAGATACTCAGTCTTGATTTTTATATATGTTCTTTATTGAACTTGTTTTTCTTTTAATGTCAAATTTGTATTATCACTCATTTAACGTTTCTGATTTCAATTTATTTTATTACTTTGAGTTCATTTTTTTACAAGTTATTATTTTTTTTATTCAATTATTTTCGTGTGATTTGATCGGGGATATTTGTTAATAAATCCATCTTACCCCCTATGATTGTTTCTCATTCGTGTTATACCTCCATTTCCTGTCATTGATTGCTATTTTGTGTTGAACTTCGACTTTTATCCTGACCCAATCGACAACCAACCCACACTCTGCCCAACCCTGAGTTAGTCGGATGTTCATACAGGAATGGAGGCATCGTCCTAGAGGGTATTTACCCCTGGGTACGGTACAGAACAAGTGCGTGATATGATCCTGAATAACAGACGGGTGACTGTTCTATGAACTTCCGCTCAGACACTCTCAGACAAAAAAAAGAAAAAAGGTTGAGTGGGGGAGGGGGATTACGGAACGCTGTTCTTTCTTGGTCCAAACAGAGATTGGCGCGGCTATATTCACGTCGCAATAGAGCAAGATGTGCTGATCTGATAACGCTGAAACCTACCACAGACGTAGAAAACGGTGCCATCTACCTGGTGGTGACCACACAACGCCATAGATCCAACCTAACGACAATTAGAGAAAGAATTGCGGAGACTCATTGACTTGCTCTCGTATTTCGCTATGCAAGAGGAATTAACCAGATGCGGTTAAAAAAAATCCCCGTACTGGCTGCGGATCGAAACCGGGGCCGTCTGAGTCGAAGGTCACTATGGTCAAACAAGGAGCCGAATTAAAGATTGTACATAATATTTGACTTTAAGCATTGGTCTAGGAAGCATTATTTTATATGTATTTCCTCCTGCACTCACCTGAGTGTCACCGAACTGAACAGTGAGATACCGATACAAGAAGCCGCGACTAGCTGACTGAAAAATAGATAGACAAGCTATAATAAGAGAAGTAACGAATTGTAGTCCAAAACAGTGGAGAAAATACTGCAGTATTTCTGTTCCGTGCTCATCCCCCTCACCCTTCCTAAAACCACACCGCATCTCGTCTGTATTGGATTGGCTGCTGTAATGAACCAGCCATAGTTTTGTATTGTGACAGAAATCTCTCCCAACTTAGCTGTGAACTATGTGATGTGGTCGACTGAATTATGCAGAGAAGCAAGCTGGTCAATAATCAGAGCGGTTCAACGCTTCTTACACACTTTGAAAGCGCCAGAGTAGTGAAAGGAAACGAAACATAGCATTCTCCTTTGGTGGGATGAAGACCACAACTAAACTCTACTATGAGCAAACCTCTCCACATTCTCTCCCCCCACAGGCACCGGTGTCGGAAATTTGTCCCGCTAGAATCCTCGTACTTTTTGACATTAAAGGCGTCTTATATGGAACGAGATATAACAGTAGCTCTTCCCTTAGATCATTCGACTTCGGACCTCAAGTTCACTGGTTCAAGTCCATCAGAGGTTGTAGAGTTGTTGAAGGGTGTAAATAGTCCGCCGGCATTCCATGCCGTACGATGCCGGCACGTAGATCTTCTGTGCTGATACTTTCGATTTTTCTGGATGAAATTACAGATACAATTATAAAAAGCTCAGTAGAGTAGAATAAATGTATTGAATACAACGTGTTAACTTACGATGATTCTTAGCAATGAATTTAACGTAGATAAACTCCGTAGAATATAATAACCATTGTAAGGCCTCCACCGGGTTGCAGATCTCCGCAAGTGGTACCATCCAGGCCACTTGTGACAACGTCCGATGCCATCAGAATGCTTACAGTGCAAGCGTGAAAGAGGGGCACCAGCTGGTTCATTGAGTATGGAGAAAGTATAACAGTGCATATGACTACGCTCGAATGTAATTTACCCTCTAATGTTTTCATTCAATAAATGCAATCATAGGTTGAAAAGATATAGGACAAATGGTAGTATTTTATATATATATATATATACACAATTGGTATTTAAATAACAATTGTTACTATTATTAATTATTATTAATGTAAACCACATCCTCTGTTGAGCATACAAATGCAACGCAAAAAATTATGTTTATTATTATTATTATTATTATTATTATTATTATTATTATTATTATTATTATTATTATTATTATTATTATTATTACAATAATAAAAGGCCAATGATATTCTCTTTAATGCGTGATAACGAAATATGCGACCATTTTGCTAGCAAGCAAAACGAGGGCAGCGGCCACCAGCGACTGTTTCTGACAACGCTGCTCTTGGTCTTCCCCGTCCCAAATTCGACGTACCGATTGTGCTGCTCTGTAGCAGCGAAACAAGAACTCTTCGGGACTGATCCTTTATGTGAGTTAATTTTGTCAGGGTACACTGAGTGTGACGCCAGAGATTTTAGCATGATAAGGAACAACACGGAGTGCTAATATGTTTGGTCACCCGCCCCCCCCCCCCCTCAGTCTGTATAGAACCAACAAACTTGGGGTCATAAGTCGGATATTCTACAACTGGTCCATGTACGCATCTTGTACCAAGTGGATTTAGCTGCCCCTACCAATATTGTTTTATGTAAACCGTAGTTTTATATATGTCCTGAAAACATATCTCCTCTCCATCGGATATGCGCATCAAACACAGTAGAACTATGTATTTGTATTGATGGCATAAGGAAGCTCTTATGCCATAGTATGAGTTAATAATAGAAACCACGAATGCTTTCTCTAAATGGTTTGATTTGTAAAACACGAAATGGCCATTACGACAACCATGTTAAGACAATCATACCAGCTGTAATCTACACACCTAGGGCTGATTTTCAATATAACGTAAATGGTAGAACAAGCCTGCTTGTCTTACGTGTAATAGTTTCGAGACTGTGGCAGGATACTCTTTTTTTCTTGTTTCGTTGAGGCCCCTTTCTATCACGTGGTTCCTAACTCTGGCGAACTTTCTTCTTTGCCCAGTAATCCTTTATCTTTGCACTGTGGGTTCCTTTCATTTTCGGAGTTCACTCCACTCCCACTCCGGAACAATGCGTTTTAGCTGTCAGAGATACCCTTGTATATATGATTTGTTCATTTTTCACCGTCTCTTAAAGTACGTGACATATACGCTAGTATGTACATTTTCAGTGAATGCAAGTGTGTATGGCCCAAATAAGGGCCAAAATATTATCATCGTTGGACGGAGAGGGCTCGTGTAGTTGGAGTGGGTAGGGAACCAAAGTGAACTAACAAGGGTTGATTACGTTAGCAATTGCCCAAGTGATGTCCGGATTGTTTTAAACACATCTCGGAGCGCCTTTGAATGGATATTCTAGTGCGCTGTAGCATAACCCGAATTATTGACCTGAAGGTTTCGGCGATGAGTTGTCGAAGGCGCTCGGAACTGTCTTGCTCCTGTGTTGTAAACAGTTTGTTTCAAGTGCCAACACTGGAAGAAGTCTAATGGCGTTAAATGCGATGACCTGGCGCATCGAGAAAAGGTCCTACTCTTCTCACCCATTTGTTTTAATAGTTTCGGATGGTCACCTGTCTGAGTCGGTGGGACGTAAAACCAATTACAAAAATATGTCCTTGAAGCTGTTCAAAGCTGTTACGAACAAACTAACTGTTTGACCTTTGTTGAGAGGTCAAATAGTGCACAATTATAATTGCCGTCACGGGTTCAGCAACTGGAATCCATACTTATTCTTAAGAGTAAGCCACATAATATATAAATGAAGCTGGCTGGGCATCACACAGTATACCATTGCCAGAAAAATTGAGTTTCTCACATTCCTAGAAAAACCGGAAATGTGAAACGTAACCCGCAGTTTCTCCATTTCTTAAGACAATGGTTTAGACCACTGTAATACTGAACCACCTCCAGTTGTATTCAAACGCCTTGCTACAGGTTATGCTCTTCGTCAGCTTGGTGCTAAAAAACAGGATTCATTTTTTTTATTCTGCGTGGACTGTCACTTGCTTCCTTCTCTTCCAACTTTCCAACGTACTTTGCGCTACATGCCTGGTGGTGCTTAGTGAGCACACATTCAGGGTATAAACATTTGAATCAGAATGTCTTAATTTGTATTCCATTTCGACCAGTCTTTGGGTGTACTTCACTTGATAAACCGGAGAAAATAGCACTTTACTAAAATGTGAATGATTACTTCTCTTTTGGAAGTATTTGAATTGAAATGTTTGCATTTGAATCGCACGAAAGGATTCCTTTTCAATTTACTGCCAGCAGTATGCGGATGAAAGAAACAGGTGTCCAAAACTCGCCTGCATTCATAGGTTTCTCAATCTGCGAATGTACACTGTCTACTTTCTGAATACAGGAAAGACTAGCAGTAGAGAACTTCATAGTGATTTAATAAACTTAAGGATGTCTGCTGAGTATTTAATTGTCAGAGAAACAATTTCATTGTTTTGAGGCACCCATCTATCACTCCACATTATAATGTGCCTTACATATGTATTTCAGATTTATTCCATAATATTGTGAACAGTACTTGATATACCCTTACCAGAGCGGCCAGTGTCACTTTCTGTCCTTGCTGTGCAGTATATATCTTTGAAGAGATGCCAGCTCTCATGTTGTATACATTAATGTCTTTCTGTAAAAAATACTGATGCTAACTCTAGGAACTGTAATCACATTTTCTAAAGTAAATAGTACCACAATTATTTTTATGTTTTCTTTTACGATCTGTTCTACTTTCTATTTTTTCTCCTCATTGTCCTCAATATATTTAATATGTATTTTAATTCAAAGTCATCAAAAACTTGTTTTACAAGTTTGGTTGAACAGAATCTAAAATAATTTTTTCGTTATATATTCTCCTGTACTCTGATAATTCCTACAAAATGACGGTTTCCATTTAAGCGATCGTGGCAGTAAAGATAATTCACATTACTGCGGAGGAGCTCTTGTTATAGTACTAGCTCTACAGAAGTGAAAGTCGATTTAAGGGAAATATTTTAGATGTGGGCTCACTCTGTCCATCTATTTAAGTACTTTGTAGTTAATGTTCCTGCTACGACCATCGAAGTTTAGTATTCCAGACAACAGGCTTATCTTTATAGGCCTACATAAGTGCACTGTATATCATTTTATGAATTACATCAGGAGAACTAAAATATAATATTTTACATACATCAATCTCATTGTTTCACCTATAAATCTTACAATATTGAAGGCATTTTTCTTTGCGAATTAAGTATATTTCCTGTTGTATGAATTTCATTTACTTTTTTTTTTGCTAGGGGCTTTACGTCGCACCGACTTCATTTACTTTTGGAAACAATATCATTAGTTACATGTTTCTTCTTTTATATATATATATAGAATGTGATAGGTCATATGGCGACTACAGGATAGGAACGGGGTAGGAGTTGGAAGGATGTGGCCATGGGATTAATTGTGGTACAGACCCAGCATTTACCTGGTTTGAAAATGGGAAACTATAGAAAATCACATTCACGGCTACTAGCAGTGGGGTTCGAACCCACCATCTCCTGAATGCAAACTGACAGCTACGTGACCCAAGCCGCCCAGCAGCTTACTTGGTATATCGAAAATATTATGTATATAATTTTTGTCGTGCTATGCCATACAACCAATAACATTAAATTATCAAATGAATAAAAGGTATAATAAGTAGCAGGGACTTACGGCTGATGACTTAGAGAATTTCTCGTTCCTATCAAATTTTCAGCGAATGAATTAGAGTTTAAATCTATACACTTTTCCATTTCAGTCTTAACTCTTACCTCTATTTAATATTCTAAGACCCAAGAGACTATCATTATTGGTGGGTGAAAATTTCATTTTTTCTTCTCCTCATTTCCCCTCAAAATTATTCCTTATGAGCATCACATGCGTGCACTAAATACCGATACCAATGCGAGGCCTCCTAGAACAAGCCTTCAAGCACCGTTATATTTTCGAAAAAGTATTGGATGAATTGAAATCGCATAACAATTTCCTTGATTATTTCCAGGGAGTTGCGTGCAGTTTTCGGACTCCGAATTCGGATTTAATGTTTAATTATTTTTGAATAGACCTATACATGCGAACTCTTTGATTGTAAGTGCAGTATTAATGACGTGAAACTGAGAGTTCGATTTTCTGTGCGTGAAAATATAAATTTTCCTTCATTGTAAGCGGCTGTTCCATACCATTGCGTACAAGCTAAATTGGTGCTCGTTTCATCTCGCCCGCCTTGCACCTGTATCCCCGCGAGACATTTGTAAAGATGCTTGTTAACAAGGCGAACGTGCCAGCTAGTCGTATTTCAACCCTCCGACAGAAGTAAATACTGACAAACATGCCACATTAAATACGAGGTAAGCAGGAAATTGTATGAAGAAGGCAAGAAGTAAGAAACTAAATAACAATGGGAAGAGAGTAAAATCAAAATAATCAGACTTTAAAAATGAAAAACAGAAGACAGGGTGATGTACAGAGTGAACTACTAAGAGGATAATGTGAAACATCTAAAAACCGACACATTTGAGAAGAAAACGGTTCCAATAGAAGTGAACTGACGAAAGGAGAGAAGCAAGGGGCATAACGTGTGTTTTAGTTTGGGGACGTTATTTTAAGGGAAAACTATTTTATTATTGTGCATTTACATTCCTCGTAAGCATTGAAATAAATTGTGAATAAACTATTTTTCCTTGTATCTTGTGGTTTCCCAGATATTGGAATGGTAACAACGGAGATAAATGAATTACCTACGTACTGTATACTGCCAACTTTCTCGACGTATAAATCAGTATTATTTTGTATAAACAATCATTGTAAGCACTGGATGATACTTTGAATGAACCATTCCTTCATGAAGCTCGTTGCTTTTCTCCTTCTGTCATTCGACTGAAACTTTATTTTCAAATGCTCTTTTTCCTAGATAATTTGCATTATTAGCTTAAATGCTCTATCCTGCATTTGTGGAGGAAAAATGTATAAATGGGCCTGGCCTTCTTGGTTCTTTTTGGTGAAATGAAGGGTTCCTTGCTTGGTATTTGGTCTGAGATTTTGGGGTACCGTTGGATAAAAGAATATTATCTTACAATATTCGTCCTGATCATTGCCTATATTTACTGGCATAGTACGATGATAAACCAAACCAAACCCCATCGCACTACAAACCCTGAAGGGCCTTGGCCTACCAAGCGACCGCTGCTCATCCTCAAGGCCTACAGATTACGAGGTGTCGTGTGGTCAGCACGACGAATCTTCTCGGCCGTTATTCTTAGTTTTCCAGATCGATGGTACGATGATAGCAACACATTTACTTCGAATGAGTCTCTCAATCTTCTAGGGAGATCAGATCTATTCTTATTCAATAGTGTACCTCGCTTCTTGTATGATAAATTCTAAACACGTACAATTTGTCTAGAAAATCCTAAGCCTCTTACGACTTGTGCTTGGTTATTAACTTTTTCCAACGCAGCAATCTTTGCTTGCCTAAGAACTAATAAATACTCTTTCGTATTCCATTTTGTAATGCATGTTTAACATAAATCTTACGGGCTTATAGGCCGTGGTCCAAGAACATATGGCAGCCCCGACATTTAACCGATACTGCACTGGGCATTTTGAAAGGTTCCGCTGTCTTCCACTGAGAGATTCGTAGCAGTTGAAGACACTGGAACCCTTGAAAATGCCGAATGCAGTTTTCCGTGAAACGCCGGGACTGCCATATCTTCTTTGACCATAACCTGTTATCCTTAAAGATTTAGGTATATATTATAACGCTGGCCGTGAAAGTCTCAACTAAAATCTATTTAGTTGAAAAAGTGAACTGTAAATCATATCTACTTCTAACACAGAACATTGGTACAATCTCCAATGTCAAAATACACGGTTTCCACGTGGACAGTTTTTCACTTACTGATATGAACTGTTCATTCACACACAGTAGATAGAGTACCGGCACTTTTCCTGTTTACCTTGCATCGTTGGTATGCATCACGCTATCTATAGTCGAACATATGAATATCAAAATACTTTGAACGGTCCTGTACCTCCTTATGTGGCTGACATCACGGTGGCGTGCCAGATGCGACCGTGCCGCATGCGACCCGTGCCACTAGCGACCGCATAATCTGTAACCGTGCCGGATGCGACCGGCGTTGACAGGATGCGACCGGCGTTGACAAGCAAATTGTCATTTGATAAGTTGTGTCATCACCCAAGATAAGGTAAGCTAAACGAAGTGCAATGTAATTTCAAAAAGTCTTATAAGCAGCTACTGCCCCTACTTTACGTAACACTTCTGGGGGAAACTAGTTTTACAACACGAAATATGGTGATGCGTTTACGTCTTTTCCCACCGGGCGAGTTGGCCATGCGGTTAGATGCGCGCGGCTGTGAGCTTGCATCCGGGTGATAGTGGGTTCGAATCCCACTGTCGGCATCCCTGAAGATGGTTTTCCGTGGTTTCCCATTTTCACACCAGGCAAATGCTGGGGCTCTACCTTAATTAAGGCCACGGCCACTTCCCTCCAACTCCTAGGCCTTTCCTATCCCATCGTCGCCAAAAGACCTATCTGTGTAGGTGAGACGTAAAGCCATTAGCAAATAAATAGTATTTTCCTAAAATATCTCCTTATATGGAGCTGCGCTTCCATGTCTGGGAGAAGGTACCAAGCAGGTTAGGTCAGTGCGTTGCCGGACGACTAGTTACAGCTACTTCGGTAGGCTGCTGGGTTCGAATACCCCGTCGGTCATCCTCAAAAATTATTTCTCGTGGTTTCCCATTTTTCATCTCCAGGAAAATGGGCGTGGTATTTCATTTCGTAAATCCCACAAATATTGGCCGGGAATCAAACCCGGACTGCCTTGATTAGAAGCGAGCAGTGATGCCACTGGGCTCGTTTCTATTACTCCCCACTCTATCCGGTTCTTACTGCGGGTCAGATTTGGCATTTACGGCTGGATGCTTTTCTTGACGCCAACCATTAGAGGAGAAATGCTACGTGTTAATGTGGTGGTGGTGGTGGTGGTGGTGGTGGTGGTGATTATTGTTTTAAGAGGAAGTGCAACTAGGCGACCATCCTTTATTTAACACTAATCAGGGAGAAAAATGGAAGGAATCCGACACTGCGAAAAAGGAAGATATCAGCGAAAGAAAGACAAGAGCCACGAAGGGCGTGAAAATGAACGACTCTAGGCCTAGAAAGTTCTAATCCCGTCGAGGTTGGAAGAGAACAAGATTTGACCAAGGAAAGTCGGATAGCATAGATGAAAATGAGGAGCCTGGCACAAGTAAGTGGAAGCAGTGCTAGGACTCAACTCAGTGCCCCGTGGTCACTAACCCACGCTCCCAAGTTGAGAGCCCATTACGACACGCAGGGAATACCGTGGGTGTAATTCTACTGCCCCCCTCCACAGGGGAATGTGGAGTTAGATAACTTTCTTCTTTAGCATGACTTTCCTCTGGTTCATCGATTTTCTGGTACTACTGGTACGTAACATACTGGTTTATCATAGTACTCCACGCATTTGATTCCTTCTCTGTGACACTGATTGGAATGAGCAGTGTGCACACTTAAAGGAATAATGGCAGAGGATTGTTCACGGCTGTCTGCGGCCTGGTCATTCCAGGTCGGGAACTTTGGACTTTTAGATCGGCAGCATAGCACTGTTAAAAATGAGAAAATGTGCGGTTTTCTATTTTATCGAGTATTTCATAATTATGATAGCATTGCTTGTAACTGCGACATTTCTGTTGACTTCATTGTAATGACCTATGATGATTTCAGTTGGCAAAACCACAAAGACAGTCTTTCTGATGATGTAAAAGGACAGGTAGAGAGTGAGTGCCTGCCATTATCATCAAACTGCCCAACTCCACTGACTGGCAATAGGCAAGTGGGCCTACCATCATAATGAAAACTCACCAAGTTTATTGTGACTGACAGTAGGCAAGAGGACCTGCCATTATAATTTCCTAACCAAGTCTTCACATGCGAAAATACGTATGGTGACTTGCCCGTCGCTTTTCTGAGTAACTTTAAGAGCTATGCAGTTTAATATAATCTTATTCACAACGTGTAGAGTATTTAACCTAGAATTCTGAATACAATGTAGAATTTGTAGCAAAGCACGGGTACATTAGCTAGTCATATCTAAATTTGTATCAGAATCTAATTATGCTGTACCGGGGACTCCGAAATTAAGTTTGAAACCCTTTCAGAAAACAATCGATAATGTTTGGTAACAAAACACACGAGTAGCGTTGCGAAAATATTGCAAATCTTGGGCTAGGAAGACTTAGAAGTAAGAAAACGAGCTGCTCGACTAAGCGGGATGTTCCGAGCTGTCAGTGGTGAGATGGCGTAGAATGATATTAGTAGACGAATAAGTATGAGTGGTGTTTTTAAAAGTAGGAGAGATCACAATATGAAGATAAAGTCAGAACTCAAGACGACATATTGCGGCAAAATATTCGTTTATAGGACGAGGAGTTAGGGATTGGAATAATTTACCAAGGGAGATGTTCAATAAATTTCATACCGGGCGAGTTGTCCGTGCGATTAGGAGCGCGCAGCTGTGAGCTGGCATCCGGGAGAAAGTGGGATCGAATCCCACTGTCGGCAGCCCTGAAGATGGTTTTCCGTGGTTTCCCATTTTCACATCAGGCAAATGTGAAAGTCGATGTGTACTTTAATTAAGGACAAGGCCGCTTCCTTCCCACTCTTAGCCCTTTCCTAGCCTATAATATATATAATTTCGTGTGGCTATTTCTAGCCGAGTGCAGCCCTTGTAAGGCAGACCCTCCGATGAGGGTGGGCGGCATCTGCCATATGTAGGGAACTGCGTGTTATTGTGGTGGAGGATAGTGTAATGTGTGGTGTGTGAGTTGCAGGGATGTTGGGGACAGCACAAACACCCAGCCCCCGGGCCACTGGAATTAACCAATGAAGGTTAAAATCCCCGACCCGGCCGGGAATCGACCCGGGACCCTCTGAACAGAAGCCCAATACGCTGACCATTCAGCCAACGAGTCGGACATCGTCGCCTTAAGACCTGTCTGTGTCGGTGCGACGTTATACCACTAGCAAAAAAGAAGATCCTAATTCTCTGAAATTATTTACGACTTAGGCCTACTTACTTATCGTATCCTATTAGTGCCGGGAGTGTCCGAGGACGTGTTCGGCTTGCCTGGTGCAGGTCTTTCTACCTGACGCACGTGGGAGGCCTGCGCGTCTGGATGTGAGATTATGATAATGAGGTAGAGAAAGATGAAACCCGGTGTCGGCACGTACCCTACTCCTCTCGAATAATACCAAGGGGTCTGCTCAATGCTTTACGTCCCTATCCGACGGCCGAATCACCATCAACAGCATCATATTCCCTCACTTCATTTGAACACTGCGAAGAGGTTTAGATTTGAATCCAGGATTTTGGTACGCAATCTAGTGATTACAAATTGTATACACCAACTTTCCTACCCTGCCGGCCTACAATCTCATGGTGGAATTTTTTTTCATCTGGGCTAAGTGGCTCGACGGCTCAGACGGTTGAGATGCTGGTCTTCCGACTCTAACTTGGCAGGTTCGATCCTGGCTCAGTCTGGTGGTATTTGAAGGCGCTCAAATACGTCAGCTTTGTGTCGGTGGATTTACTGGCACGTAAAATAAGTCCTGCGGGACTAAACTCCGGCACCTCGGCGTTTCCTTAAACCATAAAAGTAATTACTGGGACGTAAAGCCAACAACACTATCATATTTTTCTTTCGACCAACGGCACTCGAACCTGCTAACAACGGTGTCAGACCTTTATTTTAGAAAAGACCAAGTTAGCTACTGATAAGCAATCTGCCACTTGGTGACAGCCCTTAATGCATATCAATTGTAAGTGATTGATGGGTCGCATGCGGCACGGTGCATATCCGCTCGGTCGCTATTGGCACGATAATGGCCGGGTCGCATCCGGCACGGTCGCATCTGGCACGTAACCGACATCACGATGGGCATACGGCGATAACATTAGGCCAAATCAACTTCCAGTGCCGTCTCTAGAGTATTGAATGAAAGCATTATTATTATTATTATTATTATTATTATTATTATTATTATTATTATTATTATTATTATTATTATTATTATCACATCAGAAGCTGGGTGTGGAAGTTAAGTTGTACTAGTATATATTAATGCGTTTCATTTCCGTATCCTTTCACTTCTCTCTTGCTGTACACGCCGGACGTTAAATTTAGATCAGCTCCACCAGCGGGTGTATTAGAAAGAGAGCAAAAGAGAGAAACATTGATTGCAAGTGTTGACGCATAACAGGAAATAAGACTTTATTATTTCTTCGTTTCAAAGAAAAGAAAGAACATAATATTTTTGTTTAAGGCAAAATTCAAGCCAGCTGTGCTCGAATGAAATGTCTGCAGTCTCGTATATTTCTGAGGCGAACCAGTAAATCTACACGCTCACAAAAGAGTTATTAGGACTTGTATCGCAGAGTGCAGAGAGAAGAAAGGATATGCTACGAACGACACCCTTTTCTTATGTTCCAAACATGTATTCATCGCATTGTGCCTAATGGAAATTTATTACACGCCGCGTTCTTTTTTGCTGTATGTTTGCGAAGTGTTGAGAGTGATGTAGCTATCCATTACCATAGCTCATACAGTAAAAGCAACAGCTTGAAATCTGCAATAGGTTACGATGAGGAGGTCCAAACCAGAATCCTGAGAGCTAGCACTTTTCATTTTCAATTTTTGGGAGCATTTACGTGAAATATTCCTCTTATCTCAACCCAGGCATAGTAGTTTGATTAGAATGATAGAAAATATTATGGGTAAATTTTCTAACGGTTGGGATAGGTAAAGGCAGACTACCAGAAACTTTCTGACACAAATAGTGATTGGGTGAAAATGTCTTAAGGTATAAACACGATCGATTAGTTAATACGCGAAGGTTTATCGAAATTTTTCTAGTAAAAGAGCACAGTTAGATATTTTTAGAATGAGACAAGAAGAGAAAGCTATACAGGAGAGTCCTAAAATTCTCCTTCCTGCACTTTTTCTCTTCTTGTTCTTCAGCCTCTCTTAAGAAGCAGAAAAATAAGTTAACGAAGAAGTAGAAGAGAGGAAGGAGAAGAAGAAGAGGAGAAGGAAGGACAATTTTAAGACTATCCTGTAT
Source organism: Anabrus simplex (assembly GCF_040414725.1). Taxonomy (NCBI): domain Eukaryota; kingdom Metazoa; phylum Arthropoda; class Insecta; order Orthoptera; family Tettigoniidae; genus Anabrus; species Anabrus simplex. The sequence continues at coordinate 191,321,084 of NC_090267.1, read as the reverse complement.
GTTTTCTCTTCTTGTCCTCCAATCTTCCTTGAGACGAAGAAGAAAAAGAAGAGAAAACATACAGGATGGTCATAAAATTATGCTTCCTTCTTGTCTAGAAATTCTAAATATTATCCTAAACGCTATTAAGCGAAGTGGATATTGGGCGAACGTTAATAAATACACAACGAATATTTTATTACAAATATACGGTACTTTGAAACTGGATGAGGACCACGAAGTTTGACACTGATGCAGGAGTCTGCTCTGTTTTTTTGTTGTTGTTTTTTGTCACAAAGTATACAATATATCTGAGAATAAGCCAGTATAGCATGAAGAAAGTTTAACTGAGGTTTAAAAACGTTTCTGATATATGGGAAGGTCAAATATTGTAACACGCGGGATGAAGAACAAGATACTTTACCTGCAACAGTATTCCGGCGTTTTCTAATTCAAGTAGATTATTTCAGTGAAACACTAAATACATTTGTGAACTTGAATATCCATGTGACGATGTTTAAGTTCAAATTGTGTCCGACTCGTTGGCTGAATGGTCAACATTCTGGCCTTCAGTTCAGAGGGTCCCTGGTTCGATTCCCGGCCGGGTCGGGGATTTTAACCTTCATTGGTTAATTCCACTGGCTCGGAGGCTGGGTGTTTGTGCTGTCCCCAATATCCCTGCAACTCACACACCACACATAACACTATCCTCCACCACAATAACACGCAGTTAACTACACATGGCAGATGCCGCCCACCCTCATCGGAGGGTCTGCCTTACAAGGGCTGCACACGGCTAGAAATAGCCACACGAAATTATTATAGTTCAAATTGTAAGCTATTTACGAGTTATTTTATAAAATTGAAATTGTGTGCATGGTATATGGTAGAAGGCAACTGTTGTTTACATAAAAACAAAAAACAAATTTCTATATTTTCGCCTAAACTCAAGCGTCACCGTGTGAGTTGGCCCTGCGGTTAGGTTCGCGCGGCTTTGAGCCCGCATCCGGGAGATAGTAGGTTCGAGCCCCACTGTCGGCAGCGCAAAACATGGTTTTCCGTGGGTTCCCATTTTCACACCAGACAAATGCTGAGGCTGTACCTTAATTAACGCCACGGCCGCTTCCTTCCCACTCCTAACCCTTTCTTATCCCATCGTCGCCGTAAGCCAATTGTTAAACCTCAAGTGTCATTGAGAAATGCAGTAGTGAGGGCGTTTATGTGAAATTTAGTGTTATATGTTGGCAGCAATTTAGTAAACAAGTTTTGTAGATATTTTTGTATACATTTATGCATAGTGTTTTTCCTTGATTTCTCTGTTTAAGTTTATGGAGTGTGAACCCTGCACCTGATGGTATTTAAAACTTTCGACAAGTCCCAGCTGTCTTAAGACACGTTAAGGAATTCCTGTGGGACAAATATCCAAAGGTTATAGAAATATTATAGGTCACAACGAGCATTCGACACACTTCTTAAGAGTTTGGTTCTAGTAGGCCAGTCTACACAGATATGAAAATTATTAGACTGAAGAAATCAATTAGACATTGGTGGTCGATGTTTTGCACATTTTGACATACGTTTTTCAAACTATTGCGTAAACAATCATCGAACAAAATGACTTTTTGAAATAAACTAAGTTTGTTTCGTTCATGATACATTTCCTCTCGTGTGCTATCCTTATAATTACACCTTTCCAACAATATACTAATAGCTCATAGAACCTGAAAGAACCACAGTGAATAGATAAACAAAACAACTAAAACACTTTCATTATTCCAAAACACTCCCAAAAGAGGAAACTAGAGTCAGTGATAATTGATCTATGAACTAATACAGAAGTGTTAATTCTATCAGCTGTTACCACCGACCTGATTCCTAGAATAAAACTCTTGTGAAGTTTTTGACCTAAACACAGGTTCGAGGTAACACATGACAGAACTTCGCTATAGTAAAAATTATATAGCATACAGTTTATTGCCAATAAGTATACCTATTCAAACTATGAAAACAATAAAAATTAGCATTTAGCTTGATAATTTTCACATGCGTTTACTGTAATTTGTACAGAATATATTGCAAAGCATATTTAAAGAGTTGCGACACATTGGCGCTTTAACAAACACGAGAGAAAATTTCGAAAAGGAATGAAAAATTTGAAAGTGTCAACATTTATTTATTTATTTATTTATGTATGTATGTATGTATGTATGTATGTATGTATTTATTTATTTATTTATTTATTTATTTATTTATTTATTTATTTATTTATTTATTTATTTATTTATTTATTTATTTATTTATTTATTTATTTATTTATTTATTTCGTTGTGGCTAAATTAGGGATCGTGGCCTTCTACACTTAACCAAGTAAATTATAGGGTAATATAAGAGATATGCTATTCCGTTATAAAATCAAAGCTAACTATGCTACATTAATGATTTGGTGAACATACTGTGAAGAAATAATGTTCAACAATTAATATAAAATAAAAGAAGGTCGAAGCATAAAAGAACAAAGAAATAAGAAACAATAAATCACAATGAAAAATAAGTTTAAAAACCTGAAACCTTAAACAGAACGCTATACATAATAACGTAAAGTGAAAACAAGTCATATAGAGAATTTATACCAGTGAGTATTCAGGAAACGAACATGAGAAGAATTGAGTTCATGGTGATTCCAAAAAGGACGTGATTGCCAGTGTCTTACGGAACAGACTCTAAACTGGGAGAGAACGTAAGCACGAAGGTGCCACAAGACCTCATATTAAAACTAAACCAAAATTCGTAATGCCGTGTGAATTATGTACAGCTGATTGAAATTACTATATTTATTGTTGCTCTCTCCATTCACACGATGTATTCCAGTTAAAATAAACTTACGATTGTTGCCCGACACTAACTGCCCCATTCAGAATGCGTAAATCTAAATAGAGGGAGTATTATTGTCTATAAAGAAAAAGGAAGATATGTTGCAGTTCTGCGAAAAAATCGAGCCATATATGAAATGACACGCCTTTCCATTTAGCATGTAATTCTTATCCTTAAAGTTGAAAATATTGTAGACATGGCAAGAGAAAAGGGATATTTATATTTTATAGACTTTTAAAGGCATCCTTTATTTTATTTTTAGTTGTTTTTGTTGCTGACAATGACGGAAGATTCATGCTGTGTTTTATAAGGGACCCCCTAAAGCTAAAGATGCTACCCGGTCATATGTTTTGTAACACATGGCGGTGCCAACTCGCGCCTTTTCATTACTATATCACTTGTGAGAGAAGACGCGCTCGGAGAAGGCAATTGAGGGGAGAGCAGATATAATGCGACAAGATTATATCTCTATAGAAAACATTATCCAAGTTGTATCACGTGGTGTACGAACATGCTTAGATATGTTCCTCACGTACGAAAAATTGACGTGTATTGTATGGGGAAAGGGATTACTATTGCTGTAATGGAAACTTATGATCCCAAATGATAGCCAATAAGTCACTCTCCTCCTTCACTAGATACATTTCTGTCATTCAACTTCTGACACGAACTTTTCGTGAGATCTCCTAGCCAAGTACAGTACATGGACTGCGTCGTCATATTTCAATTATTATATGCTAGTAGAACGCACCCGCCATTGACAGGCCGCTTTATATTACCACGATATACATTTTTGTCTTCACAGGGTAAAACTGTTAGCTTGTATTCGAATGATGGTGTGTTCGAGACCCAGTATCGCCAGCGTGAAGATACTTTCTCCAGGGTTTCCAATTTTACACCTGGCAAGTTCTAGGAATTTACCTTAATTAAGACCAGTACCGTTTCCTTTCCTGTTAGGTGCACAGACCGGGTCACGAAGATGAACTTTCATTCGGGAGGTAATGGTTTCGAACACCACATTCGGCAGTCCTGAAGATGGCCCTTCCCTTGTTTTCCATTTTTCCATCAGGCCTTGATTAAGGGCACGCTCACTTCCTCACCAGCCCTAACCTTATCATATCACATCATCAAAATAAGACTTGTCTGTGTCGATGCGACGTAAAACAAATAGAAAGTTTTTTTTTTGCTAGGGGCTTTACGTCGCACCGACACAGATAGGTCTTGTGGCGACGATGGGATAGGAAAGGCCTAGGAGTTGGAAGGAAGCGGCCGTGGCCTTCATTAAGGTACAGCCCCAGCATTTGCCTGGTGTGAAAATGGGAAACCACGGAAAACCATCTTCAGGGCTGCCGATAGTGGGATTCGAACCTACTATCTCCCGGATGCAAGCTCACAGCCACGCGCCTCTACACGCACGGCCAACTCGCCCGGTCAAATAGAAAGTAATCTTCCTTACCAGTCCTAGCCATTTCCTATATTCATGGCTAAGATAAATGACATTATTTGTGGAAATCTGAATTTTAAGTAGACATGCTAGATTTTTTCTTGGGGTAGAATTTACAATTTGTCAATTATGTTAATTTTTAGCAGATAAAACATGCTGAAGTTCCATAAAAACGTACGTATTAATGGGTGGCATTCTTGGACTGATAATTAGTCAAAAATCGTAATAGATCTGCGATTGAACTGAATTTCCCAGATATATTCAGATCAAATTTCATCTCCGTTGGTCCTGTAGTTTTGGCGTGATCGAAACTACGGCCACTTCATTCAAATTACACAATTCCTTTCAGGTCAATATTTTGAAATAAAAATAGTTCGTCATGAGACCACACCCTCTCAGAATATTTGTGCAAAATATCATGATATTCCATCCAGTAATTTAAACGTAATGGCGGTGCTGAAGGTATACAGACAAACAGGCGCCATTTCATTTTTATATACAGGGTGAGTCACCTCACATTACCACCGGCAATATTTCTTAAACAACAAAGAATTTTGAAAGACAATTTTCACAGACAGACGGTTAGGAAACGTTAGTGTAAAATTAATTAACATATGTACGGTAGGGGAATACTTTACCTTCAACTCCTGCAAGGTCATTAATGGTCTGTACGGAGATGACTTTGGTTTGCTATAAACGGAGAATAGTGGAGTGCATGAACAGCGAATCTACTTACCAACTACAGTGGAACCCGCTCAAGTGGACGTAGTTTGAAACAACTGAGTATTGCACTCAGTCAAGTTGATGTCTCGAATCATGAACAGTAGAGAGACCGAATAGACTTCCCTGCTTTCTTTAGCCGACCAGTTTACACGTTCAGTTATGGTAAAGGTAATAACGTTAACATACAATCTATTTCTAAATCTCTGAGATGGCATTCTAACGACAGCTGTGAATTATTTTAAGTTATACCGTTTTGAAGAAGAGAAAATAATTCAGGGTTTTGTTTTGGTAAAAAACTGATATACCTGTGGTGGTGGTGATCAATTTCTTTTTTTGTTTGTTTGCTTTTGCGTTACGTCGCACCGACATAGATAGGTCTTATGTGCGACGATGATCTATTTTTAAGGGGAAGGAAAACTGGGCAAATCATTCCCTCCTAAGGCTACCGTGAACGAAAGGGAAAATGAAAGTATCGGCGAGAACCACGAAGGCTATTGAAATAAAATCTTTCCTAGGTCTCACGAACTAAATGCCCCCAGGTTTGGAAGAAAGGAAAACAGAATCGACTAAGGAAGGTCATATGGGAAAGATGAAGTTGAGGAGCAGGGCTCAATAAAGGGGAAGCAATGGGAGACTCAGTTTAAGGTCCCCGTGGAAAGCAACTCACACTTCCAATTTGTGAGCCCCCGGGAGAGAGGTCTTATTCATACGTTTCTTCAACACCAGTCACCCTCCAACATCTGTTGGAGTCATATACAGTATAGATAACAATGTGAGACTTTTGGAAATTGACTTGTTTGGATTTTACGTAAAGTTCTATGACAATATCGACAGTTGCATGAAACTCATAGCGTGCTAGATTGCTGTGGATTATTAATGCCATTAACATCTTGAGGCCAAGTTATACGACTTCTGAGATTACCGTTACTTATGGTGAAACGGACTGATATATTATTAGGAAACGTCAATAGGATCATTTTAGATACTCTCCGAATTTATCGCAGTTTTTCTCTATAATTTACATTTTATGTGGTATTGCATTGTCATCGTGAAGTGACACAACACATATTTTATTGTCAGTCGTTCCACATCAGCTTTGTTGACAGCTTTCCATCATGTTTTCATAAAATTAATTAAGTTTTATTTACATGAGTTATATTTTAATTGGTAAAACACTCTGTGATTGCCTAACCAAAAGCACTTTCTGATCCCACACTAGCACAATCAGTATACTAACGTTTCTAGTAACTCCCGCCACAGAGAAATCTATTGCCGATCACCCGTCTAGAGTAACGGCAATGGTGCGTATTAAGAAGAGGAAAGTTAATGATGTAAAGAAACGGGTCTGTATATTACTGACAAATGCAAAGCGTTCGTCAGCGGCTTTAATTATGGATTAAAGAGTCCAAAGAAGACGAAGTTGAAGATGCAAATTGCATTTTCTTTACATTCTAAGATGTAGTAGCTGCTGTGCCAAAACAGCGAATGTGACAATGGTCTTCCTATCCACTATTCCCATTAAGACTAGTTACGCTCCCGGCCACGTTTGGCTATGTAGTCCATCAGAACAATTTTAGTTGTGTTAATTTTCCTATGTGCGTGTGTAAAGAAAAATGAACCTTAAATACATCGTACTCTAGGAGCGGGTAAATAAGTTATGCAAACATACATTCCTACGGTACGGTAAGATAAGGTTATTTTTTCTTGATACACGCGCATAGGGAAAGTAGTGAACTCAAGGAAAATTGATCTGATGGACTGCATCTCCATATCTGGCTGGGAGGAGTGAAGAGTCTTAAGGGAAATAATGCATAGGAAGAGCATTGCCACATTCACGTCTTTGGTAGAGCAGCGATGATATGTCTTAAGCTTAAGCCAGCTATTTCTTGGATCACTGGAACTACCCAGGCTCATTTTGATTTTAGCAGATGTTTAAGGCTGGATGTCCTTCGTGACGCCACACGATGAATGAGATGAAAATCCCAACCTAATCGACCAAGATTCGAACTTGAGCCTTCCGGGTTCGAATCCAGGTGCTAAACCACTGAGCTAATCATGGCACTGACCCTGCATTATAACTTAAAAATAAATAAAATTATAATTTTCTCTGCGCAATTCAAATTACTGCCTTCCGATTAGGTATACGAAAGTCGAAAATGTTTCAGTTCAATGTGTGTTTGTTTGCTTGTCTGTTTGTTTTCTGTTTGTTTGTTTATTTGTTTGTTTGTGTCAACATCACGGGAGAACAGATTAACAGAATTTTTCGAAACTCGGTATTTAAATTCAGGGATAGCCGAATAATGCACTAGGCAATGTATTATTTGATTATTATACAGATGTGTAGGAATATTAAGGATCTAACACAGAACATTTAACATTTTTGCTTTAATATTACTGCAGCTGTAGCCTATCTAAGAACCAAATTTTGTATAAGTTGTGTATCCGAGAGATAGTGGGTTCGAATCCCACTGTCGGCAGCCCTGAAGGTGGTTTTCCGAGGTTTCCCATTTTCACACCAGGAAAATGCTGGGGCTGTACCTTAGTTAAGGCCATGACCGCTTCCTTCCCATTCCTAGGCCGTTCCTATCCCATCATCGCCATAAGACTTATCTGTGTCGGTGCGACGTAAAGCCACTGGCCAAAAAAGTAAAGATGTTGTGTAAAACTTAATTTATGATCTTTTCTTTTTCATTCGTTCTTACCTTGGGAGGATTCGTCTGATGCCCTTGCTGTTCATTTCGCAACGCACATACTATGGTACAAGAAACATGAGCCATCTGATGACGAACGAGAGTACCACTTATTATAGACCAACGGTAAAGCATTATTCAATTCAAACCATCATTAGAGATGTCTTGCTCGTGAACAGACGATTTTTTTTTTTCTGAAGTCATGGAGCAAAGTTCTCTGCGAAACGTGCATAATCTCGCCTTGATTTCTCTACAAGGCAAAAGTCAAAAAAGCTTACTATCACTGTCTACAAATGCGGGCCGTGAAAGTATCATCTATATCATTATATTCCTAAACCGGTTTTACTTTACAAAGGAAAAGTTAATAGTATCCTCCTAATTCAATACAAATCGTAATTCCATCATTAGATGGAGCAATAAATTTCAAACATGTTTCGACTCGTTTGAGCTACCTTCATTGAAACAAGGGGGTTAAAGTAATCTGCATAATACAAACAAAAACTGTGCTGAAAACATTATGAAGGAACAAAAGAAAAAACGAAAGAGACATGACGGAAATAAAAACAATAACAATATACAATACTTACATCACTACATGGAGCAATAAATACATTTGTAAATTTTTCGTTAATGGCGTGGGTATTGCAATTTGGAAAAGCGAGTTCAAGAAAACAAATTCAGAAACTGTTCTTTGAAATCATTTCTATGGATTACGTCATGAAAGGCAGGCTAGAAAGACAATATACATTATTAATATAAATTTTCTGTGTCGTTAGGTAAACCTAGTTTGGTTCATACTGAATAAGGTTCTAAAAAGTTAACGTAACAGTAATTATAAAGAAATGTAATTTTCAATCGTTTATATATCGTACATTTTACCGTACGATCTACGATAATGGGAATATTCACGAGTTTATAATTTTACTAATCCATCAATGGGGAAGATCGCTGAGGTGGATATACACTGAGTGGCCAAAACGGCAGCAGTACGGCGAGGCATCGACTCTACAAGGTGTTGGAATCGTTCTGGAGGGATCAGGACCCACGTATCTTGCACTGCTACCCACAACTGGTCTTGTGTAGTTGGTGCGGGGTTCATGAGGATACTCCGGCATTGACACTGTCCCATAAATGCTCGATTGGATTCGTATCGAGGGATCTGCAGGGCTAATCCATGGTCGTAACTTCACTGGAGTGATCCTCCAACCACCTGCGTGCCACCGCAGAGCAGTGACATGACGTATTGTCCTGTTGAAACATGGCATCTCCACCAGGGTACTCTAGGGCCAGAAAGGGATACAGATGGTCTGAAACAATGCCCACATAACATACACCTGTCAGCGCTCCCTGCAGCCGGACAATGGGGTCTAATTGCGACCATGAGAACGCCTCTCAGACCAGAACTGAGTCATCTTAAAATCGCATTCGGTGTCAGACGTAGTTCTGAAACCCTCCGAACGATGTCGCTGCAATTGAAACTTGGTCAGAATTTGTCACCCTATATCCGTGCTACCCTCTGCCATCTGTTAGCAACTTGGAGAAAGTCGGCATCTTTACAGCGAACGGGACCCACAGATTACCCCCCAGCGAGAACCCAACGTGACGAAACTGACCAATGCCACTGGGGTGACTTATCTCCAGTGCTTGAGTTGTGGCTAACTAGTGAGTTAATTCATTGTATTTTCGGTGTTTTATTATATCTTGCCTGGACACCCCCTTGTTGAAACGCAGGATCCATAGCTTGATAGGGCATACGCCACACTCTCACGCGCCCATCAGCTCGATACAACTGGAATCGGAATTCATGGAACCATTCCACACGCCGCCATTGTTCCATGGTCCATTGCCGATGTTCGCGGGCCCACGGACGTGTCGAGTTGTCAACGAAGGGACACGTGTTAGTCGTCGGTCGGTGAAGCCTATGCGGTGCAGTTGCCTCCTTACAGTCCTGATAAGAAATAGGTTCCTGACTCTCAACAATCAACTGGGTGGTGATCTGACTCTTGTAGCCCATCCAGCGCCCAGTATGGTTCTGCGGAGGCGACGTGATGTTCGTTCGTTAAACACTGTGGTCTTTCCGTGCGGGCGGTTTACGGGGTTGGTAACATTCTCTCTGCGATATTGAAGATCCACCCTCGACAACGTTCACCTCGGACACTCGAATTCACGTGAAATCTCCGCAATGATGTGACCCATGCGCCGTGCGCCGATGATCATACTACGTTCAAAGTCGGTTAATTCGCGACGTTTTGCCATCTGTACGACACTGTTTTCTGTGACAGACTGCTCAGCTACGCCGCAGCCAGCCGCAACGCTCCGGCGTCATACACGGCACATTGTCTAATGGGAAACCCCTTCCCGTGGCTTATGGCCAATCTGTGTATTGTTCAGTCGTCATGGTAACGAGCCAACAGAAGATGGTGGTATTTGTAGCAATCGTGACAGTTTTTATAAACTAAAAATCGTGAGTCTGTTGATCAGGAATATGAGATGAAGAATGTGATCGTCGGGCCAGATAAAAACAAAATTTAGTGGTGTACAATATCCCAAGCTTCTAAAAATTATCAACAAAAACATTACAATGATTGGGTATTGTTGTTGACTGAGGTTTGCTTTCTCCCTCTTCCGCTGTCACTAATTTTGTTAGACGGTATTAAAGCTAACCCGTTAACGAGCGGCGCAGTCATATTGTTCAAAATATGAGGTTCAGACTTTCCTTTGTGGATATATAAGGACTTTCTAGTGGTAGTAAGTGATGGAAAATAATACAATAATGCAGTCATGTATCTCTAAAATTGTTCTATAAAGAAATGGCAAGTCACTAGTCATTATAAAATGCATCTACTCTTAATAGTAAGTTTCATCAATCCTATTCAAAGAAATTGAAACTCGTCGCTTATCCATCTTAAACGGGCCAATGGGATGTTCGGTGACTGAAACTCTCGGTTAAGAGGTAAAGAACAGAAAATAATAACATGAAGTCTTATTGATGCCCAATTATTGATACAGTATATATTTACATTCACTGCGAAATGCAGTTAACATATAAGAATAAAAGGATATTGATACAGAGTTAATCTATTTAAATGTTTCTAATAAAATATTTTTTGTCTATTGACTGTCCTCTTCACGCCGCCATGTCATGCATTATCTGCAGGAGAAACACGTCAGTGCTCGAGATTTCTTCCTGTTGCTCCACGTATTTCAATATTGCTTTAGTGGCTTTGAATCCGTGAGATATGAGTGGAGCGGGGATGGAACAGCTCATACCAAACATTCTTGTGTGCAAGTTTAGACGATTTTTTACAAACGTTTTGGATAAAACGAAAGGTCCGATAAGTGAAGGTCGGTTAAGCAGGATTCTATAGAGAAATTCATGAGGGGATGCATTTTTTCTTATTTTAAAACGGAGAAACGATTGTTGAGGCCCTTTCTTTATTATACGAGTCATGCATAGGTATAATGTATTCATTAAGACTAAATGAGAGGACATTATGCGGAGTACAGTTATGAAAAGATAATTGCTCAAAATTTGAAGAATAGAATACCTAGCAGTTTACCGAAAATAATGTTTTCTATTATATGACGTAGGCTACACTTTATCTGATAAAATCTAAATTAACCGGTAAACTGTTAGTCTCCTCAGAGAAATCCTTACTGGAGTTCATTATTCAAATCGTTTACAATTTCACAAAAACTAAGTACTTGCAATCGGATTCGCACGGCTTTTACCTACTGTTCTTCAAAGACTATGCTCGAAATGATGCTCTAACTATTAAGTGTGCAATAGAAATGTATCAAATTGAACTAAATTACGGAGAAAATGCATACGAACCTTATAATAATAAAGTTGGTTTGAAAACTTGCATATAGGCTTTATTTGTTGTAAGACTAACAGTTAAGCGATTAATTTGGATTTTATCAGGTAAAAGTATAGGTCAAATAATAGAAAAGAGTTTTTCCTGGTAAACTGGTAGATTTAGGAAGAAAACTAATGTGAAAAGTTTTATATAATTTTGAATACTAAGCCGAATTGTTGCGCTTTGTTCTTTAATAGGACTAACTGTTGAAGGGAGAGTACTCACTCTTAAAGGCACTGCCGTCATTTTTTTTTCAAATTGCTTTTCTTTCTAAACTACTAGCTTTTACATATTCCTTAAGATGATGATGATAATAATAATAATAATAATAATAATAATAATAATAATAATAATAATAATAATACGAAGAAGAAGAAGAATGTTATTGTTTTTGTCCCATTAACTACATTTATGATGGTTCTCGGAGACCTCGACGTGACGGAATTTTGTTGCTCAGGATTTCTTTAACGTATCAGTAAATCTAAAGACACGAGGATGACGTATATGATCACCCTCAAATACCATCAGACTGAGCCAAGACCGAACCTACCAAACTGGGGTCACGTCTCAACCGTCTGAACCACTCACCCGGCATGATAATATTAAAAGAAATTTGCTTTCTAAAGGTGTAAGAATTACTAAAATAGGTCGAGTGGTCTCCGAGATTACCCTCCGTATATAGACTAACTCACAATTTATTTCTCTCCTCATATTAAAATTAAATCAGTTATTTGGGAAACGATATAAGTCAAGAAGAGTATATTTCCTAGGATTTAAACAAATGTGTTTCTAACACAAATTAAATTATCAATAATGATGACTGATACACCTTTTAAAACAGGGCCTCTCAGGTTGCATGCGCGTGATGCATGCACTGTGCACGGTGCAAAAGACGACTTGGCTTGGTTGACCAGAGTGCAGACCCCCCACTCCTCGATTTGGAGCAATAGCGCTTACTCTCTCTTTCCTCACGCCTGTCTCGCTCGCTCCGCCTGTCTCCCTCTGCCCCACTTGCGCCGTAGCGCTCCAAATCCGGGCTGACTTGAGCCGAGTATAGGCGAGTTGAGCCGAGCTTAGCCGAGTAGCCCAGAGACGAAGCGTTGATCCGAGCCATGCCGAGCGTCAGCGATGCACAGTGCACGGAGCTCTAGCGCCTCGCTCTGCACGCGTGAGATTTTGGGCGTTTGAGAGGCCCTGTTTTAAAAGAACTTCTTCAGACTACTTGACTATCATATTTTATGAATTCCAGACTACTGAGTTTTAGTTACAACCTGTGTCTGAAATGTTCATTGAATGGTCGCCTAGTTTGTACACCGTGCTAGTTCGGACGATGCGCTCGCGCATACGCATTGCGAGACATGACACCAAGTGCCCCCTATCGGTGAACTCGACACAGTTAAACGGAGTTGAACGCTGCAACACATCGCACGGAGTCAGTGTGAGGACTCGTGTCATTGCACAATGGAGTGAAAAACGGAGCAACGCGTTAACATGAAGTTTTGCTCCCACCTAGTCAAAACGGCAACGGGAACACACGCAATATTAATGTAAGTTTACCACGCTCAAGCAGTGTATAAAAAGTGCGTTTCTGACTGGTTTAAACACTTTTGAGATGGAAAGGAAGGTGTTGAGGACGAGGCGCGTTCGGGTCGACGAACCACAAGCACATTTCCAGACAACATCGAACGAGTGCGACAGATGCTTGCGAATGATCGGCGACTGTCCTTACGAATGATAGCAGATAAAGTGGGTGTACGCAAGGACAGTGCAAGGACCATTGTTCATGAACATTTGAAAAAGCGGAAGATTTGTGCCCGGTTTGTACCGCACAACCTGACAGACGAGCAGAAGCAAACTCGGGTGGAAATGTCGGGAGTCATCATTGACGTTTGTGACCAAAATCCGGAAGTGTTGAAAACCATCATTACAGGAGACAAGTCATGGGGCTACCAGTATGATCCGTTGACCAAGAGACAGTCGACGGGGTGGTGTTCAGCATCTTCTCCGCCTCCCAAGAAAAGTCGGCGCACAATGTCCAAGATTAAGACAATGCTGATCGCCTCTTTCAACGGCAATGGTGTCATTCATCATGAATTTGTACTCCAGGGTACACCTGTCAACGCGGAATTCTACGAGGGAGTTTTGAAACGGCTACTGCAACGCATCCGACGGGTTCGTCCTGAAATGTACCGGAGTGGACAGTGAAAGCTCCTCCACGACAATGCCCGTCCGCACACCGCGATCCGCGTGACCCAGTTTCTCGCTGAACGCCAGGTGACTGTTCTTCCACACCCTCCGTATTCTCCGGATTAGGCGGCGGCAGATTGTTTTTGTTCCTCCGTCTTAAATTATCCCTGAAAGGCCACCGGTTCGACAATGTAGCAGTATCCAACAACGCGTGACAAGGGTTCTCCGAGAGATTCCCAAAGAAGCGTTTGCTGCCAGCTTCCAGCTGCTTTACAGTCGATGTCAAAAGTGTGTTTTAGCTAACGGAGATTACTTTGAAGGCCAGTAGAGGAGTTTTGTGTGTAACTTACGTTTTCTTTATTTCATAAGATCATTCACCAAACTTTTTAAACACAGGATGTATATGAGTTATTTTTTTAAATTTGACTTCTACCGTTTCTCAAATAATGTCAATCACTTTTACTTTTAAGATATGAAATGCCCATGTTAACATATTGCCGCTAATATTTCCAAGCGCAAGGCTTTCACACTACTTCTTTCTCATATACTTTGTTAAAGTTAGCCCTGGACATCTGTTATTTCTCAACTTGAATTATTTTTAAATTTCGTTTCTAGGATAGAAAGTTTCATTTTTGTGTAACATGATCCAGTTATTTTCGAAATATGTAACTATGTTTATAGCTCAAAATTATATATATGTAAAAAAGATAGAGTTGTGTTCTATCTCAAAAAGCTTATTAAAGTATAGTTGGGTGGATACGTTTTCTTTTAGTTTTTTTCCAAACTGAGCAACGGTGAATGACGCCCTTTCTTTAGTAAGCAGTTCATTTACAAATTCAGTCTATATATAGTTTCTGAATGAGAGATTATTCTGAGAAGTGCAGTTACTAAAAGCTAGTTGTATGAAATGTAAGGGGGAGAGAAGTGTGGAGATGGTAAAATACGGTACAGTTGGAGGAAGAGAAAGACTGTTATAAGTCCCATTAAGACCAGCCTGAGGCAGTGCAGCTTCACACAGTGACGTGTACTACGAAAATGGGAGTCCTCTCCTCTCCACTCATTCCGAGCAGTACGCAGAGTAGCTTTATCTCCCACAACCTTCTTGTCTAAGGACTATGTCGACTTCCCACAAGGAAGAAAAACTATGTTGCTGCTCTCTCTCTGCTTGTCTGTTCTTAATTTCCACAACAATACATGATGCTTTGTATTCTCTCCACATTCACTTAGCGTTTTCTTCTTCCAAATGGCTTTTGTTTTTGTGTGCTCTTATGAGGTCACTTTGTTAGCGCTGTGTCAGGCGAAGTCTCGGGCTCCTTGAGCAGGAACAGGAGGCCAAACAGAAATGAAGCTAATGAAACATACACTAATTTCTTTATTATTTTAGTTTATTCTTGCACATGACATTTTAATTCTCTTTCTGTAATTATACAGGCTAGAACATATTCTTTGAGTGGAATACAAAGTGAAATATATGTGGCTCAGTGCTTGATCATACTTTTAATGAAAACCTACCATAGTCTGTGTGTCTCTACAGATTGCCTATAGATCCACTCCGGCACATCATGGAAATGTTAGGAAGAGAATTTTGGAAGTGAACTTTGATGTGCCACCTGGAATGATATATCGATCACTGACCAGAACAAGAGTGAAGTTTCAATGACAGAAGCTGGAGGTTGCCTAAATGAAAATGCTGCACTGGATGTATGATGTACCAAAAATAAAGAGCAAGTTCTTAAGGGACTGCGCATGTCCAACCCTTGTCCCGCAGCTGCACGAGGTCGGGTAAGACGTGAACTGATTCTTCGTAGCGAGTTTCTAGGACCGGATGCGCTTCCTAACGTCAACCTCATCAGAGGATTAGAGATGAAATGAATGGCTTGATATATGAAGAGTGGGAGAAGGTGAAACTCGATGACGGCACATATCCTTCTCCTGGCGAGTAGCACCATTTGTCCGCTCAAGGCTTAACGTCTCCATCCGGCGGATGAATCACCATCAACACCGTCATATGCTCTCACTCCATACGAGCACTGCGGAGAGGTTTGTAATTTAATTCAGGATTTTGGTACACAATCTAGTGATTAGAAATTGTATACCACCACCTCTCCTAACCTGCCAACCAACATTCTGACAGTGAAAGTTTTTTCGACCAACGGGGCTCGATCCGGCTTACCATGATGTCAGAAAACATGTAGTTCACGCCTTAACAGTCCTGGTCACCAGGCAAGCTTGAAATGACTGAAATAACAAAGGTCAATGCTGTTCGAACCCACCACTTCGTGAATATGGGCTAACATCCGCCGGACCGAACCCCGCACCCAGTTGACTTAGTCGGGAAATTACCAGAATCCTTAATTTTTAACTCCTTACTATTTAAGGGATGTATAATTAACTCTGACCATCATGGTTCTCGTAGAGTCAGGCCTATTCCTTTGTCACTTTTAATTACTCTTAATTATTATCTAATTGTACTTCCTCGTAAAACAAGGACTCCTACCCTGCTGTTATTATTATTTTGCCGTTTGTATAACAACGATAACTGCTGTGTTTCAAAAAAGAAGACGCTTTGAATGTGGCATTTGTTCTCTTCGGCAACGAGAACATAATATGTAGTGTGCGAACTTAGAACTTATTTTTCTCGTTTGCTTGGCCTTAAGCGAGGGAGCAGGCAGTGAACGAAGTAATTAGTGCAAGCGTTAGTGACAGGTGGTCCTGTACGTCACTTAACACATGCTCAGCTGATAATGCTCGCAGATTAGCAGAGACTGCTCGCTGCTTATTGGGATTTCACTTTAATTTGTGTTTTGTCCAACAGTTATTTATGAGCTGAAATGCTGAGCGAGCCTGCCACCTTACCACTTGATGTAATTAGTAATAAGATCGACACTGATAGGTATGGATATAATGGGTGAGTGTCTCCTCTGTCAAAAGATGCCGGATGACTGAAAAGATGATACGGAAGACTGTAAGCGTTGATTAGCGTTTATCAAAGTTGTTACGTTGCCTACTAGGGAATTTACCACTATATTGTTTCTCCCCCCGGCCCAACGTGGACGCCGTCACACGAGGCGTACTCAACAGCCTTCGCGTAGATTGCAAGACGAAAAGGTCACATATACATCCACTATTCACAATACGTTTAAATTGCGTTTGTTATGTGTATTACCAAATACTGACTGTTTCTCTAGCGTCATCAGGTGTATACCTGTATGCGCAAATGCTGTCTTAGTAAGTATGCAGTTATAGTAAAAAAAAAAAATAAATAAATAAAAAACGGTATTGAATTGAACTAGAAGTCTTGATTTTAGCCTTATCTGTTCCCGAATCACCTCTTCCGTTGTTGCCATAGACATAGTCACCCTGTACAATACTTATGTTTACAGTTTACAGCTATGAAATCGGTGACGAAAATGTTGTGTACCTGAGATCTGTTCCAGAATGTATTTTGAGTGACCTCTCTGTAGTCATTCCTATTGTTATTATTACAGTATGGTTCTACTTGATGGGGCTCTCATCAGGATTACTTCATATGAGAAGTGTAAAAATTGCAGAGGGAAGCTGTAGGACTTGTTGTGGGTGGTTTCCGACGAAAGGGAAGTGTTACGATAGTGTTGCAAACTTTGACTGGGAAGACTTGGAAGTAAGGAGACGAGCTGCTCGACTAAGGGGAATGATTCGGGCTGTCAGTGGAGAACATCTTTGAGTCGAGCTCTTAAGAGTATAAAAGATCATAAAATGAATATAAATTTGGAATTCTGAGAACAAATGGGGGCAAATATTCATTTATGGGAAGAGTAATTAGGGATTGGAATAATTTATCAAGGAGGATGTTAGATTGATTTCCAACTTCCTCGAAATTATATAAGAACAGTCAAGGTAAAGAATTTGGAAGGAATCTCCCACCTGGATGGCAGCCCTAAATGCAATTGATTGATTGATTGATTGATTGATTGATTGATTGATTGATTGATTGATTGATTGATTGATTGATTGATTGATTGATTGATTGATTGATTGATTGATTGATTGATTGATTGATTGATTGATTGATTGATTGATTGATTGATTGGTTACAGATACACTCCGGCGCTCCATATACATTTTAGGAAGGTCATTCTTGAAATGGGTTGTGAGACCGGCTAGGATATATCGAGTAGGGACTTGGCAATAGTGAAGTCGCATTGTCAGAAACAGGAAGTCTCCGAAATGAAAATGCTGCGCTGGACGTATGTTGTTTGAAGATGGACCTGATCAAGAACAACTGCAAGTCCAAGGGCGACCGGCGACTGCTCTGGTATAGTCACTTATATGCACAGAAATGACAGTCATGTGGTGAGGGAAGTGCTAGATCTGGAGGTTGTAGATAGAAGATTGATAGACTGCGCGTCTGAAGATCTGAGAGGAGAGGAAGTGGACAGAGAACAATATTTTAGGAACAGAGACAAATCAAAATATTTTGCCAGTAACGTCAACAGCGTATGAACAGGAAAAGACTCCGCAGCCAGTGTTGCCAATTTAGCGGATTTTCCACTAAATTTGGTGGAATTAGAAGACTGTCGGCGGAGAAATATATCATTTAGCGGACAGCGGATTTTTTGGCGGTATTCTAGATTTATTATAGCGGAATTTAGTGTTTCATCCATTTTACGTTTTTTAAATTTGTACTCCAGCCTGTGTCCGAGCTATTCCGTATTTCTTGTCAGGAGGTAGCAGTCACATGAGGAAAACATGTTATATGGATTTGATGTTATGAGATGCGTGGGGAAATGTTACTTATCTCTTAGCTGACGAATGACGACAGATAATGAATCTGTGAGAGAGTGGCATTTATATTAATGCTATGAAGGAAGACCGTTTAATGAACTGGCCAGTTCTGTGTGTGGCCCTTGAGGTATGGGATTCGCCTAGTTTGCACCCGGCAGT
Source organism: Anabrus simplex (assembly GCF_040414725.1). NCBI lineage: Eukaryota > Metazoa > Arthropoda > Insecta > Orthoptera > Tettigoniidae > Anabrus > Anabrus simplex. The sequence continues at coordinate 191,302,407 of NC_090267.1, read as the reverse complement.
AAAACGCCTACAAGTTTTAGCTCGCCGGCTCTCAAGCAGAGGGTTAATCCCAGTGAAACTCACAGATCAGGTGAGTGCAGACATTTACTTTTTTAATTATTATTACTATTTATTATTTATTATTATTATTGATCATATTTATTGCTCATTATTACCGGGCGAGTTGGCCGTGCGGTTGGGAGCGCGCAGCTGTAAGCTCGCATCCGGGGAATAGTACGTTTGAACCCCACTGTCGGCAGCACTGAAGATGGTTTTCCGTGGTTTCCCCATTTCACTCCAGGCAAATGCTGGGGTTGTACCTTAATTAAGGCCACGGCCGCTTCCTTCCCATTCTTAGGCCTTTCTGTCCCATCGTCGCCATAAGACCTACTGTGTCGGAGCGACATAAAGCAACTAGCAAAAAAACTGCTCATTATTTGAGATCGGATTTCTTGGCGGAATTTTAGAGTATGGTTCTATGGATTTTTAGAAGTATTTAGCGGATCTTTAAAATATAAGTTGGCAACACTTCTGCAGCAGGAGAATAAGACGACTTCAGAAATTGAAACAGAAGTATTTAACGCGCTCTTTGTTTCACGTTAATTCAGTTTACCTATAAGTCATACTGTCTCTAGTTTCAATCATAGCATCTCTATGATCTATGAACAACGTCACTAAATTGTAACAATGAACACGGAACTTAGTTTCTCTACCCTGTTATAAAGAAAGATCGTCAGTTATCATTTCGTTGTAGTATGTTCCCGGTCAGAAATGGTAATGATGAACTTTATACCGGGCGAGTTGGCCGTGCAGTAAGAGGCGCGCGGCAGTGAGCTTGCATCCGGGAGATAGTGGGTTCGAATCCCACTGCCGGCAGCTCCAAAGATGGTTTTCCGTGGTTTCCCATTTTCACACCAGGCAAATTCTGGGGCTGTACCTTAATTAAGGCCACGGCCACTTCCTTGCAACTCCTAGTCCTTTACTACTCCATCGTCGCCATAAGACCTATCTGTGTCGGTGCGACGTAAAGCCACTAGCAAAAAAAGAACTTTATGTTTGTTTCTTTGTTTCTTGTGTTGAACTACAGTATATCTAATCTCTTTGTGTAATATCCGTGGTTTGATGGTGGGAATTTAAAATTAGTTTTATTTCTCATTGTTAACTAATGTTGAAAAGCATTTCATGGAAATTATTGCTCCTAAAAATGATGAGATATAGCTTTAATGAGGTTCCCATCCATCTGATTTACTTCTAGCTCATACAATTATAATTCTACACATTATTTTTAACAATGCACAAAGCTACTCGATAATTAAGCATCTCTCACTACGGAAACGATAAGTGGCACATTTCTACCTCTTTTTGAGGATTATTTTAGTGCATTGGAATTATTTTTCTTCTCATTATCTTAAATCCTTACTGCTATATATTAACTAAGTTATATTTTACAATTTGTTTTACGTCGCACCGACACAGATGTTATGGCGACGATAGGATAGGAAAGGGATAGGAGTGGGAAAGAAGCGACCGTGGTCTTAATTAAGGTACAGCCCGAGCATTTGCTTGGTATGAAAATGGGAAACCACGGGAAAATATCTTCGGAGCTGCCGGCAGTGGGATTCGAACACACTATCTCCCGAATGCAAGCTGATAGCTACTGCTATTCTGAATGGCTGTTGGCTGCGCTACCAAGATTAAATTTGAGTTGTTAATAATTGAATGGTTTATTGGTATCACTATTTTTTTTCCGATAGTGGACATGTCGCACAAGTGAACTTGGCCTGTTTCACGGCCAGGTGCCCTTCCTAACCCCAACTCTATGTATTCACTATTGCGTGTTTATGAGGTGGTTAGTAATGTAGTTTGTTATGTGTGTGTAGGAATAGGAGTGTGTTGGGAAAAACACAAACAACCTCTCCTGGAGTTACAGGAATTAACGAGACGCCATTAAAATCCACGACCACTATAGTAATCGAACCTGGGATCCTTTGAACCGAAGACCTCGACGCTGACTGTTAAATAAGTAACTGCATTATCATTAACAATTATAATGCGGTGCCGTAAATTAATACTCTCTCCCAAGTAGCAGGCCATCTATGGTTTGGAAAGAAGGGTATTCTGTTCGTCCATACATATGGCGAAACGTGATGCTTGGGTCTGTGTCGAATATTCTTGTCTTCTTCACCTTAACGTAAGATTCTGGTCATGCCTTAACAATATTTCACATTTTCTATTTTTCAGTACACGCTGAAGTCAGCAGCATATTGCTATGTACCATAATATGGTAGGTGAGTAAGTGAGACAACCATAATACTTGAGGCTACGACTTGTAGTGCCTCCATAAACTTGATGACATTTATGTGAGAGGTACAAGACACACCGTTACGAGTGATGTTATCATGCTTCCTGTGACACGGCATAAAGTCCCTTACTGCCTGTCAGTTCTGCTGGCTACAATAACAATGCCTATCTACCGCAGCAAGGCAACGATTCATAGCCTACTACTGTTCGATTTTACCTGAAAATATCATAGGCAACACGTACAGTGTTTTTAAAGGATTGGATACTTTCTTACATTTCCCTCTGAATATGTATAAATCACTGCCTGCTGCCATTTCTTGATGGATACTGAACCCTTTAGGTCCATATTGAGGGATACCTACCTTCCTTACCTATCAGCAACGTTCATGAGATCTGTCTCTTGGGTCGTATCGGGTTCTTCGTCACTTGCTGAGGTAAAGGTAGGGTTCAGTAATTCTAATCTATCTACTGGAATGAAAGGTCTATTTAAAAGATTCCTATTTATTCGGGAAAATTCTGAAGCAATCTGATATGTCAACGGTATCATAGAAGTCAACTGTGTCCACTGGACACCACAATCATTTTACATAAAGGTCAGAACACTGGTGTGAGACTTTAACGTAACTGCCTGATGGGCATTCTTACTAGAAACCATTGTCTCAATTATTAATTACTTAAGAAAGGAAAGTCTGGAAATCCTTAAATTCGGCTTCCATGTGAGACCACATGTACCATCATAGTGATTCGTTATGGTCCAGCCCTCGTAACACGAACTCTGGACTCTGGGTATAATTAAGGCAGTCCAATTGGTGTGTGCCACACAGTGGTTCTACGGCATGGACCCTTAATTGAATCGATGTGACCTGCGTCTATGTCATGGACCGACATCTAATCTTCTAAGTTACTTTAAAGTCATTGTGAATGATAACCGCAAGGAAATGAGGCTACAATGGCATATGGCCCTAATCTAAGTCACTGAGGTTGATGACCCCCTGACCATCCAAGTGTCTAGGCTGAAGGCTAAACACAATTTACATCGGTTGATGACCAATGTTTCCACTCTACTATCCCCAGCACATTCACTGCTCAATCAATCAAAGTTCAATAATTACAACAATAGCAATGCTCACAGACTTTGTGGCAGTAAAATCCATTTCCTTCGGATATGTCCCCTTAATCGTTACTTTATTTTTTAATATTCCCCAGAAAACAAACAAAATTTCCAGAATGCATCTCCAAGTTATTCGCTTGATTAAAGTTATTTCAAAATGCGGTTTCACCGAATTTAATAATTAAATAAATTTAAATGATTTAACGAAATGTTAAAGAACCGTAAATTTTATCTCCGCGGACTCTGGTTTCTTCACAAATTCCTACGCAGCTGTGATGTGAATTCAATCTTGCGATATTTATCTGGCTGGAAAAGAATTGTTACATAATTCATGTCCAGTTATATATCTTGTCTCATGATTGCACGCTTTAAAATCTAATCTAGTCCTAACCGTTATTAACACTTGGATATCCTACGAATCTACGTACAAACCAAACAACTCGCCATATAATTACGATGTCATCTCTCGTCATACCATTATGAATTTTGCACACCCCTCAGAGACAAACCGATCATCACAACCATCGCTCTATATTTTGGACAACCCTGAATTTGGTTACTCTGTTCCTTATACTCAAAGTTCGTGATTTCAAATGTTCATTACGTCCTCAATTAAACAAATTTTACAGTATTTCACAATACTCAGATCATTACCGGCTATGAATTTCAACTAAATCCAGCATTTTAACGTTCTCCCTGGCCGAGAAATACAATCTCAAATCCACGCGTGTCCCGTTATATCACCGCTGTTTTCCCCCTATCAGCTGAGGCCTCTCACCCCCAAGTTCGCTTGTCAGTGATGTGAAACACCCAGTTCATTCTACCTGACTGACTTCTCAAAATGCTCCCTTTTAAACTCCGCCGACATAATTAAACAAATACGATATTCTAACCAACAAAATGCACAAATTATGCTTCAAGATGCCCACACTAATTTTACGCGTCGCAAATTAACACTGCTATGGATTTCTATGAATTTCTTTCCATTCCCAACATTATAAAATATACCTCGGGCTATCGTGTCCCGGCTTCAATGACAGGACTCTAACCTGATTCGCACATCTCATCTCAACTCATATAAAACATTCCTCGGGCTATCACGTCCCGGCTTCAATGACAGGTCCAACCTGATTCACAAATCTCATATCAACAAAACTAACCTCTGTTTCCCAGCTCCACAATTATCATCGACAAAGAACTGGAATAAGATCCTCACTAGAAATCTCGACGTCTAATATCGCACAATGCATTAATCATGAATAACTTCGTATAAAGGATATCGTATTTAATAACTTGATTTTTACGAGAAAATGACTGAAACATTCTACTATATCTTTTTATTGTCAGTCAGACACAGTTTAAAATGGGCCTAGAAAAAGTTTCTCTCCGTGACCAAATTCATCACCCTAGGTTCTCACCCGACAGCGCGCTTCCACTCGATTGAAAATGAGTAACCATGGATTATTATTATTAACGTCAAATTGCAGACAGAAAAATTTTACGTCGAATGAACATCTTAATTTGGCATCACAAAATATAGGCAGTACACTCACACGGATGACGATCTACATTGGACGTGATATCACTTCGAAACCCTATTCAATAACTTTTCCAGCATTATACGGCACTCGCCAGACTTCAAAAATTTATCCAAGTGGGAAATAAAACAAATGACTCTTTTAGTCGTACTCTCACATTTACAAAACTTAGTAGGGGTGACTACTGCGTCGTATATCCCCATTCAAATACACTTTTTGAGATCATGAGACAAGATATAAGAGGTAGTAAGATGGAAAGTCACCTACCTCATGTCGTCACGCCAGTGTTCGTCATAGGGCTCACCTGCTACCCTGACATTTTATTTAGCCATTTTTACATTCATGGCTTCACAGTTCATTATTAATTTTCTTCAGGTTTCCTGTAATAAAGCATTAAAAAAATACCCTTCACTTGTTTGCTGAGCGCACACGATGGACTATAATTATTTCCGCACACGAATTACTTAATCACATTAGAATTTATTCAGTACTTTGACCGTCCTATCTGGTACAATTATTTCACTCCTCATGGAGACAAGACCTAGCCACAATGGCTAAAATCTGCAGTTGAACTCAGTTTACTTTCGTTGGTTTGATTTCGCAGAGCAGCTCAACAATTTTTCGTCCGCTTTGTATCACAAATGCCGGAGAAGGAGACTTCGTCAGGGCGTCCCTTCATATTTATAGCAGTTACCCCCTCTCTTCGGATATCTCCCTTTGCCGCCAAGAAAATTTCTATAAATTTTCTGACTTACCTAAACTGTAATTTCAAGAGTTTTGAAAGTGACTACATGCTTGCTACATTTCTGGCGATAGTGTTCATTGACATTTAAAATGTATACGGGTTCGATTTGTGAGATAATTGACCTCCTTTGATAGGCACTATATTTTTTTGACTTGGCTTGGATCACGCCATGAACACGCGCTTTTAAATAGTTCACAAAAATGACTTGAGATTCTTCCGCCGCCGGCACGTGTGGCTGACGTCACGTATCCCAGAGCGTGGGACCGAAGGTAATTACCCCCTCGTCACGTGTCAAATCCATGCTATCAAGAATCCAACATTTAGTTTAATTGTTAATTTATGCATAATGTTCTTAGGGCACAAAGGTCATGGGTTCAATACAGTACTTATGCAGCCATCTCTTGGCACAGGCCAGAGCAAAGTGTAGCTTCCACTGAAGTCCCAGTCGCATCAATGGCTGTGACAATAATGGAAGCTGCTGGAGTATGGATGGTGCTGATTAATGACATTCAGAGCACAACCTTTGTGTCAGAGTGTCATGAAAGGTGTTGCTCATAGGGTTAGTTGTGCTACAATAGCACTGTCTGGCCCAGTGAGGAAAGCAATGGCAAAATACCTCACTCCTCATCTTGCCTAGTAGGCCTACGCCTCATTTTGGTACTGCCATTAGTTTTTGTGGTTTCCTTATAACTGCACAGCCTTTGGTGATGCTATTTGAGGATCCAACCAGCCTCTGGGCTGATGACCTAACAGACAGATGTATAAATCCATACAAAATACCCATATGCGTACTATTATTATTATTATTATTATTATTATTATTATTATTATTATTATTATTATTATTATTATTATTATTATTATTACTATTATCGACTAACTCTTGGACCCGTAATTGAGGACTTGATATTTATACAATTACAACGGTAATGTCATTTAGCGGAGATGAGTAGCAACCGGAGAGAGGGAGAGAGACCACATCTCATTTAACTAGTCATTATAATGCTATTGTTGATCAGTTTTAAGGGTCTAGGACAATGTAGGCTACTGCATTTAATTTTCTTCCACTTCGGCTCTAGTAGGACACCCGAGGCTAAGGAGGTCTTTTATTTCCATCTCCCTTCATGAATCATTTCTCCCGTCAGAGATATTCGGCGTTGATGGGCTTAGCTTTAAACTCGTGAATATCGGTTATAGCCCGTATGGTATAAATATACCAGGTGGCCGGCCAGTGCCGTAAGTTCTACTTATAAGTGTTGCACGTGCACCGATGATGAAAGTGATGTTTAATAACTGATTTTCATAGAGGTACCACCGCCTGCAGGTCGGTGACGTCATAATACGAAGAGAGAACAACCGGAAGGCTGTCAAATGCGCCTCCTTGCGTTAGTAAACCTCGTTCAACCGAGCTCGATAGCTGCAGTCGCTTAAGTGCGGCCAGTATCCAGTATTCGGGAGATAGTGGGTTCGAACCCCAATGTCGACAGCCCTGAAGAGGGTTTTCCGTGGTGTCCCATTTTCACACCAGGCAAATGCTGGGGCTGTACCTTAATTAAGGCCACGGCCGCTTCCTTTCCATTCCTAGCCCTTTCCTGCCCATCGTCGCCATAAGACGTATCTGTGTCGGTGCGACGTAAAGCAACTTGGGAAAAAAAGAACCTCGTTCTCGAGCGCTCAGTTGTTGGCTGGTACTTGGAAGATTAGCACTACAGTTGCTGTCAACATATCGGCAATGGCTGGAGAATCTGGTTGGAATGCAGCCTAAGATCGCAGACGGTATGAGCATGAGTTTCCAAATAGCAACCTGCCTTCTCTACACTGCAAAATTGCAAGTAATTGCTAGTGAACCTTTCAAGGCACATATCACATTGTAATTTTTTGGTGCACGTTGTAGCACTCCTTTGTAAACTAGCCATTGGACATCCCATTCATCGTTATTGCATGCGAGACACTTATAAGTAGAATGTACGGCGTTGGCAGGCCACCTTGTATGAGATATAAATTATTGTAAATTCTATTTTCTATAGCTGCTAGCATGTACGAGTTTTAAATGAAACTATTTCCGGGGGCATGTGGAAGTGTGTGCAAATTAAAATAATGGTGAACATTTCCGTTATTATTACTCGTGAAGTAAAACTGCATAAAACATTAAATATTGGAAACTAAAATTTACAATTTTCGATATAATATCGAAGAATGTTGACACTTCCCAGTTTGTTCCCCTTAACATGTCTACACCACTGTAGAATAATGAAACAATATGTTGCCTAGTGCACTCTACAGATATCCTTGTACTTAAAAATCGAGTTTCGAAATACTCTGTCCGGCCGTTTTCACGTGATGTTCACACACACACACATACACACACACACACACACACACACACACACACAGAGAGAGAGAGAGAGAGAGAATTTAATTGAATTGATTTACGACTAGCTGATGTACCCGTGCTTCGATACGGGATTCTCAGAAAGACTGACTTTGTGGTTTTACTAACTGAAATCAACATAAGTCATTACAAAAACGCAAGTATGGATGTAGCGATTAAAAGCAATGGTATCATATAAAATACTGGATCAAATGGAAAGCCGCACGTTTTATCACTTTTAACGAACAGTGCTGCGGTTAGATTGCGGTGCCAGTCTAATAGTCCAAAGTTCCAGAGCTGGGATGACCAGGCCGCAGATTGCCATGAACACCCATCTGCCATTATTCCGCTAAATATGCACACTGTTCATTCCAATCGGTGCCTCAGAGTAGGGATTGAATAGCCCGAATGCTATGATGATCCAGTGTGTTACGTACCAGTAGTATCAGAAACTTTATAAGCCAGGGGAATGGCAAGCCAAAGAAGAAAGTTGTCTAACTCCCCAACTACTTCCCATCAATATTCAGGCAGGCTGTTACACTCTGTACGACTGGGCGAGTTGACCGTGTGGTTAGCGGTGCGCAGATGTGAGCTTGCATCCGAGAGATAGTGGATTCGAACTCCATTGTCGGCAGCGCTGAAGATGGTATTCCGTGGTTTCCCACTTTCATACCAATCAAATGCTGGGCCTGTACCTTAATTAAGGCCTAAGGCACTCCTAGCCCTTTCCTATCCCATCGTCGCCATAAAACCTATCTATGTCGGTGCGACGTATAAATCAAATAAAAAATACTCTGTACGCAGCAGTAGTCCTATCTACCGGAGATGAAGGGCAACAGAAGACACAAAGCACATCACGACAAACAATGGTCAATGTAATGTTATTGTTGATCAGTGTTATGAGCTTTCTATATTGTAGGCCTACATATTTAGTTTTGTTTCGACTCTGTGATTTGTAAAATATTTTATACCGTAAACTGTAGTTTCTTATTCTACGACTTACGTAGCGATTTTCATTAAATGCTGTTTACCCATTTTCTCGTTACTCGGCGCGGATATGGACTTAGTAACAAAAATCCAAATTCACGAATATGTTTGTGATCATAGCCAGTACGGTAACAATGCATAAGACATGAATAATAGGAAATTTAATACACTATAACCTTAGTTATGTAGCATTCATCGATTACACCTCTAATAAGAAATATTTGAGAATTACATTTTAGGCCTTCCCCTAAACTACCATTTTACTCAGCGTGAATAAAATAATTTACAGCCTAGACTATAGCGACTTATTTCCTGACTTTGCATACCGATTTCATCAAGATAGGACTACCAATAACAACAATATTTCAAAATTAAAGTCCAGGCCTTCCCCTAAACTACAATTTTTCTCAGCGTGAATACAATTATTGATAGCCCAGATTGTAGCAACTTATTCCCCAACTTTGCATACCCATTTTCTTTAAAATACGACCACTAATAACATAAATAGTTGAGACTTCAATTGTAGGCCTTCCCCTAAACTACCATTTCACTCAGCGTGAGTAAAATGATCTATAGCCTAGATTGTAGAGGCTCATCCCCCGACTTCACATACCGATTTTTATTAAATTCTCTTCAACCGGTTTCTCGTGATGCGTGTACATACAGACAGACAGACAGACAGACAGACAGACAGACAGACAGACAGACAGACAGACAGACAGACAGACAGACAGACAGACAGACAGACAGACGGAAATTACGGAAAAGTAAAAAGTGCATTTTCTTGTTACTATGGACATGACCGATACAGAAATACCATTATTTTCAAATTCTGAGCAATGTACAGACAAAACTGTTATTTTATATATATAGATTTACATGCCACTGAGGCTGAAAAGCCCCTTTATGTAGCGTCTTCTTATAATACAATACAGGTTTATGAACACACTAACTACATTTTTATAATATTAAAGTATTAAACTAAACACGAAACTTTAAAATACAGATACCAAATCCAGTAAAATTAAAACATACATTATATAATAAGTAAGAAAGTAAATCATTAAGCCCATATGTTATTATAGACTACATGGATCTAAAGCTAAAGAAGAGAAACAATTTTCTTCGAAATACACATGTTTTTGATTGTTGGACACAAGAATGGCTGATCTCAGCCTCTTGCGTACTTCTCCAGAGAGAGAGAGGGGGGGGGGGGGGGAGAGAGAGGGAGAGAGAGAAATTGAGCCGAACCCACTTCTGAATTTGTATACCTAATTCAAGTTAAGAACGATGTATGAAGCAAAATATTGGTGCGTACAGACGAAAGTGTAATTGTATTACATACATAATAATTGTAGATGTGTAGTATAGCCTCACTATCAGTTGTCACCATTTTGCACAAACACTATCATGTGGCTGCCATAGACGCTACCAAGCGCTATAAATACGAAAACAGACCGTCGTCTATTTCTGAATAGATAGCTGCATAAACAGTTGTGTATTGAAAAAAGCAGTACAAAAGCTAGATTCTTCAGGTCTGGACAGTTATTCCCTGGATACTTTACCTTGATTGATTATGAAAACTTCTGAGAAAAGATGGATGTGATTAAAAACTAAGTGAAGAAAACGTTTCGTTCCTGTACAGAAGACACGCCCTAAATACCCTTTGTCATTAGCCCTTCTTACAACACAAACTATTGTTAATCATTTCACTATTTTGGAACATAGATAAAAAAGTTATTTTCGTGCACTTCTCATTACCGTGCTTTATTCCCTAGCGCCAATCAGCTTCAAACTGCATTCAGAACCGTATCACTCCAAGTGCCAGGACACCACCACTTACCACCGTTCCATGTGTGTGTCCCGTATATGTGAAGTATTTCACTCATTGTGTTAGTGAATTAGACGTTTTCTGTGAGGTTTAGAATGCATCCCAGTCACGCAGCTCATATGGTGCGTGTTGTAGTCCATGTCTAATTATCATGTGAAGTAGTGCCTGGATCGAAAAATCCTTAAACGTTCATTGCTATCGTACTAGATTCCTTTCCAGTCACTAAAATAACCTGCAATAAAGGCGGCATATCCACGTCACAGTAGCGTACAATGTACCCAAGTATAATTTTTTCAGTGTTTCCACATATTTCTATTGTGCTGAATCCAAAATACTTCCAGTTTAGGAGTTATGTATTCGTAATTTCTTTAAGTAGCATTTTCAGGATATAGGAAAGGTCGTCTGCAGCTCCCACGTTTTATCTTGGTGTTATCGCCAACTAGTTTCCAGGTCTGCACACTTCCTACGTCGTCACCTTTCACTGTGTCATTGTCGTCTTTAGGGAATTCCAAGTAAAGAATTACAATTTCTTGTTCATTTCGGAGTACACCATTTAGAGCCTTCAAGTGTGATGGTCGGTTTTCTCTTTGCCTCATGATTTGTGTTTTATATTTAACGTCACTACTGCAATTTTGTCGGGTGTCTCCGTTACGTATAATGCGTAACGTGTTATAGCCTAATATTCTCTGTGCTATGATAAATTATTTCGCTACTACAACTGACACCGTGTCGTTAAGGAACACATGTGAGACAGGATTCAAACACAGTAGGAGCTATTAAAACCTAGGATTATAGGATTACAACTGTGTCGGGAGGTACACCCCAAAGCCGCCCATTCAAATTCAACGCCTAAATGAACTCCTCTATTGGTAAAACAGTGAAACTGAAACTACACCAACTTAGAACTTAACTCAGAAGACGTCAACACAGAAATATGATGCAATTTTCTTATTGTGCAGTTGCCTAAACTGAGTGAATTTCTCCTTGTTTTGTTTGCCATTCATCAACAAGTTTGGACATTTTTCCACAGATGACACCACTAAAAACTATGATCATGCACCCTGGTGCAAAGTGAAAGAACTTATAATTTAAAGAAATTTTGTATTTCTAGGTTTTTGTAACTGATTGATGTTCATCTATTTTTGGGTTGGCAATATTTACTTTTTATTTCCGCCAGTTTTGAATCTAGCCAATCCCTAATTTCTGTAACTAATTTTCCGCCTATCATAGGCTTGTTGTTCGATTCTGAAAGTTACTTTTGAAATCTACCAATAAAATTGAGAGGTTGTGGCTAGTTTTGTCTTGAATGATCTCGAACCTTCCCTGAGGGTTTATAAACTGCGGCCTTTCACGTTTCTTGACCAATTGATCGTCGTCTTACTGAGTGTGTGTGCTTAAGCAGGAGGCGGGCGGCCTCTTTCGTCTGCAACCAGAACATCTATAAGGTAATGGCCACGTAACTTTATTCTTTCTTGCTACCTCCGCAGTTTAACCCGAGGGAAAGGTCTTTAGTATATAACAAGCTTTTCTAAAATGTAACTTTCTTCCGGCTAATGTAAAACCTTCATTAAATCTTCAACTGGAAAACCGGGGATAGAGAGTGAAGTACCCTCTCGAGCTTCCCTTCATCTTGGTTTGTGGTGACTACGTTTTTCTGTAACTGTTTTTCCTACTGTAATGTGTTAATGTAATTTCTATATGAGTCACCTCAGTAGTTTGGGAATAGCCCCTGTTTCATCGGCCTAAAGCTCTTCAGGTTTTTAAGTGTTCATTATATTGGAGTGCAGTGTGCCTCCATTCACTTTGTGTTTGGGCCAGTTATCTAACCTGTTCTTTTCCATGAAGGCCCAGTAGGGTGGGTATTATATACTCCTGCATATATTATTTTCAATTTGCAAGTTGTGCCTTGAGAGGCCAGTAATGTTAACTTGATGTTGCCTTGAGTAGGCTTGGAAAACTGAGAGCCTGTTAGCTCTTGTTCAAGTTTACAATAGTAAAGAGTGCCTCTGGAAGGTTAGATATTTATATTTTGGAGAGCAAGTGCTTGTGAATTACTGGATTTCTGCCCTTGAATAATTTGTGCTCTTTTGTAAATTTGAGCTAGGAGTTCAGGAAATGTAAAGCAATGGGCTTGAAGCCCAGGATTTGTTAAGACCACTTATCTTGTCTTTTCCTAAACTTGTTTTAAGATTATCACTGTACCTGATGTTTCATTGTTATGAAAAATTGTTAAGTTTGAAGTTATGAAAATATAACCTTCAGTTTAAGTTTTAATTAATTTTGATATTGTAGTTAGACCCATTGAAGCCCGCACCTCCATTCATCACCTCTGCGTTCCACAGATAGCGCGGAACAATAACAATCAGCTTACAGCAATAAGTTCGGCATACGTAACAATATAAAATCAGATAAAATTCACATTTACTGTGTAGCAAAGCAGTAAAATCAGGAAGAGAAAGTTCTCTCTATTTCTCAGTACCACTTAGGGTAATTAAAAGTATGAAACGTTTCCTAGTTCAGGGTACTTTATGTGGTGTGATGAAAAATTCATTAAGGAATCGAAAGTTAATCCACAATGCGGAGAGAACTAATTAGTTATGTTAACTAAATTCTTCGAAATCCTTATTTCACGTGTTTTGATCTCTCATGAAGTCCCCCGCACCTCCTCAATAGTGGTTGCCCCTCTTAATCTTCTATACTAATATTATAAAGAAGAAAAATTTGTATGTTTGTAACGAATAGACTCAAAAACTCCTGAACCAATTTTAAAAATTACTTCACCTATAGAAAGCTACATTGCCAGTGGGCAACATGGGCTGTATTTTATTTTCAAAACAATTCGATAGGGGCGACGGGGGTAGATAAAAATATTAAAATAATAGGCTAATATAGGCGAAATCGAATTTGTCGTACAAGGACGAGACAAAACTCATTCCTTGACGCAAAGAACAAAACTCGGTAAACCCTTCGGGACCGGAAGCAATGTTTTAAGACCTTAAAACCAACCGTTATGAAGATATTGGAACCACACTACCCCTGCTCTAGGAATCGGATAAAGAAACGAACGGCCGTAACCATGGCAACGTCAGCTCCGGGATTCTACAGCAGAGAGATTATGCATGTACGTTTGGGCATAGCTGCCAACCAAAAGTGATCTGGAAAAAATAAACTGTTGTGTAGGACGCTCATAGCACTCCTTTGGGCGGGGATGGAAAGGGAGTGAAGTATAAAAATAATAGCCCCGGAGATCTCCGTAGTACAGCGACCAGCGGTTGCCGACGGGCCTCCATTTTTACGTACTGGCTTAGGTTTCAGCATTTTGCGGAGTCTGTTACCTATAATGTAAACTATTTTCTATCAAATCATGGAGTAGTAAGATCACTGATGTTATTAGTGCCGATATGTTGGTCCACTTTTACGATCATTGTACACATGGAAACAACCTATATACTGTACACATTGTCGAGACGGTGCGCCCATGACTTGAAAAGATTTCTCAAGGTTTATACTCGGATTCATTGTTTGATGTGCGACATGAGTGACAAGCCCTGAGAATTATAATTCTCGATAATTAGAGTAGTTTCGTTTATGCATGGCGTATTTCCTTGATCATTTGTAATAGTTACGAAATGTCCAATCAAACAAATACATTCACTAATATTTATATTTGTGGTACTATCTAGCGGAAGTATACTTACACTAAAGCAGCAGCTTTGTGAATGGAGCAGGTATATCTAGGCGGGAATGAAGGAAAACATGGTAGCAAAAGATCTTAGAGGTCGACGCTAAGTAGGAACTAATATTTAGAGGCTCCCATGAAGACAAGAAGAACAAGATACACTATAATTCCATGCATGACAAATGATTTCTACGTACTTAAGGAAATACACCAGTGATATAAATATCTAATGAAGTCAGGCACACCAATAGTATTAGTAACTGAAGCCAGTTTCTGATAACCCGTAGGAAGAACGGTTACTTCTGCTAGTATTGTTATATAATGGGTAGTTGGCTTTTCTGCGAACCGTTATGAAGACGAGTTGGGATTGAAATTCGTGTGTTATTTGAAATTAGTAGATAAAACAAACAATCAAGAATGTGAACTGCCTCTTCGTGGTCTTGGAGTTTTTAACCGTAACGTCTTATTCTGTTGGCTTACATTAAATCATCTACCTAGTAATTCACGCTAGTTACTACATAGTAGCCAATTTACTGCGTATATACTTTCATATTTAGATGGGAATCTTCTGTATGAGGAACTTCGGAAATCACATCCGGGCATCTAAGTCCATCCTCCCTACTTTCACCTGGCACAACGGCTACGCTCAAGATCATATGGGTCAATGGTGCTGTTCATAAGTAAATTGGGCACTTAATCTAAATATATTGAAATCAGGGTGCTTTAATGAGAGGAATACGGTATATTTATAAATAATAGAATGGATTGTTTCCAATTCCAAACATAAATTTAATAAGTGATCGAGTCACATCAAAAATATCTGTACACATGAGAAATAAAATATTGTTGTCTTCGTGGCAATTTTTACACATTATATGGGGAATGCCGTAAATGTCTCTTGTCAGTCTCTGTCACTTCAGAATATCATTCTGGCATTCCCAAATCGACTTACTAACACTGCACACATATACATTACACTTCCTAATCAATAGGGATCTATCCCTTTATCTAACTTTCGGTACCCTCAAGTATACGCTATATTATTACCTAACAACACATAAAGTATATGAAAGATGGCATTCTCGTGGGAGAAACAATATTATTTGACAATGTCGTAGTATAAGGACATGCCATGAAACACAGTTCCGCATATTTACCCAATCATGAAAATCATGACGTCGCTTGTCGCTTATAAATCTAGTTTTTCACATTAATTATACATCTCACTATCGCGTATAAGTATTTCTCAGGGGCAATAACTTATTTGAACATTTTACAAAGCAGACACCCGACGTTAGTATCCTGTATTTTACCATAAATCTACATACACTGATATAAAATATAAATATAAGCACATGTAGGAATGAAGCAATCATCTGTAAATACATCAACTAAAGATATATTTTTTTCGCACTTCAATGCCTTCTGAAACTCTGACCCCTTTCAAGTCTCTCGATGTCGATCCAAGGACGTCGATAACAATTGGGTATCGAACTATTTTACTTTGATTTCGAGGTGCTACCTGAAATCCCTAATTCGATCTCATTTGATTAAAAAATTTGGAGAATGTCTTCATCTGTCGTATCATGAAACATACAACGTTGATGGTAACAAGTTATTGGCATGAGACGTTTCAGTACCGTGCAAAAATGAGTGAAATATTTCTACGTGATTCTTGCGAGCATTTTGACAGTTATAACGGGCTAGCCTCGAAGACCCGGGCGGTTTACTTCCTGTCCTATATTATGAAAGCAATAAATCTCTAAGAAAGCCCGTCTTGTCAGCTGGGAGAATACTTTCACATAAATACGTAATTCTCTGTTCAATTCTCTCGTAATTCCCAGGCAAATAATCATTTATAGACCCCTTAATTTCCTTTTATCTTACTGCTTCGACCATATTCAGTATTGGTTCACTTCATCTTCATTATTATCATATTCACCATCTGTCAACTTAAACATTTTCACATATACCGTTTTGCCCTCCATTTCACACACGGGTACTTCAAATCCACTTTTTTACACATTGAGAAGATCCTAAATCGGCAGGTAGTCACTTAACATAACGCTCACTCGCGCAACTATCTGCGTCATTGTTCGCATGTCGAAATCATCTCTCCTTCTTCTAGTTGTCAGCATGCTTACGATTAAAAAGGAGGTAGCTGTACATAGGCATTAAAGTCGTGCAGCATTTGACTAATGCATATTTGAAAATTTGAGAAGTCCCAACTCAATTAATTGACTTGGAACGGATTATGAAGTCCTCTGAATTATCAACTCCACGCTTACGAATGCTTCACTCAAGCACAACACGCTATAGGGCCTTAGACACTAATTCATGAAAAAATGCACGGAATAAATTTGTGATTAACCCATAATCACAGAAGACAAAAAGAAATCAAACTAATAAGAAACTTTACCCCGTTGAAACACGCATATTGCTCACCTACACGTAATCACTAATATCAAAATGCATGCTGAAAAATAACATTTACAAAGTTAAGTTTTACGTATTAATGCGACACGTCTGATTTTCATGCTTTGGAATATCATGGGATGTACTTATCATTTGCTGTGTGTAACCATGCTGTCATCGAAGGATACCCATATGGATTTAGACCTCCATCACTGACGCCTCGTTAGCAGGTAATTCTAGGCTCATCTTCTTCGGGGTTGAATCCATGGTGTCTTGATCTGCAGTTTCCTACTGTTGGATGTTCTGTGTGGTCCTTGACTGAAATAATGCAGGCACATCGGCGCGTTCTGGTAGAATAGAATCCTGGGTTCGACGAGCACTTACACACATGTGAACAAGGGAGGAATTGGTTATTAAAGCACTGTCTATATGTCTTCGAATAACATGATATTTACAGATCCGCTCATAGACTCGAATGGACTACCCGAGTAGCGGTTGCAGTCTCTGAAGATCATTACTCGATTCCCTTGTGCTATAAAGCGACACAGTTATTGGCTTTATTTGTTCCTACGTGAGGGTCACTTATACGTTTATGGAACACTTCGTGGCTAGTCTAAAACGTTTACTTGTTAGGATAATCGTCTCCTACACTGCACGTGCCTTAATCCCGCTACAATAATTATTTGTATTCTATAGTCAATAACTCACTACGTCGTGACGATTACTGGAACATTGCCCGTTTTTCGAAGCCGGTCCGTGTGAGCCGTCACTAATATTGCCTGTCTGCATTCCCTTAATATAGATTGGGATTAGAATCACATAAATCCACACACCACAATTATTATTTCACGCAAAATAATGTGACTGTATTAAGAATGTGTATCAGTCTAACTAAGAGTAGATTACCGTCTAACACAATATCGAACACTGATTAACACTGGATAGCAATGATTAGCACTGGTTAGCAATGACCGAATGAGTAACACTGTTTAGCACACTGGATACTAGGCGAATGAGGTAACGAATGAGTAACTAAGGGCTGTCCTGGCATCATTTTATAGGAAATGAGAATCGCCGACGATGGATAGGGTAAGCTCCGCCCACAGGGCAAAAATCACTCCGCTAATACTGATCCCTCAGGGTCGTATAAATATTCATTTTGTAGATCTTGACTTCCTCCTTTCACTGATCTAGTTTCATGTAAATCGCATCGCTGATTCTCTGGTAATCTCACAAGCTTTCTCTTGGATTTTTTTTTGCTAGGGGCTTTACGTCGCACCGACACAGATAGGTCTTATGGCGACGACTCTTGGATTTCAACGCGGGAAGAAGTAGAGGCCGGAGCCTCTCATATTTCTGTCAAGAAAAGCGCTCCCGACAGATGGTTCCAATTGCGCACATCCGTCTAATGTGCGTCATTAATAAAGCGCTCGATAAGTAATACCTTCTCTTACATTAAAAAATATTGTAAATTATACTGATTTCAATGAGTGCTTACATGTAAATTTCTAATGCTTGTACCGAAATTTTATTATTATTATTATTATTATTATTATTATTATTATTATTATTAATATTAATATTATCATTTGACGCGTAGAATTTGTGAGTTGTATTCATGAATATACATGAAAATCGCTGAGAATATCCAGTTCTCAAGTTAGAACCCTGTAAAGTTAACTCCGCCTCCTGACCTAGGCAGTCTCTGAGTGTGGCGTCCTGTTTCCTTCTCGCTCGCACGATAGAAAGCGTAAAACTCAAGGTTTCGGTGTACTGAGAGTTATCTCCCTCGGTACGCGCCATTAGAGCTTCACCCTTCGAACTAGCGCAGCGCCACTCGTATCCCGAATCGTATATAAAATGCTTATTACAACAAAATATATCGTAGGATGATGCAAAAAACGGCATATATGTCTTGCTGGGCCTCATGACATGCCTATTAACATGGTACTGAACAGTTACAAAACATAATCCTTAAAATATAATGTTCAATTTCACTCAACTATTAGTTGCATTTGAGGATCCGCGTTATAGTGTCGGCCTCCAGCTCCCCAAATTGCGGGTTAAAACTCGGCAGAGGGAGTCGGTTTACTGAAGGGCGGAGAAGTCCATTCGGCACTCCTTTTCGTTCCCTTGAAACAATAATCACCGCCACCATTCCATGTTGCATGATGTCGGCATATAAATGATCTCTGGTGACACACTTGATGTTTACTCGACAAAATTAATTTACAACACAACCATAGATCACCCAACAGAATTCTAGTTTCGCTGCCATCTAGTAGAGTAAAACGACACGTCAAAATTGTCTAGCAGCCAGCCTATGTGGTTTCAATTCATGCTGCCTACGTACATTAGCTGATGCCATAGGATTAATTGTTGTTATTATTATTGTTATTATTGTTATTATTCCTGAACTAACCTAATTTCTTGGAAAACATGCGTTAAATGATTCTCATTGTTCTGTGAAGTGCATTACTTTCCCTCTAAGAAGTTGTTTAGTGTTAAGAACACGAAGGCGTAATATCATTATGATAAGAACTGATTAGTAAGAAACGACTAGAATGAATGTACGAGTCTTAGTGGTCAAGAAAGTAGCCCAGATAAGACCGAGCGCTTTCCACTGGCTTTAGCGCCCAATAAATTGAGTCGAGGTAGATTGCAATCTTACAACATACGTTCTTTTAGAAGGCTTACAAAGAACTTCTTTTTTTTTACCATGCGTCGAATGTTATCACTCCAAGTGTCTCCTATCTTGTCGTTCATCTTTTTTTCTTATAAATCTCTATCTATGACAGTTTATTAAGAGAGATCTGGTACACATTTTCAAATTTTTAGGAAAGGAAACAACCGCTACTATTTCATTTATTCATTATTTATCAACACCAGTTGTGATACCAGGCCGTTCCTGGGTATTGACATGGCGTCAAAAATCCAGGAGAAGGTTTGAATTTCATATATTATGTCTTTTAGATTAATGATAATTCAATCATTGTCATGTCGTTAACTTTTTGAATGGAATGTCTCTTCTGGTGCGTGTAATTAGAATTGTTATGACAATTTTAGGACAGGTACCACAGAAATGACCCCAGTTCACAGTCAAGCAACTGCTGCAAAACTGTTGGGAAGCCAGAACTATGGTGACTTTCAGTTAATTAGTCTTTCGTTTTGACTTATTTCACAGTCGCTACTCGTAAATTCTGACATAGTCTTTAATCTTAAGCTGTGGAATTCATTCCGAAATTCCTCACATTTTCAATCACCAAAACTATAATGGGTCTTATCAGTCGAGAACATCGCAACTGGCTTCTCACCAAAGCAACCGCATTTCAAATTACGATTGATGAATGAAGAATATTATTAGATTCTGGGTCTGTCATTACTATAATCATGGCATCAACTCTCGTGTGAAACTACAGCTCTGGCCCGTATTAACAGTCTCACATTAGACTTGTCTTGTTTATCTACTTCTGAGGCCTATTTCACATAGCATTGTCGCATTCAACCACTGTTACAGTCTACTGTTTAATGTCATGTTGGCACATATATGTTATGGTATTTCCGCCTTTAAATTGTTAAACAAACACTAACTACAGTGAGCCGAAGTGAAACTCATACACCACTGTAACTAGTATGTGTTTATGAACAGAAAGGTGGTCAGTAATTTATGTTCGCATTTTGTGTGTGGAACAATAAAGTACGTCTTGAATTATGAAGTCACCACAGGCTAGTTAAGGTATCCCTTAAACTTAGCAAGATATAATAGATCATTTTCTATATGTTGCTGGGGCACCTCACAATGAAACTCATACAGTCTTACATAGGCAGATAAAAAGGTAGTACAAATACTGTCTGTGTTTCGACTCCTTATTCAGCATGTTGTGGAGAGTTGTGAAGTACAGACAACTTCCGATGCTATCATGAGGAGTCAAAGAGGACAATCTTCAAAAGAAGAAAGAGAAGTGATGATTTTTCACCATGAGAGAGGAGGAGTCAGGAAACTGTACAGGGCGTTATAAATATATATAAAAGTACAGGCATCATTGAAAATAAGTACAAAGTGAGTGGGAGAAAAATGTTAAACCTCATGGACGAACATTGGATAGTAAGAAAAGTGAAGAAAAATCCAGCGATTAGTGCTTCAAAACTGGTTGTGATGGCTGGGAAACATACCAACAGCGGAGCACATCCAGAAACTATTCGACTTACTCTAAGGAAACATAACAGGCATGAACGAATATCTAGAGAAAACCATTTGTTAGGAAGATTAATAAGAAGAAACGGTTGAGCTTCGTTAAGAACTATATAGAGAAAGATTTTGACTTTTCGAAGACCGTTACTTTTGCAGGTGAAAGCAAATACAATCTCTTCGGATCAGATGGAAAGGTTAATGTCTGGAGGAAACGAAATGAGGAGTTGAAACCAAGCAATCTACATCCAAGTGTTAAACATGGCGGAGGTAGTGTAACTGTCTGGGGTTGCATGTCAGCTAGTGAACCAGGAGAGTTGATTTTATTGTTTGGGCCATGGATCAAGATGCGTATTTAAATATACTGAAGGAATATTTATGAACTAGTGCTCAAAAGCTTGGATACTTGGTCGATTTAAGTATTACCAAGATAACGACCCGAAACACAAAGCTCATAAAGTACGAATGTGGCTGCTATATAATTGCCCAAAAGTACTCCAGGCACCTCCACAGTCAACAAGCTTAAATGTGATAGAAAATTTAAGGCATTACTTTGAAGTAGGGATAAGAACACACCAGACTGTGAA
This sequence comes from Anabrus simplex, assembly GCF_040414725.1. NCBI lineage: Eukaryota > Metazoa > Arthropoda > Insecta > Orthoptera > Tettigoniidae > Anabrus > Anabrus simplex. Next base: position 191,280,674 of record NC_090267.1, on the reverse strand, counting down.
CAAAGATAATCTGAAAATGGCTTTACGTTAAGACTGGAAGAAAATAGATCCATCTTATTGCGAAAAGTTGATACAATCTATGCCTAACCTTTTAAGAGCCGTGAAAAATGCTAAAGGGTATGCTACAAAATATTCACCCTTAATAACATTGTGTTATTAAAGAGAGCGAGTTTTACTTTGATCTGTTTCATGCATGTTCAGAATAATGTAATCATTTTCTTTTTAAGTATAAGAAATAGGAGTTGATTTACTGTGTACCTTAGTAGAGAAATGTGAATTTGTTAAACCAGAACAAAGACTAAAATAAGGTAATAGGTACATATTCTTTTTGTAGAATCCAAATAAATAAGCTTTCTTCTTGTGTATGAGTTTCATTTTGACTCACTGTACAGTGTGTGGTCGATATGTTTGCATTGACTCTGTGAATTTCATCTTAATCTGTTTGTTTGTGATATCAGTATTTAAAGTGTACCTCTCTATTTAATTACGCTGGTCTGAGCGGCTCAGACGGCTCAACGGGCTATCTGAGCCCAAGTTGGTGTGTTCAGTCCGGTAGTATTTGAAGACGATCGTATAAGGATACCTAGTTTACCGATACGTAATAGAACTGCAACTTTTCCTATACCTTGGCATTTCCTGAAGTCGTAAAGGAATTTACTGCGACGGAACGCGTTATTATTATTATTATTATTATTATTATTATTATTATTATTATTATTATTATTATTATTATTATTATTATTATTATTATTATTATTATTATTATTACTTGTGAGGTGTGGCTACATTTGCTTGATGACAGATTTTGTAAAAATTATGGGTAAGAGGTGTGGCTTGACACCTTGCAGGTAGTAAAATTTATTGTTCAAATCGAGAGTTATTTCAAAGAGTGAAGATTTCTGAAACGTCACTTTGGTGAACCAAGGTCATAATTGATTCAGACTTTAAGGTAGTCTCTGAAAGAATGAGAATCCCGTGGCGTAATAGCTCATTACTTTCCTGGTCTGCTAAGATGACTGCTGCCTAAGAACAGGCCTATATAAGTGGCTGATAGCAGGCAACACTGCCCTCAGGCTGCTCAGGGCAAGCTCAGGGCGCAGCCCCTCCCTCTCCGCCAAGCGAATGCAAGGTCCGCAACTCTACATGACCGGCAAATCCGAAAAAAGTATCGTCTGCAAGAATTCTCGACTTCAACCAAAACTTTTCAAAAGAAAGGTTTCCGCGGTTACATAGACTGGCTGCCAAAATCTTAAGTACGACTGGTACTACGAGCCTGTGGAATAACCATTTTTCTAGAGTGAAATTATGTACAAGGTAGATCCATTCTTCCATGCCAGGCGTTCATCTCAGAAACTTCCAAAGATAATAGAAAACTGATCGAAGAAGAGAGATAACAGACGTCTCGAAACCACTTACAAGGGAACATCCACAATGGTGAAGTCGCCGATCGCGATGAAACTTAGCAAACACATTGAGGTACATGTAAAAACAATGCCAGCATAAATTTTAGGCGCCAACATTCATTAGTGCGTTAACTAAGGGGCCTAAAAGTTGCGACATTTCAAGTTCCGCGCGAACAGAGATGAATTCCTCCTAACCAATGCTTAGCCGGAACACTGCTTTGTGCCACACCTCTGCTCCTCCTCCCCTCCACCCCGCCTGGTTCAGCACCATTCGTTTCCCTCTCCCCGCGCTGCCGACTGCTTAGCTGTCGAACAGAACCTGTGCTACACTGCGTACGCTATCAGCCTTCCTCATAGCTCTCGCTTGGAATTTCCACATTGTATAGGCAGTTTACATTTTATGAAATATTTATGAAAACGTTTGCGACGAGTCCTTAAGGGCAATGTCACTCTAAATGACACTACCGACAGCTTCAAGGTGTTTCAGACGTAAATAATAATTTAAGCCTAGGACGCGGTACCTTATACCACGTTTGTCCACGCCCGATGGTGCTTAACTCGGGGTTGTACCCACGAATTGACAACCCACCGGAATTAGCAGGAATGAAAATATAACATTTGCATAAAATATTAGTAAATACGTTCAGGTTATTTATTATCATTATGTGTGAAACGGAACGTGATTTAAAGGATTTCAATAATTATAGTACGTAAAGAAGCAAAATATAGCGCCGGTCTCGTTCCACAGCCAAGCAGCCGGCAAGCGCGAGGAGAAGGGAGGGGAACGTGCCGGGGAGAACCTCTTGGAGGGTAAAACGCGGTGCAGAGGGTGTGTCTCCAGACGGAAAGTGTATGTGCCGGCTTAGCATTGGCCAGCAGGTATTCATCGCTGATCGCGCGGAACTAGAAATGTCGCAACTTTTAGGCCCCTTAGGTAACGTGCTAATGAATGTTGGCGCCTAAAATTGATGCTGGCATTGTTTTTACATGTACCTCAATGTGTTTTCTAAGTTTCATCGCGATCGGCGACTTCACCATTGTGGATGTTCCCTTGTTAGAATACGTGTGACATTAGATTAGTATTTAAATTCCATTCCGTTTTGCGGTTCATTTATTCTTTCGGGCTGTAACAGATCCATAAGACTTATTAAGTAAACTTTCATCTTATTTCAAAATACTCAATGCATAGTAGAATGTTAATTCCTTTTTTCTTGACGCGAGTTCTTCATTGATTTAGACCTGAATAAATTGTCATGACCTTACGATCCAATATTCTAATTTATAAACATAACTTCCATATATATATTTGTTGTGTTATATCACAACTTACGTTGTAAACATACGTCCTGGAAATTATTTTTACGGAATGCTCAGGAATGAAGCAGTTGTTCGACTGCACCGCCTCCTGGCGATTGGCGATATTCGGCGTGAAGATCATGTCCAGTGTTACCTCCGTGCATTTAGCATGTGTTAACTTGCGTGGTGTGACCTACACGGCAAGCATAGTCCACTGCTTCCCGTAGCTGTTTCCCTAGGGCAGCCCAGTCGTGCGGATCTGGGCCAGATTTTCTACAGATAGTGGGTGTTGCGTGATCAGCGTAAGACGTCCTCATCTATTGCTAGGCTTTCTTGACCGGATCCGCTCCCTCTCGTACGAGGTAGCTCCTTAGTTGGTCTCAGCAGGATAAGTGAACGCCATTCCAGTCCTCAGTCCAGAATATTACAATCCTTCGACTGCCTAGGAATCGAACCCAGATCTTCCATTTAAAAGGTAGGCACGCTACCCTTACACTCTGGAACTAGCCAAAGAATAGGCTTGACTAAAATCAATATTCACACCAATATCGTAGTGAAGTCTAATGGCGAGAGGCGGGCTGCGTAGCTCAGGTGGTAGAGCGCTGGGCTTCTGAGCCCAATTTGGTACTTTCGATCCTGGCTCAGTCCAGTGGTATTTGAAGGTGCTCAGGATTGTGTCGGTAGAATTAATGGCACGTAAAAGAAGTCCTGCGGGACAAAATTCCGGTATCTTGGTGTCTCCTAAAGCCGTAACAACGTAGTTAGTGTGACCTAAAACCACTAACATTAAAACTATTATTATTATTATTATTATTATTATTATTATTATTATTATTATTATTATTATTATTATTATTATTATTATTATTATTATTATCTGATGGCGTGGCATAGTAAAAGATTGTTTGCGTGGAGGCTATATTGCAGACGAAAAAGTAAAAAATAAGATGCTCTACAGAAGCAAGTACCCCATTCAAGCCCAAATTAATTATAGGCCTACTATATTTTTGAGATTTAGAGAAATTTTTCGGTATGACGAAAATACGAAAATATAAATAATTTTGTAAAATTAAATTCGTAGTTTAGGCGATGCTATTAGCCGTTTTGGAATGGGGTGCTTCACACTGTTGATACAGATATGTTTTATGCCAAACATAGGAATGTAAATTTTGAGGCTACCATTGTTCATGTTAGGTAGGACAAACAGTTTTTCTATTAAAGATTTTACAATATTAATTAGAACAGGAAACGAATTTTACCGAAGTATAACTACATGTGTGCTCGTGTTGGTGTGGAAGATATAGCAGTATATTTTGAAGGCAGCAACAGTTAGTGAGTTGAATGTGAATACATTTCATCTCGTCTTCTGGTATGGGCTAGAGTAATTTTGTTACTTTCATTGATCTGTCTTTGTCTTGTCCTTGGCTTTGACAATATGAAAGTGACTGAGGTATGAGTGATACTAGTAATGCCATTCCATCTGCAGCCAGTCCCTGTTATGAATGGTGTGAAAATATTGCTCATAGGGTCGGTTGGTGCATGCATTTCAATGGGCTTGGCAGACTGATATTTAATAGCAACCTCTGGTTCGGTGAGGAAAGCAACGGGAAACTACCTCACTCCTCATTTCCCTAGTACGCCTCTTCAGTGATGCCTAGGCGATTTATGACAGCTGATGGCAGAGCTGTTGAGGATCCAACCAGCCTTAGGGCTGAAGACTAAACATACATACAGAGATTATTTTTAACAATGCAATCACATTTCTAGTCACAAGTAGCACCAGAAAATCTCATTTTATACGATTCAGGAATAAGCTCACCAGCTGAGATCTTTAAATTATTTTTAAAGTAGAACCACTTTTGGGTCATATGGCGGAAATGCTCCAAAACTACAATATCCCAATGTGCTCGTAAATCGGAACTCATTCAGTACACGTTTGTTCTAACAACAGTACAGCAGAAGCCCGTTAGAACCTGGTCTATTCAGACGGCCAAAATTTCGGAATATTCGATAAGATTAGCAAAACTTTTGTGCATTTCATAGCACATTCTACTTTAGAGAAGGAGAGCTCTTTTACATAGAGCGAATTTCGTCGACGAAACTAAAATCTGTAATTCTAAAATGATCCGTAACTGAAAATTATTAGAGAATACTATAGAATAAATGTCTTAGAAATTAATGAAAATAATTCTGTCAATGAAATCCTCTTAAATTTGAAACATTCATCGTGGATTGAAAGCAATTATTTGTAATGGTGAGTTTAATATAGACATTTTATATATTTAATCAATCCAGATTAACCGGACATTCGGACGAACGGGGTTCTACTGTGTTTGGAATGTAGTTTTACCCGTCAGAACGAGTAATCACTGAATGGGAAGCCAATATTTATTTTTCCAAACACTCAGGAGATCGTAATTGTGTGAGGTGAGTGTAATAACTAGACAAAACAATGAACGACGAAGACAAATCCGTTATTTCTCCAAAATATTTTCAATTAACCCAATAATTGTCCACCTCCATATAGTGACGGTTAGCGACATTAGCTGCCTTCCTCAGAGGCTCAGGTTCGATTCCCGATACTGAAAGCGATTGGTATGTGTTTAGAATTATACATGCATCTTATCTCGATTGGAGGTGCTTGAAAAGTGATGTATCATCGCAATGAATACGAGGACACAAAATTTTGTCCGGATTCATGGGAGAATTTTCAGTGCACTGGCCTTCCGTCCTCAGGTTGGATGCTTTGCCCGGGAGGCGGTGGGGGGGGGAGGCGGATATTTGTGCTATTCCCAACAATCCTGCAACATCCATACCACACACAATAATAATCTCCACTACAATATGCATGTTGTAAACGGATATAACGAGAATTATGTCCTTGTTACGAGGGGCCCCGGTTTCGAATTCCGGCCGATTTGGGGACCTCGACATCCATTGATTAATTCCTCTGGCTCAGGGGCTGGATGTGTGTATCGTCTTGAATCTTAAAATTATCACAGTTAGAGCTCCATCCTCACTGATGCACAGATCCCTTATATACTTGCACCAGGCTTCCCGGGAGGCCATATCCGTTAAAGTAATGTCTACAAATTATGGATTTCTTGCATTTATGTAGGCCTCAAAATGTAACGTACTTCATATCACTTTCAGATCAGTACAAAACCATTTTAGACTTAAAAATATGTAGCAACACACTCATACTTTCCTGAAAATTAATCTGAATAGAGTTACGAAATTACTAGCCTAAAACTTATTACACTGCTAAGGGTTAATGGGAGTGTGTAAAAATAATGTTATGTTTGTTCAACATTGACAGATAAAACATTTCAACTTCCCTCAATTAGGCAAGTTGCTCTCTTTGAAATGTGTAGGTCTATCACTGGTCTGCATTATTGTGATGCACGATTAGTGACCAAGTGGGTGTGGGGACGAGAGGTATTGTCTTGGCAAACATTCATTTGGAAACTGTATCTCAAATTAGTATTAACATCCTCATCATATCGGGGATTACAAGTGTTAGGCTTGCAGGGAATGCCGCCAACAGGATGCTTTGCTGTGACAAGTGAGTTCTCTTGCAGCTCGACGACCACTAAGTACGCGTGACAGCTAATTTCCAGCATCTAGAACCCACCTCGCCGAGACCACATGCACTCCCGGACCTCAAATGGAACACGCTACGAAAGGAACACTCTACCTGCAAAGGAAAAGAAATGAAGTTTTTGGTGGATATTCTGAAGAACATTGTGCTTTATCTTCCACATTAATTATTCTTTAATACAATCAAGATTATATACATCATTATTATTGTGTTAAATATTTCAAAATATTACTACTACTGACAAAATATTCAGTCCATGAAAGACCTTTGTCTTCCGAGACTGCTGTAGCCCAACCAGGTGGCTTGCGAATACTGGAGCCGAACTGCTTGGCTTGCGTGATTGGATCTGCTGCCTTTTACAACAGAGAGCTTATCACTTGGCCTCTCATGGCTATGGCAACCCTGTTTCAGTGTCTGGACTATCCGGGAAATGATACCGGGGTCTCCTGGTGATAGTCAAAGACTCTGCCCGTATTATCATTATTATTATTATTATTATTATTATTATTATTATTATTATTATTATTATTAATGTAGTGCAAAATATTTCACCACATAATTTAATAGATTACATGTGATTAAATGACTTGTATGCTGTGTTGAATGGCTGGAGTACGGTTCACAGAGACATTACGTGCTTGTCTGACATCAACCCGATGTGGAGGGATTTTTGCACTGCTACCTCTTTCTATGTTGGTCGGTAGTGTGATATTGCAGTTAAGATATTAAGTGCATTAAGACAAATACATGCACCCAGCCGCATAGCCAGAGTTGGCTAAATAGTCGCCATAAGACCTATCTGTGTCGGTGCGACGTAAAGCAACTAGCAAAGAAAAAAAAAAAAAAAAGAGAGTTGGCTAAAATTCCCGGTACGGACGGAAGTCGAATCCAGCTCCTTCTGAACCTTTACCATTCAACTAAAGACCCGTACAATAATAATAAGAATAAGAATAACAAGAAGAAGAAGTATTGCAACATAACGACATATCTAAATTGTTGTACAATAATTGTAAAGATATCATATACAGTAGATATGTGTTTCGAATTTGACACTGTTGCTTCTGTGTTAATATTCAAGAGAGTATGTCTGTTTCTAAATGTTGCTTAACTTATATACTTGCCTCTCGCAAAAGTTTGTAAATCTTATTCCTTTTTCCTAACGCCTGGCGACTCTCCGACGATCCCAAGCCACTTAATGATGGATAACAGCCCGAGAACTTTAAAGAACGATGTGAGCAAATGGTCTTTGAGGCCGTGACAAGAAAGCGTAATAAGAGCATGCATGCTGCAGGACCCTGTTGAACATGGAGTGGAGTAGCACTTGCCCAATGCGGGCTCTAATGCAGTAACCCAACTTCATTTATCTTCTGGGTGACATTCATGGATGTTTGAGGGAAAGATACTTCTCAGGGGAGACTCCATTCCATCGATCGATAAACTCTTTCAATATTGCACCATTAGTCACGGTGTTGATGTTCATGCAATCCTGGTTTACGATCTACAGATGATAGCTTTCCTTCGTAAAGTAGTGTAACAAAATATTTCATCACATAATTGAATAGAATTACGTGTTCTGACACGTGGATTAAAGGACTCGTATGTTGTGTTGAATGGCTGTAATACGGGTCAATGAGAATTTCTAAGACCGTACTTAGTTTTTATGACCTGATCTCTTCCCGCTTCGACTCTAAATGAAAACTGAGATCAAGACTTTAGTCAAGTCCAAAGCGCACATTCCAATCATCTATAAAGTCCAACCACTAAGTGTGGGTACCTTGAGCTTGAATTTGGTTTACTGTGATTGTTTACAACATTCTTCCGGAGATTATTTACATAATAAATTACAAAGATCCTAAATATTTTGTAAGTTTCGAGATCGACTGAGTGGCATAGTTGACTGAGGTCCTCATCTTCCCTAATCAAGGTTTCAGGATTGAACCTCAGCGCAATCGACTGGCATTTAAGGGTACTTAAATACTAGACATCGTGTTACTGAGACGTTAATGAACGTCTACTAAGGCACAGTTGCGACACTGCAGCATGTACCAAAATCTATTGCATTTGAAGTCACACTGAAAAAAAGTAAACAAGCTTGTAGTTTATGTGACTGTCAATATCGGGATGACAGCCACATTGCACGTGGAATCTGATCCCTAGGAAAGTGATATTTCATTTCACATGCCTTGACAAGGATTCGAACTGCGACCGCCTTTGTGAGAAACCGGTGATTATCTATCACGCCCCAGAATGTCATTCCGTCAAAACTAATTACAACATCAATAAGTCAGATTTGTATGGGGTGCAACGTATGGAAATATCCTTCGAAAGTTTACTTTTGATTATTATAAGTTTAACATAATATTAACTTCACTTTATATTACGCTGTTCTTTGCAGTCCTTTCTAGATGAATTTGTTGTTGTTGTTTGATATTAATTCCGTATCTACGCTACAGATCTCGACAACTATCAGAAAGTTTGTGATGTGCCACTACAGAACAATGCTACAGAGTGCAACATACATGTAATAACTTAACTGATCATGATTTTCAAGGGTTTCTGTGGATATATCTCAAGTATGAACAGACGTAACGTTTTAATCTTATTGTTGATAAGTACGTTAATTAAAACAATCTTGTCATTCGTTGCCAGCTCGTGAAGGGCTGTTTCATACTCCGGATACGCCCGGCGCCCCCATCACTCTGGTAATTACGACATTGTAGACTGGCAGCATCGCTACAAGAGATCTGGAGAACGCGTTCCCATTCACGACGTCATGCCATTCCAGGATTATCGTACTAATTGCCTGTCTCTCATGGTACAGGAATAAAAAGAGTTTCTTTCTACATTTTGTATCGAGCTTCTCACAATAACATGGTATTCAGAGTCATTCACAATATTTGAAATTGAACATTTTATTCGTGTTCAGTCTGACCGTTGGTAAGCTTCCTGAATATCTTTATATAAGAAAGTAACTTCACGAAATGGTTTTATGTGAAAAGTACCTAGTTCTTCTCACCTTCATAGTCAAACTGTAAAGGTCACTGTTTTGATCGTCTGAGATGTTGCACTGTTTTAAAAGGAAGGATGATAATGAGCACCATCTATTAAGTCTAATTAGAAAGAGATGAATGAAGTTTCAAAGTCACGAAGTGTATGGAAGTGAAATAATCCCCCAGGCTTCGCCAATTTATACAATCGGGGTCAGAAGAGAATGAAAAAGGAAAATGAAAACTTTCAACCTGTTTTCCAGTCATTGACCGGGTCAGGGATGTAATGAATGAATCATATATAGGCTATTAGTACAATGGGGTCGCCACTCCAAAAGTGATTTACTACTGAGTGATAGATGCTATGAAATGAGAATGCAGAGTGTTGCTGGAATGAAAGATGACAGGGCAAACCGGAGTATCCTGAGAAAAACCTGTCCAACCTCCGCTTTGTCCAGCACAAACCTCACATGGAGTGACCGGGATTTGAATCACGGTATCCAGCGGTGAGAGGCCGTCTGAGCCACGGATGCTCCCTCAGGAAAAAAAGTTAAAAATGTTGTGATGGTGAGTATAGTTTTAAGGGGAAGGACATGTAGATAACCATTCATTATTAATTTGTATTCTGAAGAGAAAATAGAGTGACCCTTCTAAGATTGAAAGTAATTGAAAAATGACTCCCCTAACCTCGTAAACCTAATACCGTCGTGGTCGGAGAAGAATAAGATTTTATCAAGAGAGGTTGGATGGGAAAGACGAAAGTGATGAATCTGGCACTGATCTGTGAAAAGAAATTCAGACACTGCTGGGGTCCACGAGGTCACTACCGCACTCTCCAAAGTTGATATAATCTGCGAGTAAACCCTTTTAACCATCTCCTACGACAGTCATGCTATACCATGGACGTATTCTAAGTTCGCAATTTCGGGTTGTTAAGAGGTTCGAAAACTACCATGTCTATGGTCCTCTACTGGACCATTACTACTCTTTCTGAATTAAAAATGTTCGTGGAAATGTTCCTGAAAATATTTGTGAAGGAATCTTAACAATAATAATGCCATTTGTTTTATACCCCGGTAACTACTTTTGTTGTTTTCGGAGACGTCTAGTTCTCGGAATTTAGTCCCACAGGAGTTATTTTACGTGCCAGTAAATCTACGGTCACGAGGCTGACGTATTTCAGCACCTTTAAATACCAGCGGACTGAGCCATGATCGTACCTGCCATGTTGGGGTCAGATGTCCAGAGCCTCAGCCGTCTGAGCCACTCAGCCCGGCTATGTGAAGGTATCTAATCCAATTCTAGGTCCAGGTACGCTATGACACATTGAACTGTGACGTAAGATTTCACACAATAACACGCAGCAGAGAATCGTATCTTGACCAGCTCTTTGGGTGAATAGTTATACTTGGCTTAGGTTCGATTCCGGCTGGGTTGGAGATTTGAAGTGTGTATGGTTAATCCCTCTGGAAAGGGAACTGGACGTTTTCATTTGTCTTAATACACATCTTCCTTTACTCATAACACATCACACTACAAACCATGAAACATGCGATAGGTCGCATATCCCTACGCATTGAGTTGGCGTCAGGATTGGCATTCGACCTTAAATCTGGGCTAAATCCACATTAGTGTGGAACCCACACAATTAAGAAAAAGGCGTGGAGGAATAATAATAATAATAATAAATAATAATAATAATAATAATAATAATAATAATAATAATAATAATAATAATAATAGGAAGATTACGAAGAATAAGGAAAACTGAAGAAGAAGAAGATGATGAAGAAGGTAATCTTGTTAGATTCGTATGTTAAACAGGAAGTTACAAATGAGTGAAACCTTCTTCTTATTCTTCTTCTTGCATGTGCTCGAACTTCTGACAGGAGGTAGGCCCTACAGCTATTGAATTGTTCTTATTCCTGTCCTTGCTTTGATGTGGTTGAGACAGGTCATTCGCCTACTGTCTCTTCCCATTTGTCCGAGGATTTTGCCCTTTAGTATGAGTTGTAGAAACTTGTATTTCTCACCTGGCAACACATGATCCAAGTAGGCAATCTTCCTGCTTTTAATGACTGCTAGTAATTGTCATTTACTGTTCGCTCCTCTCAAATTGTTTCTGTGGGACGTGTTGGATCCAAAGACATTCATCATTTTTTTCTATGCAACCATATTTCCAAAGCTTCCAGCGCTAATTTGTGGTCTGCTTTAGAATCCAATATCAAACCCCATAAAGCAATACGGTCAAATGTAACATATTACCTTTTGCTGTCCTACTTTTAGGGCAGTGCTCTGTTTTCTTGAAAACGACTCTGGCTGTTTCAATACGTGTCTTAATTTCAAGAACGGAGTCAAAGTTATCTGTTGCCCAGCAACCGAGTTATCTTGTTGGATCGGTTCTACGTTGAGCTTTAAGGAACAAGTTTCATTCTTAGCCTCGCCAAAAGTCATTAATTTTGTTTTGTGGATTTTAATGTTAAAATCCATATCTTCTCCTACGGCACTGCGTTTAGTTTCTTATGAAATAGCTCTTAGCTGTCAATGTCTTCCGCAGGAATCAGTGTCACCTCGTTACCCATCAACCTTTATTCCTACTCTCACATCTTCTAATCTTCTCTTAAATATTGCATGTGAGTAGAAATTAAACAGCAAACGGGAGAGTACGCAACTTATCTTGACTCTCACGAATTTTTACGGGATATGTCAGAACGTCGTCCATATTCACCAAAGCCTTCAGCATTTAACGGAGATTTTCAATCGCTCTTACGGCTTTGCAATCAATTCCAGTGTGATGTAATAACTTGATGAGTTAATTATGTTTGGTATTATCAAATATCTTTCATAATCTATGAAACTATCATATACAGCATATCTTTTTGTTGTTCCCAGCATTCTTTTAAAAGGACCTTCAACCAGAGAGAGCCTCTTGAGTACAAAATCAATTTCTGATCCATTACATTGCTTCGTGCTGACTCTTATCATTTTATTGTTCGAAATCACCAGATTTTCCGATTTCCTTTTCCGATCTAGATGATATTAGGTTTGAGAAATCTACGAAACTATTTCTTTCTAATATTTTATAGTTCCTCCATTCATGATAATGAATTTGCTGTAGATTACTAAATGGTTTATTAACATTCACAAATCTTCGTAGTGTAATCATCTGTGAAGCTTCACTGTGTCGATATCCATGATTAAAACGGTGGTGCTACTAGTGAGTAGCAGGTTTGTTGTTTATTCACATTTGCCCTAATAATGTATCACAACAGCAACCTATTTATAAGTCATGAGGTGATATCCCCTTCCTATTTTCAAACATTTCTTCTTCTGTCTTTTCAATAGACCTATAAGAACACATGATTCCAAATTAATGTCAGAGGAGACGATAGCCCCAATGCTAGTTCCATAAAACATCAATTATTTTCATCACCATCATCATCAATTGGGCTTAATAATAATAATGAAAAAAAGGAAATGGCGCATGGCTTTAGTGCCGGGGGTGTCCGAGGACAAGTTCGGCTCTCCAGATGCAGGTCTTTTGATTTGACTCCCGTAGGCGACCTGCGCGTCGTGATGAGGATGAGATGATGATGAAGACGACACATACACCCAGCCCCCGTGCCAGCGAAATTAACAAATTAAGGTTAAAATTCCCGACCCTGCCGGGAATCGAATCCGGGACCCCTGTGACCAAAGGCAAGCACGCTAACCGTTTATCCATCGAGCCGGACATAATAATAATGATGACAATAATAATAATAATAATAATTTCGTGTGGCTATTGCTGACCTAGTGCAACCGTTGTACTGCATCTGCCATATATAGAAAATTGCGTGTTATTTTAGTAGAGGATAAGTTTGTGAGTGGTGTGTGACTTGCAGTGATGTTGGGGAGAAATACATCACCCAGTCTCCGAGACGGGGTAATCCACCATTTGTGCTTAAAATCTCCGATGCGGCCGGGAATGAAACCCTGCGCCCTCTGAACCGAAGGCGACTACCCTGACCATTCATCCAAGAAGTCGCGCAGGGGCTCAGTTACAATATATTTTTCAAACTAGTAAGATGTATCAGAAACTTCATAATAGCAAGGAACGCTCCCAAAGTTGATGATGATGATGCTTGTTGTTTAAAGGGGCCTAACATCGAGGTCATCGTCCCCTCCCAAAGTTGCTTGGAGTTGTTGTTATAATAGTGAATAATGACAGAAAATGTAGCCGACAGCCGTTTTCATTGTACTGTTAGCTGCCCATAGCGGCAAGTTTACATTAAGGTAATTTAATGAAGGATTCATGGTTACAGTTCATCTCCTCGTGGAACATAACCTGTTTCGACCTCGATGTGTACATGTTTCATGTTAAAAATCTGGCGAACTGATCAAGAATATTCTTAAACAATGGCAGTATACTATTTCCCAATGTTGAAACTGCTGCTGGTTCGTGATTCATTTTAAATTCATTAATAAAGTGTATTTGCAGTTCCAGTTATACACTCTGAAATTAAAACCATTCCACCTGGTGTAGCTTCGCATTTTCGACTTTTAAATATACGACGGTAAATGAATAAGTATAAAATTACCAGTTTTTGCCCAGAAAAAAGGAACAAACTCGATCCAACTTATTTACCGGTATACGATAGTTTGAGTTTACACTGGCAGGTCGTGTACAGGTGCACATATCAGTACACTACTGTACTGTTCCCGTCTGAAATACAGTCTACCGGCTCCAATCGGAGAGCTGCGTGTTCGGTTCTTAAAAAATTGATCGGGCTAAAATAAATTAAAAATCTCAGGATTAAATAAATACCATGGGTATATGAACGGGAAACAGTATCATATTTCCGAAATAAAATACAAAATAAAGGGGTAAGATGGATTTATTGACTAATAAACTTTATTGAAATTCAAGATAAACAAAAAAATGGAAAATAATTAAAATATGGCTCAAATAAATGCCAAAAAAATTAATATGTGCCGGGCACATAATTAACATAAATTACACCAATTTACAAAGGACGGGCAATGCCCCGTTTAAAAATGAAAACATTTACAAAATAAACGCAACGACATGGGGAAGAAATTCACACTTCGCTTCGACTTACGCAGCTAATTCATTTTAACGCATCCTGACGGATATCATTCAAATTATAATTACAGGACATACCGCGACAGAATAAGATTATGCTAAATCCGATCCATAATAAAACTATATGTACATCACTTATCATCAAATCAATATTTCAGGGACCTTAGCTTACATCTACACTGAATTTACTTAACAGACTGTTCTGTTATAAATTGGATGGCTTAAAAGCCTACTTCCCAATAACATGAGTTCCGGACTCATATTTTAAAGCAAGTATATATCAACGCTGACAATGACATAATCAATAACAATCCAAGTAACACAAATTAATACAAAATACACTCTCGGAGAAACCTGTAAAGACATGCAATAAAAAAATAATATAATCTGTGTATTCAATATCTGAAATATAAACAATAAGATACTAGACTCCTTCATATAAAAAGAAAACCGAACTCCAGGCTTAGCTATCCGTCTGTTGATCTTTCACTTAGCACGCTGTAATATAAATCACGGAACACTTCTAATGCTCCAGCTATGAAACATCTTACTTCGCCAGAAAAGACTCTAACTAATTGGATTGGTAATTCTTGCCTGAGAAATTCTAATATATTTGAAAACATAAATTACGCTGCCATTCACTTCTCTGTTCATTTAATTAACACAAGGCCTCGAACTCAAACTAAGGTACCAATACACATTCCTATGGCCTTAACTACATATTCCAATATAACACGGCTTGCATATATGATACTCAACACATCTGGCCTAACACTTTGGGGTCCGTGAGTTCGATTCTCACAATCATGATGGACACTTGAGGCAAATCAAACCTCTCTCTTTTCATGCAGCTGACACCATTATATCTTTCTGATATTCATTTCCAGGCACGTCCGTCCTGTAATAACACACATTGTAATCTCAGTATCAGGCTAATCTTGCCTTTTTCTCGTAAATACATAACTCAATACCAATTAGCTAGTTCTATCTGCGGATCTAGAAGATATTAGTTCGACGGTGCACTTTTACGTTGGTCATCACTGCCAAGCACTCCTATAAACGTGCTACATGCAGGGAAAAAATACCTTACTAAATTATATTCCTAGACCAATCTTTAGGCTATGTAGCCTTCATACTAAAAGAGTCTACATCTTGTACCAAAATGGAATACACAGTTACCTTTAGACATATATATCCTCATCTACACCTAATCATTTCCCTCTTTCCCATCTTATAAAAAGGAAATAAAGTAATATATAAAAATCAGGGTTCCAAACATGCATTTCCCTGAAACATGACACTAATCTATAAAAATACAACATAGCTCAGTCACAACAAGACTGATATTTACATTTACATTACACTGGGATCGAATTAGCCTAATTCCTTCTATCTAAGCATGCCTATGATTAAAATGAACTTAACTGGTGGCGTCTCAGTTTCTTCATGATTCCAGGCCACATCGTCCAGCAAATTACGCCATTATTGCACCAAACTGCATGGCGTTATCAAACACTCTGCAAGTCTTTTCTTCTCTCTTCATCATGTAGTAATAGTGCTTCGCACACACCATTTAATTGCACCTATACGATGACGACGGTTCGTACAAGTTCTTCGCGAAACCGAACGCGTACCGAACACGGTATTTGCACAAACCGTATGCAAATTACGCATACACGGGTACGGAAATATCGACAGTAACTATCGTTTTTATTGTTATTATCCCGTGTCACCACCGCTGTTTGACATCCGTGATACGTGATATTATTTATATAGCAAAGGTAATTGCTCTGTTAATTGTAACGGACTCTTCACCTCACCGGCAACTACTGTTATCAACCTCGCCACGCACATAACCTTTTTCTACAATTAATATGGACTTACCTTCATCTGGATACACACCGCATTTTCTCTTCAACTGGAATTTACATACTTATGTGGATTTGCACACATCATACCTTGCACGAACTCTGCCTTATCCACCTTTCCGACCGACGATAAACTAACCTCCCTTTCGCTGCCTGACGTCATGTGACATCGTCCGCTTTGTCACGCATGCTCCACTAACTTCTGGAATATTCCAGACATATGTCTCATTATTCCACACTATAAATACCCGGCCTTCCTCTGAATGTGTTGAGATGGACTTTGGCCTGTGTGGAGGGAGGAACCTTTAACATCATCTCCGTCTCTAGCTACATGTGCCCTGGACTCTCCATTTTTGGGCAGAACTACTTGGTTCAAGATGAGGTATGACAAACTAAAAATGTCCTTATTGTAAATAATGCTGTGTTGCATTTGGAGCTATTTTATTTGCAAATTTTGACTGGGAGCAGTGCATTTCCAGGCCGAGATTTTACTTGCATTTTCAATTTCAAGCCTCTATTGACTATCCAGTGACTGTTTGCTTTCAAAATGTGCGTGTGGTATATCCGCAACTCTGCGACTCCTATACACACTTGTGGTTAATGCTTCACCATGTATGTTTTGGTACACTTGGAGACTGTTTCATTATTGTATACAGTGACTTAAGCCAGTAGGACAATCTTTATTTGTGCCTATTTCGGGTGTTAATTGAAGAGGTGGCAACTTTCACATGACATTAGACTTTGCTTAGTAGACTTCATGTTGGTATATTTCAATCTGGTAACTGCGAACATTCTTTCTTATTCTCGTTGTTCAACATTTTTCTTTAAACTGTATTCATCCCCTTTTCGTCCATCCCTTTCCTCTCCTGGCCCCTTTTCTTATTTGCTTTCATTTTCTTGAATATATTTACTCTTGATGTAACTATTTGTATTAATTCTGGTTGGGAAAATTCCGTATTCGTACTGACTTCTATTCTTCTAATATTGTAAGAGTTTGATTTGATTTTTCTAATATATGTATATTTCCAAATTTTGTCTTGGTTTCTCTTCTATTTTCACCTGTCCCTTATTTCTCCTGCCATTTTCTTTTAGTTTTTTTTGAATATTATCTAGCATCGTTTCCACTGCGCTATCTGTGTTTATTCTGGAATGTTTATTTGAAGAACTCTTTTTACCACGGCCTCAATTCTCAATTTGGCATTTTTTTCATCGCGTAAATTTATTCCCTACTGTTTGTAAGCACTCGGTGTCACCGATACTTTGGATTTCCCTTGGCTGGATTTATGAATAAATATATTCATATATGCATATACCCCCATTGAGGGGTTTTACATAATGTACTATGCACACTCGTAACTACAATCAGTCACTTGCATTCATGTAATGCATATTTTCATAAAGGAAACGTTTCAGCTTCACAAATTGACTACCTATATGTTCAAAACTGGTCACTTAAAAAGAAAAGTTACTTTCCTATACCACTGGCTTAATATCAAAAACACCGACCCGCACGGTTCACCCTTCAAAGCAGAGTGACTTTCCATTTCCAGAGGCTGCTATATACACCACACTCCCGGTATTAGTCATATCTTAGGGGATTCCACTGGCGCGATGACGTTACTGCTCACCCACTACTCTGCAAAAGCGCTGATTCAATAAAAATATGTTAATTACTTTATTAATTCAAATTAAGTATTGCAACTGTCTACAGGTAGTTCTTTTAATGTTTAACTGGCTTCTATTTCATATTAAAACCGTGGAGTATAGCTTTATAACAAATTGCCTAATAAAATAAAGAGTAGTGCAGCACTGTAAATTTAGAAGTTGGTAAGACTGACTTAATTTGTTTTGTAAATCCCTTCATTCTGCCATATCGCTTCCAGGGCTGTGATTGGTCCTTTTATAATCGGCCGCTCTCAAACACTCTCGTGCATCCCCGATTGACTCATACGGAGTACGCGAGATATTCACTGTTGCTATGCTTAGATAAGAAGCTATTACTGATGTCACGCGATGACGGAATACTGCATTACGCAACTTCTAGGTTGCATCACGACTCCTGCTTGTATTAGATGCACAATGTTACACCATATTATATAATTAATATTTGGGGCATATATGATATGGCACACTACAACCTTGGCAAAGCGACATGGATAGGAGTGCAGTACGAATGGTTGTTTCTGAATGAGTGGTACCAAATGGAGATGCAACTAGTGATACATTTCCTGCAGTCTAAGGAACATAACCTATAAACTTCCAAAAGTGGATTGTGTCTGTAAAGGAGGAGAAAGTGATCCTATGTGTCTAATAAGTGTGGGAGTGACGCCGTGAACTTACGGAGACACAAACGATTGTCAAAGATGCCATTTGTTAATGTCATTGATGAAATAGAGAACATACATATAGAAGAATCGGCTATTTAGCGAGCAGAACGTCTCACTCTATCGTCAGGGAAAGGAGACACTATTTTAACACTGAGATAAAAGCTTGAATGATTTTGGCGATTATGTCGAGAATAAAGCAGTTTTACTGGAATAAAACAGTGCTCTTTATCTTGAACTTACGTTTGGATTTACACTCTTTCTGTTCTTTCAAAAATGAGATCTGTCCAATATATCTGTCGGCGAGTTTTGCTCGACAATATTGATATGAACATCCAAAACCGTAATGCTACCATCAAACTTCATATGCTTATCCATAGTCAGTTCAGCACTCCAATATTCAATAATAATAATAATAATAATAATAATAATAATAATAATAATAATAATAATAATAATAATAATAATAATACCGGGTGAGTTTGCCGTGCAGTTAGGGGTGCCCAGCTGTGAACTTACATCCTGGAGATAGTGGGTTCGAATACCATTTTCACACCAGGCAAATGCTCGGGCTGTGCCTTGATTAAGGTCACGGCCGCTTCCTTCCCATTCCTAGGCCTTTCCTATCTCATCGTCGCCATAAGACCTATCTGTGTCAGTGCGACGTAAATCAAGTATATAATAATAATAATAATAATAATAATAATAATAATAATAATAATAATAATAATAATAATAATAATAATAATAATAATATGATTGTATACTGCCTGGAATCAAAATATGTTTCAGGGTGAATGTGGTGTCTCTTATGCTCCTGACAACGATATCTAGAAAATAGAAGATTTGAGCTGTTTTCCTGGCGATCGCACAAATTAATCATCATTGCTGTGAGGTTAACTTCCTGTGAATTTATGTTCACAGTTTTGTTTGCCATAACCCATAAATTTGTATAGTAACTGCTGTGGACACATAACATTAGTACATTAAACTTATTCGATATTATCAATATTATACCAATATACTATACATAAAGCCCGTCTCCGTGTAGTATATTGGAGGACACTGTCCCTTAACAACTTACTGTACTGTTTCTTGTCCTCAGCCTGAAGGTTGGTTAGATCCCAAGAGCTCAACAATCAGCAGCAATTGTCACAGATAGCCTAGGCCCTAGGAGTCCCTGAAGAGGCTTACTAGGGAACTGAAGAGTTAGGTAGCTTCCCGTTTCTTTCTTCTCTGACCCAGAATGCATCTATTACAAACCAGTAAGTCGACTGACATTTTCCATCTAACCGACCGTATGAATTATATTTCCACACCATTCATCTCTAGAACCGCCTGAAAAATGAATGGTTTCACGGACATAGCTCATGCATCAGTCACTTTAGTACAGTTAAAGCCTAAGACGAGACTGAGACAGGCCATTGAAAGTAACATTTTTTACCCAACCCATACCAAAGAGACAGTGCACTGGTAAAACTACGTTTCACGCAAGATGGATTTGGGAAAACTTACCCAATATTATATCAATATCTACTGGACACACTTCTGTGTTTGATGTTCAACTATATCGTATTTTAACATTCAAAATCACATGAAATACATTTTATTTTGGATCCATGTTGACAATGATGTTAATATAAGTTGAAAAACTAGTATACGTGTTCAAGCGAGTCAATACATACAGGGTTATTTTCAATTCATAATTGTAAAAACATATCTTTTTTTGCTAGGGGCTTTACGTCGCACCGACACAGATAGGTCTTATGGCGACGATGGGATAGGAAAGGCCTAGGAGTTGGAAGGAAGCGGCCGTGGCCTTAATGAAGGTACAGCCCCAGCATTTGCCTGGTGTGAAAATGGGAAACCACGGAAAACCATTTTCAGGGCTGCCGTAAAAACGTATTAGAACAACAGTCATTCAGTTAATGTATTAAAGTAGCAAAGCATGAGTAAAATGTGCATTCAAATGATGTACTTTTAAATGAAACATTTTTGTACAGTTGCTCTAATGCGATGTTTATACAATTTTGAATTGTAAATAAACCTGTATGTATTGACTAGATTGAACACGTATACCAGTTGTTTCATTCAAAATCACTGTGACTTCATAACTTAAAATATTGATTATGCTTAAATGTTTTTCCTTTCTTGATAATTCTTTAATTTAGGGGGTAAATCCAGATATTTTCTTTATGAACTTTAGGTCTTAGCAGGAAAAATGTGACCAGAATTTAGATTCAAAACTTGGGTAGTAGGCCCTATAAATAAAGTCTGAAATACTTTAGTAACACATACGAAGCCTGCTTCTGACTATCATATATTAGGTTTACGAGTAACATATGCAGATCCCAATTTCTCGTTTGGTTGTTATTTTATCTCTCTCTTTCTCGCTTCATCTAGCATACACATACGGAGAGAGGGAGAGAGAACCAAAGAGCCTTGCTAGGACACAAAATGGGCGCCGAGGTTTTTAATCAGAGAATTGGACCCCCCTCCTCGTTCCCCCTCCCTCCCTCAAACAAATAAATTCAGTCCACCTAGCTGGGGTTTTACAATGGACAGTATAGATAGTTCTATATCTCATCCGCACCCTCTCTCCCATTCCCGGCCCTTCCCTCAACTTCCCAATCCCAACGATGTCCTCTTCATTGGAGGGTGCTGTGAGCTTTGTTTTTATTTATGGCTTAATTGGGTCACTTAATGAATGGAGTTTGTTGCTTTCTGCATGCTATGTGCTGTATATATATATGGTACTAAATGGGAGTGACGCAGGACTTAGACAAGCTATTGTAACTTGGTTACTCGCATGCACTGTCACGGAGTTTAGAAATATTGCGGACATTGGTGTACGACACACTTCTTATTACACTACAGTTTCTACTAACATCCGATTCCTTTAGTATGTTCACTTTCCACTGTCCCGTCTACTTTTAACTGAGGTATACTCGCATTAAATTCCTTCTCTCCTTCGTAGAATGATCTTTCTGCAAACTTTCTACTCCTATAAGTTGCGCACGTATTTTAGGCTATATATATAAAATATTTGAATAATAGCTTTACCAGGGCTCATCATAGATTATAAGTGTTGTCATTTAATACCACCAGCACTGGTATTTTAGTTCAGCATATGTATAAATGATAATAAAGCGAAGGCAATACAAGAAATTAATAACGTATAATCAAATTACATCAGTAAGAGGGTTAATTAAACTTGCGTGTGGCTATTTGTAGCCTGGTATAGACCTTGTAAGGCAGACCCTCTTCCGAGAGTGGGTGACGTCTGCTGTGAATGGGAAACTGTGTGTTAGTGCGGTAGAGGATAGTGTTATTTCTTGAAATAACACAAACACTTAGTCCCTGAGTCAAGATAAATAAATGTTTAAAATCCATCAGCCCGACCGGGAACTGAAATTGAATCAACCAGGACCGAAGTACAATGAGAAAAATAATGTCGAATTCGTAAACCGAACCGTATACGGTAGAGGTTATTTTATGTACGTGGATAGTAAATTATGAATCCAGATAGAAGGACAATAGGTGATGTAAATAGTAATGATGATGATGATGATGATGATGACGATTATTATTATTTATTACTATTATTCAAGTGGACCAGAACACTAACTTGATTTTTCTAGAATGCAGAAATTTGATCATTTTCGACATGTGATAGATAATACGTTAATGAAATTCTTCGGAACCCGCTTCAAAACGGAAAGAAATGTCGACTATATTTATGCACTTGTAGATAATTATCGTCAATCGAATAGTCATAAAGTTAACAATAACGTCTTATTAAATATCATATTACGAGTATTCAAAGTTTTATAAGATATCTTAATTTCAGAACTGTCATACTTTGACCATTCTAATAACAGTGAATCCTCACTTATATGTTTTTGAAAGGACTTTGATAAAGTAATAAATGAGAAATCATACCAGTACAGAATTGAACGTTTGATCCTGGAACTGAATCTTTTAATATATCCAGCTCTATGTACCGTATATCTAGAATAACTACAAATTTGTAAACTGTTGCTGCAACAACATAATTGGATTAGGTTATGTAGGCCACATTAATCTATATAAATAAAATCATAAGGGTAATATATCTGTACACTTATTATTTCAGCAACATTTCTTGATATTCATGTAATACTGATCATATGAATGTTGTTCACTTTCGGTGTCTGTCAGTCTGTCTGTGTTTCGAAAAGTAGAAAACAGCTGGACATTAGCCACACAAACTTCGTATTTGGAATCTAACTATTCACGATGCATACGACTTCAAAGTCGCCGAATGGAGGAAGGGTTTACCTGGAGATCATAGAGTTATTCTTTAAAATCTCCGTTAAATTTAGTAAAAATCCCGTGATATACCTTGTATATATAACTTCAGGGTCACTTCATGGTGGGCTTACAGCAAGAACAAAAGTCATTTTACATTCTTCGATGTAGCAGATTATAAAGGAGAAATAATCACCAACAGGTTTCGTGAACCTGTAGTCGCAGCGCCACGTCAGTGTGGTCAGAGGAACTACAATGTTTCTTGAAACCAGGTGCAGTTTCATCCTATTCTGGACAAGAAACTGTACCATATAATTCTTTTAAAAACCGCCCTAACTCTGTCTGGGTTTGATTGAGATGTGTCGTATTTCACATTACTGTGACATACTTCCCGATAAAATAAAACTTCAATAAGCCGTAACCCTTTGCGTGGGTGGTAGACTATATCTACAGTGACTTCTGCTTGTCTTAGGAGGTAACTAAAAGGAGGGAAGAAGGGTTCTCAGCTCGGGAGCGTGGGTTGGTGACCACAGTTCCCTTCGCTGAGTATGGCATTTTGTTTCCTCTTATTAAGTGCCAGGGTCCTCACTTTCATCTATCCTACCCGGCCCCATTTGGTCAACCCTTGTTCTTTTACGGTCCCGACGGTATAAGTTTTGCGAAACCTAGAGAGTTCATCATTTTCACATCCTTCGTGACCTTTCCCTTTCCTTTGACGATACCTCCGTTTTTCGAAGCGTCGGACCTCTTCCATTTGGCCCAGTTGTACTTCCTATTAAAACAGTTATCACAGCCATCACCACCTCAACATGCCGTAATTAATTTGAGAATTCAGACACGGAACTTCGCACAAACTCATGAAGAAAACTTATAGTCCATTAAATAATCCCATTCAAAGAATGGGTATGAATGCTGGCTTGAGTGGACAATGTACAAATTGAGGATAGGTTATTAGGTAGATAATGTATTGTTCAACACTTCATGGAAACTAAATCCTAATACCCAGCATTTCATCTGACTGACAGCTTCTTCGGTGGTATTGTACAGATCAACCCCCACCCCACGCAGCATTAACATGTGCAGCCAGAACTTGTCTCTTCTGTGGTTCGTCCGAAATCTGTTCATACATGCACATAGATTCAAAAGTTGAAACCAGATGAATATCTAATAACATCCTATACTATACCTAACTGGCCAGGATTTTAAAAAGCCCGTTCGTTCTTCAGTCCAAGCCTTAGTCATCATCTCGCTCAAAAGTTTTTCTTTTTTTAGAATTTGCTTTACGTCGCACCGACAGGGCAGATAGGTCTTATGGCGACGATGGCACAGGGAAGGCCTAGAAGTGGGAAAGAAGCGACCGTGGCCTTAATTAAGGTACAGCCCCAGCATTTGCCTGGTGTGGAAATGGTAAACCATGGAAAACCATCTTCAGGGTTGCCGACAGTGGGGTTCGAACCCACTATCTCCCGGATGCAAGCTCACAACTGCGCGCCTCTAACCGCATGGCCAACTCGCCCGGTGCAATAAAGTTTAGGAACCACCGGTACGGGTGGAATACTTACGTCATTACTTCAAGGGTACGTGGTGGTGAAAACGTCATAAAAATGTCACATTACATTTTATCATTTCTTTGAATAGATCAAGCTTTTCTGAGCCCAAAATTATACGGGATAAGTCGGAACGAATGCGGCAACGCTAATCATATTGTGCAAGAGGGCAAACTGATCAGTTTTCAAGGGTCTTAGGAGACCCATATTCGAAAGGGTACGATTTGGGTGCTTCGGAAAATCTTCGGATATGACGATTGGTGAACATTCCTCATTTTATCAAGGAACCTCAACCAGCCTAACAAGAGCGTCACGTCGTACCTTTAATCACAAAAGGGATTCGAATTGTCGACCTCTAATTTACAAAGCCTTCATCGGCGGTGTAGAGATTGGTCTTATGACATGGTCCTCCGTTGACAGTACAGGAGTCTCGTACACCATACACTTGATAGTACCCCAAACAATAACGTATTCATTGTAGATATTAGTAGTATTAGTATAGTAACGTAATTTAAAACTTTCCATTCTGCCCAACACACAAGTTAAATATAAATATTACACCAAAACATACCTGTAAGAGAAACACATCAGTAGTAAGATTTATTAAAGAATGTAATTAATTTACAGTATGGAATTATAATAATGAAATCATATCTTTTCTGGAAATTACGATGTAAAGTATAAATGAAACTGTATAACCATATGTTTCATTCTTAAAAGAACATCATCAGATTCTATGTCCGACTCGTTGGCTGAATGGTCAGCGTACTGGCCTTCGGTTCGGAGGGTCCCAGGTTCGATTCCTGGCCGGGTTGGGGATTTTAACCTTCATTGGTTAATTCCAATGGCCCGGGGGCTGGGTGTTCGTGCTGTCCGCAACATCCCTGCAAATCACACACCACACATAACACTATCCTCCACCACAATAACACACAGTGTCCTACAAATGGCTGATGCCGCCCACTCTCATCGGAGGGTCTGCCTCGGCTAGAAATAGCCCCACGAAGTTATTTATTATCAGATTCTATCAAGTTTACACTCAAATATTTAGAATACATATGTAAATTTCTGCAATAGCCCGCCTGGTGGCCATGATCGTTAAGGCGCTGAAGTCTAAAAACGGTCTAACACCGAGGTTAGCCGGTTCGAGTCCCGTTGGTCGAAAAAATTTTCACCATCAGAATGTTGGCCGGCAGGGTAGGGGAGGTGGTGGTATACAATTTCTAATCACTAGATTGCGTGC
Source organism: Anabrus simplex (assembly GCF_040414725.1). Classification (NCBI taxonomy): domain Eukaryota; kingdom Metazoa; phylum Arthropoda; class Insecta; order Orthoptera; family Tettigoniidae; genus Anabrus; species Anabrus simplex. The sequence continues at coordinate 191,255,029 of NC_090267.1, read as the reverse complement.
CAAAAGCCTGGATTAAATTCCAAACCTCTCCGCAGTGCTCATATGGAGTGAGGGCATATGACGCTGTTGATGGTGATTCGTCCGTCGGATGGGGACGTTAAGCCTTGAGCAGACCCCTTGGTGCTATTCGACAGGAGTAGGCTATGTGCCGGCACCGGGTTTCACCCTCTCCCTACTATCATATATCACGTCATTCATTTCATCTCTCATTAACTCCTCTGATGAGGTTGACGTCAGGAAGGGCATCCGGTCGTAAAAAACCGCCACGACAAATTCATCTCACCTCATACCCGACCCCGTAGGGAAACGGGACAAGGGTTGGACAAACATGTAAATTTCTGCAATATTAGAGTAGAGGTGAAGGAGGACATCATTAAGATAAGTACCTAAGTATTTAAACAGAAATAAACATAAATATTGATGTTCTTTCAAGAACGAACGAAACATGCCACTCTTTTAGACATGATACAGGCATTCATTGTTTAATAGTGAGTATTTTTATTCTTTGTTTAATAATGTTGTTCATTTTACAGGCATGTTATATTATTCTACATTTATATTTAACTTGTTTGTTCGACAGAGTGAAAAGCTTTTAAGTTTCATTTAACTAAGTCGACACTGGAATGTATGGCTTCCTTCTTAACAAATTAGTGATGTCAACTTGTAAAAAATAATTTTGCGGCATATAAGACCTTCTGTAGAAGTTGGGCCTCAATATTTTACAGAAATTTTAAAAAGTGGTGTTTTTCCCAAGCTGATGTCAAAGGGTAAACAAAATTTTGTAGAATTGGACGGATATACAGTCAATAGATCGAAAGAATTTATGTCTATGACACAGTGCCTACATTTTTACGTTCAATAGTAGTTTCTCTACATTATGAAGTTCACAAAAGCATGTTTAACTGAGAATAACGTGTAACAATTCATAACGTTCACAGATCGTATGTCTACGTTTCGGCTAAGTGAAGTTGATCTGCATATGAGGTCTAAATTTGCATGCGCTCAAGAATGTCTACAGGAAAATGTGTAATGGGCGAGTGCCATATATTTATTAAAATACGGTATGCCAGTATTACAGTTCAATCTTAATGTTTAGAAAGTTTACTAGAAACAGTTTTGTACAGTCGTCCGGCGATCCTCCTGGACCGATTTCCTCCATTCTTATTTTATTCTCTCAGAAATTACCTGCCGGTGAATTATCAGCCTTTCATAGGTCTCTACGTTCAGTAAACTTTGAGTAATGCTAAAATCAAATCATTAAAGACTACTCCAATAATTGCAGGCTTACACTACTCCGCAATACACTCTGTACGTAGTGGGTTGCAAACACTTTAGCTGAAGATATCCGCGAACCAAATTTGGTACACGTGTGACTTAATGCTACCTGGAGAGGAATTCTGTGGGCGTAAGACACACCTAAGCACCCCAAGGGGTGGAATGGTGAGGGAGTGACATAACTACCTATATTACTCATCAATCCTTAGTCTTCAAGGTCGCTATCACGAATAGTGACACTCCGGATTCCGGTTAAGTCTTCATCGGTATTGGAAGTGGGGGCGGCGAGGGGTGGAAAAACTGACCTTAATGACCGACTATATGGATGTATGTGTGTGTGTTTTAGCATAGCACTCAAAAAAGTTTGGTACTCACATGACTTACTATCTGGTGAAAAATACCACAGTATGTGGGTAAGACATCCCTAGCACTCGTACGGTTAGGTGTTGGGATAAAGTCACATGAACAAAAAAGGAATACGTCCGATATAAGTGCCAAATCCATAGTTTCTGGGGTGGCTGAGATGAATAGTGACACTCTGGAAGCCGGCATGGGGTGAGGGGTTTGAAAAGGGGTGAAGAAGAAAATGTGCAAACTGGCGGAGATCATGGCCGTACGTGTGTTTCAGCACAGTTCTCTACCACACTTGGTACATACATGAATTACTATCTGGAGAAAAATACTCTGTGGGTAATGAAATGGCGTGTGGCTTTTAGTGCTGGGAGTGTCCGAAGACATGTTCGGCTCGCCAGTTGCAGGTCTTTTGATTTGACCCCCGTAGGGGACTTGCACGTCGTGGTGAGAATGAAATGATGATGAAGACGACACATACACCCAGCCCCCGTGCCATAGAAATTAACCAATGATGGTTAAAATTACCGACCGTGCCGAGAATCAAACCTGGGACCCCTGTGGCCAAAGGTCAGCACGCTAACAATTTAGCCATGGAGCCGGACATTGTGTGGGTAAGTCACCCCTAGCACACCTACGGTTGGGAGGTTGGAAAGGAGTGACATTTAATAATCATCGGATACGACCAATATTAGAGTCGAATCCATACTTTTCGGAGTCATTGAAATGAATTATCATACTCTGGATGCTGTTTAAGTCCACATTTAATATATGTCGGCATAGGGTCAGAAGGGTTGAAAAACCAAACGTCTGAAATGACCGATATAAGTGTGAATCCACACAGTCCGAATGACCGCTGGATCACCTACTTCTCAGACAATATGGAGTGCAACAAGAACAAACTTCCACGTGAAACGAAATATTCTAAAAGGAAGTCTTTGAATTAAACATACCAAAATAGATCGTAAAACACCAATCAAAGTCGCTATAAAAATCTATAAAAATTCATTTGACACATAATTAACAGGCAATATAAATTCTAAAAGTAAACATTCAGGAAAGTACCCTGGCAACGCACTGAGTAATTTCATATCAAGACACGTTATCTGACCTGTTTATAGCGAATACTGTGGTGCAGAAGAGGTCCTCCAGTGAGGTATTAAAACAGATGTTCCTCAATATTTTACTCATTAATTGCAGGCTGTTTTGACCAGCAGCTAAGCGCACCTAATTAGCCATTAATTTCACCCTGTTGTTTGTACGATTGATAGTTTGGTAACATTTAGTCTGCCTCCCATTAATTTATTTGATACATTTCTTTAACTCCTTGATATCCTATCGTGCCATAGGTTTCGGTATTAACATTTCATTGTCTTTTCTAACATGCTGAGTTAATTTCCATTTCGAAAGGTAATGTTTACCAACATCACGTGGAACTGTACCAATTACACTCAATTTTCATTTTAACAACATTATACACTAACAACATTATTAGAAATTAAACATTCTTAGACTTTTGTATCTTTTAGACACCTCAAAATAAAGGAACCCTATGCCGGGTTGAGTGGCTCAGACGTTTGAGGCGCTGGCATTCTGACCCCAACTCGAAAGGTTCGATCGTGGCTCAGTCCGGTTGAATTGAAGGTGCTTAAATACGTCAGCGTCGTGTCGGTAGATTTACTGGCACGTAAAAGAACTCCTGCGGGACTAAATTCAGGCATTTCGGCGTCTCCGGAAACCGTGAAAGTAGTTAGTGGGATTTTTAGCCAATAACATTATTATTATTATTATTATTATTATTATTATTATTATTATTATTATTATTATTATTATTATTATTAGTAAGGAAACCCATGGGTCTACAGCTATAATGAGTCTAGGGCTAACAATTAAGGTCTGCTCAACCGAAGTCCTGAAAGATTGAGGCGAAGCTTTGTCCATGTGACAAATCCTCTTGGCAGTTATTTTTGACTTTCTAGAGTGGGCTCTCCAAAATATATACTGAATTAATCTTAGATCACCTCTTCAGATAGTAGTAAAAATCTCTGACCTGGTTAGGAATCGAATAAGGTGCCTCCGAGAAAGAGGTGTATGCTACGCCTATTACGAGGAAGGCATCAGACCTGATATAATCATACATAATTTTATAGACATTCCTTGCGATTTAATATTTTGTACATTATACATTGTAATTAATTGGATATTATGTGCATTAGACTTAAATACAGCATACCTATCGACCTGGAAGCCTAGTAGTAAATATTCTTAAATATGAACCTACGGAAGGACCTTAAAATATTCAGGTTTTACTTTCGGGTGCCCTCCAACTGGCAAGAATTCTTTGCATAACAGGTGAATCTATGGTTGTTAATAATTCTCTCATGCTTTTTTTTATGTTTCATCATCCCCTTTCTTTAATTTTCTCTTCTGAAATTTCGAGCTCGTCTTTGATAAAATGTTTCTCGAGCAGTTTTGTTACCAGCTGTCCGGTGAATTCTTCCTACCCTCTGTTCCCTTGTCTCCTGCAAGCGGTCCTGCGGTCTCTCGTTTTCTCCCAAAGAGACATACTTCTTGCTCTCATTTCCGTCCCATCCCCCACCCTTGGCACATTACACATCGCAATTTACAACTCGGGAGGACAGTGTGACTTAAATAATGCACTAGAGGCAATGTTTTGATATCCGGACGCTTCGGTCTCGCATGAAATAAAGCTGTTAAGAGAGAGAGAGAGAGAGAGAGAGACGGGAGATATATACGAGCCAAGTGGCGAGTGGTGTCTGTGGAATTCACTGCCTTCATTTAAAGTCCGCCGCACCAGTAAATAGCCGACATCCTAGAAATGCTATGGGACAAATGTTGTCAAATTAATGCTTTTGTTTTACTCAAAGGTGATTTATCACTTCAAATTACAATGAGAGATGTTACGGCTTCAGCTTAAATAAACGATATTAAATTAGCAACTTGCATTGCCTGATATTTTTAGGCACCACAAGGGAACTCTGAAAACGAATGAGATGTCCTTTCTAAACTCACTTCTTTTTTGCTAGCTAGACTACTCTTCCCTCAGTAATGTGTGCGAAATGTATGGTATTCTTGATCGTTTGAGTCGGGCAGTGGATAGAGGTCACATTATTATTTTGACTTGTCCGTGTAAATTCGACATCCGACCATCAAGTACCTACTAAATTCCCTATGAATGGGTATATAATAATAAACAAATACAAATTGGCCAGGCATGTGTCGCGAACACCGCTGTATGTCTTCAGATGCGGAGTACGTCACTGTAAGTTTGGGATAATCCACAGAATTTGAGTTTGGAAATATTATTTCTCTTTGCCTAGATTTTCCTTTTGTAAATTATGTCATGACGGAAACAGAACAGGGAGGTCGCAATACGTCGTTTCTCATATAAAGACCACATTAGGGAATTTTCATTGTAATGGCACGCCCCCTTGCCTACTGCCAGTCACAATCGACTTGGAGAGTTTTCATAATAATGGCAGACACTTACCTGCCATCCTCCAAAAAACTGTGTCTGTGGTTTACCGAAAGTTTTAAAAGTTCTGCCAGTGGATAGAAAACCAACTTGACAGCAATATTAACGCAATAAAGTGTTTTAATACGTATTTGCGTAACTGCACATTCAAAGGAAATTTGTGTTTACTATTTTATGTTATTAATATCATATTATTGATGTTAATGATTAATATTATGAATATTGTTACGGGGATACCCGTGGAACAGCAGAGGTGAAAGAAGGTGCGGGCAGGAATGGGTCTAACTACAAAGCTGAGATATTGATTAAAATTGCATTAAAGGTTATATTTTCAAAAATAGTAAAACAATTTCCACATAAAACTTCAGATTTTAACAAGTAACAACAAGTCAAATCAGGTACAATATCAGGAAAGCCAAGATTTAGAGATAATTTAACAATCTGGGCCACAAGCCCTAACCTTTACAATTTCTGAGCACTCAGCTCACAGCCACAGCCACATATTACCAAAGGGCAGAACTTCCCTCATTACATGGAGCACTTGCTCCCACCTAGCAATGTCAAGCCTCCTAGGGGCACATTTACCAAAGAGCTGACCCGCTCTCAATGCTCTGAGCCTATCAAAGGCCACAACGGACTTTACTATTAACTGCCCTCAAGGCACACTTACAAGGAAACAGGGGTATCTTGTACCCAACCTAATGGGCCTTAGTAGAAAAATAATAGGTTAAGTTAATGCCCCGCAACACCAAGTAGAATGGAGGCGTGTACTTGCACTCCTATATGATATCTTTTAAAACCTAAGAGGCACTAGGCCAATGAACCAGGGGCTATTCCCAAACTATGGAGGTGACTCGTATAAGAAAACTTAATACATTAAGTAAGAAAAAGTTACCAAGCCTTAGTCACCTCAAGGCAAAAATGAAGGGGAGCTCAAGAGGGTAAAGCACTCTCTATCCCCGATTTACAGTTAAAGATATATGAAGTTTTACAAAAGTGACGGCAATTTACATGTTTGAAGATAGGTTACATAATAAAGGTTTCGGACCTTCACCGCGGGTTAAACTGCTGAGCTAGCAAGAAATAAAGATTGTTAAGTGGCCATTACCTTGTTGAAGAGCTTCTGCCGGATGAAAGAGGCGCTTCCCGCCTCCTGCTACACTTCCATACACTAGGCTAGATGTTGTTCGAGTGGCGGAGAGACAGGAAAATCAGCAGTTTTTATACTCTCGGGGAAGATTCGAGACCTTCCAAGAATAATTAAGACACACCCACAGTCGTTTATTGGGTAGCGTAGAGTTACACATCAAAATCGAAGAAGAAGGACACGATTGGTCAAAAATTAATTACAGAAATTCTGGATTGGCTCAATTCAAAACTGGTGGAAAGAAAAAGATTAATATTGACAACCCACAAATGAAAAAACGAAATTTAGTAAAGATAAAACTTATGAATACAAAATTTCTTCAAATAAAGTTCTTCTACTTCGCACCAGGGTGCATGGTCATAGTTTTTTGTAGAGACATCTATCAGAGACTGTCCACACTTCTTAATCAATAGAAAACAAAACAAGTTGAACTCCACACAGTACTGACAACTTCGTAATAACAAAATGTACGGTAGTGACAACTTCTGAGATAACTTATGAGTTGATACAGTTGTTAAAGTTCAGAGTTTCTCCTGTAGAGGAGTACTTTAAGGCGGAAAATTTAAATGTGCGGCGTAGAGTTGTACCAGCCGGTACAAATATTATTGGAATATAAGTGAGATAATTGGCCTGCGTATAAATATCGTGTAAAACGGTTCCCTAAAGAACAGAATGTTTCCAAGACATGTCGATAAAATGTACAACTTGGAGAATGTTAAGAATCAGGAAGGCTGCGAGTGATTATGAGGTAAAACGATCTGTGTTATATCATATTACATTAGTGCATTATCTTGCAGTGAACCTCCATGCCATGATAGCTGACCGAGTGTATTTCTGTTTTTGTTTCATCATTTGTTTAATATATTCATGTTCCTTGCCAATCCTAGGTTCTAGTGTACTGTGGTTAAATCGAAGTGGAGTTAGTTGTATATGGTGTGTCCTTAGTTGCTGCGAAAAGTACAGAAAGGGCGAGAGAGTGAATGGGTGTCGTGATTAACGCACGAATGTGTTAGCAGTTCTCGAATTAAATGATACAGCTTCCGCCACTTTGTGGCTTATTTTTTCGTACTTTGTAAGGACATTACACTCCAACCCTCAAAAGTATGCGCCAAAACATAAAAGCTTTCTTTTCTCGTAAAGTATTAGAGTTAAGGAGGAAATACATGTATTGTTTTCTGGCAAGTCGAATCTTAAAGATACATCTGCTCTGCTCCAGTGATTAATAGGCCTAACAGTACTAACAGTTCAGACAGGTTATTAACTCTTAAGTGCGCCAGACGTACGTATTCAGCTGTCCTGCTTCACATTTTCTTCCACTTCGCGGCCAGTTTATGAGATAGTATGATATTAAAACACAGCAAATCATCATTTTTTCTGGAATATTCTTAGAATGTTTTATTCCAGCAACACTCTCCAACATAATTTCATTACATCTTTCATTGATTAATCATTGCCACAGAGGAGTGCGACAGGCTTCGGCAGTCGGCACAAACCCCACCCTCGCCACTAGATGGGGGCTTCAACCATTCCATTCCTCACCCGGTTGAATGACTGGAAACAGTCTGTGGATTTTCACTATTAGAATTGCGAAGGAAATGGTTGCAACATTTTTCCTATGAAATATAATTTTGATTAGGCTACATTCGCCTACTCTAGGTTTTTTAGTGGGACTAATCATTTAGGCAAGGTATTCACTTTTGCGGGTCGCCAGCGTACATTTTCCTTGACTTGTTTCACATCCTGCAGGAGACTTTAAGATAAACTGTAATAAGAAGTAGTATATATGTTAACCAAAGTTTCCAGCACCGGGCGAGTTGGCCGTGCGGTTTGGGGCGCGTGGCTGTGAGCTTGCATCCGGGATATAGTGGGTTCGAATCCCACTGTCGGAAGCCCTGAAAATATTTTCCGTGGTTCACACCTGGCAAATGCTGGGGCTGTACCTTAATTAAGGCAACGGCCATTTCCTTCGCACTCCTAGATCTTTCCTACCCATCGTCGCCATAAGACCTATTTTGTATCAGTGCGACGTAAAGCAAAGTGAAAAATATATAATAATAAATAATATTTCTTTTTTTGCAAGTCCCACTAACTCCTTCCGATGGTTTTCAGATCGTACCTTTCCTCCTCCTGTGCTCATAACAATAATCACCGCCTCGTCATCATGATCTATATTGTAATATGAACTGCTGGCACATTGACTTTTGTTCTGTAACTCTCATTTGAATGACAATGATCTGAAATATGGTTGCTTTTATAACAAGTAGTGACGAAAAGACGTAGTTTTCGCGTCCACTAGAGTAGTCGTCCCTTTATTCCTGCTGTCAATTCAATCGCATATACCTAGAATGGGTTACTATACGTCGGTATTTATGAGAATATGTGCACTTATTTATAATAAAAATTACCGGCCCAACACACCTTTGGAAATATTGGATTTTTCAGGAGTTACGGCATTGAAATCTTGTTAATTTTAATTTCGTACTTATGACGGGCGATATTCAGCGGGCTTTTTCTGTGTTAAGTGTAGATAACTTCGCATGAAAGAAAAGCGCAGATGTTCGCTATAGACTGGTGGAAATTACTATCGAATGTTCTATTTACAAAGGTCGGGGAAGCAGAGTCAAGGCAAAAAAATTATTATAAATATGTTAAACATTTCAAACCAAGCTGCAGTCGCGGCCAGTGTCCAGTATTCGGGAGATAGTGGGTTCGAACCTCACTGGCGGCTGTCCTGAATATGGTTTCCCATTTTCACTCCAGGCAACTTCTGAGATTGTACTTTAAGGAAGGCCACGACCGCTTTCTTCACACTTCTAGCCCCTTTCTATCACATTGTCGCCATAAGACCTATCTGTGTTCGTGCGACGTAAAGCCAATTGTAAAAGAAATATAATTACAAAAGTGAAGAACAGTCCACAGAAATTGTGAAGATGGATCAGTTCTTTCCTGGAGTACCAGTGTTGAAAGGTTCTTCCTATAGTGCAAGCGCAGTGGACCAAGGAATGAAACGGACTCACCATCGAGTCACTGAAAAGAATTACTTCAGCGAAATTTGATTTTAGGTATTTTATATGCTAACGTATGTTTGACTGTTTGTATAGTAACAAGGAATTGTTGAAGAAAATTATGTCTAGTGATAACTTTAATGTTGCAGAGTGCAAGAGTGTAAGAGAGGCCTTAGAGCAGTAACCTCACTACGTATAAAGACGTCATCTATCTACCTATATATTTCAAGGATACCAACAACATAGCACGCTTCGTAAGCGTGATCGTTAAGTTGTCAAATCTTCATGGATCGTTCGAGTTCTCTTGGTGTAAATAGTGTTCACCATGATAACATTGGCCAGCAGGGTAGGAGAGATGGTGCTATAAACGTTCTAACCAATATATTACGAACCAATAGCCTGGATTAAATTAGAAACATCTCCGCAGTGATCATATTGAGTGAGCGTATATGGAGATTTTGATAGTAATTCGTCTGTCGGGTGAGGATGTTCATTATTGAACAGAGCACTTTGTGTTATTCGACAAGAGTAGGCTATGTGCCGACACCGAGTTTCACCCTCTCCCTGCCTCATTATCATCATCTTGTCATACCCAGATACGCAGCTGACCATCGACGCCAAAAAGAAAGACCTACACCATGCGTCTCCGGAGGCCGTATCATCATCATCATCATCATCATCATCGTAATCATAATAATCATCATCACCATCAACAACATCAAGAAAATGGTTCTTACGCAGCCTCGAGGAGATGATAAAGTTATTGCCTTTACGTCCCACTAACCACCTTCGACGGCTTTCAGATACACCAAGGTGCCGGAATTTTTCCGCAGGAGTTCTTTAACGTACCAATAAATCTAGCGACATGAAGCTGACTTATTTGAGCACCTTCAAATATCACCGGTCTGAACAAGGTTCGAACCTGTTAATTTGGAGTCAGAAGACAAGCGCCTCAACCGTCTGGGCCACTCGCCCCGACGCCTCGAAGAGACATGCAAGTGTGATAGAGTGGTTAGTTCTATATCTGGCCACCTTTGAGCTCAGTAATTAACCTCATATCATTTCTGTTGTAGGCTGAGTGAACTCCCAGACTCATGTGCCTCTTCAGAAGTGGGCGTCTCGTTTACAAATTTCTTGGCTTCTAGGCGGGGAATGAAGCCCTGGTCATTCCGACCGGTCACGTCACACACGGGCGCATGACAGTGCTCCTTTTAATGAAAGTTCAGCTGAACCAGATTCAAGAGTGAATTTTGATCTTTAAATTAATATAAGGCTACAATCTGGTTTTAACTGGCGAATTTCCCTTTCTGTATAGAATAAGATATATTTCATTTCCATTATTACTTCCATATGACATTTCCGTATATACCAGCTGAAATCCAGTTGTCATTGCCCCTTTATGAACACTATTTTCATTTCTTAAAGATTACTTCGCATTTGTGCCAAGACATTAACTGTAGTTTATAACGAAATACTCCGCATGGTGAGCTGGTTGCTCGTCTATGTTTCTTTCCTTTTTCCCGTGCACACGCGCTTAACAAAGCTGCAGTGTGATAAGGGAAAATGGGTACTAGGGATGGATGCTAAATGAAGGAGAATGAAAAAAAAAAATTAAAATTACCAGACCGACGACGAAAGAAAAATGAAATAGAAAGGGAAAGATAAATTGTGGTCCACAACTCTGCTAAAATAAAGTGTTCTTTTTTTACCCGAATATTTTTAACGACGGTAAGAGCCACCATCCTCAACACTCGTTCTCATCTTCCGCTAGTTCCCTCCTTCCTTAGCTCTCAATTAGTAAAATACTGTTGTGATCTTCACAAGCCAGTTGGGCTTTTGCAATTAAGGCGGAGATGAAACCATGACTGAAAATGAAAATGAAAACCTACAACCTGTTTTCCAGTCAGTGACCGGATCAGGGATGTAATGAATGAAACATATATAGGCTGTTATTACAATGGGATCGCCACTCCCAAGGTGCTTTATTAATGAGTGATAAATGCTATGAAATGATAATGGAGAGTGTTGCTGGAATGAAAGATGACAGAGAAATCCGGAGTACCCAGAGAAAAACCTGCCCCGCCTCCGCTTTGTCCAGCACAAAACTCACATGGAATCACCGGGATTTGAACCACGGTATCCAGCGGTGAGAGGCCAACGCGCTGCCGTCTGAGACACGGAGGCTCTTATTAAACTATGAATATGCTCTTAAAAATAACCGTAGGTTAATGTACAAAATAATCAATATTGTATATTTATCTTTACTAGTGGAGATGTTTGAAGTCATCCTTATTTCTTATATATAACCACATTACAATAATTACAGCATATTTAAATATTAAGAAAATTTCAATAATGAAACATATCAAATACTAATTAAAAACCCCTACTTTAAACTAATTAATAGAATACCCATCGCTTAGTGCCATATTCAAAAAATTACGAATAATGCTCTTAAAATGTTAGGTTTCATTATACGGAATTTATTATCATTTCGTGCAAAGACACTATTGACCTTGTTTAACTCATTTTTAAGGTCCAGACTTGAGTGTGGCGCAATTATTTGGAACCCAATGACCACAAAATATATCAATCTAATCGAGAGTGCTCAAAACAAGTTTTTAAAATTCATAACTTATAAGATCGCAGGAAATTACCCTACCTTCATAAATTATTCAGGTATACTGAAGGAACATGGTGTGAATAGCTTGCTCCACAGACGAAGTTGCGAAGATTTGACTTTCCTGTATAAAATAATTAATTATGCAATTGATGACATAAACTAAGACGTTCTAAAAATATATTCTTTCTATCAAAGGCTAAGACTGAAATGCATAAGAACTCTCCAATTAACAGAGCTATGAGACAATAATATTCATCCCTATGTTGATATTTTTAGTATGACCGAAGCTACATTCATTTCGACTTATAACACTGTACTTCTGAATATAATTTTATAGATTATAAAGATTTAAAAAAAGGAAAACTAGTATAAACTAGTATAAATGTTGTAAGCCATGTTTTTAAATGTATTTCATTCCAAGTAGAAATCCAGTTAAAATAATTGTTTTAAATATCATACTAATTGTAATTAGAATGTATTAGTACCGTAATGTAATATTAGTTATATTAACCTTAAATTTTTTTTAGTAATATGACTTGTGTGTCACAGGAATTAAGTTTTAAGATTACTCTAGCTATATATTGTTTTTGTTTCAAGTTCTAGTTTAACGTCTAAGTAACAATTGTCGTGAATATTGTAATTGGGACTCATGACCTGTTATGTTCACAATAAAATAAATAAATAAATAAATAAATAAATAAATAAATAAATAAATAAATAAATAAATAAATAAATAAATAAATAAATAAATAAATAAATAAATCACCCGAAACTGAGGGGAGAGTATTAACTTATTGTAATCGAAATTGTTTTTAGATGCATGCATTTCACTTTTTACAATTAGATTGTCGTATTACTATATTAAATATACTGTAATTAAACCTAACAAGTGTCTATATCCATTTTCTAAATAAATAAACAAAGATTCTCATAATGTTTCTTTCTTTGAATCACCGCCTGCTGACACAGTGAAGAGCTTTCTGGAAATCTATACCTGTAATATACTAGATGGATCATTTGTACCTACTTTTTCTCTCTTGCACTCAACAAGGGTTGCTCGAAGGAGCTCAAACTAATTCTTGTGATTTTGCAACAAAATTACAAAACATCAACACGTAAACAGTTTAACAAATATTAAAATTTGAATTTGATCCTCCGACTTTCCCTAGCTTCTGAATAGCCTCAACAGTCGGCAGTACGTTGTTAAGATAAAACAGTCTACATACGTACAGATGGTAAGCTATCAAGTCAACTAGCCTTCTGTTTGACCATTAGAACAAAGCGCGGGGACAAAGTCTTGGAAAAGTGGGTATCCACTTACCCGAACCAGTATTCAGCCATGGCCAATTGTATGTTGCACTATCTCGGACAAGATCGTTTGAAAATGTTAAAATCCAAATAGGCCGAATGGTCGAAGCACAGAGAATATTGTATGGAAAGAAGTGTTATGGACTACAATACGAATGAATCAGTTATTATATACCGGTATTGAATATTTATAAAACTATTGAAAAGGGTAGTCAAAACAATGTGACTGCGAGCGGTATATCAAGACGAGTTATCTGACGTATTTACAAGGAATTCTGCGGAACAGTACACGTCCTCTAGTTATTATTATTACTATTATATTATTGTACATACATACATTATCATTGTAGACCAGTATGCCTTTCAGCGTTCAGTCTGCAAGCCTCTGAATTTACTAACGTCGCCACAATCCTCTATTTGCAACAAGTGCTGTGGCCTCATTTAGTTCTATACCACTTATCTTTAAGTCGTTAGAAACTCAGTCCAACCATCGTCGTCTTGGTCTCTCTCTACTTCTCTTACCCTCCATAACAGAGTCCATTATTTTCCATTCGCCTCACATGACCCCACAACCGAAGCCGGTTCATGCGTACAGCATCATCCATCTAGTTCATTCCTTAGCCTTTATTTCCTCATTCCGACTACCCTCCTGCAATTGTTCCCACCTCTTTGTACCAGCAATCATTCTAGCTACTTTCATGTCTGTTACTTCTACCTTATGAATAAGATATCCTGAATCCACCCAGCTTTCACTCCCGTAAAGCAAAGTTGGTCTGAAAACAGACCGATGTTCGTCTGGGAGCTGACTTCCTTCTTACAGAATACTGTTGATCACAACTGCGATCTCACTGCATTAGCTTTACTAAAGCTTGATTCAATCTCACTTAGTATATTACCATCCTTGGAGATCACACAACGTAAATACACTGACTGACAGAGGAAATGCAACACCAAGGAGGAGTGGTTCGAAAGGGATGAAAGTTGGGGAAAAAACAGAGACGGCACGGATGAATAATTGATGTTTATTTCAAACCGATATGCAGGTTACACAATGCGCACGGCATCGACTCAGTAGGATGTAGGACCACCGCGAGCGGCGATGCACGCAGAAACACGTCGAGGTACAGAGTCAATAAGAGTGCGGATGGTGTCCTGAGGGATGGATCTCCATTCCCTGTCAACCATTTGCCACAGTTGGTCGTCCGTACGAGGCTGGGGCAGAGTTTGCAAACGGCGTCCAATGAGATCCCACACGTGTTCGATTGGTGAGAGATCCGGAGAGTACGCTGGCCACGGAAGCATCTGTACACCTCGTAGAGCCTGTTGGGAGATGCAAGCAGTGTGTGGGCGGGCATTATCCTGCTGAAACAGATCATTGGGCAGCCCCTGAAGGTACGGGAGTGCCACCGGCCGCAGTATATGCTGCACGTAGCGGTGGGCATTTAACGTGCCTTGAATACGCACTAGAGGTGACGTGGAATCATACGCAATAGCGCCCCAAACCATGATGCCGCGTTGTCTAGCGGTAGGGCGCTCCACAGTTACTGCCGGATTTGACCTTTCTCCACGCCGACGCCACACTCGTCTGCGGTGACTATCACTGACAGAACAGAAGCGTGACTCATCGTAGAACACGACGTTCCGCCATTCGCTCATCCAAGTCGCTCTAGCCCGGCACCATGCCAGGCGTGCACGTCTATGCTGTGGAGTCAATGGTAGTCTTCTGAGCGGACGCCGGGAGTGCAGGCCTCCTTCAACCAATCGACGGGAAATTGTTCTGGTCGATATTGGAACAGCCAGGGTGTCTTGCACATGCTGAAGAATGGCGGTTGACGTGGCGTGTGGGGCTGCCACCACTTGGCGGCGGATGCGCCGATCAACGCGTGCTGACGTCACTCGGGCTGCGCCTGGACCCCTCGCACGTGCCACGTGCCACATGTCCCTGCGCCAACCATCTTCGCCACAGGCGCTGCACCGTGGACACATCCCTATGGGTATCGGCTGCGATTTGACGAAGCGACCAACCTGCCCTTCTTAGCCCGATCACCATACCCCTCGTAAAGTCGTCTGTCTGCTGGAAATGCCTCCGTTGACGGCGGCCTGGCATTCTTAGCTATACACGTGTCCTGCGGCACACGACAACACGTTCTACAATGACTGTCGGCTGAGAAATCACGGTACGAAGTGGGCCATTCGCCAACGCCGTGTCCCATTTATCGTTCGCTACGTGCGCAGCACAGCGGCGCATTTCACATCATGAGCATACCTCAGTGACGTCAGTCTACCCTGCAATTGGCATAAAGTTCTGACCACTCCTTCTTGGTGTTGCATTTGCTCTGTCAGTCAGTGTACTTGAAATTATACCTGTTCCAGCTTTGTATCACTAATCAGACATTCGATTCTATTGAATTTCTTACCTACTGACATCAATTTAGTCTTCGAAAGGCTAATTTTCATACCATACTCATTGCACCTATTTTCAAGTTCCAAGATATTGAAGCAGGCTTTCGGCACATCTGCCATTAAGACCAAGTCGGCAGCATATTTCAGACTGCTTACTACGTTTCAACCTGACTAAATCCATCCCTGCCACTTTATACCTTTCAGCAGATGATCCATCTAAGGTACGAATAACAAAGGTGAAAGATTACAGCTTTGCCTAACCCCTGTAAGTACCCTCAACCAAGAACTCATTCTACCATCAATTCTCGCGGAAGCCCAATTGTCAACATAAATGTCTTTGATTGACTTTAATAACCTACCTTTAATTCCAAAGTCCCCCAGCATGGCGAACATCTTTTCCCTCGCTACCCTGTCATGTCCTTTGTCTATATCTACGAAACACAAACACAACTGTCTTTTCCTCTCGTAGCAATTTTCAATTACCTGCCGCATACTGAAAATCTGTTCCTGATAGCCCCTCTGTGTTCTGAAACCACACTGGTTTTCATCCAATTTCCTCTCAACGACTGATCACACCCTCCCTTCCAAGATGCCAGTGAATACTTTGCCTGGTATACTAATCAATGAGACACCTCGATAGTTGTTGCAATCCTTCCTATTCCTTGCTTATAGATAGGTGCAATTACTGCTTTTGTCCAATCTGAAAGTACCCTACCAACACTTCATACTAATCTCATTACTCTATGAAGCCATTTCATCCCTGCCTTCGCACTATACTTCACCATTTCAGGTGTAATTTCATGTATTCCTGCTGCTCTATGACAATGGAGATTATCTGCCATCCTTTTCAGTTCCTCAAGTGTAATTTCCCCATGAGCTTGATTGTTCGCGACACCACCAGGAATATTTCCTTTTACGATGAAAAGATGTTCAAACTATTCCCTCCACCTCTCCAGCGATTCCCTGGGATTTATTATGTGTTCACCTGAATTACCCAAAACCCTGTTCATTCCCATTTTCCTTTCCTTCCTAAGATTCTTTATTACTGTCCAGAAAGGTTTCCCTGCTGCTTGACCCAGACTTTCCAGGTTATTACTAAAATCTTCCCACGACTTCTTTCTGGATTAAACAACTACTTCTTTCGCTCTGTTTCTTTAATCTACGTACAATCCCTTGTGTGCATCGGCCCTTGATTGGAGCCATTTCTGATAAGCCTTCTTTCAAAGTTTACAAGCTGCTCTCACTTCATCATTCCACCAAGATGTTCGCTTTTTCCCATCTTACACGCAGTTCTTCCTAGGCATTCCCTTGCTGTTTCTACTACAGCATCCCTGTATGCCACCCATTCTCTTTCTAATTGTTGAACCTGCTTACTGTCTACTGTTCGACATTTCTCACTAATCATATCCATGTATTTCTGTCTAATTTCATCATCCTGGAGATTTTCAATCCTTATTCGTTTGCAGACAGGTTTCATTTGCTTTATCTGGGCCTGGAGATAATTAGTTCACTACAGATCAGGTAGTGGTCTGTATCATACAGAAATCCCCGGAAACCTCGTATATTCCTAACAGACTTACTGAATTCGAAGTCGGTTAAGATAGAGTCTATTATCTATCTGGTACCCCTAGCCTCCCATGTGTAGCTGTGAATAGCCTTATGCTTGAAGAATGTATTCGTAACTGCTAAACCCATACTAGCACAGAAGTCCTGCAAACGCTTCTCATTCCCATTAGCTTCCATATCTTCCCCACATTTACCATCACCCTTTCGTATCCTTCAGTTCTGTTTCCAACTTTCTTATTGAAATCGTCCCTTAGCACTATCCTATACTTGCTGTTGACCCTAACTACGATGTCACGCAATTCTTCATAAAACATGTCAACTTCGTCCTCATCTGCACCCTCACATGGTGAATACATTGAGACAATTCTCGTCCTAATTCCTCCAACATCAAATCTACCCACATCATTCGCTCATTTACGTACCTAACAGAAACTATGTTACGTGCAATAGTATTCCTGATAAACAGCCCTACCCCATACTCTGCCCTTCCCTTTCTAACACCCGTCATTTGCACTTTATAATCTCCTTCCTCTTTCACGTTTACTCCCCTTACCGAATATCACTTACTCTTAGCACGTCCAGATGCATCCTCTTCGCTGGCTCTGCCAGTTCTACTTTCTTTCTTCCATAAACCCCATTAATATTGATAGCTTCCCATCGAATTCCACTTCGTTCGCCAAGTTGCTTCCAAGGAGTCCCTCGCCTGTCAATTGGGAGTGGTACTCCGTTACTCCCATAGCTCCGAGGCTTGCTTAAAATGTTTTGAGCTCGGTAAATTCATGAAGCAGGATACTACCCTACTTATACATAGTCCAAGTGAGGATCTCTCCTCTAACGGGTTATGGACCACCGGTGAATTGTGTAGTCCTAGCCGCCTGAGCACAAGGAGGGCCAGGACTCAGAATATGTCCGAGATGCCCACTCCCATTGCATAGCAGCTGGTATCCCGACTCAGGACCAATTACTAGGACACTCAATCGTTGCCCATGGTTCGCGAACTATTATTATTATTATTATTATTATTATTATTATTATTATTATTATTATTATTATTATTATTATTATTATTATTATTATTATTATTATTATTATTATTATTCACGTTCACAGACTATCGTCTTCAAGGCTAACCCACAAGATTTTGACATACACCGAAAAAAAAACTGAAGAACGTACCATGGATACAAGATGTCAAAAATGATCTAGAAAAGGCCCATATAGAACCATCAGAAATAGTGGACAGAAACATTTACCGTCACAAGATACATAGATGGGTAGTAAAGCCAGAGAATGAAGTCCCTAAAAGATCAGGGACTAAGTGGTCAGAAGAAAGAAAACAGGCACACAGCGAAAGAATGAAAGCAATATGGTCTGTTAGAAAGGCGAATCATAAATGTAATGCGTGATCCAACAGGGTCCATACGCAAATAATTACATAATTTATTATTATTATTATTATTATTATTATTATTATTATTATTATTTTCGCCAACAGCCACTCATACCACGGGGAGAAAATTCATATTCTTTACAACTGCTTGAAGTTCTCTAGACAGTGTTTATGGTCTGCTCTACAAAGAGGTTGGCGGTGGAAGAAGAGTGATTGCCGCAGGCAGTGAGACAAAGTGGCGCGTTAATTGCGCGACAACATTGGCACTTAGACACGTGCGACAGAATACCGGCTCGGGCACACACTAAGTGCCCGCCAATTGGCGACGATTGTTCTCAACACAATGAGGAAACGCACAAAAAGAGCGCCAACAAACCTTATTCCGTTTACACTGACCAGTAAACTGGCCTCATCTTAAGTCATTGTTTTCTCCACTTCTGAAACTCATGCCTAAATATAAGTTTATTGGGATGAATAATTTTTCTGAATGTATTATAATAAAATTGTCTATGTTAATAAGTTTTATCAAATAATGATTGCTACTTTATTATAACAATGTACGTGTTTATTCCGTCCCAGAACTACCGACATTTTCGTATTTCCACCAGGCTGAAGTACCAAAAATTTGTCGTGATGAAGTTGTGTTACTGTTCGCAAATCTACGAACAGCCAGAGTGAGCTGTGATCAAACCTGCCAGCTTGGGCCTGTAACGCGTAATACATACAGTAAGTGTATTATTTTAAATCTATCCGGCTCCGTGGCTAAATGGTTAACGTGCTGGCATTTGGTTACAGGGGTCCCGGGTTGGATTCCTGGCAGGGTCGGGAATTTTAACCATAATTGGCTAATTCCGTGGCACGAGGGCTGGGTGTATGTGTCGTTTTCATCATCATTTCATCCTCATCAAGATGCGCAGGTCGCCTACGGGAGTCAGTTCAAAAGACATGCACCTGGCGAGTCGAACTTGTCCTCGGACGCTCCCGGCATATCCCGTTCTTCTTCTAGACAATAGCACGTGGCTACCGATCCAAGTGCTGACCACGACCAATATTGTTTAACTTCTGAGATCTTACATTACCCAGTGTTGCAGAATAGCTCCCACATCAACCGGATAACATTAAATGTTCAGCCGGTCATAGTGGTTCAGACGATTACGGCGTTGGCTTTCTGAGCCTAAGTTGGCAGGTTTCATCCTGGCTCAGTCCGGTGGTATTTGAAGGTACTTAAATAAGTGTCGTTAGATTTACTGGCACGTAAAATAACTCATGCGGGACAAAATTCCGGCACCTCGGCGTCTCCGAAAACCGTAAAAGTAGGCCCTAGTCAGTGGAATAGGATTTTTATTAGTAAGTATTCATAAGTAAGGCAGAAAGGTTATGGGTAACTGTGAGTAGTCCTTTAATTTGAAATAAAGGAACAAAAAGTATTATCCAATAGATTAGAAGCTACGTATTTTAAATTCTCTAACAACATATTATTCAGTATGGAGCGATTGAAGCCCGGGCCCGCGGTGTAGGGGCAACGCGTCCGCCTGTCACCCGGCGCCCCCGAGTTCAATTCCCGGCCGGGTCATGGGTTTTTAATTGTAAATTATTAATATTCCTGGCCTGGGGACTGGGTGTTTGTGTCTTCCTTAACGTTCCTTTCCTCACATTCAACACTCTACACTTCCGCCATTCCACTTCCACGCAGGTTCCAATCATATGGTGAAAGTAGTGACAAAAGATCCCCCGAGATCGACGCCAAGAACAAATATCATTTTAAATCAATCAAATGGAGCAGTTGAAAATATACATTCGCATTGCTGTTGCTTTTCTTTTTCATGTTGTGGTGTAGCCTACTGTTTCAGATATCGAGGTCAGCAGACCAGTGGCCTTAGTACTTGTGAATCCTGTCTGATAACCTGTGTAACTCTTGTTTGTGTTGGCATTGACTAGGAAAAAAGATGGAAAATAGAAGATTCGCTGGGCCTCACTAATCTAATACTACTGAGACCAGAAGATAACAAGGAGGTGATCAAGTGCCTAGCAAAATTAAGAAGGAGCTATGCCTAATCGCAGTCCCATGTTCAAGGCCCCTAAGACAAGGTCCCGGAATTCGACGTAATTATCACAATTTTTCAGAGTACCATTGCATTTAGATATACAGCAGAATGTCTATCTTAACTGTAATTTATCAGTTACTTTCTCGGAGACTAATAAAACTAAACTTTATAGTTCTTCAAAATGAGAATAAATTCAACCTGTAATATTTCAATTTGTCCAGCGCACATAAAAATACTGCTGTCTGCTTTGTCTATGGCTGAATGACAATCCCTCGTGTTTTGTATTCGTGTTAAAGTGTGTATTTCACCTGAACTGTTTAGATATCGGTGTCAGTAGAACTGAATACAAACAGCAAACCTTTGATCGACAAGTCGTGATTTAGTAATCCTCGAGGTCGTATTGATTCCCTAAATGTTTGAGCTGCTCTACTGTGTGATTCATTTATACCTGACCTGCAGCTGTTCGTCAATGTCTGTGAGGAGGCCTGACACCAGATGAGGTTTGCTCTATTCGCCATTAGCTCAACCGCTAATGGACTGCCATAGGTTCCCATGGGAGCCTATGATGGCATTGTGTTTGTGAAGGGGGGAACAGGATCAAGATTCAGAGTGCTAATTACTTGCTATTCATCACTTTTATCTGAAGGAATGTCCCACCGCTTGGGTCTTTGTTTCTTATTGGAAAGAGCTATTATTTCAAGAACACTTCTTCCTAAGGCAAAATCCTTTACTCTCATAATTTCTGAGTAATAACATACTATGTTTAACTTGAATGAGCCTTCTTTGTTTAGCACAAAATCACCTTTTACTGGAGTTTGATCAAACCTTGACCGAGTTCGATAGCTGCAGTGGCTTAAGTGTGGCCAGTATCCAGTATTCGGGAGATAGGAGGTTCGAATCCCACTGTCGGCAGCCCTGAAGATAGTTTTCCGTGGTTTCCCATTTTCACACCAGGCAAATGCTGGGGCTGTACCTTAATTAAGGCCACGGCCGCTTCCTTCCCACTCCTAGCCCTTTCCTGTCCCATCGTCGCCATAAGACATATCTGTGTCGGTGCGACGTAAAGCCAATAGAAAAAAAATCAAACCTAGGGGATTAAGTCAGTATTTCACCTTACAAAGGTTAGGTGTAATTTCCAGCAAACATTCTTGACGTAAAATTGTGAAATATGAACACTACTATCAAATCCATCTCCATACAGGCCATGGCGGCCTTTTGGATAAGTGGAAGACAAAGGCTTCTATTATCCGTAACCTAACCTGGTGCTACTTTCTTATGTAGTCTGAGTGAACCTCAGGGTCATGTGCACCTCCACAAGTGGAAGTGGAAATCTCGTTTCTTGAATGTTTCGACTACTTGACGGGGGTTTGAACCCACGTCCTTCCGGGTGGACCGAACGTGCCTTTACCACCTCGACAAGGCAGCCCCATGAATTAATTGTACAAAAAGGCAGGCTTCACTTCTCTTATGAACACATATCAAGTGTGAGACGTTTCCAACTGAGTTCTTAGTGTTATTCGTGCGTAAATGGTTAACATGCTGGCGTTTGGTCTCAGGAATCCCGGATTAGATTCCCGGCCGGCTTGGGGATTTTAACCTTTATTTGTTAATTTTTCTCGTTCGAAGATATCGTATATGTGCCTGATGTCCTCATCGATGTTCTGGTCAAAGGACATATCTCCCAATCAATCAATCTTCCTATAAATTACTCTCCTTAAGATTGGTCACGCATCCCAGCCACATATGGTCATTTAGTCCATCAGAACAATATTAGTTGTGTTCATTTTCATATGCTTACGTGTAAAGGAAAATGGACCTTACAGTACCCCCAATCTAGGATTATGTTTGTATGACTTATTTACGCACTCCTACAGTATAATGTACTTAAGCCTAATTTTCCTTTAAGCGTTGGCATACGAAAATGAACGCAACGAAAATGGATCTGATGGACTAAATTCCATATGTGACAGGGGGTCGCGACCAGTCTTGAGGAAAATAATGGATAGGAAGAACATTGTGTGGTATGACCTTTTGCCCAAACAGAGACACTATTTCTTTGTACACTCCCTAACCTACCCCGTAGTGTAGAGGTAGCGAGCCTGTGAGGATGGGTCTGACTGATGCTCCCAATCACGATTAAAATCCGTGGACTAGCTGGGAACCCTGTGGCGCTTTTGAATGCGACGTGGTATGCTCTGTACCAACACATTCAGCATTCGTGTAAGACAGACGATCCCACTCTTGGATGGCAGCATTTTTAGGGCTTGAATAGCTGGAGGTGGATGTTGACGATTGAAAATTGTTTTAAGAAAGGTCTACGCATGCTCTATGTACAGTAGTTCATGTCCGGGGAAAACTCTGGCCAGTCCATTCTGTGGATCCAACGGCCCTTATTGTATCCATTCACAGCTGTTGCACAATGTGGACGAGCGTGATGATCCTGCAAATTAAACCCATTGTCCGACTCGTTGGCTGAATGGTCAGCGTACTGGCATTCGGTTCAGAGGGTCCTGGGTTCGATTCCCGGCCGGGTCGGGGATTTTAACCTTAATTGGTTAATTCCAATGGCCCGGGGGCTGGGTGTTTGTGCTGTCCCCAACATCCCTGCAACTCACACACCACACATAACACTATCCTCCACCACAATAACACGCAGTTACCTACAAATGGCAGATGCCGCCCACCCTCATCGGAGGGTCTGCCTTACAAGGGCTGCACCCGGCTAGAAATAGCCACACGAAATTATTATTATTAAACTCATTTCCCACAGTCTCTGTAAAACCATATACAGTACGTCGTAACAGATCTGTGTTCGTACACTTCGCACGGTGTGAGTACTTAGAGCAACTCCAGTGGCGTCTCGTAGTTCGTGGCGCAGAGAAGTAGGTAGCTATGGGTGCAGAGTACCTACATGCAGATATGAGATGAGTGCTGCTGTTTTGCGAGGGCGGCCCACGCGTCAATCTGCTACTGAATGGGTGAATTGGAACATTTTCCACAGTCTGGAGGCAATAGGTTGATTCACGGGAAGAATGTTTTTGATGCCAAATTGTGTCATGTTCTGTTGCGTCAGAGTGATGATTTATGATGTGTTCTGCCATGGACGGCGTATGACCAGACATTTTAGTGCATAGTTCATAGAAGCGAGGCACACTGACAAGCTTGCTTGGACGTCACCTGAGCTCTAGTGTTCGGAATTTGTTTACCAGTCGCGAGTCGAATGCCACCTAGGGTTACCACGATTTAACAATGCAGGTAGTTAGACATAGTATTTAACCAGAAATGAAACATAAACTGAAAATATACTGAACTTCCGTATTTGATGAGTGTAATTAAACGCACAAGAACGTTCCTGAAGCGTTTTTGACTACAGAATATCACAAATAACCTAGAATTCTTCCATATTCTACATGACGAGAATGAACAATTCCTGTGAATGTGTAGGTTAAAATACTCCTGAATGTTAGTGTAATCCAGGCACCTTAATTAAGGTAACGGCCGTTACGTTCTCACTCCGAGGCCTTTCCTTTCCCATTGTCACCATAAAACTGCTCTTAGTCCGTGCGATGTAAAGCAAATTGTAAAAAATTTGGTGTAATAATAACGAACATTTCTTTTTTCTTTTCAGGTAAGTTTGTCCAGTCTCTTCCACCAGTATTAGGGATGTGCTTCAAACTGCAATATTTACTGTAAGTACTTTATTAAATCTTACGTACGTGGCTACAATTTTGGACACCAAAAGTAATTGATAGAAGAAATAAAAGTATTGTCGATGGAATTGTTTAAAGGTAGCCTAGGAAATGTTTCCCACTGCTACGGTAACTATCACGAAATGAGCCACTTTTGTTCAGAGAGCAATTAATATGTGTACCCAAAACGCTGGACATTTCCTATTCATAGTAAAATACATTTAATTTCCAAAAATATAGTCTAGTGAATATCTGCACAAAATTGAGTAAGTTATGTATTTCTAGACGCTTACCGACCTTTAAATTTAAATTTTAAAGGCAAACATGTTTGTTCATACATTTACGAAAATGTATAATATAATAAACCTACTTAAGTTCATCAAAAGGTTCAAAAATGCACATCACCAGTTCGTTGAAAGCATGGACATTTGCCTTTTGGGTCGGCAAAGTCCAATAAGAAAGGAAACCCATCGCATGTCCGTTGTTCCTTTACTTGTTACCTACGACGATAATACAGTTAAATATTATTTATCATAGTGTATATTTTATGGGGGCAGTAGCTACATATTAGAAGGTGAAGACACTCATAACGTCAACAGCTTGTGCGTTATATGTATTAAAGGGCGTCTTTTGGGCGCCCGGTTTGTAATTTAGGCGAACAGGACATAGTAGAGCTGGCAAAGGAAGCACGTTTGATTACATTCCATTTTCTCGAGAAGTATTCGTCCGAGTTTCAAAATAATGAAAGCGCCGAATTTGTAATGTTCGTATTTTAAGGCTGGGTGTTAGAAACCGAATAGTTCTCTTCGGAAAAACAAAGTAGTACCGGTAACCCAGGAGATACTGACACGCTGGAAAAGAACCACAAGTTATATTGTGAGCCCCTTGATACATTAATGAAAGTGGAAACAGAATGTCGTTGCCTTCAACGGTTCACGAGTTGTTTGTGATGGAAATCTTGGATGAAAAACCATATGTAACAATATATATATTATTATTATTATTATTATTATTATTATTATTATTATTATTATTATTTGCGTTAAATACATGGAAAATATTAACCTAATACACTTTCTGGAACAAACTAAATGCCATAGTGAACTATTAAATTAGTTCTCCATGTGTTAAATACCACATAAAACCACAGATCTGGCAACAAATACCCATTCACAACTAGGTCAGGGATGCGAACCTGGGGTTTTGTCGGTTTCCGACACAAATGGGCTCGCCAGACCCAGACGGATCATCCGATTGCGGATTGACCACATGGTCATGCTCTTCCATGTTTTGTTTTGGGGGTTCGTTTGTTGTACAGGCTCTCCTTTGCAATTTTATTTTCTCCTCTTTGATAGTTAAACATAGCTTTTAAAATAGTGTCATGACACTGTAAGCAAATCATCCTTATTAATAATTATATTCTACGATATATTGGTACATGGCGATTTCCTCCACGTTGCTTTATCATCGAAGGAACAGGCACCTTCCTACAAATAACTACCTGTCATTCACTTTATAAGACCAAAATTATTATAACCTATATAAATACAGCTGTAGGGGGCCCCTGTCTGTAATTTTGTATGTTTTCCGGTTTTTCATATATTTATCTGTTTTAGGTCAACAAAGGCCGAATCGGTGCATTTTATTCTTCGTGTCTGTCTGCTTGTTCCACCATCACGGCGAAACGGCTGAATAGATCTCGATCAAGCGTCATATTTAGAGTATACTGATCCCAGGGAAGGTTTGATATGACTATAATCTAAATATCTTTGAATGGAAAAGGGTTTTATAGGAAAACCAGAAACGTTTACCTACATTTTCTCTTATACAATTAATTTGTGTAAAATACGTGGACTGTGTATGAAACGTCTCTTCATTATAAACAACCTTTCCTATCCCATCGTCGCCATAAGACATATCTGTGTCGGTGCGACGTAAAGCAAATACCAAAAAAGTGTTATGTTCATAATTTAGCTTACTTTTCAAATGACG
Source organism: Anabrus simplex (assembly GCF_040414725.1). NCBI lineage: Eukaryota > Metazoa > Arthropoda > Insecta > Orthoptera > Tettigoniidae > Anabrus > Anabrus simplex. The sequence continues at coordinate 191,228,739 of NC_090267.1, read as the reverse complement.
CAGAAAATTACTATTTTCTGCGGGTATCATGCTCTGCATTGAGTGACCGACAGACCGACAACGAACCTACAGGTTACCATGGCAACGTCTCTGCTTGCCAGCAGGGAACTAACATATTCCAATTTTCGTCATCATTCCTGTAAACTCGTAGTTGACCGGGTGAGTTGGCCGTGCGTGTAGAGGCGCTCGGCTGTGAGCTTGCATCCGGGAGATAGTAGGTTCGAATCCCACTATCGGCAGCCCTGAAAATGGTTTTCCGTGGTTTCCCATTTTCACACCAGGCAAATGCTGGGGCTGTACCATAATTAAGGCCACGGCCGCTTCCTTCCAACTCCTAGGCCTTTCCTATCCCATCGTCGCCATAAGACCTATCTGTGTCGGTGCGACGTAAAGCCCCTAGCAAAAAAAAAAAACTCGTAGTTGTTCCTTGGGTAGAAAGCAAGAGAGACGTCAGTCGGCCATTCTGCGGGAGATATAAAATGAAACAGGCTAATATACGCGAAATACCGAATTTGTCGTACAAGGACGAGACAAAGCTCATTTTAAGCCCCTTGGATCAAAGAACCAAACTCGGTAAGCCCTACGGTCCCGGAAACCATGTTCTAAGGCCCTAAATTCAACCGTTATGGAGATATTTGCACCACACTACCCCTGCTCTAGGAATAGGATAATTGTACGAGGTAGATCGATTATGCTCTCTGACGCAAATCCTTCATTTACAAGAGGTGTACAAAGTGACCCCCAGCTGCATACTCTGGCACGACGAAACTATCCTGATCGTAGGTAGAGTGCGTTCAGTTTAAAAGGGGTCCTGGTTCAGAACATGACATTATATCACTCAGTAGCAGCAACCCGTGGTCTCGCTCGCGTGAATTTCGTAATTTGAAAAAAGTAAACGTTCCGCGGTACTGTACTTAGACATTATCTTAAAGTCCCCAAGTATAAAAATACACCGAGAAACGGAGTTTCATTCGTTCCAGAAATTTTGTAAACCACTTTCGGGACATAGAACTGTACATGTGAAAAAGAGTCTTCTCTCAAGTCAGAAAAAAATACCGTAGTATTTTTATTTCTAAAGGAGATTCCAGTACCAATTTTTACGTCTGCAACATACTCAGGTTTTGAGACATGTACCTCATAAAAAATAATTCAACTCATTTTTCACATTTTTCTTTTCAGACCCCCCCCCCCCCCCGTTAAGTGCCTTTTCTGAAAACAAATATTCATGTTCTTGTATTTTTAAAGGACTTTCAGAATACCAAGTTTCATGTCTGTAACATGTTAAGGTTTTGATATATACTGCAGATAAACCGGCATACATTTTTAAAAATTCACCCGCTTTTTCAATTCTTTTCAGCCTCTTAAGCTGATTTTACAAAGAAAAAGTGTTCCTTCATTTTTAAAGGAGATTCCAAGTACAAATATTCACGTCTGTAAAAATCTTTCGTTTTCCTAGATATAAGCATCTTCATACAAATAATTGAACTAATTTTTCAATTCTTTCATCCCCTTAAGTGGATATTTCGAAAACAAAAGAAGACCTGGTTCTTTATTTTGAAAGGAGGTTCGAAATACCAATTACACTCTGTAACATCTTTAGTATTGTTTAGATATAAGTATCCTCATACAAATAATTCAACTAATTTTTCAGATTTTCACCCCCTGAAGGGGATTTTCCGAAAACAGAAAAATAAATATTTCTTTATTTTTAAAGGAGACTCCAAATAGGAATTTTCACGTCTGTAACATTTTCAGTTTTTGAGATATCAGTATCCGAATAAAAATAATTCATCCCGCTTTTCGGTTCTTTTTAATCCCCTGAAGTGGTTCTTTCGAAAAAAAATACATGTTTATTTAGTTTTAAAAGATACAAAATACCAATTTTCACGTCTGTAACATGTAAAGATTTTGATATACTGTAGATAGGCTAATTAAAAAAATATCCCTTTTTCAGCTTCACTTAATTGGATTTTCCAAAAACAAAATTATCTATGTTTCTTTAGATTTACAGGGAATGCCAAATACCAAATTTCACGTCTGTAACATGTTACGTTTCTGAGATATACTGTATATATAGTATTTTTTTAAATTCACCTCCTTTTTCACTGTTGTTAGCCCCCCTTAACGGGATTTTCCGAAAAAAAGTACGTGTTTCTTTTTAAAAGAGATTCCCAATATCAATTTTGTCAGGAGTAAAAAAAACGGATTTTTTAAATATCTACATATTTTCTTGGTCGTTTATAATTAAAAATAAGAGGGATAAACGGCGCTCGAATGGTTCACGACTTACAGAAATAATCGATAAACCTGTAAATAATTACAGCGTATGCGGAAGATGTATTGGTAATCGTTGCTCCTGCTGCCTCCTCCTTTATTTATCTATTTACCTCACTTTTCAAATAAACAGGTTGCGAGGGTGAACGTTTGTCAGCCAAGTGGCACAATAAACATTGGCCTGGTCAGTAGCGCAGTTTACTCTTGCCAGGTGTGAGGTAGTGAATATTAATGGGGATTGCTTCTACAGGCGGCAGAACGTAACACTAAACTTTAAAATGACCTCATATTTATAACTGAAATGCTCCTTTGAGCTGTCCAAAAGTAAAAAAAAGAAATGATAATCCAGTAGAGAACAGAAGTATTATGGGATCAGGTATAGATTGTTATAGGGATGAAAGGTATTTATCATAACAACTAGTTGTCATCCGGGGATTCCCATGCGTGGAAAAATGGGAAAAACCATCTTCAAGTTTGCCGATTGTGGGGTTTGAATGAATCATCTCCTGAATGCAAGCTGACTGCTACGTCACCTCGTTTAGTTGTTGGGAAGAAACCTTAGGGTACTGAATATTAGGTAGAAGATACGAAGCTCGAACAAGTGGAACATTTCAAGTACATAGGCTCTGTACTCTTCCAGGACGGTATTGTAGTGAGATTGGATCAGGGTGCTGCAACGATGATGCAGTGAACTCGCAGTTGCGATCATTATTATTCTGCAAGAAGGAACCGAGCTCTTTGCCTTAATGACAGCTGGGTTGACCAAGGGTGTCTTATTCACAAGCAGAATGTAACAGACATTCGTGAAATCGAGTACAAACAAATGGGAACATTGACTATGAGATATACCGAGCAAGTGGCCATGCGGTTAGGGTCGCGCAGCTATGAGTTCGCATCCGGGAGATAGTGGGTTCGAGCTCCACTGTCAGTAGCCCTGAAGATGGTATTAAGTGGTTTCCCATTCTCACCGTATACCTCCTTGCAGATCGTGAATCCCTTTTTCTTTAAGGCATTAGTAATTGTTGACCTAACTGTATGATGCCGGGAGTTGCGTCGAAGCTACAATATATACTAATATCATTGAATTTAAAATTTGAACGTCATCTGTTAAGCCATGATGCTCCGTGTGTAGAATTACTTTTCACAGAAGATCATTTTACAAAATAATTGCATAAATATATACATTTTAGGGTGGGCAATGTGGCATTGTTTACTTTTCCCTATTGCTGTAAATGTTCCTTGAACCACAAGGATTACGAATCGTCTATCTGTTGTAAGAGATTATGCAGACAAACGAGGGCTCAGTCCTGTCTGAGTCATATGTGAACTACATGTAGCATTTGCTTAAATTGAGTTCCTTTCTCGTTTTCACTAAGCTATTGATTAGAAAAAAATGCGCTAATATGAACGGCTCACAACATTAAATTATACCACTCAGCTGATGATGGAGTCGTACTTTAAATTACTTGCAATATATTTCTTGGGTACTGAAAATAGGAGCATATTTTCCAATTAATGGAACTACAACTCAGAATTTGACAGGTTGACCAAAGAGAGCTGTCAGAGATACTTCACAGGATCACACTTCCTTCACTATTGTAATATATTATTCCAATTTCAATATTTTCGTTCTCTACCACTCCATATAAGTTAGGGTACCCTCGCAAACAACATTAATATATGATGTTATTCTAATTTGAAACAAAATCTTAGTGAATTCGGAGAAAACCCACATTGGATACTTGCCTTAGAGTAAGGATTATCGGACGCTTACAGCCTTGAATACTTCATATTTAATATATTATTTTATGTATGTAAATACTGATTTAAGGTGTCCGACTCATTGGCTGAATGGTCAGCGTTGAGATCTTCGGTTCATAGGATCCCGGCTTAGATTCCTCGCTGGGTCGGGGATTTAATCACCTCTGATGAATACTTCTGGCACGGGGACTGGGTGTTTGTGTTTTCCCCAACACTTTAGTCTTCCTATTCAGGCAACACACCACACTACCAACCACCACAGAAACATGCAATAGTGATTATATCCCTCCATATAGGGTTGGCGTACGAAGAACATCCGGCCGTAAAACCAGGCAAAATCCACAGACACAGTTCGCACCCACGACTCCACAGGAAAAGCGGTAGGAAAAAGAAAAAAGAAGAAGAAATACTGATTTAAGGTATTCGAAGTTTATATATTTTACCACAATTCAGTTTATTTGCTTTCCCCAACCCCACATTGTGCGGCTATTCAAATGACAGATATATCCTCATTCTTTCATTTACAAGTTCCATGGAAATGGTTATTTAAAATTAAGAGTAAATTTATAAGAAAAATTAGGCAAATGCCATGTAAACTTGAAGCAGTAATATCAAAATCAATTGTCATTCTAAAAATAACTTCAATAGAATACATTTTTTGGGTTATAATGCCGCATGTGAGCTCAAAGAATACTAAGCAATAAATTATTAATTTATCCCTAACTGAAGGAGGCCTCTGTGGTTCAGGCGGCAGCGCGTCGGCCTACCACCGCTGGATTCATTGGTTCAAATCCCGGGCACTCCATGTGAGATTTTTGCTGGTCAAAGCGGAGGCGGGACAGGTTATCCCTGTCACCTTTCATCCCAGCAACACTCTCCAATATAATTTCATTTCATCTGTCAGTCATTAATCATTGCCCCAGAGGAGAGTGACAGGCCTCGGCAGCTGGCACAATTGCTATCCTCACCGCAAGGTGGAGGCTTCATTCATTCCATCCCTCATCCGGTCAAATGACTGGAAACAGGGTGTGGATTTTCATTTCATTCCTAACTGAAGGAGAGTTCAGAGAGGGATTTCCTTAATGTTTTTGTATTTATGTTACCGTATTTTTTTAAATAAAAAAAAGTTGTAGAAAAATTATATTGAACGCCTTTCTTACCATTTTCTGCAAGGAAGAACCATTTCTGATAGTTATCACGTTGAAGAGTAAATATTAATTATGTGGCTGTACTTATTGTGAGTGGTGTCTCCACATGAGATATTCCACACACACTCTAGGAATATGCTGAGATAATGTCCTGATAACTGTTCTAGTACGCAGACGCTACAGAACTATAGCAACCTCACCAACACTGGTTATTCTATAATACATTTCATAACACTCAATTACATGATATGATGGTCTATGAAGTCGTAAGTTCCTAAAGTTTATCAGTAATAACAACAGTGAAAATGACTGATTATTATGTACTGAAGTGCACTCTGTACCTTCTGCAGCCACTCTTCTTGGTAAATCACTGGCAGTGTGTTCGACTCATGATCCCATGTATGTGGGTTCGATCCTGGCCGAGATAGTCCAGGGAGATACGTGAATGCACTGAATGGGAGTAAATATAGGGGGGGGGGGGGCAGACACGAGAGGTATTTGAAATAGGAAAATGGTTGATGGAGGTCCTTTGTTCATAACTCGACCCAGGACGGAACTGGAAACGGAAACAGGAGAAGAAAACACCGTTTATATATAATTTCTAACCAATTATATTTACAGTAAGACACACGTTTTCCCATAACTCCTAATAATATAACTCCACCACCAACAGAATGCATACTAAAGGCTAAGTTATACCACTGTACACACCAGTATTAGTACATTAAAGCTTTATTACATCGATTCGTATGTGCCTATTGTTTGAGAACTCTACCTTTGACGTTGTTAGGTGTGTATATAGTATAGTGTTCATTTTAATTTTGTGCGGTACAGTTCTCTATGTATATAACGTACAGCCACACGCACACATTCAAAAATAGTAACCTCTTCTATGTATTCACTTAATTAAATAAAATGCATAAGTTCGATAATTGAAGAATAACATACAGGGGTACAGATTAATTAGCTAACTCATGGAAGCCGGCCGGAGTTGTATTTACTCTACGTGCGCTGCTCTGTAGCTCTACGAACAAGCATAGCCATATCCAGTAGAATTTCGAAATATTTGCATTACTTTCCATTCGCTTCTAATGCAACGTTCTAGCGGATGTAATTCCATTTGAAGCGTACACTGCTGATAAAATGAGTACCTGGCCCGTAAAGGAGATTAAATTAATAAGAAATATAGTTTCTGTTCAAGAAGAAGACGTTTTTGGTGGTAGTGCTTCATGGTGATCAACAGCCTTTATTTTGTACCCAGTGCGAGTAACTATTTTCTAATTATTTTTGGCCGTGGCCTGGGTTTCACATTGATTCGAAACGCGGACCACAGAAAGCCGCTTACCTTATCAACCATCTGAAAGAGTTTTAACACAATACTCCCTAACGCTAATATCTGCATTAGATTCTTCACTGCTAATCCTGAAGTCAAGCTACCCTAGCCGAACAGGAAACACTCATGTTGACCTATAAAGCACGGTGGTGCCAGTTAAGAATTTTAACCTTTTTGGAAAGGTGAATTTGAGATAAATGATAGATGGTTATTGCTACTGCCATTGTTATTATTTTATTTTAGACCCTTGGAACACATCGAATTCACCCTGTAGAAGAATTATGTTTCATTATATCGAACAAGTTGACTATGTGACTGTGATCTTGCATTCAGCATGTACGGGCCCTAATCTCAACTTCAGCAGCACTCAAAATGGTTTCCCGTAGTTTCCCATATTCATACCAAGCAAATAACGGGACTGGGCCTTGATTAGAGCCACAGCTGGTCCCTTTTCCCCTCTTATACCAGCATTCCTGAGAATCTTTATGTGCTAGTACTACCTTGAACCTCCGGTAATGAAATTGACTCGTATGGCATAAATAAACGAAAAAAATGTCCGGCTCCATAGCTAAATGGTTAGCGTGCTGGCCTTCGGTCAGAGGAGTCCGGGGTTCGATTCCTGGTAGGGTCTGGAATTTTAGCCATCATTGGTTAATTTCGCCGGCTTCATCATCATTTCATCCTCATCAAGACGCGCAGGTCAAATCAAAAGATCTGCACCTGGCGAGCCGAACATGTCCTCGGACACTCGCGGCACTATAATCCATACGCCATTTCAGTTCATTTCAACCGAAAAATAGCGACGTCGCATTTAAAGTGCATGTTCTTAAGACGTGTCCGACTACTTTGAAATTAATTTTTAATTATACATCTTTCCATACCTTCGCCACCAAATGTGTTCTTGAGGGCATAGAAAACTCTTCCTTGCCAAATGCAGAATTACTTTATAAGCGAGGTTTGTTCCTTTCCTCTCTGTGATTTTCCATACATATATTTGTAATTATGTATGGTCTATATTCATGAATAAACGTATCTATGTATACTACTTGGAAGTCGAAATGTATGATGATAGTTATACAAGTGAAAAGGGACATGAAGTAATATGGCACTTCAAGGCACCCTACGAACTTAAACTTGGTACTAGAGAACTTGATACTCGTAAAATCCGTAGAAAGCTCTAAACTTTCCAAAATTCTCTGACGGGCCGAGTTTCGGAAGGGAATTATTTTTGGAGCTCAGAAGCTAAGGATATTGAGCCTTCGAAACAAAACACGTGTAATCGACTCGTTCAGGAAATTAAAATCCATATAAATAAAATCGTAAGGGCCAACTTTCTGCGCACTTATCATTTCAGCACAGTTTCTTAATTATTTATCGTTTTGTACGTAATTCTGATCATTTAAGTTCGTTTGCTGTCTGTCCAATTGTGTCCCTCAAAGCGGAAAACATCCGAACTTAAGTCACCCAAAGTTCGTATTTGGAGTCTAACCATTCAGGGATGTGTTATACGGTGCTTGTGACTTGAAGTTCGCTACATGGAATACGAGTTTATAGGGTGATCATCAATATTTTTTTTATAATCTGCTTTAAGTCGCACCGATACAGATAGGTCTTAAGGCGACGAAAGGTTAGGAAAGGGCTAGGAGTGGGAAGGAAGTGTCCGTGCCCCGATCACTCCCTTCACGTTCCTATCCCTTTCCTGTACCGGCATCATCATAAGACGTTGCGACTTAAAGCAAATAAGTATTTGCTGCCAAAAGCAACATGTTTTCTGGTCGATAATTTGAAATAATGCAGTCATGTAAGAGTTACCTCTCAGAATGTTTGTAAAAAATTTCATAAATTTCCACCGAGCGGTTTAGACTTCATGTGGCTCCGAAAGGCAGACATACAGATCGACATGATTTCATTTTTACATAGGTAGAGATGTTGGCAATTTTCAATTATTGTTAAATTTATACAGGTATTGCCTTTTATTTAGCGTGTATTTCAAGTATGTAAAGTTATCAATAAAATCAGGAAAAACGGTAAGATTGTTATATTTTTATCGTTAAAGAATTTTCCAGTTTATCCATCAGATATGGTCCTCTTTAAGATTGTTAAATTCCCCTGAGTTGAAGTCATCGAGCACTTCAAAATACACAATTTTCTCGACTTTGAAATGTCGTAATCCTTTGACTCAGTTTATTTCTTCAATCTTTATTACTAAAGTACTTTGTATCATGTTCGTTGCTGTGCATTTTTTCTATTACTTTGATACTAGCACGTTCATATTCGCAGCATCCCTTGACCCCCCTATCAGTCTCCTTCCTTCCTTTCTGCTTGGCTGGTTGTTTTCTGCAAAGAGTAAAAGTTATAATGATTTTTCAGAAAGAAGCTGGAAAAAATGTTGGCTAGTTCTAAACGCCAGAGGCAGGGCGAAGCGAGGCACACTGAGGATGTTAAAAGTTTGATTGCCAGCGGCATCAATGTTGCAGCTGGCCTAGCCACGTAATGAGGGGCCAACCAGCCGGCCAGTCTGCCTCGCTACTTGCTGCGGTATACTTGTGCTGCAGTCCGTACTCATCATCAGCCTCATTGCTGTGAATGCCTGGAAAAATATTTATAATAGTTCCGCCCTGTCATTTGTGTTTCTTGACACCTGCCTAAATTTCATGGGGGAATTCGCTCGGTGATATTCTTGGCAACATAGAGAATGATACGCATTAGTGTACTTATGGCATTCATATTCGTCTTCTTCTGATGAGGGAACTATAGAAAATTATTATGTCAAAACCCATCTCCCATTTTTATGGTTGACTCTGTATTGTAGAAGAAGATCGCATGTAAAATATGAGCTGCTCTTTTCCACCACAACATCTTAAGCTGGAATCCCTGATGTCACGCAAGCTATGTAGCGCAGCTGTGAGACAGGCCCGCGAAGTGACGGGGGAGGCGGAGGCTTTCGGTGCGTGTGTTTTAAAGATTTTTTTTTTGCTAGGGGCTTTACGTCGCACCGACACAGATAGGTTTTATGGCGACGATGGGAGAGGAAAGGCCTAGGAGTTGGAAGGAAGCGGCCGTGGCCTTAATTAAGGTACAGCCCCAGCATTTGCCTGGTGTGAAAATGGGAAACCACGGAAAACCATCTTCAGGGCTGCCGATAGTGGGATTCGAACCTTCTATCTCCCGGATGCAAGCTCACAGCCACGCGCCTCTACGCGCACGGCCAACTCGCCCGGTGTGTTTTAAATACTACTGGTTTTTAGAGATGGGGGCTGCCTGGCCGAGGCGGTAAAGACGTTATCTGTACACCCGGAAGGACGTGGGTTCGATTCCCCATCAGGAAGTCGAAAAAAATACAAGAAACAAGATTTCCATTTCTGGAGGTGCACATGGCCCTGAGGTACAATCAGCCTACACCAAAAATAAGTGCCCGCTGACCACTCTACCCCCACCAAGTGCCGCGGTTACTCCGAGGGTCTTCATGGCCTGTACGGAGATGACATTTGACTTGACTTGGTTTTCAGTGATGAAAGTAAAACAGAAATGACTGTTAGCGATGGAATGTTAAAAACACAGGTCTTTTTGACATCATGCACAACAAATAAGCTCTTCTGTACCACACTGTTCCTCGTATATTGTATTTCTCGTTTGCAGGCAGTGTTTAACGGGCACTGCAAACTCGGCAGATCGCTCTGTACGTATTTCCTAGTAAACAAAGAATATTTCATCATGTCCCGGAATTTTGCAGATGAGAAATGAAAATTTAAGTATAGTATCTCTATATTAAAGTTCACCATTAATGCTTTGACAAGATATCATAAGCTCTGACAATCCGTAGTGTAAGGATTTCCATTGCTAGAAGAATAACTTGTCCAGGGGCTGGATTTTTCCAGTGGTACAGGCAGGAATTTGAAGTAACTCGATGGTATTTCCTGGTTGAATGTCTTTGAAGACAAGCTGTTTCAGTGTGTGTGTGTGTGTGTGTGTGTGTATACACATATATATACCAAACAATTTAGCAGTGCGGTCAGGGACACGCAGTTGTGAACTTGCATTCGGGTAATAGCGGGTTCGAGCCCCACTGTCGGCAGCCCTGAAGATGGTTTTCCGTGGTTTCTCACCTTCACATCATCCAAATGCTGGGACTGTACCTTAATTGAGGCCACAGCCACTTCCTTCATACTGCTAACGCTTTCTTATCCCATCAGCACCGTAAGACCTATCTGTGTCGGTGCAACGTAAAGCGACTTTTTAAAAGAAGAAAATAATCACTGCAGCTGTCACTTTCATAGCTGTTGTCATTTATATGAATAGACGTCTCTGTAAAACGATGAACACCTGTTTGATTACATTCAATTGAATTACAATCTGATCCGTTTCTTCTCCACTTGGATTTATTTCTCCCGTAGAAGGAAAAAAACTTCCGTCGCGTATATAACTCAATGCGAACCGTAGCACGTGAATTGTATTTAAGACCTCGTCTTGTAAAGAATACTTCGCGACTATTCTCTTTTATTGTGAATAAATCTCAAAATAGCTATATTACTTTCTGTTAAACTGGTATAATGCAGTAGAACCGATTCTCCGGCTTAGCTGTCCCCACTCCTCCGCTTGCGCTCAAACATCGGCAGGTAAGATGGCAGTCGGCCAACAGCTAGGGTCCTCCAGTCCAACCAGTTAAAGTCATCACATAATTTAGATGTGTAGTTTGTCCGTAGATTTTTCAGAATTCCAGTTCAAAGTGGCAGCGCATTTTTGAATGGGGTCCCTCCACAACACACATAATGGACCGTCGAAATCAGAGATATCCCTCGGCAAGAAAAATTTCCAGACTTCGCCTGTAAAGGATTCCAATGCCCGAAAGAAAGTTATGCAGAAAACGTTGTATATACAGTAGAGATTTTAAAATGTCTTATCCGTAGCCTACTCTCTGTACACACACACCGGGCGAGTTGGCCATGCGGTTTGAGGCCCGCGGCTGTGAGCTTGCTTCCGAGAGATAATAGGTTCAAATCCCACTATCTGCAGCCCTAAAGATGGTTTTCCATGTTTTCTCATTTTCACACCAGTCAAATGCTGGGGGTGTACCTTAATTAAGGCCACGGCAGCTTCCTTCCAACTCCTAGGCCTTTCCTATCCCATCGTCGCCATAAGACCTATCTTTGTCGGTGCGGCTTAAAGCCACTGGCAGAAAAAAAGAGAAAACTCTTTGTAGAACACTTGAAACGCCGGCGTTTTGCATCCCTGATGATACTTGATTCTCGTTGAAATTTGACCTTAAGTGCTCCTTATTCATATGATATACTACAGTACACACGTAAGTGGAAGAACTGTTATGTTTCAAAACTGAGTCCAAATTATTGAGTGCAATTAGTGGAAACGTGACATTATGTTTATATTTTCGTAGTAATGAACACCAGTCCACTCACTACACACATGTTTAGTCTACACTTAGTATTAGGAGTAGTCCTAAAAGCTCGTTCTTGAGAAGTATCGTCCTCCCATTAATAGAAACATCTGACATTTACGGAGGAATAGCTGCTTCGGGAGAGTTGAGCAGCAAATAGTTATACTGGCCTTCCTCGAAAATTGCTGTATATTTTATGAAACTACGATATACTGGAATTTTAATCAGCAGGACTTTTTGTATGTGGAAGCCAAGGACTCTGATAACAATAATGTTATAGGTTTTGCGACGCAGTAGGCCTAACTCTGTTTTCTTTCAGATTCGCCGAGGTACTTGAACTATGCTCCGAAGGAATTCGTTTATGTGTCAGTAAATCTACCAATAAAAGGCTGGCGTATTTGACCACTTTAAAAAACTACGGGACTAAGACTGAATCTAAGCTGCCACCATGGGCACAAAAATGTCTGAACTAATGAGCCTTGTCCAGCGACTCTGTGTTATGGGATTTCAATATCCATAAATATCACTGATCTTAGAATGAAACCTGTCGTCACAAAGTCGACATTAAATCCCTTACATTTGATGTCTTTGCATTGCAGATAAATATAGTGCTGTTTGTTTTGAAGTGCCTTGAATTTCTATAGATTTTAATAGATACCGGGTATTGGAATTTTGTCCCACGGGAATTAGTTACCACTTCGCACATCAACGATATGGAGTTATGTGAAACACACCCAAATGCCACCGTCTGCAGTCGGCATCGACCCTGTTTTCTTGGGAATACGAAAACAGCGATTTACAGATTGGAATGTACTGGTGATACGTATTGCGAGCAGAAACGGACACCGAGCGAGTTGCCCGTGCGGTTAGGAGCGCACAACTGTGAGCTGGCATTCAGGAGATAATGGGTCCGCACCCCGCTGTCGGCAGCCCTGAAGGTGGTTTCTCGTGCTTTCCCATTTTCATACCAGGCAAATGTTGGGGCTGTCACTTAATTAAGGCCACGGCCGCTTCCTTCCAACTCCTAGGCCTTTCCTATCCCATCGTTGCCATAAGACCTATCCCTGTCGGTGCGACGTAAAGCCACTAGCAAAAGAAAATTACGGTCGCGGCCACTTCCTTCACACACCCAGCCCTGTTCTATCCGATCGTCGCTGTAAGACCTATCTGTGTCGGTGCGACGTAAAGCGACTTATAAAAAAGAAACAAACAGCCAATTTAATTCAGTAATCCAAATAAAGAGCACTCTGCTCTTACTTAGGACTGCAAGATAGCTATGATCCTTTGCTAGCAACTCCAGCAGTGCCATTTTCTATTTAGGCCAACCAGAAGTAGATGGCCTTTCCAAGACATTGCATTGCCATTTGTCACGAAAGGACATGTAGGAAGGAAACTGGGTATTTACAGCTGCTACAGAGCCACGTGTATCTCAGGCATTGCAAAGTAGAACTTGGTGTTTTCATTTCTTTGTTTTTTTCTTCTCGCTTCTATAATCTTTCGAGTAACAAAACAATTCTGAAATTATGACGATCTTGTTATAGTATTACGTCCGTATTATCCAAGTCGGAGAACAAGAGACACCCCAGGGGTGCTCAGTTTGGCATCATATTGCTGACTGGATAAATACAAATGGCAGGATTAAACATTAGGTACGGAAATAAGAATAATAGATGTTTAATGTATTATGACATAGTTTATTCAAAATAAAAGAAATACTTTTTTCATCCTGGTTACCTATGATTATGGGAAATGATCGCCAAGTTAAGTTAATTTACTGATGATCCTCGACGTGACATAAAAATAATTCAAACAAATGTGGTGGCACACGTGACTTATTTGCCCTGCAATTCTAACAGAGTTGTATTATGTCATTACATAATTTAATATTAAATTTTTGAATCTTGAAAATGAGGATGATGTATCAAGTTCCTCGAACCATCTGAAAAACGCATTAAATTTTAATGGAATGTATGAAATATAAATATTCAAAATTTTTAAAATCTACTTCTTCTTATATCAAAATGTTAGTGAAGTTACGTTCTTCAAATATTTATTATCATTAAATGTATCTTGAAAGTGCTTTTAAATGAAGTAAAAATTAACTCTAGACGTCGAGTATATCTGCTCAAAGTCATTCTCACTTATCTCCTCATGAGAACTAAGATCTAACGTTATCATTACGTGGTCATTTATAAGGAATCAAAATGATGAATCCTCAAAAACCATTAAATCAACGTAATCTATCGACGTTGGAATGCTGTCAAAATTGTAAATTAAATGTAACTAAAATGCCACAGATCATTCCCTCTGTTAACACAACACAGCCATCTGAAATACACAAGACATAACGTATAACTAGAAAATCTGACTAATTCTACCAACTATCAATAGGAAAAATTCTAAAGAAGAAATATTTACAATATTTACATCACCTCCATGTACAAATTAACCTTATCACTCTCCATTAGATTCATTCTGAGGTATCATTGAAAATGTGAAGTCTCCACGAGAGTACGAATTCTGGCGATAAAGGTGAGCTCGCCTGGTGTCGAACTACAGTCTGATCTGGATATTTATTTGAGAATCTACTTCCAAATTTAATCCTTTTCCAGTAAGATTCACACAAACATTCGAGGCTTTGAATTAATGACTTCCATAAGTTACAACAGGATGAGCTTATTCCTAAATATTAAGACAGAATTCTAGAGTACATATATCGACATATAATTATTATTATCATCATCAGAAAACTTTATCAAAGTGATTACCATTCATATATTCTCGAAGAACCATTATCTATTTCCTTCCACGATTAATATCATATATTAAAAATATCGTCGCACAAACACGTCAAAATTTATCAGAAGACTCATATCACATGCTAATTCACCATTTTTTCATGGTACAATTACAACATTATAACGACGACTGATATTCTCCACAACTGTATATCACAAAATGTGTAGTCAGAAAATTACGGAAGAACATGTTATCGTCCAAGAAACAAGTCTTAATTCTATTAACTTCGTCTCGATGATTAAATATACCATTAAGAATTATATATCTCTACTCACGTACTCCTAATAAATCCATGATCTCATTCTGGAATTAACAACCTGATGACATACTAAAATTACCACGAGGTACGAATGTAAGTCCAAATATCACGGAAAATTGATAAATATAGGGAAAATATTATCTCAGCAAATTCCTACGACACAAATTAACTCACTAATGCAATAAGATTCCTTAAATAAGAAAGGATGGTTAGGATAACACATGGATAACTTCAGCTGATCTATCATTTCAGAACTCAGTAACACGTGGTTAGGAATCTGAATCAAGTGCACGAATTCAACTTCATGTCCTAACTCGAACATTAGGGAACAATCAGTGAAATGTCATGAAAAATAAATCAACTAAGAGACTACAAGATCACACCAAAAGAATAAGAAATAAATAAATTGCTACAAAGAACAGATACAAATAAAGACGTTGTCGACTTAACTTATACTATAGGCTTCATGTTGAGCTCCTGGTGTCCTCAATCGAACATTCCAGGGTTGAAATCCTTGCATTCCTCCACTGCTGGCGACGGTCCGTAGATTTAGTAGTTCGTGATGAAATAGGTGTAGAATCTAGCACGAACTCCCATCTTCTTGCGATGAATGCTGTTGAGGTCCTCTTCAACTCTACACTTCCCGATGATTTTGATGAAACTTGTACAGAATGAATTAGAGAAAATCCTAGGCACAATCCTGCAAATTGTTACTATAAAACACTTACTTTAATTATTTACCTGCCTCAATTCGACGTCTGTTGGTTGAATACACTAATTGTAGTCGTATAAACTGGCACAATTTAAGTATAGGCTTAAGGCTGGATATGCGTCCACCGTCCCTGGTGATGACTGGATCTCAATTGACGGTCCCGTAGACCAATGTATCAAACGTAGCTGAAGAATAAATGCAACTAAGTGAGAATGAGCGTGAATATGACTCGCTTTAAGTAATGCAATGCTCCACTGATCGTAGGAAGTACGAGTCAGTTCAAGTACTGAATTCTTGTCAGTTCCTTTAATTAAATTCATATTACTTCCTGCCAGTACACCATTCAAATTAAATACAAATTAAATTACTAATTATTGTAGTTCACACGTGATATTAACACTGTTCAGTCTAATTTCCACTTTTATACACATTCGTAAGTAAACATATCATGCCGTCGATGTTATTAATAATATTTTCTTAACTTTTAATCAAGTACAACTGTACGCGAACATATTCCAGCTATTTTCTTCTCTCTTCCTCGTTTATTTCTATTTTTATTTTCTGATCCAACTTGCGCTCTCCCCTTCAGGTTTCAAACCACTCGCCGCCTTGATCACGGGAAAGCACGTGCGATGCCGACAAAGAACCAAACTCTTGACACACTACCCTACATTAAACCACTTGACACGAAGCATACGGTCACAGTATTTTGTTCAATAACAAACTTTGTACACTGAATAGAAATGAAATGCGAGTTTTAAGCCAAAATGTCATATTAGGCGGGAAATATTATTTACATACATTTCAGACGAAACTCTGAACGTTACCTATCCATACGGTCAACGATATTAAGCTACTTTACATTCAATAAGTAAAGATGTTCAGTTACGCGAGCGAAATGATGTAGCAAAGACTTATCTTAGGACTTATATTTGATTGTAGCTTCTCATAGACTTTCAGATTCTATATTTTGGTGTTGTGCGATCAGTAACGTGAAATGAAACCATTCGCACGAGAACATTGTATTCTTAATATCACCATTGACTGATACAATCCATATCACAGTGAACTATATGTTGTGAATTCTTTTTGGAAAGCGTGGCATTTTTAGAACATTCTAGAGAAGAGTAAGGAGAGACGGATAGGTCCTCACTCTCCATTTAGCAGTGTATTATACTTTCTATGCCCCCGTCAATAAAGGACATGTACAACTAGTATAGCCTGAATATGTATTTGTAAGGTGGCACATTTTTTTGCTATTTGCTTTACGTCGCACCAACACAGATAGGTCTTATGGCGACGATGGGAGAGGTAAGGCCTAGGAATGGGAAGGAAGCGACCGTGGCCTTAATTAAGGTACATCCCCAGCATTTGCCTGGTGTGAAAATAGGAAAACACGGAAATGCATCTTCAGGGCTGCCGACAGTGGGATTCGAACCCACTATCCCCGGATGCAAACTCACAGTTTCGCGCTCCTAAACATAAGGCCAACTCGCCCGGTAAGGTGGTACTAAACTTTAAGTATTACCTATAAACTTCAAAAATTTAGAGAGATTTATGTAGTCTCCGATGGACTTAGGAGAATCAATTTCAGAAAACCCTAGGATGAAGTATACTATATTTGTCCTTCATGTTAAACATACCCATATATAACAAGAATATGATGATACAACAACCCAGTAGAGCCTTGTCTCGGGTCCGTCTGTATGGTCTGCAGATACTCGAGTCCCATTTTTTCGGCATGACGAAATCCTCAGCCGTACTGCTTGACTTTCTTAACCGGGTCTGTTGCCTCTCGTTTTACACATCTCCTCAGTTGTTTTCAGGACACTGAGTGAACCACATTCCAGCGCACTGTCCAGAGTTGAAATCCCTGGAATGGCCAGGAGTCGAACCCCATGCGTTCCGTTAAGATGAAAGCACGCTACCCAATACCACACAGCTGGCAACCATATGCAATGTTTGTTGAGACTCAGCGCTAAGGCAGGTTTGATCTGGATACACAACAGTTATACGCCATCAGCTGTCATAGATGGCTTAAGCGTCACTGAAGAGGTGTAAAAAGGATTGAGGAATGGGTTCCCGTTGATTTCCTCACTGAGCCGGAAGTTGCAATTATATATGTATCAGTCTGCCAAGCTCACTGAAATGCGCTCACCAACCGACCCTAATAATGAGTGACATTCTCACACGATTCATAACAGGGACTGGCTGCCTAAAGAATGGACTTAACTAGCATCGCTCATACCTCAGTCACTTTCATATTGTCAAATCCAAGGATGAGACTGAGACATTTCAGTGAAAATAACAAAGTTTTCCTAGCCCATTCTACTGTAGAAGACATATTGGGCAATAAAAACTACGTCCCGCCAATAAAGGCATCGTACATAATAGTCTACACCAATGAATCGCCCAGACCATCACTGTCTAAAGACAGTTCAAAATTAATAAGTTATCGCCCTAGATTATGCCCTACCTTGCGAGATGTTTTCGCGGTACGGGTCGTATCTGTAAACCAGCATTCGGGTGATGAGATTGGTTGATGAGATTGAACCACCTCGTCCGCAGCCCTGAACACTTTTTTCTGTGACTTTCCACTTTCACATCAGAAGAATTCCAGAACCTTACCTTGATTAAGACCACGGCTGCTAGCTTTCCAGTCCTACTGCTTCCCTCTCCCGTCATCACTGAGGGCATATACATGATAGTGTGACTTCAAATCCCTAGCGAAACAGGAGAACCGAAGGTAACTTGTGCTAGTTAGGGGTGTACGGCACAAGACAATTAATTCACCTGATGGCTGTTACTGGAAAGTCCACCGCGTCCGCTGTTGTGGTCCGCCTGTAGCTACTCGCATCTGGAGTACCTCAAGTTTGAAATCAAGACGGCTTCGTGAGGTATCGTCATTAGGACCTGTGTAGGAGAGATAAAGGTTATGGGACATGAGCACCTCAGACGGTAGAGCAATGGCCTTCTGAGCCCAAGTTGGCGAGTTATTTATTTATTTATTTATTTATTTATTTATTTATTTATTTATTTATTTATTTATTTATTTATTTATTTATTTTATCAGTGGCGAAGTTAGGGCTCGTAGCCCTCTCTTACACTTAACCACATAATTAATTTACAGATAATGCAAATATAAAAGAAATGTACTATTCTATTATAAAATCAAAGATAAGCTCAGTCCTGTATTATTTGAAGGTGCTCGAATAAGCGAACTCCACGTCGGTAGGTTTAATGACACGTAAAAGAATTCCTGAAGGAACTAGACCCGACATCTCAGTGTTTCTGAAAGCTATAAAAGAAAGTATTTAGTCCGATTTAAAACCATATATTATGTATACGATCAAAGTGAAATGGGGCTCTGCTCATTACATGTGAGGGTAACGTTGATAACCATAATTCATTTTTAAGGGCAAAGGTCTTCTACTTGAAGATTTTCCATTAAGCTTCATTTCACTTTGCATTTATGTTGGGTTAGAAGTACTGGAAAACGTTTTCACCTTTGTAAATCGTATTTTATTTCCAATGGTGTGTGGCTTCCGAAGAGGCCTGGTGCAGGTTTATCGAGTTAAAGCCTTAGAGATGACCTGCGCATCTGTGAGGATAAGGTCCACCTATGATTAATTCTAATGCTGATGGTTAAAAGACCCGACCTAGCCTGGAATCAAACCCGGGATCCGTTGTACCGAAGGTTAGTACACTAACAACTTAGCCATGGAGCATAGCGTAAATAGCAATGAACTGGTCTTACCTACCAATAATATTTAAGACTTGATGTGAACGGAAAGATGACGACTCGCTCACTTTGTGGTCGAATGCACTGCGGATAAAACAATATAAAATTCTACATCACGTGGTATTCATGAAGTTCAATATGAATGACGGAGAAAGGTATAAAGCAACAGTGGAAATGGTGAGCATTTGTATGAGTATTCAAAAAACAAACAAACCATTCATCAAGGTAAAGTAAATAGAAGCTAAAAGGAATGACGGAAAGACCAGAGGATGGGCCTCGCCTCTGCTACTACTGCCGGCTGTGCATAGTTTCAAAAATAGAACACTTGTGTGCTACACCAATGCATATTGCTATTCTCAGATTGGTATGACTCATATAACTAACGTTTACTCTATAAACAAAATAAAAATGAGAACAAGCTTCGTGAAAGTTCACATTTTCTGCTTTTGTGTTTTTGTCTGTGTATTTTCATGCACCCTTTTTTTATTTAAAGGACGGTACCCTCCTACTCGCTATGTATTCCATTAAGCTTCATTTCCCTTTACATTTGTGATTGGTTGTTAGTTCTGTATGGTGGTGCGTTTCAGAATTGTGCCGACTGCAAGTGGACAAGTTAAGCCCAGCATATCGTATGGAGGCAGATATGAATATGCAGGTTGAAGTTACCTCGCCGTACTACTGCTGCTGCGGCGGCGAGAATGGCTACGTGGGATTTATCCTGTTTTCCCTGTTGGAAGGCATTACTCGTAGTTGTCAGGGACAATTTGGAGCTCAGTTAATTTAGGAAGGAATTAAATATTCAGCCAAGAGTCATGTTCGCGTTGCACAAGTATGGCGACGTTATGTGGCTGCTCGCTTCAGCTAAATAACTTGTAAATCATAAATATGCCTCTCTTGTACGGGTTCACCTAGCAAACTACGTGAATAGCAGCTTAAAATAGTAACTATCGCAGAATAATCATGAAAGGTGATTAATTGTGATGGCCTGTGTCTCGACTGAACTGAGATTTAGGATACAAGATGGTGAATGATTACTAACACATAGTGCGAGATTTCTAATATGCTCTCTAGTTTAACAGAAATGGTCCTAGATACAGTAGATTTGGTCTCAGACAGTTCAGAGGTAGAGGGTTAGTTAGTGGCAGGAAAATCAATACCCTTGAAATATTAGGGTAACTCTTCAGTATACGTTTAAATATATTTGATACGGTACGGATATGTATATTTATTACAAGTCTCATCGGTAAACTAACCTAAGATTTCAGACTAAAATTTACTTCTAAATATACACTTAATTAGATTTACGCTGTTTTCTAACAGCATGAGACTGTTCGACTAATTTTGCTTATGATACCCGTTTCGACTACAAGCATCATCGATTCAGTATTATGCTTTAGACGCAATCCCTTGGTCAGTAATACTACTATTTAACGCTAGTTTCTGGGAATGTGGGGCATTGCGGGTCGGATCCACTGATTGTTTTAACTTCATATCCAACTATGCGTTCTTCGCCCTCATGTTTTCGAATCTAGTCACTGGAGGATTCTAGATTTTAAGTGGTCATAACATTTCGTTTCATTTCGTACCATTAGGGGCCGATGACCTCGATGTTAGGCCCCTTTAAACCACAAACATCATAATCATTTTCTTTGCCTACTATGTTCACTATGACTACAAAGTTTATATTTGAGATTATTGAATAAACTAATTAGTTTAAATCTACATGTATAAAATAAGAGTTTTGTCTGTACATTGCTCAGAATTTGAAAAGAATGGTATTTCTGTATCGGCCATGTCCATAGTAAGAAGGAAATGCACTTTTTACTTTTCCGTAATGTCTGTCTGTCTGTCTGTCTGTCTGTCTGTCTGTCTGTCTGTCTGTCTGTCTGTCTGTCTGTCTGTCTGTCTGTCTGTCTGTCTGTCTGTCTGTACACGCATCACGAGAAAACGGCTGAAGAGAATTTAATGAAAATCGGTATGTGAAGACGGGGGATGAGCCGCTACAATCTAGGCTATAAATAATCTTACTCACGCTGAGAGAAATGGTAGTTTAGGGGAAGGCCTAAAATTTAATTCTCAAATATTTATATTATTAGTTGTCCTATCGATAAATACTACATAACTAAAGTTGTATAGAATTAAATTTCCGATCATTTATGTCATACATTGTTACCATACCAGCTTTGATAACACAGATATTCATGAATTTGTATTTTTGTTGCCAAGTCCATATCAACGCCGAGCCACGAGAAAATGGGTTAAAACAATTTAATGAAAGTCGGTATATAGAGTTGGGGAATAAGAGAATACAGGCTGAGTTATAAACAATTTTATTCGGCCTGTGTGAATTTGTAGTTTAGGGGAAGGCACCTAAAAACTAATTTTTAAATACCTATGTTATTGGTCCTATCGAAAAGTACTGCATAACAAGTTATATAGAATACAATATCCGACCATTTATGTTTTATTCAATTTCACCGTACCGACTATGATAAGAGTGGTATTTGAAAGTCGGAAGAAAACTAAATGTGAAGGCCTACAATATTGAAAGTGCATAACATTGATCAACAATAACATTACATTGACCATTGTTTGTGATGATGTTCTTTCTCTCTTATGGTGCCGCTCAACTCGGATAGATGGGATTACTGCTGCGTACCGAGTATAACAGCCTGACGGAATATTGGCGGGAAATAGCTGGGGAGTTAGAGAACTTTCTTCTTTAACATATCATTCCTCTGGTTCATACGTTTTCTGAAACCGGTCTGCTGGTACGTAACTCACTGGTTCACCGTAGTATTCCAGCTATTCGATCCCTACTCTGACGTGCTGGTTGAATGAGCAGTGTGCCCTGTTAAGGCAAAGGTTCACTTAGTAGTAGTAGTAGTAGTAGTAGTAGTAGTAGTAGTAGTAGTAGTAGTAGTAGTATTTATTAATGAACATAACAGGCGTTCAGCCCCGAATACATGTTCACAATAATAATAAAATAAATAACTAATAAAATTAATAAACGTAGTCCAACCTAAGCCACCACTCCCCACCATATACAAAATAAAATGAAATGAACAATAAAACAAAAAGACCTAACGCCACGGTTCCATACCAGAACCAACTCCATCAACACCAGTTTACAACAACTCACGAATAAAAATAAAAGAAAAGATAAGATTAAGGATAACAACTATCCCATTTCTTATTGTTGGTCCCAAACTATCTTACCTCCTCAGCCTGGTCTATGTTTACATTCTACTGCTGGTGTTGCAACTTTCTGCTTGTTATCACTCACACGTACCCACTCATCACGCAACCTTCTTGCTTCAGCATTTTCATCACCTCTATTGTTCCCTGACCTACTCCAAAATAAGCAACAACAGCAACATTACACGAATGTGTACCAAACCAGCCATAGCACTAACATTTGCA
Organism: Anabrus simplex; assembly: GCF_040414725.1. Lineage (NCBI taxonomy): Eukaryota > Metazoa > Arthropoda > Insecta > Orthoptera > Tettigoniidae > Anabrus > Anabrus simplex. The sequence goes on along the minus strand of NC_090267.1, from coordinate 191,205,896 downwards.
TTCAATCTTTCAGATTCCACCTCCTATAGTAAAAGGCTAAATAATAACAACAATATTCCGTCATTGCATTCCAATCCCTCATACCACAGCTTTTACCAATCCGCGTTAACATTGTTTCATTTCATTTCATTCCGCCATAACACTCCATAATAAAATTACCTCTCCATCTCCAAAAATTTCGGCAATGAATAACAAATACCAATCATGCATATACCAACACCTCTCCAACATCATATTTCTTCATCCTCTCCATACAAACAAACCAAAATGTACAAAATGATAATAAAAATCACCTTCCTCCAGCTCCAAAAATTCAATACTCATACCAGACACCAATACAATAATACCACCTCCCAACTCCCACGAATTCAACCGTAAATAAACCATCTCAATACCAAACCATACATCACCTAATCATAAATACTAAGCCTTCAATACTTCCAACACCACATTTCAGCAATAGAACACCAAATCCACATCATATACCACCTCTACTTATATCACCACTTCTCCCACACCACATTCCAACGATATAACACTTCATAAATTAATCATAACACATAATCATAAATACCAAGCCCTCAATATTTTCCGACACCACATTTCAGCAATACAACACCAACTCCACCTCTTATACCACCTCTACTTCTTCTACCATTACACTCACCTTCTGCCATCCGCCATCTTATACCACCACTTCTCCAACACCACATTTCAACCCTATAACATATCATAACTTATACATCACTTCTCCATCACAACATTTCAGCCTCCAAAAATAAATAACACATAATCATAAATACCAAGCCCTCAATATTTTCCAACACCACATTTACCACCACTCCTCCATCTCCAAATATCAACAATAAATAAACACACTTAATTACCTACATACTCAACCATGCTTCGACAATAACACTCACCATCTGCATCAACCATCTTATATCATCACTTCTCCAACACCTCATTTCAACAATATAGCACCTCCTAATTTAATCATAACACATACTCATACATACCAAGCCCTCAAAAACTTCTAACACCACATTTCAGCAATATAACACCAACTCCACCTCATATACCACCTCTACTTCTTCGACCATTACACTCTCCTTCTAAACACACTTCATTACCTACATATTCAACCATGCTTCGACAATAACACTCACCTTCTGCATCAACCATCTTATATCACCACTTCTCCAACAGCTCATTTCAACAATATAGCACCTCCTAATTTAATCATAACACATACTCATACATACCAAGCCCTCAAAAACTTCTAACACCACATTTCAGCAATATAACACCAACTCCACCTCAAATACCACCTCCACTTCTTCGACCATTACACTCTCCTTCTGCCCTCCACCATTTTCTACCACCACTCCTCCAATACCTCATTTCAGCCCCATAACACGTCATAACTTACATACCACTTCTCCATCACCACATTTCAGCCTTCACAAATAAATACCATCATAACTTCCAATTCCACAACACCACCTACATCTCTTAATTCTTCGACCACCATGCCCTTAATTACTTACTACTCGCTTTATTATTGTTATTTCTTCTTGCTATAAATAGCTGCCAACATGGCCCTAAATTCTCTATCTCTCTGTCCGCCCCGGCTCAGCTCGTGCCGGAGCCTCTGCCGGGTTACCTCTGTCCTTACTTGTTTACCCTGATCTTGCCTTACTCTACTGTTTTCACTTCCCAGTCTTTGCGTTTCCCTTACTTCACTGCTTTCCCTTCCTTGCCTGCCCTCTTCACTGCTTTCCCTCCCCTGCCTTTCTTCCTCACTTCTTATGGTCTCCTTTTCACTTGTCCTCTCTTCCTGACCTTGGGTTTCTTCCCTGTTTATGATCACATTTTCACTTAGCGCCTCTCCCTGACCCTCTTCACGCTGCACACTGTTACTGATATCTCTCCTCACTTCCCCACCTTTTGTTGCACTACTCACTTTTTCTTTGTCTTCTTTTATCCTCCTGTCTAAGTCAATCAGTCCATTTACAGTCCAGATTTTCTTCCAATTTCTGCCTGCTACCACTAGCTCTTGCCCTTTAATAGTCGCTCTCAACCCTTGATTTAATGCACGAATCTTGTGTTTTCTAAGTATTTTCTCGTTCCTAATCATCTCCCATCCCACGTCTCTCTTGATCCATATTTTCTCTCTCTGCATATTACTCGCATTTCTTATCACCGCCTCAGCCATCAACGTAGAAAACAGTTCTAGTTTGATAGGCCTTTTGCCCCTAATTTTTCCTACCCTCTGCACATCATCTATATCTACTTCACTAAAATTAAGTTTCAAATTCCCCTGTATTAAGTCCACAACTTTGTAAGTTGTCAGTACTTTGTCTTCTCTCACCTCTTCAGGCACACCATAGATAAATAAGCACTTCTTTCTTCGATATAAAGTATTGGCTTCCACTTCTACTTTCAGCTTCAAGTTCTCCTTTTCTAATCGCCATATTTTTTCCCTTAATGCCACAACTTCTCCGGTGTTATGTCTCACTTGTGTTGTTATATCTTCCGTTCTTTCTCTTAACCATACCTCCATTTTTTCAAATTCCCTGGTTTGTTCCTTAATCATATTTTTAATTTGCTCAAAAGGGCCAGCTTCTTCCACCACCTCTTTTACGGCTCTTTTGAATGCGTCCTTATTTTCCCTTTCTTCATTTCTGCTAGGGGTCGGGCCTGGGTTCAACTCGACCCCCCCAATACATAGCAAAATTATAATCACCGCCGCTGCTAGCAGTAATTCACATTTTCTCTCCAAATCCATATAACACCTTCCTAATTTCATTTCTTCTTTCTTCACTCTTCCCTGCCATCTTCCTACCGTCACCCTGTACTGCTCTACACTAATCATTGTCGGCACACTTCTCCACAACCTTCCAGCTCTCGGCACTCTTTCACCCACACCTCCCACTCCCGGGACCCTCCACTCAATGCGACCTCACTCGTCCGTGGCTTAGGCAAGACTGAGTAGTAGTAGTAGTAGTATTAGTAGTAGTAGTAGTAGTAGTAGTAGTAGTAGTAGTAGTAGTAGTAGTAGTAGTAGTAGTAGTAGTAGTAGTAGTAGTAGTAGTACCTGGTCTAGAATTACAATGTAGGCATATTCCAAATTATAGCACCACAATTCACTAAGTAACTCAAAATTCAACCCTGAAAAGAGCCGTTTCTTAAAAAGGGCTCTTCCTCTTCACTTTTATTAAATTCTACATTCATTTTACTCAAAATTAGCAGTAAAGAGGGGTTTCTCCTCTGGCTTCGAGGAAGAATTTGCCTCCAAGTCAGATTTTTCCGCCGTCAATGTAGTGAATTGAGATTTTCAGACTCATTGGGTACTCCTAGGAAACAGATTAGTAAAAGGGCATAGATTTTGCCCTGGGAATCTTCACTATTCTACCCTCCCCCCCCCCAGAAAAATACTAAGTGTGTTCACGTATCACGGCTGTCTGCGGCCTGGTCGTTCCAGCTCTGGAAATTTGGACTGTAATATCGGCACCGTAGTACTGTTCGTTAAAAGTGAGAAAATGTGTGGTTTAACATTTGATCGAGTATTTCATGTGAAATCATTGCTTTTACTCGCGCCATTCCTACTGACGTCGTTCTAATGACCTATGGTCATTTCAGTTGGAGAAACCGCTAAGACGGTCTTTCTAAGGATGTAAAAAGGCAGATGGAGACGGAGTGTCTGCCGTTATAAGAAAACCCAAACCTGATTGTTAATGATGGTAAGCAAGCGGGCCTACCATTACAATGAAAATTCCCTAACGCAGTCTTCATATGAGAAAAGACGTTTGGTGATTTATCCGTCGCATTTCTAGGGTAACAGAAAGATCTATGCAATTTAATACAGTCTTGCTCACAACGTGTACTATACCTAACATACAATTCTGTATAAATCTAGAATTCCGTAGCGAAGCACGAGTAAATCAGCTAGTCATGATATATATTCAATTTTCGTTTGGATGTTTGATTTAGAAATATAATCGACACATTTTCGAATGAATGACTCTTATTCACGCTATTCATATTATTATATACACTGCTCTAGTGTTAATAATGGCATCATTTGCTGGGAAGTAATTAAATTAAAACCATTTTTATGTTTGAAAGTGAACTGCGCTATCGAACACCACCATACTTAGTAACAACTAAATTATATTTGTATGTTAAAAACACACATCACTGCATTTCCATTACTGACAGAGCTAATTGAATACTATACGCGGTAGGTTTTGAATAATACGGTTTGAAACAATGAAGCAGCCGCAGAACAATAGTGTAGATATGTTTATGAAACCCTCTTACGATTTTATCTAGAAATTACTTGGAGAAACTTGTTAGTGAGCGGCAGCGTGTTGCTAAGAATGATTCGCCACTTGTTAACCTGCCTCTATGTCTTCCCCTCTCCTCTTAGGCAAGTTAAACACATTGTACTTCAGACGAGGAAAGGTGTTTCTAACACTCGCACTTTGCCTGTGAGAATTAACAACCCAAAGTTTGGTATATAGCCCGAGTTACATTTTCTGACGTTTCTTAACGTTAATCAGCCATGCAAAGACCATCTGTTGATTACCATCCTCACCTAACAACAGCGAGGTTCGCACTTCTCAAGTGAGTTTTCGTGTCGGCACTGAAAAGAGGTGGATTTTTTTTCAGCGCAATTGAAAAGTTCAGGAGCTGGGATTATTCACGCAATGAACTTTTGCACGTGCCAGCAGGAAGTAGTCGTGTTCATGGTTAAGTAATTCCCTTTGAGAAATAAACGTCCCACCGCATAGCTGTCTTCATTGATGCCAGGTTAAAGAACTTTTTATCGTATTCAATAAATTGAACACACCTCTGTCTCAATTATTACATCAAACTCTTAAAACATGCCCAAGAAGACCGCTAATGGGCACATATTTTTCTAGTTAGCCCATTTTGAGTATGTCGGCAAAAATGGAAAGAATAGATCTATTGATGCCTTAGTGTAGTAAAATTAATGTTCCAAAATGTTGTTATATATTTTGTCATTAATAAAATATTAGTCCGCCTCTGTGGAGAAGCGGGTAGTGTGATTAAGTGCCACCACCGAAGGCCCGGGTTCGATTCCCGGCACTGCCACAAAATTTGAAAAGTGGTACGAGGGCTGGAATGGGGTCCACTCAGCCTCGGGAGGTCAACTGAGTAGAGGGGGCTTCGATTCCCGCCTCAGCCATCCTCGAAGTGGATTTCGTGGTTTCCCACTTCTCCTCCAGGCAAATGCCGGGATGATACCTAACTTAAGGCCACGGCCGCTTCCTTCCCTCTTCCTTGTCCATCCCTTCCATTCGTCCGTCTTCATGGCTAAATGGTTAGCATGCTGGCCTTTGGTCACAGTGGTCCCGAGTTCGATTCCCGGCAGGGTTGGGAATTTTAACCATAATTGGTTAATTTCGCCGGCACGGGGATTGGGTGTATGTACCGTCTTCATCATCATTTCACCCTCATCACGATGCGCAGGTCGCCTACGGGAGTCAACTCAAAATACATGGACCTGGCGAGTCGAACTTGTCCTCATTTCATTTCCCTTCCAATCTTCCCATCCCCCCCCCCCCCCCGACGAGACCCCTGTTCAGCATAGCAGGTGAGGCCACCTGGGTGAGGTACTGGTCCTCTTCCTCTGTTCTATTTCCCGACTCAAGTCCCATGCTCCTGGACACTGCCCTCGAGGCGGTAGAAGTGGGATCTCTCACTGAGTCCGAGGGAAAAGCCAACCCTGGAGGGTAAACGGATTAAGAAAGAAAACTTGACTGACGTACCAATTTAATTTATTGCTAAAAAAAGTACGAATTTTTGTAAGATATGGGTGGTGCTGAAGAGTGGATTTTAGTCTCCTTGTGAGGGCTAGAGTAAAATACAGCAACGGTATCCTCTGGCTGTCGTATCGTGCAAAGCGATTAAAATGGTTATCTCACGTGGAATCTAAACCTTAGTTCATGATTGTGCGATCACGGGGCCACTGTCTCTGTCTGACCCTTAGACTAGACGGTATTAATTTTTTCGAGGCCCAGAAAGTCTTTAATTTTCAAGTCCTTTGCGGCTGTTCCCATTCCATTGCCTATGCCCTCATTGTTCGAAGTACTGGAACTCTTCCTTTTCCTCTTATGATTATTGCTGAGAGGTTATGGTTGCTTGATTTTGCTTCCCGTTAAAACATTTACTACAAAGCAATAATGAAACTAATAATAATAATAATAATAATATATTCAAGATACCTTAGAAATAAACTTTGAATACTTCCCGCAGTGTAATTTGTAATCCCTCCTTCCTTGATGTCATTTCATTCCTCTTCTTCCCATGTTACCCAAGCAAATTGTTTGATCAGGAAATTTTAACATGTAAGATACCGTCACATAACAGCTCATGGTATAGACAAGTGTCATCGCTTTTATTCCTCATTCACTCGGTTATTTAATGTCAGTTTTAAATTACTTTGGGTGTCAGCTACGATGTATTATTACTGTCAGTACAAACAGCATTGCACAATGCTCGTTCAAACATTTCCAATCAATATCAATTTTTTCCAAAATTCCCAATCAAATATTTTATCTTCTCTATAAAATGAGGGACTGAAAGTTGGAGTGTTTAACCTGATTCTTTCCCAGAGAAGTAGTTTTGAATTTCTATTTCATTCCATTCCTTTTGCAATCAATGCGTTCTTTTCCAGTTGTGATCTGACTAGTTGCTTGCCGTGAGCATCCATCACTTGACAGGACGGCAATGCGGCCAGGTCACGTGTTCAATCCTGGCCACCCAGACAGACACATGTGCTGTCCTCATTATGCTATTAGCATTCATCACCATGCCTGTGATTGCCATTCTGTGTCGACCAATGCGCACAACATAAAGATGAACAGCTCACCTACCAACGTTCTGTTCACGGTTTCCCTGCTATCCTCACAAATGAAAAATGTAACCGATAAATTTCTTCGTTGCGTGCTATGCCACCAAGTTCGTCTGTGATTTACTTACGCTTATCATACATCCTAAGGAAATTAAACTTCCCAAAATATGGAATGGGTTGAAAAGGAACAGAAACGATGATGGAGGCTTGTTTAAAATATTGGATATAAACAGATAATATATGTATGAGATCCTTAAGCCAAACAAACCACCTCCTTAACCGAAACAATATGCCTCTCCGTGGCTAACTTGGTAGCATACCGGTCTTAAGTCCACGGAGTCCCGGATTCGATTCCAAGCAAGATCGTGCATTTTTAACATATCTTGGTTAATTCCACTGCCTCGGGGACGGAGTGCGTATGTCATCTTCGGTATTAGATTCCATCCTAGACTCGCAGGTTATCCATGGACGGCAAATGGAAAGAACTGCTCCAGATTATCCGGAGGTTATACGCCATCATTTGTTATTATTATTATTATTATTATTTTTATTATACAATAATCTTATTCACATAGTTCAAATACATTCACTAGGTTTTTCTTTTTTGCTAGTTGTTTTACGTCGCACCGACACAGATATGTCTTATGACGACGATGGGATAGGAAAGGCCTAGGAATTGGAAGGAAGCGGCCGTGGCCTTAATTAAGGAACAGCCCCGGCATTTGCCAGGTGTGAAAATGGGAAACCACGGAAAACCATCTTCAGGGCTGCCGACAGTGGGGCTCGAACCCACTATCTTCCGATTACTGGATACTGCTCGCACTTAATCGACTGCAGCTATCGAGCTCGGTCACTAGTTGTTTAGCTGATTATTACTTAATAATAGTAATAATAATAATAATAATAATAATAATAATAATAATAATAATAATAATAATAATAATAATAATAATAATAATTGCACGGAGCGGGTGTACCTCAGGTACAGACCTCCACACCCATATGTCCTTCCACGGTTGACACAGTTTTGAAGTTTTACAATTTAGAAAATTTTGAATTGGAAGATTGAAGTCAGAAAATTTCTTGATGGAGAGTTCATTTATAAGTTATTTTGTAGAACCTAAGTCGTGAAGTGTTTATGAAGTCGTAGGAGTCCGGTATGTACTGTCCAGTTTGACGGCGAGAGCGGCCGCCACTGCCGAGCCAGTGTGGAGTCCCCCGGACCCCTCAAGTACCCTCAGATACATCTCTCCCGCTACCTTGAGAGGGGTAGTCTTGGTGATGGGCGCTCCGGACCAGATATTGAACCACTGCCCTCTGAAGATGTAGACAGTTTTGGCACCGCACCTAAGCCCTTGCCACTAATGATGTTGCTCAAGTTTGCAGTCTTGAAGGAGACTGGACCAGAGCGGGGTGGGCCAATTGTTGTGACACGGTCTCAGATGACGATTAAGGCACTGAGACAATAATTTACTGGGCGACGGTGACTGTTTTTATGGAGAGAGTTTGATTTATATTCGTGACGGTGGTGCAGATACGGCGGTAGGCATCGATGATGAGTGTGTGGAATGCAGGCTCGGTTTTCGAGGCTGGGCCAAGGAAATGGCAGGCGGGAAACGGAAGAAAAGCAAAATCGTTCTAGGTGGGAAGGTTTGTACAAAGGTGATGCCTTAAAAGAAGGAATACCATAGATGTGTTTTTAACAGGACAGAAGGACTGATCTTTCAACTTGCATACGAAATTAAGCTGTTAGAAAGAAATATAATTACATTCTCCACGCCATGACTTAGTGGCCCACGCTGAAAAACAAGGATTGCATATGGGGTTTACTTGTGACAAATGAACCCTAAAATTCTTTTCGGTGACTGTATTGCTTACCAAAAGGGTGACCGGCGTTATAAAATCCAAAATAATATACGGTCCATGAAATCTGGGGGCCTGCTTGCCTGCAGGAACGAAATTTTTCACCATTACGTGATCTCCAACCTCCAAAGTGGTGGGTCACCGTCCTTGATCATATCTCTTTAACTTTCTCATGAGAATCCTTAAGGTTACTTTTAGCCTTCTTCCGCTGGTCTGTGATATTATTGGGATCTATTGTTTCTGGAAAAATCTCATTGATGGACCATATATTATACAGCGGCGTATTAGGAACAAACTTTAACATGAGAGAAGCAGCAGTAAAGTTGTGTGACTCGTGAACAGCCAAATTTAATGCAAAGGATAACCAATGCAGAGAAGTATCGCACATAGAATGGGGTTCATGATGAAAATCTATCAAAGCAGATCGAAGATTACGGTTAAGACGCTCAGCAAGAGATGATTGTGGATAATAAGCCGAAGTAGTGTCATGGGATATGTATAAGTCAAAACAAAATTTGCGGAATAAATTTGAGGTGAATGCCTTAGCATTATCGGAAACTACATATTGACAAGGACCAAAAGAAGCTAAAATAGTATTAAGGCAAGAACAAGCGGGATTTACAGGCATTAACCATTTCCCTGATTTTGCCCTCCATACTCTTCCATATGAACATCTCTCTATTTTTTTCTTTAGTTTTGAAGATGCATAAATATCCCCCTAATGGGGTGTCATGGTAATACTTGAATATCATGATCACAAGAACAGCTGGAACTGCCACTTTCATTTTCTGATCATGCCTTGAGGGGCAACAGGAAACCCCATTCCTCAGAATGTAAGTGACATGTTCCTCAGAAGTAAAGGTTTCCATAATAGGAGCCAGCACTGGATCTTCTCGTTGATATTATTGTATATCTCGGACTAACATAGGGCCATCCGTCAAAATAGCACCAACGCAAGAAGGTATTGGAATGGAAGGAGGAAAAATTTCTTCCTGTTCAATGGACTCAACTTCACCAGAAAATATGCAGTTTAACCCATCTGCGACCACATTCTCAGATCCCCTAATGTGTCGTACCTCAAATTAAAAAGCCGAAATACGGATAGCCTAACAGGCGATACGTCCTGTACAACGGGGCCTAACTAAAACCCAACTTAACGCCTGATTTTCCGTTTATAACTCAAACTTAACATGTTAAAAAATTAAGGTGGAACTTCCCCAAGGCAAACTGGACTGCATGTCCTTCTAATTCATAGATGGCGTACTTGGCTTCTTGAACCGATAAGATCCTAGTCGCATAGGCAATAGACCTTCCGAGTTCGTTTTCTTCATGGATGACAGCAGCAACAGCGGGTGAAGAGGCATCGGTTTGAACGATGAATTTCTTAGAAAAATATGGCATATCTAAGACTGGGGCGTTACAGAGAGCTAACTTAAGATCTTTGAACGCAGCTTCCTGCTATGACCCCTATTCGAACTTGACACCTTTCCTACGAAGTAGTTTTAGGCGCGCCGCCCTAATAGCGAAGTTGGAAGTACATTTCTTGAAGAAATTCACCATGCCGATAACCTAGCAATTCCTGTAACGTCCTTAGTAGGTTTGAAGTCACGAATGGCCTGCGTTTTAGAATGGTCTATTGAAACTCCATAGGGCGACACAATATGCACTAGGAAAGACATAGAAAGCTTAGCAAAAGCTACTTTAAACAATTTGTCAACCCGGCCTTAGGAAGACGATTTAGAACTTCCTTAAGATGATCTAAGTGTTCTTCAAAGTTTCCAGAAAACACCACAACATCGTCAAGATAACGGTAACGATATTAGAAATTGATGTCGGAGAAGACCCTATTCATCAGTCTAGTAAGAACAGCTCCGTCCGTGCGGAGCCCTAAAGGCACGCGGTCGTATTCATACAAGTTTCAATCTGTAGCGAAAGCCGTCAGATGTTTGGATTCTTCCGCCACAAGAATTTGATTATACGCTTGGTTAGGATCTAGCCTTGCGGAACCATGAAAAACATCAGTGAAGATCGGGAAGAGGCACTGATTATAATACGACCTTTCGGTTTAAAGCCCTGTAATCAATGGCAGGCCTGGAACTACCTTGGGGTTTTGTTACAAGAAACGTAGGCGATGAATACGCTGACTTTGAAGGTCGACTAATGTCCTCCTTCAACATTTGATCAATAATCTCCTTAAGAACCTTCATTTTATGTGGAGATAGACCTTACGGAGGATATCTTACCGGGACTGAATCAGTTATCTAAATGTTATACTCAAATAGGTCAGTAACACCATGGGTTTCCGAAAATACATCGGGAAAAGACTGACATAACCTTCGAATACTCTCATCATAGTCCGCAGGTAGATGTCTAAGGTCTAAAGACATCTCACTCTGGGTAGGTGAAATAGATAAGGACGAAGCAGGATTAAATTTTAAAAGAGGAATATTTAAGTTAGAATGTGCACGACTTGCTCTGAAGGTCGAGCACAAGACTAGCATGCGACATATAGTCTGCCCTCAGTATTACTGGTCAAGACAACTGTTTAGCAATATACAACTTCACATTCCAAGTAAATTTAGAAATTCGAATTATAGCATGATTAAATCCTAAAATTTCTATGAGTGAAAATTTGCCGAAACACATTTGATCCAAGTCAAACAATAATCCAGAAATTTACAGCAGGCTTTCGATTTAGAGTACTACTCCTCAGAAATAGTAGAACTAACACTTCCTGAGTCTAATAGAGCAGTAACTGGTTCACTATTTATATCAATTTTGAGAAATGACAAGAATCCTTGGGTCTCAGAAGCAATTTTAAGGCATTACATTTGGCCTTCAAAAGATAAATTAGAGAGAAAAATATAAGTACGACCTGTAGGATGGAGAAATCTCTTCGACGATGATTTGTTCCATATGACATTCCGAGTAACAAAGGGCGAACACCCTCGTATAAAACTTTGTCTTGGCTGAGCCTCATGAAGCTGAACTTGTTGACTCGGCCGACGGTACTAGTCACTGGCTATTGCGTAAGTTAGTGGAGGCATCACCAGAAGTAGAACAGGAAGGTGTGCTGTTAGTTGCCATACAATTTACGGCAAGATGGGAAAACTATCCGCACTAATACATCCCTGGGACGGCCCTGCTCCATTCCTAGTTTCACTAGGTTTTACAAAGGGACACATATTGCGAAGATATTCTGCCGATCCGCATGCATAACACTTGCGTGGAGGGAAGGATTGACGAGGTGGTGGCCGAGAACTGTTAGATGACGGAGGAGACTCCTTAGCGACTCGTAACGTGTCAGCGTACCTCATTCCCTCTCCTGACACTGTCATAGTCTTAAGTTCAGAGAAGGTTTGAGGTCGAGAAGCAAAATATAAGTACGACCTGTAGGATGGACGATGATTTGTACCATTTGACATTCCGTGTAACAAAGGGCGAACACCCTCGTATAGAACTTTATGTTTTCGATGAAGTGAGCCAAATTCTCGTCCAACTTTTGTACTCGGAAATAGTACTTTTTATTAAGGATGACATTGCTCTAGCTGGAATGAAATATGCCAAGAGATGGGCATGGGAGTCTTCTATAGAACACCTATCAGCTATTGCCTTCACAATTTTATCTGAGAAAACGCCCGCAGAGTATGGATAAATAATTAGGAGAATTTGAGAATGAGACAAAGCAAACACCAAAGCATGATCCTGGAATTCTATTAAAAATCTTAGAAAAGTAATCATATCGTTAGTTGAATTTACCAAAAACTTTGAGATGCACTTAAGCAACATGGCTAAGCGGTGGGACAAGCTTCCAAAACCTGGTGAAATAATAGTGAACGGCATTGGAGGTTGAGGGGGTTCTAATGCTGCGTTACTGATAAAGAAGGGTGGAAGTTGTTCTAGATGATCGGATAGGCCTACTTGTTCAGATGGGAGAGACGTTTGTTGTGGCACGACCGATTTCCTACTCTCAGCAGATTTACTAGAATCCCCTTCCGTTCTTAAGTTTGCAGTTTGAATATAACCGCTTTTAGCACTGGGGGCTCCTGACAACGATTGATTCACCCCATTTGACATGTCGGAAAGGTTTTCAACTAGATAACTAGCTTCCTTAGAATGCTCGTCTTTCAGTTTCAAAAACAATAGGTCCAGAGCCCTATTGTAAAAATGGAACAATCTAGCTTGAACCCGCTTGAAATGATTTGTAGACGATTCACCTACTTTACAAAAACTTAACACAGATCCAATCTTAGTTGTATTTTCAGTGATGGTGGACAAAGCCTCATCAATATTCTTCTTCTCAAATACTGGAATATAGATGGGAAACTCTAAAGCTTATTCATGTTTCGCAGTATCTACAGCGACCGTGCCACGAGACTGGACCTTCCAAAATAAAAGGTTCATAAATTAGTTCCTCCTTGCGCAGATACCCCGGTGTAAGGACGTGTCGAGAACCAGACATAGTGAACTAGAAACTGACAAAATTTAGAGTTTGGTATCGAATCCCATGAGTAGCCGCCAAAAGGGGCTTTATCCAGACCCGTTCAACCACGCTCTGCTACCACTTGTTCCGGGGATCCTGTGGAATGCAGATGTGTAAGAATATGCAGGCATGAATGGGTCGATAGAGAAAAGATTAGATAATAATTTAAAACTTTAAAATTTGCAATTATATTTCTTTCTTAGCTTTTTGTTTCTTTTCAAATTTAAACATGGTTGGACAATAACAAAAATCAGGTACAAAAATTTAGCTCAAGAGCTTGAGTAACATTATTAGAAAAGTCTAGGGTAATCAAATGACAACAATTTTACACACTGAGCTTAAACCTCCCAATTTGCAAATGTAACAAGAGCAATCACTGCTCCATTCAATAACTCCTCTAGGAGGTTAATTTTCAGCATTTACAATAGTAGAGAAAGAGCGTATTTGCTCCACACAAGTACTCTCTAGGAGACTATATTCCAACATTTACGATTTCCAAGCCTATTAAAGGTACAACCTACATTTAAGAGAAACTAACAGTAGACACTGTTTTATTTGCTCAACAGTCGAAATTACTTAGCAAAATGAATGAAAATTTGTGAACTTCAATAGGTGCCCATTCCACCTGGCCTTATTTAAAAAGAAAAGGTTAAAGTTACTGGCCGAATATCAAAATGTTAAGAGGTGAACTCGGGCACTCATAGAAATTCACATGAAAATACTTAAAACCCTATGTGGGCTTATGGCCCAACGTTACAGAGGATGAGCCTGTACTATGGAGGGGACTAGATTAAAGGAAAATTTTTAAGTTCCGAGATAGATTGTAAAGGTTACAGAATCATACTCATCTCAATGACAAGTTGGAGGGGAATACAAGAGCGTTCCCATTCTTTATTCCCTAAGTTACATTAAGTTCTTTAGACTTATTTGAGAATTTACATCGAGAAATAGTTACATTCCTAAACAATTTGAAACCTTCCCCTCAAACTATCTTTCAGAGATTATTACCTGATTACATGGAGTCTGCCATTACCTTGAGCTGGTGGACCTCTCGGAGTTTGACAAGGCAGTCCATCGCCTGCCTCCGCAACGAACATACTCTAAACCTCCCAAAACCGTAAAAGTGATTAGTTGGACGTAACAACCATAACATCATTAATTAGTAATATGTAATTCACTGAAAAACTGTGTTTTAATAATAAGTCTAAAATAGCTAATACAATATAATCCAAAATTGGCCTAAAATTAAAAGAGGAATTTTAAGAGATCTTTTTACATGCTGACATCTTACGACTTGGAGTGTCAAACAGACATTTGCGCACCCTCCGAAAATTCTAACTACGCTTAGGCTACATGGTTTGAACCCACGATATTGGGATCCGGTTGCCAACGCTCTACGAATGATCCACATAATGCTGAAGTTACGGAATAATTGACCTTGCACTCCCCAGAGATTTTCATTGCCGGAATGGTGATTGCATTGCTTTTTGGTACATCTCGTATTGCATATTCTCTTTCTGAATAGATTCAGTTTCTTAAATAAAGTTGTGACGGGAAGCTATATTTGTTAGTACTGAAGTTGGAACCCTGTATGCCCTTCGCAGACAGTCTCTATACTCGGAGAAAGAGATGAAAGTGTGAGCGTCCTCGGGTCTCGAAGTCGAATCCGCCGTCCTCCACACGGGTCAACACATTCCGACAAATAAGTTGCTCTCTCCCCAATATTTTCGATTCCATTGCTACAGTAACCTCTAAGACATATTCGTTTATACTGTTTCTCCATGCTTTTGCTGGTGAGATGTAGTGTTTAGCATGCACTATGTATTCTGGTATGGGCTAGAATAAGTTTACTTTCATTGGCCTGTGTCAGTCTCATACTTTGCTTTGACAATATGAAAGTGACCGAGGTATGAGTGATGCTGGTAATACCAGTCTTTATGCAGTCAGTCCCTGTTATGAACGGCGTGGAAATATCACACATAGGGTCGGTTGGCGCATACATTTTAGTGGGCTTGGCAGACTGATCTGTAATAGCAACGTCTGGCTCGCTGAGGAAAGAAACGGGAAACTACCTCACTCCTCATTTCCCTAGTATGCCTCTTCAGTGACACCTAGGCTATGACAGCTATTGGTGGAACTGTGGAGGATCAAACCAGCCTTCGGGCTGAATACCCAACATACAACATACACTGTTTCTCCACGTATAGATAGTCTGTTTCTGTACAAACTCGGTACTTTAACAGTACTTACGCCAATAAATGGGGAGTAACGGTGAAAGATACCAACGTTTTTTCTCTCACTACAAGTAATTAAAGAATTTATCAGAGAACTGACGAATAATTTTCGAATACGATTATAGAAAGAAAGTAGAAATCAAGCTTGTAGTGTATGCCGACTGTTAATACAGTGATCATAGTCCACGGACCTTCACTTTTACGTCGAAACTGAACTAGAGGAAAGGATCTTCTTGTTCCCAAAATCCCACATTCATTGGTTGAGATTTGAATCGTAGCCACATTAGTGAGAATTCAGTGACGATATTGCCAAGTTATCACGAACCATTGATTGATACTAAATGTTAATCAACTATCAGTATAACCTTAACTGGTTTATTTGTATTTTTATACACGGCCTTGCGTATCCATTTTCAGTACCGCTTGTTATGGCGCACACAGTATGTTATATGATTACTTACGCAAACACATTGCAGACACGCTATGTCAGGTTACTGTTACATGGCCTACTATAATGTGACCATGTCATTACTTTTCATGCGCTGCTTATCGCATAAATTTACGTCCAAGTATTATCACTTATTAAATGGTTGATGGAACATAGTTGTTCACTGCGGTGCCAATTATCATGACAGCGGCATTATAATTAGTAGAGATTAAAGCCGGGTAAAAAATATCTCTGAATAATATGGAAAATAAGTTTTTGGCAGTATCGAACCATGATTTCATATTAGCTCGAAACAGTCCAGATTTTTTACGCCATGTAATCATTACATTGACAGCGTGTTGATGGCTCTGATACAGGCACGTATGTTATGATTTTTTTATGCCATGACGGTCATAATTAGCTACTGCAAAAAATATATATAATATTTTTATAAAATCCAGGCTTTTTTCCACTGGGTGATTATTTTGCGTGTTCAGATTAAATTCGCTTCATTGGGGGTTTAGAGCAGTCTGAACACGTTCTTGATATAAAATTGATATGATAATCGTAATTAATTTCATTGTTCTGTTAGCACAGTTACGTGACTGTCTACGTGACCTAAAAAGCGATTTCACGCGAATTTTCATGTGGGGGATCAAGTATGGCACTTTTTATAGATAAATTCTCTATAGGGATTAATAACTGACCAGAATGATGAAATTAGAATATTATGGTGTGCATGTAACATACATACATTCTGCATTGCAAAAGCACAGTAGGAAGAGTAGATTTGATTGAGTACGTGAATGAACGAGTGAATAATAAAACGAATACCGGCTTACTTCCGACTGAGAGGCTGTGAGCTTGAGTTAGAAATTTCGATTCCGGTTCATTCCGATAGTATTGGGATATGCTCTTGTACAGTACATCAGTCCCGTGTCGGTAGGCTTGTTGGTATGTAAAGGAACTCCTGTGGTACAAAACTCTAGCAACTCGGCGTCTCCGAAAGCCAAAAAGGTATTTAATGGTACGTAAGGTACTATTATTATTATTATTATTATTATTATTATTATTATTATTATTATTATTATTATTATTATTATTATTATTATTATTATTTTCCTTCTGACTAAGTATGTTCGATAATGGTGACTGGATATAATGCTAGATTACAGAATCACTACTTTCGATAAATCATCATTGCGCCTAAGAAACCACTATGTGATACATTTCAGCTTAGAACTCTGATCAGTGAGGTTCTGTCATCTAAGATTCAGTACTGCATGAATTACATGAAATCAATTTTTGTTCTGAGTGATACATGAGCTGCGGGTCAGTATATCCCAGGCAACATTGTCACATAGCGGTATTTCGAAACACAACGAGGATATCTGTTTTATAGTAATAATGGAAATTAACACAAGATTTTCCCATATATTTGCAGGATAACACTATAGTTAGGTTTAGGTTTTGTTCTTCAATAAAATAATAACCAACATTGTTTGTTACTGATAAGGAATGCTATCAATTAGGCATTATAATGGTTTTACTTTTTAACATTGAATATGCTTCGGAAAAATAGGCTAATATTCTTGCCAAATCAACAACACAGACCTTTGGAGCATATTCCAGATTACCAATAGATTATTGGGGACACTAGAAACACTTCAACGCTACGATTCAAAGAAGGCACGATCAAATGTTTCTTAAAGTAAAAACCTATTACGTCCGGGAATTGTAATTGCTTTCACATACTAAAGGACAAAAACTGATTAATATTAAGAAAGATCTGCGAGATCCTTCTGATCCACAATAATCTTGTAGCTTCACCCTTGCTGGCTATTCTGAAGATCTTGTAGGAGCCTGAGGGAAGGGAGTCCATTCGCAGAAAGCTAGCCGCCTTCTTCTGATTACATCTGTGAGGTTCCTTGGTGTTGGTAGAGTTCGCGGTTCGGTTTATACCATCTCCTTTCATCTGGTGGATTTCTTGGTCCTACTGTCTTTCTCAGTAACTTCCTTTCTTGTTCTTCGAGGGCACTTAGTGGTATCTTCTTGGTTTGAGATAGGCACTCAGCTGCGTATAGGAATGACGGTCTGAATCCTGCTTTAAAGGGTCTTAGTTTCATATTCATCGGTAACAAAACATTTTCCCATATACTTGGTGGACAAAACTCCAGTTAGGCTTAAGTTTAGTGCTTTAATAAAATAATAACCAACATTGATTGTTACTGCTAAGGAATGTTATCAACCGGGCATACATTGATAGATGTTTTGAGGAGTACAGTTTTCTGCAGACATGGTATGCCTTGTCTAGTTTAATTCACCTGTGTTCGACACCTACCGTTTCACTAGTTCTTCAGGAATCCATTCTCCAAGTTACTTGACAGTTTTGGCTCTGTTAATTTGCTTGGTATCACTGACTCTCATCGTCTTAGGGGCGTTAGTAATAAACACCGTCTTTCCGAAATTTATCAAAAGGTCCTTTTTAGCCGTTATTGAGTGTAGTGTTTGGAGTTGCGTAGTAGCCTCTTGCATGTCGTTTGCTAGCAAGGTAAGTTCATCCGTAACCCGGTGTTTTCTGGAAGGGATCTGGTCCATTCCCCGATGCCTTTTTCAGGACGCAGTCAAATAATATGCATGAAATACCATCTCCTTGCCTCGGCCCTGTTTTGATTGGGAAGTGCTCACCGAGAGCTCTACTCAACACTTCACTTTGGAAGTGGTGGTGAGCTGGGTGGTGTACACCAGCCTTTGATTTTTTCATTGAGCCTTAGTTGCTTTAGTATTTTGAAGAGTGGTTATTTCCACGGAGTCGTATACCTTCTGAGAATCGACGAAGGTAACTAACGTAATGTCTGGTTATTTTCCTGCTATATCGGAGGATGGTTTTGAGGTTTTGAATCTACTCGGATCAGGACATCGATGCTCTGAAATCTGCTTGGTATTCCCCTAACTCGTTGTCCAGCTGTAGCATAACTTGCCGTTATAGGATTTTAGAAAAGATCTTATAGGTGAATTCATGGAGTGATATCGTCGCTGTTTCAACAAAATCTCGTATCTCTCAGTGTTTTTCCTATCCTTAAAGCTGGTAACGCCTTCCAGCCACGTATGGATCAATGCAATTTTCGTTGGGTTCATTTTCTTATGCTAATATGTAGAGGAAAATGAACATGACTAGTGGCTTCTCTGACGACGAGTTATTGGCAGGTTCTTCAGCACCTCCTTCTAAATGTTTGCGTGTTTATTTGCGATTTATTTATTGAATAATTGTTATAATTAGATATAATAAATGCATTTATTGGATTGCAATTTAAAGCTAGTGGTTTGAAGTATTGGGCCTGCAATGGATTGCACTGCATTTCGTTTTTCTAGCAGTGGGGAATATATTAGTACCACTTAATGGAAATACAACCAATAAGCTTTAATTCAGTCTTCTCTCAGGAAGTTATTCCCGGTCGTTTAAAAAAGTGAAATATATATATTCTTATCTATCATTCTAACATATCGTAAAATATCGTCTGTAATGATAGGAAATAAATTTTCACTGATGGTTGGGTTAATTCATTGGTGATATATAAGAGCTTCATAAATAAAATACACTAGAGTCCAGTTAATCAGAACCTCGTTAATCTGAATGTCCGGTTAATCCGAACTGAAATATTCAATTTAAAAAAAAAATCTCCTTATTTAAATGAAAGAACTCATTATAGAATGATTTACATGCATTTTATTAGTCGTATTTTACTAGAATAACTTAATGTAAACATAATCACACATCATAAACCATCAATCACTGGTCGTTTAACTTTACAAAGTCGGTTAGTTTCTTTTTTCGTAGTGATTGGAACTTACTCGACAAATTTTAACCTAGTTTTAGTCGTTTTATCCTCTACTGGTTCTTAAATGCCCTACTGTAATTTTATACAGTACTTTATTATGTAACTGCTAAAGAATGGACATTTGAAATTACAGTATGTACTCTATTGTAGAAACTATTTTCCTCAGACGGTTGGGGCGCTGGCCTTCTGTCCCCAACTTGGCACATTCGATCCTGGCTCAGTCCGGTGGTACTTGAAGGTGCTCAAATACGTCAGCCTCGTGTATGTAGATTTACTGGCACGTAAAAGAACTACTGCAAGAGAAAATCCCGGTAGCTAGGCGTCTCCGGAAACCGTAAAAGTAATTAGAAGACGTGAAAACAATAACATTATTATCAGAAAATATTTTCCGGTTAATCTGAAAATTTCGTCATCCGAACAGATTCCGGTCTCAAATAGTTCGGATTAACGAGACTCTACTCTATATAATTCATTTCATATGTATCACTGTAAACGCTCTGCTTGATATATTGCTACACATAATAAGTTACAGGAGACTGAAATAATACTTTTGTTTCTCTATTATCAGTGAACCCTGGCTTAGCTGGGGACGTTGACTTAGTCGCCTGCGTCGAGATTTGGATGAGACACATGGTTATTATTTATTTCTAAAAGCGATAAAACTGAGAAAATTTATAATAATATAAGACATTTCCGTACTTTATTGATATTTGTAAATTCACGATCGGAATTTCCTTCTCTTTTATGCTAAGTTCTACGCGTGAATTTGCAAATAATACATTCCGAAAACACGCTTTGAATTCTCTACTTACTCATCAGCGCCTTCTTCACAATCAGGAAATCTCGACTTATATCACTGCTGTCTCAGAAAAATATTCAATTACAAATGTAACAGCCATTTAACAGTCGGAGAACCGAGCAAGTTGTTGTGCATTTTGCGACACGTAGCTATCAGCTTGCATTCGGGAGATAGTGGGCTCGGACTCCACTGTCGGCAGCCCTGAAGATGATTTTGCGTGATTTCCCATTTTAACTACAAGGCAAATGCTTGGACTGTACAGTAATTAACGCCACGATCGCTTCTTCCAACGCCTAGCCCTGTCCTGTCTCATCATCGCCTGAGACCTACAGTATCTGTGTCGGCGCGACGTAAACCAAATTGTGTATAGGCCTATATATATAATCATCGGAGATACATGTTTTTCCAAACCAGTTATCAGGATGATTATATTAATGTGTAGACCCCAAACTTATAAGAGGTATGAATGAAAAGCTGTACTGAGGTCAACCACCTGCAGTAGCCTTCGATCGAGCAAATTTTATACGTGGGCAAGTCCACAGAATAGGGTATAGTACATTTGTAATTAAAATGATATATTGGATTGCAGAAATACACTGCACCTCGTTGTATAGATAAATGTGTCTATTTTAATATACAATTGAAATCGTTAATTTTTCACTGAATTGGTGCTATTCCACTGCATAAGTATGTGCTGTTAACAACAATTTTTCATGGAAATATTAACAGGTTGGTCGACTTGTCATGGTTAGGGAAATGATTCATTGCAACTGAAATACTTGAAGAGGTCTGGAAATGTTTGGATATATTCTAATGAAATATCTTGGGAGTCACAACTACCAACTGTCTCAACCAAGAGTTCTGAACAATAGGCAACACATGGCCATAAAATATAATGAAGGAACCCTTTAAATATTGCTTTTGAGAATATGTTGAAAATAAACTTATACCGGCTAGAAAATAATGTGTAGTTGATATATATGTGACACCTGTATCCATTGATAACAAGATTAATTTAGAAGACGTATTCATTACTGATTAATTGCTACTGATAATAAAACTGGTAAGGCCTTGTGTACCTGTTTAAAAATAATGTCGTCTTTCAATTGGGAAGATTAACAGAAATCAGGAACGAAAGTGATATCTTTTTTCCTGTCACACCCGTAACCATGTGTAACTCGTTTTCTACTGTTATTAAATTAGTTGTAGGGAACATTTTATCAGCTAGAATAATGAGCAAATATACCTGTAGTGTTTCTAGGTGAGTGAAAATTATAATTTATGATTTTCTAACAATATCACAAATTTTAATGTTGCGAATGTGACGCCCGTGACCATTGATTTGCGAACTTTAGACCTATGACATCTGCTTTTGTATAAGATAGTAATGTATAATTTACAGTAATTTCAACTTTTAACGTGATAGCTGATTCATTTGGGGAATGTAAAATATCACGTACTTTTATGCCAAACGCAGTTTGTCTTTCTGACACTGATACAAGTTATAAAAACCTCATCCACTAACACATGCTCAAATTCAGCTAATAATATTTGGGATAGTTACTTAATTTACTTTTTCAAAACTTGAATATTTTTAAAAATTATTCTTAAGACAGTTGTCTACTGACCCTCTCTTCACCGCAGTAGGATGAGTGAGGAAGAGATAAAATGGTTAAAATAGGAAGAGCTGTAAAAGAGGGGAAAAAAGATAAACTTCCCTTTTCTGGCACTTGGAGTCACAGTCTGGTCAATGATAGGTGGAAAGGGTTTTATTTTCTGCCGCTGGTGCTGCGGGGCTTAGACTCTAATAGAAGGCTGTAAACTCGAGTGAAGGTAGGATAGGGCCCTATAAAGTGGAAGTCTGCAGTTTCTTGTTAGGATCACAACGTTGGGAAGTCATGCCACTGTTCTGGTTTGATTTGTTTCCCTGGATTTACGGACTACGTAGGTCATGGCTAACAGCTGACCTCGACTTGACCTCATGAATCGCTTCAAGCATTCCATGTATCTTTCAGAGATTCAATTGAATATAGCGAACAGAATTCACAAAATATAAATGTTACGTTCCGACTGATCATTATATGATATACTGAGCTTCATTTAATTATTAATGACTAGCGATTGTACCCGTGCTTCGCTACGGTATTCTACATTGTATTCGAATATCGAAGTAAATAGTGTACATGCAGTAAATAAGATTGTTTTAAAATTGCATGTCTCTTAGCGTTATCCGAGAAAGAGCATGGGGAAGTCCCCGTACGTTGTTTCCAATGTAAAGTGTTTGTTACGGGTTTGTGATATAACGGCAAGCTCACTTGTCTACTGCTATTCACAATCGAGTTGGGAAGTTTACATTATAATTGCAGGCCCCATTGCCTACTACGCGGACAGAATCGATTTGGGGAGTTTTCGTTAAAATGGCAGCCCCCTTTCCTACTTCCAGACAGATTACAGTTGAGGAGTTTCTATTATAATGGTAGGCAATTACCCTACTATCACTCGAAATTGAGTTGTGCAGTTATCATTATAATGCCAGGCCCATTTTCCTACTGCCAGCCAGCTTACTGCCAGTCACACCAAGTTGGTGTGTTTCCATCAAAATAGCAGGCCACTATGAGTAATGCCAGTCACAGTTTAGATGAGGACATTTCTTTATAATGGCGGCACCCTTGCCTACTTCCAAACACAATCGGGTAGGGGAGTTTTAAACAAAACTGCATGCTCACTTGCCTTCTGCAAGTCAAATGGAGAAGGGAACTATTCATTACAATTGTCGGCCTTCCTTAATAATGACAGTTACACAGGAGTTGGAGAAGGAACCCTTTCCTACTGCCAGTCAAAGTCGTTGTGGGGAGTACTGATTACAATACCAGACACACCCTTTCTCGATCGCTACAAATCGACATCAGTGAATATATATAGATCGACATACGAAAGTATATGCGTGTTTACAATATTGAAGACCTTCATTTACAGATTAACTGCTACTAAACGTACGTCATATCGACAAAGGATTATACCATAAGACACGCCAGATTTAGTGGCCTAAATGGCTGGTCCTATGATATGTCATCTATTCTTGGGTCAGATTGAGTTAGAAACGTGGAACAGGGTAAAGGTTTTGTAAGATTATCTCACATTACATTACTTTTCGGATAATTATGTGACAGTTACATACATAGCATTTGGCTCACATATGCCTACTGGGTGGGCCAATTTTCGTGAAGAGTAAGACGATTCTGTATTTCATATAAGTAATTGAAAGTATGAATTATGCATGTGAAAATTCTAAATTGACTTAACATCCATTAATAGAGAAAAATCAAACTTAAAAGGGATACAGATACGGCAAAAAGTCATAAGACCAAGGTTGTATATCATTCCAAATTGAACGGAGATTGTGCAATCCGTTATGTGATAGGAATTTCCGAAGGTCTGCACCATCATTAAAATTGCCTGCATATTTCGATATTCTTCGGGGATAAAAAGTGAAAAATTTAATGACCTTGGATGTTTTCCGTTCGTTACAGGCTAAAACGTATAATTTTGTCAAATTTCAATTATCTTCTTTTTCTTCTGGCAAATTATGCCGCAATCTGGATTTCGGGCGAGGCGGGTAAAAATTAGGACTTTCAGGAAACTAAACGAAAAATTATGCAGATGGTCATTATTACCCCTTAAACGGAAAGCTGTACGAAAATTTCGCCAAAATAGTCAGTGTAGAGGCACACAGTCGTTACGATTTGATTTATATACGTAAGGAATCTGCTTCATGTAAAACACCTTTTTGGCTATGTCCGCTGGACTTAACCTGCAAAACTGGCCATTCATGATATCTCCCTTATTAATCCTCCTGACGAAAAAATGCACATGAAAAAAAGGTTTAGAGGTGGAATTCCATCACGTTTGGTCGATTTCCAGTCAGGTTGGTCTTGTTCTGTATATATTGTGGAAGAATAAAATCACCATTTCGGTTCACTATAAACCGCCAGTCCATTCCGGAACATGAAATCTTATTTACGTTTAAAACCTACCTTTGGACAGGTGGATGCTAAATATGAATTTTGGCTCGAATGTCTTCAGTAGTTTTCAAGTTGTAAGGAATACGCTTTACACGCACCCGCTCGTGAGTTAAGTCCGATGGGACTTGTACAAAAAAACGGTCCGTTAATGATATCTCCCTTATTAATCCTCGTATCGAAATGATGCACATGAGAAATAGGTTTAGAAATTCATTTCTACCAAGGCAGGTCGATTTAAATTAACTTTGGTTGTGTATATTTTGTGGAAGTGCAAAATCACTGTTTCGGTTTCGTATAAACCCCTAGTCAGTTCAGAGATTTAGAAACAATATTTGCAATAAAACCTATCAAGGACAGGTGTATTCTAAATATGAGTATTAGTGGAAATACATCCAGTAGTTTGTAGCACTCGCGTACATACGGCGTAATTAAGGAAGAAAATAATACAGTTAAGAAAGTTGAAAGTAATAGAAAATGGATTATAACTGAGGACAGCCGGATAACGACAAAAATGTAAATGCCAAGTTAATGTATTGGAAAATCAAATGCCCCTCAATAAATTATGCGAGTGTGAGTTATGGATATAATAAAGCGGTAACAGAGGAGAAATTTAGGTCCATTGATTCCTAGGTAAACAAATAATAAGAAGATGACTAATGGTGTTATTACTTAATGTATTCGAGGGCGGTTATAACATCCAACGATATTCCGCCAATATCCCGCAGATAGGCCCTTTGACGCCTCTCTTGCCTTCTACCCAAGGAACAACCACGAATTTAAAAGCATGATGAGGAAAATGGCAATACGTTACTTCCCTGCTGGCATGCAGTCAGAGACGTTGCCATGGTAACCTGTAGGTTCGTTGTCGGTCTGTCGGTCACTCAATGCAGAGCATGGTACTAGCAGAAAATTGTAAATTTCCCCGTCATGTAAAGAGTAAGGTAAATTATGAACATAACGAAAGTTGTTTATAATGAAGAGACGTTTCACGTACGGTAAACAAAGTTTACAGAAAATCAATAGTATAAGAGAAAATGGAGGAAAACCATTCTGGTTTTCCTATAAACCCCCCGTCTATTCAAAGATGTTAAAATGATATGCATACTGAAACCTTCCCCGGGATGAGTATACTCTAAATATGAAGATTAGTTGAGATATATCGAGCCGTTTCGACGTGATGGTGGAAAAACCATTCTGGTTTTCCTATAAACCCCCGTGTATTCAAAGATTTTAAAATGATATGCATATCGAAACCTTTCCCGGGAGGAGTATACTCTAAATATGAAGTTTGGTAGAGATCTATCCAGCCGTTTCGACGTGATGGTAAGAAAACCATTCTGGTTTTCCTATAAACCCCCGTGTATTCAAAGATTTTAAAATGATATGCATATCGAAACCTTCCCCGGGAGGAGTGTACTCTAAATATGAAATTTGGTTGAGATCTATCCAGCCGTTTCGACGTGATAGTGGAAAAACCATTCTAGTTTCCCTATAAACACCCCGTGTATTCCAAGATTCTAAAGTGATATGCATATCGAAACCTTCCCCGGGAGGAGAATACTCTAAATATGAAGTTTGGTTGAGATCTATCCAGCCGTTTCGACGTGATGCTGGAAAAACCATTCTGGTTTTCCTATAAACCCCCGTGTATTCAAAGATTTTAAAATTATATGCATATCGAAACCTTCCCCGGGAGGAGTATACTCTAAATATGAAGTTTGGTTGAGATCTATCCAGCCGTTTCGACGTGATGGTGGAAAAACCATTCTGGTTTCCCTATAAACACCCCGTGTATTCAAAGATTTTAAAATGATATGCATATCGAAACCTTCCCCGGGATGAGTATACTCTAAATATGAAATTTGGTTGAGATCTATCCAGCCGTTTCGACGTGATGGTGGAAAAACCATTCTGGTTTTCCTATAAACCCCCCGTGTATTCAAAGATTTTAAAATTATATGCATATCGAAACCTTCCTCGGGAGGAGTATACTCTAAATATGAAGTTTGGTTGAGATCTATCCAGCCGTTTCGACGTGATGGTGGAAAAACCATTCTGGTTTTCTTATAAACCCCCCGTGTATTCAAAGATTTTAAAATGATATGCATATCGAAACCTTCCCCGGGATGAGTATACTCTAAATATGAAATTTGGTTGAGATCTATCCAGCCGTTTCGACGTGATGGTGGAAAAACCATTCTGGTTTTCCTATAAACCCCCCGTGTATTCAAAGATTGTAAAATGATATGCATATCGAAACCTTCCCCGGGAGGAGTATACTCTAAATATGAAGTTTGGTTGAGATCTATCCAGCCGTTTCGACGTGATGGTGGAAAAACCATTCTGGTTTTCCTATAAACCCCCCGTGTATTCAAAGATTTTAAAATGATATGCCTATCGAAACCTTCCCCGGGACGAGTATACTCTAAATATGAAGTTTGGTTGAGATCTATCTAGCCGTTTCGACGTGATGGTGGAACAGACAAACAGACAAACAGACACGAACAATTTTATTTATATAGATCACTTGACCTCCCCAATCCTCACTTCAACCTTTCTACTCTTCGTGTATTTTTCATGTTAGTGTATTAGACTCTGTAAATATACACAGCCAACGTTTAATCTCCGAACGTAATGTATTGGATAAATATCTATATAAATAAAATTGTAGGGGGTCCGCTGTCTGTAATTTCTTTTGTTTTGCCAATTTTTCAGATATTTATCCGTTTTAGGTCAACTCAAGACCGAATCGGTGGTTTTTACGTTTCGTGTCTGTTTGTTTGTCTGTTTGTCTGTTTGTCTGTCTGTTTGTCTGTTTGTCTGTTCCACAATCACGTCGAAACGGCTGGATAGATCTCAACCAAACTTCATATTTAGAGTATACTCATCCTGGGAAAGGTTTCTATAAGCATATCATTTTAAAATCTTTGAATACTCGGGGGGTTTATAGGGAAACCAGAATGGTTTTTCCACCATCACGTCGAAACGGCTGGATAGATCACAACCAAACTTCATATTTAGAGTATACTATCCCGGGAAAGGTTTCGATATGCATGTCATTTTAAAATCTTTGAATAGACGGGGGGTTTATAGGAAAACCTGAATGGTTTTTCCACCATCACGTCGAAACGGCTAGATAGATCTCAACTAAACTTCATATTTAGAGTATACTCATCCCGAGGAAGGTTTCGATATGCATATTATTTAAAAATATTTGAATAGAGTGGGGGTTTATAGGAAAACTAGAATGGTTTTCCCACCATCACGTCGAAACGGCTCGATATATCTCAACTAATCTTCATATTTAGAGTATACTCATCCCGGGGAAGGTTTCAGTATGCATATCATTTTAAAATCTTTGAATAGACGGGGGGTTTATAGGAAAACCAGAATGGTTTTCCTCCATTTTCTCTTATACTATTGATTTTCTGTAAACTTCGTTTACCGTACGTGAAACGTCTCTTCATTATAAACAACTTTTGTTATGTTCATAATTTACCTTACTCTTCACATGACGGAGAAATTTACAATTTTCCGCTGGTATCATGCTCTGCATTGAGTGACCGATAGACCGACAACGAACCTACAGGTTACCATGGCAACGTCTCTGACTGCATGCCAGCAGGGAAGTAACGTATTGCCATTTTCCTCATCATGCTTTTAAATTCGTGGTTGTTCCTTGGGTAGAAGGCAAAAGAGGCGTCTGCGGGATATTGGCGGAATATCGTTGGATGTTATAACTGCCCTCGAATAGATTAAGTAATAACACCATTAGTCATCTTCTTATTATTTGTTTACCTAAGAATCACTGGACCTAAATTTCTCCTCTGTTATCGCTTTATTATATCCATAACTCACACTAGCATAATTTATTGAGCGGCATTTGATTTTCCAATACATTCACTTGGCATTTACATATTTGTCGTTATCCGGCTGTCCTCAGTTATAATCCATTTTCTATTACTTTCAACTTTCTTAACTGTATTATTTTCTTCCTTAATTACGCCGTATGTACGCGAGTGCTACAAACTACTGGATGTATTTCCACCAAGACTCATATTTCTTTTTTTTGCTATGGGCTTTACGTCGCACCGACACAGACAGGTTTTATGGCGACGATGGGATAGGGAAGGCCTAGGAGTTGGAAGGAAGCGACCGTGGCCTTAATTAATGCACAGCCCCAGCATTTGCCTGGTGTGAAAACGGGAGACTCATATTTAGAATACACCTGTCCTTGATAGGTTTCAGGGCAAATATTGTTTCTAAATCCCTGAACTGACTGAGGGTTTATACGAAACCGAAACAGTGATTTTGCACTTCCACAAAATATACACAACCAAACTTAATGGAAATCTACCTACCTTGGTAGAAATTAATTTCTAAACCTTTTTTCTCATGTGCATCATTTCGATACGAGGATTAATAAGGGAGATATCATTAACGGACCGTTTTTCTGTATAAGTCCCATCGGACTTGATTCACGAGCGGGTGCGTATAAAGCGTATTCCTTACAACTTGAAAACTACTGAAGACATTCGAACCAAAATTTATATTTAGCATCCACCTGTCCAAAGGTAGGTTTTAAAGGTCAATAACATTTCATGTTCCGGAATGGACTGGCGGTTTATAGAGAACACAAATGGTGATTTTACTCTTCCACAATATATACAGAACAAGACCAACCTGACTGGAAATCGACCAAACGAGATGGAATTCCACCTCTAAACCTCTTTTTTTCAGGTGCATTTTTTCTTCAGGAGGATTAATAAGGGAGATATCATGAATGGTCACTTTTGCAGGTTAAGTCCAGCGGACATAGCCCAAAAGGTGTTTTACATGGAGCAGATTCCTTATGTATATAAATCAAATCGTAACGACTGTGTGCCTCTACACTGACTATTTTGGCGAAATTTTCGTACAGCTTTCCGTTTAAGGGGTAATAATGACCATCTGCATAATTTTTCGTTTAGTTTCCTGAAAGTCCTAATTTTTACCCGCCTCGCCCGAAATCCAGATTGCGGCATAATTTGCCAGAAGAAAAAGAAGATAATTGAAATTTGACAAAATTATACGTTTTAGCCTGTAACGAACGGAAAACATCCAAGATCATTAAATTTTTCACTTTTTATCCCCGAAGAATATCGAAATATGCAGGCAATTTTAATGATGGTGCAGACCTTCGGAAATTCCTATCACATAGCAGATTGCACAATCTCCGTTCAATTTGGAATGATCTACAACCTTGGTCTTATGACTTTTTGCCGTATCTGTATCCCTTTTATGTCTGATTTTTCTCTATTAATGGATGTTAAGTCAATTTGGAATTTTCACATGCATAATTCATACCTTCGATTACTTATATGAAATACAGAATCATCAAACTCTTCACGAAAATTGGCCCACCCAGTAGCCATATATGAGCCAAATGCTGTGTATGTAGCTGTCACATAATTATCCGAAAAGTAATGTAATGTGAGATTATCTTACAAAACCTTTACCCTGTTCCACGTTTCTAACTCAATCTGACCCAAGAATAGATGACATATCATAGGACCAGCCATTTAGGCCACTAAATCCGGCGTGTCTTATGGTATAATCCTTTGTCGATATGACGTACGTTTAGTAGCAGTTAATCTGTAAATGAAGGTCTTCAATATTGTAAACACGCATATACTTTCGTATGTCGATCTATATATATTCACTGATGTCGATTTGTAGCGATCGAGAAAGGGTGTGTCTGCTATTGTAATCAGTACTCCCCACACCGACTTTGACTGGCAGTATGAAAGGGTTCCTTCTCCAACTCCTGTGTAACTGCCATTAGTAAGGAAGGTCTACAATTGTAATGAATAGTTCACTTCTCGATTTGACTTGCAGAAGGCAAGTGAGCATGCAGTTTTGTTTAAAACTCCCCTACCCGATTGTGTTTGGCAGTAGGCAAGGGTGCCCGCCATTATAAAGAAATGTCCTCATCTAAAATGTGACTGGCATTTGGCATAGTCGCCCGCTATTTTGATGGAAACTCACCAACTTGGTGTGACTGGCAGTAAGGTAGCTCGAAGTAGGAAAATGGACCTGGCATTATAATGATAACTGCACAACTCAACTTCGAGTGATAGTAGCGTAATTGCCTGCCATTATAATAAAAACTCCTCAACTGTAATCTGTCTGGAAGTAGGAAAGGGGGCTGCCATTTTAACGATACTCCCCAAATCGATTCTGTCCGCGTAGTAGGCAATGGGGCCTGCAATTATAATGTAAACTTCCCAACTCGATTGTGAATGGCAGTAGACAAGTGAGCCTGCCGTTATATCACAAATACATAACAAACTTTTTACATTAGAAACAACGTACGGGGACCTCCCCATGCTCTTTCTCGGATAACGCTAAGAGACAAGCAATTTTAAAACAATCTTATTTACTGCATGTACACTATTTACGTCGATATTCGAATACAATGTAGAATACCGTAGCGAAGCACGGGTACATTCGCTAGTTTATAATAAGTCTGTTCGATACTCACAAGTGGTTCAAAATTAACAGAATAACTGTATTAAGATTTATTTACTTAGTTTTGTTTTATGAATTATTATGTTTATCATATTGATTTTACATAAAGAATTACACAAAATATACGGAGGAAACGGAAGTATTTCATTAACACAAAATATGCGTTTAATAAACACGAAAACGTTTCATCTTGGTTCAGAATATTGAGATTTAATTTGATAGGCCTACTTCTTTTTTACTTTAATCTGAAGGTCTAGAATTTTAATTTTACAATACGTTGGAATGTAAACTCAAGAATTACAATGCAAAATTTTATTTTAATTTAACTGTGTGTATAGTTAAGTATAAAGTCAGATATTTCAGAAGGAGAAAAGTAAAGCGCTTTTGGAAATTCCGATGGGATATTAATGCTTTTTTAGATTGGTTAACAAGTAGTGTGGATTTCTTACCTAATTGCTACTGAATTTTTTCATTGATTATTTTGGGAATATTTAGGACTGTAGTTCAGTTATTCTCCAAACCCATTTACAAATATTATGATGGACATTGATGGGTATGAGTTTTATGTTAGTGTTCTTATAATATATGTGTACTAAAATTAAAATTATACTCCGTTTCACTACCTGACAGGAATTCTAAACTTTATCCTCCATGGGATTCCAACACGTTCTCACTGAAATTCTAGATAAACATTTATCTATCTTATACAAATCTTTTAGGTGTATTCATGGTTTAATTACAAACAGCAGGAGTTGAGCTGCGAAACTCGGATCGTAAAGTGCTGGCGTCCGCAGCCCTAGGAGACGGGTTTGATCCTGACAACATTCTGTGGTATCTGAGGGTACTCAAATACACCAGCTTCATGTCGGTATATTTGCCAGCACATAAATTAACTTGTATATGACAATTTCTGGCCCCTCACTGTCCTCAAAAACCATTAAATTAGGTAGTGAAACCTAAAACCATTACCATTGTCATTAAAATATTATCGTGTACTTTCCAAGGATATAACGACTTTTTATAAAGCCTGCATAATGTTAGTTTGTGACAGAAATTAGCGGCATGTTCACCCTGCGGCGTTTTCGCTAACTGCACGCCAAGAAAATGAATGTACTGTAGGCCTACTCCTATTCAATGCATTTACTATTTCTGTGCTGAAAGCTCCCCAAGCCTATAGATTCCAGATTTAAAGTAGATAATACCGGGCGAGTTGACCGTGCGGTTAGGAGCGCGCAGCTGTGAGCTCGCATCCGGGAGATAGTGGGTTCGAACCCCACTGTAAGCAGCCCTGAAGATGTCTTTCCATGGTTTCCCATTTTCACACGATGCAAATGCTGGAGCTGTACCTTAGTTAAGGCCACAGCCGCTTCCTTCACATTCCTAGGCCTTTCCTGTCCAATCGTCGCCATAAGACCTATCAGTGTCGGTGCGACGTAAAGCAACTAGCAAAAAATAGTAGATAATAGATGAAAAAAACAATGTTACCACATGAAACCGGACTAAGACTAAAGCTTCCTGGAATAAGTGATATCCTTCCCTACTTTAACACTATTACCACGAAGTGCAAGGAAATAGTGGAGTATAGAGCTAAGGTGAAAAACAGTGGAAAAGTGAGACCATCATCTGTAAAGTAATGAGTCTACTTGCTTAGGCACTCTTGAATGAATAGGTTTAAGAGATTTCGGTAATTCGAGGAGTAGTGTAAAGGTATATGTACCGTAATGCTTGTGAAAACCGTTTCATTGATCAGTTAAACAACTCTTCATCTTTGTCTTCTCTCCGTCCAAGGAATTACCTCAAAATGCTATGAAACAACGTTAATTCAGATATTTGCCTGATTCCTGAATGATGATTTACTGCTTCTTCTGCGTTACATTAATTTAATTATCAAGCAAGTAAGATTTAATTTACTGGTCTTGACGAATTTTTTAATTTTTTAATTTTAGAATTGGCCTTACGTTGGACCGACACAGATAGGTCCTATGGCGACGATGGACGAAATTTAAGATTCTATATATTTATTTATCGTAATGGATTGTTTCAAAGTTTATTGGAACATGATTGCTGAGTAACATCAGCACTGACTTCTAACCTATGTGGACCTGGCGGGTTGGCCGTACGGTTAGGGGATTGCAGCTGTGAGCTTGAATCCGGGAGATAGTGGATTCGAACACTATTGTCGGCAGTCCTGAAATTGGTTTTCCGTGGTTTTCCATTTTCACACCAGGCGAATACTGGGGCTTTGCCCTATTTTAGGAAATTTTTTTTCCGTGGTTTCCCATTTTCACACCAGGCGAATACTGGGGCTTTACCTTACTTAAGGTCACGGCCGTTTCCTTCCCACTCCTAGCCCTTTCCTATCCCATCATCGCCATAATACCTATCTGTGTCGGTGTGACGTAAAGCCAATTGTAAATTAAAAAAATAACCTATTGGGTCAAAGTTCGATTTGCAGCCAATGCATGCAAGATTTAGAAAAATTGAAGTCACATCCATGTGATTCGTGTTCCACAAAACTCTAGAGATCCTGTGGCTATGATCATTAGCCTATTATCAATTGTTATAGTCCGACTCGTGGGCTGAACGGTCAGCGTACTGGCCTTCGGTTCAGACGGTCCTGGGTTCGATTCCCTTAACCTTAATTGGTTAATTCCTACGGCACGGGGGCTGGGTGTATGTGTTGTCTTCATCATCATTTTCATCCTCATCACGACGCGCAGGTCGCCTATGGGAGTCAAATAGAAAGACCTGAACCTGGCGAGCCGAACCCGTCCTAAAAGCCATACGACATTTCATTTCATCAATTGTTATGTAAACTACAGCTTTACTTGGCGTTGCATATACGACTAGTTTCACAGATTAGATTACTGGGTGTTACAGAGATATGAGCCTCAAATTTCATCGCAAACAGTAGTCACTTGAATGTAGTCTTCACCCGGAAAATCCACATTCTGTCCAGGTGCAAACATCAAGTCCGATTTCTGGTGACTTGCATTATTAAATGTTTATATTTTATTTTGTTGATCGTGGTAAGTTAAGGCTCTCTTAACCACATAAAAGTAATAAAAACAATGAAGAGCTTCCTCTGTGGATCAGTGGTAGAGTGGCGGCAGAGATAGTCGGATATTTGAAGGGTGAAAAAAAAAATCCATTCGACACTCCATGTCGTACGATGTCGGCATGTAAAAGATCTCTTGTAATATCTTTGATGTTTGCCACTCACCCACATACGCCACCCAAGAGAGATTCGGCGTGCCCTACCATCTAGTAGGCCTAGAGCAAAAATGGCGAGCAGGCAGCCAGATGGCTTCAAATTAGAATGCTTGAACGAAGTAGCTGAGGCCATACGATTATAACGTTTAATGAACAGTTAACTGTATAAACTTACATATAGAGATGATGAATATCCTTGCATCGTTATTTGGAAAGAAACATACCAAAAGGAAATCAAGCTTGTAATTTTACGAGTAGGCCCTACGTGACTGTTGACTTCCAGTGTTACGTAGAGTGTGTGACATTTCATTTCAAAAATCCTACATTGGCCGAGTTCGATCCGTGGGCACCTTCGTTAGAAGGCTATCACGGCTCGTAAAGAGGAACATTATTGCATTCGTCTGTGCAAAATGAATATCCCCTGTGCCGGGCTGAAATGGCGTATGGCTTTTAGTGCCGGGAGTGTCCGAGGACAAGTTCGGCTCGCCAAGTGCAGGTCTTTTGATTTGACACCCGTAGGTGACCTGCGCGTCGGGATGAAGATGAAATGATGATGAAGACGACACATACACCTAGCCCCCATGCCAGCGACATTAACCAATTAAGGTTAAAATTCCCGACCCTGCCGGGAATCGAACCCGGGACCCCTGTGGCCAAAGCCCAGCACGCTAACCACTTAGCCATGGAACCGGGCTGAGTGGCTTAGACGGTTGAGGCACTGGCCTTCTGACCCCGACTTGGCGAGGTCGATCCTGGCTCACTCAGGTGTATTTGAAGGTGCTTAAATACGTTAGCTTCCTGTCGGTATATTTACTGGCATGTAAAAGAACTCCTGCGGGACTAAATTCCGGCACCTCGGCGTCTCCCAAAGCCGCAAAAGTAGTGATGGGACGTAAAGCCAATAACATTATTATTATTAATTTCATTATTTTTATTATTACTAGCAGCTTCCCGCAGGCTCCACCCACAGTGTACAAAGTATGGTGTTGTTCGTTACTATCCTCACGGATGTATTTGCAAAGTTTCGAGTTAAAGAAATAAAGTACATGATCTGCTTTGGTAATAGAATGTAATTATTACGTCAACAAATCACCTCAAAATACATCACACAAAGAAATTTTATTAAACTTTCCTTGGAACAACACTACGCGCCGAACTGTTAGAAAGTCCTTCAAAGATCTTCGTCATGGAGACAAATGTACTCATAACGTTTCTCAGAATCTGCCAGTTTAAGCAGATAGTACCGCAAATGAAAGAGCCTGATCCACAGAGTGTTTTTAGGCCAAAACGAACTCCGTACCTCATTTAGAACCAAAGATATGATTGCTTCAAAGAGAAAAAAATTGAAAAATCATATAATTAGTGGAAGGCGGAAGTTAAGTGATTTATAGTACCCGATGACAAATCTGTGCATGAATACCTTTCAGTTAAAAAAAGTGAAGGGAATCGACCGGATAGAATGACCGGACTGACTGACTTTAGTTTTCACATTTTTTTAATATATAGATTTTTTTTGCTAGTTGTTTTACGACGCACCGTCACAGATAGGTCTTATGGCGACGATGGAACAGGAAAGGGCTACGAGTAGAAAGGAAGCAGCCGTGGCCTTAATTAAGGTACAGCCCCAGCATTTGCCTGGTGTGAAAATGGTAAACCACGGAAAACCATTTTCAGGGCTGCCGACAGTGGGGTTCGAACCTACTATCTCCCGAATACTGGATACTGACCGCACTTATGCGACTGCAGCTATCGAGCTCGGTAGACTTTAAAATATTCTCTCTGTGATCAGAACATTACCTCAGTGAACTTTGAAATGAATTATACTTCCACGATGGAAACTATGCGAATTAGGTTTTAACCAATTTTGTTGGTACTGATTTAGTGACAGTATTTCCCCTTTCACTGCAGAATAGTATTATTGCAAACGTCGGTGAACTGCGTACAATGACATGCAAGTTTCGCTAATTATAAATAGAGTGAAGTGAATTAATTTGAAGGGAAAAAGATGCAAAAAGTATTGTAGGAATGCAGGGTGGACTGTGTGTCTGTACTAATCAATATTTCACTGCTGGCTCGCCTGTCAGTAGCAAGTAGTTAATGGTAGATAATGGGCAATGGATCTGCCAGCCGAACACAAGCCCAATTGCCGCTAATACCTCCGAGCGCAGCAGACTTGTGACGTCATGAGACCGCTGTGCCGTGCCGGGTTAAAGAGGATCCTCCGAGGTTGTGTGAGACATGCAAATTGAAGTGCACCTATAATATAAGCGTGTGATACTGTTACAATCTTTAAGAGGATCCTGTTCAGTATTTATGATATTACGAGCCACGTAACATTGCAAATATTATTTAGATTAGTTCTGCAAATTATAAAAATGCAAATACTTCACTGTTACCTCCTCTTGCTGTTAACTAACAAATAGAAAATAATAGTTTAAATTGTTTTACCTGCAACTGATTTGTCAATACGTTCTATGAGGAAGTCGAAACGGCACCTAAACAAGATCCATATTACTTTATACTCGTACAAACAGTGCATGAGGTTTGCACGAAAGAATCAGCGTAAATTTCCCATACTGTAAACTTTATCTTATTCTTAAATATCCCGAGATTGTGGGTTCACACCTGGCAGAGAAACGCTATCTCTTGAAGCGTGGAAATACGTCAATTCGGCACTCCATGTCGTACAATGTCTGCATTCAAAATACTTATGGTGACTTATTTGATATTTTTTGCTAGGGGCCTTACGTCGCACCGACACAGATAGGTCTTATGGCGACGATGGGATAGGAAAGGCCTAGGAGTTGGAAGGAAGCGGCCGTGGCCTTAATTAAGGTACAGCCCCAGCATTTGCCTGGTGTGAAAATGGAAAACCACGGAAAACCATCTTCAGGGCTGCCGATAGTGGGATTCGAACCTACTATCTCCCGGATGCAAGCTCACAGCCGCGCGCCTCTACGCGCACGGCCAACTCGCCCGGTTTTCCCAATAAGTTTAATAATTATGCATCATGTTATATGAATTCTTTACTGGACAAAAAATTAGAAGATAAGAATAATACGAAGAATCGTACGAACTCAGTTGCCGTGTGCATACATTTAAATATGGTGCCTTTTGGACTGCCTTTTTGTCAGTGTGGACGTTCTGTTATACACTACCAAATGGCAAAGACATTTGACTTCTATTGGACGATGTATGGTTGAGTTTCTATTAATTGTGTCACGTAAGCATAAAATATATCAGCAGAGGTATTTTACAGTCCGAAATAATACGATATGCATTATTGAACAGTCCTCATGGCATCCTAAAAAAAAAAAAAAAAATATGTTGGGTTTCAACCCTCAACCACTGTTCCATGGAATCAGCTTAATTGTTCATTCAATCTTCCCATTACCGGGCGAGTTGGCCGTGCAAGTAGAGGCGCGCGGCTGTGAGCTTGCATCCGGGAGATAGTAGGTTCGAATCCCACTATCGGCAGCCCTGAAGATGGTTTTCCGTGGTTTCCCATTTTCACACCAGGCAAATGCTGGGACTGTACCTTAATTAAGGCCACGGCCGCTTCCTTCCAACTCCTAGGCCTTTCCTATCCCATCGTCGCCATGAGACCTATCTGTGTCGGTGCGACCTAAAGCCCCTAGCAAAAAAAAAAAAATATCTTCCCATTAGTCATTAAGGGCCCGATATTCTGATTAGTGCCCAGTATTAGCACCAGGATTTTGAGTTTGTAAAAGGCATGTGGAGTTTATTCTGTTCCAATAAAAAACACGATTTGTATTTGTTGGTATAATACTATACACTTGTATGGAAGTTATCGTATACAGCTCTGCGCCCGTAGATTTTTTTTTCACAAGCGCTGTTTGATAGCGAATGAGAACGGCTTTGTGTAGGGAATGGCCCTCTTAACTGACAAACGAAGGTTGAGTGTGACCTCAATGTATGACCCTTATCAGTAACGAAGTGCGCAATCGATTCTCTGTTCGATGCCCTCTGTCTCCATTCTTGGCGGTACAAGTCAATAAGAAAACAACTGATTGCGATGGAGCATCCGCAACCCCGTTCTATCTACATTATCTCCATCCTGTCTGTCCTTTTGTGTTTCTGTACCTTCGGAATTGCATTCCAATAGTTCGTGTAAAATTTAGAGAACCCCGCTGAAACAAAATCAATACAAAGAAGGGGAAAACACCATCGACCACCAAGTTTCTTGTAGGATTCACTAGAGAGAGACCGCGATGGTAATGAAATGTTTGGTGCATATCCCATCAAATCAAGTGATTTTGCAGATAGCTAATATTAAACTTGTTCATCCAACATCTCTCCTCGTGGTCCTTCCTCGCCAACCTATGAACACTATTACATAGGTATACCAATCTTCCAAGATACCGAATTATAGACACAGACCTACTGTACTGTACAATCTCACCATTCATCGCAGGGATTGCCTGCAAAATGAAGGGTGGTAGTTTCATATTAGTACCTCAAATATTTTCCATACTGTTATTGCCAACGATCAGATTGAGGTTGGTCGATGTACATTACTAGCCTATAACAGAAGATATAATGCATCTTACATGGTATAGCTTTATGGAGATGATTGAACCAATGTACCGCTAACACTATTTAATGCTAATGAAGTGCTCTATCAGAATTCTTCAAAACAACTTTGATGCGACAAGTTTGCATACCTTTTTTGATAGAAAATAGATAAGTGCACTATTATTTTCCTGGTGGATAAATGGAAATCATAGAAAACTGGGCTATAATGTCATAATATGACAAATTCTTAAGAATATATGGTAGACTAGATTATTAGTATTATTATTAGTAGTAGTAGTTTTATTATTCAGGTTTTCACACACCCTGATGGGATCACAGGTGCGAACTCTGTCGCACATGTATAGGCGTATTTTACACTCTTTTACAGACGGATGCTCTTCCTGACGTGAGTTTCTTTTATATATATATATATGGGTTTATTAATTATTGCGTGTTTTGTGATGGTTGGTAGTGCCGTGTGTTGTGTGAACATGAAGAGAAGTGTGTTTGGACAACCACAAGCATCTAGTACCCGAATCATGAGGAATTAACCTGACGGTATTATAATCCCTGTGTCACTCGGTAATCGAGCGCAGAACCCTCTAAATCAAATGCCTCAATGATGACCATTCAGCTAAGAAGTCTAACAAAGAATTTATTATATACTTAATATTATTTTAGTACACAGGGAAAGAAGAAATTCAAAATATATATCTGATGGAGTAGCTTATTAAATATTTTCGCACATTTCCTTTGGAACAGTAGTATGAATATTTTGTTAGAAAAGCTAATTATGTAAACAACCTGCATTTTAAAATACTCCCATTCGGTCACATATAAAAATCCATTTCATTAATAATACTTTGTGCATTTGTCTGCCGCATTAATAATTATATTTGCTTTACTGCTATTACAACATTAATGGAATTCTAATGCATCACGAAATTTTATATTTTATTGTGTATGCATAATGAACAAACAATTTCCACAATGGTATAACAATTGATTTCAGGGATAGGCGGTGGGTGAACAAAAATATAACTTAGTTTCATACCCCTTTACCCGTTTTTTATACACTCAGAATTTTAGTTTGGTCATTTAGAGAAGTTTTGATAACTTGAGAGATGTTCAGACTTATAAGGCTGCCAATACAATTGAATCGGTTATTTCAGAAACGACACTTGTGTCACTTTTGAGGGTGTTGAGTAAGAACCGTATTTGGATCAAATAATCTTAGGACCATCATTTCATGCAGAAAGGAAACATGTGCAATGTCTACAATCATGAATAAGTCTATGAGAAAAGTCCATTTGTTTCAGAAATGGCACATGTGATGCAGGTAAGGGAAATGTTTGGCTACAAGTTTGCGTTGGCAGCAATGAGCTTATCTAAGTAAAACAGGTAGTGTTCCCAGGTGTTGAATTCACTGTTTCTTTTCTTTGAACATTACAGACATAACATAGTTGATTTATAGATAATAAATTATTTATAATGAGTGGAAGTGATGGTAGTGAAGAAACAGCCAGAGCCTAAAAGAAGACAAGGTGTTGTTAATGAGGATAAGTTCAAAAGAGATATTATTAAGAAAGAAATACCAAAAGGTGATGTTTACGTATCTTACACTGGTAAAAATGTTTCAGCAAAAGCTAAAAGTTTTCGTAATTGCAAGTGTGCGGTTCGATGCTTTACGAACATACATGAAGAAGATAAAAAGGAAGTATGGGACTATTTTCATTTTCTAGAAAGCAAGAATGTTCAAGGCACGTACTTACAAAGACTTATTGAAAATAGGGAGGTGAAGAGGAGAAGGAAGAGGACAGTTTTAGGACCAAATGTGGAGATCGGCCTGAATCCAGAAATTGGAGTCCTACATCCAGAGGACTCATTGCAAGAAGAAATGCACGTCCCATTAGGTGAGCATGACTTTTCTGAATGAGAACAAGGGATTGGTTTGGCAGCTCAAGTACCGGTACATGCAAGAAAAGAGAAACAACATTTCATTGTTTATAACGTTAAGGTCAGAGGTGAACTTAAAGAGGTTTGCAAAAAGGCTTTCATGAGATTTTTCGGTGTTACTGCAAGTCGAGTTCGTCGAATCTGTAACTTATTGTGTACTGGTGCAAGCCCTCCCGATCGACGAGGAAAGAAAAGGAGCGGTAATGCTATCAGTGATGATGTATATGTGAGGATTAACGAGTATATATCAAAATATGAAATGAAAGTTACCCACTACGGAGGTACGCCTAAAAATATATCTTGATGCTAGGCAGAACATTACAATGGTGCATGACCATTTTATAAAAGACAATCCTGATTTTGCGAATGCAGTGAGACACAGTTAAGGCTTTAAAATGAAGATAAAAGGTCCACAATTAAGTAAAAACGCTAAAATAAATGTTGCTGCAGAGCAAATGGTTCATGGGAAGTAAGTTGAAGATGAAGGAAATGGCAGCAAATAAAGATGATGATACGGTTGTTGTCGCATTTTACTTCATGCAGAATCAGCCACTCCCATTGATTCCAATCCAAGAGGTATTTTATTTGCGGCAGTTGTGGTTAAATATTTTTTGTTTACACGATCTAAAATCTAATAAGGCTGATTTGTACATGTCTCACGAGGGTCAAGCCCATAAGGGACCTGATGAGATTTTCAATTGTTTGTGGATGTATGTACCTACCCTGTCTCCTTCACTTTAAAAGGCAATGCCGTTCAGTGATGGACCAAGCGGACAGAACAAAAATTGCACATTTGTAAAGTTTTTAATGTGCCTTTGCGATAGTGGCAAATTTGAGAGCGTAGTTTACTATCTTCCAGTGTGAGGCATGTGATAGGCATATTGTATCCATAAGAGAAGTCCTACGCAAATCTGATCGCGTTTACACACCTTAGCAGTATGCAGACCACCTTTATTGAAAGCTACTAGGAGTAATCGTTTTAATATTCATCATTCTGAGTTTTAAGTTATGGTACCCAAGCATTACAATGTAATTTTGTTGAAATTTCTGGCCACCTTGTACCAAAAGCAAATAGGATAGCTCTCAAAGTGTCAACATACAAAGAGGGCATGTTCTCTACACTACATAAGGGTAGAGTGCTGGTCTATCCTTTCATTGACTCTACAGTGTTTAGCGCATTGGATGACATTGGATTTCCTCCTAATGAAAAGGCTTACCCTGAGGGCCAAGTGTCAATATTTTTTTTAGAAAACCATAGATCTTGAACAACTTAAGCAGTATTTTGTTGGAAACGAGTTCTTTTACGACAAGATTCTCAGTTTGTCTACAACTGAAATATAGGTGCAAGACATGGATGGACCTGGAGTTGGTGAGTGAAACCATTTTTTTTATGTTGGTCTCCTCATAACTACTTATATTGTTTCATTTATACTATTTCTGGCGAAAATATAAATATTAGTACATATTAACTGTCAAAATGTATGGGAATCGCCATATTACTGCAAAAACAGCACATGTGCACTTCTTATATTATTTAAATATGGGCGTTCGAATCGACTTGGAATTTTTTTCACAAATAGATCTAAAACACGCCTGTTTACCATACATAATTTGTTGGTGTCAATATTTTCAATTTCACTCAAAAGGGACAGTTTTTCTGTTATTCTCAAAACTAAGAAAAAGTAACATGTGTTGTTTCTGAAATAACCAATTGAAATAAGGAAAGAGAACATTTTTGCCTCCAAATATGTGGAGAAGAGTATGAATTTGGAAGATGTGTAATGGCCAGGTCATAATCATCCTCACATATTTAAAGATCTTTGTGGCTTGTTGACAATGCACCCGCCTCTACACACTGGAGCAGTGGTTCAGTAATATTCATCAATCCTCCACTTAATCCCATGCTACATGTTTTAAAAATGTTTATTGCTGGAATAATTCCAGCAGCAAATTTTACTAACATTTACACCATTTTGGTGCTTTTAATTGCTAGTGATAATGAAGCAGAATATTACAGTCTCCAGTCAAAAACTACTAAACAGCTCGTATGAATTTAAGTAAGCTTTGCGCAATGTAAGTAACATTCTATGGATATCATTGCGATGATGATGATAAAAATAATTTCACTACATTTGTATCCCACACATTTACTGTATTCTAAGAAATTTTGTCCTATGGGAGTTCTGTTATGTATTAGTAAACCTACCGGCATGTGGTATCTTCGAATACCACCGGACTGTGATGAAACACCCTAAGCTGGACTCAGAAGTCTTCTTCTGCCTAAGCCACTAAGCCCGGCTCTCTACGGTACCCACCTCTGCTGACACATATAATTTTGCAATGTCTTCTGACATGTGCTAGAATAAAGTTGGCTGAGCTCGGTAAGTGCAGTCGCTTAAGTGCGGCCAGTATCCAGTATTCGAGAGATAGTCGGTTCGAACCCTACTGTCGGCAGCCCTGGAAATGCTTTTCCGTGGTTCCGATATTCACACCAGGCAAATGATGGGACTGTACATTATTTAAGTCCACGGCCGCTTCCTGTCCCATAAAACCTATCTGTGTTGGTGCGACGTGAAAAGAAAAACAATGAAGTTGTTACTGTCATTGACCTTGACGAAATGAAAGTGCCATTCCTTACCCTGTGATGAATATTATGAAAATTTCCTTCATATGATCGGATGTTGGTTTTGAGCATCTGCAGCCACTTCTTGATAGATGCAGTACTTTTTTTATCTGTCTCTTGGCACGGACCAGGGCAAATTGTAGTTTCCACCGAAATCTTCATTTAAGGCTGAGATAATATGGAAGCTGCTAAGGTAATGACATTTGGAGCACTACTACTTCGACTGGATGTTATATAAAAGCTGATACTCATAGGGACCACCATGATACATCAGTACTTTGCGGCCCAGTGAAGAAAGCAATGGCGAACTACCTCACTCCTCATCTTGCCTAGTACGCCTCATTTTATCGCCGCCGTTGGCTTTAGTGTATCCCTTACAACCTCATAACCTCTGGTGGGGCTGTTTGGGGATCCAACAAGCCTGCGTGTTGTCCTTACAGACATATAATTATTTGTAATATCCACCTCTGTGAGCATGAGAAAGGAAAGCTACAGTATTCGCTCCTTATATTCGAAGAGCATCTCTTTAGAGAAGCCTATGCCATTTGTGAAACTTCATAGTGAAACTCAGATTTAGTCTCATCTTTG
The DNA here is from genome assembly GCF_040414725.1 of Anabrus simplex. Lineage (NCBI taxonomy): Eukaryota > Metazoa > Arthropoda > Insecta > Orthoptera > Tettigoniidae > Anabrus > Anabrus simplex. Next base: position 191,161,917 of record NC_090267.1, on the reverse strand, counting down.
ACTTTGTGATAAGGGTAAGGGTGTATTCTTCCCGAAGGCAGGTCCAAACCTCCGCAGAGATGTGCCTGAACCGGAGTTTACGTACGGTAGGGTGGCCAGTTCCTTTCCGCTCCTCCATTCCCTTAACCCCCCTTCACGAACAGCACGTGGCAACCCATGCAAATCTTGACTACGCCCAATGTTGCTTAACTTTGGAGATCTCACGGGATCCGGAGTTTCAACACGGCCGTTGGCTGACTTTGTGAAGTGATTGAAATAAGAGAGTTGGCAGCAACACCATTCATTATTCAGCCAACCATTGTCATTGATGGTGTGAGGGTATGGCTTGTAGGACCAGTTGATTTATACATTTCAGTAGGCTTGGCAGACATATATAAATGACAACTCCTGGATCAGCGAGGAAAGCAACGGGAAAGTACTCCACTCCTCATTTCACAGTTTTGATATTTATTTAGCGTATGATACTTATATGACAACCTTTAGAAATTATAACAATAACTGAAATACTAGTAGACTGTAAATATAATTGACTAACCAAAGTAATAGAAAGTAACTAATTATGAAGAAAATGAGAACATTGTTACAAGAAATTCTGCACCAAGAATTAAATAATAATAATAATAATAATAATAATAATAATAATAATAATAATAATAATAATAATAATAATAATAATAATAATAATAATAATAGATTAACGATATTATGGCTAATATATACTCGTACGCAGAACCAGAAGATACGATTAACTTTTCATTATTGTCAGCATTTACAACACTTCGGGCAGAACTATAATGGAAGGAGATCTAGATTTTGTATCCATTGCGCTGCTTCAGGCGTTGCTAAATCAAGGTTTCACACGCTTCCAGGGAAGAGACGAAGTGGACAATCTATTTCTCTGGTATGCCCCTTCAATGTACGGCAGCCAAGTTGATTGTCACTGACGTTAGAATCCAAGTAGGAAGAAGAAAAAGAATGGCTGCCGAATATTTTTATAACCTATTGCTTGTAGTTGGCTGCTCGAAGCCTGTCCTGAGTGGGATCACTTTTGTATTCTTGATGAAACATAACACAACCTAATTTCGTAAAAATGTTAGTTTTAGGAAATCATCTGATGACATTTTTTTTTATAAAATTAGCTGATAAGTAACGGGTCTACTTCTCGCCGTAAGGGTTCAATAAAAAAAGTCATTCACAATGTTCTTCAGAATTCATTATATTCCACGGAGTTGCAGAGTACTGAACCTCAAATAATGTCCTTCTCCGCAAATTATTGATTTCCATGTGCATTGTTCAGAAGACGCCCACACGTAACTGAAATATTTATAAAGTACTAGGTGTATTATCCGGCGCTGCCCGGGCATTTTACTGACTGTTTACTTTTAGGTAATTTATTACCTGTTAATTATGTGTAGATTTTTGTATATTTCGTTATTGTTACGTTGACTGATTAAGACTGTTTTGTAGCTTAGAAGTAATTGTTTTGTTTTTAATTTCGAGTCTTATAGATTACCAACAAATGTACCAGTGCTTCGCTACGGTATTCTACAATGTATACGAATATCGAAGTAAATTACTGTACATGTAGTGAATAAGATTTTTTTAAATTGCATGTCTCTTAGCGTCATCCAGTAACAGCAGGGGGAAGTTATCATACGTTGTTTCCAACGTAAAGTGCGAGTCACGGAGTTGTGATGATAACGGCAGGCTCACTTGCCTACTGCCATTCACAATCGAGTAGGCAAGTTTTAATTATAATGGGAGGCCCCATTACCTACGGCACGATAACAATCGATTTGGGGAGTTTTCTTTACAATGGCAGGCACTCTTTCCTACTTCCAGACAGATTGCATTTGGAGTTTTTATTATAACAGCAGGCACCTTCCGTATTGCCAGTCAAAATTGAGTTGTGCTGTTATCATTATAAAGGCCCCCTTTTCTTAATGACAATCGCACGGAGTTGGTGAGTTTCCATTATAATAGCAAGGACACTATGCTTAATTCTAGTCACATTTTAGATCGATACATTTGTTTATAATGGCGGGCACACTTGCCTGCAGACAAACACAATTGGTTAGGTGAGTTTTGAACAAAATTGCATGCTCCCTTAACTTCTTTCAGTCAAATCGAGAAGGGAATTATTAATTACATTGGTAGTTCCTCCTTACTAATGCTAGTTACAAAGGAGGTGGAGTAGGATCCTATTCCTACTGCAGTCAAAGTCGATGTGTAGAGTAATGATTGCAATTGGAGACGCCTTCCTGATGACAGTCACTATCGATGTAAAATATTAATTATAATAGCAAACACACCCTTTCTACACCGCTACAAATATACATAGATCGTCATTCGAAGTATATGTATGTAAATGTATATGTATATTGCAAACCTTCATTTACAGATATACTGCTGCTAAACGATACATCATATCGACAAACGGATTGTACCATAAGACGCCCCATTTAGCGGACTAAATGGCTGGCCATAAGATATTTTCTCCTGTTTCATCCATTTATGAGTAAAGTTCAGTTAGGAACGTTGAATAGGGTGAAATTTGGGTAAGATTTTCGCACAGTGCATTACATTTGGGTGCTGATATGACAGCTACAAACATACAATATGGCGCCCGTATGGATACTGGGTGGGACAATATTCCTGTAGAAATGCATGATTCTGCCTTTCGTATAAGTGATTCCAACTACGAATTATACTTGTACAAAGAGCAAAATGTAGGTATAATCGAGAAATAGAGACAAATCTGACATATAAGGAATAATAATAATGGCGTATGGCTTTTAGTGCCGGGAGTGTCCGAGGACAAGTTCGGCTCGCCAGATGCAGGTCTTTTGATTTGACGTCCGTAGGCGACCTGCGCGTCGTAATGAGGATGAAATGATGATGATGATGACACATACACCCAGCCCCCGTGCCAGCGAAATTAACCAATTAAGGTTAAAATTCCCGACCCTGCCGGGAATCGAACCCGGGACCCCTGTGACCAAAGGCCAGCACGCTAACCATTTAGCCATGGAGCCGGACATATAAGGAATAGAGATACGACGATACGTCATAGGACCAAAGTTGTAGGGTCGCTTCAAATTGAACTATAATAATAATTTCGTGTGGCTATTTCTAGTCGGGTGCAGCCCTTGTAAGGCAGACCCTGCGATGAGGGTGGACGGCATCTGCCATGTGTACGTAACTGTGTGTTATTGTGGTGGAGGATAGTGTTATGTGTGGTGTGTGAGTTGCAGAGATGTTGGAGAGAGCACAAATGCCAAGCCGCCGAGCCATTGGAATTAACCAATGAAGGTTAAAATTCCCGACCCGGCCGGTAATCGAACCCGGGACCCTCTGAACCGAAGGCCAGTACGCTGACAATTCAGCCAACGAGTCGGACACATCAAATTGAATTGAGATTGTGCCATCCATTTTGTGATACGACTTACCGTTTAACCGCGAAATACACTGACTGACAGAGCAAATGCAACACCAAGAAGGAGTGGTCAGAACTTTATGCCAATTGCAGGGTAGACTGACGTCACTGAGGTATGCTCATGATGTGAAATGCGCCGCAGTGCTGCGCACGTAGCGAACGATAAATGGGACACGGCGTTGGCGAATGGCCCACTTCGTACCGTGATTTCTCAGCCGACAGTCATTGTAGAACGTGTTGTCGTGTGCCACAGGACACGTGTATAGCTAAGAATGCCAGGCCGCCGTCAACGGAGGCATTTCCAGCAGACAGACGACTTTACGAGGGGTATGGTGATCGGGCTGAGAAGGGCAGGTTGGTCGCTTCGTCAAATCGCAGCCGATACCCATAGGGATGTGTCCACGGTGCAGCGCCTGTGGCGAAGATGGTTGGCGCAGGGACATGTGGCACGTGCGAGGGGTCCAGGCGCAGCCCGAGTGACGTCAGCACGCGACGATCGGCGCATCCGCCGCCAAGCGGTGGCAGCCCCGCACGCCACGTCAACCGCCATTCTTCAACATGTGCAAGACACCCTGGCTGTTCCAATATCGACCAGAACAATTTCCCGTCGATTGGTTGAAGGAGGCCTGCACTCCCGGCGTCCTCTCAGAAGACTACCATTGACTCCACAGCATAGACGTGCACGCCTGGCATGGTGCCGGGCTAGAGCGACTTGGATGAGGGAATGGCGGAACGTCGTGTTCTCCGATGAGTCACGCTTCTGTTCTGTCAGTGATAGTCACCGCAGATGAGTGTGGCGTCGGCGTGGAGAAAGGTCAAATCCGGCAGTAACTGTGGAGCGCCCTACCGCTAGACAACGCGGCATCATGGTTTGGGGCGCTATTGCGTATGATTCCACGTCACCTCTAGTGCGTATTCAAGGCACGTTAAATGCCCACCGCTACGTGCAGCATGTGGCAGCATGTGCTGCGGCCGGTGGCACTCCCGTACCTTCAGGGGCTGCCCAATGCTCTGTTTCAGCAGGATAATGCCCGCCCACACACTGCTCGCATCTCCCAACAGGCTCTACGAGGTGTACAGATGCTTCCGTGGCCAGCGTACTCTCCGGATCTCTCACCAATCGAACACGTGTGGGATCTCATTGGACGCCGTTTGCAAACTCTGCCCCAGCCTCGTACGGACGACCAACTGTGGCAAATGGTTGACAGAGAATGGAGAACCATCCCTCAGGACACCATCCGCACTCTTATTGACTCTGTACCTCGACGTGTTTCTGCGTGCATCGCCGCTCGCGGTGGTCCTACATCCTACTGAGTCGATGCCGTGCGCATTGTGTAACCTGCATATCGGTTTGAAATAAACATCAATTATTCGTCCGTGCCGTCTCTGTTTTTTTCCCAACTTTCATCCCTTTCGAACCACTCCTTCTTGGTGTTGCATTTGCTCTGTCAGGCAGTGTATTTCGAAACGAAGGTGTGCACCGACATTAAAATTGCCTCAATTTTCCGATATTTTCCGGGTGTAAAAAATTATATATTTAAAGATCTTGGACGTTTCCCGTCGAATACAGGCCAAGACATATAATTTTTCCAAATTTTAATTTTCTATCTCGTCCTGCAGATTGTGCCTCAATCTTGCTTTCTGGGGGGGGGGGGGAGGGGGTTAAAATGAAGACTTTCAGGTAACTACAGCTAACAAATCGTAGATTGTCATTATTACACTTGAAATGGATAACTAAACGAAAATTTCACCCAAACAGTCAATGTACAGACACACGGTCGTTACGATTTTATTGATATGGATAAGGAACCTGCTCTACGTGCAACACCTTTTGGGCTATGTCCATTGGACTTAGCCTGCAAAACGGACCGTTCATGATATCTCTTTATTAATCCTCCTATCGAAAAAATGCACATGAGGAAAACGGTTTAGAAATGGATTTCCATCTAGGTTGGTTGGTTTCCTGTCAGGTTGGTCTTATGTAACGTATGTTGTGGGAGAGTAAAATCAATATATCGCTTCTCTATAATACCCAGTCCGAGCCGAGAGTTCGAAATGGTATGGACCTAAAAACCAACCTTTGGAGAGATGGATGAAAATATGAAGCTTGGTTGATATATCTCCTGTAATTTTCATGTTATAAGAAATACGCTTTACACGTACCCGCTTTTGAGTTAAGGCCGGTGGGACTACTGAAAAACAATCCGTTAATGATAGCTCCCATACTAAACCTCCTATCGAAAAAATTGCACATGAAGAAAGTTTTAGAAATTGATTTCCATCAAGGTTGGTCGATTTCCAGTCAGGCTGATCTTGTATATATTGTGGTAGTGCAAAACCACGGTTTCGGTTTCGTATAAACCCCCAGGCAGTTCAGGGATTTAGAAACAATATTGGCCCTAAAGCCTATCCAAGGACAGATGGATTCCTAATATGAAGTTAGGTAGAAATGTATCCAGTAGTTTTCAAGTTATACTCAAACAGACAAACAGACAAACAAACATACAAACAGACACCAAAGGAAAATATATGCAGATGGTCATAATTACACCTGAAACTGATAACTGTACGGAAATTTCGCCAAAATAGTTAATTTACAGACACGCGGTCGTTACGATTTTATTTAAGTAGATTTTGTTTCTCGTTAATCAAACTAATCTCGGTAAATTTGGACATTTTCTTCATCAACACTTTTCGCCATGCCTACGCAGCTGAACTTGTAGTTAAATGGCATCCAGAGTGCCGCGAAAACCTTGGATTCAACGATAATATTGATTGTTTTCGATTATTCTTGTACTTCATTTCCTCCCCTTGGTTTGCTAGAAGGTGTTTTACTCCTCTAGTTCTTTTCGAGAGAGTAATTCGTATTGGGACGAAGTTTGGTTGAGAGCTATTCTAGGAGATGCTGTACACACGTACATCTACAATTTTGGTGATTTTCTCTTTCACACCTATTCTTAAGGATTTTTATTACCTGTTTCAAGTGTTTTCTTTTTAATTTTTAATTGTGACGTTCCTTAATTGTAAATTTCTAAATTTAGAAAAATTGTTGGGTGTATAATTTTACGTTTTAGCTTGAAATTATTTTGATTTGCCTTAAGGTATTTACTTGTAGCAGCCCAGATTGTCTGGAAAGCAGTAGATCCTTTCAAACAATAATAAAAATAAGTTATAACGTAAAGTATATGCGCGTCACATTATAGATATAATGTACACGATTCCAACTGTCAATGTGATTGTCAACAATCAGCCGAGCCTCACCGACACCGAAAACTGTGTAAAGAACATTAATCTCGGTCATTTTGGAATTCCTCTTTTTCACCCCTTCTCTACCTCCATTCCGACTGGACCTGAAGTATGACTTAAACGGCACCCAGAGTGTCACGGTGTTTTTTTTTTCAAGTTGCTTTACGTCGCAACGACACAGATAGGTCTTTATGGTGACGATGGGACAGGAAGGGGATAGAAGTGGGAAGGAAGCGGCCGTGGCTTTAATTGAGGTGTAGCTCCAGCATTTGCCTGGTGTGAAAATGAGAAACCTCGGAAAAACATCTTCAGGTCTGCCGACAGTGGGGTTCGAACCCACTATCTCCCGAATACTGGATACTGGCCGCACTTAAACGACTGCAGCTGTCGAGTTCGGTAGTCAAGGTGTTAAGTGAGTCCTACCCCCACAGTCATTTTTGTTTGTTTGTTTGTTTGTTTGTTTGTTTGTTTGTTTGTTTGTTTGTTTGTTTGTTTGAAATCTAGGCTGGAACGTACGTTCATCCATAATCTCGGTTATTTTGGATATGGCTATTTTCTATTTCACCCCCTTTTCACCACTGTGCCGATGCGGGTGAACTTGGACTTAAACTACGTCTGGAGTGTAAATATTCATCTGAGCGATACCGAAAACTATGGATTCTACTTTATTATTGGTCGTATCCTATTTGTTTTATATTTCATCCCCTTTCCACTCCCGCTGAGATGAGTGCACACACATAAATCCATAAACTGGGCCATTTTGGATTTTTCAGCCCTTCTCATCCCCATTTCGATGGGGACTGAATTTGGACTTAAACGACATGCGAAGTGTCAGCGACATGGTTTCGACACTATTTTTGATTACTTTTATATAATATGCCACCCTGTCCCGACCACAACCCGTAGGGGTGTCCTACCTCCACAGTACTATTTTCCCAGACAGCCATATGTGTAGCAGAATCTCTCCTTCGTCTAGCCTACATTTACGCACTCGCCTGCTTCCAACATCAGGCCTGTATTCTACTGCAGAATACTTATGCTGACGTTTTCATGGTTACTGCTGGACCGGGCGAGTTGGCCGTGCGCGTAGAGGCGCGCGGCTGTGAGCTTGCATCCGGGAGATAGTAGGTTCGAATCCCACTATCGGCAGCCCTGAAAATGGTTTTGCGTGGTTTCCCATTTTCACACCAGGCAAATGCTGGGGCTGTACCTTAATTAAGGCCACGGCCGCTTCCTTCCAACTCCTAGGCCTTTCCTATCCCATCGTCGCCATAAGACCTATCTGTGTCGGTGCGACGTAAAGCCCCTAGCAGGTTATTGCTGGTCATTTTTTCATCCAGTTCCTAGAGCGGGGTACTGTGATGTCAATATCTCCAAAACGGTTGGTTTTAGGACCTTATAACATTATTTCCTGGGCTCGTAGAGCCTTACCGAGTTTTGTTCTAAGCGTTATGACGCTTAAAATGAGCCTTTTCTTGTCCTTGTACGACAAATTGATATTTCGCCTATATTAGCATATAGTAATGTGCCAAAGGACCTGAATCTAGGAAACAGAGAGAGATGTTAACATTTATTATAAATGGGGTTACCCGTGGGGCCCTAAAAGGTAAGTATACAAAATTTGGTTCGGATTGGTGGATTTGTATAAAGAACAGACAGACAGACAGACAGACAGACAGACAGACAGACAGACAGACAGACAGACAGACATTCTGCTTTATATATATATAGGTTTCCCCAAGTTACATTGTTTCATCGACCGCAAGTATAAGTTTAATGTTGTATCACCTCATTTTTAAAATAGATTAGTAATCTTTCCGGATTGATAAACTTCATTCTGTTAACAGACAAATTATTTAAGTAAATCCCTCTTTCTATTGCTTTCAGAAGTATAACATGTCATGATTTGATCAGCTAAATCATTATGGAACCCCTGAAATTTGGCTGCTCTCTTTAGATCTAAATATCTCGTGCCATACCGCATTGTGACTAATTTTGATCTAGATTGTACAACATACTAAGGAAGGATATAGATGAACGACAAACAGACGTTACTGATCCTCCACCCTGTTTTCACTGATTCGTATTGTGCTGACTCAAATATTGACATTCATAGCGATGAAGTACGGGTAAGTCCCCTTAATCCTCGAATATTGCGGCCCTCAGAAAAAGCGAGATGAATGACAGGAAGGGGAACATACTGAAGAGTTAGCCCACCCATTGTACTCCACCTTTAACCAGAGCAGACCACGTTAATAGTTTATCATGAAAGAGATTATATGAAGACTGAATTTTATAAGCTCATCTTTAGAATACTCTCTGGTTATCTCATAATGCTAGGAGGTTTCAGCCATCAAATCATGGAACGAGTAAGTGTAATTACTTTCTTTAAGCACGGTAAATGGACCAGATGGTACAAGAACTGGCCATATGAGCCCAGTTGACGAGTTAGCTCTCCGCGAAGTCCAGTGGTATTTTAAGGTGCTCAAATACACCAACCCTGTGTAGATAGGTTTAGAAATGTGTACTGTATAAGAAGCCTGGTGGGAAAACATTTCGGTACCTCAACGTCTCAAAATATCGTGGAAATACTGTAGTTAGTATGACGTGAAATAATAATAATAATAATAATAATAATAATAATAATAATAATAATAATAATAATAATAATAAATAGACCCGTTATCATCTACTTTCGTTGTGTAACGGTTAACGGTTAGAGCTATTAGGTACCGTTCCCGGAGGTCAGGTTCGATTCCAGGTATTGTTAGAAATTTATAACTGGCAGGAATGCTGGTGTGTGGTTAAAGAGGTACATGCCGTTTCTCATCTCCGTTAAGGGTATGCTTGAAAAGAGTTGTTCCACCTGTGGCTGAGGTCGCGAATATAAATTATTATTACTAGTAGTATGAATCCAAAGTGAAATTAACTTCCGTTATGTGTTTAAGAAATTTGGTTAAGAACAAGTGGTTTCCTTAATAAATGGGGAGACTTGTTCGACATTTCTTTTACACTTGCGGTGCAGTCTGCCTTCTAATTTCTGTTGATATTCCTTGTTTTATGATTATGATTAAATTCTGTACAACTTTACAGAGGTCAATTCAGTTTACTGGTATCTGCGCTCAGAATGAAACTCCACGGTCACGGGGCGGTTTGGTTGTGCTGTTAGGGGTGTGCAGCTGTAAGCTTGCGTACGGGAGATCATGGATTCGAACCACAGTGTTGACAGCCGTGAAGATGGTTTTCCGTAGTTTCCCATTTTCAGACCAGGAAAATACTGGGGCTGCACCTTAATTAAGGCCTTCCCATTCCTAGGTCTTTCCTATTCCATCGTCACCAAAAAACCTATCTGTGTCTGTGTGACGTAAAACATAAACGAGACAAACAAACAAATAAAAAACTCCACCGTCTACTATTTCTTCAAGAACGTAAGTCACAAGACTTCCTATTGCGAGGTTCAAAACCTGACACGACTGTGACGCTTATAATAATCAAGTTAAAGGGGATGTGTGATGCGAAGTAATAAAGTTTAAAGCGTGAGACTCAAGTATAAAATATCTAGGGTTCACAATCCTATGTCGACCTCTTTAATCTTATTTATACATGTTCCGTGGTTATATATAATTACATCTACTGTTATGATTATTATAATTTGTTTGTCATAGACATTATATTTCTGAGGTGAAGGATGTGACTAAGCCATTCCTAGCTTTTCTTCTAGATAACGCTTTTATTGCTTTGATGTTTTCTTGCCAACAACGACAATAAACTCCTGTGAAGTTTTGAGTTTTATTCTGTGCTAAAACGGCTGGGTAATTTTGAGGTTTATGGAAGATCTAGCTTCGCTTCCGCAGAAGTAAACTACATGTATTCTAATAATGTAAAAGCAATCTAACGCTCATTTAGTACATCAGTCAAGTCTATAAATATAGGCATGGCAGGCTAATTACAGCAAGTGAATTTTCTGTTGGTGTGCATATTTCTAAATATTTGATCTGAGATTTTCACTGCTCTCGTTATAGTTCAGCACAGTAACTTACACCATCCAGTAGAGCTGGGAAAGTGAATCACCACGGCTATTCAATCTGAAATGTCCATTTTCTTCCACAATCTCTGGTTGCCTCGTTATCACCCATTTTAAATACGGGGCAGATATCTTACATTGTAAATTCTATATTCCTTATATATTTCTTCATACTGACATCGCATTAAATCAGATCCTCTCATGACGAAAATGAGACTGTTAGTTTTGACATGTTCTGTTTTACTCACATACGTATATCCTTTGAAAACCATTTCATTTTGTTAAATTTGAGTATACCTCCAGGCATATTCAGGTATGCTGAGGTAGCATTCATCTTTCTAGACCGTAAATGAAATTTGCTATCTTTTAAGACTATAAATCGGAAAATCTTCTCGAACGTTAGTGGAAGGAGAAATGTAATTTAATACTGCGCTTTATTCTAAGTTATGAGACTATAAATATCAGGGTAAATGCTACTCTCCCACTGACTTTGTCCGTACTGCGCTCAACAAGAGGTTATGGCATGGAATGTTTGCCACCTCCCAGTGCATCGAAAACTTGTTGGCTGTATTTACGAGAAATTACATCCCACGTACAGGAACGACAATTCAACGTCTAATATCAAAACTATGCTTAGCCAATGCGTTTGTTCACTCAATCTAATTGTCGGGGGTCCTCTGTCTATAATTTCGTTTGTTTTACAAATGTTTCAGATATTTATCCGTTTCAGGTCAACTCAAGACCGTATCAGTGGTTTTTATTTTTCGTGTCTGTTTGTCTGTCTGTTCCATCATCACGGCAACACGGCTGGATATATCTTGACCGAACTTCATATTTAGAGTATACTCATCCCGGGAAAGACATGCATATGTTTTAAATATCTTTGAAAATACGGGGGTTTATAGGAATACAAAAACAGTATTTTTTCCATTTTCTCTAATACAATTGATTTTCTGTAAAATCCGTGGCCTATATGTGAAACGTCCCTTCATTATAAACAACTTTCATTATGTACATAATTTCGCTTACTCTGCAAATGACAGAGGAAATTACTGCCTTCTGCGGGTCTGATGCTCTGCATTGAGTGACAGACAGACCGGAGAACGAACCTACAGGTTGCCATGGCTATGTCTCTGACCGCTTGCCAGCAGTGGAGTAACGTATTACCATTTTCGTCATTATTTTTGTAAACGCGTGTTCGTTCCTTGGATAGCAAGTAAGAGAGACGTCAATCGGCCATTCTGCGGGATATTGTTTGAGGTTACAATCGTCCTCGAGTAGCACTAAGGGGCACTGTTATTATTTGAACAGTGCCGTAAGGTGTTTTCTGGCATTTGCCATAATTTTTACTGTGTTTCTATTTTATTTCTGTTTTACGCTTTAATTTCTTGCTTCTGCCTTGCCTATTTAGGCATAATTAATAACACCGTAAGTCATCGTCTCATCAATTTACCTAAGAACCCCGGTTACTGCCTTCTTATACCCGTAACTCATACCATCACAATTTATTGAGGGGAATTTTATTTTCCAGTACATCCATTTGGTATTTACATATTTGTCCTTTACGGTTGTCCTCAGTTATAATCCTATTTTCTATGAATATCAATTTCCGTAACCGTATTATTTTCTTCCTTAATTACTCTGTATGTATGCGAGTGCTATTCCCGAAACCCGGACACTCTTTTCTTTGAGGAAAAATACCAAGCTGTCGAAATGTTTAACCTTTGGCCCCGGAAAATATCGAAATATGGGTGCAATTTTAACGACGTGCAGACCTTCGTTTCTGGATAATTGCGGCTAACCGGTAAGTCGCATCAAAAAACAGATAGCACAATCGCCGTTCAAATTGGAGAGATCTACAACCTTGATCTATGACATTTTGTCGTGCCTGATTGTTGATATGTTAGATAGCGCTGCATTTCTCGATTATAGTAAAATCTCTTCAAATCGATTGTGACTGGCGTTAGGAAAAGGGGCCTTTCTTTATAATGAACACCATCTATCTCCACTGTGAAATGCAGTTACCTGCCGTTATAGTAGAAACTCCCGAGCTTCACTGTAATTGGCAGTAGGAAATGTAGCCTGCCCTGCCATTATCAACAATACTTGCCCAATGCCTACCATGAAAATCCACAGCCTGTTTCCAGTAATTCGACCGGGTCAGGAACCGAATGAATGAAGACCCCATCTAGCGGTGAGGATGGGAAATGTGCCAGCTGCCGAAGCCTGTCGCACTCCTCTGGTTGCCCAATACCTACCTTACATCAGAAAAATATATATGGCGTCCTCCCTGTTTTGTTTCCCAGATAGCGCTAAGAGATATCTTAATCACTGCCTTTACAGTAATTTACCGAGAAATCCGTATACAATTCAGAATGCTGTAGCCAAGCACGGGTTCATTTGCTAGTTCCTATATAAAACAAACCCCATGGCGCAATAGCCTCGAAGGGCCATGGTCTACCAAGAGACCGCTGCTCGACACTAAAGCCTGCGAATTGGGAGGTGTCTTGTGGTTAGCACGATGAATGCTCTCGGACGTTATTTTTGGCTTTCTAGACCGGCTATCCCTATATATAGGGCGAGTCAATACGAACGGTCATCTGGAATATCGTAACACTTTCGATCCCATAGAGGAGTGTGGTCGTTTAAGCACGCCGTCTTCTGTGGCCTGTAGAGGAGTAAGGTCGTGTTTTCGTAGATCAGGAAAGTTCTACCTAGAAGTTTCACTTTCTTCCGGTAGATGACTAGAGTGTCCTATATTCTCGACAATATAGAACCTTCCCTTTGTGTTCTTTTATTCATTTACAAGCCAATTTTGGTGCTTCTCAACCTGATTGAAATTGCAAATGACGGTGGTTGTATAGTAAACAAAGCTTCAAATGAGTAAATTTTGTAGCCTAATAAGAGTGATGAGAGAGAAGAAATTTCTGATATTTTCCACAATAACGATAGGTGATAATTGATACCCTCAGGTATTAAAAGTGAGTGTGATTATGTGCGAAGTTAAATTGCTGGAAGGGTGAATTGTAATCTGGACAGGAACAATGACCGAGATTACTTACCGGGCGAGTTGGCCGTGCGGTTAGGGGCGCGCAGCTGTGAGCTTGCATCCAGGAGATAGTGGGTTCGATTCCCACTGTCGGCAGCCATGAATATAGTTTTCCGTGGTCTCCCATTTTCACACCTGGCAAATACTGGGGCTGTAACTTAGTAAAGGCCACGGCCGTTTCCTTCCCATTCCAAATCCTTTCCTATCCCATCGTCACCATAAGGCCTATCTGTGTCGGTGCGACGTAAAGCAGATAGCGAGGTTACTTTCCGTCGTCCATCGGCTCCAATATTTGACAAACGTACGAGTGTAAATAAAAACAGTGAGGATGAATGCTCTCGGACGTTATTTCTGGCTTTCTAGACCGGCAATCCCTATATATAGGGCGAGTCAAACTTTTGTAAAGATTTTTTCAAAATTATTTCTTTAACATGCACTAATGTACAATAGAATTCAGCAGTCAAGTAGGCAGCTTTTTAAATGGCTGGCCCCAGCAGTGGCAAGCTGCTCAGGCAGCTGGTAGGGAAAGTGTTGAGATCCTTTAAAGATGTCGACGTTCTGTTTTCATAAATATTCATATTTTTATATTCTCTTAAAATAATGTGCTGCTCCTTTATATGTGCTTATTAACGTAGAATGTTTATTTGGCAATAAACCAGCATTCCAGCGTATATTATCTAAAACGTAGTGTTTGTATTGGATGTTAATCAGACACAGTACTTCTTTCAACTTTTGTTATGTACAGAGTTTATACAGTCTTCCCCTAGCAGGTCTCGTCGAACATTGAAGATTTCCATGCAATTATAATTGCTCAAGAAATAACTAATTACCGGGCAAGTCGGTCATGCGGTTAGGGGCGCGCGGCTGTGAGCTTGCATCCGGGAGATAGTGGGTTCGAATCCCACTGTCGGCAGCCCTGAAGATGGTTTTCCGTGGTTTCCCATTTTCACACCATGCAAATGCTGGGGATCTACCTTAATTAAGGCCACGGCCTCTTCCTTCCCACTCCTAGGGCTTTCCTATCCCATCGCCGCCATAAGACCTATCTGTCGGTGCGACGTAAAGCAAATAGCCAAAATATATAGATAACGATTTTGTTTGCTTTCGCCTTTCAGACATACTAACATGAACGTTTTTTATACCTCTCCACCTCGAGTACAGTTAGCAGCCGTTATAATGAACCATTTTATTTTCTACTTTTTTCTTTCACGTCAAGCTGACTTATATTTATTTACAATTGGCTTTACATCACATCGACACAGGTCTTATGGCGACGACAGTATATGAAAGGGCTAGGGGGGGAAGGGGGAGATGGAAGCGGCTTTGGCCTTCATTAAGGTACAGCCTGGTGTAACAATGGGAAACCGCGGAAAACCATATTCAAGGCTGCCGACAGTGCGGTTCGAACTCACTATCTCCCGGATGCCATCGACTTATAGGGGTCTTATGGTGATGGTTGGATGGGAGTGGTTAGGAGATCCCTCGGTGCCAGAATTTTGCCTCGGATGCAGTAAATTTTTCGACATGAAGCTGGCGTTAGTAAGAACCTTCGAATAACAACGGACTTAGCCAGGATCGGAACTGCTATGTTTGGCTCAGAAGGCCAGCATTTAACCGCCTGAGCTATTCAGTCAAGCAACCGGATAGGAAGCAACCGTGGCTTTAAGGTACAGCCCCAGCATTTTTCCGTCGTGAAGATGGGAAACCATGAAAAGAATATCTTCACGACAGCAGACATTGGGGTTCAAACTCACTATCCCCGGAATTCAAGATCCACAGCAACGTAACCCGAACCACGTAACAAACTCACTCGGTATAATGAACGTGTCCTAACCGTGAAATCTATTATCCACTATAGGCTGTACTGTATGCCCGATGATGTGACGCATCTAACTTAAGTCAGCTCTGCTGCACAGATCACAAGTAGGTTGATCAAATGAGCTACATATCAAGCTGCGATTGGCTGTTGGGCATGACGTCAAAGTGCGGAAAATTTAAAGAAAATATGTTGCACGATGTGGGTGTGACGTCACCTGGAAGGCAATTTGAAAGATGCAAGCTTAACCTTACAGACTTGGATTCGACTCTACTGTAAGTTTAATCTCACAGGGGATGCCAAACTTACAGACCTGAATTCGATGTGCAGGTTATCTGCACAAGAGTCCTAGCTTAAACTTGCAAGCTTGGATTCGATCCCAGCCTTAACCTAACTGTCCTACGAGGGAAGATGGTTGCTATAGAGTACTCCGATGGGACTAACTCTTCAGAGTTACCTCAGGGGCCCACAACTTGTAACTTAGGACCTATTGCTCTTATCGGCTAAGTCTGGGGAGCTAATGCAATTGCTATTGGACAAGATGGCTGCTATATATTTCTTTTATGGGGCTAACTCTGAACAGCTACCTAAGGGGCTCACAACTTGTAAATTATAACCTATTGCCTTATCAGACTAACTTTTGGAAGCTGACGCAAGGGCTATTGGACAGGATGGCTGCTATGAATTACTTTTCGGGACTAACTCGCAGAGCTCCCACAGGGGCTCACAACTTGTAACTTAGGACCTTCTAATTATAGGCTAGAATTCTGTATTATACATTGCAGGTGATCGAATTATTCGATAGTCCTTGCATTTCATGACTGATTGGCATTCACTTATCTCAAAGGGACCTCACACAGTTTTGTCCGGGGAGCGATTACCCCCGCCCTTACTTCAGTAAAAATGCAGTCATAATTCTACAAACAGAATCTCAAGTTCTGAATACTGTGGTTAAGAAAATTATATTGACTTGGATGGAATAAGGAGACTTTTTAATGAGAAAAACAAAGAAAAATAAATCGATTACATAAAACATACAAATACAGACTTATGAGTACATCTCCAAACTTTTCGAAATCACAAGTTAACAATATTAACTGTTAAGAAATCATAAGTTTATACGATCATTGTCTAGTGTATAACGACTCATTATCAGGGTTAGGATTTTTAGGCGCGCACCTTTCTTGTAAGGGTAAATTAAAGCTGTTCGGAAAGATATCACAGTGTGAAATTTTGTTTCTAGTTGCGAAAAGAGGGATTTTTCACGCACCTTTTTTCCATCTTGGGACCTTTATCCCTTTTCCCCCTACTATACCCAGAATGCCCTTCCCCCCTTTTTTTCGTTTAAATCCAAATTATTCTATAGGATTTCTAATCAGTATACAATATTTAACGTTCAATAACGTCTCCTCAGATTGCTGTGTACATGCGAATAGTAAACCTACCTCATTCAGTAAAAACCGCGTGGGAGTTGAGAGCACATCTGCAACAGTGGAAAATAATTGTGTGTTCGACAAAACCTCTTTCTCTCACTTTACCGGTATAATGTAGCCCGCAACAATTGAAATTGACAATAAGTGATTCTATTCCACCAGAATCAGTAACCTGCTGTTCATGAATGTGAGTTTGTTACTGTGAGAGACGTCATCTGTACGCATGGAGGTGGAAGCTTGTGACATAGAGATGTCAGCAACCGCACCCGAATTCGGACTGGGTTCTGATCGAAGCTACTATAAATCACTGAGACTGCAGTTCCAGCATGAATGAGAACATTCTGGTAACTGGCGCGGTGTTATAAAAGAGTGTGTACAGTAAGTGAGCGAGTGAGCGCAAGAGTGAGTTGTGTGGTTTGAGACACTGATGGAACAGTTATGCGATGTACGATTTGTTATTCAAGAATTTGTGTTAGATGCAAAACACGAGCGAAATCGTATCAAACAGCACATTTTCAGCTCTAAACATCAAATGAATAAGACTCTTCCAGCAAATCAATTGCGGCAACCTCTATTACGAAATGCGTTTCAACAGAGTTCTTCTAAAAGGCAAAATTTGAAGGAATTAAACATGATTTGTGTGCAGCTCTTACACAGCAGCAATTCTACTCAATAAGGTCCAGCCTTCAATTAATTTCTTGAAAATACACAAAAATATCAATACCCGATGAGAGTATCTTAAGAAAATAATACATGGAGCCTGTTTACCCAGAAATCATACAAAGAATCAAGGAGAACGTGTCTGATTGCGATGTGGGAATCATTGTGGATGAAACCAAAGACTCGATGGAACGATATGTTTAGAACATTTTAGTTTTTCCCTTAGCTGGGAAGAACGTTAATCCCATGTTGTTAAAAATGTCTGAGCTGAGGAAAGCCAACGTCAGTACAGTAATGCAATCAGTTATGGACTTCTTCCAAAAACTCTGGCCTACTGGTATCGAGTTTGATAAACTTCTTGTGGTTAAGGACGAAGCTCCATGCATGGTTTCAGCTGTTAACCAATTGGAACCTTTGTTTCCTAAGTTGAAGCATACGAATACGACATCGCAAATCAATTCATCGCTGCCCTGAAGAAGATTCTACTGAAAGCTCCGAGTCATGTTGCTGCCTACAGGGAAACCATTAGACTTCCCCTTCCAAATTTGCTGGTCATTACTCGCTGGGTATCGTGGATTGAGTGTGCTGCTATGTTGTGTGAGAATTTTGACAAAATTAGAGAGTTTATGCTTTCCGTGGATCCAGCAGACGCAGGTGAGATTTCCAAGGCACAGCACTTTCTGTTACCGGATAAAATACATAATTTGTAGACAGAACTAAGTTGTGTCCTTAGTTACAAGTACCTGACTGCAGTTATTAAACGATTACAAGAACAAGGTCTGGAAAAGGAAGAACAATGGGATATTTTTACTTCCGTGAGGGAGCAGTTAGATGGCATTGCCAAGACAAACTTGAGTCTAGTCTTCACGAGAATCCAGACATTGAGGAATTCGCCACGTCTGTAGAGTTGCTATGCCGAGTGAATACAAGGGTTGCCCCACTGGTTTCTGTGGATGTCGAAAGAAGCTTTAGCATCTACAAAGACATTCTAATCACCTAATAGAAACAGACTTACTTTTAAAAATGTAGAGATGCTTAATGTCTTGAAGTACAACAGCTTCATGTTTTTTCCTTCTTTTGATGAGTGATAATTTGATGTACTTGTTTGTAATTCAATAAACTAGACTAGAGGAAAGAGAAATCGTTGAATTAGTTGAATAAATCAGCACCTTATTTGATTACCTCTTCCCTTCATTTTTTCATCTGAAATTTGCACCTAAAAATCCTAATCTGCTCATTATTATTTTATTTTATGAAATACTTCCTCTCATGCAGAGGCTGCCTTGCGACAAAGTATAATTTTACATTTATTTTTAGAAGATAAATAGATATACTGTATTTAATAAATGTTGAAGGTAACCTAATTGTAACAGTGATTTCTTAGAATTATCAGTGAGCCCCTTAAGGCTATGATGGCAATCTCCCGTAACACTCTAACTGGCAGTATAAAGTCACGGTGACTTGTCTTGATGAATTCACACCGGAATCATTACCTTCATTACTGCAACAGAGTATACTTTAGTTACTAGATATAGAATTCCTATATTTGCACATACAGTTTATAGTTTATGACAAATTTAGAATATCTTATTTTATATTAAATATTCCAAACGTCCAGCTCCTTGGCTGAATGCTTAGCGTAGTTTTCTTCGGATAAGAAGGCCTCGTGTTCAATTATCGGATGCGCTGTGTATTTTAACTGTTTGGTTAATTCCTACAGATCGGAAGCTGGGTGATTTTGCTTGTCTTAATTCACATCTATATTTACACACAACATATTACACAATAAACTACCACAAAATCAGGCAATATTGAATATATCCATCCAAGTAAGTGTGGCATGAGTAAAGGTATCCAGTATTAAAACTGGGCTTAATGTTCACATAGTGCCGACTCCAAGTAGCTGGGAAGAGGCCAGGAAGAAGAAGAGAAGTGATGCCTACATTATCCTGTCCACAAGTCATTACTTATTTTCATTTCCTCTCCGTAACGGATACTCCCGAGTGTCATATAGGGTCGACTCTTCTGATAAAGTGCTGGTACCTCTTTGGCTAAATTTGACGAGAAGGAGAGATAGAATGATAGGACACATCTTAAGACACCCAGGACTTGTTCAGCTGGTTTTTGAAGGAAGTGTTGGTGGTAAGAACGGTAGGGGTAGACCAAGATATGAATATGACAAGCAGATTAGAGCAGATGTAGGATGCAATAGTTACGTAGAAATGAAAAGGTTAGCACAGGATAGGGTGGCATGGAGAGCTGCATCAAACCAGTCTATGGACTGATGACTCAAACAATACAACCTCTTTGGGAAGCAATTCTTGACTATTGCTAGATTATATGCCATCATAGTTGTAGTATCATCTCACCGTGGTCATATATTGTTCCAAAGCCAAAAACCACATGGCATTTAGGAAAGTCATTGGCAATCTGTTTAACGTGGCCGTTGATATCACCCAGACTGATTATATGCTCATGTGGCGGTAGATGTTAAAACAAATGCCCATAGCACTCCCCAGAATTGGTGCTTGGAGGTCTTATCACATGCAACTGGAGGCGCGTTCGCAGATATTATGTTCAGGCAAATATCATCTGTTGCAAGTTCCACTGGGATTAGAAGGTCACTTATCCCTTTGACTGAAGTCAACCTTCAAGTTCCATATACTAAGCTGCTTATTTTTCAGTACTATATGACATGTTCAGATGTAATCGTAAAATGAATGTAACCGAAGAGTGCATTAGTTTTTCAAATTGGATTTGAAAAATGTAAATTCTAATGCAAAAGTATGCGATGTTATGTTATCGAAACTTTCAATAGTAGTATTGACCACGATGCACATAGTACCGTCCCGTTAAAGTAGTTCTCAATATGATAGCCTAGATACATCCGAATTCACCGGGCGAGTTGGCCGTGCAGTAAGGAGCGCGCAGTTGTGAGCTTGCATCCGGGGGATAGTAGGTTCGAACCCCACTGTCGGCAGCCCTGAAGATGGCTTTTCCGTCGTTTCCCACTTTCACACCAGGCAAATGCTGGGGCTGTACCTTAATTAAGGCCACGGCGGCTTCCCTCCCACTCCTAGGCCACCATAAGACCTATCTGTGTCGGTGTGACGTAAAACAAATTGTTAAAAAACTTCCGAATTTGAGACAGATTTCATACTCGTAAAGAAAATTTGGAACTGGATCTATGATAACACTCGTAAATGTTTTATCATAATCATATCAAGGTATGCTCGAGAGGAAATTTAAATTGTATTTCACAATGTATAGGAAAAACTTCATCATTTCCTATACGAACTTGTTAACTAACTCTCCAAAGGAGCTCTCCTCTTCAAAATGAGTGTTTGTATTTCACAGTTGAACATACCACTCGTTTGTATTTTGTTTCAGTGTGGACATGTGCTTTTTCAGCTAGCAATGTTAAACAACAGAAAAATAAACTACTGCTTGTAACAGAACATATGCACTCTTTTTATACTATGTGGCTGTGCAGACACAGAGTAGCCATTTTCCTTCAACTCTTTGCATATGTTGCAAAAAGGGCGAGAATCCTTTTTTCCTGGAAAGTGAGGCACAACTAATAACTGTCCGTGACGGGTGAAGGAGATAACGTAACACAGCTCCAAGATCAATAAATTACAAGCCAGAGGGAGTCTGTTCCACACTCGCTGCATGTCTGATACCATCCGTAATTGCAACTTAACTTGGTCTACAGTTGGCTTATCTGAACGAAACGTTTCTCTTTCTAATGAGTCACACAGTGGTGCTCTAAAATCTTTACCATTTAATACTATTTTGGAATAAACATTCAAGGTAAAGTTTAATTATATTTACTAACACGTGATATGATAGGTGATCATTATCAATGTCAAAATAAAACTCATAGAGCCTGTCCTGTAACATTAGCATTGTTGATTAAAATGTGGTATTTTTTAAAATATTACGAAGAGTTATAAATTACAGTATCTCGTGGCTGATGTAATATTGAAGCAAATAAGTGTCAGATACAACAGAGTCCCGATAACTGGAGCGAATTTCAGTTGAAGCCACATCTAATTACATAAGAACTTGGATTACAGGGAAATAATAATAAATCAAATATCAATGCATGGATAAAAGTTTAACGACTACAAAAATAAAGTTAACCAATGTAATACATATGTGTTTGAAATGGCCTAACATTACCAAGTTTAATAAAACACGAACTGAAATTTGGAATAAATTGCCCCGAGTCTTTGGGTTTAGAAGGGAGATTCTTTTTCGAGCAGCAGTCTTATAAGAAGTGTAGCATCAGTAGACGTAGCCCTCACATTGCTGTTCGATGTAATGCAAGGCCCAACCAACAGCATGGGTCATCACAGGTACAGTCTCTACAGGTTGCTACTGCCGTCAGCGGGCACACTCATTATTACAACAATTGAATCATCTGTCAAAGTTACGAGTAGCGTACAGGTGCGCACTCTACTATTATCATTAACAGTCAGCCTGCCACTAATTTATTTCTAGTGACAGCTGTCGCTGGGTGAAGGTTATTTTTCGAACAGAAAGTCATAAATCTGACGAACGCGTGACCCCAGTCATTGAAGGTATAAACAAAAAAAACTTATTCCTGAACAAACCATTCGAACTCCTCAAAAATCAGCCTGTACCGTAGGTGCCTGCCAATCTGTAATAGTAGCTTGGGAGCAGGGTTCTTTATGAATGTACATTGTAAACGAAATACTTTGTTGTAATTTTTTTATTAAATGAATTATGCGTTGTTGACCATATAGCCAACTAATCACTGAGTTATGCTGGGATGTTGGATCATGGTTCGTACTGTAAGCTAGGTCATTTAACTCTTGATACTTAATGGATACACTATCAATCAATCAATCAATCAATCAATCAATACTGATCTGCATTTAGGGCAGTCGCCCAGGTGGTAGATTCCCTATCTGTTGTTTTCCTAGCCTTTTCCTAAATGATTTCAAAGAAATTGGAAATCGTGAGTGTAACAAAGCAGCATGATGCTAAAGCATAGTCAGATTTGATACTGAACTGTGTTACTGACTAAGGACCATTGTTTGAACTACTCGTGCATTGATTCATTTCAACAGTGTGGTATACTGGTGAAAATGGCAAAGGAATATCTTCCACTGTAGTTTTTGTTATTTTATATTATTGTAAATGTTAGTATGGTAAGGGGTTGTAGTAAGGATGTAAAGGAGAGGGCTTATAAGTCTCTGGTAAGATCCCAACTAGAGTATGGTTCCAGTGTATGGGACCCTCACCAGGATTACCTGATTCAAGAACTGGAAAATATCCAAAGAAAAGCAGTTCGATTTGTTCTGGGTGATTTCCGACAAAAGAGTAGCGTTACAAAAATGTTGCAAAGTTTGGGCTGGGTAGAATTGAGAGAAAGAAGGAGAGCTGCTCGACTAAGTGGTATGTTCCGAGCTGTCAGTGGAGAGATGGCGTGGAATGACATTAGCAGACGAATAAGTTTGAGTGGCGTTTATAAAAGTAGGAAAGATCACAATATGAAGATAAATTTGGAATTCAAGAGGACAAACTGGGGCAAATATTCATTTATAGGAAGGGGAGTTAGGGATTGGAATAACTTACCAAGGGAGATGTTCAATATATTTCCAATTTCTTTGAAATCATTTAGGAAATTGCTAGGAAAACAACAGATAGGGAATCTGCCACCTGGGCGACTGCCCTAAATGCAGATCAGTATTGACTGATTGATTGAATTGATTGTATACAACTATTTGCCTGAATGAATTGTCATAAACACTTCAAGGTTAGAAATTTTGACCTACTATTCTGAGAACATTATCGATTTCTGCTCGAAGGTCCTTCGTAAGGATCTCTATTCTCTCTTTGTTCCTTAGCTTCAGGCTGGAGTCTCCTCCGAAGTGGGTTCACTGCCGAGGTTGCCGCTGCTTTTCAGACTTCATTTACTTTTTTTCTCTAGATTTTCTCTCTTTAGTTGTAACTCGATCTTGAGTTACTGTAACCCGTAAGTTTTTCAGGTCGTGGGGAATGAGTTCAGACCAAGTGTTCTAGGACGCTGGCCTTTCAGCCTTCTATTGTGTTGGTCGCACCTGCCATACAAGTCTATGGTATCTGGTTCTCATCAATATGGTAGACATTGACAGTCCATCTAAGTCTCCTCAACTGAATTGCTTCTTCAATACAGTAGTCGGCTGGTCATCACAGCCATCGTGATGAGAATTTGGACACTGATGCATTGACCTGTAACACTAGTTCATTTTCCTCTATGGTTGACATTTTAACACTGAAATGAGGCTTGTTTTATCTGACCAATTTCATTTATGACACATGCACAACCGAATAAACTGCTATTATTTCTCAAATTATCTCGTTTAGAAGAAATATCTTCCTCTATGGGACTCACTGGAGATGAGAAATATTTGCGTTAACACAATATGGCTATAGTACCAACAACGTGAATATTTCTTAAGTAGCCTATAAAATAACACGTGAACTAAAAACGTTTAGCACAGAAAATCTTTTCTTTTTCGATTAAGTGGTGATCTTACGGTTCTCCAAATTACATTAATAAAAGGCACGTTTTCAGAGTATATATGAATTATTTGTTAAATGCCAATTTCATAAACGAATTTATGCATATTTTCTGCATGTCATCAGTCAATAACCAACACCTCGTACGTCAGAATCTTCTTCCTGTATATTATTTTCCTGAAGACTGGTGACGCCTCCTAGCCACTCTATCAGAACAATGCTCATTGTCTTCATTTTCCTACGCGAAGGTGTAAAGGAAACTGAACCTTAAACACAAGATACCGTAGGAGTGCGTAAATACGTCACTCAAACATACATTCCTAAAGCACGACACGGTAAGATTAATTTCCCTTTACAAACATTCATAGGAAAATGAACGAGACGAAAATTGTTCTGGTATACTGTACTGCATATCCGTATGGTGGCTGGGAGGCATGACCCGTCTTAAGGAAAATAATGAATAGGTAGCACATTGTGAGATACAATGTTTTGTCTCTTCAACAACGATATATATTTTGGTGGGTTTATCAAGCGTTATTGGTGTCTTTTGTGAAACCTGAAGATGTTTATTCGTATGAACGAAATGTGTATGATGTGCTTCATGGCGTTTTGTCCATATTTTGTGTCTTAATTCACATTTTAAAATTTTGTTTAATTGACCGGTACGCATTTACTTTCTCACTGTTAGCAAGTAGACCGAGGAGCAATGCTTTTTGCAGTCGGAGACTTATAAGAACTGGGTTCGATGACCTAGCCGTTATGCCTCTTTAAACAACTAACATTATCACCATCTTACAAGAACTACGAGCAGTTTACCTTAACACAACAATAAATGCTTATATCTGTATATTTTTACTAATGAAAACAACAATTGTTTAACAATTCTGACGAAGAAATGAGGTTGCCTAATAAGTTAAACCAGGATTTCCCTAACATTTTGTGTCTGACTCCCCCTCAGCATATCGCATTTATGTTCAAGGACCCCCTAGCCACATAGCATGATTCAGAATTCCGTGAACAAGAAACAGTTGATTGTATTCGTATAATTTAAGACTAATATTTATTTTCCATTTAAATTTAACTTAATTTACATAAGGTAACAGGCCTATAACGGCAATAACTAAGACACGAGTATGTTCATAAATCGAGTGGAGCGAGTTTTATAATTTCCATACTACAGCCCTTGAAAGGCCTTGGCCTAGCAAGCGACTGCTGTTCATCCCGAAGCCCTGCAGATAACGAGATGTCGTGTGGTGAGCACAACGAATCCTCTCGGCCGTTATTCTTGACTTTCTAAGCCGGGGCCGCCATCTCAGCGTCAGATAGCTCCTCAGTTGTAAACACGTAGGCTGAGCGGACCTCGAACCAGCCCTCAGGTACAGGTAAAAATCCCTGACCTGGCCGGGAATCGAACTCGGGGCCTCCGGGTAAGAGGCAGACAGGCTACTCCTTCACTACGAGGCCGGCTTAGAAGGTTACCATAACCTAGCTTTATTTCAAATACAAATTGTTTATTGTACAGTTGGTGAAGTGAATTTGCAGGAATGTGTCGTGTGGTTGTGGAATATTGAAAGTAGAAGGTGCATTGATGTTAATATGTGCTTCCGACATGTTTGATTTTGGAAAGAAGTGCGAAGCTAATGCGTTGAGCGCAGGTGCGATGCTATCCTTACCTAATTGGTCAAATAGTTGTATCATAATGAAAATCTGAACTCGGATTGGTGGTGAACCTGTATCATAATTTGACTTTCATGAGCCTCATTAAGATTTAGTTTTCTGGCATATAATATTTATATTTCGACATCGTCGAATATAAAGATACCTTATGTATGCACAGATTTTATAAAACAATATGGCACTTGGCTAATAATTACGACAGTGTGGATATGAAATTTTGTCTTTCTGTTAGGTCATCAGGCCAGAGGCTGGTTGGATCCTCAAATAGCAACACCAAAGGCTATGCTAGTTATAGGGAAACTGCAAAAACCAATAGCAGAGCCCAAATGAGGCGTACTAGGCAAGATGAGGAATGAGGTAGTTTGCCATTGCTTTCCTCACTGGACCAGAAGGTGCTACTGCAGCACGACTGATCCTATGAGTAACACCTTTCATAACACTCGGACACTAGTTGTGCTCCATATGTCATTACTCAGCACCACCCATACCCCAGCAGCTTCCATATTGTCACAGCCATGGATGAGACTGGGACTTCGGTGGAAGCTACACTTTGCTCTGCCCTGTGCCAAGAGATGGATATAAAAATACTGCATCCGTCAAGGAATGGCAACAGGCGGTAAGAAATTTTACTTCAAAAATTTAACTTGGTACGGTTGTTAAATCAATGAGAGGGACGGTGCTATTTTTCAAAGACCGAGCGTTTTACAAGCGTAGTCACCCGAACCGTCCTCTACGTTAGTGCCGTTGCTGTACTTCGTTTTCATTTATGTGAGAGCCGAAACGGTATGTACACTCACACAGGTATGTCATGAAGGGCATTAAGCGCCAGTGTTCCCTTTCTAGGAATTGTAGGGCATAGGGGACGTTATGGGCCCAAAAGTCCATGAGAGACGTGAAGTGAACATGTAGTTTCTAAAATTAGAATAATGATCTATGAATTGTTTGTGTACAATAAAATATCACTCTTTAAATACTTACACCTTACATTAGCATTGCGGACCCCTTGAATTATCGTCGCGGCCCCACACTGGTTCGCGGACCACAGTTTGGGAATGACTGAGTTACACCAAGCAAGTGAACAAGTAATGCATTAAGGAATTGGCCGACTAAATAGCAAAATATGATATCATAGTGAATCAATTGCACTATCAGATTATAAAATAATCAGCTCGTATTGCTCCAGGCATGAATTCGTTTTAAGAGCCATTAATGAATAGTGAAACAAAGTGATAAGTTTCCATTACCTCCGCTGAGGGCTCATTTGCTGAGAATGTCAGGTGAAGGAAGAGAAGAAGATATCTGAATGAAGGAGTGGAAAGTTTTCTGTAAGATTTCACTGTCTCTCTCAAGACTTGCCTTGGCAACTTTAGCTGAACTTCTTAAAACTTAATAGACTTAATTTTCTTCATAAAATGTCTGCATGCATATTACCTTTTTCGTCCTTTTAATATGCTTGGCAGTTTAACGCTGGCGTAGCAGTCTCTCCAGTTCGAGAAACGCTACAATTTAATACACATAATTAAGACGCAAGACGTACATTTTGAGCGACTTCTTGCCACATTGTTTGAGAAAATGTTTTACTGTGACTTTTCCGTTGCGTGGGGTTAAGGAATGGAAACTCATTAAGCTCCATCCTAGGAACATTTTTTGTCTCAATTAGAGATATTGCGGACGATGAATTCCAAATTTCCAGCGCCCCGATACTCCGTTTTAAAATGTTTCATTCGCTGACCGAGCTAGTTGGCCGTGTGGTTTGGGTCGCATAGCTATTTGTTTCCATGACTTCCTTCAAGTGTCGAAGTTAGAACACCTAGCCCTCTCTTACACTTAACCATATTTTACAACTGTTTTTTATGGATATCAAACAAATTTGCATTATACAAACACTCTCACATGTATTGAATCAATTAAATAGTAAACTGTACATTAAACAATATGATTAAGAAGTAATATCGTTCAAATAGACACACATAAACAATATATATAAATATTGCAAAACTATCAACCAGATCTACATATCCAAGAGAAACACTCATAATCCTTCGTCATTCACACGCTCAGGTATACAGTAAACACCTTAATCGGCAGCTTTCAACAGGTAATCTCAGCAAGATCTTTTGGATGTAGCTAAATAATAACTGTCCCTGGCAATGGCTGGTAAGAAATTCCAAAATCCGGAATCGGTCACAGTAAAATGTTTATAGGTAGGCCTAGATGAATGGCGAAGCGGTATAGCAATGGTAGTGCAAGCGCGAGTGTTAGTTATTGTGAACATGTTCCTGAATTGCTGACTAAATTTACAAACATATTAAACTGGATTAAATTGAAAAATCTGAATATCTGCATTTAAAATGGAAATTATGAAAATTAACATTTATTAAATAAAATACACACTCGTCGAACCTTGTACTCACACTTACTAGTTACCTGCTTACTTACACATACGTTATTTGAAGGGCGCCAGCTGTCACTCAGTACAGCAATAATAGAATGAGACTCTTGACCATCTCTAGGGTGTGGGGTAATAAGCTTACTTTTGACAACATACCATATAAGTTCTGGGAAAAGGAGACTGGCGTTCGGTTTCCCCATTAATTTTGAGGTTAAGATATTTTACTGTCAATGAAATGAAACTCTGAATTCGTTTGATAGAACAATATATATTCTTTAAATAATATATCAAAAAATAGTGAGTCTTGTTGCGATAAAACAGATGAGAATATGAAATTATGACATTGCAACTGACAGAAACTAGGCATGAATTTGAATTCTTCTTGACCGGACATTTAACAATTTATACGAAATATTTCCCTCACTGATTCACTTGACTGTACCTTTAACACTTTGAGTGTAATTACGACGTAATCCATTGCTCTGGTGTTTACTGTAGATGTGTCACGCCTAACGTGGTGATACATCCTTGAGACTGCTTCTTCTCCATATCATCTGACTTCTTTGTAAGTCAATATGGTATGACCTCTTGGTAGGTCCAGGGTTGCCCTCTCTGACTCCTTGGTAAGCCTTGCGTCCGCGTCTTCCACTAAGTGACGGACCAACCATTTGGTCTCACTCTCTCAATGACCAATAATGGCTCACTGAGTCTTCACCATCTCTCGTTCACACTGGTTGGCTGACCACTTAAGGCCTCTTGATCTAGTAGACTACTTCACTGTACTGCATCCGTATAAGTAATGACTGACGCTACAATGTGCATCCACCTTATATAGCCGTTGGTTGACACAACTACGTAATCTCCAGAAATAACAATGACATACTCCCACCTACGCGACAGATATTACATACAGTGGTGAAATAGCCCCGCGGCGATGACACCGTGCGCGCATATTCTAAATAAATACGATGACGTAGCCATGGCCTGGCGATGACTTGGCAGAAACGCCACTGGTATAGCAATATAACAACGTCACTTCCAATCTCTGATATATACAACAATTCTCACTGTACAGGTATTGAGTGTTATACTACACATACGTATATATGCATACATCTAAGTGCAATCTTGCAAGCAACAGGCAATTGCAAAATTGAATAAAACGGATAATTACAATAATAGTACAATATCACAGATAATAATAATACTGACATAATAATAATAATAATAATAATAATAATAATAATAATAATAATAATAATAATAAAATACAGATAAAATCATACAATAATAAAAATACAGATATCATCTTGTAACGGGATTTGAACCGTTACAATTCGTCTCCCTCATAAATAAATCGAAGAACAAAGAATCGATTGATTTATGAACAAAATTATATATATAACAATGACACAGATAAACACTTTAAATGAATATACAACAATAATTTTCTTTTTCAGCATCCATACATTTTATAATACATCACATATGAGAATTTTTCTCGCACATTGCCATCGTAGATAACTGTTCAGTGTCCCATTCTCTTTTTCTCTCATACAAATCACAAGAGTATAGCACTCAATTTAACACATACAATTAATTTTAAATGATTACACTACATTCTTCTTTTTTTAACATATCAAAACTTTTTGTGAAATATCACTTATATGAGAACTGTTCTCGCATATTGTTATCGCAGATAACTGTCCAATGTCCTGTTCTCCGTTTTTTTTTTGTCACACAGTACATGACAATGTAGCACTTATTCTTCCAATACACCAATACGACACTTGGTTCACACGCATATCGCAGATGTTAGTTTTATTTTGCCAGTTTCTCACAAAATTTAATCATCTTACTCTTATTTCAACAAATCTCACGTGAAATACTTCTTTAAATTCATTATACTATAAATACCGACAATATCCCCTTCCTGATCTTTTAAGGAATATGCACACTTCCCGATACGGTTCACAATAGTGAAATACCCCTGATACAAAAGAATAACTTCAAGATATTTCCCGCCTCTGTAGATGATGAAATGGAACTCTGAGTAGCACTCTGTCACTCAAACTGAATCAATTTTGCCCTTATTAACTTACATCACTCAAGAAATCACATCCTCCTTGGCAACAATAATTAAAGAATCAATACTATGGCTACAAGATGGTTCAATTATTCCGTAATCCAGCATAATGTTCATTTGTTCTTAGACGTCACTAGCATTTTTAAGTTGAATGGGGTACTTACCTCCCACAAACGATGAATGGTCACGTACTACAAATTTATTTTCATATACGTGTTCTTCCTCACTTACCACTAAATACATCTCGATGCTTACCTAACATCGACCACAATTACTCCTCCTGTAATTCACTCAAATTACCTCACGTCACTGCCTCATACCGACTATCCCTCGGATACTGGTCGTTATAGACACCTGACACACTTCAACACATTTCCTCTCACTAGGAACAACTTCACTTACCTCTCATATATTTCAAAGAACACACGTCACCGACACACTTACCTCAGACCATCATAATTAACACGTACTTCTTTGCTAGTTTCCTCCCAGAACAAACACACACTACCTAAATTAAAGTCTACTCTACTTCCATGATTTGCAACCAAGTCAGCTCCTAAAACAACTGAATACACAAGTTTTGGTACAACAAGGCATGTCTGAAACTTACAATTATCTTCAAGTATGATTGGTACCGCTATCATTTTATTTACTCACTTTGACTTACCCAACGGCTGTTATAAAATAGTACCTTCTTCACATCACAATTTCCATCATTGGAGTTACTACCTCACTACTTACATCATATTCTCAGTATTACAAGTACTTACATCACTTAACAGAACACTTCTTACGTCTACCTTACTATTACTATTAATTACTTCATTATCTACGACTACGTCATTACTTAAATATCTCACTTAACATTACTTAGGTCACAATCACACTACTCTTAAATTTACTTTCACTACATAACTACTTATACTACATACCTGTTCAACTTCTACCTTCGGACTGTTCACTTAATTTACCCGATTCCCTGTGAATCTGAAATACTCTGGCTCGATAACGACACCTTGATAACATTCATATTCGGCTTATCATAATCCCTCTGATAACTCAAATTCGTACGGCTCCCATTTTCCAATTCTCTCTGGTTACTCCTCTGACCTTCTCTCTCATAACTCAAATACATACGCATCCCATCTTCCGATTCTCTCTGATTACTCTTCTGATCCTCTCTCTCACAACTCAAATCCATACACCTCCCATCTTCCGATTCTCTCTGATTACTCTTCCGACCACTATCACCTTCAACACAACTATTAATCCTCTGCGGATCATGATCACTACCTCTCCTCTGATACACGGCTAACATTTTTCCTCCTCTCTCTACTATACTATTTTCCCCAGACATCATGCGCTCTCTCTCTCGCCCCTGTAAACATTCTTTCCAAAGCCTATCAATGAAAACTTTAAACTCTCCTAAATTAGACATATTATTCCAGTATACTCGAAACCATATTCTACTTTCACCGACAAAAACATTAGACAAGATTTCCACCACGTATTCCCATTCATTAATATTATTCCTCGACTTACTTGCAAATCTTTTCTCAACTACTTTTACAAACTCTATAGGATTAAACTGTTTTCCAGAAAACTTGGTTAAATTACGATCCCTACTGAACAAACCACTCGCTACTATCACGTCTAAACCTGTCTTACCTCTACCTTTCTGCCGTATCACTTCCTGGCAGTTTACAACTTCTTCTTCTTCTACTTCTTCTTCCGCTGCTCTCTCAGAATTCTCTTCCACTATTCTCACGTCTTCCTGCAATTCTTCTTCTCTCTTTCTCACCTGCTGTGATAGCGTTTCCTGTTCGTTCCGTAGTTCAGTGACCTCCACAAATTTGCTTTCAATTTGTTCATTTCTACTAATCTGTTCCCTCGTATCTTCCCCAACTGCATTGCAAATCTTGTCCAATCTTTTCTCGACTACCTCATGAATTTCATCCCGATTACTCGAAATTTTATCACTTAATTCTACGATATTCTCTGTACAAGTTCCCTTGACATGTTCAATTTGAGTATGAAGATCGCTCCGATTCAACTCCATTTCACCTCTAAGGTCAACGCACTCTTTATTTACCTTATTTTCTAACTTAGATATTTGACTAGTTACCTCTACTATCTTAGTATCTATTTTATAATTTAGTGATTCACTTAAAGCATCGATTTTCTCATTGGTCACATTAAAATTTTCTTTATTACTGCCAATTAATTCTTCCATTTGTTTCTTATTATTTTCATTACTAATATCAATCATTTGTTCCATTTTATTACTCAAAGAGTTAATCTGTTTATTACAATTTTTATTATTAGTACTAATTAATTCTTTCATCTCTTCCTTACTATTTTCGTTACTACTAATTATTTGTTCCATTTTATTACTTATTATTTTATTATTTTCCTCCATACGTTTCTGACTTTCATTACTACTAATTATTGTGGCCATCAGCAAGGAAAATTGATCTTGGTTCATCCCCCCCGCGATTTCCTTTTGAGTTTCAGTGTGCTTCTCAATTTCTGCACTTTCCTGAATTATCTCAGAAGCTTCCAACGTTTTCACCTGCTCCCTACTGTGAATTTCACCTTGGATGTCCGCAGAAGCAATGACCTCGTCGTCACATGACTTGTTATTGTCTTCCTTGTCCATCTTTGGTTCACTAGTGATAGTACGCGATCTCAAATGAATTTCCCTCTTCAAATCCCTTGAGATATCCCCAAACTACAAATGTATATCAAAAATTACACTCCTGATATTTACCGGTAATACTTCCGCTGGCTTTAGTTGTGCATACTCCTCCCAAAATGAACCTATGATATGCTGTCATTCAGAACAAATTCTGAATTTCTTCGAGTCCCACGTTGCGTCGACACTTTGTGAACATGTTCCTGAATTGCTGACTAAATTTACAAACATATTAAACTGGATTAAATTGAAAAATCTGAATATCTGCATTTAAAATGGAAATTATGAAAATTAACATTTATTAAATAAAATACACACTCGTCGAACCTTGTACTCACACTTACTAGTTACCTGCTTACTTACACATACGTTATTTGAAGGGCGCCAGCTGTCACTCAGTACAGCAATAATAGAATGAGACTCTTGACCATCTCTAGGGTGTGGGGTAATAAGCTTACTTTTGACAACATACCATATAAGTTCTGGGAAAAGGAGATTGGCGTTCGGTTTCCCCATTAATTTTGAGGTTAAGATATTTTACTGTCAATGAAATGAAACTCTGAATTCGTTTGATAGAACAATATATATTCTTTAAATAATATATCAAAAAATAGTGAGTCTTGTTGC
This sequence comes from Anabrus simplex, assembly GCF_040414725.1. NCBI lineage: Eukaryota > Metazoa > Arthropoda > Insecta > Orthoptera > Tettigoniidae > Anabrus > Anabrus simplex. Next base: position 191,128,242 of record NC_090267.1, on the reverse strand, counting down.
GATAAAACAGATGAGAATATGAAATTATGACATTGCAACTGACAGAAACTAGGCATGAATTTGAATTCTTCTTGACCGGACATTTAACAATTTATACGAAATATTTCCCTCACTGATTCACTTGACTGTACCTTTAACACTTTGAGTGTAATTACGACGTAATCCATTGCTCTGGTGTTTACTGTAGATGTGTCACGCCTAACGTGGTGATACATCCTTGAGACTGCTTCTTCTCCATATCATCTGACTTCTTTGTAAGTCAATATGGTATGACCTCTTGGTAGGTCCAGGGTTGCCCTCTCTGACTCCTTGGTAAGCCTTGCGTCCGCGTCTTCCACTAAGTGACGGACCAACCATTTGGTCTCACTCTCTCAATGACCAATAATGGCTCACTGAGTCTTCACCATCTCTCGTTCACACTGGTTGGCTGACCACTTAAGGCCTCTTGATCTAGTAGACTACTTCACTGTACTGCATCCGTATAAGTAATGACTGACGCTACAATGTGCATCCACCTTATATAGCCGTTGGTTGACACAACTACGTAATCTCCAGAAATAACAATGACATACTCCCACCTACGCGACAGATATTACATACAGTGGTGAAATAGCCCCGCGGCGATGACACCGTGCGCGCATATTCTAAATAAATACGATGACGTAGCCATGGCCTGGCGATGACTTGGCAGAAACGCCACTGGTATAGCAATATAACAACGTCACTTCCAATCTCTGATATATACAACAATTCTCACTGTACAGGTATTGAGTGTTATACTACACATACGTATATATGCATACATCTAAGTGCAATCTTGCAAGCAACAGGCAATTGCAAAATTGAATAAAACGGATAATTACAATAATAGTACAATATCACAGATAAAATAATAATAATACTACATAATAATAATAATAATAATAATAATAATAATAATAATAATAAAATACAGATAAAATCATACAATAATAAAAATACAGATATCATCTTGTAACGGGATTTGAACCGTTACATTATGAAGAAGCTCATAGCCGCGCGCCCCTAACCGCACGGCCAAACTCGCTCGGTCCAGTGACATGTTTCATAGTAATGAGTTATATACATATCAGAGCTCAAGATAAAGGTGGAATGAGCATATCAAGGTAACAGTTTAAAGCTGGCTTCAGTTTCATCGTTGTTCCTTAGTTGTATCAACAAGGATTGCGTAACAGTAATCAATGATAAGAAAGATTACAGTTTGGACTAGTCCTTGTCACGTGTCGTATTGTAAGACGTCTTTGTTTCTTTCTGGTATGTTCTGTCTAATTTGGAGTTTGTCATAGTCACGCCAAGCTCTCTCACTCTTGTACTGAACGGATAATTTCTTCGTTTATTAGCGGAAGTAGAATCACGCGTAGGAGCTCAGAGAGCCATTAATGATTGCTTATTATTTTGATTGGTTTACGAAAAATATGTGTGATCGTACATGTTCACTTACAGTAGTTGTTTGAAGTCAGCATTTACGTTTTACACTGTATCTGATAATTCGCTTATTTTGTAGTGTATATATTTTATAAGATCATCTGCATTTAGGTGATAACTACATTTTTGTGTAGATGACACTTCATTGATGTACAACGAAAAAACTAGTGGTCTCTAAACAATACACTGTGGAGTGCCTACTTCTCTAGGTCGCTATTGATCGAATCCTCGTGGTAATATCGTTGCTTACTGATCTAGACCATTGGCACGTGCGGGTATTTTCAATGGATTGAAATTGTCAGCACTATATTCTGATCGATGTAATGAAATGAAATGATATGTCGTATGGCTTCTAGTGCCGGGATATCCCAGAACGGGTTCGGCTCGCCAGGTGCAGGTCTTTCTTTTTGACGCCGGTAGGCGACTTGCGCGTCGTGATGAGGATGAAATGATGATGAAGACAACACATACACCCAGCCCCCGTGCCACTGGAATTAACCAATTAAGGTTAAAATCCCCGACCCGGCCGGGAATCGAACCCAGGACCCTCTGAACCGAAGGCCAGTACGCTGACCGTTCAGCCAATGAGTCGGATAACTGGAAAGTGGAGAAGGAGAGTAAATTTATAAGTTGCTGGAGAGTGGTAGTGATGGAAGTGGTCATCATTTCAAAGGAAAGTACAACGAGGCAGCCGCCGCCCCCTTTTAATGTTAGTCAGAGAGAAAGAATTGGACAGTCCTGACCCATCGAAGAAGGAGGACATAGGCACAATAAAGGGAAGCATCTCAAAGGGCATAAAAAGGAAAATTTTCAAAGTAAAAAAAGCTTTTAGTAATATGTGACTCTTGATATTGTGATCATAATTACAAGACCTACAGTTTTATATGAAATTCAAACTACGGACACGTGACTTATTTTCCAAAATCCCACGTATATTGGCCGGGATTCGAACTGCATCCGCCTAGTTGAGACAGCACTAATTATGCCACTGGACTATCACGCTCCGTTGAAATAATTCTTAAGTTACGTCAACCTCATCCGAGTTGGAAGAGAACATCCAGAGATGTCAGATGGGAACGTTGAAAGCGAGATCGCAGATACGAGTTAAAGAAAATTTAGACTCAGATAAGTGTTCCTTGGTCTCTGGAGGAAACCCCTTTACGGGAGTACAATAAACTACAAAAGATATCCTCATCTCCCTGTTCATGCAGACATCCCAACCATCAGTAAAGGAAGGCTTCGCTTTCGTCACCCACCCCTGGAAACTGCATGGATGTTAATTGACAACGGGTTTAATGTTAATGACTGCTGGAAACAGACATGACAGGTTAAAGCTACGACGTAACAACTAAAGATGCCGTGCTTATAGTCCAAGCCACCGAGCTTTGAATTGCCTCGCAAGATCTGGCCGGTTATTAACCGAATAAGAGCCAACACTGGCAGGTGTGCTGATTTCCTGCACAAGTGGAAGAAAATAACTTCTTCAAGTTGTAAATGTGGCGCTGAAAGGAGACCATTCACCATGTAGTTCAAGAATGTCCTCTGAGAGCTTTCCCTGGTGATCCAACAGAGTTCCTAGGTATGACGGAGAGATCAATAGACTACATTCGTAGCTTGTATATTAGTTTGTATTTTTATTATGAGATAATTGTAAATATAAATTTTTAGTGATGTAGCCATAAACTAAATAAATAACCCTTTTAGTCGCCTTTTACCGTAGATACATCTGATTCCTAGAAACTGTTAACAAACCTTGTCAATAATACCGTCCCTAAACTCTTGAAAGATGCTTTTCCTCATGACTTCCCATCAGTTAACAAGAAGTGAAAAGAATGGGGGAAGGGGGGCCGGGGGGAAGCCAGTCGGTATCGTACGTTATTCGCCTCTTACCCTTGTGGGCAACCTTCTTTCAGTTTTTTTAACTTTCTGATGGCCATTTTCAATTGTGATGCATTTATGGATTCCAAATCCCATTCTGACTAAATATTCAACGTTTTACACGTTAAAACCGTTGAAAATACTAAATACACAATAGGGTCTCTAACCTCTTACCAGCTGTCAGCAAATATAGCAAAAAAGGAACTTAAAAGGAAAAACTATTGGAGTCAGCAATCTTGTTTGGTAACTTAGGCTCATTTCTCGAGCAACTCCAATAGAAGTCATCAGCATTACTTTCATTTATCCTTAACGATATTCCAGATTAAACAGTTGTTTCGTTTAAAGAGTTAATCGGAATAAAGACCTGTGTAATTATAAATGCTAAATACTGTTGTCCTTTTCCACGTCGGTTGGCATTAAATCTATACACAATACATTACAAACGTTCAGTTCTTCGGCTGAGTGTAGCGACCTTCGGTGCGTGGGCCCCCGAGCGTTTATGACACAAGCCAGGAACTTCAAACGCGTTTGGTTAATTCATCTGTCTCCACTATTATTATTATTATTATTATTTATTTATTTATTTTCCACTAATTGTAGGTACAATTTCTGAATGGTGAATGGAGAAAGGGCATAGCCCCACATACACGAAAGTGCATCCATCACCACATAAAATTACAATATTCAGATATACAATTACATTCTACATAGTGTGCTTATATACAGCTACCGTATTTACAGGCATATTTACATACTACTCACAAGACATGGTCAACATTCAAGTAATTCGACACACACACACGCACTCTCTCTCTCTCTCTCTCATCCCCATATATACTTTAGCTAGGCCGGCTCGCTCATACCCACATACAGTGCAGTCTCACTCAGTCGGGATCACATAAACTTTCATCCGTCCTCTCACTCATACTGAAAATTCACACAGTAGAAAAATTATATTATGTATAGAAGGTTTCATTATATATATACTACATCCTTTTTACCTCTCGGGGATGGGGTATTTGTGCCCGTCTTAATATAAGTATCTTCACTCACATACAAAATACCACACTGCTAACCGCCACAGATGTATTCTAATCACATCCATTTACATGAGACGTGTGACATGAAAGGCTTTCGGCCGTAAAATTGGACTTACTCCATACATGTAATATGGAGTACCAACTCGGAGTAATTGGCGAAGGGTCAGAAAGAGGAAGAATATGAAGATGATAAAGACAAACTATACACGATATATAATTTCTTAGCTGATTACCTTGTACTCTCCCGAACATGCCTTATTCGCTAAAGGATAAAGAACTTTCCTAGCATCATGTTTACAATACATGAAGCTGATGAATGCTTGACTCATTACTTTACCTTATCGACATGTCTTGGTAGACGACAAGCCACTTACACATACTTGTCAACACGTTCATAAAAACGTGCATGTTGTGAATGTGTTCTACCACACCCAGTCAAGGCAGAATTCAATAACAGCTAACTGATTGTTACTTTTTACTTTTTTTTTATTCAAGCGAAGAGATTCTATCACTTTACTGATACGGAGCAAACTTATGAAAAATAAAAAAGCATTGCATGAAGTATTATAAACCATGCAATGGATATTTTTATAAAATTATGGAAATGATATTCAAGACCCATGAATGTTCGTCTAGTTTATTTGCTTAGTTAAACAATTTATGGCATAGTACACTAAAATTGTAGGTCTTCACAAAAGTGGTTAGTTTTCTTTGCTAACTGTTTGTCGTCACTCTAGCATGTACGAGCTTCTGGGACAGTGAACAGCTGCAAACAACCTTGTCCTGAATTAAGGTGCAGCTCCGGTATTTCCTTGGTGGAAAACGGGAAACCACGGACCGCCGGTTGAGGGATTCGAACCCACCACTTTCTAAACGTAAAGTCACAGCTACATGACACGTACCACATAGATAATTCACTCATTATAAAAGAGGACAGAAAACGTCAAAGTAGCTCATTTATAGGATATGCACTTTCAGAAACATTATACCACATGCATTTTAATATTCACATATTTAACAAAGGAAGTTTAATATCTCTACAGCACAAACGTTTTAGTGATATATGAGGTAATTTCCAAGCAATGAATATATTAGAATTATGCTAATAATCATAATGTCTATACTTAAGAAATCATGCATATTTTCAAGCGAGTAAAGTACTTTCGGCACTGTATTTGTTTCCTTGTATTTCTGGTTATACAATCCACAATCGTTTTGTGACAGTGATTGTCAATGCATCTTTACAAGCTTACTGTGATTGTATGAGCCATGCTTATAGATCTCCTCAAATTAAAAAATCGTATAAATAAATAAATAAATAAATAATAAAATTAATTTTTGATGATTCCATTATAAAATCATAACTGGCCAACGAGAACATCGGTGGCTGACCGTCCTTATTGGTTCCTGTTACGTTCCATATCCAACCGAAGTACATACCGGAGTATTACTGTACAGTACTCGCTACTGAGTAGCACAGATTATTACTAAACCATTATTTTTCTGTGTAAATATAACCACTCAGTGGATGATTCTAGTTATTTTTAACCCCTAGTGAGAGTCGGGAACTACAGAAGAGTTCACTTCGTTGTTGAAATACATTAGTGTTATCCCATAAATTACTCTGCCAACTGAGCTACGAGGCTCGCATAGCAAAGCACCGTCATTCTGAGACTAAGATGGTATATTCGATCCTAGTTCAATCCGTTGGTAAATTATGGTAGTCAGATACGCAGCCTTTTGTCGGTAGATTTGTCGATATTCGGAAACAGTAAAAGTAGATTATGGGATTTAATACTACTTGCATGTGTTTTCTGTGCTCATGTTTACATGCTGCAAATGTTCTAATTGATCTTGATATTTGCTATTGGTTTTAATTTTTTTAAACTCGGACAGGTCTTAACGCGACGATGACATAAGACAGGACAAGGACTAAGAAAGAAAGCGACAGTGGCATTCGTTCCGGAGAAGCCTTATCATTTGCCTGCTGTGACAGTGAGAAAGCATGAAATCGAAGTTGTGGACAATATAAGTTCGAGCCCACCATCTCTCGAATGCAAGCTAACAGATACACGACCCGTATCGCCTCGCCGAGTTACTAAATTATCATAACTAAGTATACGCAAGACCAATGTGCTGCGGGAATTCTAACTCGCAGGAATGTGTGTTGCGGGTCAGTATTTACATATCGGTTGGCACTGTCTGCAAGGTGGGTCTCGCTCAGCATCTCGCAGTCTACACTCGTTCAAAACTTCCCGCTCGACCATTCTGGTCAATGAGTGTATGAAATGACCAAACTCGAAAAACGCTCAGCTTCACTGAACAAATAAGTATACTGAACTGCTCATGATGTCTGAACGCCATGAACAGGAACGAGTCTGCGCAGATCGAGCAGTTCATTCAATTATCATCGATCTGTACTCAGGGCTGTGGCCCACGTGGCGAACTCCCTATCAATTGCTTATCCAGACTTCTCTTAAATGATTTCACAGAACTTGAACATTTATCAAGCATTTCCCTTCATGAACTATTCCAGTTCCTAATTCCTCTTCCTATAAATGAATATTTCCCCCAATAACTAGGAAGACAAAGATTCTCGCTCATTGGTATGTTGCTACATATTTTGGTTCTGGGCACACATTTCCTGTAAAGCCTTAATCTTTGTACCATCACTGCATAACGCACACATGTTAAGCAGAAAGTTTCAGCTTGATCATATACTGAGCCTGTTATCGAGTTTAGAGTTTAGGTTCAAACACTCAGCTCATTTTTCAAATATCATCCACCTGGACTTAGCAGCAACGAGTATGCTTCGAGTCTCTCCATACTCGTTTATATATGAATCTTCATCTATTCGTTCTAGCAGCCGACTTGTTCTCTGATCAAACCAGCTGAGTAGTAAAATTGGAGACGTATAATCTGACAGAATGAGTTCAGACTCGCTCATTGCACATAGGCTATATGCGATACACATCCATTTCTTTCGAAATTAAAGTCCCTATATGTCTACATTTCAATAAGATTCCAGCTTACCAATGATCAGAAAAACACATGTTGGTGTCAAATATGTCCTTCTGTGAAACACTTATTCTAAATGATGCAGAGTTGATTCCCATAGGGAACCTAAAATATTTGTCCTGAATGAGTAAATTTATAATACCAATATAATGGTCCGTTATTGGACATTATAAATTTTCCAGCTAACTCTTTCTTGGTTGCCTGCGTTTCGCCCTCGTGTGCTAAGTTTGGCTCGTCAGTTGGGACTTAGCACACCACCCAAGACGCAAGGCTAGTGCATACCGTGGAGGCTATCTATCTATCTATCAAATGCTTTCATTCCCCACCCTGAAGGGGTGGGGCGGGCCACCTAGAGGGTGTCGCCCTCTCTCTGGCCAAGAGATGCGGGCAGGTTGGGGAGATGGGACGGAAGAAGGAGGTGGGGAAGGATGTGAATGTGTAGGAGATGGCGAGGTGCTTTATTAAATCAAGGGGTTTACAATAGGAAGTACAGAAAATTTTTAACAGTGGTGTTACAGATTTACAATTTCGTTTGTGGCATGTTACAAAGATTATGCACTGCATTATAAACATGTAGGGAAGCATGGTGGGGTAAAGAAATAATGCAAAGGCTGTGGGACTAGTGAGGGGTGTGTGAGAGGGGTGAAAGAGTGGGCTAGGTTGTGGAAGATACAAGAGAAATGATGCAGTGAAGTGAGTGAAGTGAGGGGGTTTGATAGGGCTGGTGGTGTGGGAGAGAGATCGGGTGGAGGCGGGTAAAAACGGATGTGTGGACTCGGTGGAAGGAAAGGTGGCGCTGGCCGGGGACGGCGACGAGGTGTGGGAGGTCGGGTGGAAGTTTGGGGAGAAGAACGAGAGGGTTCAATCTGATGAAGGCGGCCGTGGAGATGAATTCCGTTGTCGATGAGGTGTTGGGCGGTGTCCGGAGTCGGTAGATGAAGTCGAACAAGGCACGTAGGTCCTGAGGCATTGAAGATCCGGGTTGCTCGGCGCACTGGTGTTCCGGTCTGGCGAAGGGCTTGGACGATGGTATCCGTGGATAAGAGCGGGTCCACTCCTCGAATGACGCAGGTGTAAGCTGGCGATAATGGTGGCGTCGTGTCGGTGTCAGGTTCAGATGCTGCTTGTTGGCTTGATGGAGTAAGGTTGGGAGGGGAGGTGATAGTAGTTGTCATTATAGGGGTGGGATGGGTAGTAACCGAAGTGGTGAGAGAGTTTGTGATGGGGTTGTGAACAGAGGAGGTGGTGGTGGTAATAGTGGTGGTGGTGATCGTGGCGTTAGAAGTGAAGCAGAGAGAGGACAATGGTTGTGGCGGGGTGGGGTAGGGAGATGACGTAAAAGCAGCCGTAGAAGAATCAGATGTAGGAAGATCAGATGAGTAGTCCGGTAATTGTTCAAGAACTTGGCTAGGAGTGGGTTCCACGCGATGAAGACGACGGCGAATATGGGCACCAGTGGCGAGAAGATGGTCACGGTCGGTCGGAGAGGTGAGAAATAGTAGGACCTCTGGTGCTGGAGCGGAGCCTTCGTAGAGTCTGGTTGCGCTGTACACTCCTGTCGTGCGGAGGTCGGAGAGGATGGTTTCTTCTGAGATGGAATGGTGGACGTCCAGGACAATACAGGAGAACATTGTCTATAGCCGACTTCCAACTAGGTGTCTGGCCGATATGCTTGTTGGGTCGGCTGGGTGCGATGGTAAAGTTGTGACGTCACCCGGCCGAATCAAAAATAATGAGGAGAAGGATCTTGAAAGAGAGTCCTCCCGTGGAGGCCACTGCATAGGCTATTTGAAGCCACCAGCAGTGCCAATGCACTATGAGAGCTATGTCTCATTTCCAAAAATAGATACTTGCCTGGCCATCAAATGATGCAGAGTTGATTCCCATAGGGAACCTAAAATATTTGTCCTGAATGAGTAAATTTATAATACGAAACGCAGGCAACCAAGAATGAGTTAGCTGGAAAATTTATAATGTCCAATAACGGACCATTATATTGATATTATAAATTTACTCATTCAGGACAAATATTTTAGGTTCCCTATGGGAATCAACTCTGCATCATTTGATGGCCAGGCAGGCATCTATTTTTGGAAATGAGACATAGCTCTCATAGTGCATTGGCACTGCTGGTGGCTTCAAATAGCCTATGCAGTGGCCTCCACGGGAGGGAGCTCTGTCGACAACACAGGAGGGCAAGAGGCGAGGAGATACACTACACAGCACGCATCGCTTCTTCGTCTCATCCTTTATTTTTGATCGGCCGAGGGGACGCCACATCTATACTTCGTCCTTCGCCGAGCCAATTAGCATATCGGCTGTCCCCAAGTTGGGTTGACGGCCATCCCCAGCCATGTATACTCTCCTAGTCAGTGATGTTGACCCAGCTCTATCGGTTGAAGACATTGCTAATGAACTTCGCCCGCTCGGTGTCTTCAGTGTCACTCGTCTTTATTACGGCTCTGTTCCCGCACCGGAGATACTTCTTCACTTCCACTCTGCCAGTACATGCAACTCTGTCCAAACTATCGGCGTGGTTATCCAGCGCAGACGTCATCGTGTATCGCCTACCCCAGCAAACATCAGCGCTCAAACACCTGCTCCGCCTGGCACTCGCTTGCCTCCTCCATATAATCCACCCCCACTTCCATCGCCTTCTGGTTGCCTCACTACCATTTCTCCCAACATTTCGCCTACCGTACCGGTCCCTACCACGACAACTCCCACTATCACTGTTACTTCTACGCAACTTTATCCCATCATTTCTATTACTACTACTACCTCGTCCCATCCATCTCCTCTCCTGACCTCTCTTCCTCTCCCTCCCAACTCTGAGCAGACAAGTCACCAGGAAACGTCTCAACCACCATCTACCGAGGGAACTTCTACCGATCCTTCTGAAAATACGGCACATCCATCTTCGCCATTACCGCCATCTGATCGTACCTCAACTTACAGCTGTGTTCTGCGCGGTATGGACCCTAACGTACCGCCTGCTGCCATCACACGTGCACTTCGCCAGGCAGGAGTACCTGTCAAGCAAGCATCCCGTATTTATAACTCCGACGGTCCCACATTTCTGGTGAGACTCCAGCTGCCGACGCACGCCGAAGTTCAGCGCCTCATCGATCAAGGAATCCACATCTTTGGCCGCTATCATCGGGTTGAACCCTCCCATTCTTCTCCACTCCCATCGCACCGTATGCCCACGCCACGCGGCCGTCCCCGGCCCGTTCCATCACCCCAATCTCCTCGTCCTCATCTTACCACTCCACCACCTCTCAACTACTTTACGCCTCCCTTACCCAACCCGGACCTTTTCAACCTTATCCTCACTTCCCTTCTTAACTTCTCCTCTTTTTACAATCTTCTAGCCCTCCATCTTTTCCGTCACACCGTCATGTAAAGCTCTGTATCTAATATATTGTATCTTTGTCAATAAAGCACAGCAAATGCAAATCTGCCAATAAAGCGCTCGAGAACCTACACTTCCTTTATCCCATCTCCTTTACTTATTCAAACCACCTTTTCCCCATCTCCCTCTTTTTTCACTCCTTCTCAACCCCGTCATCTCTCCTGGCCAGAGAGAGGGCGACACCCTCTAGGTGGCCCGCCCCACCCCTTCAGGGTGGGGAATGAAAACATTGAAGCAGCAGCAGCCTCCACGGTATGCACTAGCCTTATGTCTTGGGTGGTGTGCTAAGTCCCAACTGACGAGCCTAACTTAGCACACGAGGGCGAAACTCAGGCAACCAAGAATGAGTTAGCTGGAAAATTGATAATGTCCAATAACGGACCATTATATTGGTATCACATATTCTAAAGGTAACCCGCAAGGGGAACCATGTCTTAAACAAAGATAGAATACTGAAGATAGGTGAAACAAGTCAAGAAAAGAATATTTGTAATAATGATGATGATGATAATAATAATATTAATAACAATAATAATAATAGGAAGAAGAATAATAATAAATGGTGGATGTCAGACTGGCTGACTGGCTAGCTGACTGACTAATTCAACAACTGAGTTGGCTCTGTTAATAACATAAGTCCATGAAAATTGAAAATAAAGAATGGTAACACTTTCCTTTCGAACCATTTTGACGACTGCAAATCTCTCCAATAATTATTTAGACAGGTTCAAGAAATTATATGAAGTTGAACATAATCGTATTAATGGAAAAGGAGATCTGTATCAGCATGATTATGAAATAGATGGGAACGCTGACTTCTGTGTTGTGTCAATGTTGTATTATTTTGATTCCAAAAGCAGACAATATTTGTTCAAAACGGTAACATTTCTCGTTTGTGACTTATTTAGATGTACTAGACAATGGGTTTTAGTAGCATGTTAATATATTTACTTTTCTCTTTTGTCCAGGAGAAAGCTTATTATTTCAAAACCTGTTGGTCCTAATATTACTTTTCAAAAATCAGATAGTCCATCGGTGAAATTCAGAATCCAGGTACATCACAAATATATCGTCGTTGGGCCTAGAATAACCGCCGTCTGATAATATTTCAGATTAGAACTCTGATCAGAAAGGTTTTGTCATCTAAGGTTCAATATTAACTTACAAGAACATTATGAACGAGTTTTCGTCTTAAGTGATACATGTGTTGCTGGTCAGTACTTCTCCCTACAAAAGTATCACATAGCAGGATTTCTAGGCAGCGACAATTTTCTCTGTTATCTCACAATATAATTTTCATAAATAAGTTGATTCACAAGTTTGACGGAAATTGAGATAAGCCACAGAGGGCTAAAAGTACAACTACTTTTGAATAGAAACATGTAGTCTGCATCGGGACAAGTCTGAGAATGTCAGGAACGACACAATCGATAATTTTTAAATTTGTTTTCCCAAACTGGTCTACTTGTCTCTGTACTCTTCATCTTACCAAGTGCAGCGTTATATCGTATGCTTACCTCCGGCAGAGTTTACAACACTGATGCGATGCCTGCACTCAATACGGTAGGCTATATTTCTAACAACATTCAGAGTCCAGTATCTAACTTCACATTTGCACGAAAGACTGATTGTCACTTCTGTGTTGGTTTCGAATTTAAAGAAATTAAAGAATTTAAAAAATTAAATTAAAAATTAAAAATTAAATTAAAGAATTAAAGAATTTAAAGAAATTTGGAAAGATAAATAAAATATACTGTCCATTACGTCATTCGTGATATTCCTAGACTAACCTAACACAGGATTTTGTCCTAAATCATACGTTCTTAATCGAATATTGTTGTACTTGGATACCTCCATGGGCTAAATTAGTTCCTACGTAACCTGTTGAGTCACTTGTTGACCTATATCTCCTGAATAACCGCCATCATTAAGCTGCTTTGTTGGCATCAATTTTAATTACCGTAGGTTGGATGTTCATTTAAACTAAGACTACATATCATTTCTAAAGCCTAGTAGATAAGCAGCTACGATTATTTTCTACAATATAAAGCCTTTTTTGACCGTTGGTAATTTGTCATCTACGAGATATGGGATAAATTATTCAGGTTTATTCATTTGTACACATCACACAGAATATTGTATATTTCACATGTGTAATTACTTATCATAATTGCTTTTTGTAAGGATTAAATAGTATTCACTTTCATATTCTTTAATCGCTTACAACGAAAAGGGATGTATTTTTGAAATGCTAATGAAAATGTAATAAACTGGTAATTTTATTCTGATGGCAGTGACGTATTGTGCAGCGAATAACAAAGGGGCTTAATTCTCATTTACCCAGCCTTCTCTCCGGCTTCCAAGGATTTGTGCCAAAAATTGTGAACGAAGCAACGCAATAGAGATTCGTGTTAGTTGGGGCCGTTTGATTACATAGCCATTATGTTAGCAATTGGCAATATCCGATAGCTTATTCATATTGCATTTGCGGTTTGTTAATGCATCGGAAACTGTACGAGCAAAAGGGAAACCGCTTTTTCGAATATATGCATGGTGAACGTAATTTTGCATATAAATTGGTATGGAGAGGGTGGTTATAGTGAGTGCAAAGTGAGAGAGAGAGAGAGAGAGAGAGAGTAGAAAAGAGAGAGAAGAAAAAGACGCAGGGGAAAATTCAGGCACTACAGATGGAAGTTTCTGCAAAGAATTGTTGTAAAGTGCCTGCGATTAAATAATGTTGGAAATGGAATGTAACAAGTAACAGATGAAATATTCATTACGCTTAAAACAAGACTAAAAGTATTCATAACCGAAAATACACCCATTACATTACGTTTGCTTTCGGATGTATTTATGTTGGTCGCTTTCTTAAGACCTCATGCAAGTATACAGATGAGAAGAAAGGAACTTCTTTATATCACATCAGAAACAAATAACAATTCATAATAACAGAAGGTCTGTTCTTTCGGTATTTGATGGATGATGATGATTATTATTGTTGTTGTTGTTTTAAGGGGCCTAACATTGAAGGTCATCGGCCCCTATTTGATGGATGAGGAATAATAATTCAATTCAGATCACTTCAATGTGATCATCCTAACTTATTTTCGCAGTCTCAGTTATAATATCAAAAGTTTATTTGCTGCAATTTATGAAGTTCCCTTGTCCTAGTCAACAGATTATAGTAATTTTTATATATTGTATCACAAATTACTTGGAATTAACTAACGTGTGCTTTATAACAATTATATACCTAATTATTTACAGCTTAATTAATTTTAACGTATTCGAGATGTAAGTGTTAATAATTGATTACCTGAATGTTGTGTTCTTTGCATATTTCGTACCATGAATGATTTGAGTAACATTTCCATCATTATATTTGAATTTCAATTTTTATGATTTTTGGTAGTTTCTTTTGGAAATGCTGTTTAATTTTCTCTCTCCATATTTAATACAAGAAGTTGTCGGCACATAACAACACTCTGGATTCCTTGTTCTATTAACTATGTTGATAAACTTACGTATACGTATCCATAAAATATTTTCTTAAGTGTTTTAGATCGAAACATTTGATTCATATTCATAATTCGATTTACTGAACACACACTACGCACATTCCATTCCTCCTTAATTTGCAGCCGTGCTTCGTGGGAAACGCGTTTCACAATCCTGTAACAATAAATAATAAACAAAACTATCTCACAGTCGCTACAGCACTGATGGGCCTTGGCCTACGAAGCGACCGTTGCTCAATTCGAAGGCCTACAGGTAACGAGGTGAAGCGCGGTCAGCGCGAAGAATCATCTCGGCCGTTATTCTTGGCTTTCTAGGCCAGATATGCAGCCTCACCCTGAATAGTAATCACTCAGCCAGATTAGACTTCGTACCACCACACAGATCCAGATAAAATTCTCTGACCTCTCCGGGAATCAAACCGGAGACCACCGGGTGACAGGAAGGCCTACTATCCCTATACCACAGCGCACGCTTTTATTAGTTATGATGTGTGTGTGTCTACCGCTTAGTTCCATTTCGTGATACGGTGTCGGGGTTGAAGAGAGATTAATTGATATGCTTTTTTACGGCCAGATGGCCTTCCCGACGCCAACCTCTGTTAAGGAGCTAATGCAGATGAAATTGAAAGTGGATAAGGAGGTGGAAAGAATCAGCTGTGGGTAGTGCATTAACACACGCAGCCACTCCGCTTGGTTGTAATAATAATAATAATAATAATAATAATAATAATAATGCTGGAAAAATTGAATTAAAAACTGACGCAAAGTGGTCCGAAAAATAAAGAACTGCATTCTACATCCAGATGAAGCAGTACAAGAAATCCAGGAATGGCGACACGTGTTAACCTTGGTTGTAAGTGGCCAAACAGTACGTAATAATAATAACAATAATAATAATAATAATAATAATAATAATAATAATAATAAAATAATACACCGAAGCTACTTTAGAAAGGAACATAATCAAGACAACCCTTATGCTAGTGGTATAACGTCACACTAACACAGGCAGAAGTTCTGCTACCATGGGATGGGAAATTACTAGGACTGGAAAGGAAGCAGCCTTGGCGTGATTTGAAAATGGGAAATCACGGAAAATAATCCTCAGAACGCCGACTGTTAAGTTCGAACCCTTCACTTTTCGAATGCAAACATACAACTACACGGCACGTACCACGCAACTAACTCATTCGCTCAAGGCTATTTATTATGTAAAATTAAGTATTAATACTTGCCTTGAGGTCAAGTTTTCTAACCCCGGTAAAAGAAGGAAATAATCAATACGACAATAACAGAATAAATGTGTTTTTCTATTAATAAAAGACGTTCATATTTACGTGCCCTCTAAAAGTGACCGGGGTAACGATCTGGAAAGCCAACACAAAAGTAATCGTTACTCCATTGGAATGGCAAAATCGATGGTCTGCGTGTTTGGGAAGAAATATTATTTCTGCTCTGAAATACCGTATTTACGTTTATCTATTGTTATTTTTGGAAGTATAATAACAAACTTTATGAATTGAATTCATTACCTTCGCTCGTATAAAACTGAATCATATGCTGTTAAGCTTGTATGACCTGAGACTGTAGATTCTGAAAATAAATTAAATGTTGATTAAACCTTACAATATCTGTTTTTTTTTTTACAGTATTTTGGTTTCATTAAACTGAGGTTTGTAATACAGTAGTCTGAAGAATGGTTGACATTCCTCACAATAAACTGGGTCCATTCAAAATGATATGTAAAGCACCCAAAATATGTGCTTCGAATAGGCTATGCAATTTCTATTTATATTTAGGTACTCGTTGTATATAAAATTTCGATCCGAACATTATTTTAGATTTAATTACTCCTTTATTAATTTACGAGGGATGCTATTTATTTTATGATATTTCCTAATATTTCATTGTGAAGACCAGTTCATGACACCGAAAACGTAATGTTCTTTTTAAAATTCAACCCTTAACATAAAAAGCATGTCACTCCAAACAACTGTTTTATATTTTACAGGAAGGGACATATAATGGTATAACTTCTCAGGTAGTTATTGAGTTATTGAATTAAAAGTACTGAGCTCGATAGCTGCAGTCGCTTGAGTGTGGACGCTACCCAGTAATCGGGAGATATTGGGTTCGAACCCCACTGTGGGCAGCCCTGAAAATGGTTTTCCATGGTTTCCCCATTTTCACACCAGGCAAATGTTGGGGCTGTACCTTAATTAAGGCCACGGCCGCTTCCTTCCCACTCCTAGCCCTTCCCTGTCCCATCGTCGCCATAAGACCTATCTGTGTCGGCGCGATGTAAAGCAACTAGCAAAAAAAAAAAATTATTATAAATCTCCCAAGAAGTTGATCTGTTTTGTACAACCAAACAGGATGACAGATTATGTATTCCTTTGCGCAAAATAATTCGCTTGTCATTATAATTCGTTTTAGTAATTCCCAGAAAGCGTAAGAATGAATATTGTGTTTATTTATGATCATTCACTGAGCGCTTACTATTCTATTTCTTACTATTTTGGAGACAACCAAGAAGGCTGTGAACGAACTGGTGAGTTGTATACATAATCGCTCTATTTGGTGTGGTTACCTATGATTTTGTTCCTTCATTACACAGTTTATTTTGAATTTGGGGAATTATTTTTCATTTTTATATAACAGTGGTCTGGTGCTCGTATTTCGTAAGAACCTATTTTGTTTACACGGTGGCATTGTACTCGAGAGATAGTGCGTCCGAACCTCAGTGTCGGCATCCCTGAAAATGCTTTCCGTGGTTTCCCATTTTTAAACCAGGCAAGAACGGTGCTGTACCTTAAATAGGTCCGCGGCCACTTCCTTCCCACTCCTGTTTCCTATCCCATCGTTACCGAAAGACTTATATGTGTTGATGCGACGTAAATCGTAGAGGATAGTAATTTCTCTCTCATTTGAAGATTAAGCGAAATTACGTAGCGAACAAGAATATTTTTTTAAATTAAGGGGCGTTTCACATATAGTCTACAGAGTTTACAGAACATCAATAGTGTGTGAGAAAATACCAATAACTCGTTTGACCTCCCTATAAAACCTCAGTCTATTCCATGATTTTAAAATCATATGCTCCTCTGGGCTCCAGTTAACTTCTTCCTTCGTTTTCCGTTTTTAAAATATATTTTGTTTAAATGTTTAACATAATTCGCTGACAATAGTAAATCCCAATTTATACGGTATATACAAAGAAAACATTGAGTATTACTCATCGGGGATATATGTACAACAGCAGAATTTCAGAATTAATTTGATATACTGTATAATAAAACATCATTTCGTCCTATAAATTCTGTATAAAAATGTGAATGCTTACTGTGCATTAATATCACTTTCATACTGTTACTGTGCCAACGGCCGTAGCCGTGTTGAAACACCGGATCCCGTGAGATCTCCGAAGATAAGCAACATTGGGCATGGTCAGGAGTTGGATGGGTTGTCACGCGCTGTTGGTGGGGCGGTAAGGGAATGGAGGAGCGGAAAGGAACTGGCCACCCTACCGCACGTAAACTCCGGCTCAGGAACACCTCTGCGGAAGTTCGGACCTGCCTTCGGGCAGAATACCCCCCCCCCCTTTACTGTTACCGTACTGCACCCCATGTTCTTATGAATTTTCTTTATACGAATTTCAGTGCCGTTTGAAATCCAGAAGATGATTACTGATTCACTGTGTTCTTCCGTTTCAACCATGACGTCGAACGCTCGTTTTCCGAACAAGTTACAGGAAATTACTCTTGTAAATTACAATAACAATCAGTTATATAGTTTAGAGACCTGGTGTGGGAATTCAAATTTGCCAAATAGTAATAACCACGTTATTGGATTTTACCTCTCACTAACTACATTTACGGCATTGGAAAAACACCGAAGTGCCGAAGTTTTGCCCCATAGGTGTTCTTGTGCTTGCCGATATGTTATTCGTCAGGAGTTTGGTGTATTTCAACACGTTCAAATACTACCAGACGGCGCAGAGATCGATGCCCGCAAACTAGGGCTCAGTAGCCTGCCGATGTCTAGTAGTCTGTTTCACCTTGACCTTAAAACGTGTATGTGTACGAGTAAATATCTTATTCTGAACACTCATGATAACTTCTTATCTGATCTTAGAAATATAACCAAATATTAACTATTTCCGTTGGTCAGGACCACCGCTGGTAAATCTTCGCGCTGATCTAGTTGACGGCTGAGCCGGCAGGTAATCTTTTAACCATTACAACAACTCAAATTTTTAAAGGAATAGGGCAAATTCACGGGTTTTCTTCAGATGTTCCGTCACTTCTTTCCAACTCTTGTGTTAGCCACCTTTTACACTGGCACTGAATGCTCAGAAGTAACAACAGACTTTGATGTCCCACACTCACCCTTGGTGCGTTAAATCGTAAATCCCAAGACCAAGGAGTAAATAACCCATTCAGGCCATCGGCCTGCCTAGATGACTAGATCACTAGATGACTCCGCTAGATTGCCTGGTCAAAGCGACAACTCTTCAGCCGTATTACTTGGATTTCACTGCACTTCATATTAGACAGACTATAAGTTCATCTCACAAAGCTGAGATAACCTCATCCCAGCACTCAGTCCAGGGTTATAATCCTTGAACGATCCAGAAATCTAACCTTCAACCTTTAAGTTAGAGACATACAAGTTACTACCACCCCCTCCCACCCCATAGCATCGAGCTGGCGAACGAAAATAAGATTGGTAGGGAAATATGGTAATTAACCAGTAGAATGTGAATATAAATATAGCACATCGCTTGGGAGAAATGGAGAAATTACATGAGGATTAGCGTGTAACACACTGAAAATATTTCTTCAGCAACAAGACATCATCATTCCGCCTCTTATGCTGTAATTATAAGATTCCACTTCCTTGTGCCTAAAAGAATGATCAACTAACATTATAGGGACTTAAAAAAGATAATTACTTGGCATTACGAGTGAACTTGCTATACAATTGCTATCAGTCTCTGTTGTGTGTATTCATAAATAAATAACCCCCGATAAAGCTGTTAATAGTAGGCAGACGCTATAATGAACCTTAGACTCTATCTTCCGTTAATGACGGTACGATTCACTAGTAATTACGGATAATGAGACCGAGCGTTAACTGCTATGATTATAAAACATAGTGCTCAACAGTAATTAGTTCCCCGGAAAGGAAAGGGTAGCTATTTGTATTTCAGAATGTCCGCCCCGTCTAATTTCTCACTTTCGTGCAGGCTTGTATACTAAGTATGAGAGGTCACTAGTGCTAAAATGATTGGTATTAATTGATTTTAAACACTCATTATGATGCATTAAATCGAGTTGCCGATATGTCATTCGTCAGGAGTCTGATGCATTTCAACACCTTCAAGTACTAGCAGACGGCGCAGAGATCGATGCCCGCAACCTAGGGCACGGTAGCCTACCGGTCTGTCGTCTGAACCACTCACTAGGGATCTTCTTACTAGAGAGGCCGTGGTTTGAATCCTGGGCAACTTAATTAAGCTAATCTGAGTGGCTCAGATGGCTGCTTGCTGTCCCTAGTCTCGAAAATTCGGACTAGTTAACGGAACATAAACACAGTAAAATTGTTATTAACAAAAGGTAGGTTTCCGAACTGGCAAGTCATGTCCCTTAAATTCATATTTCACCTAAAATTGTGATTTATAAGATTACCGAGCAGGTGGCTACGCGGTTTGGTCACGTAGCTATCACCTTGCATTTGGGAAGTAGTGGGTTCGAACACCACTGCAGGCAGCCCTGAAGATGTTTTTCCATTTTTACTAATTTTTATATAAGGTAAATGCTGGGGCTTAATTAAAGCCACGGCCGCTTCCTTCTCACTCCTTGCCCATTCCCAACCCATCATCGCCATAAGACTTATCTGTGTCAGTACGACGTAAAGCAAATTGAAAAAAAGTTACTTATAAAATTATCATAAACTTAAGCTGTACTGAAAGCAAGGAAGCTGTTATCCTTCCATTGCGCTTTGGTTACATATTATTATCAGTACTAACTGAAGAAGACATGCCTTCACCTTACATTAGTGGGGATTCAAATACTCTCCAGAATGATACTGTGGAGCATAGTTCCAGAAAATTTGTCATATCGTCCACATCACGGTAGTCGGGAGGACCTTGTCGTATCCTCGTCTCTGTAGGTACAATGGCTGTGAATCTAGATCTGTTTTGTCCCTATAAATATTAGGTCTATATATTTTTTGTAACTTACGTGCATATTTTGTGTTTGTTATTTCTGTTTGATTTATGCCACATAAGGTGAGAAACACCTGGCTAGGGGATAAAAGTAGATCATTTTTCAGCGTTGTCGAATATTTATCATGCAGAGAATACGAAGGCCTTTAAACATTCGAAAAATCCACAAATGAAGTATTTTATGAGACTTAAATCATTATATCTTGAAATTACACGACTACTTTTAACAATGTTTATATTTATGCAGATAACTCTAAAGTACTAAGAACGTACTGCTACTAACTGTGTTAAAACGCTTTCTCCGTATTGGTAACCATGGTAGCGCCCACCAGTGTGTCTTTTGTGTGTTTACGTTTATAAACAGGCATTGAACGTCGTAATGTTATTGTAATGTGAGTTTGAATTTTGCTACTGCACACAGTAAGATGGAAAGAAATCGTCATGCTGGAAATCTTCCTCATACAAATAAAGAAATTTTACTGAGAAATTTAAGCTTTACTTTTTCAGTTACATTTTCTTGCTCTATGGTAAAATTTGAAAGAGAACTAGGTCAGTTAAATATTTCCTATGATTCAACCTAATCTGAATTTAAAATAAGAAGGGAATTTACTGTAAAGAGTAAACAAACAAATTCTTTTTCTTTCTTTCTTTCTTTCTTTCTTTCTTCGTTATGTCCGTTTACAGAGCGCGTTGGAACTTGTTAGCTTGATGATGGTTTTCCTTTCTTCTTCTCCTCCCAAAATCTCTTCATTAACTCGCTATGCTGTTTCTTGCGTTCTTCCGTCCATTGTTTCCTTGTGGTTCTTTTAGCCTTTTCCGTGAACGTGTGCTTTGCAACCAGATTCCCAAACGCCTTGCGATCCCTGATGATATCTTCTGTGATGTTCATTTCTTTTAAGTCCTGCTTTATTTCCTCAAACCAGCTTATTTTGACCTTCTTTGAATTAATTATACCAAGCAGTTTTATTTGCATATCTAGTGTCGTCCATTCTACAGATGTTGCCATTGAATTTCAATCGTCTCCTGCGTACGGTATCGGTGAACTTGTCGATTGCTTTGTACAAATCTACAGTTTTCCTTTGGATCCATATACCATTTACATGAACGGGGCCATATATTTTCCTCAAAAGTTTTCGTTCTTGTTTTTCAATTTCATCAATTTTAGTGTGGCCTCCTAGAGATGTGGTTTCTGAGGCATACAAGGCTTCCGGAAGAACAACAGTCTTGTAATGCCGAAGTTAAGCATTTCGTGACTTCACTCTGTTCCATGTCATTCGGTATGCTTTCAAGAGTTTGGTGGCTCTTTCTAAATTAGCTTTACAGTCCAATCCGGATGGTACAATGATTTCTCCTAGATATTTGAAGGAAGGGACCTGTGTGATTATTCCGTAATTTGTCTATAGGGAAGGTACCCCGGTATCGGACGGCACTCAGTATCGGACAGTGTCAGTTTGGGGTTTCCAGTACAATGTTGCAGCAACTTTTGTACAGATAGTAACAGGTTCCTTCCAGGGAGGCCTGAGAGGGACCATTGTATTTCCGTGAACCGAGAAGTGAACACGTGTTAGAGGATTTCCTGTTTTTGACCTGCTTCTGTCTACACCAAGATAATCTTGTGAACCTGTTACTACAATACTGGTGAGTGAAATATAATTTCCACCATTATTTATTATTTACCATATGTTAATGTAAGAGTATGGAGGATGACACTGCTTTTCTTTACACGTGTTACATACGGTGATTTTTTCAGTTTTTCGCATATGGAACTCAATATCGGACAAGCTTGCGGCACCCGGTATCGGACAAAGTTATTTGTAGGTTTATTGCTCATTCTTAAAGTACATTCCTTTGTTGCAGATAAATATGGGGAAGAAAAGAGGAAATTGGACGGAGGAGAACATGAAATTAGCTGTTGATGAAGTAAGACGGGATAAATTGAGCATTAGGGAAGCAAGTGAGCAGTTTAGCGTCCCTAAAAGTACGTTAGGTGACAGATTGAAATTATTGTCTTCAGGGGAGGAGGTAGAAATGAAACCTGATATGGGTACATATAAAAGTACGTTTTCTGAAGAGGAAGGCGAAGCTTTATACAATCATGTAAAAATGCTAGACAGCTTTTTAATGCCACTAAGCAGGAAAGAATTTTTGAAATTGGTTTTCCAGTTCGCAGAGAAATTGAAACTAAAACATCAGTTTAATAAAGAAAAGGGCATGGCGAGCAAACGATTTTATTATTCATTCATGAAAAGGCATCCCGATCTGAGCTTGAGATCGGCTGAATCCACCAGCCTACAGCGGGCGAAAGGCTTCAATAAGGAGCAAGTGGACACATTTTTTGACAAGCTCACTGATTTGATGCTTCGATACTTATTTCATCCTTCGAGGATTTTCAACGCTGACGAGACTGGCGTTTCAGTTGTGCACGAGAATCAGTTGAAGGTGTTATCAGTGAAAGGGAAGAAACAAGTTGGTAAGCTAACTTCCGGGGAAAGGGGAAAAAACGTTACTGTTCTTCTCTGCATAAATGCCTCAGGTGACCAGTTTGTTCCTCCATTGTTTGTTTTCCCCAGAGTGAGAATGGACAATGATCTGACGAAGGATGCACCCATAGGCAGTGTATTTGATGCCCATCCAAGCGGGTGGATAACTAAAGAGGGATTCTTAAAGTGGATGAAATCTTTTGTTTTGAGAGTGAACCCAAGTGAAGAGAATCCAGTGCTACTTATTGTTGATGGCCATTCTAGCCACAAAGATTTGGATGTTATTCTGTTTGCCCGAGACCATAACATCCACATGCTGAGTTTGCCACCTCACACAACTCATAGGTTGCAACCTCTTGACCGAGTGATCATGAAGCCATTCAAGAATGCCTTCAACGAGGCTTGTTCTATGTGGATGAGGAAGTATCCCAATCTGAAAATTACGCTGAAAGATATTTCAGGTCTAGTTGGCTCTGCATTTACCAAGGTGTGCAGAATGGAGTATGCTCAGTCAGCATTTTCCTGTTGTGGCATCTATCCCCTGAACCGGAACATCTTCAGCGACTTAGATTTCTTCGCGTCCTCGAAAGAGTTGTCACCAACAGCTGCTAAAATTCCTTCCAATAGCCAGCTTCCTTCGATCCAGGTGTCAATTGAAGCACAACCAACTACAACAACATTCAGTCCTTCAGCTTCACCATGCATAGCATCCACTTCCACGGCCTCTAGGAAAGAAGATTCAGATGGGCTTTATCAAAATAACTCTCCGAGTGCAAGTCTACTTCAGGAAATTAGTCCTCTTCCAAGTGAAACTATTGAAAATTTAAACCTGAGGAAAAGGCGTGGAGACCAGGGTGAAGTTCTAACCTCCACCCCTTTCAAACAAAGGCTTGAAGAAAGACAACAAAACTCAGTGCTGCGCGAAACAAAAAATCTTCAAAAAAACGGTGTGACCAAAGGAGGAAGCTCACGAACGAAGAAGCAGAGCCAGAAAAATGTAAAAAAGACTCTAACATTTGATTGTGAAAAGACTGACTGCATCATCTGTGGGGAGAATTTTAGTGAAGACTGGATTCAGTGCATCGTATGCAAGGGCTGGGCGCATGAAAACTGTGCTAATCTTGAAGGGGATGCCCTTTATTACAAATGTGACATTTGTGTTAGAAAGTAATGTAATGGTACAGTGTAATAGGAAAATAATACAACAATACTGAAAGTGTCCGATACCGTGTGCCATGTTTTTAAAATTATGAAAACTCAAGTGTATATAAATACTAAAATTTCATTTTCGCTATAGTTGCTGTGGATTAGTGCATTGCTCCTATTAAACATAAACAATATATGTTTCCAAAAATAATTTTAAATTTTAATTAGACCCATTCCAAAATGCGTTATTCAAAGACAAGCTTAACTGTCCGATACCGGGGTACCTTCCCTAAGGATTTCTGGATATTCTGGTGTCCATTAGCCATGGTACGAGTCTTCTCATACGATATTTGGAGGCCTGTCTTTGATGCTATTGGTTTCTTCACTAGTCTTGGTAAAGATAGCTGGATCATCAGCAAAAGCTAGTCACTTCACGTTAATTCTTTGTCCCCGAGTACCAATGTTTATACCTTCGATTTCTTTTCCCCATTCCGTGATGACATTGTCTAACACTAAGTTAAAAAGGACTGGGGAGAGGCCATCTCTTTGTCGAAATCCTGTATGCACTTCAAAAGGCTCTGATAGCTCACCTAAAAACTTCACTTGAGATGTTGTGCCTGTGAGAGTCTGGCGGATTAATTCTGTGGTCTTCTTGTCCACACTGAGCTATCATAGGATGCCCTCATAAGTTTGTCTGTCGATAGTCATACCCCTTCTTAAAGTCCACAAAGTTGAGAAATGTGGTGGTACTGCGGCGTATCCTTAATATCGTCTTCAGACTCCAAATTTGCTCAGAACACGATCTACCTTTTCTGAAGCCTGCTTGGTATTCACCAGTCAAATGATCTGTTTGTTGTTCTACTCTGTTTAATAGCGCATTAGATAGAACCTTGTGTATAACTGGTAAAAGGGATATGCCTCTGTAGATGTTGGGGTCCGCTCGATCTCCTTTCTTATGTAATGGATGGGTAATGGCATTCTTCCAGTCCTTCGGAATCATTATGGTCTCCCATATTTCTGTTAAGGGTGTATGAATTCTTCTGATGATATCATCTCTTCCTATTTTCAACATCTTTTCAGTTATGACATCGTTCCCAGGGGCTTTATTATTTTTGAGCGATTGGATTATCACTTTCATTTCTTGAGTTGTTGGGGGCTATGAGTCTGGGTTTGGTGGAGGTTTTTCAAACTGTTGTCTTTCAATTGGTGGATCGCAGTTCAGTAGATTTTGGAAATAGTCAGCCAGTATCTTGCTGTTCTCCTTACTGTTTGTCTCTAGCGGTCCGTTAGGTCGACGAAAACTTGATGTTGGTGGTTTGTACCCTGATAAGTCCTCACGAAATGTCTTGTAGAAACTCCGAGTGTTGTTTTTCTGGAAATCCTGTTCTATCTCTGCGAGTCTGTTTTTCTCGTATGTACGTTTTTCGCGGCGGATTGTTTTTGAGGTCAGTTTTTGAGTCTTAAGGAATTCTGCCATCTGTCGACTGTTCTATGTCCATTCCATTGATTCCGTGCTTTGATTCTGTCATTGATAGCTTCATCACAGGTTGTGTTCCACCATCTGTGTTTACGTTTCCTGGGTGGCTGTCCGAATTTCATTGCTGATGACTGCAATGTGTTGCGAATGTCTGGCCATACCTTAGGATTTTGATCGTGTATGTCACGTAAGAAAACGTCAGCGTTCATCCTCAGGCAGTCCGGATCCACTCTTGGAAATCGGCTGCCTTTAGGTTTGGATGTGTTTGGTTGGAATCTAACCTTGATTTGTCTAAGGTAGTGATGCGAATCGACAACCCACTTCCGTACTTTAAAATTCTGAATCTCAAGCATATTCTTTACGGAAATAGCAACATGATCAATCTGGAATTCCCCTAGTAATGAGTTATGTGATCCCCAAGTTTTATTTTTATGTAAAGGTCTCATAAAGTGCGTGGACATGAGTCTCAGCCTGAATGATGTACAGAATCTTATTAGACGTTCTCCATTCTTATTAGTCCACCGATGTGCAGGATGAAGTCCTACGATTGATCTCTATTTCTTCTTTCTGCCAACCCGTGCATTGAAATCCCCTAATAACATTTTAACGTGATGTTTAGGGATCTTGCTAGTAGTTTCTTCAAGCAGTTCCCAGAAGTCTTCTACTTTTTGAGGATATTTTTACATTCTTTCACCCCCTCTGGGTAGAAGACGCAGACGAAGAATACACCTACGGTTTCCCCTGCCTGTCGTAAGAGGCAGCTAAAAGGGAATCACCCCTTGCGGGTGGAGGACGGAGATGTAGAATACACCCCCTGTATCCCCTGCCTGTCATACGAGGTGACTACTAGGGGCGACCTAGGCGCAGACCTGTATTGTGGTTTGGTATCATGTGTTGGACCCCCTGTGGATGCGAGGGGCTGAATACATTTACAGGTAATTCCTGCCTGCCGTGGAAGGCGAATAAAATGCCACCGGTCCCCTCTAGTTTTTTTTTTAATTTTTGAGGGTTAGTTATAGACCGATTCAAAATCCTTAATGTGCGTGATACTAGGAGATGGGCCTCTTACGTGTGCGACTACGCTCGAAAGCCCACTGGTTATCCCAAGAATCCAGTTGGGTGGGAGCGCCATGTATCTGCGCAGTAGTATCCGCCTGACATCACAGGTCCCCGCATAGCCGAAGGCCAGAAGGGCATTTTTTAAATAATTGTGTTTTAAATCTATACTTATTACTCTGTACACGCTATGTGGTACATGCTATTGCGTGTGATTCGAGAAAGAAGTCCTAGTGCTCATTGCCTCAGTCATTCTGTATTAGGCATCGTCTAAATCGGACCTCGGGCAATACCTGCTACGACCAGGTGGGTATTACCTTGGCTGCTGGGTTCGGCTACGGAGGCCGCTGATCAGAGTGGGCGGCATTCGGGGAGGATGATTTAATTCATGGCTTCGAACGTCTTCAGCCTGTCCAAGGTGGTCCTCCACGGAAGTCTTTAAATTTTGATTCCTTGAGGGGTTCAACCCCCTGGGAACATGCGCAGCATGAAGGAATGGAATCCACCTCTCTAGGTTTATGGTTGCTACCAGAACTGACGGGAGTAACTTCAAGCTGGTAAAGTCTAATTTGTTTACTAGGCACATAGGTGTCTACGGCGAACTGGAATATCAGAACAAATGCGCAACGATAGTTTGTTGCTAAAGACGCTCACTGACGTGCATGCTGATCGGTTGCTCAAGTGCGACCACTTTGGCGATATTGGAGGAGCACAACACCTTGAATCTGGTTCATGGAGTTGTCTTCTAAAACGATGTCAGCTTGAACACTGACGATGTGTTGATAGAAGACATGAAGCACCGTGGCGTGACGCACGTTTGGCGCATTACGCGCAAAGTCAACGGGGAAGACGTTACCACGGGTGCGTTCATTGTCTCCTTCAAATTGTCAGTGTTAGCAGAAAAGTCAAAGTAACAAACCATTGCTGCGATGTGAGGCCGTACATCCCGCCTCCCATGCGCTGCTATCAATGCCAGAGGTTTGGGCATATAGTATCTCGCTGCTCGAATCCGTCTGTGTGTGGTAGGCCGAAATGTGGCAGAGGAGCTCACGGCGCTGAAGAGTGTACAACTCCTTTCAGGTGCACTAACTGCCCTGGTCTTCATTCGCCCCGAGATCGGAACTGTCTGGTAAAATCTCGGTGAGAAGAAGATCCAGAATATTAACACCCTGGATGGTCCTTTGTACCAGGAAGCTTGCCGTAAGTTCAATTCTATAAATGCACCCGCCAAGACGCTAGACTACATGAAGATAGCACAGATTCTTCTAGGGTCGTCGTTTACTACATCAGCACCTATTACGACCGCTGCGCCCAAGGTGGCTCTTGCTCATGTGAGCAAAGCCGCAAAGACCACCCCACATTCGACCATAACTAAATCTATGCCGGCTGGGACATGTGAGCCGGAAAATCAGGGGGGGTGATTTGTTGGAGGCCAAGGCTCTTCCCCCCCACAAATAGGTCGGCGAAAGCCGTGACCACACCGGCGGAGGCGGCATTGTCGACCAGGGCTGGGAAAATATCTCCCAGACCGTCTAAACAACAAAAGAAGGCGGAGAAGAGGAGCACCCTTACATGCCGCTTCCGCACTTCTCCTACGAAGGGGAAGTTGTTCCCTCCATCTGGAGGATATGAATCAACATCAGCAGGTACGCCTGTTCTTAAACCTGCGCGCTCAGTTCGTGGGAGGAAATCCCACCCACAAGGTACCTCGAAGTTCTGGATAGCAGTCCCCTTGTCCGTTGATGATGGGGTGGACGTCGAGCTGTCATCTATATCTACGGATTTAGATGTTAATGTTAATAGTGCTTATATTTAAGAGCATCTTGTCGCTCATAACGTAACACTCTCTCTTTTATTCCACATTATGGCACTGTTACAGTGGAATTGTAATGGTTACGATAGTCATCTTGCTGAGCTGCCCCAGCTGATTAGTGATTTTTCGGCGAGTATAGTCCGTATTCAGGAAACTAATCGCAAACCTGGACATCATACGGTCTTGAGAAAGTTTTGACTATACTCGACAGAACAACATTATGCTAACCACTTCCATTGATGTGAGCAATTTTGTCCATTCTGATACGTACAACGAAGAGGTTCCACAAAGAACCCCGCTAGAGGCTTACAGCAGTTCGCGTTCTGCTGCCTATCATAGCAACAGCATTTAATGTTTATTTCCCAACAGGCCAGCCTCCTAATATAAATGATGTAACTGGCCTTATAGATCAGCTTCCAACTCTATTCCTCTTGTTGGGGTATTTTAACGCCCATCACCCTATATGGGGCTCTGAAACGCCTTGCGTCGTGGGGAGGGAGTTGTAATCATTAGTAAGAGAGCTGGTTTTATTTATTTTGAATACAGGCGATAATCTCTGTGACAGTGACCATTTTCCCATTGCTCTTGCTTTTTTGGAACAGAAATCCGTAGTGTCTCCTCGTCGATGGATTCTTAAACATGCTAATTTGCCAAAGTTCACATCACTAGCTGCCTTTAATGACGTGGCAAGTCGGAGATTAGACGGAGATATAACTTACGTAACACAAGTTATTCTTGCTGCTGCTGAGGAGTCCGTTCCAACGTTTTCAATGACTTCTCGCGGAAACGCGTTTCTTGGTGAAACGAAGATATTTTAGCAGCTATCAAAGAACGCCATCGCTCTCATAACGCCATCGTAGGCAGCCTACGGTGGTCAAATTTGTATCATTTAAAAAACTCCGGCCTAAGGTGCGAGTTCTTATTCGACAGAGTAAGAAAGCTTCGTGTTAGAGATGTGTGCCGTCTATGACGTCACATACTCCGTCATCTCAAGTGTGGCCTAAACTTGGACGTATTTCGGGTATACAAGGATCGTCTTCACTGTCGGGAATTTCAATTACAGGCAGTATCGTAACTGAACCGCTCTCGATTGCTAATCATTTAACCAGTCATTTCGCGGATGTGTCTGCTTCGTGATTGTCTCGCTGTGAAGCGAGAGGCAGAACGTCATCAGCTCCGTTTTTCCACTGAAGCTTCAGAGGACTACAACGCGCCCTTTACGCTGTGGGTACTCCGCAGTACCTTGGCGCGTTGGAAGGACACGTCTCCCGGACCAGATAATGTCCATAACCAGTTGGTGAAACACGCCTTATTAAGGATAGTCTGTTATAACTCCTTCTTGTGTTCAACCGAATCTGGATAGAGTGTAAGTTTCCATCTCAACGGCGAGAGGGCATACTAATTCCTGTGCTCAAGTCTGTCAAAAATCCTAAGTGTGCAGGATGTTACAGATCTCTTTGTCTTACTAACTGTTTCTGTAATCTATTTGAGAGGATGGTAAATCGCCGACTTTTGTGGTGTCTGGAGGAAAAAAAGGACCTTTTCCCGAGTACAGATGTGACTTCCGTGCCACTCGCTCGACCACTCACCACTCGGTACGTCTGGAGAGTTCTATCCAGGATACCATTCTCCAAAAACAGCATTTGGTGGCTGTTTTCTTTCACTTAGAAAAGGCCTGTGAGACCACATGGCGATTTGGTATTCTTTGAGTCCCGTATCAATGGAGGTAACTTGCCGGTATTTATTGCGATTTTTTTTTCCCCCCGTCTATTCCGTGTCCGAGTAGGGATGGCATATTCACAATACCACGTTCAGGAGAATGGGGTCTCACAGGGATTGGTTCTTAGTGTCACTCTGTTCGCGAATGTCATAAACGGTATTGTCGCTGCTGCTATATGTGGACGATTTTGCTCTGCATTATAGCTCGCACAATATGACAGTCGCTGAGCGATAATTACAGCAATCTATTAGGAGAGTGGAACCGTGGACTTTAGAACATGGCTTTCGGTTTACAAGCGAAAAGACCACTGTTGTCCGCTTTTGCCGGAAGCGAACTCTTCACTCCCATCGTGAGCTTTATTTGTGAATGTCGCTCTTCCTGTAGTTGACACCGATTTCTTGGGCTCCTTTTCGATAGCAAATTATCGTGAGAGCCCCACCTGTGGCAGTTAATAGTGAAGTGCACTAGTAAGTTGAATATTTAAAGTCTCTTAGCGGCAATACCTGGGGGCGGGAGGCAGACCGCATGAAGCTCCTACGATTTTATAGGGCACATATTTTATCCAGGTTAGACTACGGCAATGCTGCATATGGATCAGC
This sequence comes from Anabrus simplex, assembly GCF_040414725.1. Classification (NCBI taxonomy): domain Eukaryota; kingdom Metazoa; phylum Arthropoda; class Insecta; order Orthoptera; family Tettigoniidae; genus Anabrus; species Anabrus simplex. Next base: position 191,097,389 of record NC_090267.1, on the reverse strand, counting down.
AAGGCAAAGCGTCCTCGCGAAACTGAATAGCATCCACCACAGTGGGGTTATGTTGGCAACGGGAGTTTTTCGTACAAGCCCCATCGCTATACGTCTCGCTGAATCCGATGTGCCGCCTCAACACCTAAGGCGCCAGCAAATGCTTCTGTCCAATGCTGCAACTTTGCGACAGTTGACACTTCACCCAAGCTATCCTTGCGCATTCCACAATGGAAACAATCGGCTGTACGCTTTTTAACCTGGAGCAACGCGACCGGTTGGAATACGCTTGGATAGAACTCACAGAATTTTTTATGTACCTTCGGTTCCCTGTCTTGTCAGACAACCAAGTGGAGTACATGCGGATAATACGACGACCTGAAATAATCCTGGATATGCACACTGGCCCGCAGGAAAACACAGACCCCTCGATTTATCACAGGTCCTTCCTGTTCGTTGTTGGCCGGTATCCAGATTCAGTCGTCGTTTACTCGGAGGGGAGAAACGAAAGTGGGCTGTGCGTTCGTTGTCGACATTGATAGGTTTCTTTTGCTCTCCCGGAAGCCTGTAGTGTGTACACAGCAGAGCTCTATGCTGTGAAGCTCTGCTGAGCGCCGACACTTTCTGCTGGGTACCGACCCATTGAGCTCGCTACATGTTTCCCTCGGCACCGTCTTCTGGCCGAGCGTTCGCATGCCGGCACCAGAATCACGTTTATGTGGCTCCCAAGGGGAAAGAGTTAGCTTATAAGGCTGCCAAGGAGGCTTTTACATTGCCCCGTTGCCTTACAAGGTTCCAGCAAGTGACATTCGCTCTCCGCTTACATATTTTGTTATGTCCCATCGGGAGATGGAGTAGCAGGCCACTCCACTTCCAAATACGCTGAGGGCGATAAAAGGAACAACGAAGGTATTGTGGACTTCCCTTCGCGCTTCTTGGAGGGAATCAGTGGTGTTATGTCGTCCTGGGATCAGCCATGGTAGAGTAACGCACTCCATTTTACTCAAAGGAGATCCCCCTCCAGCATGTACTTGCAGCGATCATCTTACCGTGGTACACATCCTTACAGAGTGCGTGGACTTGGCCGATCTGCGCCGTAGTCTAAAACTCCCGAGTACTATTAAACGTAGTGTTCCGTATTAGTCATTATATTGCTGTTTACTACGTTTTATTACATTGACTCTGTTTTAGTTTGTGTTTGTATATTTTAATGTGTTTTTCAGAATATTGCAAGATATATTATTGCATTTTAAGGCAATGTATATCATATTCTTTCATCTATCATTTTACCGAAAATAAGACATTGCGAATTACATCCACTGATTATTTTAAACTCACAGTCATTCTTCATCATCACTTGTTTTACATTCTAGTAAAATCTTAATTAACATATCATGTTGTCCATCTCGTGCCATTAGGGGCCGATACTCTCTAAAAATCAACTGATACATTTATGATACACTTCAGAGGCTAAATTTCTAATAAGACTAACCAGTGCCTTCACTTTTACAGGACCCAGGCATACACTTTGCTGCAACTTGCTTCTCAATTTCCTTTTTTGTATGACCCCGTTAAGATACAGCATAATAGTAAACAGCCTATACAGGGTTATTCACCTAACATGTTACACGGAAATAACTTCTAAACCATTAGAGATATCGGCATTCTGTTTTCATATTCGTAAACACCATATATTAAAATGGAACGGTACAAATTCACACAGCTGGCCTAAAATATCAACTGTGTACAAGTTCAAATATGTAAGTATTTTCAAAATAGGACAATTACTTTTTGAGATATAAATAAGAACAGCATGTGCAGTTTTGCATGCCACATCAGACGGCGTGAAGTCGAGCAAGAACATATTGAGGCGCAAGCTGCTTCATGGCCTTGATTCCAGCCACAGAGCGGATACCAGGCATGTACTGTAAACATAATGTGATGTACCGTAACGTACCCCGGGTGTGCAACGTTATTGTATGACTGTCGAACACACAACGTGGAAGGGAGATTAAAGTAGTATTGTTTTGTTTTGACATGTAATAGGTTGCGCTCAGTTTAGCGTTTTTCCTTACGGATGGGAATGGGAACGATTTGGAAAGGAAGTCGGCCGTGGCCTATCACAAAGGTACCTATCCGGTATTTGCCTGGTGATGAACATGGGACACCATGAAAATCACTTTCAGGTTGGGCGAGGCAGGACTCGAACCTACGCTCTCCCGAATGCACGCTACTACAGTCGCGCTGGAGCTCCGCGGAGATTAATGCGTGTAAAATAAAACATAAATAATAGTGTTGCTGCCATCTCACCACGATCAGCTCTGAACATTTGCTTTTCTAGAAGGAGCTCTTCCGGTGTTTTGTGTTATGTTTATTTCTCAACTCGTAGAGTAGTATGAACTGTACACTAAAACCAGTGACAATTATAGCATTCGTTATGTTCCTTTCAAGGCAAAGTACTTATTTTATTCCTTTTAAACACACCAACCCTTTCTCTCCTGTCATGTGTTCGCCTGTTACACACACTTTGCAAAAACATCACATGTGTACGAGGTGCTTTCATGCCTGGTATCCATCCTGTGGCTGTACTCACTCCCAGGAAACTGCTTGCGCCTCAATATGTCCTTGCCCGACATCACGCCGTCTGATGTGGCATGCAAAACAGCGCGTGCTGTGCTTATTTCTCAAAACATAATTGTCCGACTTTGAAAATACTTACATATTTGAACTTGTACGCAGGTGAACTTTTTCATCAGCTGTATGAATTTGTGCCGTTATATTTAAAAATATGGAGTTAGTATCAATATCTCGGCTGTTAATCACCCCATGAGACTAAGTAGCACGTTATGTTACAAGACCTTGCGTACCATTTATGAATATGAAAACAGAATGCTTATATCTTTAATGGTTTAGAAGTTATTTCCGTGTAACATGTTAGGTGAATAACCCTGGATATTAACTGAACGTACCAAATATAAGCTTGTAAAATTTGAGATTGGTAGGGCGAGTAGTCTTTACGTGGAAAGAAGGAATACAGACACATTTATTCGTGAATATTCGCGGCTAAGTAAATGTTTACGAATTACGTCATCAATTATTGGACAGGGGGTTATGAAACCACGAACTTCTGTACAGTGACTAAGACTGTTCCTTTGATGTTGCTTTGACCCTATAGGGTTGGACCCGAGTGACGGCAGCCCTGAATATGTTTTTCCGTGGTTTCCCATTTTAAGGCCACGGTCACTTACTTTCCAATCGTAGCCTATTCCTATCGTCGCTGTAAGACCTATTCGTGTCGCTGTGATGTAAAAGCAAATTGTCATTACACTTTTATCCACTTATTTCCAAATCGGGGTATATATTGAAGGCTGATGAGCTATTAGAATGAGTTTCTGCTCGGGAATGAAAGAGAGAATCATTTGGTAGAATGTCATAAAGTTTTTCGAATTGCTTCTAGAAGTCAAAGACTGATTCCGTTGATCGTGATTATAAAGGCTGTGGCATAATTACCACGGGATAGCAGTCGTGTTCTCTATCTTTTCTCCCTCACCTCCTGTCCGCTTCTGGTTTAAACCACGCCATCGTCAAATCGTGACATGTCGTGCTGAGCCGAGGGCCACTTAGACGATTACATTACAGGTGAGCGGGGGGCGGAGAAGGGTAGAATGGACCAGGTGATGACAAGTTTGTGACTCTGTTAGCAGAACTCCGTATGGGATGTCAGTGCTCATCAGACACGTCCCGGAAGACCGCGGAGGCACGTCACTCCTCTATGAACACTGCTCAAACAGAGGCTTACACATCTAGATCTCGAAGGGATATGTTATACTTATTAAGCACCAACCGCTGTCTATTCAATCAAAGAGAGAACTTTAATACAATATTAAAATTAATATAATAATGAGACAGATAACTATATAATTCGCTACGGGGGAAATAAGGCATATGAGAGAGAACGCAATCTAAAGGAGGAAGTAGAGGCACGATAAAATTGGTTTCCTCTTAATAATAGGGAAACAGCTTACAAAATGTAAAATTCAAATTTTTAAATTAGAATATTAACACGTTTCTCCAATGCGATGGTCAATAACCTTGGGAAATAAATAAATAAATAAATAAATAAATAAATAAATAAATAAATAAATAAATAAATAAATAAATAAATAAATAAATAAATAAGTGAGTAAGTGAGTAAGCAAGTAAGTAATTAAGTAAAAAATGCCTTGTGGTACCGTCCCCATGGTGCCAGAACTAATAAAGTCCAAAATTTACCAATTTGAGCTAAGTCGATATGCAGACTACACAGGTCAGTCCCCTTCTGGTGGTATGAAATGGAATATCATATAGTTTCACAGTATCCGAAATATATCACCAAGTGTTTGGTTTATGCACTGAGTAAATGAAAAAAGTTGCCAAGTGAAAATTTTCCATTATGGAAAGTTTTCAAATTAATTACAGCTATTGTTATGATGGAGGCTTTTCACTCATTAACTCTTCGGGCTTTGGCAGCAAAACTAAACGGTGACCATGTCAATAAGTCTAAGGAGCCTTTTCCCATAAGTGAGGCAAAAAAGATCTTATAGAGCTTTGCAGAATTGGAACTATATCCCTTGTATTTCATCATTGATTACAATCTCCAGTCATATCCAAACACTAAAGGATCTCGCTCCTGGACCAGTTGCTCGAAGGGATTATTAAGATGAATAGGATGACGTTTAATAATAAATACAATCTTCAGTGACCTTATTGTTCTTGCACCATTATGTTCAGAATGTTAGAAAAATTAATTCAAGAAAGGACAATGCTTTTATTGAATAAAGTAAGTACATTTAACATCAATTAGTGAGTACGGCTCGTTTATCGAAACAACGTACTGGTCTTCATTTCTTCAGTTCAGAGGGCCCTAGGTTCGATTCCCGTACGAGCTGGAAATTTTAACTTGTAGTTAACTGCTCTGGCTCGGAGATTGGATATTTTGTATTCGTCCCAATAGACATATCGTCGTGTAACACAACACTAGGGTCCACATCCGTCCAAATAGGGTTGACGTCAGAAAGGATAACCGGCTTTAAAACTTGGCCAAATCCACTGAAGTGCCGGCCCCAAGAAAAACTGGAAGAAGTTCCAAAAAGAGAGATGATTAAATAATAATGCTTGAATTATGTGTCAGCGCACATTTAACTCCTTTTCTTTATCCAGTCGTCAAACTGCGTCAAGTAACACGTGTGAAGCAAATAGTCCTTTCCGTGAAAACGGTCAGCAGAAAGGTAATTATCATCTTAACATGTTATGCACGTAAAAATAAGTTTGCGATAGTTTGCTTGCCTTCAGTATCTTGTATCCGAAAATAAGGGAAGAATGCTTCTCTTCTATTCTGTTCTGATACAAACGACTGCTAGAAATTTAATGAGGTTATCATCCTTAGATTCCTCATTTCATGTCATAAGTACGCTGCAATATCTTTCGCTCTCGTTAATATATGTAAGAATAGAGACAAATTATTTCAAACTAGAGTCTCTCCTTCAAACAAGCACATCATTATTTGATCTTGTGTACTACTGCGCAAGTATGTTACGATATTTTATTCGTTTTCTTCCCATGAAACAACTTAAAATATGTTCACTGTTTTAACTTTTAACCAAATGTATGTGTTCTTGAAGAGAACTAGAAATACACTCAAAACAATTTATGAGTCCAAGATAGGTCTCTCAAGAATTGTTCCTGATTTTATTTGATAAGGAATTATAAATAAAGACCCATCTTTTATGTATTTATATCCTACCTTGGGGAACATGATTCACCTTCCTTTACTACTTTCGGTATTCATACGACTCTCTAAAGTAGCTGAAACATTACTTCCTCGGGAATTGAGTGTATTATTAGTTCTGACGAATGTGGACCGTAAAATATCAATGGTGTCGGTTACTAGAACGGGAGCTAGGAAGGAATATAGTCTAATGGCTTTAATAAATTTATGCCCGTACTAAATTTGATATCTTACCGAGCTCGATAGCTGCAGTCGCTTAAGTGCGGCCAGTATCCAGTATTTGGGAGATAGTAGGTTCGAACCCCACTGTCGGCAGCCCTGAAAAAGGTTTTCCGTGGTTTCCCATTTTCACACCAGGCAAATGCTGGGGCTGTACCTTAATTGAGACCACGGCCACTTCCTTCCCAGTCCTAGCCCTTTCCTGTCCCATCGTCGCCATAATTAACAAAAAAGTTGATATCGAGAGGAATACTTGATCACCTGACTATATAACAATAAATACATGAATAAATAAATAAATAAATAAATATACCAGAACTCCAAGCTGAAGCACGACTTCCCCGCTAGTCGACCACAGACCCTGTTCGCAGCGGAATATCTCACAATGAACAAGAAAAATTTCCTGGAGATATTAATGGAATAAGAAATATTTTGAGAAAACGACGAATGAAGAAAAATTCTGAATATTATAAAACGTGGAAGAAATAACTGACATAATTCGTAAAAAAATGACATTTTGTGGACACGTGACACGAATGAGGGTGAACTGAAATTCGTGCACTCGGGCGTCGCAGCGCGACTCCTCACATGCCAGCCATAAAAAAGTATCTCTCACAAAAGTTCGTCCTGCGAGTATATTCGGCAGAAAAAGGACGTTGAAGAGTGCAATGTGGCAACACTGTAACCACATGTAGGGTAACTACCTCTGTCAGCTCGTATTAGTTGTGCTGTAAAGTTGGTACAGTGGATAGAGTTTTGAGTTGGCATGCAGGAGGTCTAGGGGTCGATCCTGGGTTGAGGCGTATGTTTTTTTTTTCAGCTAGTATCGCATCTAGTAGATGAAGTGGTGCGAATAAATTCACGCCCACGACGTGGAAAGGGCGTCCTTCAAAGCTGACCAATGAAAACGATTATTCGTCCATTTCTAGGATCGTAGTATGCAAGTGCAATTGGTTTCGAGAGGACCCGCTGCAATCGCTGTTGACGATTAAGATGCCAGATACCATACCACCTGCTTGGCAGCTGCTTCCCTGGAAGACCATGGCCCTAATGAGCGGTTCCTTCTCTTGTTTATTTTTTATAGCTTCCGAAATGAAATATGCGAATGGAGTGTAATAAATTACTTACATAATATTAATAAACTTCGTCATGTGTTCCCCTGACCTTTAAATTCATTATGAACATTTTCATATTACTTAGCAATTCTGCTCAGGGAGTTCATTTTTTTTAATTCTGCGTTGCACTGCAGTGATGCTATTAACCAGGCAGGGTTCTCAGACCTCGTGTAGTTTGGCAAGTCTTATAAACGGAGGCAGTTCGAGCGTCAAGCACGGCGCTCTCGTCGAGACGGCGTCTGCTGCTATAAAGTCTTTGTATGCTAGTAACTGGGGTGCTACTCCCCCACCCACCTCACACCCCCTGTCCCACTACAGCTCAGTCGTAAATGCACCTAGAAGGAGTTCCGGTGATTTCAGCTCAAAACATAAAAGAAGGTGTTGAGCTCCGTGGGCGGGATATCTTTACTATGAAAACGCTTCTTTTCCAACGTTCAGGGCGATGAAGTGAAAATAACAACTCTCGATCTAGGCATTAACATTACCTATACCCTTAGGATTACAGAATCGTGGTGTAACTTTAACACCCAATGTGTTCCTCTAACACAGATGTTCAGGAAACATTATGTAGATAATGGAAAAATATTTACCCGTTGGCACTGTACATTATACAGACGCAAGGTAAATATGGTCGTATTTTAGGCAACAGAAGGATATGTTGCAGATATATTTCCCTTTAATGCTCTTTCTGATGTATGTCGGAGAAATTTCTCTGTAAATGGCATTATAGTTCATTTACACTTTACTTACAAAACACAAAATAACACTCTTTGAAAACTAATTCTCAACAGCAGAGGTTCTCAAACATTTTAGCTCTCGGTCTCACTTGGAAACATAAAATACTTCTTACACCCACCTCCCATTAGCAGGGTTTTACTGCATACCTAAGAATCACAATATTGGGCCAACAATGAGAGAAATAGTTTTAGATCTTGTAGTTCACCAATATTTTGTGCATGTATGAAATGAAACCACATTTATGTAACATGTAACTAATGTTTTTCTGCAAAGAAATCAAAGTTTAGTGTGATAAATGGATCCGCTTCCTTTTTTAGAAGAAAGTTGAGAAATTAGTGGTGCAATTTCAAAAATCGTATAACTCTAAGTTACTTTGCAATATTACTCATGAAATATGCTCGATTTAATTGCTAATAAATGTGAACAGAAAAGGGCTGATGACCTAGATATTCGTCCTCTTACAGCAACCATAGTCCCAGTAGTATGTTGTTGTGACAGGAATCATACTATTCCGCGCTTATTTTGTTCGAAGATGGTTCCTTAAATTTATATTTTTAATGAAGGAAAGCTATTCAGATGTATGTGTTTTTCTTACTCATTGACGTTCAGAGATACGGCTCCAGGAGTATTTTGAAATTGATTTTAATCCATTTTTCATCTGCTGGTAATTATAATCTAATTTACTTAACATTTTCTCTATATAACTTTTATCTATAACCAAAGAGTGCGACAGATTGATGAACCAAACCAAAACCAAACAACATGGCGCTACAACCCGGATGAGCCTTGGCCTACCAAGCGACCGCTACTCAGCCCGAGTATCTGTAGATAAGGAAGTGTCACGTGATCGGCACAACGAATCATCTCGGCCGTTATTCTGGACTTTCTAGACCGTGGCTACCATAACACCCTCATACTGTATAGCTCCTCAATTGTAATCCCCTAAACTGGGTGTTCCTCGAACCAGACCTCAGATCCAGCTAAAAATCCCCGACCTGGTCAGAAATTGAACCCGGGACCTCCGGGTAAGTGTCAGGTACGCTTCTCCTACACCACGGATCCAGCATGGATTGAAGAATCTAAATATTTGTATTCTGATCATAACCAGAAGCTGACTTTTAATGATAGTAAATCACACTAGCGACTAGCATATACAAGGATTTCGAACACGCAAGGAAAGGTTAGGATTAGGAAGATACTGTGTCTATGGCCTTAATTAAAATATATTGTCTGGTGTGAAAGTGGGGAAACACCGGAAACCTTAATGGAAATTTTTTGTTGTTACCCCGTCATCAACCTCATGACAAACCTGGACTTGCTAATTCTGTATAACTTGTCACACTGGTATATATATCAGTGTGTTTTTTGTTTATCTCTACCGGGTGAGTTGGCCGTGCGGTTAGGAGCGCGGAGCTGTGAGTTCGCATCAGGGGAAAAGTAGTGGGTTCGAACCCCACTGTCGCCAGCCCTGAAGATGGTTTTTCCGTGGTTTTCCATTTTCACACCAGGCAAATGGTGGGGCTGTACCTTAATTAAGGCCACGGCTGCTTCCTTCCCATTCCTAGGCCTTTCCTGCCCCATCGTCTCCATAAGACATAACTGTGTCGGTGCTACATAAAGCAAATCGCAAAAAAAAAAAAAAATATATATATATATAGGCCTAGTATAAAATGAAGTCCTCGATCCCGTCTGTCTCTTTGTGACGGCCCATCTTGAAGACTAATGGATGGATTTTGATGCGATTTTCGCCATTTTACAAAGCATTTTTCGAGAAAGGTTTATCTATAGAAACATTCATACACGACGAAAGGAAACCGAGCAGTAATAATTTCAGTGAAGCAAGTCGAAGGATAAACGAAGACGGTCCGTGCGCCTTTTTAGGTTACGCTGGCTAAACTGTTAGAGATATATGTATACAATGAGGATAAGACTTGCTCGGCATAGAACGTTCTAGAAAAACGTTCGCTACTGCATATATCTATCATTAACTCAAATCCCACTACAAGAGTTTTTATGTTACAGTTTGTAGTAAAAAACGACAACGTCAAATTTAGAAACAACTTTCTAAATTAATCTGTTAATCCTTATCAAGGTCCGCCTCTGTGGTTTAGTGGTTAGCGTGATTAACTGCCACCCCCGGAGGCCCGGATTCGATTCCCGGCTCTGCCACGAAATTTGAAAAGTGGTATGAGGGCTGGAACGGGGTCCAATCAGCCTCGGGAGGTCAACTGAGTAGAGGTGGGTTCGATTCCCACCTCAGCCATCCTGGAAGTGGTTTTCCGTGGTTTCCCACTTCTCCTCCAGGCGAATGCCGGGATGGTACCTAACATAAGGCCACGGCCGCTTCCTTCCTCCTTCCTTGCCTATCCCTTCCACTCTTCCCATCCCTCCACAAGGCCCCTGTTCACCATAGCAGGGTAGGCCGTCTGGGCGAGATACTGGTCATTCTCCCCAGTTGTATCCCCGACCAAGAGTCTGAAGCTCCAGGACACTGCCCTTGAGGCGGTAGAGGTGGGATCCTTCGCTGTGTCCGAGGGAAAAGCCGACCCTGGAGGGTAAACAGATGATGATGATGATGAATCCTTATCAAGATAAATGTATTTACCTCAAGTAACTAATGTAGACTTAAATGCAATATACGGTATGCAATGTTCATCTATACTTAAGGAGATATAGTCGTTTTCATTTTTTCGCGGAACCTCCATTCTGAAATGTGGAATTGTAACAATTTCAGTGGAGCAAGTCGAAGAAAAAATTGGACGTAGGTGCGTCTTCTTAGCTTACGCTGTCCAAACTGCTAAAGCATAGGTGGGCAATGAGAGAGCCTCGGTCCTTGAGCTAATGGCTTGAGCGCTGTAAGAGCGGACAGTAGCTGACTTCTAACAGTTTGTGCTGTAAATACCAGATGGCAATATGCAGAGTTATGGCGCATGCAAAGCCATAACATTGCACTGACTGAGTCTATTTTGTTTACGCAATACAGTCATGCAGTTCGTTCGTCGTTCATTGACTGCATTGTGAATTGTGTTGCAAACATTGTTTATACCTCAGTCATTTTCATATTGCCAAAGCCACGGTTGAGACAGAAAAATGAAAGTAACAAACTAGTCACAGTGCACTTCGTACAGAGTAGGCTAGGTCTCGAGATGGATTTCATCGAGCCAGTCTGGGGATGGCGTGTGAATATGTCTACGTAGGTGTTTTCTCTGTCCGGACTATCTCCAGTGAATAAAAATTGTGGCTATTCCTCGATACAATATTGCATGGAGAATACGATGATGTCATCCCACTTGCTTCGAAAAGTGAAAGAGAGCGACACATAGGCACTGAATAAAATAGCATTAATCGTATCGTACACTAAATCGATACTGCACAATGAATGAGTGGAATAAATGTGTGAAATTAATAGGTTCAATTCGAGAACTAGCTTTTATATTGGCACACAACATGTCCATACCGAGAGAGTTGGCCATGCTGTTAGGGTCGCTCAGCTGTAACATTGCACACGGGTGGTCGTTGATTCTAATCCCGCCGTCGGCAGCCCAGAAAGTGGTTTTCCGTGGTTTCCTATTTTCACACAGGGCAACTCCTGGAGATGTACCTTAATTGAGGCCACGGCCGTTACCTTCCAAACTCTAGCCGCTATTAAACAAGTAGCAAATAAAACAAATTATTTCCACGACTACATGTTATACTCAAAGGAATATTTAGTTGTCATACGTCAAAATAATTAATGCCGTTTCTTACGCAAAACCTAATAAAATTAATATAATTAAACATTTACTTAATACATGGCGTTTGTTACACAAAATCAGTTTTGTTTCCTCCCCATAAACTAATGTACTGAATAGAACAAGATATTAGGCACAATGAAACTGTTAAAAGTTTCAATCTGTTTTAATACGTATCCCTCCCTAGTTGTAACTGAGCGTCGTGCAAGCAGCTGCGAGGCTGTACCATTAAATTAATCAATTAATCCTTATCAAAATAAATTCTGTAGTCACCTAAATTAACTAACGCAGATTAAAATGTAATTTACAGTACGTAATTCTCATCTGTACCGACATAGACGCGGCCTTAATTAAGATACAGACCCAGCATTTGCCTGCTGTTAAAATAGGAAAACACATAGATCATCTTCGGGGCTGCCGACAGTGGGGTTCGAAGTCTCTGTCTCCCTGATGCAATCTCACAGCTGCGCGGCCGTAACCACACGGCCAACTCGCCCGGTATCTATACATTTGGAGCTAACAACTGTTTCGGCTAGCAGCAAACGGTCGAGTTAAAGAGTTCAGTACAGAGTGGTGTGTTGCGATTTTTCTCTATTAATTCGATTCACTTACCCTTTTCTGCATTTCGTCTGTGAACATTTTGTTCCACAGTTTGTTTGGAGTTTCCGTAGTATTTTGATGCATCTCGGATTTTCTTCATTCAGACTGTAACCATTACGTTCCATAGGCTACGCAGTCGCTTTGCTCCTCCATAGTGGTGTCTTATTGGGATTTTAGGTCAATTTTGTGCTTTCCTTTGGTTCATAAGTATCTCCGACGTTTCAGTTCCTGAGTACACTGCTTCAAAGACAGATTGTGGTGTTCCTTATCTGTATTCCCTAAGACGGACACTTTACTTGCCAAGATTAAGTCCAGCCTTCTTTAGGATATCCATTTCTGACGTACTGCTACTGTAAAAACGCCAAAATACTCTCCGTTAATCTCAGCTGCAGATCTTTGCGTCTTACGTGCACATCCTTTGGGCAACGTTGCCAAATCAATCCGTTGAATGATTCATTGGGATTCCGTGTTTTGCCGTGTGAACATTCAGCCAACAATACAACCTGGTTAGTTCTGCCATTTGCCGCCTACGAGGAAGTCTATCTTCTGAGTATGATAAATAAATCCTTCAAACACACCCAGCGCTTTGAATGAAAAAATATTGAAATAGCGGACGAAGCGCCAAGCTGTCAAAGTGATTAGCTGCAGAAAAACGTGTGGACCGATCATATAAATGAATATAAATGTGCTAAACAAAAAGAAAACCTGTATAAACTATATACTTCTGTAAACTAAAAACAATACACCATAATATGGGACAATTGACTAAAATGGATAGTCGATGTATACCTTAAGTGCAACAGAGGGTCATTGCACTATCGAAGTAAATAAGAAAAATGGTACCAGTAAAAATAAATTAATTTCAAAGTAGAGAGAGAGAAAGAGAGAGAGAGAGAAATGCATTTATTTCTGTTTCCCACATTTGGAGGCTGCCGAAAAGACAAAGCTTACATTCTAGTTGATTGACAATTAAAAGAGTCGAGTAAAGTACGTCTATAAATGATTGGTATACCATATTGTAGCCTACCTATTACTTAACAAAAATCGTATTAATCAATAATTTTCGTGATGTGTAGAAATTACAGGGTGAATGGGGATTGTAATATTTTTGAAGGCTCACGTAAATGTGCACCAAGAAAATTGTTGTAGTATAATGACTCACTTACACGAACATGGTATAAATATCAGATAACGTTAGCTGAGTAAGCTCTGGGTGGCAGTGCCGCTAGTTTTCTCGTCATAATGCACCAGTATTAAGCATTTAGATGACGTTGCAGCGTTGCTCTTGGAAGTAGCAACGAAATATCATGGGAATTTTTATTTTCGTTTACTGACCGTGAGTCTATATACTTTTTCATCCTCTCCTCCAAGGGTCTGATAGCACTCAGGCATTGCCATTAGACTTACTTCTGAATTTGTTCTTGTCGAAATTGTTACTGAGTCATCTCAGCGGCCAGGGACACTTGTAATCATTACAGTTATGTATATCTATGATGACCAGTGATACTATAGGGTATTTGTGTTTGTAAATTTAACATTAGTCTTTTGTTAGGTCATCTGTCTCATTGATATAAAAACTGAGCCAAAATGTCTCTACGTTAGTATGCTTCCTTTCGGCGATGCTTGTTTTCGGGGAACTTGAGAATTTTCAGATGACCACCTCTTTTATTTCAGAAAGTGTAATATCACGGTAGTGTGCACCTCCGTAGTGTAACGGTTAGCGCTATTAGCTGTCGTAATCGAAGGCCTTGGTTCGATTCTCGGTACGGTATTGCCTCAGGGCTGGTATGTGGTTAAAAAGGTACATACTGCTCAACTCAGTTGGAATTTGCCTGAAGAAAACTTCAACTCCTCGAGAAATACGGGGAAATGGATGTAATTTTTCCTCCTCCTTGGCTGAGTGGTAGCGCACTAGCCTCCGATCCGAGGGAGCTGGGATCCAATTCTCCGCCTGGACTGTGGGGTTTCAACCATTGGTAGTTAATTCCAGTGACTTTTTGACTGCGTGTTTGTACTTCGCATGGCCTTCTCTGCAAGTGACACATTACACGTCCCTCCACTGCAACTATATGTTACCTCACACGGCATATGCACCCCGGCTACAATAGTCACACGAAATAACATATAACACAGCTGTAACGTTAATGTAGGGTAAATACAGTGAACAGCACACGCAGCAATATCACCAATAATTGAAGCTGTTCTAAGGTGGAAACATTTGAATTTGCTTTCCTTGAGTTAACTGTGGTGTCTGTATGAGCGTGCGTGGCTAAGACATCGATTCGTACATGTCGTAATCCAGGGCTTTTTCACGAAATGGAAGCTAAAATCTCATCTTGGCATTTCTCTTGGATTTAGTATCAAAATTAAGTCGCCGAGTGAGCTGGCCGTATGGTTATGGTTGCGTAGCTGTGAGCTTGTATTCGGGAAATGATGATTTTGAATCCTATAGTCGGCAGCCCTGAAGGTGGTTTTCGGTTGTTTCCCATTTTCATACCAGGCAAATGCTGGGGCTGTACCTTCTCCATCCTCGTGTGGCTGAAAACCTTCGATGTGTTAGTGCAAAGTTAAACTACTAGCAAAAAAAGTACTGTATTTATCCAATAAAATTGAAAGTAAAACATTGATCATGATGAGCAAAATGCCTTGAGCATAATTAACGTTTACAGTATTAGTTTCGTTTTCATCCTGGGCTGAAAATCCCTCAAAGTTAGTCAAAAGTAAGGAAGTATGGTCTTGAAGAGATTTTAACAGTTTAGCTTTATTGTAAAATGTTCAGTTCCAAAAGTACAACGATTCACCTTACGTTCTCTTCTACTAAGTGACATCCCGCTTTTGAAATGCTTCCGGTTGTTTTCCGTTCCAATCACGTAGCTTTACCCTGATCCTCTTCAGCAGTCAGCTAGTCAGTGAATCAACGAGTCATTGAATCCTATTGACCTGTTTTACTTGACAAGGTAGCTAAAGACCCGCGCGAACCGCATCTGAACTGTAAGCATGGAAAGTTGTATTTCAGTTTGGTCTTCCACTCCAGGTAAGGCAGAGTGTAACGAAACCGTGAGGATAGGGATATTACGGATGAATTCATTCTAATATGTTCACTTTTCCAAAATTGATAAATCCTTTAAATTATTGATAGTAACTCTGGGATACTTTAGAATGAGCGTAAGTTTCAAATAAATTAATATGAGTTACAAAGTTTGATAGGATTTTGACTGGTGATGAATCCTGTATTAATGCTTGAAAAAATTCACTTAGCAGGTACCGTATTTCATAAAGTCTAACAGAGGTCATTTCTCTCGTTATATTCCTTACGAAGAAAGGCTAATTGTTCTAGGAGACGATGACCCAGATGTTTTTTTCTAGTTGCTTTACGTCGCCCGACACAGATAGGTCTTATGGCGACGATGGGACAAGGAAGGGCTAGGAATGGGAAGGAAGCGGCCGTGGCCTTACTTAAGGTACAGCCCCAGCATTTGCCTGGTGTGAAAATGGGAAACCACGGAAAACCATTTTGAGGGCTGCCGACAGTGGGGTTCGAACCTACTATCTCCCGAATACTGGATACTGGCCGCACTTAAGCGACTGCAGCTATCGAGCTCGGTGACCTAGATGTTAGGTCCCTTTACGCAACAAGCACCAGGCTAGTTGTATTTGTATTAGCTTATGATTATAAATCACAAAATAATATTCGACAAGCAGCATAAACTGTACCGGCATCAAATTTCAAGATTATATTATAAGCTGTGTAAAGATAGGCTACATTGATAACCACAGTCATACAGACAATATTCCCATCATTGCATATAATAATATTGGCCCTTAGTTTACTTCCCCTGCGGGTGGGGGCGGCAGAATAACACCCACGGTATCCCCTGCCTGTCGTAAGACGCGACTAAAAGGGGCCCCAGGGGTTGTGAACTTTGGAGCGTGGGTTGGCTACCACTGGACATTTAACTGAGTCCTGGCATTTCTTACACTTACTTGTGCCAAGCTACTCACTTGCATCTATCTTTATCGACCTCCCTTGGTCAACTCTTGTTCTTTTCCGACCCCGACGGTATTACGTATTGAGGCCTAGGGAGTCTTTCATTTTCACGCCCTTCGTGGCCCTTGTCTTCCTTTGGCCGATACGTTCATTTTTCGAAGTGTCGGACCAGTGGTTGCCCAGTTTTACTTCCTCTTAAAATAATAATCACCGCCACCAACATCTTAGTTTACTCTTATTATTACGACATTCTGGTTCATAGCTGACACGAAGCAAACAATCGTCCGAGCTGATTATTATTTTTATTATTGTTGTTTTATACAACCGAGTCACTTGGGTACGCATTGTGAGCTGTATAGAGGTAATCGTGCACTGAAAGGTGGGGCATTCGATCGTCATCGTCCATGACCCTAATGATGATATTTGTAGTTTCGTAGTTGCCCTAGCCGTACATTAATTAAGGCCAGAGCCGCTGCCCTTCCAATCCTCTTTCCAGTCTTATATAAGCCCAATATCTGCATGTATTATCTGGAAAACAAACTGCTAGAAGGAAATCAAACTTTTGAACGCCACCTTCTCACATCGACGTGAGTTCGACGGAGTATCTAGGCTCAATTTGAGGCTCTACCATACTTTTATCATCATACGCTAATCCTATTGAACATCCCTCTCAAAATCATCTAGATTCAAAAAAATATTTTCTAGTTGGAAGTTAAGTGTCTAGACTACCTCACGAGCGTACCTGGTATTAATTCATTACTATAAATTCTATATTGTTCTATACACGGTACTCTCTTTCTTTCTGTCTTTCTTTCTTTCTTTCTTTCTTTCTTTCTTTCTTTCTTTCTTTCTTTCGTTCTTTCTTTCTTTCTTTCTTTCTTTCTTAATCCGTTTACCCTGCAGGACTCAGCGAAGGATCCCACCTCTACTGCCTCAAGGGCAGTATCCTGGAGCGTCAGACTTTGGGTCGAGGGATACAACTGGGGAAGAGGACCAGTACATCGCCCAGGTGTCATCACCTGCTATGTTGAACAGGGGCCTTATGGGGGGGGGGAAGATCGGAGGGAATAAACAAGGAAGAGGGAAGGAAGCGGCCGTGGCCGTAAGTTAGGTACCATCCCGGTATTTGCCTGGAGGAGAAGTGGGAAACTACTTCGAGGATGGCTGAGATGGGAATCGAACCGCCCTCTACTCAATTGACCACGCGAAGCTGCGTGGACCCCGTTCCAGCCCTCATATTACTTTTCAAATTTTGTGACAGAGCCGGGAATAAACTCAGGCCTCTGGAGGTAGCAGCTGATCACTAGACCTGGGATTTTAGGCTCTAAAAAAAATAGTTTTAGGCGCCTAAAATAGGCTTTTAAAACAAGTATATAGGCTTTTAAAAGAGAAAATATGCACTTAAAATATGTTTTTAATATGTGTGGATAGACAGGAAATGGACTTTAAAATATTACAATATACACTTAAACTGTAACGTGATACTCTTTTACTTTAACAAACGTGGTATCCCTATTCTTAACCGAAATAACTGCAAAATTAGGACAGAACAAAAATGACATTTATAAAAAAAAATTACAAAGTTATGTGTCAAAAAAGTTATGGATTATATGATATATCATTATCAGTACTGATCTAAAACCCTAATACTAAAATCACTGTACACAATTACAGCACTGTAGGCATCCAATAACGGTGTAAACGCGAATGGAGTACGTGTTTATTATTTGTGAGGAACATTCCTACAGTACGTTCATTCGTAGTTTGCTTTACAGTACATAACAATAATCTTCTCCAAATTTTCCACAGTAAGGCGGTGTCTTTTGTCTGTTAAAATAATTTTGAAATCAGAAAAAGAGCGCTCCACACTCACAGATGTTAGAGGGGCATAGGGAAATTTACCTACATTTTTCAATTCAATTTCACTTGGTAAGTCTACCTTTTCCCCATCCATTACCTGATGTACCCTTTTCAGCACTGAATAACCTGGGTTCTTCTGCAGTACACTAGACTACTTGTCTCTTATTTTATCCCCTACCTTCCCCCCTAGAACTTTGTATGTTATTCTCAGCTTCCTCAAATAGAGAAAATTGCTGTTTGAAACTGTTTCCTTTTTCCTCCATTTTGTAATGGCGACTGGAAGAAACGAAAAATTTGCCTGAATATACGCAATGTCTCTCTGAACACTGGAACAATCATTTAACAGCTCTTTGACAGACGACACACATGCAGAGTTGTCCGTTAAAGGCAAATTGCCTATCACAGTAATGATTTCCTCAAGATGTTCTGCATAATACAGGGCAGCTTTCATCCAGGAACCCCAACGGGTGATGATTGGCTGTGGTGGAAGGTGAATGGAGGGGAGTTTCTCTCGAAAGATGGCTATTCTTGATGGAGCCTTACAGAACACTTTCTTCATTGTTGAAATAAGAGTATTTACTGCAGGAAACTCGGCCCTAACTGTTTCTGCGAGTCTATGAAAGGCATGGGCCATGCAAGTAACATGAATTAAAGAAGGATAGAAAGTTTTGAGGAGAGGTGCAGTGGCAATCATGTAGGAAGCAGCATCGGAGACAAGGAGAAGGACTTTAGAATCATCAACACTCTCAGGATACAACAATTGCATCCCCTTGTTGATGAAGTATGCAATGCTTTGACTATTGACTTTCTCAGGCTGTTTAGAGCAAAGAAAGTGAGCGGTAGATGCCTGATTAGGTTTCAGTTTTCCTACTATAAGGTTAGCAATGTACCTGCCCACAGAGTCGGTGGTTTCTTGCACACACAACCATATGCAAGACTCCCCAATATCCTCCCTGATTGACAAAATGACCCCATTGTAAGTAGCTTTCTTTAATGTAGATGCTGATGGGATGTGCTGCTTGGTGTATTTCTGTAAAAAATCTCTGAAAACAGGATTATGCACAGCATTCCAGGGGATATTTGCTGCAACTAGGGCTCTAGACATATCAGCATAGAAACCATTATGGGTTGCAGGAGATATAGTTTGTGTGAGCAGAGTCTGTCTAATGTTACTTTTCATGGCTGCTTTCGCTTTGTGACTGACAGTATCTGCATGCTGCTGAAGGTGGCATTTTTTCTCATGTGAAATCTAAAACACAATAAAGTGATGTCAATTAGAAACTAAGATGATGAATAGAAAAGGTGAGCTATTGAATAAAATGTGTAATTTTGTACTATTTAAATTAAGCCATTATTACTCTAAAGTTCATTAAGAACAAGAACACTACAGTCCCCGAAGGGCCTTGGCTTTCAATAACGGTTGCTGCCCAGCTCATGGCCTGCAGATATTGGGTGGCGTGTAGTCAGCACGATACATCCCTCAGCCGTATTACCTTGCCTCCGTAACCCCTGCTCACTGTAGCTTCTCAGTTGTCCTGACGATGCTGGGTCAACACCGTTCCAGACCTCATCGATTTCTAAATTACTGCCGATACTGGAAATCGAACCCAGGTCGCCTGGGCTACGTCTCTACAATTAATTAGAGGAGCCAATATCAAAACCTTAGTTTTAGATTAATATGAAATTTAAGATATATGCACATACCCGTTTATTGCAGTACTGGCAGAAAATAATCTTGCCATCAAAAGTCATCCCTGGAAATTGTACAAGCCATTGTTGTATAAGAGCACTCTTAGATGATTTCGTTTTAAGCATGATGAACTATATTCACTTAAACAGATGTTCCTTCACTGGTGACTTGACACAGTATGTCCCTTCTTATTACCCGCTCCTTGTTCTTCCCAGATAGTCCTCCCCCTCACCCCGTCACTCGACACAGTACGTCCTTTACTACCTGCTCGTTGTTCTTCTGAGCTAATCCTCCACCTCCACCCTTCATTCAGCATTCCTATGGTGACAGTTGTCTGGGAAGAGCACATTTCTGTGAAAAACCCACCCTCTGATGTTCTGCTCGTTCCAGGGATGTTCATTGTGTGATTGTAAAAATTACAGAAGTTGAATTTTATTTTAAAAGTAGAAAATAGGCATTTTAGGCACTAAAATAGTAAAATAGGCTCTAAAGTTCCAAATAGGCATTTTAGGGCACTATAAAACTCTATTAATGTAAGGGATTTATCATGAAACGTCAACATATTTAACAAAAATCATGTTATTTCGTAAGGAACGAAATAGGCATTTGCCTTAAAATCCCAGGTCTACTGATCACATAAACCACTACACCTCAGAGGCGGACACTACAGTACTTAAGATTTTAAATTATGCATGTCTTGAAATAATTACATCATGTACACTTCCAGGCACAAAACGTGATCGGCTGAATAAGTCCAGGACCTCCGGTCCAGGCCCTGAAAGGAAAGAGCGTATTGTTTGTAGTAATATAATGAGAGCTGTAAAGAAAGAAACTGGAGCACGAGTTGTATTTTTGACTATTTAACGTTACAAACTATACAGAGAACAACATTTTCAGCAAGGAATTCACATTTTATATTATTTTTCATTTCAACTCTTTGGCCCGCAGTCTCTCAATATGTCGCTTGTCGGCTTCATCAGAACAACATAGTAAAGTCCTATTGATAGCGCGGTCTTTAGTCAAATACATTATTGAAGATGTTTCAGTGCATAATTCTGATGGATTGAAATATTGAAAAACAAGCGCACGTAAGTGAGATTACTCGAGAGTGATAACACGAAAACGATAAAATTGTGGCCATAACAGCTATTGATTTGTTGAAGATCCATAATGTGCTGGACTGGACAGTGGTACCTTGAGCCAAATAATCCTATAGATTTCTCGGCCAGGTAATACTTGGAGGTTTATCTACACTTCGCCCATAGAAGGGCACACTTCTGCGCTTTTAGGACGAGTTCAAATTATAATATTCGCTACTGAGTGCCCTAAACGCTCCTTGCCATTTTCCTAACATGATAGAACTGCGCGAGTTAATTGACAAAGTCCTGATTGGACAAATGTGTATTATAGAGGGAGAAAAGAAATGAGTTTATATTGAAGATAAATGACGTACAGTGACGTACACAAAATCTAACGCTGATTCATCTCTACAATATTCCGCTCAGTTATTGTCTCAGGAAGTGTACTACTGTATAATAACTTCTCCAACAAGCTGGTAAATACTGAAAACGCACTGTATAAAATATATAATTCAAAATACCACTCCTTTTGTTGACTCTTACGGTGCAGTCGGTTAGTTGCTATCCTTCTGTTCCAAAGGTAGACTGATCGATCCCTGTTAAGTTCGATGGCATTTGTGTGTGCTCAAATTCTGCGACTCCATGACGTTTAATTCTGGTACGTTTATGGGTACATACTTCAATAACTTAGGATCTCTTCAAATCTACATGGATTGAAACAATGTTTAACAAATAACATTACCACCACTTCCACCATATTTAACGCTACAGCTTCAATCTTCTTCTTCTTTCTCTACAGCGTTTCACACAACTATGGGGTGGAGGGTGCAAACTGTGTCGCACATCTGGATTTAGCCTTGTTTTACTGCCGGATACCCTCCCTGCTGACACCAACCTTACATGGAAGGCTGTAATCACTATTGCGTGTTTCTGTGGTGGTTGGTAGTGTAGTGTGTTGTCTGAATAGGAAGAGAAAAGTGTTGTAACAAACAAAAACACCCAGTCTCCGAGCCAGAAAAATTAATCAAACACGATTAAAATCCCAGACCCGGCCGTGATCGCACCCGGGACCCTCTGAACGGAAGGTCTCAACGCTGACCATTCAACCAGTAAGTCGGACAATGCCACATCTTCAATACTCAAGGAAATATAACCACCCTCTTTACGTCTTAGCTGAAGGTTGGAAGCTAAATTCTGAACTTCTAGGCCTATGTACATTACCCTGCACAGCATTTGCGCATTAGGTTGTTGTTATGCAGCTTTAATTCGTGTGGTTTTGAAGCATGTGAACTGGAGGTTGAATTGCGCTATGGTGGAAATCAGAGTCATGCATTTGGCCTTATACATAGGTTAAAACGTTTGTCCTGGCTTTCCCATTCCATACCTGCAGACTGCAATACACAATGCTTCTCCCTAGACAATTGTTTGCGGACGAATCATCGGTTAGTATTGATTTCCTGCTGTGTAGATATTGCAGGTAAACAAATGATTTCAAACAGTGCTTACCGCAGCTGTCTCTGTGTACATATAAGAGCAGATAATTATGGACGGTACGTAATGAGTGGAAAGGTATGAATGAATTGCTAAAGAAAGCCTTTCGTTTAGATCCTATTTTACTTCTTACTACGTATTGTCATTGCATTCGTTGAAGAAACGCGAAATATTTCCTCCCAGATTAGGCTACACTAATTTGTTGTAAAGTGTAATGAGCTGTAGGGGTTTACAGACACCATTTAAATTTTTAAGCGTCAAGTCTCTCTCGCTGTCACTTGGTGATTAATATGCAGTGAATTTAACAATAACTTGCTAAATATCTTGCTGGAATGCCAACTGACCTTTAATGAGGGACAGACAAGGAATAGTTCTGTCATACGTAGAAAGATCAAAACACTACGAGTAAATAAAAATCTGTGGGTGTTCTATCGAACTCAAGTGCACAATGTGAAGGTTAATACACTGTTTACATCTTTTCGTAATGTACATTTCAATGAGATTATAAAAGTAATGCCTAGAGCCAAAATATCGTTAGTATTTTCATAGAATTTTGACGGTAAATGTAACATCACGACTCTGATAAACAATGTATGTTTATCGGTGTATTGTTTTCAGCATCGTTTCCTTATTTTTCTGTGGGGGGGAAGTGTAAGGGCGTATTCTGTAGTCAAAAATATCACTTGAATTCATCGACATTCGATTGAGGATACCCGGAATTTAATCGATAGCAGCACAGCGGCAGATCGATTCTCCTCCTTCTTCTTATTCTCTCTGGCCTGTTCCTAGTTTTCTTGGATCGGTACTCTGTACGAAATGTAGTCCAGTTTTATGGCAACATGCTTTATCTGACGGCAGCCCTACGTAGAGGGATGTACGATATTAACTATTACGTGTTTTTGTAGTGGTTTGTAATGTGACATCATCTCCTTCCTGTCCGACTCGTTGGCTGAACGGTCAGCGTACTGGCCTTCGGTTCAGAGGGTCCCGGGTTCGATTCCCGGCCAGGTCGGGGATTTTAACCTTAATTGGTTAATTCCTACGGCACGGGGCTGGGTGTATGTGTTGTCTTCATCATCATTTCATCCTCATCATGACGCGGGAGTCAAATAGAAAGACCTGCACCTGGCGAGCCGAACCCGTCCTGGGTTATCCGGCACTAAAAGCCATACGACATTTCATTTCATCTCCTTCCTGGCTTTTTCCCAGGCACATGGGGTCGGTACTTGAATTCATTCCGCCTAGTTTGACGGAGAGGTGCTCTTCCTGAAGCTAAACCTATGTGGACGGATGTATTCAATATTATGTGTGTATATAGTAGTTCGTCGTGTGATGTGTTACATTCAATTGAGGATATTCATTTAGACGAACAACAAACACCCATCCCCTAGGCTACAGAAATTCACCAGACATGATTAAAATCCTCTGCCTAGCCGGAATTCGAATCCATGGCCCACTGAAAAGAAGGTCAGCACACTGACCATTCAGCCGAAGTGCCGGATGTTTATGGTGTGATGTTATATGTAATTAAAGATGAGTATTAAGAGAAACACAAGCACCCGGGCCTCGGGATAGAAGAATTAACCAAACGCGCTTAAAATCCTTGACCAGGCTAGGAACCGACGACCACTACGCCGACTTTTCACCCAAGGAGCCGGCAAAGGAAGGGGTGACTGACAGGACACGTCTAGAGACACTCAGAACGTGTCCGGTTGATATTTTTATGGACGTTTAGTAGAAGTAAGGACTATAGGAGTCATAAATATGACAAACAGGATGAATATAGAATGTAGCAGTCACGTAGCACAGGAATGGGTAGGACTCAGAGCTGTATCAGAGAAGTTTATGGACTGATGACCCTTGGCACTCTTTGTAGTTGGCTGTATGGTTTGGATGACGTAGCTGTGAGCTTAGCTTCGGAAATTGATTGTTTAAATAAAAAACGATATTTTTATTTATCTCGGCAAAGTTCGGGATGTATTCCTTTTCTTGCGCTTAACCATCCTTATATAATGTTACTGATAGCAACTACCACTTGTATTTTATGATTACATTTCTTCTTCTTCTTCTTCTCCTTCTTTCGAATGGGCCACCAGAGGACCACGTGCCAATTTCAATTCCTTCTTCTTTGTTCTTTCCTTTTCTTCCAGTACGCTTTCATCTGTTCACTATGTTTCTTCTTTCTGTCTTCAGACCACTTTGAACCAGTCTTTTTTACTTTCCTACCTTGGAATCCTTCTATTTTCAATACTTTTTACAAAAAGGCTTCTCTATTATTTATTTCTTCTGTTGTTATATTGTTTTTTTTTTCTAAATCCTTTCTTACTTCATTGACCCAGCTTGTCGTTGATTTCTTACCCCACAAATATCTGAAAATCTTACTGGTTAATCTACTATCTTGCATACGATATAAATGTCCAAAAAACATAAGTCTCCTTTTCCTCATTACATCTGATATATTTTCTATTTTTTTTTTATATATTTCAGCATTACTTCGTAATTTCCAACCTTCTGCTGTGTTTTGTGATTACATTATTATTATTGTTAGTAGTAGTAGTAGTAGTAGTAGTAGTAGTAGTAGTAGTAGTAGTAGTAGTAGTAGTAGTAGTAGTAGTAGTAGTAGTAAGGGAAATAATGATACTAATGGTGATCATTATTTTAAGAGGAATTAGTACAAGATGGTCGTCCTTTATTAGGAGAAAGGAAAGATGTACGACCCTTAGTAGAATGATCATGTCTGCAAGAGATAGGAAAGGACCATGTAGGTGTGAAAATTGAGGATTCTCTCGGCCTCCGAAACCAAGTATTGTCTGTAGAAATACAGAACAAGAATCGACCAAAGAAGACCGAATAGAAAAGATGATAGTGAAGCACCGTACACATGTAAGTGAATGCAAAGTTAGACTTAGTTAAGGATAACTGGACACCACTACACGCACACACATACTCTGTGGGAGATAAGAACTACCACCGAGTGAGTTGGCTATCCGGTTCGCGTCATTTAGCTCTAACCTTGCAAATTGGACAAGCAGTCATTCATCAATCATATCTCCCCACTAGGTGGCAGATTACCTATCAATAGTTTATCTACCAATTTCTCAAATATTTTCAAGAACATGGAAATTTATCGAACACCTCCCTGGATAAATTACTCTAATTCCTTATTCCTCGACCTATAAATGAATATTTGTCCCAATTTGTCCTCTTGAATTCCCTTTTTACCTTCATACTATGATCTTTCCTACTTTTAAAAGCTCCGCTCAAGCTTATTCGTCTACTAACGTCATTCCACGCCATCCCACCTCTCACAGCTCGGAACATACCACTTAGTCGATCCTCTCGTCTCCTTACTCCCCAGTCTTCCCAGCACAAAGTTTGCAACATTTTTGTAACACTACTCCTCTGTCATAAACCACTCAGAACAAATAGTACTGCTTTCCTTTCCAATTCTCGTACCAGGTAGTCCTGGTCGGGGTCCTATACACCAGAACAATGTTCTAATTTCTATCTTACCGGGCGAGTTGGCCATGCGGTTAGAGGCGCGCGACTGTGAGCTTGCATCCGGGAGATAGTGGGTTCGAATTCCACTGTCGGCAACCCTGAAGATGGCATTTCGTGGTTTTCCATTTTCATACCAGGCAAATGCTGGGGCTGTACCTTAAGTAAGGCCACGGCCGCTTCCTTCCAACTCCTAGGTCTCTCCTATCCCATCGTCGCCATATGACCTATCTGTGTCGGTGCGACGTATAGCCATTAGCAAAAAAATGTCTATCACCAGAGACTTAAGCGCCCTATCCTTTACATCCGTAATGCAAATCCTAAATACCCTCATAATCATACGAGACTCTCGACAGCCCTCAAGATAATTTTCCGTGGTTTCCCATTTTCACGCCAGTGAAAAGCTGGGGCTGTACCTTAATTAAATATATGGCCGGTTCCTTTCCATTCATAGCCCTTTCCCATCCTAGAATCGCCTTATAAATGTTAGCACGACGTTAGACCAAAGGAACTACGACTTCATTAGTGTTGTTTACTTCAGAATATGATGGATTATTAAACTCATCTCCATGCTAAACCTATCAATAGTTTACCTACCCTTTTCTCAAATATTTTCAAGAACATGGAAATTTATCGAACATCTCCCTGGATAAATTACTCCAATCCCTTATTCCTCGACCTATAAATCAATATGGCCAATTTTGAACGGTCGTGCCTAAGAAACTGTTGTATGAATAATAAACATTGTTAACCTCTTTACATCAACTAACGCAAAATGCATGCATAATATCAACTATTTCCCTTAATTGAGAACATAATTGCAAATAAAAACAAATCACATAGGCCTATAAAAAGTTCGAACTTCTCCCATGACTTGGGTAAAATATTTACGGAACGTGTTTTTTCATGAATCGTGATTTTTAATTGAAACTTAACGACACCATTACAAAGAATAAAGATGTACAAGTGTATAAAAAAAGCTTACTCTGTTAAACTTGTCTCGGAAAAAAATATTTATTCTCTCAAGGAATTGCACGTTGTTGGTACCAAATTACTTATACTTTAGGAAAATAATACTCTCAAATATTCTTTGTTACTTACAGACGGTTAATGAATTGTACTGAATTCTATTGCTGTAGCTCTTCTTCAGGGGCATTTCTACCTGAAGGTCAGAGGATTACGTGCCTCTCCATCAAAGGTCGTTAATTCCATGAGGACCGAGCTCGATAGCTGCAGTCGCTTAAGTGCGGCCAGTATACAGTATTCGGGAGATAGTAGGTTCGAGCCCCACTGTCGGCAGTCCTGAAGATGGTTTTCTGTGGTTTCCCATTTTCACACCAGGCAAATGTGGGACTGTACCTTAATTAAGGCCACGGCCGCTTCTCTCCCACTCCTAGCCATTTCCTATCCCATCGTCGCCGTAAGACCTATCTGTGTCGGTGCGACGTAAAGCCAATTGTAAAAAAAAATCCATGAGGAAAATATGTCACTGGTTTCAAATAGTTACTCCTTTAAAAAGTGGCTCCCATTTTCTTTTTAGTTCGTAATTTGTACGCCTTCACAAACTTAGCAACGTAGTGATGGGTACACAGGCCGGTGCCTATTTGCTGACAAGCTGACCAATTCTTTGAACAAAATTTCATACTTTCAACTGAAAGAGGAGACATAGGAACTATGGCAAATTTCATTGCCCTAGGGCGCATACTATTCCGTTGTTTCTCACCGTAGCGCTGTCATAATACTGTTCGTATCGTATAGTTACTTCTGCAGTCGCTAGACCATGATGGTTTCATAAGGGTATTCTTTCTTTCTTTCTTTCTTTCTTTCTTTCTTTCTTTCTTTCTTTCTTTCGTAATTGAATACGAGCGGCTTTACTCCTTTGATTACGGGCCTAAATAATGCACGTCTAAGCCTTTTTTTTTTCTTTTCGATGAGATATTTTCCGAATAGGATTCTACAGGAAATTCCTGAAGAGAGATTTTCAAATAACCCCCAAGTTTGTTGTTAAAGTGGAAGCTACAAAATTGCTAAGAGAATTGTACAGTTTTGAACACACGCGTAAAATCTCCAGTGCATCGATCACCCATTTTCCACTTTTTATGACAATAATATCTCGCGAGTATTATCAGAAGGTTTATTAGTGTTGAAAACTGAACGCTCTGTCAATACTATCCGTTTGAGAAGGAGACGGTGCATTTCATTCGAGACATCGGTAAGCGGGTAATGAAATGAAGTGGCATATGGCTTTTAGTGCCAAGAGTGTCCGAGGACAAGTTCGGCTCGCCAGATGCAGGTCTTTTGATTTGACTCCCGTATGCGACCTGCGCGTCGTGATGAGGATGAACTGGTGATGAAGACGACACGTACACCCAGCCCCCGTGCCAGCGAAATCGACCAATTAAGGTTAAAATTCCCGACCCTGCCGGGAATCGAACCCGGGACCCCTGTGACCAAAGGCCAGCACGGTAACCATTTACCCATGGAGCCGGACAGCGGGTAATAGGAAAGTTCGTGTCAACTTTAAAAAAATAGGGGTAAAATGAAAAACGAGTTTTGCTAAGCATGATTTTTCATTTCTTAAGGAACATGTCAGGTGTTCCACTCCTTTTCCCACTTGTTACCACAGTTCTTCTGCTTCCTGAGATAAATATACCGAAAGTTTTTTAAATGTCTCTTTCGGAAATGCTAGCAGCTGAGGGAAAGCGGCAGTAGTGCTGCCATATTATAAGTAGCCTTGTCCGACTCTTTGGCTGAATGGTCAGTGTACTGGCCTTCAGTTCAGTGGATCCCGGGTTCGATTGCCGGCCGGGTCGTGGATTTTAACCTTCATTGGTTAATTCCAGTGGCTCGGGGGCTGGGTGATTATGCTGTCCTCAACATCCCTGCAACGCACACACCACACATAATACTATCCTCCACCACAATAACACGCAGTTACCTATACATGGCAGATGCCGCCCACTCGTCGGAGGGTCTACCTTACAAGGGCTGCACTCGGCTAGAAATAGCCACACGAAAAAAGAAATAAAAATAAGTAGCCTTTATAAATATTGTTTTGTTGCGCGATTACGAACATATTATATATTTTTGGATTCAGTAATCTTTAATGCAGTGTATTTAAAGAAAGACAAAAAATGTCTTGTTCTTAGTGGCTTTCCACGTCCTGTTGTCTTTAAACGAGTTGTATTTAGTTTTATAACTGTTAGATTCTTCAGTTCATCGAAACTAATTTATGAATAAATGCATTTAGAAACTACCTGAAAAAGGAAAATATATAACAAGAGAATTATATCCGAAAAATGAAATAATTACAAACAGAATGACATGTTTCGTACTTGAAAGAAAATCATCAGATTCTGTCACAACACACTTTAAAGTATTTAAAAGTGTAGAAACATCGATATTTTAATTGTGCTTAAATCATTAAATACATGACATTTGGGACTTATCTTAATGAATTCCTCACTACTCTAACTGAAGAAAAAGCTTATCCAAGTATGAAAGTTTTTTAACATTTCTAATTGAAAGAACTCATGATTGTTAACT
This sequence comes from Anabrus simplex, assembly GCF_040414725.1. Lineage (NCBI taxonomy): Eukaryota > Metazoa > Arthropoda > Insecta > Orthoptera > Tettigoniidae > Anabrus > Anabrus simplex. Next base: position 191,068,088 of record NC_090267.1, on the reverse strand, counting down.
ACAGGGAGCTACAAGGAAGTAGTAGGGTATTTTTAAAGACCACATTGTATATACTTCACTGCCGTTTACGCCAACCAGAAGCTAATGAACCTGCGTTGTAAATGAGTTCACCTATCATGCGTTGGAGTTACAATATACGCGCATGGTCGCACGTGTACATTCTGGAGCAAAATGCGATAATTTGACTTCAATTATTACATTCCAGAGCTGTCCCCTCATTTTATCTTTGTCTGAGGCAGTATTTTCTCTCTCTCTCGGTGTATACGTCATTACCTGTAAGCCCGCACAGTGCATCTCACTCTCACTCCATAATGTAATTATCAGCGAATGCCACATACACAGCTAAGCTCCTCGCAGCCCTCTCTCCCAGGTACGGCCGACACAAAAGCCCAGCCACTAAGAGTGATGGTTTGTTGCATCTATATAAAACGAATAATCTACAAACACATTTTTTCAAAGGGAATATGTTATAGCTCACATAGGCTTTGGACGTTGACTTTCGTTGCCTGGTCGTAATTTTCTCGTTATACTTCTCGTTCTTGTGCCTTGTCTTACCGTCACAACATCAGTAGAAGTGGCAGTAACACAATACTCGAACATTAACTTCCATTTTTGTAGTCGCCTAATTTGCAAGTTGCTTTACGTCGCACAGACCCAGATAGGTCTTATGGCGACGATGGGGCAGGAAAGGGCTAGGAATGGGAAGGAAGCGTCCGTGGCCGTAATTAAGGTACAGCCCCAGCATTTGCCTGGGAAACCACGGGAAACCATCCTCAGGGCTGCCGACAGTGTGGTTCGAACCCACTATGTCCCGAATACTGGATACTGGCCACACTTAAGCGACTGCAGCTATCCAGATCGGTCACCTAATTTGATTCTTAATTCTAGTAAGGAATGGAGAATAGATTTGCCGCTGATGTACTTGTTTTTTAAAAAAAAGATGGTAGAGTGCATGACAGCCGAGTGACATCGTTGCTGGCTTCTTTCCAAGGCAGCCGCGGTTGAATCCTAGTAAATGTACGTGATTTTTTACATAGTAAGTTACAGTCCTATAATTCAGTTTCTACGTAAATCTAGAGGTGCTGTTGTTACGATCGTCTTATTAACAGTCTCCTAAAATGACAAGCCTAATTTCTAAAGGTGATACTGCTACAAGTTCCTAGGTTTTGTGTCCTGTATAACTTGTGTTTCCAAGTATTTACAATTTATCTTCGAGAAATCAGGTCTGATACGTCTGCATAGACCTCGGGAGAATGATTCATATCCATTTGCTCCCAACAGGAGCGTTCCTGTATTATGCGGTGTCGATTGTAGGGTACGAATGGGGAAGGGGCTAACATTTCCTAACATCGGGAATAAAAATTCCTCACTTATCTGCAAATTCACAATAGGTCAGTATCTTCATATTATTAAAAATTTGCAATTTCAATGATGATAATAATAATAATAATAATAATAATAATAATAATAATAATAATAATAATAATAATAATCGTATGCCTCAGCTACCATGTGGAAGCATTTTAATTGGACGCCATATGGCTGCTTGATGGTCAATTTCGATGTTCCTTTTCACTCCAGGCCTACTAGACCGCAGAGTAAACCAAATCTCTCTTGGACATCTATGGTTGAAATTTTAATGAATTTTGTCGGGTGAAAACCAAATGTAGGGGCTGCCTGGTCGAGGCGGTATAGGTGTGCTCGGTTCGCCCGGAAGGACGTGGGTTCGAATTCCCGTCAGGAAGTCGTAAAATTTAAGAAATGAGATTACCACTTCCGGAGGTGAATATGGCCCTGAGGTTTACTCAACCTACATCAAAAATGAGTACCAGGTTAATTCCTGGGGGCAAAGGCGGCCGGGCGTAGAGCTAACCATTCTACCCCATCAAGTGCCGAGGTTACGGATAGTGGAAGCCTTTACCTGCCACCCCTCCAAGGGCCTTCATGGCCTGTACGGAGAAGACTTTTTTTTTGCTTTCCTTTGAAAACCAAATGCGTCACGAGAAATTAATCGCATGCTGACGTCTAACGACATGGAGTGTCGAATGGACTCTTTTCCATCCTTCAAAAATCCTACTACCTCTTCCGAGTTTGATTCCGCTATCTTGGAATCCGGTGGCATTTCCGGGGAGCAGGGGTTATCCACTGGATGCAGTTCGATTTCAGGTGGATTGCTCCTGTGTTTCCTTAGCTTTTAAAGAAACGACTTTCTGATCCGCTTGATGAAGTTCCGACTCATCAGATGGTACTGCTCAGATACTGTACTATTTGAAATATAAGGAGCAACAATGATTTCTGGACAAAACCATGCCCCACTTGTAAGTATGAACTACTAGAACCAAATGCAAGATAAAAAAACATAACCGTGTCTAACAGTGCTTATTTATCCTCAACATCTTACAGTACATAACCTAATTGCTATGTTAATGGAGGAAAATAACACTATCCAGAACTTAACAAGCTCCTTCAACTCATACTCTAACTAAATACTAAGCCTACACAGTGAAATGCCACTTACTGAACAAATAAACAACAAACAAACAAAAACAAAATAATCAGCATAAAATAATCGGCAAACACTGTCAAATGGCCCACGATCAACTCCCTTTCGGCGATCCGATACCCATGGAAGTACGGAAACTGGATGAACAAAATCAAAATGACATAAAATAAAGTAAAATGAAACAAACCGGCAATCATAATAAATGTAATTCAATCGGCAATACGACACAGGGAGGTCAATAACCTTCCTTCTTCCCTCTTCCTGACTGGACGCGCAAACCTGTGCACATTCCACACCTCATGCCATGCTCTCCCTCGACCTACTAAAGCTTGCTGATTCGGTCATAACATTGTGCCACCTGCTGTATTTCTGTGCCTCATTCTCTTCACGTTTCATTTTCATACTTGTACTACTTTCCTGTCACCGCTCGTCATTATCTAACTTCCACATCTTATCATTCAAAATTTTCAAGCCATTACCATCATTCTTTACATAACTGCAAATCAATTTCTTACCATTCATATATACTTAACTACCAACCCAACCAAACCAAACCAAACCCCATGTCACTACAGCCCTTGAACGGCCTTGTTCTATCAAGCGACCGCTGATCAGCCCGCAGACCTGCAGATTACCTCTCATACAACCATATCTTCCCATTCAATGATTTTCAAGCCAAACTCCACATTACCATCATGTCTTACCATTCCAATGTTTACCAGCCAACTCCTCTACCTCCCTTTCAATCTCCAATTCCCTTAAAATTCACCACTCCAATCTCATTTAAAATTAAAACTTTCATAAAACCACTACTTCCATTTCAATCTCATAAACTTCAAATATACTTAACTCTACCAAACTTTCATTATTTCACCAATCTCTGCCACTTAATAACTACAATCACTCTATACAGACCTCCAAACCAATATCCAACTTTACATTCCTCACAAAACCTCCAATCCAATCTCATGTTTACTTGCATTTCAATTATACTTAACAATAATCACACTATACCTTAATCATTTCACCATATTCTGTCCCTTGATCACTCTTCACCAACCTTACTACCACTCATTTTTAAATTACTCTATCCAAACCTCCAGTCAAAACTCCAACTTTACTATCCTTACAAACCTCCAAACCAGTCTCACATTAACTTGCAATCACATTATACCTTTAGTTCTAATTATAATTCCTTAACTTATTTTAACTTAGCCACCCTCCACAAGCCTATCACATTTAACTTCATCACTCTACACTATTCATTTCACATACACTTAAAAAACACACTCCATGACCCACCAAATTTTACTTCTTAACATTAACTATTTACATTTCCACTCTTCACAAACCTCCAGTCCACCCCCCTTTTACTCAACCAACTTACATTATTTACAATCACTCTTTAAACACTCTTAAACCTATTAACTTACCGCCATTTATAATCACTCTTTACAAACCTCCGATGTAACATAACTTTTTTACTTGTCGTTACTTTGTCATCACAATTAACTTTGTTTCTCCACAACTCTTTTAAACTTAGGTTTTTCCATTTGTTCATAGTCTCTCTTACTTTGGCTCTCTCCCTCGAACCTTCATTTTCACTATGCCTTGGACCGCTTGCCATCTATTGAGGTTCTCCCACCCACAACACCTCCTGCAACATTTCCATTTCTCTTCTTGCTTCCCTAATTGCTTCCACCACCCCTTTACTACACTTAATCAACTCACGGTTTCCCACTGCTCTTTCTTTTTCACCATGCCTGTCTTCTCCGACACGGTTTTCTATTGTCTGCCTTTCTTCCGCTCTCGCCCCCATCACTTCTTCGTGCTCCAGACTCTCTTCTATTACGCATAATTTCGTCACTGGCCAAAATCTTACCCATCTGCCATTAGTTACCACTAATTGCTGTCCCCTATTGTGCGCTCTCAACCCTTGATGTCTGGCTCTCACTAAATGTTTCTTTAAGTTTTTAAATTCTAATTCCCTTCTCTTCCTATGTCTCTCCTAATCCAAATGTTCTCACTCTGTAGATTTCCCACGTTTCTTATCACTATTTCCGTCATCAATCTGGGTAACAACTTCACTTTTATAGGCCTGTGTCCTCTCACTTTACCTATCCTTTCCGCATCATCTATATCCACTTCGCTAAAATAAATTTCCATTCTACTCCGGATGACCTCCATCACTTTGTAAATTGTGCCACTTTGTCCTGTCCCTTTCCTTCGGCACATCATATATAAATAGCACTTCTTCATGCGTTTCTGACTATTGGCTTCTACTTCTGTCTTCAGCTTCAACATCTCCTCTTCCATATTTCTTATTTTCTCTCTGAGTAACACAATTTCTATCTCGTCACTTTGGTCATCGTTTCGTCCGTTTTTCTATATCAATTCCCTCAATTTTCGAGCTCCTTCACTTATTCCTGTGTCAAATTTTTGTTCTGTTCAAATGAGCAAACTTCACAACCTCCTTTACCACCTTTCTTATGACTTCCACGTCCTCCCAGCTCATGCTGCCACTTGAATTCGGGCCGGGGTTTACTTTCACACCCCCTGTAATTATCAGTACCGAAATCACCGTTGCCACCATCATCATCTCGCCCTTCATTTCCAGTTACACTTTACCTCTCTTTCTTCTTCCATTCCCCCGCTATCTTCCCATAACAACCCGATATTGTTCTACGCCAATCATCTTCCTCGTCACTCTCCGCTTCCCTCCTGCACTCACCGCTCGCACTGTTCGGCACACTCGACCCAGCAAGTCCGCACGCGTGGCTTGCTTAGGCTAGACTGTCGTACCTAAACTTCTTGGATTTCGACAATCACACAATCTCCATTATGCCAGTAAATTTGTCATCCCATGATTTTCAATGTAGGTTCATAATCTATTTCAATAATATATATGGTGTCCCGCTGTAAATACGGTTGATTCGCTGGCTATTGTTTGGGATAATGCAATTTAGGTCGCCTGAAGGCAATATCTTCGATCAAGCTACCTATACAGAACCATAGTTTAAAGTACATTTGATTTCCAAATCACTTTTTTTATTTGGAATGTTAAGGAAAATGACTTTTTCGTATCTTCCTAATTCGTATAATATCCGTACGATTCTCGGTAAACGTCAGTTTATTCATAAATTTTAAATATCTGCTGGATGATTAAAACAAAGATGAGATCATGAACAGTGTCATGGAAATAATCCATTTGCACCCGGAAGATGCACCCCACCCACATTATATGAGCCACCAGCATAGCAGTGTTGACACACCGGATCCCGTAAGTTCTCTGAAGGGAAACAACATTGGGTGTGGTCACAACTAGGATGGGTAGCCCGCTCATTGTTGACTGGAAGAAACGTGAAAAGGATAGAGTCACCCTACTGCATGTAATCTTTGTTTCAGGATACCTGATAAATAGTCCCTGGCCAAGCTCAAGGCAGTGACTTGGTCGCCAACGTCCAGGCTTGGATAAAGCTCTTGGTTAATTATTAAGATATACCTTAAGAAGGATAAGAGTCCGGCTTCTTGCCTGACGATTTCTGGTTGTGTCAGTGATTTTATCCGCGTCTGGTTAATTCCTCTAATTCGTAGGCTGCGTTTTTGTGTTTGTCTTAATATAAATCTTGTTCTACGTACAACAATTTACATTATAAACCATCCCAGAATAGTGAATACAACGGTCTACATAAGCCTAGCGTTAGGAAAGGCATCTGGCTGTTAAACTGGATTGAATCCATACAAAGTACCGACTCCAGGGAATTGGGAAAAGGCGAGGAGAAGGAGTAGGAGGAGGAGGAGGGGGAAGAATATATCCAAACCAAACCAAACTCCATGGCACTACCGCCCTCGAAGAGCCTTGGCCTACTAAGCGACTGATGCTCAGCCCGAAGGCCTGCAGATTACGAGGTGTCATGTGGTCAGCAAGACGAATCCTCTCGGCCATTATTCTTGGCTTTCTAGGCCGGGCCGCTATCTCACCCCTCAGATAGCTCCTCAATTCTAATCACGTAGGCTGAGTGGACCTCAAACCAGCCCTCAGGTACACGTAAAAGTTCCTGACCTGGCCGGGAATCGAACCCGGGGCCTCTGGGTAAGAGGCAGGCACGCTACCCCTACACCACGGGGCCGGCACTCTTCCAGTTCTTGCAGAGAGAAAACGCCTTTATTGGCTATTCTATGGATTTACATTACCTGCTCAGAGTTACAAAAAATATGGAAAACTGAAAATTCAACCTTACATTATTTTTATTCAGCGATCCTTTGATAATGTATCCATATGGTACAGGTGTCCTTGCCGATGAGTTCTGGTACATGATCAACACTTAAAACGCAATATGTTGGAGGAAATTCCGGGCGTGTATCATGACCATCAAAAGTTTGACATATTGGCTCCATGTGTTGGTGACTAAGCGCGCGTCACCAGGTGGCGTCCCCTCCATGTGACGACGAACACGCATGGCTGCCTGCTCACGCATCACTCACACTCCACGTATAAACCCAATGAATAGAATGAACCAGTCTTGCGTGCCGATCGAACCTCGGCGCTTACCCAACATACGAATGGTGCTATTCCAGTTGAAATGTTTATTGAACCTAAGTTAATTATAGGAGTGTTTGTTCAGTTCTATTTGGAGAACAAAGAGAAGTTGGTCATCAGGTTATTCTTTTGTCTGCAAGATTGCCTTCGGACAGTGTGACGTGCCCTTAAAAATAAAACCAACAGGCCCAAAAGTCTCTATTCCTATCGGATTACTCTCATGCTTAGACGAACTACGTAGTATTTGCTCTCTTGGCCTCAGCACCTTCGTCTGAATTATACACAGGTCTTTTTTTTATTTTAATTCATTTGTTTATTAATTACGTTAATTCATCATTATATTACACTATAAAAATATTACATTATGAAAATAACCATCAACAGAGCGAAGTCTTATAGGCTATAGGTAAATTTAAACAAGTTATTTTTTACAGAAATATTCGTGAGAATGTAGCATAATCAAAAGCATAACTACGTGATATATTCATATGAAGTAAGACAACTATTAATTGTGCTTGAGGGTGTTACGGATAAGTCGAGTTCATACTTGTTTGAAGTATTTTGAAGCAGAAAGCTCTCCATTATTATTTTTTGTTTATTGCTATTTGTTTTACGTCGCACCGACACAGATATGTCTTATGGCGACGATGGGGTAGGGAAGGCCTAGGAATTGGAAGGAAGCGGCCGTGGCCTTAATTAAGGTCAGCCCCGGCATTTGCCTGATGTGAAAATGGGAAACCACGGAAAACCATCTTCAGGGCTGCCGACAGTGTGGCTCGAACCCACTATCTCCCGATTACTGGATACTGGCCGCACTTAAGCGACTGCAGCTATCGAGCTCGGTCCAGAACAATCGGACATTTAGATAACAGTACATTTCGACCACAGGCGAATACATTTTAATAACATGTTTAGAAGTGAATATGTATATTAATTAATTTTGCTTCGAAGCAACTGTAGAAAACCTATGCCTAAAACAACGACGTCCATTGGATCATGTTGATCTTTGAACCATCTGGCTTCCAGGCAATCACGGGTAATTATGTATGTTCTAATTATGGGTATCGCTTTTTATACTGTGTTCCTCTTTGTATTTTCTGAAACCTTTTCTGAAAAATTATTTTTGTGGATGAAATTTATGTGGAGATATTTCTAAATCAGTATCGGATTGTCTTTTGCCGTGTCATATGGTGATCAGCTGTTGAAGCGTGTAAGAGGAACTGAGAAAAACACCCAGGTAGTATATCATCGTGTGCCCTTTTTACACCGTCTATGTGACCACGAAGAGTGATTATTGTTTTGTTTAATTGAAAATATGGCCGTGCGCGTAGAGGCGCGCGGCTGTGAGCTTGCATCCGGGAGATAGTAGGTCAATTCACCGTTACATGCTAAGGGGGAAGGCTGGAATCTTCCATTTATTATGCGTAGATTAATTTCACATGGATTGATGACAGTTTCTGCCTTTACCCTATGCCACCGCTTTACTTCACCCCAGCCTCTGAATCTCCTGAGAGAGATCACATCAGCCACGTCTTTCGGTCTTGAAGGAAATCGATAAATTAGAACCAAAATTCACAGAATTTATAGTACGGCTGACTGACAGTTCTAGGATAATGACGTAATGTGTTCTCTCATTAATGGAATCAAATGTCATAAGGCAGATTTTTACTGGTAAGTAAACCTTAGAACAGTGGTGACAACTCCAAAATAACAAACAATGGAAGAGTGATCAGGTTACCAAACCCCCAAACATAAACATTCTTGATAAGTTAGTCACAGTACATAACACCAGGTAGCATTAGAAACTCGTCAATAGACACATCTCTTTGAAATATAGTGAATTTCTTGGGTATGGAGGTTTTGTTCAGTCTGTTAGATAGCACCATAGTGACTTGGAATAGCGGCAGTTCAAACTTATAGACAGGCCTAACTAACGGAATTCTTCTTCTTCTTTCTTCTTCTTCTTCTTCTTCTTCTTCTTCTTATTATTATTATTATTATTATTACTATTACTATTACATACGGCTGCTGCTAGCATAGTGCAGCTATTATAAGGCAGACTCTCCGAAGACGGCGGGTGTCTTTTGGTATGTATTGGAAACTGCGGGTGAGTATCCGGCTCCATGGCTAAATGGTTAGCGTGCTGGCTTTTGGTCACAGGGGACCCAGGTTTGATTCCCGGCAGGGTCGGGAATTTCAACCATCATTGGTTAATTTCGCTGGCACTGGGGCTGGGTATATGTGTCGTCGTCGTCATCATCATTTCATCTTCATCGCGACGCACAGGTCGCCTACGGGAGTCAAATCAAAAGCCCTGCACCTGGCGAGCCGAACATGTCCTCCGAAACTCCGGCACTAAAAGCCATACACTATTTCATTTTTTCCGGTTGAGTGTAGTGGAAGATGGTAATGTGTGTTGTGCATGCGTTTCGGGAACAATGGAGATAGCACCAGTACCCAGTCTCCAAGCCGAGGGAGTTCAATATTTTGAGATTAAAACCTTCCACCCGACCATGTATCGAAAGCAGGGCCCCGAAGACCGTAGGCCAAGACGCTGACCAGACGGGCAATTCAATCAATGTGTCTCTTGTTCTAAAACCTGCACCAGTATCGTATGGTATTTTAGTTCTACCTTACAATGAGGAGGTCTATCATACGCATTGGCCCTTGTTGTAGGTCTCTGCTAAATCGGTTTGAGACGTTCTACTTTACTATGGGAAATATTTCGTAATTCTTTCCTTTATCGCACTTCTTAGTGCGAAAACAATTCGGAAGAGCCGCTCACGTACTTACAGATGTATACTGTATAGTCCTAAGCGAGTTATTTCATGGGTAGCCTTGAACGTTCCGTCACCTATCCAGTATACAGAGTATAAAAATAAGATACGGCCAAACTTTCATGACACATTCATCACAGGAAGACGAAGAAAATGTTATGTGCTACGAAACTACTAGGCTGGCGTAGCAGGGGGAGAGGTGATACTCCCACGGCGCGTCCCATATGGCGGATAAGGGGGTTCTAACCGGCTTGCTGACGGACTTGAGGGAAATAAAATACCTCTCGTGGACCAAACACACAGCCCCCTGTGGGTGGGGGACGCAGACGAAGAATACTCTCACGGCATGCCCTAGCTGTCGCAAGAGGCGACTGAAAGGGGCGACCAAGGGATGATTGTATTGGAACCGTGCAACTATTTGTGGTTAGTACCACCACGCGTGGAACAACATGGGTCGCTTTTACTTGCGCGTAGTACCACTGTGTTCGGTACCAAATAGGTTTGGGATTAGTAGCACGCAGGAGCACCGTGCGGTCAGCACCCCGCTTAGAGTGCACTGTCGCCTTTTACAGTACCTGTGATTACTACCACTATACGAGCGACACCATGGTTCTCACTTGCCTCTGATTAGTACCCACTATATGAGGAACACCACGGGATAATACGAGTCCCTGTGGTTAGTACACGTATGTAATGAACACCATAGGTTTGCGACGCCTATAAATGGCGCCGCAATGTGCGAAACACCATAGGTCTGTATTTGCATGTGCGAATTTCATTACCTGTAAGTAGTACCATAATGTGTGGAATACCGCAAGTCTACGCTTTTGATTAGTACCGTACCGCACCATGACAAATACTATGATTCTACTTTCCTAGCGATAAGTACCATTATGAGAGGCCGATGACGTGGATTTTGGACCCCTTCAGACTCCAAACATCATTGATTCAGTATTGTGCTTTAGAAGCAGTGCCTTGGTCAGTATTGCTATGGTTTAACATCAGTTTCTCTGTATGTGGGGCATTGCGGGTCGGATCCACTGATTGTTTTGAATTCATATGGATCCATTCATTCTTCGTCCTCATCTTATGAATTCTGGTCAGTGGAGGATTTTGGACTTTTAATTTGTCATTACATTTCGTACCATTAGCGGCCGATGACCTACATGTTAGGCCCCTTTAAACAACAAGCATCATTATCATCATCATCAACAAAATGGTATGTGGACATGGGTCCGGAAACACTTTATTTTCATGTTAGATTTCATGTTCTGCAACTCTGCACATTAACCATGAGAACACATAGGAACACGAAACACTTTCTCACAGGAAATGTTCGAAATGCCCTCCGTTAGCGCTGATACAGTCATCAACCAGCCGTCCCATTCAATACCGAATGTGCTGAAGTACCCTACGACGGCGGGCATATATATTCCTGTAATAATAATAATAATAATGTTATTGTCTTTACATCCCCCTAACTACTTTTGCAGTTCTCCGAGACGCCGAGGTGCCGGAATTTTGTCCTGCAGGAGTTCTTTTACGTGCCACTAAATCTATCGATACGAGGCTAACGTATTTTATCACCTTCAAATATCACTGAACTGAGCCAGGATCGAACCTGCCAAGTTGGGGTCAGAAGGCCAGCGCCTCAACCATCTGAGCCACTTAACCAGGCATTATCCCTGCCAGAGTATCTACGTGAAGTAACTATCGTTCCCCATCAATGGTTTCGGTATATTTTTTAGGTAAATGTTGTATTTCACTTAGGTTCAACGGGGTGGGAGTAATTTTCGTTTACTAACTCGTCTAACTGTTTCCTTCTTCCGTAATTTCGAAAATTTCGTTCATATAAATGTCTTTCAGTATGTCCTATACGCAAATTGCGCAGTTGGAACAATCGGTTAAATTTGACGCTATGACTGACGACCTGACACGCGCTCAAATTTGCTCGCCTTTATGCTTCTACACGTAGTCTACAGAATTATACATTCGTTTCGCTGGATGCAGTAGCCACGTTGCCATGTTGTTCCACTGATGTTGTAGCTGAACTTTTCTATTTGTTCTTTTACTGTGGCTGCAGAAACGCCAGTCCGGTACGTGGCTGTGTTATGTTCCGAAGACCACAGCTGCTCCATTGTCAGCACTTGTTGAAATCATTGCAGAACATCGGTGTCTGTCAGTACACTTCCCTATCTTATATCATGTTTCGTTGCCCTGCGTTGCAGTTACATGTAGTCGTATGTCGCCGCTGCTGTATCAAAACCACGAACGTGTCAATACTCTTCATATCCATTAATTCCCTTTAGACTGGTCACGCCTTCCAACCGCATATTGTTATGCAGTCTATCGGAACAATTTTCGTTGACTTCATTTTCCTATGCACGTGTGTAAAGGAAAATTAACTTTACTGTACTCTATTGTAGGAATGTATGCTTTCGCGATATATTTACCCACTCGTAGGGTATGATGTATTTAAGGTTCAATTTACTTTACACACGAGCGTAGTAAAATGAACTCAACGAAAATTGTTCTGATGAACTCTGGGAGACGTGCCCAGTCTTAAGGGAAATAATAGGTAGGAAGAGCATTGTCACATTCGTGGTTTCGGGACAGCAACGACCATAGGTTTCTTTACCCCTTAGAAATGGGAAATATTTTCTTTCCAGAAGACATTGTAATTTTTTAAGTGACCAACCGAAAGAAACATACGAAATGTAATTTTGAGAATTTATCTTGAGAAATTTTTGAAAATGTGACATTAAGTCCATGTGACACTCTTGGAAAGTGTGGCAAAACTTCCTTGTGATAGTATTGTTGTAACAACTAGTCTGGGCAAGGGGGATTACACACGGAAAATTACCTATGTGCATACATAACTTCCCCACAACAGATATTATTCAGGGAAAATTACGTCTTAACTCATGCTGAGGGAAATGTTATATTATGATTAGGATACAGTGAAGAACAAAAATAGACACTAAAGAACACGCATAAGTTCTGCAGCACGCAAATACTTTGTAATTTGTTCTACACCTACACCTACACCTACACCGGCTAGCACACGGTCTTACATTCCACCATTGTGTGAATGCATGGACATCAGTGGTTCATGACAAGATCCTGGCACAAGATTTTCAAATCTGTTACGTCATCTAAGGTGGATAGACCTTGCGGACACGCGCACTTGGTCGTCTACATCTATGTTACATAATGGATGGAGTTTAGTGTTATCTTGGATTACAGACTACAGTTTCGATATTTGAGCTATGATTTTGGCTTCTATCTTTTAGTATTATAATCAGGCTATTATCTAGGTTATGTCCCCATAGATTTGATGGCGAACTGCTCCATTACGTTCTGGTAACACAATGTAGAATTAACTAGGAGGTTACGTTTACATTGATGTTGATTTTGGCTATTTTTTTACAGGCTAATTAGAAGTGTATGCCTACTGTACTATGAAACATATTTTTTATTGATCAGGGGATTGTTGCTCATCGTGCGGCTGCCTCTTCTTCATCCTGAAATATTGCTAAGAAACGTATATCCTCTTAAACTATGTAATGGTACTAGACTGCAGATTAAGTCACGATCATGTCACGATTGTGGCCTTCTTGAGAGACAATGATGAAGGAAACATTACTTTTAACCCTTGAATTATTCCCATCCCATAAGACTAGCCCTTTCAGCTTAATAGACTCCAGTTCCCTGTTAAGTCTGGTTTGCCATGGACATAACATGAGACCCAGAGTAGGCTCTGGAATGCATGGTGTAAATTTGAGGATCGACTATTTCTCCCACGGACAGCTGTACGTTGTCTTTGTGCGAGTGTAGTTGTGGCTGTGGCGACGGGTGATTTTGTAAAGAAAAAATGGGGTTGTCAGCCTGTACAAGACAGTTTATAAATAAAACTGGCATCTGTCTTCCTAAGCCTATGTTTACTCAGGGACATTACAAATATTGTATGCTTCATTCAGCCGTGTCAAGAATCCAGTAGCTGTACGATTTACCATTCAAAGTGCAAGTGAACAAGGTCAAGGTGGTGATATCTATATATAAACGTGGATAGGAAATGGCTAGGAATTGGACGGAAGCGGCCGTGATCTTGATTAAAGTACGGCCCCAGAATTTGCCTGGTGTGAAAATGGGAAACAATGAGAAACCATCTTCAGGGCTGCCGACAGTGGGATTCGAACCCAGTATCTCCCGAGTGCAAGCTCACAGCTACGCGCCCCTAACCGCACGGCCAACTCCAAATGACCGAGATTATGTATGTATGTATGTATGTATGTATGTATGTATGTATGTATGTATGTATGTATGTTCCAGCATAGGTGTCAACTAAACTTGGTAAAAATATGACCTAATATGTGCAAAAAATACTGTGGTGGCAAGACACCCCTAGAAACCCTACCGAAGGGGGTGAAATTTAACTAAAAAGCGACCTTTATTTGTGTTGAATCCATACATCTCTGGTCTACGGGAGAGATTTCAACCAGACTTGGCACACGTATGACTTACTATCAGGAACCAAATTGCGAGGAGGTACTGTAACCCTAACACCCCTAGGAGTGAGGGTCAGAGGGGATGTAAATAGCGTCGAATAATGTCGAATCCATTGTTTTCGTCGTCGCTCAGAAGAATAGTGACACTCCGGACGTAGCTGAAGTCCATCTTCAGCCCCTATCGGGATGGAGATGAGAAGGGGTGGAAAAGAAATTGTCCAAAATGACCGAAATTACGGATTTATGAGTGTTTCTACCAACATAGCCCTCATACAAAATTTGTACACATATGACTTACTACCTGAAAAAATACTATTTGGTAAAACACCCCGAACACTTCTAGCGGAGGTGGTGAAATATAAAATTAAACAAAAATGACTGATATTAATGTCGAATACCATCGTTTACGAGGTCGCTCAGTGGAACTGGGACACTCTGGATGGTTAAGTCATGCATACGGGTGTATGTGAGTATGTTCCAGAATAGCTCTCAACGAAATTTGATACACATATGACTTACCATCTGGAAAAAAAGGGTACTATTGAGATGAAACATACCAACCCACACCGGGGGTGGGGAATGGGAAGGGATGGCATTTAAAGATAATGGAAAATAACCGATGGTAACGTCTAATCCATTGTTTATGTGTCGCTGAGACGAATTGTAACGCTCTGAATACCGTTTAAGTCCACGTTCAGCCTCCATTGAGACGGGAGGCGAATGGGTTTTAATAGTAACTAGTTTAAAATGACCGAGATTAGTGTTGAATCCACTGATTTTGGGGTCGCATGGCTGATTGGTGACAGTCTCAAAGACAGATGAAGAAATCATGTAGATCATATCTACAGCGCGACGGATAAAACATGTAGTTATCACTTATTTCTGTGAAAGGATCAAATACTTCCCAGTTAATTCAAGCTTTCTCAACGATAAAGTTTTACTCGAAAATTAAATAATCTAAAACTTGAAACCAAACGCATTTAAATAACTCCAAACTACATAATAGACGGTAAAAATCAATATAACAAATATAATTAAATAAGAATTCACTTCACACATAACTAACTGGTAATAATAATCCTGAAAGTAAACATTCAAAAACCAACCGGGCAACGCCGGGTACTACAGCTAGTTCCATACCAAAAGAGAGTTAGTTACGGATAAATATTATTTTAAAATTACTTAACTCTTGTAGTCATGTAAATTATGTATGACAGAGCCATTAATAATAATAATAATAATAATAATAATAATAATAATAATAATAATAATAATAATAATAATAATAATAATAATAATCAAAGTGGCCGACATCGCTAACCGAACCTGCTACAGAACGAAAATCAACAAGTGGGAAGTAGAGTCAGAGAGAAACCACAAGAAGAAGACAGGAGCTAAGTGGACAGAAGAACGAAGAACCACGATGAGAGAAAAACTGAAGGCTGCCTGGCAAAGAAGGAAATGCACAACTTCTAAGTGAGCTTTGCGTGATCAGTTTTCTGGTCTTTTTCGCATCTAATAATAATAATAATAATAATAATAATAATAATAATAATAATAATAATAATAATAATAATAATAATAGAGCCTAATGGCAAATCGACCCTATCCAGGGGAATTGATCAATACAGGTTAAATCTTCCAATTCTGCTGGGAAACAAACCCGATACCCTTGGATCAAAGGCTAGTGTGCTAACCGATCAGCCACGGAGCCGGACAACAATGACGTAAAAATGGGGTTGTGTGACGTTCGCATTGTTATCTCTGATTGTAATTGTGTTCCATTTTTCAGATAAAAAGAATGTTACAATAATATTTAACTGTTTTATTTGCACTTTAAAAAATATTCGGAAATATTATTGCAACATTATTTCACTTTGGCGGTTGTATGTGTTATACACGATACAGACACGGAGATTGAGGGTATGAAGTGTTCTTCAATAAAAATATAAGAGTGATGTGTGATGCAGTGTGTTTCAATACAAAGACGAAGTATTATTATGTTCGGATCTAAGTAATGCCGTCGATTCTTTCTTTCTATTTTTCTTAATAATTTTACCCTTCAGGGTTGGTTTTCCCCTCGGACACAGCGAGGGATCCCACCTCTGCCGCCTCAATCCTGGAGTGTGGGACTTTCGGGTCGGGGGAATACAGTTGGCGAGAATAACCAGTACCTCTGCCAGGAGGCCTCGCTTGCTAATCTGAACAGGGGTCTTGTAGGGGATGGGAATATCGGAAGGGATAGACAAGGAAGAGGGAAGGAAACGGCCGTGGCCTTAACTTAGGTACCATCCCGGCATTTGCTTTGAGAGGAAATGGGAAAGCACGGGAAACTACTTCGGGGATGACTGAGGGGGGAATCAAACCCTCCTCTATTCAGTTGACCTTCCAAGGATGAGCGGACCCCGTTCCAGCCGTCGTACCACTTTTCAAATTTCGTGGTGGAGCCAGGAAATCGAACCCGGTCCTGCGGGAGTACAGCTTATCTCACAAACCACTACACCACAGAAGCGGACGCTGGTGTCAGTTGCATAGCAAAAATACAGTAAAACATCTCGTATTCGGATTAATGTAGCGCCGGGTAGTACGGATAGCACAAAATGATATCAGAGAGTATCATTGTAAGTAATACAGCCGAATATATTCAAGGTTGTATGAAGCTTTATTTTGTAAATAATTCGGCGTTAAATTTTACACACTAGGTATTAAAATCTAATATACTACGTACGGTATACTTAAATACAATATACTGGGCGAGTTGGCCGTGCGGTTAGAGGCGCGCAGCTGTGAGCTAGCATCCGAGAGATAGTGGATTCTAACCCCACTATCGGCAGCCCTGAAGATGATTTTCCGTGGTTTCCAATTTTCACACCAGGCAAATGCAGGGGCTGTACCTTAATTAAGGCCACGGCCGCTTCCTTCCAAGTCCTAGCCTTACCCTATTCCATCGTCGCCATAGGACCTATCAGTGTCGGTGCGACGTAAAGCAACTAGCAAAAAATAAATGCAATAGATATGAAACATGAGTCGAATATAGAAATCAAACACATACAAACTTAAGTTCATGTTTCTTTTATTAAGTTTCCTTTTTTTTAAAGAAGGTTGTTAAACCTCGTAATCTGCAGGCCTTCGGGCTGAGCAGCGGTCGCTTGGTAGGCCAAGGCCCTTCAGGGCTGTAGTGCCACGGGGTTAGTTTAGTGTTATCGTAGCATGTTTTACTCGCTGCAGCCGGTCTGAGTGGCTCAAATGGTTGAGGCGCGGCCTTCTGGAACCAGCTTGACACGTTCGATCCTGACTCAGTCCGATGGTATTTAGAAGTGCTCAAATACGACAGCCTCCTGTCGGTAGATTCACTGGCACGTAAAAGAACTCCTGCGGGACTACATTTCGGCACCCGGCGTCTCCAAAAACCATAAAAGAGTAGTTAGTGGGATGTAAAGCCATTATTATTATTATTATTATTATTATTATTATTATTATTATTATTATTATTATTATTACCCGCTGCAGCGAGCCATCCTTCCATTGTAACACTAATTAAAATGACACAAACTGTGTACCTTAACTTTAGCCATATAATCACCGCCGCAATAAAAATAAAAGTTGTATTGCAACGCTCTCGACTAACACAGATTAAGACAAGACCTATGGGAGTAACGGAGTCCCACTCCCATTTGACAGGCGAGGGACTCCTTGGAAACAACTTGGCGAACGAAATGGAATTCGAGGGAGCTATCAATATTAATGGGGCTTATGGAAGAAAGAAAGTAGAACTGGCTGAGTCAGCAAAGAGGATGCATCTGGATGTACTAAAAGTAAGTGATATTCGGGTAAGGGGAGATAACGAGGAAGAAATAGGAGATTATAAAGTGTACTTGACAGGTGTTAGAAAGGGAAGGGCAGAGTCTGGGGTAGGGCTCTTTATCAGGAATACCATTGCACGGAACATGGTTTCTGTTAGGCACGTAAATGAGCGAATGATGTGGGTAGATTTGACAGTTGGAGGAATTAGGACAGAATTGTGTCCGTGTATTCACCATGCGAGGGTGCAGATGAGGATGAAGTTGACAAGTTTTATGGAGCATTGAGTGACATCGTGGTCAGGGTCAACAGCAAGGATAGATTAGTGCTAATGGGCGATTTCAATGCTAGAGTTGGGAATAGAACTGAAGGATACGAAAGAGTGATTGGTAAATGTGGGGAAGATATGGAAGCTAATGGGAATGGGAAGCGTTTGCTGGACTTCTGTGCTAGTATGGGTTCAGCTGTTACGAATACATTCTTCAAGCATTAGGCTATTCACCGCTACACATGGGAGGCTAGGGGTACCAGATAGATAATAGACTATATCTTAACAGACTTCGAATTCAGGAAATCTGTTGGGAATGTACGTGTTTTCCGGGTATTTTTCGATGATACAGATCACTATCTAATCTGTAGTGAACTAAGTATCTCTAGGCCTAAGGTAGAGAAAGTGAAATCTGTCTGCAAACGAATAAGGGTAGAAAATCTCCACGACGAGGAAATTAGACAGAAGTACATGGATATGATTAGTGAGAAGTTTCGAACAGTAGACAGTAAGCATGTTCAGGATATAGAAAGTGAATGGGTGGCATACAGGGATGCTGTAGTAGAAACAGCAAGGGAATGCCTAGGAACAACTGTGTGTAAAGATGGGAAAAGGCGAACATCTTGGTGGAATGATGAAGTGAGAGCAGCCTGTAAACGTAAAAAGAAGGCTTATCAGAAATGGCTCCAAACAAGGGCCGAGGCAGACAGGGAGTTGTATGTAGATGAAAGAAACAGAGCGAAACAAATAGTTGTTGAATCCAAAAAGAAGTCATGGGAAGATTTTGGTAACAACCTGGAAAGGCTAGGTCAAGCAGCAGGGAAACCTTTCTGGACAGTAACAAAGAATCTTAGGAAGGGAGGGAAAAAGGAAATGAACAGTGTTTTGAATAATTCAGGTGAACTCATAATAGATCCGAGGGAATCACTGGAGAGGTGGAGGGAATATTTCGAACATCTTCTCAATGTAAAAGGAAATCATCCTGGTGGTGTTGTGAACAGCCAAGCTCATGGGGAGGAGGAAAATGATGATGGTGAAATTATGCTTGAGGAAGTGGAAAGGATGGTAAATAAACTCCAATGTCATAAGGCAGCAGGAATAGATGAAATTAGACCTGAAATGGTGAAGTATAGTGGGAAGGCAGGGATGAAATGGCTTCATAGAGTAGTAAAATTAGCATGGAGTGTTGGTAAGGTACCTTCCGATTGGACAAAAGCAGTAATTGCACCTATCTATAAGCAAGGGAACAGGAAGGATTGCAACAACTATCGAGGTATCTCACTGATTAGTATACCAGGCAAAGTATTCACTGGCATCTTGGAAGGGAGGGTGCGATCAGTTGTTGAGAGGAAGCTGGATGAAAACCAGTGTAGTTTTAGACCACAGAGAGGCTGCCAGGATCAGATTTTCATTATGCGCCAGGTAATTGACCCGTGGTGTAGGGGTAGCGTGCCTGCCTCTTACCCGGAGGCCCCGGGTTCGATTCCCGGCCAGGTCAGGGATTTTTACCTGGACCTGAGGACTGGTTCGAGCTCCACTCAGCCTGCGTGATTAGAACTGAGGAGCTATCTGACGGTGAGATAGCGGCCCCGGTCTAGAAAGCCAAGAATAACGGCCGAGAGGAATCGTCGTGTTGACCACACGACACCTCGTAATCTGCAGGCCTTCGGGCTGAGCAGCGGTCGCTTGGTAGGCCAAGGCCCTTCAAGGGCTGTAGTGCCATGGGGTTTGGTTTGGTTTGGTTTTGCCAGGTAATTGAAAAATGCTACGAGAGGAATAGGCAGTTGTGTTTATATTTCGTAGATCTAGAGAAAGCATATGACAGGGTACCGTGGGAAAAGATGTTCGCCATACCGGGGGACTATGGAATTAAAGGCATATTATTAAAAGCAATCAAAGGTATTTATGTTGACAATTGGGCTTCAGTGAGAATTGATGGTAGAAGGAGTTCTTGGTTCAGGGTACTTACAGGGGTTAGACAAGGATGTAATCTGTCACCTTTGCTGTTTGTAGTTTACATGGATCATCTGCTGAGAGGTATAAAATGGCAGGGAGGGATTCAGTTAGGTGGAAATGTAGTAAGCAGTCTGGCCGATGCTGATGACTTGGTCTTAATGGCAGATTGTGCTGAAAGCCTACAGTCTAATATCGTGGAACTTGAAAATAGGTGCAATGAGTATGGTGTGAAAATTAGCCTCTCGAAGACTAAATTGATGTCAGTAGGTAAGAAATTCAACTGAATTGAATGTCAGATTGGTGATACAAAGCTAGAATAGGTCGATAATTTCAAGTATTTAGGTTGTGTGTTCTCCCAGGATGGTAATATATTAAGTGAGATTGAATCAAGGTGTCGTAAAGCTAATGCAGTGAGCTCGCAGCTGCGATCAACAGTATTCTGTAAGAAGGAAGTCAGCTCCCAGACGAAACTATCTTTACATCGGTCTGTTTTCAGACCAACTTTGCTTTACGGGAGCGAAAGCTGGGTGGATTCAGGATATCTTATTCATAAGTTAGAAGTAACAGACATGAAAGTAGCAAGAATGATTGGTGGTACAAACAGGTGTGAACAATGGCAGGAGGGTACTCGGAATGAGGATATAAAGGCTAATTTAGAAATGAACTCGATGGATGAAGCTGTACGCATAAACAGGCTTCGGTGGTGGGGTCATGTGAGGCGAATGGAGGAGGATAGGTTACCTATGAGAATAATGGACTCTGCTATGGAGGGTAAGAGAAGTAGAGGTAGACCAAGACGACGATGGTTAGACTCGATTTCTAACGATTTAAGAGGTATAGAACTAAATGAGGCCACAACACTAGTTGCAAATCGAGGATTGTGGCGAAGTTTAGTAAATTTTCAGAGGCTTGCAGACTGAACGCTGAAAGGCATAACAGTCTATAATGATAATATATGTATGTATGTATGTATGTATGTATGTATGTATGTATGTATGTATGTATGTATGTATGTATGTATGTATGTATGTATGTAGTAGGTGCATGATATTACTGAGTCGTCAACCTCCGCTTCCATCGCAATTACAGTGCTCAATTCCTCCTTGCCTTCCTTCTTAATGCTATAATCCAACTCAGTGATGTACTTCACTGCATCCCGACCCAAACATATTTAGCCTACTTGTCATATGCATTAAAAAATTATAATTTTTCTTTGATCTAATATTGATCAAAGTTTTAAACGTACATTCAATAGGCAAGCAGTACTGATATAAAACGGAAACAGTCGTTCTCACACAGGTCATAAATGCCCTTTGGAAAGTATTCCTCGAAGTAAACTTGAATAGATTGGTTAGCTTGTAAGCCAAGATGCCTTTTCATCCTACCCCCACGCATTTTCGATGAATGTATTCCAGGGCCACATTACTCTCCAGAAAAAGATATCTCGTTTGGTATAAAATAACATAAATATAAATACGCATACATATTAATAGCTGATATGACATATAGGATAATTACAGTGGAAATCTGAGTTAGAACAAGTGACAAATTACGATTCATTAATTATCTCAGTTCAACAACACATTTTTTCTAGGCCAAATGATTGTAGGAACGTTTACTAAAGCCTATTTCAGCACTGTCCATCCTCTGTATAGTTTTGTTATTTTATAGGTCATATTTTTCATTGTTTGCATGTCTGATTGTCATCTGAGTCACTAATTGACACATGTCAGCCTTAATGAAGGTGTCCTGATACGGGAAAGAGAGCGAATGGAGTGGTATATTTTGCAACAGAGTTGTAGGATTAGGCATGTGCTCCATATTGATATTCCAGGACAAAAGTTCACCGAAGCGTGATCCAATAATTGGAATTCCTAGCGATTATATTACATCTCTGGCTGACGCATTTATAGGATACTCAATATTTTGATGACTTTTTTTTGAATGGGTGTATATTGCATTTTTTAACTTTTGGCTAAGCTTTCATTCAGGGAGGAGATTGCTCTGTTAATTGCAATTTTACACTGTCAAATAAAAAGAGAAGGTGAAAAGTAGCGTAAGATATTTTTAATATAAATTATCTGGCCATATTTTTACCATTTAGCTGATTTATCACAGCGGAGCAGATGTGGAGATGGTGGATTTTTTTCTAGCATACAGAGGTTTGTAATTTTTTTATCATTACGCATTTTTTTTTTCAGTTTACCGGATATCTCATAAGCAGTTGGTTTTAAGCCGTTAATTGGGTATTACGTGAGTAATTCGCCCCGCCAACACCAGAAGCACCACCACAACGTATATAATGTTCGTAATTTGGAGTAAATTGGATTGTCCGCCGTATAACTTGCTTGTGATTCTTATATATGGCTCACATTAATATATAATATTATTTCTTTGTTAATACTTCCACTAAGAATGCAGGAAACCATATTCATGTTAACTAGAAGAAAGGGGAAATTAAATGATTTAAGGGTGATATATTATTATTATTATTATTATTATTATTATTATTATTATTATTATTATTATTATTATTATTATTATTATTATTATTATTATTATTAATATTAAATAATTATGTTATTGTTTCTACGTCCCACTAACTACTTTTTACGGTTTTCGGAGACGGCGAGATGCCGGAATTTTGTCCCACAAGAGGTCATTTACGTGCCACTAAGTCTACCGACACGGGGCAGATGTACTGTATTTAAAGACCTTCAAATACCATCGGACTGAGCCAGGATCGAACCTGCCAAGTTGGGTTCAGAAGGCCAGCGCCTCAACCGTCTGGATACTTGGATACTTCCTTCTTGGATACTTGCTTCAGCAAATCATACGCCTACACAATAATACCACACTGCAATTACGATGATCACTGCCTTGCAGAGTAGTGACGAAGCCAGCGAGTGCACTGCAGAGGATAACCGCGGTCAATACCGATATTTCATCCGTAAATATTTCGGTACTTGTAAGGTTATTAGGCAATATTAACTGGGCACAAACCAATCAAAGTATTAGACCGAAGTCTATTCAGGTTGGTTGTTGTCAATTTTGTGATCTGAACTGCCTTCACTTGAGAGCTACTATGATACTGAAAAATATGCCTTAGTTCCTAAATTAAGGTAGACGTTTTGATCCAAGCGTTTACTAGTCCATATTCGGAAGGATTGTAATGTATCCATAAACTGTAAAATGTTTGCTATGAATCCTTATGAAATATTCATACATCTAATTTGCAATTAAGAAGTTTCATAACCTACAATTCAATTTAGTATCAGTTATTTCAATGTTAACATTTTTCAGTATCACATTTACTCTCAGTTAATACGGTTTAAGACTTTTATTAACCGAGCTCGATACCTGTAGTCGCTTAAGTGCGGACAGTATCCAGTATTCGAGAGATAGTAGGTTCGAACCCCACTGTCGGCAGCCCTGAAAATGGTTTTCAGTGGTTTCCCATTTTCACACCAGGCAAATGCTGGGGCTGTACCTCAATTAAGGCCACGGACGCTCCCAGCCCTTCCCTGTCCCATTGTCGCCATAAGACCTATCTGTGTCGGCGCGACGTAAAGCAACTAGCAAAAGAAAAAACTTGTATTTTGTTTAGTTGTTCTATTTATTTCTCCAATGTGTTATTTAGAAATATTAATTCATAGTTGCGGAGAAAGTAGATTAAAGTTTAATCTGCTTTAAGTACATTAGTAACTCTCGTTTTTACCAGGTTGGTCGTGCAACGGAAATGGTTCCAGTCAATCATTTCTTTTTATCTTTATTCTATGTCTTCTTTCACTCCTTCTTAATGCATTTCCCGCTTCTCACTAGACGTGGCTTATGAACTTCCTAGTATATCCCTCAGATTAACTGACTTTCTCCTCTCCATCGTCATGGTATCCATCACTGTAACCAGTAATCTTGCGCAGCGATATAGTACGAAAGATATGGCTAATTAACTGCAACGGAAGCAAAAACTCACACTATATATACAGTAAATATATCTCATAAGTTCAACACTGAGTTTCTCTTCTAGCGTAGTGAAACAGAACAAGTCAAATAATTCAAACGATTTTCATTAAAATTGGTCGTCTATCAGGACTGAAGATGTATTAATAAGTAAGTGAATCATTGCTGTGATAGTAGCTATTTCTTTGGCTAATCCCTCATCTCGGCGTACACACAGGAGCTAGTTAAATATTCATTAAATCAAACTGCTCTTCCATGTATTAACCACTGCGAAACAATATCCTGCCAGCTTGTCCGCTCGCTTTACAAAGAGAATATTTAATAATTTTCCTGACTCGTAACTTGAGCTCGCGAGGAGGCTTAAGAAACTCACAAGAGAGAGAAAAGTTTAGTTTCAAAATAAAAATATAAAGATGAAGGGGGAACTCTGAGAAAGAAAAACAATTGAAGCGTACACAAAATTGAATAACTTTCTTTTTCTGAAGTGTCCTATATCTGAAATTAAAAAGGGACATTTTTGTGATATTCATGACTTGTCTGCTGATGTAGACACACGTGAAGGAGATCAATGTTTTCCTTCATAACTAAGCAAAATCATTAATAAGGGGAAAGTCTCAATTAAACTGTTACCTGTTTTATAACACACTATTGTCTGACAATTATTTATTTAAATCAGTGACTTCTCACGGCTTGGATGATGTCTAGAACATAAATTCAGACGATAAGAATTTTCATTCTCTCAGTTATTGCGAGCTATTGCTGATTTCTTTTAATAGAGAAGTGCGATTCCTTTTATTTCTGAAAGTTTTGAAGATATACAACGCACAATGTAAACACGCCTTTCCGTGTTACGTGATATAAGATTATTTTAGGTGGGACATTTTTCTTCTCCATGGCCAACCAAAACCTATCTTTGGAATTATGAGGCTAATATCAAATTCCAAAACTCGGGTACCTGGTCGTGCTGGTATATATAAATATGAGAGATTTGGTTAGTTTTCCTGACGATGTTTTTACTGAATCATACAGCTCTTCGCTGCAGACTATGCTCTAGCTCCTCAAACTGCAAGAGCCGACGTACGATATGACCAATATCTGACATATATACATATGGCACTAATTTAGTTCCAATGAAGGCTTGATCGAGGGACTCCACTTATAAACTTTACCTCCCACTAACTGCTTTTCATTTTCGGAGATGCCTAGTTGAGTCCTGCCGGTGTTGTTTTAGGTGCTAGTAAATCTACCGACAAGAGAATGACGTACTTGAGCAACTTCAAATACCATCAGACAGAGCCAGGATCGAACCTGCCAAGTTGGGTTTAGAAGGCCTGCGCCTCAACCGTCTGAGCCACCCATCCCGGCAATCCTTGTTTACTCTAGCCGGGTATTTTATCGGAAACAGGAACATGAACATTAGCGCATAATTCAGTTGAAATATTCGGTCTACCTGTGTGGTGCATGTTACGAACATATGAAAATACTTGGTCCGTGATACATTAAATAATACAAACACTCCGTGTTAAATTACCATATTTTATTGTAATTTGTAAAAATGTGCATATTTAATTTATGTTATATAATATTTTTACGTGCCAGCCCCCTCGTAGCTCCCTTCGGTATTTCCGGGAAAGAACTAGTCAGTCAACTGCGAGCCCCCAGTCTGAGGGCATACTGACAGGCTCGGCTGTCTATTGTTCTCTTCATCTTATTTCCTCGAGCACCTTCTGGAACACGAAACGGGAATGTTCTGTGGTACTCCGTCATCAGCCGCGAACAGTGGGTCAGTTGGAGTTTAACAGTCAGACTTGGGCGACAGTAGTGTCTGCTGTCGTCAGTGTCACATCGGTGTCAGAGTATCTGATTGGATTACGTTGTGTGTACTGCTGTATGTGTACATATGTGGAGTGAGTGACTGGAGCCTGATGGCAGTAGTGCTGGTTGTACCACCGGAGTCAGAGTATCGTCGTATACTGAGCAGAGTACTGCCTTAGAGTACTGTGTGTCCACTACTGTGGTCTGTACACCGCCGTGGAGTCAACGTGTGGGACAGCTGTCGTGAGTAGAATTGGGGCGATGTTAACTGTCGTTGTTGTGAGGAATATTGCTGTGCTGCCTATTACTGTTGAGGTGTTACTGTTGTGTGACCGCTATCCGTGTTGAATGGTTCGCTGTTTTTGAACGTGAGAGGGGTGAGTTTCCTCAAAGATTTCCTTGAAGATGCAGTGCAGAAGAAGAAACAGCTGTACCATGAGTTCCTTTCAGATAAAACACCATCTCGTTGGAATACCTACAAAGCAGCCCGTAGTGAGGCGAAGAAGGTCATTGCTGTAACAAAAGCAAACCGATATGCAGACCTATATGCAAAACTTGACACGCGCGAAGGCGAGCAGCACATTTACCGGCTACCGAGGCTCCGCAAAACGGAAGACATCCAACCCTTTTACGGCATCAAGGACGAAACAGGCGACCTGCTGGTTGACTGGAAGAAAGCGCGTGAACGCTGGTGGAGCTATTTTGAGAAACTTTCAACCACCTCCGGTATTGAAGACCCAGTGAAGGAAATTGACGTCACGGAAGTTGAGGCTGTTCTAAAGGAGATGAAACCAGGGAAAGCCACTGGCCCCGATGATCTTCCGGCAGAGTTCTGGTGCTCTGAACGGTGGGATGTGGCAATATGCTTAACACAGCTTTTCAATCAAATCATCAAAGAAGGTCAAATACCATCAGATTGGTGACGGAGCATTACCGTACCAATCTTCAAGAAGAAGGGAAGTCCTGCCGATTGTCCTAATTATCGCCCGATCAGACTTCTGAGCCACGCGATGAAGGTTTTTGAACGTATTCTCGACAAAAGGATTCGTGAGATAGCCAAACGTAAAACGAACCAAGCTGAATTTGAGAAAAATTGTGGTACAACAGATGAAATCCACGCTGCACGGCTGTTAGTCGAGAAATACCGTGAAATAAACAAGCCTCTTCATATCGCTTTTCTGGATCTTGAGAAGGCCTTTGATCAGCTGCCACATGTCCTAGTTCACTGCGTTAGCCTTGTTAAACTTCGATTCAATTTCAGTTGCTATACTGTCATTCTGCGAGAATACACATCCTATGTAGGTACATGAAATGATGTACTTGCTTCAGTTTTGTTTTTCCTACCAGACATTTAATTTCCTTATGTATCTTCCCAACTGACATTCCTTTATTCTTGGAAATGTGTATTTTCAAATCATACTCACTGCACCTTTCTTCAAACTCCAGGCTCTCAACCTGCCATTAAGACCAAGCTGTCAGCATAGGCCAAATTGCTTCTTGTAATTACACCCAGTGAAACCCATGTAAGTATGAAAAGTAATGTTCAAGGAGCACAACCATATCCAAGTCAGTCGGTCGGTCGGTCGGTCGGTCGGTCGGTCGGTCGGTCAGTCCATTCCTTTAATAATGTACCCCTTCACCCACATATTTTCCTTTATGGCAACTGAACAAGGGAGATACAATAATAATCATTATCATCATCATCATCATGAAGTCAGTCAGTCAATCAATCAATGATCTGCATTTAGGGCGGCCGCCTAGGTGGCAGATTCCCTATCAATTGTTTACCTCATTTTTACATTTATTTATTATTGTTTACCTAGCTCTTTCTTAAATATTTTCAACGAACTTGGAAAATGTATCGAACATTTCCCTTGATAATTTATTCCAATCCCTTACTCATCGTCCTATAAATGAATATTTGCCCAAATCTGTCCCTTGAATTCCAACTTATGTTATGATATTTCCTACTTTTAAAAGCTCCAGTCAAGCTTATTCTTCTACTTTCGTCGTTCTGCGCCAACTCACCACAGATAAGTCGAAACATACCGCATAGTCGAGCATCTCGTCTGCTTACTCCAAGTCTTCCCACCCCAATTCCTGTAACTTAACAAAAGTTCGGAATACCAGTTATAGAAAATGATACATCGAATAAAACGAAATTTTGTTCTTATACAGAATAATTCATTTGAAATGTTAATGATATAGAGAGGACCTGATCTTACGCCTGAGAGTACAAATAAAGAGTTCGTTCATTTATTTGTTAACCCACAACACATTTATGGCAATATTCCAAACTTTCGTTCAGGTATATAATATGAACCAATAAATCGTTCCACGATCACTTCTAACTGCGACCCAATTATAAACAAGATTTCCTATAATAATGTTCCCCTTGACGCATATATTTTCCCTTATGGTAACTGAACAAGGGAGAAATAATAATAATAATCATCATTACCATCATCATCATCAAGGATTTGTCTTCTAGGCTTTGTTTATTCTCCATGTTCAGCTGGGCACTCATTATTTACAAGGTGCTTCCTACGCCCGTGATTTGTACACCTAGGTGAGTAAAACCATTGGTCTGCGTTGCCTATGAGTGGCACCATTATGTGAGAAACACCATATGCCTGCGTTACTCGTGCGACGTACGACACTTGTGCGTAGTACCATAGTGTGTGGAACGCCGTGAGTCTACGCTACTTTTGATTAGTACTGCAACATGACAAGTACCATGGTTTCGTTTCACTAGCTATAAGTAGCGATAAGTAGCATTATGAGGGGACATTGACCTACATTTTGGACACCTTTAGACATCAATCATCATCCCTTCAAGAATATGCTTTAGAAACAGTTCCTTGGTTAGTAATACTATTTTCCGATAGTTTCTAGGAAGGTGGGTCATTACGAGTCGGATCGTCTTCAATACGTATTCATGCATGCATTCTTCAGCATCACATTTTGACTTCTGGTCAGTGGATGATTTAGGACTTTTAAATGGGCATTGCGTTTCGTCTCATTTTGTTTGATTACGGGCCGATGACCTAGATATTAGGCTCCTTTAAACAACAAACATCATCATCACCATCATCATCAAGAGGGGAGTAACCTAAGAATCTGTACTTTTTGTGTGTGTGTTTTGAGCGCAAAAACCTCTATGTATCTATGCGTGTCTGTGTAGCGAAGACATGTACATATATTTTCAGATCAAATGCTTTTGCTGTAGTAGATATTTGGAAAAGAGAACAAGTGAACATTTTAATATTATTGAAAGTACTTTAAGATCTTTTCTGAGTTGCTCAGAACCCTGTACAATATAACATCATTCGCAAAAAGCCTTCTCTGTGATTCTAATCCTTTACTCATATAATTGATATATATTATATATACATATTCGTTATTGCTACAAATCGGCGGTTCAAAGCACATCTCCGTTCTTCTCTTTCTAAGAATACCATTCAGGAACTTTCTCTTCTGTGCATTGAGAGTGAACTGTTAAATCCATATACTATGGTGATACGACTGTTGCTTTTGACCATCAGAAAGTGCGAAGAAACCCTCTTCAGCAGTAACCCCATTTTGATAAATAAACCAACCATAGTTTTATTGACATCAGAATTATCGTATATTTCTGTGTATCTTTATTCTTTATTGTTTTTATTTTATATTGAATAATTATTACTGTCTTCCTTTCTATTATTTCACTTACATGGACAAATTCGTTGGACAATGGAGGGGGAGGGGGGTGGGGGAGTCGGGCACAGAAACGTTAAATGCAGCCCTGCTCCTCACATGAACACGTCAGTGAATACGTAGGGCTATTCAATGAACAATAACGGTAAGGAATATTATTTGTTAAATCGCCCGTTTGAAAAGAATGAAGTTTTTATTTCCTTTTTTATTTTCCTCTTTCGAGGAAATGCGCTCCAAAATTTCTTTACAAATTGTGTCTTTTTTTTTCAATATTATGCTGTTGAAACATTTGTGCAGTTTGAATCCACCTTGTATACCGGTAACATGTCTTACATCTGTATAATTCCATCCTCTCATCTGCTGGGGGTACTCCAACCCACTAACGAGCACGAACTTCCAGCTAAAAGCAAATATTACAAGTTTTGTTTACAAACGTCTTGGCTTGTGACGTCAGTCATATGAACATTCCTTACGGTGTTATTCTCGGAAATCTCTTCGACCTATATTTTAGTACTCTTGCTCTCTCTGTCTGAAATTATTTTATTTTCATCCTTTCCCTGAGAGAACACTGTCATTCTCGTATAGATTTCACATCGTTCTGTCTCTCTTCTATCTCATTCCTTTTAGCCACTGTTCCACTTCATCCCTCGAGATATTCGTCTGATGGACAAAAGACGTCCCAACCATTCACCCGTCCTTCTTATCCCAGTTAGCGACCTATTTCTCTCTCTTTCTCTCTCCCTTTTCTTCCCACACGGGAAAAGCAGCACCTGTCTGAAATGAATAAAGTTTTTCTTTCCTTTTTATCATACCTCCCTCACTTCTTTTTTTCCACTTTTGAAATGTGCTCCACAATTTCTTTACACTACGTCTCCGTTCTTCTCTTGACAAAAATACGAGTGGAGGGTTGAATGTTTGGATTTTTAAGAAATGTTCTTCTCAAAGAAGATATAGAATGTGATGAGAAACGAAATTGTTTCCGTGTTAAGCTGCGCGTACGGGATCAGCGCGGGAGATAGAAATTGAGATTTCTTCCCTGTACATTATAGCTTTCTGAAATAGGGATGGAGCAATTGATATCCTTTCCTCGTGTGTAAACAAACTACTCAATTTCTTAGTATCAAGCTTTGGCATCGGAAAGAAGCAGATATACAACATGTGGAAGCTATCGTCGGGTCTAGGTGTTAGCGTAACAGCTGGTCGTCCTGTTGATGTGGGTTCGATTCAGAGCTGTGCAACGTATTAAATCTGTTCGAGTGTACAACCTAGATGATGAGAAGAAAATAGGTTATGGATCATGAAATATTTTACAGTTTTTCTCTTTTAAATATAATCTTAGCGTATTTACTATACGGTTGTTTACAGTAGCTATTTTGAGCATGAACGGAATGCATGTTATCCAGTACTGAGAAAGTTCACTGTTACATGAGACACACGGTAACGGTAGGGAGTTAATGAGTATTAGATGTAAGGTGCACCGTAGAAGGCGACGATCATAAAGTAACTCTATTATTGTTTGAAGGTGCTGGGCGCCCAGAAGATTCCGTGGATGGTACAGAATAAAATATTAGGAGTGTTCATAAAGGTTGCTCAAATAGAGGTAGAACCTTTTTTTTAAAGGATATGTACAGTATTAATGTCAAGAAATGAACAACAGATACTACGTAATGGAGAAGCATACATTTGCTAGGCCTATGCCTTTTTCAATAAATCTCCTATGTGAAATAGATAGCACCATTGAACATACAATAATATTGAACTACCTTAACGCAAGTTATATGTGAAATCCAATTAATCCTAAACCACAAATGTTATAGACTATAATTTTACAATCATTCGACCTAGAACTTTGAAAACATCGAATATTAAGAATTATACACATACAACACTGCAAAAAGAATCGTTTAAGGAGGCTAGAAAGGAAGGTAAGGAGAAATGGTGAGAGTATAAGGGATCGTCCTTAGAAATAAGTAACTTAAATTAGGAATTTAAAGAGTGCCCAATTCAAAAAGAAAATACTCTAATTTAATTGGTGAATTAAGTACGCACTTAAAGTAACGCATTCCTAAAAGTCCACTGACTAAAGTATTGAAATGTATCCCATACAGAAAGAGTTTCTTAGCTGATTACTGGTGAAGTGTCCGAATAATGATCCAATGTTCGCGTGTTCGTTTGAAGGACTATGGAAAATCTTCACACTCCATGCCTTTGTGTTTTGGGATTTTAAAGATCTTTGCTGATTCACTGAGTGTCAAATGAAGAAAGTAATTTGGCCGTAATATCTTGCTTGCTTGTTGTTTACAGCGGCCTAACATCTAGGTTATCGGCCCAACTGTACTGTCTACCGTCCAGGTGAATTCTTTCTAGTTTCTGGTCAGTGGCACATTCAGATTTTGGATATGATTATTATTATTATTATTATTATTATTAATATTATTATTATTATTATTATTATTATTATTATTATTATTATTATTATTATTATTGCTTAACCTGCTCTTGGGTAAACATCGTAATTATAGTTCGAACTGTACGTCGAATGTTCGTATTTCCCTGTGGCTTCTCTTTCTATAAATCCTTATCGCTATCAAATTAGTACGCCCAGAGGGCTTAAGGAGAACTTCATCGTTATGAACAGTTGGTTAAACTCCATCGGAATTTTACCATATTGTCGTAAGTCATCATAACCTCCGTGGCTCAGGCGGCAGCGCGCCGGCCTCTCACCGCTGGGTTCCGTGATTCAAATCCCGGTCATTCCGTTTGAGATTTTTGCAGGAAAAAGCGGAGGAAGGACACGTTTTTCTCCGGGTACTTCCTTTTTCTCTGTCATCTTTCATTCCAGCAACACTCTGCTTCGGAAGCCGGCACAATTCCTATCCTCGCCGCTAGATTGAAGTTATATTCTTCCCATTCCTGACTTGAAAAAACGACTGGAAACAGGCTATGGATATTCATTTTTTCGTAAGGGATACTGAAAAAGATGATCTGCAAGGAGATAACTACTTTCTCAGATGCAACATATATTGGAACATAGGCCTATTCCAAAATCTTATGTACATTGAAAATAATTCGTAGAGTACCCACTATATTGTCAAAAACCATGTATGATGTATAATATATATATGTCACTGTATAAATATTTAAGACTTCTCAAGTTCATCATAGAACTAAAGGGGATACTGCTGTACAAAATGCAATGAAATCATTGAAAAGAATGGACATAGCGGTTAATATACATAATTTGAGGTACGTAATAATTATATGCAGTATCCCCATAACATTAAGTAAATTTACTCTGAGTCCGCCTCTGTGATGTAGTGGTTAGTTGCCATCCCCGGAGGCCCGGGTGGGATTCCTGGCTCTGCCACGAAATTTGAAAACTGGTGCGATGACTGGAACGGTGTACACTCAGCCTCGGGAGGTCAACTGAGTAGAGGTGGTTTCGATTCCCACCTCAGCCATTCTGGAATTGGTTTTCCGTGGTTTCCCAATTCTCCTCCAGGCAAACGCCAGAATGGTACCTAACTTAAGGCCACGGCCGCTTCTTTCCCTCTTCCTTGTCTATCTATTTCAATCTACTCACCCTACACAAGGCCCCTGTTCAGCATAGCAGGTGAGACCGCCTGGGTGTGGTATTGGTCAGCCTGCCCAGTTGTATCCCCCGACCCAGAGTCTGAAGCTCTAGGCCACTGCCCTTGAGGCGGTAGAGATTGGATCCCTCTCTGAGTCCGCTGGAAAAACCGACCCTGGCGGTAAACAGATAAAGAAGAAGAAGAAATTGAATCTGAATGAAGTGATTAAATTTCTGAAGTAAAAATGTATATTCTCGTTATAATTTGATTCAGTGCATTACATTCAAGTGATTTGATATAAGAAGTTGCATGTTTGTAAACTTGGGTACTGCAGATAGGGTTCTCTCTAAATAAGACCAACAAACGTTCAGTGCAAGAAGAGAGGATAATATTTGGTATGAAGCCCAGGGCTGCTACTATCCTTTCATTATAATTTCGTGAATGTATAGGAAATTAAAGAAAGAAGTTATTTGTACTGAAAATATAAACTGAAAAAGACAAACAAAATATTAAGAAAGCAAGATGAAAAGCAGAATGTTTCCCTGTATGGCATAAGCATGTTCGCAAAATCATTTCTTCCGAATCGTTAATATTATACACTGACATACCACAAGTCATGGGAGAGCAATATTTAAAGAATGGAGTCTTGGTGGCGCAACCGTACCGTGACGCCTTAGAAGTGACCAGACCTATATCAGGTATGATCTGATATCTCGAGAGTGAGTGTAAACACCACCTGTGATGGTTGTGGCAAGGAGATGTGAATTATCGTCTTTCGAACGGGGCATGATATTGGGAGCCAGATGATTGGAACATTCCATTGTCGAAGTTCTGCGGACATATTCATCGATCGACGATATCACGCGTGTATCGGATATACATCACGGGGAGGGGTGGGGAGGGGGTGGGTGGGGAGGGGAGGGGAGGGGGGCATTACCGCCACAGGGAACAGCGTAGTGACCGGCCACGGACATTTAATGATCGAGATTTGCGGCATCTCGCTATATTTGTCCTTGCTAACAGACAAGCCACACTGGCTCATATCATACCCACACTCAACGCAGTAAGTTCTAGACGCATATCCAGCAAGTCATTGCACTGTTCTTCAACATCAGTGGGATATAGGAGCAGAAGACCTACCAGAGTGTCTAGTCAACACGACACGGTGAACAACCTCCCACTTGGGTGCGTGACATAGTTAATTGGACCATGGAGGATTGGCGACATGTAGCTTGATCCGATAAGTCACTGATCCAGTTGTATCGAGGTGATGATTGGTTTTGGGTATGGCGCAGGCCCCAGTAAACCAGTTGTCAATAAGGCACCATACAGCCTTTACGTAGTTTAATAATGGTGTGGGATGTGTTCACGTGGCATGAGCTGGATCCGCTAATCCACCCGAACGGGTCATTGACCAGTGACTGCTTCGCTGAACTGTTTGGTGACAACTTCGGCCTTCATGGACTTCACGTACCCCTACAAGGATGAGGTATTATTATCCACCGTGACATCGGAGCCAAGTTGTCCAGATTTAGCTCGAGGAACGTTCTGGAGAGTTTCTTCGGCTGTTGTAGCCACCTCGTTCGCTTGATATGAACTCTGTCGAGCACTTGTCGTACGTGATAGTGTGGTCCTTTCACACCCAATACCCTGAATCTACAAATAGCAGGAAGATGTGGGTAACTATCCTAACGATATGCGCCAGAATCTCTACACAGGTGTTCCTTCCACTTGTAGGGTCGATGCCTCAACGAGCTGCTGCACTTAGCCGAGCTACAGGGAAATCTATACAATACTAGACCGCTATCCCTTGACTTTGACGAACTATAAAGCAAGAATAGGGGTATTATTATTATTATTATTATTATTATTATTATTATTATTATTATTATTATTATTATTATTATTATTATTATTATACACATTGCTGTTGCGATATATACCGCTGGGAGTGCCTGTTCACAGTAGGAAAGCAACAAAACAAAATTTATATAAATAAAGTTGTAGGGGGCCCGCTGCTTGTAATTTCGTTTGTTTTCCCAATTTTTCAGAGAATTGTCCGATTTAGAACAAATCAATGGCTTTTAGCTTTCGTGTATGTTTTTCTGTCTGTTTGTACGCCTGTTCAACCATCACGGCGAAATGGCTGGATAGATCTCGATCAACTTCATACATAGAGCATACTCATCGAAGGGAAGGTTTAGGTATGTATATGATTTAAAAATCACTGAACAGAATGGGGGTTTATATGGAAACCACAACAATATTCTTCCATTTTCTCTGTAAAATCCGTGGACCACATGTGAAACGTCCCTTCATTTTAAACAACTTTTGTTATGAGCATAATTTCGCTTACTCTTCAAATGACGGAGAAAATTACTACTTTGTGCGGGTTTCATGCTCTGCATTTAGTGGCCGACAACGAACCTACCGGTTACCATGGCAACGTCTCTGGCTGCTTGCCAGCAGGAAAGTAACATAGGCTAATGTCACTTTCGTCAACATTCCTTTAAACTCGTGGTTCTTCCTTACACAGAAGGCAAGAGAGACGTCAAACTACCATTCTGCGAGATATTTGAGGAATACCATTGGAGATTACAATCGTGTTCGAATAGCTCTAAAGGGGCTATTAATATTTGAACGGTACCGCGGAGTGTGGCCCATGACTTCACTCCGTAAGGGGTTTTCTGGTATTTGCTATAAATTTACCTGTATTTTACTTCTACTTCTGTTTTCCGCTTTAAATTCTTGCCTCTGTCTTGCCTCTTTAGGCTTATGTAATAACACCATAAGTCATATTTTTAGCCGTTTTCCTAAGAATTCCAGCGCCCAAATTGCTCCTCTGTTACTACGTTGTTATATCCGTAACTCATATCATCACAATTCAATGAGGGATATTTCATTTAACAATACATCCACTTGGTATTCACATATTTGTCTTATCCGGCTGTCCTCAGTTATAATCATATCTTCTATTATTTTCAACTATCTTAACTGTAATACTTTCTTCCGTAATTACTCCGTATGTATGCGACTGCTAATCCAGAAACCTGGGCACTCTTTCCTGTGTGGAAAAATTCCAAGCTATTCAAATATATAACTTTTAGCCCCGGTACATATCGAAATATGGAGACAATTTCAATGATGGTACAGACCTTCGTTTCGGGGTAACTGCTTTCGAAAGCAGATGACACAATGGCTGCTGGATTTGGAGAGATCTTCAACTTTGGTTCTATGCCTTATTGTCGTATCTCGATGCCTTATACTTTGGATAGTGCAGTAATTCTCGATTTAATTCAAACCTCTCTATCTCGATTGTGACAGGCATTCATTATAACTAAATCTATCCATCTCTATTGTGAATTGCAGTTGGTAAGTGAGTCTGCCGTTATCCCAGAAACTCCCTGACACAAGTGTGAACAGAAGTAGGAAATATGGCCTGCTATTACCATCTAAATGTCCTGAACATGCACCTTACTTCGGAAACCAACATATGTGGTCCTCCCCATTTTGTTTCTCGGATAGCGCTAAGAGACATGCAATTTAATATAATCTTTGCCACTGTGTGTGCAGTAACTTACATAGAACTCTGTATACAAGGCAGAATACCGTAGCGAAGCACGGGCACATTTGCTAGTGAAAAAATAAATTACATAACAAGAAATTACAACAAACAATGACACGAAAAGGAAATATTGCAAAACAATAAGTCAAGACAAAAATTTCTTTCCGACAAGAGAATAATAACAATGAAACTCATGAAAAGAGAGACAAATAATACATTAAAAATGTCGAGTAACGTAACTTAATAATAACAACAACACAGTCACATGGACATTCAAAGAAAATTTAGGCTAAGTATTTCCAATATACTGAAATGTTCCGAAATCGAAACAAGTGAAAAATACTCCACGTTTTTCCCATATATTTTGCGTGATACTGACGCAGACAGGTTTTGTAGTGACGATTGGGAAAGAAGCGACCATGGCCTTAACTCAGGTAGAGGTAGTGAAAAATAAATTACATAACAAAAAATTACAACAAACAATCACACGAAAAGGAAATATTGCAAAACAATAAGTCAAGACAAAAGTTTCTTTCCGAAAAGAGAAGAATAATAATGAAACACATGAAAAGAGAGACAAATAATACATTAAAAATGTCGAGTAACCTAACTTAATAATAATAACTACGGGAAATCATCATCAGAGCTGCCGACAATAGAGCTCCAACCCACCATCTCTTGAATGCAAGCTAAGTGCTAGATAACTCAAACCGCGTAGCCAACTTGCTTTCTCCGTGTTTCTTATCAAAAATGATTTCGTTATATGAACCGAAAATTTGTTGGTCTAATTTAGAATATGTTTTTAATCTGCCCTTGATTCCATTACAGGTATGTTTCATGTACATAGTATAAATTGAATTCTCCTTTTCTTCCAGGTAAGTGAACCAATGAAGGTGGTGAAATTCCGTAACTGTCCTGGAGCTGTGGTGAGTCTTGAAAATAAATGTTACATAATTTTTCTTGCTTGAATTGCTCTCCTTATAACTGCGTGCTACTTTGATATGCATTCCATATGTTTATATTCTACTAAATAAATTATGTTTTATTTTTTTTAATTATATTTGTCATAATCTCTGAGGATGGCACTAATAACTAGCGTTGCTCATGAGCTTCGCTGCTCGTACAAATTAAAATGAGATTGAACTTCGGTATTAAATGCATATTACCAATTGAATCGACCTCGTCCTCTGAATATCTCGAAAGTTACCTTCGATACTCTCTCGAGATTCACGTTAAAATATAAAATTTGGACAATAAGAAAACACTTAAGACCATGAAAACTGTAGTATCTTGCTTTGGAGAAAAGTTTTCCATTGGTTGAAATTAAGCTTATGTTAGCGTACTCATGTTGTTTAGTTTCTGTCTCAGTATCGAAATCCTCTAGATGTCTAGATCGATACCTTGGTGAGTTCTGGATATTTTCGACTTTTAATACACTGACTGACAGAGCAAATGCAACACCAAGAAGGAGTGGTTCGAAAGGGATGAAAGTTGGGGAAAAAACAGAGACGGCACGGACGAATAATTGATGTTTATTTCAAACCGTTATGCAGGTTACACAATGCGCACGGCATCGACTCAGTAGGATGTAGGACCACCGCGAGCGGCGATACACGCAGAAACACGTCGAGGTACAGAGTCAATAAGAGTGCGGATGGTGTCCTGAGGGATGGTTCTCCATTCTCTGTCAACCATTTGCCACAGCTGGTCGTCCGTACGAGGCTGGGGCAGAGTTTGCAAACGGCGTCCAATGAGATCCCACATGTGTTCGATTGGTGAGAGATCCGGAGAGTACGCTGGCCACGGAAGCATCTGTACACCTCGTAGAGCCTGTTGGGGGATGCGAGCAGTGTGTGGGCGGGCATTATCCTGCTGAAACAGAGCATTGGGCAGCCCCTGAAGGTACGGGAGTGCCACCGTCCGCAGCACATGCTGCACGTAGCGGTGGGCATTTAACGTGCCTTGAATACACTCTAGAGGTGACGTGGAATCATACGCAATAGCGCCCCAAACCATGATTCCGCGTTGTCTAGCGGTAGGGCGCTCCACAGTTACTGCCGGATTTGACCTTTCTCCACGCCGACGCCACACTCGTCTGCGGTGACTATCACTGACAGAACAGAAGCGTGACTCATCGGAGAACACGACGTTCCGCCATTCCCTCATCCAAGTCGCTCTAGCCCGGCACCATGCCAGGCGTGCACGTCTATGCTGTGGAGTCAATGGTAGTCTTCTGAGCGGACGCCGGGAGTGCAGGCCTCCTTCAACCAATCGACGGGAAATTGTTCTGGTCGATATTGGAACAGCCAGGGTGTCTTGCACATGCTGAAGAATGGCGGTTGACGTGGCGTGCAGGGCTGCCACCGCTTGGCGGCGGATGCGCCGATCCTCGCGTGCTGACGTCACTCGGGCTGCGCCTGGACCCCTCGCACGTGCCACATGTCCCTGCGCCAACCATCCTCGCCACAGGCGCTGCACCGTGGACACATCCCTATGGGTATCGGCTGCGATTTGACGAAGCGACCAACCTGCCCTTCTCAGCCCGATCACCATACCCCTCGTAAAGTCGTCTGTCTGCTGGAAATGCCTCCGTTGACGGCGGCCTGGCATTCTTAGCTATACACGTGTCCTGTGGCACACGACAACACGTTCTACAATGACTGTCGGCTGAGAAATCACGGTACGAAGTGGGCCATTCGCCAACGCCGTGTCCCATTTATCGTTCGCTACGTGCGCAGCACAGCGGCGCATTTCACATCATGAGCATACCTCAGTGACGTCAGTCTACCCTGCAATTGGCATAAAGTTCTGACCACTCCTTCTTGGTGTTGCATTTGCTCTGTCAGTCAGTGTACATCTTGGAGATGGTAGGTTCTCTGGTGTCGAGTTTCTTTTTCTAAGGTGCCTGGAAATGTCCCATTTCATGTCTATTTTTTTATACAACACGCTATGCTTTTATTTCTATATAATCGTATAAGTAATATTTTAATTCGTATGTATACTTCAATCATCATCCTTCTTCTTCTTCCTGGCCCTTTTCTTAACCAATTGTGACCGGCACGTGATGCTGATTTGGCCCATTTTTACGGACAATTACCCTTCCTGCCGCCAACCCTACTTGAAGGGATACTGGATGAGATGACCGTACTGTTAGGGGATAGTAGTTGTGTGGGTTCGAACCCAACTGTCGGCAGCCCTAAGGAGTTTTCCGTGGTTTCCTATTTTCACATTTTCAAATCAGGCAAATGCTGTGGATGTACCGTAATTAAGGCCTCGGCCACTTCCTTCCTACTCTTAGCTCTTTCCTGTCCCAGCGTCGCAATAAAACCTTTCTGTGTCGGTGCGACATAAAACCAATAAAAAATTGAAGAGATATAGGCACTATTGTGTGATTCTGTGGTGTGTTGTATGTAGATGAAGAGAAGTGTATTGAAAGTGACACGATCACCCAATCCCCGAGCCAGAGCAATTAACTGTATGCAGTTAAAATCCCCGGCCCAGTCGGGAGTCGAACCCAAGGCTCTCCGAACCAAGGACCATTACGCAGACCGTTCAGCCAAGGAGCCGGATCAGTACCATAAGTTAGGCTACTGGAATTGTTATTTTTATCGCATTACTAGCCTAATATACCGAACATGTGGCGGGGTATGAGGATGGCCCAAAAACAGCGATCTAATGTTATTTAAAAACGTTTGCGGTTTTATAGGCGGCATCGATCAAGAATCAAGTATGTATGCTGGCTAGGACCATTTCGCCTGTCTCTGGTATGTAAAGAGCATTCAACGTGATAGATTCTATTACTCCGCTTGCTTTCCGTTGCTAAATGCTCCATTAATCATATTTACAGCCGATTTATATGATAATGTTTACCTGTTTAGCTGAGAATGCTAGTCGTACATCACTGTGATTTAGATTAAAGATCCGAAGTTTAAAACGAACACTCCGGAC
This sequence comes from Anabrus simplex, assembly GCF_040414725.1. Classification (NCBI taxonomy): domain Eukaryota; kingdom Metazoa; phylum Arthropoda; class Insecta; order Orthoptera; family Tettigoniidae; genus Anabrus; species Anabrus simplex. Next base: position 191,027,179 of record NC_090267.1, on the reverse strand, counting down.
ATATTATAGTGCTTTTCTTTGTGTGGGAATGGAACGCTGTTTGGTACCATCTTAGACTAGAACTTTATAAATTTCCGCATTAATATTTTATGCGCTGTTTTCTGAAACATTGTGCCATTTACTTCCCAGCTTACGTTGCAGAATGTCATTCCTATGAATTCAAAATAGAAATTCATTTGTATTACTTCAGTAGCTTTTCTTCGTGATACATACGTTAGTAATAGCATCTCCAGATACGAGTGAATCTTATTTTAATAAAAGAAAGCGAGAATGTGAAACGGCATTGAGGCGTTGATTTCTTCTTTTATGTGGTTTCAGTTCACCTCTTGGAATATTTGTCACATGCTGGGAAAGGAAAGGAATGTTAGAGTGTAGTTTCATGAATTAGCCCGCCAGTTGCTCACCGAATCATAATCTCTGAGAATAATACAGTAAATGATAATGAGTTAAAATAATAATAATAATAATAATAATAATAATAATAATAATAATAATAATAATAATAATAATAATAATTTCCTCAACCTATTGTTTAGTGCGCAACATTCCCGTTTTTATATGATTTTCTCTTGCTTTGGAGGTTCTTTATAAATGGAGATAGTTTTCTTCCCTTAATGTCATTCAGATGAGGAGTTTAGATCCGCCCTCTTTCTTGCCTGCCTTCCAAAAATTCCTTCTCAGAGTGAGGTAGTAGACAGCCAACCGTACTATTTTGCTTTATGCCCTCCAGTAGAGTGTTGTTTTATTTTTCTTCTTGCTAGATGCTACACCTCGTAGTTCTCCGTTTTTGCTGTCCTGGAAATTTCTATTCAGCGCCCAATCGGCTAACCTCCCCTCAATAGAAACCATTGTCAAAAGATCCGACTTGATCATCCTCCGAAAATCCCTCGCCGGCTCCATTAACCCTGACCCGTTTTGCAGCCTTTCCCTATCCTTTCGCTCTGTCCGCAGAGGCGTAAGCCTTGTCACTCTATTTGCCTGTACCACCTCCTACCAATCCGGTTACTACGGCTGCTCCGCACGTCTCTAGAATAAGCTATCAGCTAACATGAAAGCCTTGCCTCTAACACAGTTTACAAACCATGTAACAAGATTTAAATCTCTGTGTGTACATGGACGGGAGTGAAAGGGAGTATAATTGTTGTCGAGTGACTAGATTCGCCGTGTCACCGCTGCACATCAGGCGACAGGTAGCTGACCTGAGTTTCCTCCACGAGATCTTAAATGGACATTACCGCTCGGAACATCTTGTCTCACTCTTCTCTCTCCGCGTTCCTTCCCGCTCCACCAGAACCAAAGACTTTCTCCACATTCCACACACTCAGCACTCAATACTTCAACGATCTTTCCTAATCCGCCTCCCAACACTTTTTAACAATATTAATAGGAGACAAGAGCTTGATATAGTATCAACTAAAAGTATATTCGAGAGGTGTGTAAATAGTATCTTAAAGATAAGTTGATGTGACGGGATTCTACCGCCATCTTGACCCACGACGACTTGGCTATGAACATGGACATTCTCATGGTTTTCGATTTGGACAGTTATTAGTAGGATGTGTACCTGATCTTGTTATATTTTGTTATGTTTGTTATATTTTATTATTAAAGTTTACGTTTGTTAAATAGTTTGTTGACAGTGTAAGTGAAATTTGCTCAGTGTAGATGTATCTTGTGCTTCGTGAATAAATAAATAAGTGTAAATATATGAATAATATAATTATTGTAAATATTAGCTTAATGGGTCTGTAAAGCAACTAATGTACTGTACATGGGGCTTGCCCTTTTCCTCTAGACCGTCCATAAAATCTGTATGATTTGGTGTAACATCATAATAATAATAATAATAATAATAATAATAATAATAATAATAATAATAATAATAATAATATACCATATCTCTAATTTCCTTAATCTAACTCCGATTTTCTTAGAGTCCTTGTTTCTGAGCTATGAGTTTGTTTTCTGTAAGTAGGTGAGACCGTCGTCCAACCATTTAACAATAGTCGTTCCTTGTTAGGCTGCGCATAGAGTACATAGGCCTACACCACCCAATTCAAGTACAGTAGGCATCTTGGTTGTCACCATCATGAGTCGCGTAGCTGTCAGGTTGCATTTGGGTGATGAGTGAGTTCGAACCGCACTGTTGGTAGCCCTGAAGATGGCTTCCCGTTGTTTCTAATCATCACACCTTACTCATGACAACGTTTGCTATTCTCCCACTCCTAGCCCCTTCCTATCTCATCATTGCCATAAGACCTATCTGGAACTGCAGTCGCTTAAGTGCGGCTAGTATCCAGTAATCGGGAGATAGTGGGTTCGAACCCCACTGTCGGCAGCCCTGAAGATGCTTTTCCGTAGTTTCCCCATTTTCACACCAGGCAAATGCTGGGGCTGTACCTTAATTAAGGCCACGAACGCTTCCTTCCCATTCCTAGGCATTTCCTATCTCATTGTCGCCATAAGACATATCTGTGTCGGTGCGACGTAAAGCAAAAAAAAAAAAAGGGGGGGCGACCTATCTGGGTCGGTGCGACTTGTAACAAATTTCAGAATAAAACATGAATCTTGCGTAAATTTAAGTGGCCTGAGAGTCTCACGGCTTCTACAGCATGCGGATGTTGTAAAGTTACCTGATCAGCGTGATTTCCTTCGTGCTGGGCCCGCCACCTATCATATTAGACAGCTTCTCACTCTCGAGAGGGTGGCTGAACCCTGTTCATGCCCTCAGTCCTCAATTAAAATCCTTGGACTGGCCGTGAATCGAACACGGAACTTCCCGGTAAGAGAAAGGCAAATTACTACAGCACGGACTGGCATTCTAGTACTGTGCAAATGAAACTTGTTGGTCTTGAACAACATTCATTGGTAACCGAATCGACGATAGCGGATTTTCTACTATAATGGGAGGCTCATTTGCCTATTGTCATTCACAATCGATCTGGGGAGACTTCATTATAATGGCAGGATCCCTTTTTCACTGACAGTCACAATCAATTTGGGAGTTTTCATTACAATGACAGGCCCATTTCCTACTTCCAGACACATTCCAGTTGAAGAGTTTTCATTATAATGGCAGGCGCCTTCCCTACTGTTGGTCAAAATTAGGTTGTGGTGCTTTCATTGTAACAGCAAGTCCCCTTGTGTACTAGCAGTTACAATAGAACTGGGGTGTCTTCATTATAATGAGAGGAACAATTTCCTACCGCCAGTAATAGTCGAATTGGGGAGTACTCGTAATAATGGCAGGTCATCTTTCCTACTGCCAGTCACAGATGATATGGAGAGTTTTAATTATAATGGCAATCACGCTGTCTGCTGCCAGTCACAATCAAGATTGGGAGTTTTGATTATAGTGGCAGGCCTCCTTGCATACTGCCAGTAAAAATCAAGCTGGGCTGCTTTCATTATAACAGCACACCCCTTGTTCACTCGCACTTAAAATCAAACTGGCGTGTCGTCATTAAAATGAGAGGCACACTTTCCTCCTGCCAGTCACAGTCGAGATGGAGAGTAATTATAATGGCAGGTGATCTTTCCTACTACCAGTAATAGTCGAGTTGGGGAGTTTCGATTATAATGGCGGGCCAGTTTTCCTACTACCTTTCACAATCTATCTGGGGAATATTATTTATAATGGCGGGCACCCTTGTCTAACGCCAGACTCAACCGGGTACGGGAGATTTGACCAAAATTGGAGACTCCCTTGCCTCTTGCCAGTCAAATCGAAAAGGTGATTTTTCATTGCAATGGCAGGCATCCTTTTTTAATCCAGTTACAGTGAAGTTGGGAAGTTTCCGTTATAATGGAAGGCCTCCTTTCCTACTGCCAGTCACAGTCAATGAGGGGAGTTTTGATTACAATTGCAGACTCCTCTTCTACTGACAGTCACTAGCGACTTGGGGAGTTTTAATTATGATGACAACCCCCCAAGCCATTTGTAGATCGCTATAAATCGACTTCAGTATGTATATAGATAGGTAGATAGGTAGATAGATATATATATAGATAGATAGATAGATAGATAGATAGATAGATATATAGATAGATATAATTTCAGACCTTCATTTCGAGATTAACTGCTGCTAGACGGTTCGTCATTTCGACAAACAGATTGCGCCATCAGACGCCTTTTTCTTTTTAGTGGTCTACTTTATTGGTCCTATGACATATTTCCCGTTTCTCTTTTATTTATGCGTTACATTGAGTTAGAGACTTTGAATACTATGACATACAGTACAATTTCCACACATTGGTTTACTTTCCGCATACATATCTGCAGCTAGAATAATAAACTTTGGTTCGCATGTGGTCACGCGTCGTGCCAATGTGCGTGCCAAATTTGTTGATCTTACCTATAAGTATAAGAAACTATAAAATATAGTCTACGTGTAAAAAGTATACTTACTTACAATCGAGAAATGTAACTCTATCTAACGTATAAGGGATGCGACAAAAAGTTGTAGATCGCTCTAAATTGAGCAGCGGTGGTGTTATCCGTCTTGTGATACGACTTACCGTTTAACCATCAATTACCTCGAAACGAAGGTCTGAACTTCCATTAAAATTGCCCCGATATTTCTATATTTTCCTAGAGTAAAATATTAAACATTTGAACATCTTGGAATTTTTTTAGCGGTTACATTCTAAAAGTTATCATTTTCCCAAATTCAATTCTATAGCTCGTCTGGCAGGTTGTGTCCGCCATTTTGCTTTTTGGTGGGGATGGAATGAGGACTTTCAGGAAACTTGTAAGCCCACGAAAACTACAGGTAATCACTTTGGAAAAATATACGCCACAGGGTGAAAAGAATGCTTACACTTGTGTTCTTTTGTTGGGTTCCGTATTTCAAAACCTCCCAGCTTGGCATCCTCGGGGACTTCTAGGATTTTTTTTACTTTTCTAGGGATTCTAAGGTCATCCGCTACTCTGGTAGCGAGTTCTATGTTTCTAAGGTGCCTCGAAGTGCCCCATTAATTCAAGTCTATTTTCTAAACCGACTTCCTTTTATATATATCTAGATGTTAGAACGGTCATCATCGTTATGTACTGGTATGTTTTACAATGTTAGCTCCGTGCTTTCCCATTTTCACACCAAGCACTTGCTGGGGCTATACCTTAATTAAGGCCACGGCCGCTTCCTTCCCACTCCTAGCCCTTCCCTGTCCCATCGTCGCCATAAGACCTATCTGTGTCGGTGCGACGTAATGCAACTAGCAAAAAAAAAAAAAAAAAAAAAAAAAATAGCTTTTAAAGAATCTTTCTCGGCAACTCCGAGAACTATAAACATAGGTAGTGTGCCAAGAACCAGGTTAATTATTTCTCTATTGAAATATAACTTTTAACACTATTTACTGAAGTGCGCGTGAAAAATCCGAGGAAGCTGCTGATAGCCCCGAGATTGGAAATTAGCATTTCTGGGCAGTGCATCTTTTCAGATGTTTCGTTGAAGGCAACTTAACTTCCCGGTTACGAATTTGGGAAGAGAGAATAAATATAACCGACGTTTCCTAAATCCGATGTTTCTGAAATATCTCTCTCTCACGAAAACATTTTTCATCAGACATAAATTATTTATGATGGTAAATATAGAAGTCAGATGGGCGGGAATTTGACATGTTTCCCACAAAGAGAAAAGAACGAACTTAATCTCAAATATTCCACCTTAACACCTTCAAGTCTCCCGCTATCTTTAAGCTGCTGTATTAGAATGAAGCAAGTTCTTGATGGCGAGGGGGCTGAAGAGGTATGTGACGACCTCTTGTACACTTTTAGCTCACTCAAGCAATTTGTTATTACGTCACGACTTTCAAATGCTTGCCACTTACCATGAGATGTGGGGCCAGAAGGATAAGGATTATGAGAAAACCGAATTATTATTATGGGTACATCCTCGTAGCCTCCGTGGCTCAGGCGGCAGCGCGCCAGCCTTTCACCGCTGGGTTCCGTGGTTCAAATCCCGGTCATTCCATGTGATATTTGTGCTGGACAAAGCGGAGACGGGACAAGTTTATCTCCGGGTACTCCGGTTTTCCCTGTCATATTTCATTCCAGCAACACTATCCAATAACATTTCATTTCATCGGTCATTCATTAATGTTTGCCCCAGAGGGGTGCGACAGGCTTCGGCAGCCGGCATAGTTCCTATCCTCGCTGCTAGATGGGGGCTTCATTCATTCTATCCCTGACCCGGCCATTGACTGGAAACAGGCTGTGGGATTTCATTTTCATAAAACCTTACGTATATTTCACTAAACTTAACAATGAACCAGTCGATCAAAAATATATACAGTATATGAAAGGCGGGTAACTTAATTCGTTATCCCCGTAAACCGAGATATTATCCACCGATTTTTCTTCCTGTTCCATCGTCGCCGTAAGACCTATCTGTGTCGGTGCGACGTAAAGCACATTGTAAATAAAAATTAATAAAAACTAATGTCGTTCAAACAGTAGGAGGATGGTCTGCTTCAAAGATAGATAGATGTGAGTCCGAAAGTTTGTGCCATTGGTGATTAACGAGAAAATCTTCCTTTATTTTTAACAGTATGTGTACCAGTTTACAATTTGCACGTGAATACCTGTAGCACCCCTACCGGTAGTTGAGTGTTCAGCGTCCCTGACACCCACACTGTGTAGCTGATTGCAACATTCCAGTTCAACATGTGCCGAAAGTGACGTTCTCAACTTATAAACTAATTTGACAGACGAGCACCATAGGTTTTCTCTAGAATACTTTGACAAGGTTTTAGTAATACAGGGTCTTTCACTCAAAGTGGGGCCGGCCGGCGGAGCGCAGAATGTAGAAGGGCGAGCTGGTCAGACGAGCACATGACAACTCGCCAAGCTTGGATTCGAGAGAGCGCCCAAAGTAAATAACAAGCACACATAGTAACACATAATCAAAGTAAAATAATTACTCACCTTGTCACAGAAGATGTTGAAAATGTCCTCCACCTGCATCTACACATTTCTGGCATCTTCTAAGGAAATTTCCATTCACACGCATTAGTTCATCTATCCCATGATATTTTGTTTTGAGTTCATCTAGTGTGTGAGCGTTTGTTGCATCATCAAAGTCATTGCACCTATTTTCAAGTTCCAAGATATTAGACTGCAGGCCTTCGGCACAGTCTGTCATTAAGACCAAGTCGTCGGTTTTAACTGAATACCTCCCTGCCACTTTATCCTCCTGTGGATGGGGGCGGTAGAATAACACCCAACGTATCCCCCGCCTGTCGTATGATGAGAATAACAGGGGCGACCTTGGAGCGTGGGCTGGTCACCACGGGGCCCTAAGCTGAGTCCTGGCGTTGCTTACACTTTCTTGTGTCAGGCTCCTCACTTTCACTTATCCTATCCGACCTTCCTCTTGTCCTTTTCCGACCCCGACACTATTAGGTTTGCGAGAACTAGGGAGTCTTTCATTTACACGCCCTTCGTGGCCCATGCCTTTCTTTGGCCGATATCTTCATTTTTGAAGTGTCGGATTCCTTCCATTTTTCTCTCTGATTAGTGTTAATAGAAGATGGTTGCCTAGTTGTACTTCCTCTTAAAAGAGTAATCACCACCACCACCACCTGCCACTTTATACCTTTCAGCAGATGATCCTTGTAAACTACGAACAACAAAGGTGAAGGATTACAGTCTTGTCTAACCCCTGTAAGTACCCTAAACCAAGAAATCGTTCTAAAATCAATTCTCACTGCAGCCCATTTACCAACATAAATTACTTTGATTGATTTCAATAATCTACCCTTAATCCAATAGACCCCCAGTGTGGCGAACATCTTTTCCCTCGGTACCCTGTCATATGCTTTCTCTAGATCTACGAAATATAAACATAACTGTCTATTCCTTTCGTAGCATTTTTCAGGTACCTGGCGCATACTGAAAATCTGATACTGACAGACCCTCTGCGGTCTGAAACCACACTGGTTCTCATCCAAATTAATCTCAACTACTGATCGCACACTCCCTTCCAAGATGCCAGTGAATACTTTGCCTGGTATACTAATCAGTGAGATACTGAACCCATAATTCTACCTCGATAGTTGTTGCAATCTTTCCTGTTCCCTTCCTTATAGATGGATAGGTGCAATTACTGCTTTTGTCCAATCTGAAGGTACCTTAACAACACTCCATTCTAATCTTATTACTCTACGAAGCCATTTTATCCCTGCCTTCCCACTATACTTCACAATTTCACATCTAATTTCATCTATTCCTGCTTCTTTATGTGGCACCACCTGGAAGATTTCCCTTTACGTTGATAAGATCTTCAAAATATTCCCTCCACCTCTCCAGTGATTCCCAGGGATACATTATGAATTGACCTGAATTACCCCAAACACTATTAATTTCCTTTTACCCTCCCTTCCTAAGATTCTTCATTACTGTCCAGACAGGTTTCCCTGCTGCTTGACATAGCCTTTTCTGGTTATTACCAAAATCTTCCCACAACTTCTTTTTGGATTCAACAACTACTTTTTTCGCTCTGTTTCCTTCATCCTCGCCTACGTGAGTCTTTTTTGGAGCCATTTCTGATATGCCTTCTTTTTACGTTTACAAGCTGCTCTCGCTCCATCATTCCACCAAGATGTTCATTGTTTCACATCTTTACACACAATTGTTCCCAGGCATTCCCTTGCTGCTTCTACTACAGCACACCTGTATGTCACCCATTCTCTTTCTATATCCCGTATCTGCTTACTACCCACATCATTCGCTCATTTACGTGCCTAACAGAAAATATGTTGCGTGCAATAGTATTCCTAATGAACAGCGCTACCCAACACGCTGCCCTTCCCTTTTTTACACCCATCAAGTACACTTCATAATCTCATATCTCTTCCTCGTTATCTCCCCTTACCGGAATATCACTTACTCTTAGCACATCCAGATGCATCCTCTTTGTTGATTCAGCCAATTCTACTTTCTTTCTTCCAAAAGCTCCATTAATACTGATAGCTCCCCATCGAATTCCATGTCGTTCGCCAAGTTGTTTCCAAGGAGTCCCTCGCCTGTCAAATGGGAGCGGGTCACCGTTACTCCCATAGCTCCGAGGCTTGCTTAAAATGTTCTGAGCTCGGTAAATTCATGAAGCTGGATGCTACCTTACTTACACACAGTTCTATTGAGGTTCTCTCCTCTAACGGGTTAGGGACCACTGGTGGATTGTATTGTCCTAGCCACCTGATCACAAGGAGGGCCGTGACTCAGAATACGTCCGAGATGCCCACTACAATTCCGCAGTAACTGGTATCCCGACTCTCAGGACCACTTACTAGGCCACTCAGCCGTTTCCCAGGGTTCACGAACTAGGACGTGACTACAGTAACCCATACCATGAACCACCTATAATCATTTTTAAATAATTTGTTGCAGATCTTTTGTGAGGAGCGTATCGTGGTGTTGCGAGAGACGGCAAGCTGTGCTATTTACACTCAATACAATTATAATGACTTCTGCTAGATGCAACCAAATGGCAATTCATCTGCATAAACATTTTTAAAAAGGAATTATTTCGACTGATTTTACAAAACCGCCTTCACCATTTCCGTGCAGGGTGACATTAGGCAAGATATATATTATTTTGCGGGAAGACATCGGGGCCCTTTAAAGGTCCGGACCCGCTTGCATTGCAGGCCCTGCAAGCCCTAGTGTTACGCCTCTGAAACTGCTAAAAATGGGCTGTTATTTTCAAGAATTAAAATATAATTCAGAATTCAGGACTGAGAACGCAGGATTCTGAAGGTTACTCATTTTTAAATGTCTGTCAGCATCCATTTCATTGCAAAATAGGGAAATTTCGGCAAATACATATATAGTTTGACAGGGTACATTTTGAGACACCCAGGTCTTATTCGATTGGTTTTTAAGTGAAATTTTAATGTATCGAATAGTATGTAGAGAGCAAGTCATTAACCAGATTAGAGTAGACGTGGAATACAATATCTATACAGAAATGAAGAGTTTAGCACAGGATAGGTTGGGATGAAGCGCTGCATCAAACACGTTTATGAACTGAGGACTCAAATAAAAACAACGATTGGTGGATAAAATAAAATTGAATGAGGAGAGCTCCTCAGTAATCACTTCAACTGCTTTCATAGCAATAATTAACGAGTTATAACACTACCGTGATATTTGGTTAGAACGTACTCTCTGTAAAGCCATCTCTTACGTGTTCATAATGTAGATTAACCTCTTCATGAATGAAATCTAAAATTGCCTCCTTTTCCATTTCAAACCGATTGTTATATTAAGCTGCGACTTCAACTCGAGTTCCGCTCCTCGTTACGTTTGAGGAAATAACAGCAATTTATCATCGGCAACTACAGTTCATTACTTGAGGTCTTCAGTGGTAGGACTTCAACTGCAGCACTCTGGCCAAGTATTGAAGAAACGTGCTTCGTGCCATTGTAGAGCGTCATTGAAATGTCTCGCTAAGAGGTATCTGTTATTTTCTGCTAATAGAAGGTGTTATATTAAATTTCTGGTTATTAATGGAAGGGCTTGTCAGAAACAGAGACCCCAGCTTCTAGTTGGTTAGTCGCTCGCTTTTTATGCTTCAGGATGCGGGGTCGAATTCTGCCGCAGTCGACTGGTATTCAACAGTGCTTAATGTCGCAGCCCCGTATCAATATACTTACCCGAACGATACAGAACCTCTTATTCTGGCAAACATCGGACATTCTGGCACTTTTTTCTACAGTACCGGTCAAAAGTTTAGAACCACATTAAAAAATCATGTAGTGTCATCTAGAACCTAAAATTGTGCTACTAGACCTCTGTACGTTTTCCTGAGCTCTCGCATCTAATATGATATGCGTCGCCTGATTTCATTGATTTACGCTACGTATTATATATTGTACCGGTTACGACCTGTACATAAGTATTTTTTGAGCATAAGTTACGTTTATTTACCACGCGTAATGTTCCGAGCTCGCCTGGTTTGTTTACCAGCAGCGAGGACCAGCTAGCGAGTGTATGACGACTGTGAGCTGTGACGTAGCCACAGGGGCTACCTAGACCGCCCGCTCGTCTCAACACGGGTTGCCAGCCTTGACTGGTATTTTCTGGATTCCACGTCACTTGTTCTAGAGAGTTCGATGGAGAAAATTTTGAAATTTCTATAATAATGAGGCTAGCGAATCGAGCGATATGTCATCTTGTTTGGGATCACCTAAACGTCCCAATGCTCGAGTTTCAAGCAAATACATCGCGGGATTCGGGAGATATTCCATCAAACCGTATTATGACGTAGACATCCCGGATTGAATAAAAGGAGGACCTACTGTAGCCTATTCACACAGTCTCAGCTGAGTAGTCAGCAGGGACACTCTTGCTGCTACTATCATCGTGGAACTCTGTCATTATACAAGTGTGGGAAGACGATCCTTCTAAGTACTATAAGTGGACGCATAAGACTTCGAGTGTTGTAGAAAATTTTATAAGTCTTCGTAACTGAATTTAGAATATTTACAAGTTTTAATTGAATGGACTTGTATTATTTACGTGCCTTCGAGACTGAAACTTTTCTAAGTGTTTGGACTTGTATTATTTACGTGTCTTCGAAGCTGGAATTTTTCCAAGAGTTCGTGAAATGGACTTGTATTATTTACATGGGTTCGAGACCCGAATTCTTCTAAGTGTTCACTAAATGGACTTGTATTATTTACATGTGTTCGAGACCAGAACTTTTCTACGTGATCATTGAATGGACTTGTATTATTTACGAGTATTCGAGATTGGAATTTTTCTAAGTGTTTGTGAAATGGACTTGTATTATTTACATGGGTTCGAGACCCGAATTCTTCTAAGTGTTCACTAAATGGACTTGTATTATTTTCATGTGTTCGAGACCAGAACTTTTCTACGTGATCATTGAATGGACTTGTATTATTTACGTGGAATATTTGCGACTGTTGAGGATCTCATCCTTCTAATAGACAGCGATTGATTAACATTGCTAGTGATGAACTTTAACTTTCCAACGGCTCTAAACAAAGTTAGAATTTCACTTGCATTTACTCAAAGACTTGTACATTTGCCAGTGTTGGTTTAAAAGACTTATAAATTTCGTCAGTGAATTTATTTATGTGGAAGCACTTGTGTTTTCGTCAGTGGTCACTCAAAGACTTTATGAATTTCACCAGTGATTAACTTTAAATATATTCAAACTTCCAAGTGAATGGACTTGTGTTTTCATTCGAGTTTAGGCAAAGACTTGCACCTTCGCCAGTAATGAACTTTGAGTTTAACTATAATTTCACAAGAAAGGACTTGTATTTTTCGTTGCCAAAAAGGGGATTTTCCTAGTGATGAACTCTAAAATTATTAATACCACTTATATCGTTTTAGGAGTGTTGGAAGTCTTGATGTACAATTATCAAGAACTCTGCTTATAAGTTGATCATCCAAGGTTTTCATGGACTCTGTGCTACTAGTGACCTTGGGAACATGAATCCTCTCAGTCTCATTGCCTCATCGCCTGGATCACCGGGGTTCGACCCGGGCCTCAGAGTTCGAGACATCTCTACTTGCCGTCAATCCAGACAGTCCAGCTGCCTCTGTCTGGAGTATCTGGAGTCCCTGGAATCCCTGGAGTCTTCTGGAACGTGCTTCAACCAGCTTGGCTTGGTGAGCTGGAGAACCCGAGCCATACTATTGGAATACGAGGAGGACAATCCATTTCTACTTAGAGGTGATGTGCCAATTCATGACTTATTTGAATAAACTCTTGTGTAATCAGAGTCAAAGTTTTTCTGTAGATAGGACCTACCTCCTGTACCGAGCCCTAGCTACAATTAATCCAGTTTTTCGCCCTGAGAACTATAGTCATGCTACTTTAACATTTAATCTGAGAGTCGGGCTCTTTTACCGGTACAATATATTATACATTTTTAACTGTTGGAAGGTCACATCAGAAAGTCAAATTTTTTGGACACATTATGTACTACATACGCTAATTATTTTCAAGTATCACCACCAAGATTCTTTTGTAGACTTAGCAATAGTTGGGGGTCATTTTAGGTATATCAACATTCTTAAAAAATGCGGCACCGACTTTTGTGCATTTTTTTTAAACCACCGCTAAATTGGTGAATTTCTGCTTCTCCTTGTCATAGGTCTTAGTGTGAGCTGTTAGCACCAGAAATGTGTTCTTGGATGCCATCCGCAGTGTGAAAATGAAACTATCAGGGCAGATAAGTCTGACGCTGATAGCTCGCTCTGAGACCTTGGGCCATACATGAAAAAGGCAAAGAAAAATCTATCATTTTGGTGCGCGTTCGAAAAAAAAATGAAACATGCACAAAAAAAACCGGTACCGCATATTTTCGGATTTGTTATATTTATACTAAAATGGCCGCCACCTATTGCTAAGTCTACAAAAAAGTCTTGGTGGTAATACTTGCAACCAATTATAGTATACAGTACATTTTATTACCAAAATTTTGATTTCTTGGTTTGATCTTCCAAGAGTTAAAAATTTGTAACTTCTACAGTATTTGAACTAACTCATTGATATCAGGCGACATATATCCTATTAGATGCGAGAGCTCAGAAAGGAAATTACAGAGGTCTCGTAACGTCAATTTTAGGTTCTGGGTGACATTTCGTGATTTCTTTATGTGGTCCCAAACTTTTGACCGGTACGGTTTGGGATAAAACAAATTTGTTCCTTTCATTGATCTCATTCTCGGCTCTGACAATATGGAAGTAACTGAGGTAAATTCAATTTGAGAAATCTACGCACAACATATCTCAGTTTTACAAATATCAGTCTGTCTGTCTGTCTATGTATCCGTCTGGTAAGTCTTCAGTCCTGAACCTGGTTGGATCCTCAGCACCTCAGCAGCTTCCATACTGACATGGCCATAAATTAGAGTGACACTGATACTTCGGTGGAAGCTACATTTTGCTCTGGTCTGTGCCAGGAAACAGATATATATATATATATACTGCAACCATCAAGAAATAGCAACAGGCTGATATAACAGTATTCTAGCAATAAAAATCATTCTGCTAAGTGCAGTACCTACAAAGAAACAGCTTAATGAAATTCCGTTTCTGCCATTTTTATGTTGATATACTACGTATTATACGAAATGATCTTATCAACTTAATTTTATGTCCATGAAACCATGAACAGTTTTGTGTGCCTTGAAGTTCCAGCGGTGTTCCATAACGTTGATCCCACCTAAGGTCTGGCTGTTTGTCTAGTGGCTTTTTAGGGTCCTAGATCGATTATACCAACCGCATCTGGTTCATTCCTGTGGCTCAAGAATTCTGCATTTGTATACGTATTCATTGAATCGTCATTTACATACAACTTAACACTATCAACTAACACGGAAAAATATAATTGTGAAGACTTTCCTCCACGTAGGACAGGCATCCGATCGTAAAACTTGGCTTAATCTGCTAATAGTTGTTGGCCACTAAAGTAAGTACGAAAAGACTTGAGAGAAGAATATATTTTTGCTATTTGTTTCACGTCACACCAATATAGATAATTCCTATGACGACGTTAGGATTGGATAGGGCTAGTGCCGTGAAGAAGCGACCGTAAGATAAGTTAAAATACAGCCACAGCATTTACCTGGTGTAAAAATGAGAAACCACTGCCAGGACTGCCGACAGTGGGGTTTGAATCTGTTATCTCCTGAATGAAAGCTTGCAGTTCGTGACTCAATTCGTGTGGCCAATCGCTTGGAAAACAAGAAGGTATTTGAAGGTATTTATATGCAACTACCCTGTGCCGTTGTCTTCTGTCACATTAATGAAATACTGCAGAACAATCTACAACCAATGAAGGGACGCTAAACAATTTACATTATCATTAATCGAGTATTTTTCCTCGGGAACTGAACATCTTGAATATTAGCCTCTGAGAAACACAATTAGACTGAACAATAATTGTACTGGATTTTTGTAGCAGTAACCACCTCTACGATTTTCGGTGGCACTGAAGTGCTGAACTTCTGTTCCGCATTTCTTTCTTGCGCTGGGAAATGTACACATATTGTACGCGCACTTTTTAGTGATAGACTTTTGTACTGTGTTCAGGAGTAAGGAGGGAGCACTGCCGGTTCCGGTAATACTGCCAACTGAATGGAAATGAAATCTGAATTGAATCGATAATATGATCGATCGATATGAATTTTCTAAACCTTTATTATCTTACGCCAACAACTGTGTCACACAATATATAATACTATATAACATTTCTCGATGCGAAACTTGTTCCTAGCATGAATTCTATAGTTTGGCTTTGCTGTGTAAACAACAACAGTAAGAGTACATAGAGTGTACGCCAGATGTCGCACAGCGATCATAAGCGATTCTTAGTTTGTGTTTCAGATGTTGCCAGTACGAACGAATCTCGAAGATAACCGAGGTCGACCGATTCAACACTAGCGTGTCCATCTATCACTATAAAGTGCGCGTACAATACAAAGCTCGAGTGTTTGCGCATCTTCTGATATCGCTGAACTGATGACCCTGGATCGAACCCACCATTTTGGCCTTAGAAAACTATCTGAGTTACTCAATCCGGTAGTTACACTGAATATTCCTCCGAAAAAAAAAATCTTCCTTTTCTCTTTCCTCTTCTTCTTCTTATTCTTCTTCGAGCACTGCTCAGTTGCCCGGACGTTGACAATCATTATGGACAATGATTTTCGATCTTCAGCAATAAGATATAGATCTTCAGCGCTTTTAATGTTTGTAAGTCTTGTATATTCTTAAGGCATGATATTCACGTCCTCCTTACTCCTGTGTGTCTTTCCATGTTGCCTTTCAGAACTGGCTATATAACTGCATATTTTTCACCACGTAACGCGTATCCTGGATATGCAATTCTGTTTCTGATTTTGATGGTGGTCAGTAGTTCCCTTTTTTGTTTGCTCTCTGTAATATGTTTTAATTAAATGCTTGATTATCTCTCAGCAGTCTTCTATGAAGCCGTAGTTCTAGAGTTTCCAATCGTGTGATGGTGGCTTGTTTCATTGACCAAGCTTCGACCCCATACAGTACAGTGGACCAAACGTAACATTTAAGCAAACACTGCCCAATAACGTCTTCACTCAACAACGTTTTCATTTTATTCAATATTAACCTTGTAATTTCTATTCCGCTGACAATTTGCAGGTCTGCGTTCAAATCATCTGTTATCCCACAGCCAAGATATAAAAATGTATTCACTTGTTGCATTTGTTGGTCCTGGAGTTTCAAAGTATATGTATTTCTTGAGAGAAGACCGCCAGTTCTTGTTACCGGTCAGTGTTCGCCCACACCGTAAGCAGTCAGCGACTTTTGGTCGTACTCCCGGAACTTGACCCAAGTTAATAATTCAGTTAGCGTCTTAGTGGGCATTGCTGTGGTTAGTGGACTAATATAACCATGACTCCCTGAAGAACTAAATTCTTACCACCTCTGTGGGTGAGATTGGGGGTTGGTGAGGCTTTGGGAAGGAGACAAGGTTGGTTCACATCACACCCGAGGGGCTATCGCTCTCTCTCTCTCTCTCTCTCTCTCTCTCTCTCTCTCTCTCTCTCTCTCTCTCTCTCTCTCTCAGTCTTTCGGCATCTTGTGAAAGCCAGCGAAGCATAGGATAGCTTGGGCTACGTCTTAACACACACACATTGGGCGGAGCGCAAGTGTGAGGTGGTTGAGGGGGATTGCAGGGGATGTCTCATACAATATACAGGGAGTCTAATGGAATACGGATCAAGTCAGGGCCATGGGGTGGTGGAGGAGGGCGGGAAAGCGCCTGCCCTCACCGCACTAGTGCAGCTGTTGGCATGTTAAGGGGGAGCAACATGATCTGGCCTGGTCTCATCTTGCGAAACACAGCCGTCGCGGCGCGGCGGTTCCAAACAGATAACACTGGATTAAAGATGTAGCTCGCCTCTACTCAATACTGGCTGATAGAATTTGCAACAAGTCATCCATGAAATTCATGGGGGTTTATTTCAACACGTTCACTTGTTCACCAGTATATCAGTAGAGTTAATAATGTCTCCGAGGTAAGTTAAAACCTTGTTAATAAATGTGTCTCTCTGAGTTCTGTTATGCTGTTACTGCAATACCGATATATTACTACTGCCCCGGTGGATCAGTGGTAGAATATCCGACTCATGACATCGGTTGAGGTCGATTTTTGAAAGGCGGCCAAAAATCTTAGTGCACCACGTTATTGCTTCTGGCATGTCAAAAAATCTCTGGTTGCACACTTACAGCAGTGTCACAAAATAAAAGTAAGTCACCTATAGTATCCACCCAGTAGGTTCAGCTTTCTTTGCTAAACAGCAGCAGAAATGGAATGACTTTAAAACAAATAGTTTTCGGTCTTGTACAACGATGCAGAGAGTCTCAATTTGAATTTTGTCGGTGTTGATACAACTCACATTTTTCTGCAGTTGGAAGGACAGGATGTAATGAACTTATATTAAGACTAACACAAAAACTTATTGTTTTAATGTATACGCTATTCACGTAGCCAACGGCCGTAGCCGTGTTGAAACACCGGATCCCGTAAGATCTCCGAAGTTAAGCAACATTGGGCGTGGTCAAGAGTTGGATGGGTCAAGAGTTGGATGGGTTGCCACGCGCTGTTGGTGCGGGGTAAGGGAATGAAGGAGCGTAAAGGAACTGGCCACCCTACCGCACGTAAACTCCGGCTCAGGAACACCTCTGCGGAGGTTTGGACCTGCCTTCGGGCAGAATAACCCTTACCTACCTATTCACGTATGTTTTTAAAATATAATGGTCATATAAAAACACTGTAAATGTAGTTATATAGCAGAAAATACTGCTTATCTATCTAGCATAGTATCTTCTCGATTGGTTGAACTAATGTGGACTTCCTTCTCTATAACATATTTAAGACTCTTGTAAGGGTGTAGAAAGAATTGCATTCAGCCTCAAGAACAGAACTGAGAGATAAGTGATCCTCTGTAACTCCTTGAAGATACTGGGATTGTAGTTAGCATAGTGGCCACGGCTGCTTCCTTCATAATCTTAGCCCCAGCAAATTTGAAATAGACTCATGAGCTTCCAGGTCATCATAGTTACTAAGTTCTGTCTACTCAGGAATGTCGTGCAAGACTCACCAAGTTCATGAAACAACAATATCATTTCAAGGCGTTAACTCGAAGATTTTTACGACCAACATACTTACTCATTGGATTTTCAACTTATATATTCCCCTGTTACCAGACATTCTGCTGGTTAAAACTTGAGCACACGAGACATCGACACACTGGCACACTCGTTTTCCGAGTTTTGATTCAAGCGACACCACATCTTTTCTCTAATATAGTTCTCTCTTCTCCACTGATCAACATTAAACCCAACCTAATTTCATGCTTACTATGCCTATGAAGCGTACATCAAAGAATAACAGTTAATTTCTTTTGTCTTGTGCTAGGTTATGAAATGATTTTCCACTAAGTGTTAAAAATTGCCCTACATTAACACATTTTAAAATATTTTGCCAAGATTTCCTCTGAACGTGCGAAGCGAGTTTGTATGAATGTTTGGGTGAAAGAAAGACTAAGCCCTTTACTTGTCCGTTAAAGTACTCGTATAGATCTTATATATAAGTAGTTTAAATGCCAAACGACTGTGTAGGATATGGTTCTGCATATGGTTCTTGGTGCGCCTCTGTGGTGTAGTGATTAGTGTGATTAGCTGCCACCCCCGGAGGCCCGGGTTCGATTCCCGGCTCTGCCACGGAATTTGAAAAGTGGTACGAGGACTGGAACGGGATCCACTCATCCTCGGGAGGTCAACTGAGTAGAGGTGGTATCGATTCCCACCTCAGCCATCCTGGAAGTGGTTTGTTGGTCTTAGAGTTTCAGAGTGTCTCTATGTATCTCTTGACAGAAGACCGCCAGTTCTTGTTACCGGTCAGTGTTCGCCCACATCGTAAGCAGTCAGCGAATTTCGGTCATACTCGCGGAACTTGGCCTAAGTTAATAATTCAGTTGACGCCTTAGTGAGCATTGCTATGCTTAGTGGACTACTCCTCCAGGCAAATACCGGGATGGTACCTAACTTAAAGCCACGGCCACTTACTTCCCTCTTCCTTGTCTATCCCTTCCAATCTTCCCATCCCCCCGCTAGGCCCCTGTTCAGCATAGCAGGTGAGGCCGCCTGGGCGTAGTACTGGTCACCCTCCCCAGTTGTATCCCCCGACCCAGAGTCTGAAGCTCCAGGACACTGCCCTTGAGGTGACCCTGAAGGGTAAGAAGATTAAGAACAAGAAGATATGGTTTTGTATCATAACGTTGAATGAAATTATATTTTGCGTTAAATAACGTAGTTAATTTTATCTGTAGTAATACTATTTATTTCGAATAATTAGCGAATAACTATTAAATTAAATGTATTCTTAATAGATGTGCTTAAACATAAAACAAATCAAATGCATAGTTATTCATAACCCACACAGAGAACAAAACTTTCAGCACGGAGGGAGAGAAACTCCACAAGGGACAACTGTCCTAGAACAAAGGGTATCGTACGGTAACAACATCAAACTAATAGTAATGTACTTAATGCCACTCCAATTTTCACACCATCTATCTTAGGATAAGCCGGCCTAAGTGGCTTAGATGGTTGAGGCACTGGCAACTTGGCATGTTCTATCCTGGCTCATCCAGGTGGTAACTGAAGGTGTTCGAGTACGTCAGCCTCGTGTCGGTAGATTTATTGGCACATAAAAAAACTCGCACGGGACAAACTTCCGGCAGTTCGTCTTCTCCGAAAACCGTAAAAGTAGTTAGTGAGACGTGAAGCAAAATAACAGTATTATTATTATTATTATTATTATTATTATTATTATTATTATTATTATTATTATTATTATTATTATTTCCGATGAGGCCTGATTAGGACCACATGCCAATTTTAATTCAGTTCTTCATAGTTTGTTGTTTTCTCTTCCGTTCCTTCCAATATTCTTTCATCTTTTCATTAGGCTGTTTCTTTCTGTTCACGGATCACTTCGCAACAGGCTTCTTGTTTAATCTTCTCTGGGATCCTCCCATGCTTACTACCCTCTCTCTAAATACCTCTCTGTCCATAATTTCTTCTTCTCTTGTATTATTTCTTTCTAAATCTTTCTTTACTTCTTGAATCCAAAGGTACTTCAAAATCGTTTTTGTTAATCTGGAATCATCCATTCTGTAAATATGTCCCAAAAATTGCAATCTCCTTTTTCTTATGGTTTCTGTTATGTTTTCTTTGTCCCTGTAAATTTCATCATTAGATCTTAATTTCCATACTTCCTTTGTTTTCACTAGGCCTAAGATTATTATGATTATTATTATTATGATTATTATTATTATTATTATTATTATTATTATTATTATTATTATTATTATTATTATTATTATCTTAGGATAAAATGAGCTTACATATTTTTTTAATTTTGAAATTTCAGCGTAGTACATCTATCAAAGCAAAATAACATTATTGTTACTATTATTATTATTATTATTATTATTATTATTATTATTATTATTATCGTAGGATAAAATGAGCTTATAGATTTTTAATTTTGAAATTCTCCTGTTGTACAGCTATCCCCGACGAGGAATACTTTAGTTTTCTTTGCGTATATCGTTTTCCAGTCTCTTTGGGCTGCATTCTCCCAATGTGCCGACTATCAACTTTATCAGAATAACATAGTTACGTCCTGTTGGATTGTGTGGCCTGTTGTCAGATGTATTATTGAAGATATTGCGCCGCGCTGAGTGGCTCAGACGTTTGAGGCGCTGGCCTTCTGACCCCAATTTGGCACGTTCGATCCTGGCTCAGTCTGATGGTATTTGAAGGTGCTCAAATAGGTAAGCCTCGTGTCGGTAGGTTTACTGGCACGTAAAAGAATTCTTATGGGACAAAATTCCGGCACCTCGGCGTCTCTGAAAACCGTAAAGGTGGTCAGTGGGATGTGAAGCAAATATTACTATTATTATTATTATTATTATTATTATTATTATTATTATTATTATTATTATTATTATTATTCAAGATGTTGCGGTGCACTATTCCGATAAATTTACAATATGGAAAATTGTGGAAATAGACAGTTGTTTATTGTGCGACGCACCCACTCTTACCCACAGATGTACGACAATATGCGACGAGCCGGGTCCCCTTAATTTTAATATAAATACTCGCTCATTTACTTCTCCATAAACAATATCCCATAGGCGCTAACCTTCAAACTTTTAGCTTGAAGTCGATAGTTGATCATTAATAATAATATCAATAATAGGTAATGAGACTCTAAATATTCCCAGTGGTGGGGTGACAGAACACTTAATCATTAAGTACACACTAACTTGGAAATTAAAGGATGATAAACTTGACGGCGTACTTACGGAAACTGAACTTACGGAAACAATAGCAAAGTTGAATGAAAAAAAAATTAAGAAAATGAACTGTTGCGCGGAGACTTGCAGTAATTTATGCCCCTAGCTCACCTTTTGTAGTTTCTGTTAGCTGGACACGTTCGATATAGCAGCTGATGTTTGATGGATTTCTCGTTCAGGCGTCGTCATATCTCGTTGTAGGTACCCGACCTATTTCTGATTCATGGACAATGACTTTCCTGACTTTAACACGTCTTATAAAACTCCTTAGATAATGTTGTAATGAGCCTAATTCCAATACCAACACCATCTTGGGTTACGTTCATGGAGAGAATACACATGAATTCTTCCGTGTTGTGTAAGTGTAGCGTAACTAAGTACATGACAAATGTATCTCCTTTTCTATAAAAGTTGAAACTGGTCGCTCGTTGACTTTATCTCTCGTCATTGAGATAACCAGGTCTCAATGAGAGTATTTTGGAGTAGTGTTCTACTCAGATGCGAAGTGAACTACGCAGTGAAGACCTTCTCCGATGTCAAGACGTTCTCCGATGTAAAAGGAAGACGTATAGCCCTTCTCTGATGTTAATCAACGACTCGACTTGAATAGACGCTCTCCAGCTCATGTCGTTGATGTATATAGGCTCCAAAATCTCCCTCCATGTACCATATCACATGGTCGAGTAAGATCTTATATTCTATCCCTTCTCCTATCCATCCCTTTATATCCCTCACCTTGTTTCATAATGTTCAATCACATAGGTTAAACGTTCGCGGGCAATCAAAGCGTCATGTAGGCGTTAACATGTTGTAACTGTCCCTTCAGAATATGGAGTGGGGTAGGCTATATTGCAAGCTTGATGACGTCTTTTTACTGGTGAAGGGCTAATATTAGCATGTCATATCCGGTCACCTGACCTCGACTACTGAAAATATACGGCAAGCTATTAATACGGGTGATGTTGTAGTACCTTACTCATGAATTAGTTCGTTCAGAATACGTTACTGCCGTGATACAAAGAAATGAGGCGGTAATGTGAAATAGATGACAAAAAACGCTACATCTAACCATAATAATTTAAAATGACCTACCACCAATTAAATATATACATATTTCCAATTAATTACACAGTTTGATAATTTTGTACATGCTGTGATGTTCAAAACATCACAATTGGCTGAAGCTCCTGATATTCTTATACTGCATTAGCCATTGGAACCATGGACTAAATAGACAGAATAATCGTATTTATCAACAGAATTCAAATGGTTATACATTGAAATTTCTGTAGTTTACCCAGGTGATATTTGAATCAATGACTGTGGAAAGGAGCGACGATGAGGAGGAAAGAAGAACGTAAAGACCTACTTCTGATCCTGTTGTTGCCATGTACATGCTTCTGAGAGATGCGTACATTCATTATTCTCGTATGGTTTTTGTGTATTACGAAATAGAACTGAAAGCTAAAGTTGGGAAGTAGAAGGACGGTTGGCAGAAGGTGGCTGAATTTTAATTCTCAAAGAGTTTTACTGACGATGAGACGGCGAACGAGGAAAGGGGAGCTGCTAGTTCCATTAATGACCATACTCTGCATGCACGACGGCAGTGGGAAATGCATCAGCTTTGCTTTGTTCCAACACAGCAACGAGAAATTTCACATTCAGAACGTTAACGTGGTCCAGTCTGGACGCTGAGCCGCTCCGCCCTTCAGTCCACACGGGAGTGGTAATTGCATACATCCCCCAACCAACACTCTCCACCTCTCTCCATCAACCCCTTTTGACTACACCAGACTGCGTGTTCTTTCTGCCTCTCTCACTTTTACCAAGCACCATCGGACAGTCGGCAACAAAATTGAAGATCATAATGTTGAACACTGCTCTAGTGAAAAGCACACAGAAATTCGTTACATGAGTTTGATGTGATTCACACAAGCGTTAGTCAGCCTACTCTCACGAAGTTGACGAAATTACTTTTACATCAGATTGCTTGAAGATAAAATTCGGAAGGAATAAATTTCGGAGTAATAAATTTAAATATTGTTTTTAAAGGGGAAGAAAACTACGTAGTTTCTGAAGTCTGTTGTTTATTTAGTATGAGTCCTTTCGGTTGTATTTTTAGTTAACTAGTGGCAAAGATTTGAAAGAAATAATAGTTACTCTTGCATGTTTGCTCGACTGTATGATCAGCGTAGTGGCGTTCGGTTCAGGTCGCCCGGGTTCGATTCTCGGCTGAGTCTGGGATTTTATCCGCATCTGGTTCATTCTTCTGGTCTGGGGGCAACATGTTCCTCTTCACCTACACACATCAGATCACAGCGCAGAATCACTCAATATTGAATGCATCCTTCCAGGGCTTCCTTCCATGAAACTGAGACAAACCTATGAACTTGACACCGATTACAGTTGCGATCCCTATAAAGTGCGAGTAAAATAGAAGAGGAAGGAGAAGAAGAAGAGTACGCGTGTTGTTCTGGAAGGTATACCATTATAGTATATTCCTGAAATTAAAACGAGTAGGCCTATTTGCGAGGGGAAAAGTAGCCGGTCGTAAAACTGGGCATAATCATCCCGTACTTCCAGCGCAAAATGGTTAAGGAAATACCAGGTTATAATAATAATAATAATAATAATAATAATTGTTACGGGATTTCTGTGGTTTACAGACGTGTAAGAAGGTACCGGGGTGAATGTGTGGACAGAGAAAACATGCGAGTATAAGTTAAAGCACTAAATTGTCAATTTCTTTTTGAGCTGAAAATTTGATGAATAATCTGAATGAACAACAACAAATAACAGTTCAATGTAAAAACGATGAGCTCATCAGCTCTGATAACAACAATGACTTAACGTCAAAAATCAAGTACAATAGAGAAGTTTTCGATATAATAGTTTACAAATGAATAAACATGGTAGATCTAAAGGTAACGTTATTTCAAAGAGGATATTTGCTCCACTCGCTTACTTCGTATGGTACTTTGAGTATTCAGATTTGCCTCAAAATTTACATTTAAAAGGTGCTAATAAACTTTAGAATTGTACATTAAGAAAAAAATTTGAAACCTTCCCCTCAAGTTATCTGCCTGGAACTGTCACATATTAAAAGATGTCTGCTAATACCTTGAGCTGTTGGGCCTTTCGAAGACGGCAAGGCTGCCTCTGCCCCCTTACTATGCCGTACACACACTTAGACCGGAGCGATGGAGATGCCAATACGGCCCTAAAGCGCCTAGCTTTTATAGTGGAGGGGAAAGTTCCATAACTCTCTTGACCTAGTCAGAATGCCTGTACACGCCCCCAATTTTAATTGGCTAGAAAAATATACACCAAAATTTCTGACTGGTCCATCACATAAGGAAGGAGAAAGTCGTAGAAGTGCTGACAAACTCAATACGTAAAAATATTATTATTATTATTATTATTATTATTATTATTATTATTATTATTATTATTATTATTATTATTATTATTATTATTATTACCTGAGGTATATTATTTCTCTGACGTCTATTTAAATAACATTTTAGTACGTGTTGGTAAAAAACCTAACCTATCATCCCGGCGCGTTCAAAATCTCTTGCTGTACAAAAGTCAGAGAGCCTGTCGTCTGTTGAGAATGTTTACAATTGCATGAGACGTTAAACAAAATACTTATATAGCAATATTTCAATCCTCTCACAGATGGTATTATTGATATAGGCTTAGTAAATATCCTTGATAAGCATTCCTCATAGTTTGTTAGAGGCTGTCAAAACATTATGCTTTTAATTTAATCCAAACGTTACAGGCGGTCAGATGACAAGCTCCCTCAACATTTTAACGAGAATGAGGGTCACATATGCCTGCTTTTTTCTGCAGTAACAAGCTATTTGCGATGGCTTGTATGATTTGCATCTCTCAATATTTGGGGTACATTTTTATTTTACCAAAAAAAAAAAAAAAGCATTTTAAAATGCAAATGATAACGCTTGTGTAATAGTATTAAAATCTTTTTGTGTGTTTTCGACAGAAAGCAATAAAAATGTGACCAATAATGTGAGCATGCAGTTCCCTATTTAGCGAATGTGCCGGTTAAAATATGCTACAATTTTAATTTCCTGGTCAACATCAAAGTAGTTTCATGAATAAATAACCAACTATTAAATATGTAAATAGATCAGGTTTCTACCAGCGATGGACGCTTGGAAATTATAGAAAATATTGATTGAAGGGATGGTAATTTTGAAATATTGGTCTGCATTACTTGTTCTTATAAATTAATATACATATATGCGGGAGGTTGATTGTCAATGTACCTTCGTAGAGGAATTATGGCATATTTCACATAAATTGATATTTCTAAGACCAGTATGACAGGTGCATCCTCCTTGCCGACTTTCATTGCATTTTTCTTCGTAGCCTGCATGACAATAGAGGATAATCAATGGAAATTTAGTAGCTTCAGTATTGTGGCTATGCCAGAAAACATGCAACATTGCGTGCTGTCAAATGCAGCGTTATCTATCGTTCTCTACAATTTGATTCTATGTTTAGAATTTTTTTCGCTGGCCCCCTGGTGTAGGGGTAGCGTGCCTGCCTCTTACCTGGAGGCCCCGGGTTCGATTCTCGGCCAGGTCAGGGATTTTCACCTGGACCTGAGGGCTGGTTCAAGGTCCACTCAGCCTACGTGATTAGAATTTAGGAGCTATCTGACGGTGAGATAGCGGCTACGGTCTAGAAAGCCAAGAATAACGGCCGAGAGGATTCGTCTTACTGATCACACGACACCTCGTAATCTGCAGGCCTCCGGGCTGAGCAGCGGTCGCTTGGTAGGCCAAGGCCCTTCAAGGGCTGTAGTGCCATGGAGTTTGATTTGGTTTAGAATTTTTTCATTGAACTGATGTTTCTATAAGCTTATGTGGTGTTATTCTTCTTCCTCTTCTTCCTCACCATCATTATGTTATTATCTATATAAATAAAATCGTAACGACCGTGTGTCTGTACATTGACTACTTTAAAAAAAAATTCGTACAGCTATCCGTTTAACCTTTAGTTTCCTGAAAGTCCTAATTTTAACCCCCTCCCCAAAAATCAAGATTGCGGCACAACCTGCCAGACGAGCGAGAAAATTGAAATTTGGCAAGATTATACGTGTTAGCCTGTAACCGACGGAAAACTTTCAAGACCTTTAAATTTTTCACCTTTTATCCCCGAAGACTATCGAAATATGGAGGCAATTTTAATGACGGTGCAAACCTTCGTTTCGAGGTATTTCGTGGCTAAACAGTTAAGCCCTATCATTAAATGGATGACACAATCTTCGTTCTATTTGGAGTGACCTAAAACTTTGGTCCTATTACTTTTTGTCGTATCTCTATCCCTTTTATGTTTGATTTGTCTCTATTTCTCTATTGTAAGTACATTTTGCACTTTTTACACGTATAATCCATACTTTGAATCACTTATAGGTAAGAAAGAATCATCAAATTCTACACAAACATATGCCCATCCAGTAGCCATATGTGAGCCATATGCCATGTTTGTAGCTATCACATAATTATCTAAAAAGTAATGCACTGTGAGACAATCTCACCCAAATTTTGCCCTATTCAACGTTTCTAACTCAACCTGATCCATGAATATATGAGATACCAGGAAATGTTATAGGACCAGTCATTTGGACCTCTAAATGAATGATTCCTTTCTCTATTTGATTTTCAGGAGACAAAGGAACATGCAATTTTCTTCAAAACTCCCCTACCCGATTTTATTTGTCAATATGACATACCGTTTAGCAGCAGTTAATCTGTGAATGAGGTCTGTAATAATTTAAATATGCATATACTTTCGTTTGTCGATCTATATATATATTCATTGATGTCGAGTTTTAGCCATCAGGAAAGGGTTTGTCTGCTATCGTAACCAGTACTCCCACATTGACTGGCAGTAGGAATGGTGTCCTTCTCCAACTCCTGTGTAATTGGCATTAGTAAGGAAAACCTACCTAGGTAATGAATAATTTACTTCTCGATATGATTTGCAGAAGACAAGGGAACATGCAATTTTATTCAGAACTCCTCTACCCGATTGTGTTTGGCTGTAGACAAGGGTGTCCACCATTATAAACGAATGCACCTATTTAAAATGTGACTGGCATTAGGTATGGTGGCCTGCTATTTTAATGGAAACTCACCAATTCGGTGTGACTGGCAGTAGGAAAAGGGGCCAGTCAATATAATGATAACAGCACAACTCAATTTTGACTGGCAGTAGGGAAGTTGCGTGCCATATGATAAAAGCTCCTCAAATGTAATCTCTCTGGAAATAGGAAAGGGGGCCATCCATTGTAACGAAAACTCCCCAAATCGATTGTGACCGCGCAGTAGGCAATGGGACTGCCATTATAATGTACACTTCCCAACTCGATTGTAAATGACAATAGACAAGTGAGTCTGCCGTTATCATCACAACTCCGCAACTCACACTTTACAGTGGAAACAACGTATGGGGGACCTGCCATTGCAGTTTCTCGGATAAAGCTAAAAGACATGATATTTAATAAATCTTATTCACTGCATGTTCAGTAATTTACTTCGATATCCGTATACAATGTAGAATACCGTAGCGATGCACGGGTACATTTACTAGTTATTACTATTCTTCTTCTTCTTCTTCTTCTTCTTCTTCTTCTTCTTATTATTATTATTATTGTCCGACTCGTTGGCTGAATGGTCAGCGTACTGGCCTTCGGTTCAGAGGTCCCGGGTTCGATTCCCGGCCGGGTCGGGGATTTTAATCGCTTCTGATTAATTCTTCTGGCTCGGGGACTGGGTGTATATGTCCGTCCCAACACTCTCCTCATCATATTCAGACAACATACTACACTACCACCCACCACAGAAACACGCAATAGTGCTTACATCCCTCCATAGAGGGTTGGCGTCAGGAAGGGCATCCGGCCGTAAAACAGGGCAAATCCACATGTGCGACGCAGTTCGCACCCGCGACCCCACAGGTGTGGGAAAAGCGGCAGGAAAAGAAGAAGAAAGAAGATTATTATTATTATTATTATTATTATTATTATTATTATTATGCATTTTATTAAACAGTGTCTGACTACCTGTGCTATCGATTATCTTATGTTACCTAGACTCCACTTCTTCTTCTTCTTCTTTTTCTACCGCTTTTCCCACACCTGTGGGGTCGCGGATGCGAACTGTGTCGCACATGTGGATTTGGCCCTGTTTTACGGCCGGATGCCCTTCCTGACGCCAACCCTATATGAAGGGATGTAATCACTATTGCGTGTTTCTGTGGTGGTTATTAGTGTAGTGTGTTGTGTGAATATGAAGAGGAAAGTGTTGGGACAAACACAAATATCCAGTCCCCGGGCTAGAAGAATTAATCAGAGACGATTAAAAATCCCCGACCCGGCCGGGAATCGAACCCGGGACCCTCTGAACCGAAGGCCAGTACGCTGACCGTTCAGCCAACGAGTCGGACGTTACCTAGACTCCACTACCTCATACATATAGTACAATCCCCTCAATTATTCATACCATTTCAACCACTCAGTCTATTGAGTAACACCTCTATTAATTCCCTTCCAGAATTTCAGTATAAATACAGAAAAATACTGATATTTTGTTAGATAAAGTAAGAAGGAATCAAACAGCGATATGATTCACTATCGTGAGATCTATTAACGCACCTGCAAGACTGAAACAAGGAAGCTTATTGTTCAAAGTAGATAAACAAGTAGACAGTTAAATAATTTTCTATGAAGCAACCAAATAAGAATAGGTAAAGAGCAGAGTCATCTTCTTACATGCCACGAGGGCCTTTGGAGGTGTGGAAGGTAGAAGCTTCCACTTTCCTTAATCCGGAAACTAGATAGGATAGAGCGGTTAGCTGTATGTCCAGCTTTCTTAATTAATTTGGTACTCCTTTTTGTTGTAGTTTAAGTGAACCTCAGTGCCTCTCTGAAAGCGGAAATCTTGTATCTTGAATGTTTCAACTTCTTAACGGGGAATCGAACCCATGTCGTTCCAGGTGAATCAAGTGAGCCTCACCGCCTGGGTTAGGCAGCTCCTCATAAGAGAAGGTACCAAAATTAATTTGTATAAAACTGTACAGGAAGTCTGGATTATCCTAAGGGGACGGTAAATGCTAAGGAAATTGGATACTGGAGAAGCTTTTGTTGGCTTACACTTGAGTGGGGAATGAGGACATTTTAAATAGTATGCGGATAGCGACCTATATATTATACCATAGGGGAAAGTGACAAAGGTAGTATGGTCACGTCCAACACATGGCTACAGAATATAGACCTAGGAAAAATTTCCGGTGTATTTTGCCTTTGCTGGCAGGACCTAGCGTTTAAAGTGCACTATTTCTTCTGGTATGGACTAGAGCAATTTTGTTACTTTCATTGACCTGTCTCAGTGCTATCCTCGGCTTTGACAATTTGAAAGTGACTGAGATATGAGCGATGCTAGTAATGCTATTCCTTATGCAGCCAGTCCCTGTGATAAATTGTATGAAAATGTTGCTCATAGGGTCGGTTGGTGCATGCATTTCAGTGGGCTTGGTAGACTGATATGTAATTGCAATTTCTGACTCGGTGGGGAAAGCAACGGGAAACTACCTTGCTCCTCATTTCCGTAGTACGCCTCTTCAGTAATGCCTAGGCCATCTATGACAGCTTATGGCAAAGCTGTTGAGGATCCAACCAGCCTGAACATACATACATACACACCTCCACAGAGACGAAAAGAGGATCGACGGGGCGAGTTGGCCGTGTGGTTAGGGGCGCGTAGCTGTGAGCTCGCATCCGGGAGGTAGTGAGTTCGAATCCCAATGTCGGCAGCCCTGAAGATGGGTTTCCGTGATTTCCCATTTTCACACCAGGCAAATGCTGGGGCTGTACCTTAATTAAGTCCACGGACGCTTCTTTCCCATTCCCAGGCCTTTCCTGACCCATCGTCGCCATAAGACCTATTAGTGTCGGTGCGACGTAAAGCAAATAGCAGAAGAGGATCGTCCAGAATAACATTATGGACAATGCCTCCCGGAAGATGAATGAAAGGAATCTGCGAAACAGAACAAAAAATACGACTGAAAAAACAACATTGGAAGATGGATTGTGATAAACAGCTTCGTTGTTATAATTCTGTCCGGATCCATCTCTGGTGAGATAAATGTGTAGAGTGCACGATGTCTTTTGGTATGGGCTAGATCAAGTTCGTTACTTTCATTCTGCTGTCCCAGGCTTATCCTTGGGTTTCATAATTTGAAAGTGACTGAAGTATGATTGATAGCGTATAGCCTCTGGTGCAGATCTTTCTATTTGACGGCCATGGGCAACCTGCGAATCTCCCTCCATATCTCTCTCTCTCTCTCTCTGTGTGTGTGTGTGTGTGTGTGTGTGTGTGTGTGTGTGTGTGTGTGTGTGTGTGTGTGTGTGTGTGTGTGTGTGTGTGTGTGTGTGTGTGTGTGTGTGATGACAATAGGGAGAGGCTGAAACCCTATGTCGGTACATAAGCCTGCTCCTATCGAATAGCAGAAAAGGATCTGCTTAAGGCTTAACGTCACCTTCCAACGAATGAACACCATTAATAGCGCAATATGCCCTTACAACATGTGAACACTGTGTAGAAGTTTGGAATTAATCCCAAGTTTTTGGCACTCAATCTAGTGATTAGAAATTATATACCATCATCCCTCCTACCAGTGCCGGCCAACATTCTCATGGTGAAAAGTTTTTTTTTTTTTTTTTTTCCACCAACGGAACTAGAATCAGTTAACCACGATGTCAGACCACAGAGACTTATCGCCTTAACGATCACGGCCATCAGGCGAGCGATAGTAACACCATTCGTTACACAGCCAGTCTCTGCGATGATTGGTGAGAAGGTATTGCATATAAGGACGTTGGTGAATGCATTTCAGTGGACTTGCCAGGCTGACATGTAACAACACATTCTCGCTTGGCGAGGGAAGCAATGGGAAACTACCTCACTCCTCATTTCCCTACTACGCCTCTTCAGTGATGCCTAGGTTACCTGTGACTAATATGTAGTGGTGGACGGTGCAAGTAGTCCTCGGACTAACAGTATTGTAATTAATCGCATATTATGACGGTGATGACGAGGAGATTAATTATTATTTATTAACAATGTGTCCTCTATTTAACGCCAGGTTTAGGATTAATTTCTGAATGTTCTTCATTATATCATGATTCGTATAATCAAATCTTCACTATATTCCTACAGGATTGTGTTCGGTGGAATGATTATAAATTATCATTATTTGTCCCACATCCAGCGTGTATTAAGATGAAATATAGTGTTTTTCCTTCCCTCTCATCTAAATAAAATGATTCAACAAAAAGTAACGCACACTTTCTTCATTTATAAAACGGATTT
The DNA here is from genome assembly GCF_040414725.1 of Anabrus simplex. Taxonomy (NCBI): domain Eukaryota; kingdom Metazoa; phylum Arthropoda; class Insecta; order Orthoptera; family Tettigoniidae; genus Anabrus; species Anabrus simplex. Next base: position 190,995,380 of record NC_090267.1, on the reverse strand, counting down.
CAACTAGTACAGCTACTTATTTCAGTTGTAACTGCTTTCTTTATATATTCTGTATATATTGTTATACAATAATACTGTCTTCTTTTATTGTAAATTGTGACGCTAAGTTTTGCATTTTCATTAAGAATTGCCACGCTCAAAAACGATCTCGAGATCAGACGTATTTGCTTTTACTTCCATTACTCAAAAGGCTCGTAGATTTTCTTATTTGGTAGGTTTCTTTTCTGTTCTCCTAGTGGTTTCTCATTACTACATGGTAATTTACAGAGCTTCCGCAAAGAATACATTTTCATGATCGTAAACCCATTTTATTGGTTCCCTTGAAAGTTACGACACATTTTGTATAACAATGCTCCATTCACATAATCCCGGAGACTCCTTTTACCATCATAATGTGTATATGCTGCATTAATGACGGGAAGTATCTTTCTTTTGCTTCTCTGCGCCAACTCTCTTCGCTTTCTTGTCATCTATACTGAACATTAAGATTACATCAGCTTCCTTCTCGGGATGTTGAATGTGCTCGTTTTAAAAGTGTTTGGAAAAGAGGAAGGAAGTAAACTATAGAAAAAGAACCTTAAAGTACGAGTAATAATTCAAAGACGGTATATTTTTCAATTCTAGAAAATAAAAAGTAATACATTAGTGCTAAACGTGGCTTAAAAGAAACCGTACTCCGGGCTTAAAACCATGAGGAGAATGGAGAGGTCGAGGAGGGAAAAGTTTCTAATTTTTACTTCGTATATATTAGTAGATATGAGATTATAGTGGTTAACGTATTCCTGCTATCTACATTAAGTACCTACGTATAATATATGTATTTATTTATTTATTTATTTATTTACTTATTTATTTTTTTATTTTTTTATTTTTATTTGCAATCGCCTGGGAAATGTTCGTCATTGGAATCGTTTACTTCAGGATCACGTGACATGTTATCTCAGAAAAGACATGCTGTCCACTTAAACGTTATCATTTTTGAGTCAGCTTCTAATGACACCTGTAAATATCAGTACGTTAAAAGTTAAGCACAAGCTTTAAAACAGATGCAAACCAACAAATAAACAGACCCATAAAATACCTTCAATAGCGTCTAGCACATCATGTTCTTGAATATTGAGAGGCTTAATATCGCATGTTCATATATTATTTTTTCCAATGGAAAAATAACTTTGCCTATGTTGATTCCCATTACAAACAACTACCTACTTGTTCAATATAACGACTGTGAGCGTACGCCAGCGTGGTCTCAAGTCAGCCGTTGGACGATGCGAATTGCGGACCAGCTATGGAGTAGCAGCGGTCTCTCGACGAGTGAACCCACCACGCGGCGCAGTCCTGCGCAGCCGAGCGCTCTAATTCAAACATACGAATGTGTACGTAGACGAATCGTATCCATGAAATTTCATTATGGTTTTTATCGTACATGGAAGATAGTAATAACTTTTACGCAAATTAAGAGTAAAATTTGCATCAAATTAATAAATAGCATTAGCCTATTACATTTTTTGCTAGTGGCTTTACGTCGCACAGAAACAGATAGGTCTTGTGGCGACGGTGGGATAGGAAAGGCCTAGGAGTTGGAAGGAAGCGGCCGTGGCCTTAATTAAGGTACAGCCCCAGCATTTGCCTGTGGTGAAAATGGGAAACTTTCCTTAAAAGAGCCCTATGCGTGTCTAAACACACACCCTCTTGTGTATGAACTGACCCGAGAAGGTTTCTTCATTGAGGACCTACGATATACAATAATTCTACAATTAACAAAGCTCTTACATGCATTAAAACTAAAGAAGACAAAAATTTGGAGTGACTTTTGTATAACGGATGCAATGACAACAGACAATTGGTATCAAAGTTGCTTCTACCTCAGACATACAGTGACTCGTGCAGCTGTCCATGGCTTCCATCATAAGGCATGTGTTGTACCCAGATTTCACGATCCGAATCATGACTGTGTGTGTCGATGGTGTGAGAAGTTCTGTGGTCTTTACCACGCACATGAGTGCCCGAAGAGACCGTGTTCTCTTACAAAACTTTGTAGTGATTAAGTTTATACCCCTGCACATTGTAGGCCTACGCTTTTCTGTAAAATTAAAATAAAATTGACCACGGAAAACCATCTTCAGGGCTGCCGACAGTGGAATTCGAACCCATTATCTCCCGGATGCATGCTCACAGTCGCGCGCCTCTAACCGCACGGCCAACTCGCCCGGTAGCATTATTACTAGAGAAATATATAAGTACATACCTAGTTGCATTACGATTATGAATTTTACCACGTCGCATTGCTTCAATATATCTTTTGTTCATGTAACACTTTTGTAAGTGAAGTCTTTGCTCACTTAACTTCTTTCAACTTCTTCGCTTTGCTTTGCTTTCCTCCGCTTGATGTTACTTGGTGGGGCTAGTTGTTGACTTGTGCCCATAACTCATTAATTAATCTCATTAATTAATATAATACCGAGCTCGATAGCTGCAGTCGCTTAAGTGCGGCCAGTATCCAGTATTCGGGAGATAGTAGGTTCGAACCCCACTGTCGGCAGCCCTGAAGATGGTTTTCCGTGGTTTCCCATTTTCACACCAGGCAAATGCTGGGGCTGTACCTTAATTAAGGCCACGGCCGCTTCCTTCCCACTCCGAGCGTTTTCCTGTCCCATCGTTGCAGTAAGACCTGTCTGTGTCGGTGCGACGTAAAGCAAATATCATCATCAATTAATATAATTTTTGATCCAGGGATCATGCTTTTTTTCTTTGAACAAAAATCTTTTTTTGTGGTTTTTTACGATATAACGATATACTTTTCACCTCGATTTTCGCGTTTGAACTGCCCGCGCTAGTCATGATGGGCAAAGATCTTGAGAATTCACAAACATAGCACTTCCATTCGTCGGTTCTAGATCTTGACCTCAGGACGGAAACCAAAGACGGCTCGATGGAGCGGAATGCCACAGAAGAGAGTCATGATTATACCGAAATAATCTCCGTAGTTATGTTTCTATATTTCTGGAGTAATAATGGTATTTATAAATGTGCCGCTAATTTTACTGTTGATTTGCGTGAAAGCAATTATTATCCTCCATTTAGAACAAAAATCTCAATGAAATTTCATGGATACGAGTCATTCACATAACCCATACGAATTTCAACGATTTCTGTAGGTCGCACGAGTTAATTTCGGAAAGAAATATTTTGGCCTTTGTTTTATTCTTGGCTCATTTAACGTGTGTATAAAATTTACGTAAGATGGGCGATTCCCCGATACGCAGCCTTCCCTTGTTAGTGCCAACGTTAAGAACAGTGGAGGCATTTACCTTTCACTTCTTTATTGGAGTTCATATCCGACTCGTTGGCTGAATGGTCAGCGTACTGACCTTCGGTACAGAGGGTCCCGTGTTCGATTCCTGGCCGCGTTGGGGATTTGAACCATCATTGGTTAATTCCAGTGGCCCGAGGACTGGGTGTTTGTGCTGTCCCCAACTCCCCACACACCACACATAACACAATTCTCCACCACAAAACACGCAGTTACCTACACATGTCAGATGCCACCCGCCCTCATCGGAGGGTCTGCCTTACAAGGGCTGCACTCGGCTAGAAATATCCGCAGAAAGATTGTTGCAGTTCATGACTTTTCTTTAGTGGACAATCAGACTAGCCTCACGACCTTGAGCTAGCAAACTTAGCCTCTTACTTTGATACCCTGGGTTCGATTCTCGGCCAGGTTAAGGATTTTTACTCGAATCTGAGGGCTGGATTGAGGATTTTTCTACCTACATGAGGGGCTATTTGGTGTAGTTTTTAGGGGCTCCGGTCTACAAAGCCAAGAATGACGGCCGAGAGGATTCGTCGCGTTGATAACGCATCACGTCCTTATCTACTCGACTTCAGACCAAGCTACGATCACTTGGTAGATCAAGGCATAACAAGACTCTAGCGCAATAATATTCTAAATAACTCACATTTATAATTCTTATCACTGATATTTTTCTCGATATTCATATGTGAAGTATGTAGTCACTAGCTTCTCACAGAGTCTTGGCCAATGTGTGCTTTTTTTTTTATGGAAGTTTTATGATCACAATAATAAAATCAATCGAAATTGCATGGACCTCTTTTTATGGTGTTTTTTAAACGTCGCACTAATTGAAGGTGTGCATACTTTTACTACAGACACTTCTCTAACGCAACATGCTCCTTCACTGAATGGTCTGAATGATCAGCGTATTGGTCTTCAATTCAGAGGACCCCGGGTTTGATTCCTGGCCGGGCCGAGGACTTTGAACTACGTATAATTAATTCTTCTGGTTCGTGGACTAGGTGTCTGTGGGTAGACTTCTTCCTTGGCTAAATGGTCAGCGTTGAGGAATCCCGGGCTCAAATCCTGGTCTGATCGGGGATTTTAATCGTGCCTGATTAATTCCTTTGGCTCGGGAACTGGGTGTTTGTATTTTTCTCAACACTCTCCTCTTCATATGCAGACAAATCGCACTATCAGCCGCCTCAGAAGCACGCAATAGTGATTATTGATTATATTCTTTGACATGGGGTTGACGTCAGGATGTACATCCACCCGCAAAACCGATCCATATATCCGACAAACTTCGCACCCACGTCCCAAAGGTAGGCCTACGCGAAATGTGATAGAAGAAGAAGAAGAATATCGTCTTAATATACTTGTTTTAAATACATCATTCTTCACACTACCACATAAACGCGCAATAGTAAATACATCGCTCCTCATAGTGTTGGTGTGTGGAAAGGGTATCTGACCGCAAAACAGGGCTTAATCCACGAGCAACATATCGCCGTTGCGCCTGCGAAAACCGCCATGTGATAGTATTGTGGGAGGAATATTGGACCCGCAGCACATAGGGCATCATAAGAGCGATAAAATGAAAATCCAGTCTTTCTCAGGAATGGAATGAATGAAGCTACCATCTAGCTGCGAAGATAGCAATTGTGCCGACTGCCGTAGCCTGTCGCACTCCTCTGGGGTAACGATTAATGACTGATAGATGAAACTAAATGGTACTGGGGAGTGTTTGTGGAACGAAAGATGACAGGGAAAACCGGGGTACCCGGAGTAAAACCTGACCGGGATTGGAACCACGGAATCCAACAGTGAGAGGCCGGCGTGCTGCCGCCTGTGCAATGGATGTCGTAAAAGCAAAAATTCCTTGGAATTACTCGCACAGTACTGAACCATAGATGACAGAACATTACCGGGCAAAGTTCTAAGTTGAAAAAATTCACATAGCGGTTTTTTCTAACCCCGACAGTATTAGAACATTCGAGGCCTGGGGAGTCTTTCATTTTCACGCCCTTCGTAACCCATATCAAAAGAGAAGAAACCAACAGTCGTAGATATGATTATTACAAGATGACGCGTTTTGTTACTAAACTCCGTTCAGTGTCGATTACACATTTTAGTTCGTCACGCAGCCATTATCGTAGCCAAAATCAGAGCAACAGTGTCCGTACTTTTTTTGAAGGAAGATCAGTTCCTTGCTCACTTGTCGAAAGAGATTAACACGCCGTTATGACATCACATATTTATTGGAGCTGTCTATCCTTTTAATGCGTGTTGATATTGCATCGAGTCCTCGGTTCAAATTCAGATCGCTGGTAATGGATGGCCTTGTATGCTTGTTAATTTCATCATGTCATTAATCACATATTCCTCCCATCCATCATACTTCCACTTAAAATGATAGCTTACATCTATTAGCTCTCCGATATCACAGAAAATTTTACGGTAGTATAAAAAAAGAGAGAGAGAGAGAGGGAACGCGCAGAGCTCCATTATAAAACCACTCATCCGTTGCCGACGACCTTGTATTAGTTCTGAACACACAAAAGAGCAATGTATCCATCCAGTAGCGAAGTTCTCCCCCGCAGATGCTGTGTGGAGCCTTATCACAAACTGTACCAGCAATGTCAAATGTATGACGACACAGTCTTATCATGGCTTGACAAGCCGAGAGACATGAAGCTTTAATTGACGACTTTTTAATGAATCATTTTAACAATGTAACATGCACCATTCCCCCGCGACTCCCCAACAGATAACAGACGTTCTTATTCATGTGAGCGATGCGTTCTCTATTTCATTTTTCCATGTTCTCCCTTCCCCGGCTCCCCTGTTCATCAACCACAGACACAGTTCCCATCCCACTTCCAAATAAGTAAGAGAGAAAATAACGCAAATCTAGTTACACAGACATGGAATCACTTTACAGATGCGAGGCCCAACCATCATTACTCTTGGGAAACGATACTTGTGTAATATAATGCTATTTAAAAAAATAAAAAGAACAGCAAAAAATGTACGTCTAGAATGTTTGATGCACGGTAGAAATTAGCTTAGAGGCAGTTTGTCTCGCTGATCTTCCTTCTAAATCTTGAGACGATGATCTTTGAAATGTAGTCAATGGAGACCTGCCCTTCTGGACTGAAGAAATGTTATCGCTCCAGTTAAAGGTGAATGTGCATAACAGTATATATTAAAATGATTCACTAACCTCCCGCTGTGGGTGGGGGCGGTATACCGTGCCCCAGTGTCTCTTGACTTGGGAGCGTGGGTTGGCGACCACGGGGTCCTTGACTGAGTCCTGCCAGATTTCTCACTTTCACCTATCCTAATCATACTTCCCTTGGCAACTCTTCTTCTTTCCTGACTCCGACGGTATTAGAAAATCCGAGGCCTAGGGAGTCTTTCATTTTCACGCCGTTCGTGGCCCTTATCTTTCTTTGCCGGTACCGTCATTTTTCGAAGTGACGGATCGCTTCGATTTTTCCCCCCTTTGATTAGTGTTAATATAGGATGGTTGCCTAGTCGTACTTCCTCTTAAAACAAAAACACCTACTATTACCGGTTCACTAACCCCAGCTAACGACAGGTGCATACATTGCAGATTTACGTGACTGTAGACATCGTGATCATAGTCCTGCAAACCCTGGTTTAACATGGTATAAGGGAAGTTAGGACCGAATTTATAATAGTAATTATTGATAGAATTGAATGAAATTGGGTTTGTGGTCTCTAAACGGTGAAATAAGGCCACATACCAATTTTCAGGAAAATAGCAACAGAACTTCGTGAGAAATTAACATTTGCAATTTAAAATTTTTAAAAATGGATGAACATAAAAAAATGCTGGTGTACAGGCACTTCAAGGTATGGAATTTTAACAGAGAGAAAGTCTGCATATGTGGTCCATGAATGTGAGGAAAAAATGTGTTTTGTTTGTTAATGTTTTTCTCAAATTATGCTAAAAATACCCCCTTTCAAGGCTACTATCTTTTAAAGTATCAACATTATAAAAAATTCCTTCTGTTAATATGAAGACAATACAAGTGTTAACAACCCATGAAATTCTCATGGAATTTGAAACCAAATTTGTTCAGATGGAACATTTTAAATACCTGAAAATGTATATATGAAAAAAAAAAAAAAAAACTACAACACATTTTCATAAGTAAAAGCTAGTGGATGGAGACTCAACCGGACATTCAAATGTCACGCTAGTACTTTAAAAATGGCGGAACACGAAAAATACCACCGCCAAATGATCCGCAGCAGTCCGGTGTACAGTAATATGCACAGATTGAAAAATCGGTCATTTTTACTTTTTTTCACCAAAAACTCTGTCCCAGCCTCCCTTTTAACCACTGGAAAGTAGCTTTATATCTCAGAAATCACATATTCCGTGTTGTGTCAAAGCAGTTCAAAAGTGGTCTTAGCAGTAAATGGTACATCTACCACCTGCCACGCTCTAAATTCTATCACCATATATTTACAATTAACTACCAAATGTCGGTTTGATCCTCCTCAGGAATTGAAGGATTTCTTTTAAGTGACTTCCAGTACCCTTAAGTATTTTTAAAACAACACGCTTTGCTTAAGATGATAATACAATAATTTTATTGGCTTTACGTCCCACTAACTAATTTTACGGTTTTTGGAGACGCAGAGGTGCCGGAATTTTATCCCGCAAAAGTTCTTTCACGTGCCACTAAATCTACCGACACAAGCACCTTCAAATAAGACCGGACTGAGCCAGAATCGAACCTGCCAAGTTAGGGTGAGAAGGCCAGAGCGTCAACCGTCTGAGCCACTCAGCCCGGCATTGCTTAAGATGGGTCACGAACGTAGTTACAGTATTAAGATATCAAGGATTTCAGAATCAACTGTGATGCAGTCTGTTAATATTTAATACTGCTTAAAACTGGAATGCTCATAGAGTAGATGAACTGGAACGGTAAGTTAACATGGGTAACATTTTGGCAGTACTGGATATTTTAAAACCGTTCGTATTTTTAATGTGACGTTATACTTGAGGTGAAAAATTGTTTATTGCATTCTTTTCCTTGTGTAGACAGTAAACTGTAGAAGTAATTACCAGTTTCTGGGTCATTCGTACAAAGTACTTCGGCTGGATTATTCTCGAAGGAATTGAGAGAAAAAATTCGCCGAGGATGGTCACAGTAAGTCACTGGAATACATTCTTCTTCGGCAGGAGTTTGAGACTCTGGACACACCATCTTGCACTGCACCAATGATAATGACTGTGTCTAAAATTATCTTCCATACCTACGCCAGACTGTTGCGTCAGAAGGGGCACATTTCCGTACCCTTATAAATACCCTCTACATGAATTTTCACATTCATTTATATCCTACTCTGCACAGAAAGAGAAAGTGCGCGTTTTTTATATTAATTATATCCATTGTTTAAATATTATGAATTGTTTCTGTGTTAGTCGTTTTATAACTCCTATAATTACATCCATTCGTCTTGGCTTTTACGTATCTACTTGACAGAGCAAAACAACGATCCTGCAGTTCTAAAAAGAACTATGTTCACAGATATTTGCACTGTACTTCTTAATTTGTTTAGTGCTACTGATATTCCGTTTTAGACTCCTTTGGGGTAGTCTGTTTCATGCAAAACTTCTGATGCTAGTTTATGGTGGTGAGTTGTTTTTACTAATTTTCAGATACCCTATGATTTACGTTTGGCCGTGAAGGGAGTGTACACACACAAGCCAAAAAAAGGAATGCTCCAATGGTACCACATCAGGAGCTAACATCTGCTGCCTGATTCATTACACGACTGGGGAAATTCGATCTCTAAACAGTATTCGGACTCTAGTTCCAGGTTTGTATCTAGGTCGAGATAGTGCACGTCCATATGCTGACCTCATCGGTCCATTATCAACCCATTTATCATCCCCCAGAGCTTCTCTGTCCCTGTTCGCCAAGATATACTGCCTTCATTTACCACGTATCTTTAACACAGCGCAATTCGGATATCAAATAAGCAAACTATGGTATCCATGAATCCCCTAGGGTAATTATACAGCTGCGAGCTCCAAGAACTCAGTTTCTGTTCTAGTTGACGTTACTTACTGAAGTATAATTTATCCCAAAATACGAAATTGTAGTTGTTTGGCTCATTACCCTTGTGTTATAATATTTTTCTATAGAATGTAAGCCACCGGGCGAGTTCGCCGTGCGCGTAGAGGCGCGCGGCTGTGAGCTTGCATCCGGGAGATAGTGGGTTCGAATCCCACTATCGGCAGTCCTGAAGATGGTTTTTCGTGGTTTTCTATATTCACACCAGGCAAATGCTGGGGTTGTACCTTAAGGCCACGGCCGCTTCCTTCCAACTCCTAGGCCTATCTTATCCCATCGTCTCCATAAGACCTACCTGTGTGGGTGCAACATAAAGCCCCTAGCAAAAAAAAAAAAAAAAGTAAACCCCAAATTCGATTCACCGTAATTAATGCTTAGTTACTTTCAGGTATACCAGCCGGGTTTTTTAAGGGTAGCATGCCTCTCTCTCTTATTGAGTCACGGCTTATTGAATCATTAATCCTGGAACCCGTTTGAATAGAGCGCTGGCCATGTGAGTTGAAGTTGGTGGATTCGATCCCAGTTCAGCCCGGTGATATTTGAACGTGTCAGATGTACTAACATGTAAAAGAAACCCCGTAGGACAAATTTCCGGCACCTCGGCGTCTCCAGAAAACTGTAAGTAGGTAATGGGGCACAAAACCAATAACAATAGTTAATCCTGGGGTCGGGGTTGGAACGGAGTTCCCTCAGTCTGTAAGTCCAAGTGAAGACCTATGAGCGTGAATGGGCCCAGTCATAAATGGCTTAAGGATGATGTTACGATGACCACGTGTAACTCGAATATCTGCATGCCATTACATGACGCAGAATTGGTCTCGATAGGCCAATGCCCTTTGTGTCATTGGTTTTCATTGACATAGAATACGTTAATGTTTTCCGAACCGTCCTTGGGCCGGTGAACGCTACAAAAGCATGGAAGGTTCGAAATCGAAATAATTTCTTGAGACCACGAGAGATAACGGTGTTCAGTATCTCAGTATAAAGGGGGAGGGGCATTGTATCTAGCAACAAGATTCTGACATCGGAATGACGTCATCGGGTTATGTAATAGTGTTGCTATCTTGAGGTACTAAATTCCCCGTGCTGCTGCCGTGCAGAAAACAATTAATGTAGCTATGAACTCCGGCGTGGTAGCATGCCAAGTGAGGTGTTGTTTCATTCATCGTAGTATTTTCTACATGTATGTGGCATAAAATTAAAACAGTAAATATTTGAGAATATTGTGGAGCCTGGAAGATCCGGAAATTTCTTTTATTTCGTAAAATGCATTCGAGAGAACAAAGGGGCTTGTCAGAATTCCAAAAAATCTCAAATTACCAATGTCAAGCGTCAAAAGTCATACCAGCTGCGTCTCAAAGTTAAGGTAGTCGAGCATCATGAGAACGATCACAATATGAAGATAAAGTTGGAATTCAAGAGGACAAACTGGGGCAAATATTCGTTTATGGGAAGGAGAGTTAGGGATTGGAATAACTTACCAAGAGTGATGTTCAATAAATTACCAATTTCTTTGAAATAATTTTATAAATGGCTAGGAAAACAAGAAACTCCGTGGCTCAGTAGGTAGCGCACCCGCCTTTCACCGCTGAGTTCCGTGGGTCAAATCCCGGTCTCTCCGTGTGAGATTTGTGCTGGACAAAGCGGAGGCGAGACAGATTTTTTCCCAGGGTACTTCAATTTTCCCTGTCATCTTTCAATCCAGCAATGCACTCCAAAATTTCATTTCATTTCATATGTCCCTCATTTATCATTGCTCCAGAGGAATTCATGACCTTGAACATGTGTAAATTTGTTTAGAATTAAAAAACAAAATATCAACAGTAAACTTTCAAACCCCTGCTGATTGGAAACTGAATTTCGACAACAACCCTCTCATTCGGTTCGTTTTTTACGTCAACATTTGCAGCCGCGCCCCCAACACAGTATGCTTAGAGTTTCTTTTTCGGATATTGTAAGATGGTATTGTGTTCGAAGCAGAGTTTTCCTTCGTTCACAAACTTGTGAAGATTTCTACTGTAACCCAATTAGATTGTTCTCGGTTAATTTCACATCTTGACTGAAATTTAGTGCTGATGGACTATGGACTTGGGGTTGTAACTGCATCCACTTTCTGTACGTTATCTTCGTTTCCACAATAACTGGGTGTGTAGGATAGAAAAATAGAAGCGATAATTTCAATCGAAATCAAATTCAGACAGTTTTACTCATACCTTCCTTTATATTCCCTGCAAGAATCTCTTACTAATGAACGGGTTATGACATTTTGTAAACTGGGGATAGCATTGTTGGAAATTATCGGAAAATATAATATAAACGCCTATTCCTTGCTGAATAGCCGGCGTACAGCCCTTGACATCAGGAGGGCTCGGGTCCGATTCCTGGTTGGGTCGAGAATTTTAACAGCGTATGGTTAATTCCTCTGGTTCCGAGACTGGTTTTTTTAGTTCGTCTCTATACACTTGTCTTCATATATATGCGTACTACACTACAGACGACCTTAAAACCAGGCATTAGCGAATACATCACTCGACATATAGTTGGCGTCATGAAGGGCGTCTGGCCGTAAAACTGGATCGTATACGTATCGAATGCCGATCCCGATAAACTGGGATTAGGGTCAACATGAATAAGAATAAGGTGATGATATAAACGCTCATAATAGTAAAATGAAAATATTGTCTTGTATTTGCCAGTGGTTATGGAATATTGCTAAGAATCGTGTGCATGTTGGCGTTTGAAATCACTTAGGTATAATATTATAAAATCACCCTTCACATATCCTAAATTCCCTGCTGAAACAATAATTAATTTATACTACTTGACGAATGATGAGTAGAGTAGATTTTCTGTTCCACAAATGATACACCCATGGAATGTTCCGGTTGTGATTTGTTCTCCTTGTGATGCCTTTTCGTAATCCACCATTCTTTCTGAGTGGCATTTTATAGAGGAAGTTTTATAACTCGTTTATTAATTTGGTGGGAAAGGCGCTCCTGTGATTATGCAGAAAGCTGTACAACTTACAACATACTCCGCGGGATAGTGTTAAATAAAGCAGGACAGGTTGAAAGGCCGTTCATAACGCGCTCTGGCAAAGTACGGTCTTTACTGAACTTTCTCTTCCGATTTTCCCACATCCTGACGTGGGCGCGTGTTTCTGAGGTGGTTGACATTGTGTATGCTGTGTGTAAATTAGCAATGTGTGTATTAAAACATATACAAACGCTCAGTCTCTGAGCCAGGGGAATTAACCAGTAACGGATAACATCGCCAGGTCGAGAATAAAACCCTGGACCTTCTAAAACGAAGTATGCTACGCTGACCATTTAACCAACAAGCCGTAAAATGTCATTAATCCCTGTCAGAAAGTTTAAAGTTTGAGTTCCACGAATATGATTGTGAACTCGGTTGAGAAACTAGTTCTAATATATCTCTCTGTGCAACAAGTGCTGACGTAAAGTTATTTAAATATAACAAAATTCTGAAACTGTTATCGCCATAAAACCCGGAATATCCCATAAAAATGAATTCTTTGGAGGAAAGTACGCCACTATTCTTCGTGAAATTACAGGGAAAAGAATGTTTGCACTCTTAATTTTGCTCATAACACACTGAGACCTAATGTATTTCTTGAAAGTACATGCATATTTACCACAATGTACCGACAGATATACAATATGTACTTTTAACTACTGCTTTTAGTCATTACAAGAATCATTGAATTATTTTGATTAGAAGAAGCGCTTGATTCTGAACGTTCTAAACCCAGGTGGATCTATTTTGGTTTTGCCGCCCTGAGTGGCTCAGATGGTTCAGGCGCTGGCCTTCTGATCCCAACTTGGCAGGTTCGATCCTGGCTCAGGTGCTCAAATACATCAGCCTCGTGTGGGTAGATTTACGGGCGCTTAAAAGAACTCCTGCGGTACTAAATTCCGGCACCTGGACGTCTCCGAAAACCGTAAAAGTAGTAACATTATTATCTATTTTGTTTGGTACGTCTCCAAGTACCGTTTAGTTTAGCGTGAGTCTGTGAAGTGACGTTGAAACCACAACCCTCACAGGCCTATATATACATTTCTCATTTATCGGAAAGTTTAGTTAATTTGATGTCCTTTTAAAAGGACTTCCAGGCCTCAGGAGGATATGCAAATACTGCGTATACCCGTATCGAGGATGAGCGACTGTGATATTCCAGGTATCACCTTTTGAAGTTTATACAATGGAAGGCGTAAAAACACGAATTATTAAACACATTGGTACTATCGAAGATTTAGGAGTAAAGTCTGTTGATAATTAAGTGCTGCCATGACTTTCCAGTACTAACTCCTTACTTCGATCTGTGCTGCAAGTGGTGCCGTGAAGTGGTGGTTAATCAGTGTTTCCTTACGCCCCCTAACAGTCCAGCTCCCCACCCTCCAGCCCAGCCCAGCCCAGAGTGCGGCTCGGCCTGGCACTTACCATCACGTGATCCCTCTCTCCCTATTCGGTACCAGTAGGGTGGATGGCACATGAGTTCGATTCCAGGGGGTCATGTCACTACATATGCTTAAAATAGTTTCAATTAGATCCTCCCCCACTCCCCACCTACTTCCCACCGCTACATCTTAATTGCGATCATATCATACGAGAAGCGGGGTATTTTGTGCTACCTTTTGAAGAAAGTGAAAGGTGAGCTGTACTCTGCACGTACAGCCTGTGTGTATGGCAACCTGTTGTGAGGAAATTAACAATACTTTTATATCACTCTTTCACAAGTAGACTTGAATACTGCTTCGGTCTAACTGTTGCCTACAAAGAAGACAACAATAAAAATTATGTTAAAGATTTAACCTCATAACAGAGGTGTGTATTTATAGAGACTGGTTCCTTGGCCCAGGAATTCCCGCAACAGGTTTCGGTTCAGAGGCTCTAAGATTGTATGTCAGGTTGGGCAGGGTTTTTACCCGCATCTGGTAAATTCTTCTGGCTCAGGGACTCGATTTTTATTTTTGTCCTAATACACACCTCATGCATTTACATACAGCACACTGTCTACCACAGTAAAACACGAAGTAGTTTAATTTATCCTTCGGCCGTGCGCGTAGAGGCATGCGGCTGTGAGCTTGCATCCGGGAGATAGTAGGTTCGAATCCCACTATCGGCAGCTCTGAAAATGGTTTTCCGTGGTTTCCCATTTTCACACCAGGCAAATGCTGGGGCTGTACCTTAATTAAGGCCACGGCCGCTTCCTTCCAACTCCTAGGCCTTTCCTATCCCATCGTCGCCATAAGACCTATCTGTGTCGGTGCGACGTAAAGCCCCTAGCAAAAAAAAAAAAATTATCCTTCCACATAAGGTTGATATCGTGGGCCAAGCTCGCATATGCACTCCAATCGCCAGCGAACCAGTGCGCAGCACAAGCGACGGAGAAAGAAATATATTTATATAAATACTTTGTTTGCAAAATTCAGTTTGTTATACCTGCCTTATTTTGTATACCTGATGGAGCAGTCAAAAGTAGACAGCAGGTTTAAATACACCAAGTCTGTTACGACATCACATGAAAATGTATTTATGCAATTTTGTTACGAATATTATTTTGGTTGCCGGAAGGAGGGACTGAAACTTTTGGGTCACGCAAGTATGAGCTAGATTTCGGGAGATATTGGGATGGAAATCTGCTGTCGGCAGCCCAAAAGAAGGCTTTCCGTGGCTTCTCATTTTACGCCAGGCAATTAAGCCCTGTCCTCTCCCATCGTCGCCATAAGGCCTGTTTGTGTCGTTGTGACGTAAAACCAGTTGCAAAAAGAAAAACTTGAACTTGGAACTTAGGCCATACATTATTTTCTTAGTACTGGGTGGCATGGTGGTTTATGGGAAGATCTAAACATAAAATTCACTAGTTACCCCTGTCAATATGAATTCTATCCAAAAGTTGTAACAGAAGTAAAAGAGAACTTCAATGTCGTACAGTTTTTTCCCATACGAATAATAACGAAGATATTTACTTTTATGAATAGTCTCAAGTGCCAAGATAGGTGAGTGACATACTACTCAAGGCTAAACGAGAAAATTCTAAAAGCGGAACATTGAATGTGAGCTTTTAGATTTTTGAAATGCTGCAATTTAGGCAACCTGTAATAATTTCGACGTTCTGCATTATGACTTGTACTATTAAAGAGGATTTTGATGTAATGCGCAAACTTCGGTGAAACAAGTGAATATTGAGTTGAAAGGGGTGTGTAGTCATAGCAGCTGGGAACGTGTTACCATAATTACCCATCCTATTATTATTATTATTATTATTATTATTATTATTATTATTATTATTATTATTATTATTATTATGAACAAATACATCGCAGTTGGGAAATATCCCCGTGACAATGATTACTTACAGTAGTGTGATAAAAAATGTTAAAAATGAATCACCTAACAACAACAACAACACCACAACTACCTACAACAACAAGAGTACAACAAGAAATTCCATGGAAAGAAAATATTACAAGAAATATTATTAGTTTAACATTCTAAATCCAGCGTCATCATATAAATTTTATTTTACAAGACGTTTCACGCGCACCGACACAGGCTGGTCTTATGTCGGCGATGGGACAGCCACCGTGGCGTTAATTAAGGTACAGCCGGAGCATTTGCCTGGTGTGAAAATAGGAAATCACGGAAAACCATCTTCAGGGCTGCCGACAGTGGGGCTCGAACCCACTATCTCCCGGATACAAGCTGCGCGTCCCTAACCTTACGGGCAACTCGCCCGGTATGGTTAAAAGTGCAATGGACTTGGATATCAGGTCGTCTTGGATATGTCGCGCGCGTGTGTATGTGTGTGTGTGTAGCGTTTCGCACCGATCATGCCATTTGGGCTTTTCATTTCACTGGCACGCCTTTCCAAGACACTAAGAACCTTGCCGAGTTAGCAAATACGGATTGCTAATGTGGTAAAGGAGAAGTGACTCTCCTTTGACAGTATTTGTGGCCGTAAGAGCCTTAATTATGTTCCATTCTTCTCGTCGAACCCGTTATGATAAATTGCATTTAGTCCATTTTGATACTACGACCTTCCTCTAAGACTCTCCTTTTTCTATTTTGACTAAATAAAACCCGTGTTTTATTTTGAACTCCAGAAGCATTAAAACATTTTATATACGTCCGATCAGCTGTTTTCCCATGATGAAGTAACAAATCCAATGCCTTGGTTTTCAGTGGTGCGGTCCTCACTGAATGAACCAAACTTAAGAGGGAAACTCGTTCCTGGTTAAAAAAAGAAAAGTTAACAGACACTTCGATTTTATTTACAAAGGTTTGAAATCAATTATGAGGAGTTTGGTGTCTTATTTTTTGTTACTGTAGCTTGTATTCGGAATTCGTTTTCTCAATGCTTTAATTAATGCTTTATTTATCATTTTACAATTTTAAAGTTCAAATTTACCGTTGCTTAAGGAGCCCTTGTCAGGAAAATAGATTAATGATTCTTTTGTTTTTACGTCCCACTAACTACATTTGATGGTTTTCGGAGACGCGAAGGTGCCGGAATTTTGTCGCGCAGGAGCTTTTTACGTGCCAGTATATACACTGACACTGGGCTGACGTATTTGAGCACCTTCAAATAATACCGGACTGAGCCAGGATCGAACCTGTCAGGTAGGGTTCAGATGGCCAGCACCTCAACTGGCAGAAAACAAGATTACAACGATCATTGATTGTATTTAAACTTTATTTCAATGTTTATTAATTGAAATAAAAATAAAGTGATAAATTGTGAAAGCTGTTACTGTAAATATTTTTAGAGAACGATTTGAAAACATAACATGGACGGACGATGGATAAGCTATGGTGACTCTGTACACTAGCTCACAGGTTGATCGCTGACCATCAGAAACAGTTTCTTGTTGTTCGTATAGGCCTAGTACCCTGACGGGAAGTCGAACTTTGCAGGGCAGTTCGTGTGGTAGAGTACAAAAACGTACGCTGTGACCCTCAACCAAATTGGGTGTTACGGTTTTTTCTAGACCGACTTGGTTGGCATTGAACCCCAGAACTTGGGATCCTAAGCGCTATACTTTATCTCTGGTCCAGTGCTTAATTTCGGCCGGAATTGTTTATAAGGGGATTTCTTAATAGAAAGTTATTGGAACATATATTCCACACCGGAAATTTAAAATAGTACCCTACACGTATTTTCTAATATCGAAACTTGTGGCTTTTATTGGCGAGGGGTGTGGTGTTCGGTTGAAAAAAGTGGGGGGGGGGGGAATTGGTCGGTTTGCGTTCCGGCACCTAAAATTTCAGAAATTAAGCACTGCTCTGGTCCACTGAGACACCCTGAATTATAAAGGGTGTGATAGCCGAACCATAACTGTATTTTCCCAGTGTTCTGTATGGGCAGCTGCGGTTAAATTCCAGACTGAAAAGTCAAGTCCCTGCGGTTTGTACTTGACGTACAACAGGAAATTTCGTGGCTATGATCACAAAATCGTCAGTCACATGAAACTACAAATTTACGTGCGCCTTTGAGCTGGAATTTTTTTGAATTTTTTTTTTTTTTTTGCTATTTGATTTACGTCGCACCGGCGACTATGTGACAGGAAAGGCCTAGGATTGGGAAGAAATCAGCCGTGGCCTTATTTAAGATACAGCCTGGTTTGAAAATGGGAAACCATATTAACATTTTTAAGGTTGTTTCAAGCAAAAAACAAATAGTGAAATTTAAATCTCCAAGAGTCGAACACGAGATGAAGTGAGCGAATGAGGTGAGGAACTGCTGGTTAAGATTGTGCCGGTGAACGTGCTAGATATTGTGCGAGGAGGTCATGCGAGGAAATTAAATGCAGATCTTGTTGTGCGGGTTTATGTGGCTATAACGTCGGGAGAGGGGGATGGCGCACGTTGATCCAACCAATATAAAAGTCGGCCATAAAATAAATATTGGAGCGACACACCGGCGCGCCGGCGACTCGCAGTGCTTGAGCCGCGTGACCAATGCGGCTCGCCTCCTGGCAGGCGTCACGAAGTTAATGCCGTGGTCGTGGGTAAAATAATACAGTTTTGATTCCCCTCGTATTTTCTGCCTTATAGCTCATGATTCTGGGACAATGTTTTTTTTTAAATATTTATGCTAATTTAACCGCAGTTGCCTATGTGTATTTTGAACAACAATGACGAAGAAATTCATCTAACTACGCTTATGCCGTGCTCACGACCGCGATTTTTGGAGTAGAATTGCCCGTGGTAGGTTGTCCATGTAAAGTATCAAGTTAGTAGGGGTTTGAAGTGTGCTCAGACGGTACTCGAATTGATAGAACTTACAACACTCCGCCGCTTTAACATTTAGACGCTCCCAATAAACATTTGCTATTCGGCATAGGTGATTTTGGACCTTTCGGAATTCTCACAAGTCACTCCATTCTCTCGAATAACCTACGTTTTTTGTAACATCGAAACCATTTATTTCAGGGCATTTTGCGAAAGAAATTTTTCTCCCTTCTTTGCATCACAATCTTCTCAAATGTTCATCGTATAATATGCTACCATTCCAGAGTTCAGAGTTACGCTAGCTAAAGTAATTTTTAGTCGTGTGGCATGGCACGGCAGCCCTTGAAGGGCCTTGACCTACAAAGCGACCGCTGCTCAGCCCGAAGGCCTGCAGATTACGAGGTGCCGTGTGGTCAGCACGACGAATCCTCTCGGCTGTTATTCTTGGCTTTCTAGACCGGGAAAAATCCCCGACCCCGCCGGGAATCGAACTAGGACTCCTTACACCAAAGGCCAGCACGCTAACCGTGTACCTCATTTCAAAGCGCTATTTCATCACCCGTTAACGTCATACCGAACTAAGACTCTTGTTAGTACGTACACCAGTCCTTCCTTTGCCGGGCTGAGTGGCTGAGACGGTTGAGGCGATTACCTTCTGACCCCAACGTGGCAGGTTCGATCCTGGCACAGTCCCGTGGTATTTGAAGGCGCTAAAATACGTCAGCCTCGTGTGGTAGATTTACTGGCACGTTAAAGAACTCTTGCGGGACAAAATTCCGGCACCTCGGCTTCTCTGAAAACCGTAAAAGTAGTTAGAGGGACGCAAAGCAAATAGCATT
This sequence comes from Anabrus simplex, assembly GCF_040414725.1. Classification (NCBI taxonomy): domain Eukaryota; kingdom Metazoa; phylum Arthropoda; class Insecta; order Orthoptera; family Tettigoniidae; genus Anabrus; species Anabrus simplex. The sequence continues at coordinate 190,975,869 of NC_090267.1, read as the reverse complement.
GTTTATTATTCCTTTCTCTGTCCAATGAGATGATACTGAACGCTGACGTCGCACGGGTAGTATAGAAATTTTATTTCGATTTTAGTCAGGTTCTGCAACAAGAATTTTAAATATTAAAGCCATCCCTTTTTAGTTTCAGCTCAGTTCATTTATAGGCCTAACTGTTAGGTTATTTTGACAGTTAACATACGAGCATTGCTATACAGAGCTTGAGGTTCTAGAATTGGTCTCTTCAGTCTTCTAAGAGCCTATAATCGGCAACATGGCTACACTCCGAAGACAATCGATACACTTATTAGCGAGTGGATGGTGTGAATGCCTACGATATTATGAGAGCTAACAAGACGATCACATCAAATACTTAATGTTGCACCGAGCGAGTTGGCCGTGTGGTTAGTGGCGCGCAGCTGTGAGCTTGCATTCGCGAGATGTGAGTTCGAACCCCACTGTCGGCAGCCCAGAAAATTGTTTCCCGGGCTTCCCATTTTCGCACTAGACAAATACTGGGATTGTATCTTAATTAAGGAAACGGCCGCTTTTTCTCACTCCTTGCTCTTTCTTTTCCCATCGTCGCCATAAGACCTATCTGTGTCGATGCAAAGTAAAGCAATCAGTTCTGGCTTACGTATCTAACTATTACTGGTGGTCATTATTATTTAAGATGTAATAAAATGAAATAAACATCCCTTTTTAACAGAATTCAGAAAATAATAGTCCAGAATTCCGAAGAATGCAGATATCGAGAAAAATGTAATGGCGAGGGAGGATATGGAAATGAAAGATTCCGTACGTCTCACCGATCTCATGTTGTCGGGGTTGGAAGAGTATGAGAGTTGGCTACGAAAGGTCGGAAAGTTAAGACGAAAGTGTAAGGCCGGGTAGACGCAATGCCTCATTCATCTACAGGACAAAGGGAAACATCTCGTAAACCGCAGATGATTGTTTTTCTGTATTCGACTTTTATGTCCATGTGAGGGATTGTTCTACTTGTATATTCGATCTAAACACTTTCGGACATAAGCGGCTTTTATATTTCTGATCACAGTTACGAAGGCAATGAAGGAAGTCGGTCCATTTTATCGTACATTTGATTTCTTGTAGTCCTTCAAATATTCATCCTGAGCTTCGCGGTTAATATTCGTTCTTCTCTTTCCAATATGTGCTAGCGCGAGTCAAAGTCAATCGTTCCTTCTTTCACACCCTCGTCAGTGCTAGAGCGCAGTTGATTGGTGTAGTTTTCTAACGACTGGCATGCTTTTGAAGTCTGACTGCATTATGGGTAAGCAGATCTCCCCCTTTCCCTAACACAAATCCACCAGTCAGCTCTCGGCGGCACGAAGTCTAGCGATTTATCTGTATAGCCACATAGTGTAATCAACGAGACTGGACAAAACACAGCACAGCTGTGCAATGCTGTACTTCACGTGTAAAGCGCATTTACGTATGGCAAGAATGCTAGGCTTTTAAAAGAACTATCCACTAATAGTGAGAAACGAAGTTATCTTCGGAAGCTCTTAACGACTACTGTATCCATACGTAGTGTAATCCTTAATGTTGTTGTCGCCGGTTGTCAATCATGTAGATGGTAGCCAAGGTTAGTAGAGGAGAGGTTGTCGCATCTTTGATGACGTACTCTCAAGACCTGCTGACAACCTCGAGTCCGGCTATCGATTGAAACGATAATTGGCAGTCGTGTTTTGGGATCGCATTGAGTTTATAACCATCCTAAGTTTCAGTGCTAGCGCACCAGTAATTTCATTCTGAGTTATAGAAGTGACATATAGCAATAGGTGGGTCTTTGTTAGGGGTTGCCTGGCCGAGGCGGTAAAGGCGTGGGGGTTCGAATCCCCCGTCAGGAAGTCGTAAAATTTAAGAAACGAGATTTCCACTTACGGAGATGCATATGGCCCTGAGATTCAACTCAGCCTACACAAAAATGAGTACCAGGTTAATTCCTGGGGGCAAAGGCGGTAGGGCGTAGAGCCAACCACTCTACCCGCATCACATGCCGAAGTTAACAATGGTGGAAGCGTTTACCTTCCACTCCTCCAAGGACCTTCATAGAGGTGACTTTGCTTTGCTTTGCTTTTTGAGTCTTTGTTAGAATAATAAGATGTGTTGCGAAATATCAGCTGTCTTACAGTTATTATTTTCCTGTAATCTACAATTCCTGGAACGTGTTGTCCTTCGGCTTTGTCTATGAAGAGTCTCATTAAGAAGGAAAAGAGGCCCTTAAAATGCACACAAAAAATACCATACTTTCCCGAAAGTTATTTTTATTAGGCAGAAAGGGGTGGAATGTGCCAAAATAGAAGGGAGTAGAATCCTTGATTGATATGTCGAGAACAGTTTACTGAGAATGGTTATGAGTTGGACCTTAAAACAGAATTGATGATATTAATTCCCACGAGAAAACTGAAACAGACTGCTATGTCTGCACTTACAAAATATTAGGTAGAAAGACAGCTGAAGAAGCCCAGAATCGTGTATGTTGTACACGCAAGAAATATCAGAGCAAATAAATGAACTGCCAGTCAACTTTTAAAAAAACATGTTCTTAATCCAAGAAGAGTGTGATTATGACCAGGCTGTAACAGAAGAAAAGGTAAGTAATGTTCTCGGGAGGGGAAAGAATACTTAAAGAAAATACTTTTAAAGCAGAAGAAATTTCTCTAACATTTTCCCTCAAATTCGTCATCATTACTACTTATAGTAATATTGGTGTTAACGTCCCTCTAACTACTTTCACGGTTTACGAAGACCCTGATTTGCCGGAATTACGTCCTGTAGGAATTCTTTTACGATCCAATAAATCTACCGGCACGAGACTGACGTATTTGAGTACCTTAAAATACCACCGGGCTGAGCCAGGATCGAGCCTGCCAAGTTGGGGTTAGAAGGCCAGCGCCTCAACCGTCTGAGCCACAAACCCCGGCATCGTTCATAACGAACATGTCTCTGTCAGGGTTATCTGCAATGAATAGTGAACATCTTCAACGAACATGAAAGGTGGAATCCTCTAAGGAGTTTTCAGATTTTAGACCGGTGCGGTTTCAGCCCTAAGCAGTACAGAAATAATTCAATTCTTCCTTTTGACGAAATGAAAGTAAGAAATGTAGTGGAATATGATTATTTATCAACACAATCAAGTTATCGGCCCCCATTATTATGTGTAAGTGATACATTAACAATAGTTCGGGACGTTTCGCGTAGTGGAGGCCCATTTACACATATTTTGAAATCAGCATGTGCACTGACCTTTAAAGTATTGTATTTGTAATTGTAAAATTGGAAAAATCTATTACATGAGACTTAATTGAGGAATTCCAAGATAAAAATAAAATGAAATGGCGTATGGCTTTCAGTGCCGGGAGTGTCCGAGGACAAGTTCGGCTCGCCAAGTGCAGGTCTTTTGATTTGACACACTTAGGTGACCTGCGCGTCGGGATGAAGATGAAATGATGATGAAGACGACACATACACCCAGCCCCCGTGCCAGCGAAATTAACCAATTAAGGTTAAAATTCCCGACCATGCCGGGAATCGAACCCGGGACCCCTGTGACCAAAGGCCAGCACGCTAACCACTTAGCCATGGAGCCGGACAATTCCAAGATAATATCCATTCATAAATTGAGAAGTGGTGACAACATTTATTCCACGAAGAACGTTCATACAAATCAAATGTATCAATAGAGTACAGTCAATAAAGAGTAGCTACCAGGAAGTTGGAAATATTGAAATTCTCGTAATAAAATGCCAAAAAAAATTGAGAAATCGTACGTAAACTTCTTGAATGGTTTGTATAGATGTATACGCTCACTATGACCATTTTAATTTAGAATTCATCATTACTGATATTTTCATACAAACTCCGCAATTGTAAATCTATGGAATACAAACTGTGCTGTTTCTTGTTTTTCCTATACTTTCAAAGATTCCAAAACTTTTTCTTGTGTTGTAATTTGCTTTCTACTTTTTTAACTGATCTTCTGTTCTAACAAGTAAATTGTAAAATAACTTCCGAACATGACCTCTTCATTCAACAGTATGCGTGCAGCAAATGCCACGTCTTTTATTAGCTGGGTATAATTCCGAGATCAAAGATTACAACCGGTTGAATGTTATGATTTTACATTTGTCAGTATATCTGTCATATGCCTTTGCTGGCATGACCTAGTGTTTACAGTGCTCTATGTCTTCTGGTAAGGACTATAGCAATTTTGTTACTTTCATTGATCTGTCTCTGTCTTATCCTTGGCTTAGACAATATGAAAGTGACTGAGGTATGAGCGATGCTAGTAATGCCATTCCTTGTGCAGCCAGTCCCTGCTATGAATGGTGTGAAAATGTTGCTCATAGGGTCGGTTGGTGCATGCATTTCAGTGGACTTGGCAGACTGATACGTAATAGCAACTTCTGGCTCGATGAGGAAAGCAACGGGAAACTACCTCACTCCTCATTTCCCTACTACGCCTCTTCACTGATGCCTAGGCCATCGATGACAGGTGATGGCAGAGCTGTTGAGGATCCAACCAGCCTTAGGGCTGATGACTGAACATACACATACATCTGTCATATCCAGTTCGTTCATTTATAGCAATAATTATTACGGTGACTTCAATACATAAACGTCTTTGTTTCCATTGCCTTTTCTGCCACGGCAGGTTCCTGCTCTGCCGCCAAGCGATGGGCTAGTAATGACGTCATACTGCATTGTAGCGCGCTCTCCGCAGGGCTTACAGCAGGCATGTCAAGGTCACGAGCCGACTGACAAATCTGCGTGTACGAGAAACAGCTGTAACGAGCGCTAGCCCAGGACGTTATCCGGCCCCGCGCTGTAGGGGGCAACGCGTCCGCTTGTCACCCGCCGGCCCCGGGTTCGATTCCCGGCCGGGTCAGTGGTTTTAATTGTAAATGATTAATATCCCTGGTGTTTGTGGCGTCCTTAACTTCCTTTCCTCACATGCCCCAAACAAATTGCATAAAAAAAAATAGCCCAGGACGTTATCAGATAGCCAAGCTATCACTTTAATAACTGCGGTTCTCCGTACAATACATGTGTATACTATTTCATATAACGACATACATGGGCCTAAATAAATGTGTTCAACACGGCGTTTGTATAAAATACGCGAGCAGCATGCTTTGTAATCGCCGTGTACCGTATACTTTAAAAGTTACCATAAGCAATGAAGTACAAAATAATAATTTACTTTTTAGAGGTTTAACATGCTCAACTGCCGAATACTTTGCTGCTTCTATATCTACACGTCATGCTTTTATAAACTTAAAACCGAGCTAGCTCAGTCCGGTGGTATTTATTTATTTGTCATAAGTCTGTACAGCGTTCTCCTCCACATTCAAGAGACACTATGCATGAACTAATTAATTAATGATTGCGTTACTACTCTCCCAATCACGGATAACCACCAACTGTGGAGAGAGCATTCCTAATTGAATGAATCAATGGATGACTGCATGGATGGATTTATGAATGAATGCATGAATGGATTAATTAAATGCACTCGGCCTATAACTACGAACCACCAGCAGCTACGGAGAGATAGTCAGGTGGTATTTGAAGGTGCGCAAATACGTCAGCCTCATGTCGGTAGATTTACTAGCACGAAAAATAACTCTTGCGGGGCTAAATTCCGGCACCTCGGCGTTTCCGATAACCGCGGAAGTAGTTAGTGGGACGTAAAGCCAATAACATTATTATCATTACAAATTACTGTGTCAATCCTTATGCCAGAGCCTATGAAGCCGAATGTTTCAACCATACACCAAAACAGGAAACTGGAACCTATCACTGGTAGTTATGCACAATCCTCAGTCAGCAACGTGGGGAAGTAGCCTACAAGCCCTCGTGCACAGGTATTTCTAGCACGGGCATTGCGCTTACGACGGGCAAGCTTTGACACCCGCGGGTTACTAGAACGAGGCAACCTGTTGTTTACCAGCCGTGGATGGTAGCATGTGATGTAACCTTCTATGGCACTATAAAATTGGGTGAAAGTTGCAAAATGGACTGCAAAACATTAATATTAGGCAGTTTTAAATGGTAACAGTCCACATACGTAGTATTCGGCTGCATGGCTGCTGAGCTCTCTAGGAAAGTGGTGGTTACTCTATGAAGTCAAGAGATTTCGAAACGGAACTTCCACTTTAGAAAGTCAACATGCCCTGGGCTTCCACTCAGCCAATAGCACAAAATTTCCAGGAGCAAGGTAGGTGATCTTGGTACTTACTATCCCAATTTGTGCTGATATGCGAAAAAATCGAAGCCGTTTTTGCTGTTTCAATCCATGATCTGCCACAGAGATAGTTACGTCGAGCACGGACACGTAGAAATGAATAACAATGATGTTGACCCTTCAAATGAATGAACGCAAATATTTGAGGTCTAAATACTGAATTAATTTTGAGTTATCTTCCTTAATGTACGTTTTCTTGCTTGGAACGTTAATGTACATTTTTTTAGTACGTTCCCTTCATTAACTTGCCGGTCTCTGGCATTTACAGGCCGTCAATTAGCAAATTAGCAAATTAGCAAATCAGTCAGTCATCAGTCTTGTTCGCCAGTTATTGAGCCACTCAGTCGGTAGATCAATCAGTTAGCCAACTAATCACTTACTCGGTCAGTCCAACGAGCTGGCCTGTCAGTCCACCATCTATAGTTTCTCAGTCCGTCAGTCCAGTAATTCAGCCAGTCAGCCCGTCAGTTCATCAGTCAGTCATTTCGTAAGTCATTCTGTCAATCAACTTATCAGCCAGCTATTCGATCATTCAGCTTATCAGACAGCTAATCAGTCGGTTAGTTAATCAGTTATTCGGCTTATGAGTCAACTATTCAGTCAGTCGGCGTATCAAATAGCTAGTGTTTCAGCCAGTTAATAAGTTCGTCTGTCATTCAGTCAGTCAGCTTACCAGCCTACTACTCACTCTGCTTATCAAATAGCCAGCCAGTGAGTCAGTTCAATCAGACAGCTCTGGTTATTCAGCCATAATATCAGTGATTCAGCCAGAATATCAGGCATTCGGAGACTCAATTACTCGTGTGGAAAATATCCCCAGGTAGCCATAGTTCGAATCCTGGGAAATGCATGTTAACTTATTGAAATGAAAAGTCACGTTCCTCTAGTTCGGATTCCACGTAATATTGTATGTCCAGTAGCTGTAATCACGGCAACAAGTCACGTAAAAACAACAAACAACTTCGAAAAACTCTTTTGAAACAAACATATAATATTTCAGTTCATCTTGTTCGGAGTTGCATCTCTAGTTTATACATCCACTAGGCACTGATCCAATTGTGACAGTTTTGTTGTTACTTGCCCGCGAAAGAGGTAACCTCGTATCTATCTACTCGCACATTTGAATGAAATTTCTGTGGGCCAGTAAATCTTAGTCTGGAATTGTTAGTGCTTGACTAACTAAATGGGGAGCATACACATTTAGGATGACTGTATAATCATGATTAATGAAGCCCTCATTAACTTCCATATTGGGGTTGCATCAATCAAACGCTATCATTGCATTGTCTGAACTGTGAGAAGGGAGGAGGGCGGGGAGCACATATGTGTTAAATGGTCCGCTACGGTTGTAGTGTAACAGTGGACCTATGTTTAGGAGATACACACAGGGAATAATGGGATTTGCAGTCGAGTGAATGACCTGGCTCTGCTTTGTTGTTGATGCATTTCATATGCAGTGTATTAGCTGATGGCTCCATCCACTGCCCTGCATCCACTCCCAGCAAACCACAAGGTCAAGTTATCCAACATTTACAGTATACATGGGGTATAGGTATTGACATTCCTTTATTTCGAGGCTCATGGGTGGTTAAGCTAATGGATGAATTCGTTATGTTCTCTCATTCGGAAGCTCAAAGGAGAGATCTTAAAACATGGCTAATAAGCTTGTCTGTGAGAGGTAAACAAGTTGAAAGAATGGACGCTATGAGGGTTAAGAGAAAGGGAAAAAGAAGAGTTTTTATTTTTGTTACCTACGATACATCCCATAAGGCTCTCGGTTACACGGTAGAGGAGAGGGTAAGGAATCCATCCCAAGACATTAAGGTACAGCAAGATGAAAGTGGGAAAGTAGGGTAAAAAACAAACAAAACAAAAACTTCACGGCTACCAACGGTCAAGATCGAGCGTACCATTTTCCGAACGCTAATTTATGCGGTAGCTAGTAGCTCTACGTTTCAATTTTCGCAATATGAAACTTAAATTTGAAGAATTGCATCCCACAAATCTGGATCTCAAAAGTGCTTAAGTCGATTCAGTAGGAATTACGCCAGTTACGGAGCGTATTGATATATATATATATATATATATATATATAACGAGAGAGAGAGAGCATTATTGATATTGAATTGAATTTAATGATAATGATGATTTACATGGCACTGAGACTGAAATACCCCTTTATGTAGCGTCTCCTTATAACACAATACATGTTTATGAATATACTAACTACATTTTATAATATTAAAATATTAAATTAAACATTGAACTTATAAATTAAAATACAGAGAGAGAGAGAGAGAGAGAGAGAAAGAGAGGGAGAGAGAGAGATTGTGTTCACCTGTGGTGAAATAATTAGAATTCAAGGCTGTCTCCTGTTCTTAACTACTCTATGATAAATCAATACATGTATAACTACGAATATAAGAATTACCGCAATAATAATAATAATAATAATAATAATAATAATAATAATAATAATAATAATAATAGCCGGCAGAGTTGCTTGCATGGTAAAGCTCTGGCGTTCTTTACGCAAGGTGGTGTATTCCAACTCCGCTCAGTTCGATGATTTTTGAAAGTAAAATTTCGTGTGGCTATTTCTAGCCGCATGCAGCCCTTGTAAGGCAGTCCCTCCGTTGAGGGTGGGCGGCATTTGCCATGTGTAGGTAACTGCGTGTTATTGTGGTGGAGGATAATGTTGTGTGTGGTGTGTGAGTTACAGGGATGTTGGGGACAGTAAAGAACCCAGCCCCGGGCCATTGGAATTATCTAATGAAGGTTAAAATCCCCGACCCGGCTGGGAATTGAACCCGGGACCCTCTGGCCAGCACGCTAACTATTCAGCCATGGAGCCGGACATTTTTGAAAGTGCCCAAGTGCCGGGTGCGGGGCATAATTTACGGCTCCTCTGCATAGCTAGTTGGACGTAAGACGCGTAATATTAATGTTGTAGTTCAAGTCCTCAGTCCATAGACTGGTTTGATGCAGTCCTCCATGCCACCCTTTCGTGTGCTAAACTTTTCAATTCTACGTAATTACTAATGTACGTCCAACGCCTGCTCTGATCAGCTTGTAATATTCATACGTTTGCCTAGCCATACCGTTCTTACTGCCTACACATCCCTCAAAAACCAACTTAACAAGTCCTGAGTATCTAAAGATGTGGCCTGTCATTCTTTTTTTTTTTTTGTCGTCAAATCGAACTCCTCTCATCAAATCGATTCAGCAGCACTTCATTCCTGATTCGATCTACACATCTCACCTTCAGCATTATTATGTAATACCACATTTCAAAAGCTTCTTTCTTTCAGAGCTCGTTATTGTACATGTTGAACTGCTCCAGACGAAATTCTTCAAAAACATCCTTTTAATTTCTATATCAATGTTCAAGTAAGCAAATTTATTTTCTTAAAAAAGGCCTTCCTTGTGCTAGATTGCATTTTACGTCGTCGTTACTTCTGCCATTTTTAGTTATTTTATTACCCAAATAACAATATTCGTCTACTTCCTTCAAGACTTAATTTCCTAATCTATTATTTCCTGTATCTCCTAACTTCCTTCGACTGCACTCCATTACCTTAGGTTTGGACTTATTTATATTAATCTTGAGCTCCTTCCCCGAGACTCTGTCCACCCCATTCAGCAATTTCTCCAGATATTCTTTAGATTCAGATAAAACAATATCGTCAGCAAATGTCAGGGTTTTGATTTTGATTTACTCTCCTTCGATTGTGATTCCCTTTCTAAATTTCTCTTTGATTTCATTTACCACGAGTACTATATAGTCCTTCAAAAGGACGTGGGGCGAACTGCAGCTCTGCCTCATTCCTTTCAGCATTCCTCCTCCTTTTTCAAAGCCGTCGATTTTATCGCTGTTAGACTGATTTTTTCAGATTGTAGATGATTCCTCTTTCTCGGTATCTGATCCTAATCACCTTCAGAATCTTAAATAGCTTGGTCCAATCAACATTATCGAATGCCTTTTCTCGATCAACGAAAGCCATCTGCGTATGCTTGTCCGTATTAATTCGGTCCTCTAAGATCGGACGTAAAGTCAGGATTATTTTACGTATCTCTACATTTCTTCTGAAGCCAAACTGATATACTCCCAAATCAGTTCCAACTTTACTTTCTGTTCTTCTGTAAATGAAACGTGTTGACATTTTTCAGCCGTGAGATGCTAAACTTATGACATGGTAGTTTTCACACTTGTCAGCGCCTGACTTTTTGGGAATAGGTATAACACCATTCTGCCTAAAATCGGATGGCACTTCTCTTTACCATACATATTACACACTAAGTGGAAAATCCTCACCATGCGGGTTTCTCCTAAGGCAGTCAGTAATCCTGACGGCATGTCCTCAATTCCAGGTGACTTGTTCCTATTTAGGTCCCTCAAAGCTCTGTCGAATTCTGACCTCAAAATTGGGTCTCCCTTTTCATCAGCATCAACAGCCTATTCTACTTTTCAGAACGACATCATCTACTTCTTTACATTGACACAAATGTTTTTTTGATCCTTCCGTCTACTTGTTTTCTTTTCCTAGAAGTGGTTTTCCATCTGACAAGTGAGCACTTAATATTTATATACCTAGTTTTCCTTTCTCCAATGTTTTCCTTTATATAGAATCATCCTTTCCTACAACTATACAACCTTCAATGCTCTTTCCTTTCTCTTTCAGATTTCTTTCTTAGCTGTCCTGCACTATCTACTTCATTCTCTAATCGCCTCTTCTCTTTTCTACCCTCATCATTTTCTCCATTCTTGTACTTTCGTCGTTCGTCAATCAGTTCTAGTATCTCCTGAGTTATCCATTGACTTTAGTTGCTTTTCCCTTTCTTCTTAACATTTATTCAGCAGCTCTACTGACCTCATTCTTCACGACTGTCCATTCTTCTTCTGTTGCGTTTCCTTCATCCTTTCTTCCTGTTGTCAATAGTTTCATAGCTACATTAATTTGCAGGTTGTTTGTAGAATACTATTTCTTCATTGCGAGGGGTAAAAGAACGTTACAAATTAAAAATTAACCTTTCATAAATAACCGCTACTTTAATTGGCTAGGGGAAACGTGTTTTGAATTTCCGAATTTCCGGTATCGATTATTTAAATTAATGACTTAATTTGTGCAATTTGTTATAATGAGGTACATATCATATTTCTTGATAGAAATCACATCGTTTATTTCACATCGGTTCTACTAATTTCTCTTCACCCATTAAAGGGATGAAAACTCGTCCTGTATCCACTGGCTAGAAGAGTTATAAATAATTCACTTCACTTTCTCATGTCTCATATTCTTTTGTTAATGTTTTGTATTAATTACTTATACTGTAACATTTATATTTTAGGTGTTAATTTAGACTTTCTTCTCTCTATTTAACTGTTTGTTTACTCGCTTTCTGACGTATGTTATGACCGTTCATGGCTTGTAGTTAATAAATCCTATATTAAAATCTGTAATTTATCGTAAAATATCACAAAAAGTAAATGTAACGAATGGCCAAGAGAACTAACTTCTCCACTTTATGGAATGCAATATTTACCTAATTCTACAAGAAACAACATGACACATTTGAATCACATGTCAAAATCCTCAAGAAGTTTAAATCCGTGTGTGTTTTAAGAACTATTTAATGATGTGGAACAGTTGTTCACAAGAATTGGAGCAGAAGTACTTTATACACAAAAAGTACTTTGAAATTTTGAAATGAACAAAAACTGCCAGTCGATATTTAAGTGATTTTAATTGAAATGGCCATTACGATTTCCAAACAGTGCAGAAAAAACTAAAGAAATGTGTGTGTTTGCTAACAGGAGAATGAATTCTACGATATTGATGAGTAACACAAAAAAGTACATATTGTATCATCTGAGGAATATTTAATGTATTCATTTCTCAGTCAATATTGTTATTATTATTATTATTATTATTAGTAGTATTATTATTATTATTATTAATACAGTGGTTTAAATTGCATGTTACATGATTATTCAATTTCGTCTTGTTTTTTCCTTCTCTCTTCCAAAAATCTCTTCATTCTTTGACTATGTTCTTGTTTCGTTTGTTCAGTCCATACTTTCCCTGTTTTTCACTCCCTTTTACTTCAAATTTCGCATTACATTTCTAAATGTGTTTCTTTTATTTATCGAATACCTGCTTGTTCTAGATTTTCTTCTATTCCTTTCAGCAAATTGGTTTCCTTTATTGAGTTATTAGCTACTTCAAAAATCCTCTTGTGAGTCTGCTGCTGTCCATTCTATGTAGGTGCCCATAAAACATTGGTCGGCGTTTTCTGATCATGTTTGTGAGTCTGTCTGTGTATTCGGATAGTTCTTTAGTTTGTCCCTGCATCCATATACCTTCTCTCTGTATTGTTCCAAAAATCATTTTGAGGATTTTACGCTCTATTTGTCTGTCTCTACGATAATAATAATAATAATAATAATAATAATAATAATAATAATAATAATAATAATAATAATAATAATTCGTGCAGATTTAGAATGTTACTGTAGATCTTCAGTAGCTTGACGAGATAATGTGATTATTGTCTGCGTGTATCAGACCAATGATTGGCCTTGTGGTGTTTTGTTGTTGGTTGTTTGTGCATTTCATATGTAGTGCATTAGTCTGATGGATTATGTACCCTGGGAAGGAGTTAATTTACCATCCCCAAACTCTCCATCAGCCACAAGGTTACCTTATACAATATTTATACCTAGGTCAAAGTATCGACATTAGTTTGTTTAACGAGTGATCGATCGACACGGCTAGTAAGTGAATACACTAACATCATGATATCGTCCCTGTTCTGCCAAAACGGCGAATGTGACAATGCTCTTCCTATCCATTATTTCCCTTAAGACTGGTCACGCCTTCCAGCCATACATTGATATGCGGTCCATCAGAACAATTTTCGTTGGGTTCACTTTCCTGTGCGCTTGTGTAAAGGAAAATTAACTTTACCATACTGAAGGAATTTATGTTTGCATGACATTTCTCCACTCCTAGAGTGAGATGTATTTAACCTTTGACCTTCATGTGCGCTTCTTTGCCGCAAAAAAGAATGTAAAGAAAAGAAAGGTAAAAGGAAACGACTTAATGTTTCATGCAGCTTACCATTTTCGAGTATACGCTGCAAGATCTGTGTTGAATACAGGGGCGGGGGTTCAGGTAGATATCAAGTTCTGAACCAGACTGCTGAATTCTAGTTGCAGCTTTCTTTCATGTTTTTAAAAGATAAATATGTCCTATGGTTGGGTGTCATCTGAAAATGTGTGTCACGAAATTAGCGATACAAATTGTATGACGAGATGTTACCTAGAAAATGTGCAGGCTTTGATGTGAAGTATTATTGGATGGCCACGACTGAGAGTCATATTATATATTAACAAAGAGAGGTGTTACAGTACTGGTGGTCTATGTGATTTTGTAGGCTGTGATGTGAAGTATTGGTGGATGGCAACGATTGAGAGACATATTAACAAAGAGGTGTGTTAGAGTACTGGTGGTCGATGTGATGTTGCAGGCTGTGATGTGAAGTATTGGTGGATGGCCACGACTGAGAGATATATTAATAAGGAGGGGTGTTACAGTACTGGTGGTCGATGTGATGTTGCAGGCTGTGATGTGAAGTATTGGTGGATGGCCATGACTGAGAGACATATTAACAAAGAGGGGTGTTATAGTACTGGCGGTGGATGTGATGTTGCAGGCTGTGATGTGAAGTATTGGTGGATGGCCATGACTGAGAGACATATTAACAAAGAGGGGTGTTATAGTACTGGCGGTGGATGTGATCTTGCAGGCTGTGATGTGAAGTATTGAAGAACATATTTATAACTATTTGATTCTCTCAAAAGGAAATTGGACGCCGTTTTGACAGTCTGACACCACATAGACTAGGAGAGGCGGTGGTCTACACTTTCTAATCCCTAGGTTACGTGCACAAAGCCTTGATTCAATCCCAAACCTCTCCGCAGTGCGTAGTGAGGGATATGTGGCTGGTGATGGTGCTTCGGCCGTCCGATGGACACATTAAGCCTTGAGCAGAATCCTTGGTGCTATTCGGCAGGCGTAGGCTATGTGTCGGCACTAGGTTTGACCTTCTTCCTTCCTGCTATCATATATCACGTCATTCATTTCATCTATTTAACTCGTGTGATGAGATTGACGTCAGGAAGGGCACTCCGTCGTAAACGCTCGGTACGAAGATTCATCTCACTTCATACCCGTAGAGAAACGGGACAAGCCGGGCTAAGTGGCTCAGACTTTTGAGGCGCTTCCCTTCTGACCCCAAATTGGCAGGTTCGATTCTGGCTCAGTCCGGTGGTATTTGAAGATGCTCAAATACGTCAGCCTCGTGTCGGTAGATTTACTGGCATGTTAAAGAACTCCTGTGGGACTAAATACCGGCACTTCGGCATCTCCGAAAACCGTAAAAGTAGTTAGTGGGGCGTAAAGCAAAATCAGTATCGTTATTACTGAAACGGGACGAGGTTTGGAGATACAATTAAATCTGTAAGTTGATGTAGGAGAAATGAAATTCCAATGGATTTTTTTTATATAGTGCCCGCTGAAAGTATTGTTATAAACGTAAAAATATACTGCATGGTATTATTTTCAGTGATATATAGTTAAACGAGCTATTGTACTTGTCGGCGATGAATTCGTTTTTACACAGTTACTACAAAAATCACGGAGGACATCTCAGCGTAATGTTGTTGCCTACAAACGACACTCACAAGGGCCTGCCTAAGCTTCTACCTTCTCCTGTCATATTTTATATCTTCTCTTGCTATATTATGGCATGACGATATTGGAGCATCTGAAATTGAGGGAGTCCTTCATTAAAATCTTCTCTTTTATAATGTCTTTCTCTGTCTCTTCTTCCAGTAATCGTTTCTTCATGTCTTCCTTTTCTTTTCGATTCTTTTCATTATCTTTCCAATCAATAGGGACTGATGATCGCATGGATTTCGCACCTTAGAAAACAATCTCAACAACCAGTGTCATCACCAGTTAATTCGTTACCATGATGACTGAAAAATGTATTTCGTTATCAGCGATGCTTGCCTTTGATGGACTACCAGTAACAATTTAAATTCTTGAATATATCCAGTATAATAGCTAGTACCGTAAAGCTGAATCAAACATTATATATTGCCCTGTATAACAAACTGGTTATGAAAAATGTAATAATCACTAAGATTACTCTTATTATCCTCCGTACGGTAGAATTGTATAGAACATGGAAAGTACGAATTTGAAAATCAACCTAACATTTGCTTCAAATTTCTTGATAGGCGCCCTTATCAGTTATAATCATGGCGAAGTTTAGCATTAATGGGAACCGAAATGTTGTCAAGGACGACTTGTTCGATCACTTGATGGCAAGTATGTTTTCGTCAAAACAAGAATACTATTTTACAACTCCTGAAGAAACGTTTCACATAGCACTGTGCCACTTTCCATTGCGTAACATTTTCCATTCGAATGTAAGTTACTGCATTCACCCACTTCCACAGTTCACAGTTGTGCTGCATTCCCGCTAATGAGGAGCTCCTATTCGTCTTTTCAGAGTGTCCTTTCACCTATTATGAGCCTATTTAGTCCCAATAAGAATATTTCTGTTCAATTTCCTAGGACAGTGGTTTTGAGAAACGAATCATTTTCGAATACTATTGGACGAACAAACTCCTGCCACTTTATTTAAAATAATAATAATAATAATAATAATAATAATAATAATAATAATAATAATAATAATAATAATAATAGGGCCAACGTAGAAAAAAGCCCCCAATCTCCATAAGGCGTACAGACTAACGTGGGATTACTACAACAAAATTTACATATCGCGCAATGTAAAATTACGACACTACAAGACAGCTGTTTTAGCGGAAGCTTTATACGCTTTAGAAATCATTTCCCATGGAGGTCACTCTAAAATTATAGAAATTGAAAAGCAAGAAAAGAAAATTCTTCGGAAAATGTATGGTCCCACGACAGAAAATGTAATGTGGATTAAGAGAAGAACAGCGGACATATACTCATTAACTGACAGGTTCTCTGTCAAGAGACACATGAAATTCTATGGCTATATCTATAGAATTTACAGCGACAGTCTCACCAAAATATTATTTAAAGTAATCTTTTCAAAGAAGGTCAAAATAACATGGCTAGAAGAAACTAAACCGGACCTCAAAGAAACGATTTAAAAAAATGGCGTATGGCATTTAGTGCCGGAAGTGTCCGAGGACATGTTCGGCTCGCCAGGTGCAGGTCTTTTGATTTGACGTCCGTAGACGACCTGCGCGTTGTGATGATGATGATGATGATGATGAAATGATGATGAAGACGACACATACACCCAGCCCCTGTGCCAAGGAAAATAACCAATGGTGATTAAAATTCCCGACCCTACCGGGAATCGAACCCGGGACCCCTGTGACCAAAGGCCAGCACGCTAACCATTTAGCCATGGAGTCGGACAAAGAAAAGATTATCACGGACGACACCATAGAAGATCGGCGAGTCTTTATACCAAACGATTCCAACTGAGGTGCTCCCACGGCCCGCCCGGCCCCGGCGCTGTGCTGTAGCACCGACGACGTGGTGGGGGAAGGAGGGGAAGTGGCAGAAGCAGAACCACAGGTAGTCAAGTCAGCGCGCAGCTTACGAAAACAATGTTATTTATGACAATTCTGTGAATTCATAAACAAACAATTTATTCTGTACATATATTGCGTTTGCCTTAAAGTACATTTAGCGTTTAAGTCCATTATTGACATCGTTTTGCAGCAACTAACTAACCAATATTTGGTACAATTATTGATTTGGCAGTAGAAATTCTAAATTCAGCCTCTAAGATAACATCGAACAGAAAAGTCCTAGTTCTACATTTATTAAAATTCAGAATTGAAAACATCTCTTCGCATGTATAAGTTGTACCGAACATGACGCAAATGTTAAGGCAAGTGCTTGTGGATGAACACCTTTGTAAAAGGAAATTAAATCTCCGTTGTTGTGGTAGTACCTGCCCTTTAAGACTGCTCTGTTTGGAAATACGATGGTTTTCAGGACGCGCTGAAAATGATGTCATACATATTTCAAGTTGAGGTGTCATGTCATTCATTTCTTTGTATCGGGCATTGAATTCATCGTGCAAAGTCTGTAACGACGTCTGATAGTCTTCAAGATTTTCCTAAGTAGACAAATGTAATGATTTTAATGAAGTGAACTTGTCAAAATTACCGGCTTCAAGTTGACTTTTCAATAACAAACTCTGCATTTTTAAAGCCTTGATTCTATCACACATGGTGCTAATCAATGCGTTTCTCCCTTGCAATGAAATATTTAAGGCATTCAAGTGAGACGTTATGTCCGCCAAGAAAGCGGGGTCAGCTACCCATTGTTTATTCCACAAAGTTGGTTCTGGAGAAACTTTCATCTCCATGAACAGAGCAATTTCTTCAATTATTGCAAAGAAGGTTGCTAGCACTTTCGCACAACTTAACCAGCGCACAATACAATAAAAGAGAATGTCGCTGCATTCTGCCTGGAGCTCTTATAAAAATTATTTGAACTGCCGATAGTTCAAACACTGCTTTTTGCAGAAATTTACACATTTTACACAGTATCCATAACAGATTTAAAATTGGGAAAGTTTTTTCGCACATAATTGATGTAAAACACAATGTAGCCTACTGCGTGGACTAGATGAGGAAGGAGGGGAACGGTGCTGCCGAGTGCAGCGCTGGTGCGCCCCAGCACTAAGTGCTCGAGTTGGAAAGGCCTGATTTTATACAATAGTAGCCAAGCACGAATTCTTGGAGAAACCTAAAAAGAAAACTGTTAGGAAGTGGTCCACCGAACGCAAGATACAACACACTGCACTCCTAAAGAGATTTTCGAAGGATAAGAAGGCGAAAATTATCAGGCCAATTAACAAGTTCAAACGCGCTCTTAGAAAGGCCATAATAAAGGAATAATAATAATAGTAATAATAATAACATAATGTGGCCTCATCTAGCGTATGCAGACATTTTAATTCGAAGCTATCTAGGCTGCTTGCACGTTAACTCGAATCTCTGTTAGGCAATCTATATAGAAGTTTAAAAATTTAAGGAGTGAAACCGTTTACCTATTGATCAAGTGATTAGGTGAATCGTCAAGATTGCTTCAATGCTTAAACTATGGGAACGAAGGATTGGTTCGCACACACACACACACACACACACACACACACACACACACACACACACACACACACACACACACACACACACACACGTGTGTCTCTCACTTGAAGGACATTGAATTAAGGCAAACTTTTCAATATCGTTCTAGGAGTGTTCCGTTTAATTAATAAATTAATTAATTAATTAATTAATTAATTTATTTATTTATTTATTTATTTATTTATTTATTTATTTATTTATTTATTTATTTATTTATTTATTTGTCCGCCTCTGTGGTGTAGTGGTTAGCGTGATTAGCTGCCACCCCCGGAGGCCCGGGTTCGATTCCCGGCTCTGCCACGAAATTTGAAAAGTGGTACGAGGGCTGGAACGGGGTCCACTCAGCCTCGGGAGGTCAACTGAGTAGAGGTGGGTTCGATTCCCACCTCAGCCATCCTGGAAGTGGTTTTCCGTGGTTTCCCACTTCTCCTCCAGGCGAATGCCGGGATGGTACCTAAGTTAAGGCCACGGCCGCTTCCTTCCCTCTTCCTTGCCTATCCCTTCCAATCTTCCCATCCCTCCACAAGGCCCCTGTTCAGCATAGCAGGTGAGGCCGCCTGGGCGAGGTACTGGTCATACTCCCCAGTTGTATCCCTCGACCAAGAGTCTGAAGCTCCAGGACACTGCCCTTGAGGCGGTAGAGGTGGGATCCCTCGCTAAGTCCGAGGGAAAAACCGAACCTGGAGGGTAAACAGATGATGATGATGATGATGATTTATTTATTTATTTATTTATTTATTTATTTATTTATTTATTTATTTATTTATTTATTTATTTATTTATTTATTTATTTATTTATTTATTTATTTATTTATTTATTTATTTATTTATTTATTTATTGAAAATCCTGGATATTAGATGGGATAACCATATACAGTATTTTATGTAAGTATGATGGATAAGTTATTTAAATTTATTATCATGAAATTCCTCCGTAGGGCAGCTGTTAGTGTTATTAGTTGCTGTCCTCGGGGCCCGGGTTCGATATCCGGTACTGCCGGCAGGAGCCTGGTATGTGGTTGGAATGGTAACATTTAGCTCATTTGCATTGAGGGTGTGCATGAAAAGTGTTGCACCACCTTGTGATAAGGACACGAGTTTACTGTTATCACGAAATATAAAATGTACAGAAGGAGCTGTTTATGCCTTATCATACCGTTGTTTATTTAATCCACAGAAAGAAACTAGTCTTATTCATATCTAAACGATATCCCCCTAGACTTTCCTTAGCTGTACAGACGCATAGTGTAAAAATATTAAGAGGAGATTAAAGTCCGTACACTTTTATTTTAACTGTGTCTGTTGTTCTAGGTGAAGAAGAATGGTCCGTGCGCCATGCTACCGGAACTCGCTTCTGTTGTTCATCCGGAGTTAAATAACGAGAACTATATTTCTTGTGGTAAATTATTTCTAACAATAGGTTTTGGAAATTGAACGCGTTCTCATAATTTATTGGCAAGAAGAGAGTGGCCACCAGAGCATAGTACTTTTTGTGTATATGTGCCTTAGTGGTAATCTCTTTGTCCTGTTCAAAAGTTGAGTTATTAATTAATAATTTCTGTTTGATGCTGTGTTCATATTTTCGTATACCCCTACAGCGCAGATATCGGAAACTGAATTCAAGCCCAGAAGCCATGGGCTGAACGCTGAGCTCTGTGTGGGGGAGGATACGAAGGGCTACCGAATCAAATATGTATAATTACGGAGCGAAGTTGGCACACTCGGAGGGGCTTGCCGTAGGGCGTGTCTCGCCGACTGCAATATGTCCCCAGTCCCGGCAGCACAATTGCATTATATGCAGCAATGCTATTGGCAAGGGTAACGGTAGTTCAGGAGAAGTGAACTGCTATAGCAAGCACAATCTATTCTTTGGAGGCTGAACTTTCTAAATTTCATCACGAGAGTTGCTGGTTCATTTTCACTAATGCCATTGTTTCTTTCTCACATCTCTTTCTGCTATTCATACTACGTGTCCAAAAATCTGAACTCAAAACTTTTTCTTCACCGATTGATATAAGGTTTGGCCCTTTTTCAATTTCTAACTTAGCCGTGAATTGAAAGCTGCTCTGGGGGTATGTATCGGGCTGCACTCGTATCTCCTATTGTTGTATGGAATCTTTGTTCCAAGATAAATTTAAATCGTTGAAAGACCAATGCGTGAAGTTCTGAACACATCAATCAATTTGTGATTCTCGATAGTTTTTGCGTAGGTGTTGACTTATCCCGAAAGCTCTAACCGTTTTAGACAAATACCGTATACGACGTAGCTTATTTCGTCAAAGAAATCTCCTTGAGTGACCACACACTTTTAGTCTGCGTTAACAAAGCTTACGGTATTACCGCCGAATGTCATATTTGCAACCACACTTCTCACCTCTGGTGATGGTGAGTTCATCTCATTTGCCTACGCAAATTGACGTCTCATTCGATGTGTTATAATCCTTCGAATGGGATAAGAGTCGCTGGAGGCTACATCAGTAAAACAAATGGGATGTTAGAGCACAGAAATCTGTCTTTAGCGAGGCACTCTGAGACAGCAGGGAGCGATGTGGAGACTCCACGTCATGGATAAGGTACCGTAGATCACGTCGCCATATCTCAGGCCCCTTACGACTGATGGACGGCGGGAAATGATGTAAAATGGCCGGATACAGCTCCTTGTATCCTATCTCACCATTAGAGGGATTATTAATTTATTTAGCGTATGGCTACATCCATAGAAATGAATATTTGCAGCGATCTCATAATAAACTAATATCCAGGCCACGAATGTACTCTATTGATCCCTACGTCATAACTTGGAATTCTGTTGGATTGCCAGAGACATTCTTGAACTACACGGTGAACAGTCTGCCTTACAGCACCACAGTCACAGCCTGGAGAATTAATTTTCTTCCACTTGTGCAGGAAATCGCCACATCTTCCAGTGTTGGTTCTTATTCGGTTAAGAACCGACCAGATCTTACGTGGCAATTCAAAGCCAGGTGTCGTCTGAAGTTGTTCCGTCGTAGCATTAATCTGCAATGTCTGTCTCCCGCAGTCATTAATATTAAACCCGTTGTCAACTAACATCCTTGCAGTTGCCAGGGCCGGGTGAAGAGTGTGAAGCCTTCCTTTACTGATGTTTGGGATGTCTGTGTGAACGGGGAGGTGAGGAGGAATTTTCTATACGTTTTTGTACTCCCGTACAAGTGCTCTTTTCCGCCGCAAAGAAGGAGGTGGTATGTGGCCAAGTCTGCGTAGCCAGAAAGTAAGAAAGTAGGTGTAGGTCCGATTGTGCCAGTTATAAGAAGCATTGTATGGTTGAGCAATATGTCAACAATACTATTCATCCAAGCTGGAGAGCAATATTCGGCAACAGGGTAAACCAACCCCGGAGCTGAAGTACGCAGTCGATGCAGAGGACCCCATGATGTGCCACACACTTTATGGTTAATGTTATTTTAAGTTTTGATTTTGGTAGCTGTTTTTAATAGGTCTTGCTGGTAACTGAGCGTTCTATCAGGCGTGTTATGACTGAGTAGCCTTCATTCAAAGTAGACCATGAGTTCTTTGGTAGGGGTGAAACGTTGAGATTTCTCTCTTAGCGACACTTAGCTACAACCTTCATTTGCGGAAATATTCACCAATAATTGTTAAATCACAGGGATAATGGGATGCATTTCAAACAGCATTTCCTTAAATACATCCTCCAGTATGCTTTGCCTTCGAACGTTTAAATCTTAGAGTGAGTATTACGATTGCACTCGTACTGTTACCAATCATATGATATTAGTTTCTGAGTAGTCACGAGATTAGAGATTACTTAGTCTGTCATTCGGTCGCTACCGAAGAAGATATGCGTCCAGGTTGACTTTACAGATCCAGTTAGAATACGAATATGTGAGGTTTATTCTCCCACCAAGCGAGAGAATTGAATCAGACATGCAGAAACATGAGTTCTGTGTATGATGCGAGTCCTGTCTGTGACTCAACGGTTTAGTGGATATTGCATGAATATAAAGCCGGGATTTAAACTAATGTAAGACAGCAATTGCTTGACGGAGTGTCATAAAGATATAAATTGAAGCCCTGAATAATTAGGTGATCGTTATTATTCTCATATGAAGTAATCCATAATAATTAGGCGGTCAAATCGAATGTGCATTTCAGACGATAGTAAAAATTTCAATTTTCTGATTCTGTCGCGTTGGCAGTCCCGAATATGGTTTTCCGTGGTTTCCCATTTCCATATCAGGCAAATGCTGCGGCTGTACGTTAATGAAGGCCACGGCCCCTTCCATCCAATTCCTTGCTCTCTCCTGTCCCATCGTCACTATGAGACGTAAAACAACTTGTTACTGGAGGAAGAGTTACAGATCTAATATGATGTACAAGGGCGGCATTACCACTCATGTCCGGCTCCGCGGCTAAATGGTTAGCCTGCTGGCCTTTGGTCACGGAGGTGCCGGGTTCGATTCCCGACAGGGTCGGGAATTTTAACCGTCATTGGTTAATTTCGCTGGCACGGGGCTGGCTGTATGTGTTGCCTTAATTATCATTTCATCCTCATCAAGACACGTAGGTCGCCAACGGGCGTCAAATCAAAAGACCTGTACCTGCCGAGCCGAGCATGTCCTCGGACTCTCCCGGCACTAAAAGCCATACGTCATTTCATTACCTCTCCTCAAAAGGGTAGCAGTTAAAGGCTGGGAAAAAACAAGTGTGAATTGTCATCAAGGAAATATTGACAAGAGATTAGTGCCAAATATAGATGGAGGGAAGACATCGGCAAAGACTTCATGGATTGTTCTAAAGGGAGAAGTAACTTTATTTTTTTGCTAGTTGCTTTACGTCGCACCGACACAGATAGGTCTTATGGCGACGATGTGACAGGAAAGGGCTAGGAGTGGGAAGGAAGCGGCCGTGGCCTTAGTTAAGGTACAGCCCCAGCATTTGCCTGACATGAAAATGGGAAACCACGGAAAACCATTTTCAGGGCTGCCGACAGTGGGGTTCGAACCTACTATCTCCCGAATACTGGATACTGGCCGCACTTAAGCGACTGTAGCTATCGAGCTCGGTGGGAGAAGTTTCGAAATTTAGAAGATAGGGGTATAACTTGCGACTGAAGAAACCAAATAGATGCGACAATAGAGTTTATAAAATAATATATTGATAGCAGGACAGGTTTATCAAGCTCTACTGTAAGTAGTGGAATGATGATGGTGTATGGAGGGGTGACTATATGGGCACATATTGTAAAACGAATAATTAAATATTGGTCAAGGCTAAAGACGAGAACAGGAGGTGAAATTCTAAAGATAGCGTACCAGCTCTTAACGAAACATAAAAGGAGAATTTCTGTGTGGATGTGGTGTAGTAACTAATGGATAACATGGGAAAGAAATTTGGGTCGAATGAGTGAAAGATATTGAAGGACAAGGAAAAAGGACAGAATTCAATAGCAAGAAATGGTGGCTGATCGAGTATATAAGAATGAAGTTATAAGACAAGAATCTGAGGAAAATCGGTGCATTTTATAAAATAATTTGGAAGTGTCACACCTACTAAAAGAATGTAACGGAACGAAAAATATCAGAGAGAAGTATACAGTATAGATGGGAAGGAGATAGGTTAGAATCGTGTTACGTTATTCAACCGAGAATGGAAGACATCAGACAGAACAGCTAAACTTTATAGCAAAGCAAAGTCACCTCCGTACAGGCCATGAAGGCCCTTGGAGGAGTGGAAGGTAAAGGCTTCCACCATTGTTAACCTCGGCACGTGATGGGGGTAGAATGGTTAGTTCTACGCCCGGCCGCCTTTGCCCCCAGGAATTAACTTGGTACTTATTTTTGGTGTAAGCTGAGTGAACCTCAGGGCCATATGCACCTCCGGAAGTGAAAATCTCGTTTCTTAAATTTTACGACTTCCTGACGGGGATTCGAACCCACATCCTTCCGGGCGAACCGAACACGCCTTTACCGCCTCGGCCAGGCAGCCCCTAGCTAAACTATATAATGTGAGAAAATAATTCTAAAGAGGATCAAAACGGAGAAGATGAATGCAGACAATAGTAACGATATGGATGTGGAGGTATGTTTAGACTCTCTGACTTAGTTGAAGTCTAAAAATTATCTAAAATGTTAAGTTTAATAATTATTTAAAGATATGTCGAAGTACTGTTTGCTGGAAATAATGCATATGAGTAAGTATACTTAAATAATGTTTCTTTGCTGCATTATCTTTAACATTGTATATTATAAATGCAAATTTAATGCATTAATTATGATTACAATAAATGAATACTCCCTCCTCAATTGGTCATCCATAACTGGGATGGAAGAGTATTCAAGTAATTAATTAAATAATTCATTCATTCATTCATTCATTCATTCATTCATTCATTCATTCATTCATTCATTCATTATACTGCATTTCCTTAAGCTATTAAATATTCATTCTGGAAGCTGGTTGGATCCCCAAATATCACCACCAGTTATAGGAAAAGTACAAAAACCGATGGCACTGATATATAAAAACGTACGAGACAAGATGAGGAGTGAAGTAGTTTGCCATTGCTTTCCTCACTGGGTCAGGAAAGTCCATTGAAGCACGACCGGCCTTGTAACACCTTCCATAAAAAGCACCGCCCATACCATAAAATAGAGACTTCAGAGGAAGCTATGATTTTCTCTAGCCTTTGTCAACAGACAGATGCAGAGATACTACTCCCATCAAAAAACTAGAAACTAAAAAGTAAACAGACATATTTTTTCTTATATCAATGATCAGTTTTTCAAGGGAGACGTAAGAAGTGACAAATATCCGTGGCGCATCAGCACAGCATTAGGGTCTTGACCTGCAGATACTGGGGTGTCACGTAGTCAGCGTAACCACACCCTGTGATATTATTGCTTGACTCTCTTGGCCGGACTCAATGCCGCTCGTATTAGACAGCTCAATAGGTGTCACGGGGATGAGTGAATCCAGTTCCAGCCCTCAATACAAATTTAAAATTCTTGGTCTGGCCGGGAATCGAGTTCAGGGACTCCTGGTAAGATGAAGAGATGCTATCCGTACAACTCGGTTCTAGTTAAAATGTTATAAAGGGGTTTTGAAATACACAAGTCACCACTGTTATGTTGGGTGCGTATTTCCTTTTGAGACAGATTGTATTAGAGAAAGAATTATCTCCGTCTGTGGCATTGTTTGCAGGTTATTATTGTCCACGCCGGTAGTTGCCGAAGCCTATTCTAAATCATGAAACAGCTAGTTATTTACCCAGTTTGTCGTCATGTAGTCGCAGTATACTCTGCAGATAACCAGGACAGAAAATATTCTCGGAACATTGGACTAGGGCTCGTTTGTGGTCAGTGAATCCAGTGGATTAGGATTATTCATTTACTTAATTGGACAATTTGGAGACTAGATTATGTTTAATGGTGTAATGTGCGTGAACATACGTTACTCCCTAATATGACTTGGGGAATTCAATCTTTATGCGAGTTGTTGTAATATTCGCCTGATATTATCCCGGTGTTCAATGGGAGGCGTTAATTACAGTCGTAATTGTAGGGCTGCGGGTGGAAAGGATGTTCTACTGCTATGCATGATATGAACCAGGCCTTTTCATTGGCTAGATATATACAGCAGGATAGGAAAAGTCCCCCTTCTCCCACCCTGCAACTGAAAATCACTTGGGTTTACTGTGCATTCTAATTTAATTGTGCCTGAAATATCCAGCCGCAGGACGTTACTCGCAAGGCATATTTATTAAACCTATTCACCTGATGCTGCAATTGATAATTACGCCAACAGTTTCAACTAAGAGGCATCAGAAAATTCTGTAATGGCTAATTGGTATTGATATTATAGGTCTGTTTCCATGATGACTTAAGTATGCAGTTTACCTGTTAGAAAAATTACCTTCCCTTAGTAGCCCGCCTGGTGGCCATGCTTGTTAAGGCATCAAGTCTCTGTGCTATGACGCCTGATTATCCGGTTTCAATCCTGTCGGTAGAAAAGAGTTTCACCATCAGAATGTTGGCCGGCAACGTGAGAGACGTGGTGTTATACAATTTGTAATCACTAGACTGCGTGCCAGAATCCTGGATTCAGTTCCAAACCTCTTCGCAGTGTTCATATGCAGTGAGGGCATGATGGCGATTCGTTTGTTGGATGGAGACGTTAAGCCTTTGACAGACGCCTTAGTGTTATTTCACAGGTGTAGGACCCATTATCATCATTTCACATCAGACTCGCAGTTCGACTACGGGACACAAATACAAAGTCTTGCACCAGGCGAGCAAAACATGTCCTCGGACACTCCCGGCGCTAAGTACCATACGAAAAGTAAATAAATAGAAAGATAATAAACCTTCCCTTAATTTATTATACAGAGTGCTCCAAAATTAGACGGCAAAATTTCAGGTACGTATTCCCCATATGTAGACAATAAAAAATTCCATTACAACATGTGTCCGGAAATGCTTAGTCTCCGAGTTATCGCCTTCAAAACAGTGTTAATCAATCAATAATTAATGCTCTGCATTTAGGGCTGTCACCCAGGTGGTAGATTCCCTATTGGTTGTTAGTTAGCTTCCCCCTAAACATTTTCAAAGAACTTGGAAATTCACCGGGAGGTTTTTCTTCCCGCGGGCGGTTGCCGTGACAGAAGATATTAACAGGACACTCTGATAGTTAATTCTGAAGCGAAGGGTACATTGAGTGTCGTGTTTGACGCTCGACTGTACGACACGTACTCAAATCTGGAGCTGGCAGAAGTGTACTTCAAGCACGGTAAGGCGGACGGCAATGCTGCGCTGGCCCGTCGTTTGTACCAGGAGAGATACCCACAGTGAGGATGTCCCGATCGGAAGATATTTGGACGTCTCCATCGCCGTCTGTGCGCTCATGGGAAGTTTGTACATCTCCTGGTTTGGATAGGGGACGATCAAAATCCACATCTTCAGATGTATAGGAGGAGATTCTGGATTATTTGCACACGACTCCGTTTATCAGCACACGAAGGTTAGTGTTGCAGATGAATATTCCTCATACGACTGTCTGAAGTCCTTATCATTTGCAACGTGAACAGGCGCTGCCACCAACCCTGCACGAGTTATGTTCTGCCAGTGGTTCTTGCAGCAGTGTGCTACAAATCCAAACTTTCCTGCCTTGGTATCATTCACAGATGAAGCACCATTCACACGGGATAGCATTACAAACTTCCACCATCATTTTGTATGGCCATTAGAAAACCCACATGCATTATTGTTCCATCTCATCACAAAGAGTGATTCTCTCTCAACATGTGGGCCGGTATCATTGGCGCTCAGTTAGTTGGACCCCATGTACCTGTAAACAGACTTTCGGGGCAGTCGCACACAAACTTTCCGGAAAACACCATACCCCATGTTTATGAAGGCACTCTACTGACCATTCGTCAACAAACTCACTTCTTTCAAGATGGCGCTTCTGCACACTTCAGTCGTACGGCTCTCCGGTACTTGGATTGAAAGTTTCTTGATCGATGGATAGGCAGAGGTGGCCAAATTGCTTTGCTTCCACATTCACCTGATATGAACGCTCTCTATTTCTACCTGTAGGGCCATATAAAATCACTGGTGTTTTCGTCTCCAATGCCTGACATCGAATCCCTTCGGAATCGAATAGTGGCAGGTTGTGAGGAAATACGCAATACACCTGGAAATTGGTGTATTTGATGCAGGGCCATGAGACATCGGTTTGAGGCCTGTATTCAAGCAGGAGTTGGACATTTTGAACATCTTCTGTAAAGGCAACTACCTGCGGGAAGAGAAACTTCCCGGTGAAAATCGCTGTTTTGAAGACCATAACTGGGAAACCAAGCATTTCCGGTCACATGTTGTTATGAACATTTTTATTGTCTTCATATGGGGAATACATATCTGAAATTAGGGCCTCTATTTTCAAAAGACCCTGTATACGGGATAAGTCAGCTAAGTAATAACCCATTGATATCGAAAATCTTTTTTCTCATTTACAGTAGTAATGTTCCGAAGAGCCTTATAATCGAACTTGCAATTCGATTCCGGTGCGTCAATATCTGCCGAGATAATCACAGTAACTTTGTTTTTAACATGTACCGAGCAACACCGTCTCCTACACCTAGCGTCAGAGTCATGTGCATTTTCAATTCGTGGGTATGAATTCTCTTTTAAATCCAACAAGTGGTTCTCAATTAAATAGAATGTCATAAAACGTGCCTCATTTCCCAGCCTTGACTTACCTCCTTCGAATGAATCACTAACCAGACAGCCAAGGAAAGCACTACGTATGGATCATGAGGTGACAGGTTTTGGCACAGAACAGGAAACATACAGAAAGGAAAGCAGAGGCGGCTCATTTGATCAGAAGTAAGCCAGTACTGCCCGCCAAATTGAAAGCAATAAACACGGGAGACAGACAAAAGTCCAGGCCCTCCCAGGCAATTCAGAATCTTAAAACCCTGATACCGGAGCGTCTATAATGCCGCTAACATCCCAAGACGAACTGAACATTTGAATAACTCTCCTATGAGGTTGAACTCCCGGGAGTGAGGGGTAAATAATTGGAGTTGAGAGGCAGAACAGCGTAAGTACGCAAGTGTACGTGTTTCTTCACCCAGTGGAAATCTTTATTTCCAAAGCGATGACCTATAGTTTTCGTGAACATGAAAGATTCCTGAAAGTCCAAATTAATTTTCAACATCAATCCCAAGAGGAAGTGTTGAGGAAAATTTTACAGGTAATCAGGTGGTACCCTACACCAACAGATGTAAGTCAGTGTGTGGCGACGCACATAAAGGTAGATATAAAACAAAAAATAGATACGGATTAACTCGGCTTAAACCACATATAGCGCCGTCCTGAGTAATCGGAAAAAGGTCATGAATAATATCTTATCAATATAATAAGCTCATTTTATCCTGTAAATATTGTATTAAAATATGAATGGCACTGCAGTGCATTGCTGTCACTTTGATGCTGTTACCGTTAGGTAGGCGTTTATCAGGTTTATCCTCTGCAGTTTTGAAATACAAACAACTGTAGGGCCTACTGACATAGACCTTCTTGGTCTTCTTCTTTTTCTTCTTGGAGTTAGCAACTGATATGGTTTTGGCCCAGCTTAACGACCGCTTGCTCTTTCTGACGTCAGCCCTATCTAGAGGGATGTATTCAATACTACGTGTTTCTGCGATGGTTAGTAGCATTGTGTTGTATGTATATGAAGAGAGGCGTATTAAGACTAACACAAACACCCAGTGCCGGACAAGAGGAATTCGTATTAAAATAAAATCCTCGGCTTGGACAGGAATCGAAACCACGGCTCTCTGAACGCAAGGCCGCTGACCGTTCAAATGAGGAGCTGGGCACTGACATATCAACCATACAGGTTAAGAAAACAATGGAAACATCAACAACAACAACAACAATATATAGCTTGATATACCTTGAATAAAGTTTTTCTCGGGCAGTTCTATTTGTATGCACCTACAACTTTTTGATAACCATCATAGCGCTAATTGCTGCGAAGATACATCAGCTATTTGTATCAATGTGTACATTGCCCACAAGTTTTCATATTGCATATCTGACCACTATGTCTCAAACACCTAAAAGTAAACACCAATAACGAAAACCAGCATACAATTCACGTCTGAATTAACATTTCAACTTTTAAGGTACTTAGGTCAGTGATCAAGAGACATTATATTTACTAGAAGGCTTTCACGCGTCCTTTCGAATAAGGCGCGCCAAGCGTTTCCCTTTTAGCTATAAGACGTTCCAGACGTGCTGTGCTATTGACTTCTTTAAAAGACTTAATAAATCAGTACATGAAAAGGACGAACATAAACGACAGTTCATTGAATTCGGGAGATAGTGGTTTCGAAACACCAGCCCTGAAGATGGTTTTCCTTTGTTTCCCATTTTCACACCAAGCAAATTTCCTTAACAATTTTCATTATACTTTTAGGTTAAAACTTTTTTTCCTGAATCATTTACTGAATTAAGGTTTATGTGTCCTTTTACTCTTAAACTGGCAATCAATACTTTTAGTTTTATTTCTAGTGATTGCGTGACTTTTCAATGCAGCGCGTAAGCTGTGCTCCTTGCAAACCTCAGGCGCTCTTGGCTTGTCCACAACAACTGTGCCTGGGTAGTTACAGTAAATGCTAAATGACTTCATGTTAATATGGTAACATTGGTATATATTCTTAAATAATAAGGCACTATGATATTAAGTTCAAGATATGAACGAATTTGTTTGGCTACGATAGTTTAAAATGCAATAATTTTCAAGACTTTATAACTGATGAAGGTGAAATGAAATGTCAGGTTTGTGATGATATTACAGCAATGATGATCAAACTTAAGTAATGCCCTTCGTCTTCTTCTTCAGCATCATCATCATCATCATCATCTTCGAGCTTGGCCTAAAATGGATCCTGAGAAGCAATTGGTTCGCTGGTCATTCTTTTCTTCTCCTCCTAGTATTCCTTCATTCTTTCGTTCATGTTCCTTCTTCTTTCAGTTGACCACATGCTTTTGGTTCTTATAATTAATTTTCCAGGGAGCACCGAAAGCTTGAACATTCATTCCAAACTCCTCCTTTTTTCAACCTCTTTTGGACTAATCCTAAATTCCACCTTGTCTTATATGTTTTCTCAATCCATTTTGCGATTGCCTTCGAGATAATGACGTAATTAAAGAATTCCTATATTCGCTCATTCTCAGCGGGTGCTTATAAATTGTTAATATTCTATCGCGTATTGTATGTGTAATCTTCTTCACCTTTTTGTATAGATCTTCATATTTCGTCTTCCTCCATGTACCATCTGTTCCTTTCTCCCTCTCGATGACATTTTTTCTTATATTTATTTATTTATTTATTTATTTATTTATTTATTGTATTTATTTATTTATTTATTTATTTATTTATTTATTTATTCTCTAATACTTTCCTTTCCCTCCTTTTCTCACAATCAGCATTCCGAATCATTGAGACCTACTGACTTATGAATAGTGGGATAGTGTGTGTTCTTTCCAGGGTAGGTGATCGCTCTCATTTTATGTATATACTTACACCGTGTTATTTTTGAACTCTGCTCTGTATTTCTGCTAGAGTTTTTTTTTTGCTAGTTGCTTTACGTCGCACCGACACAGATGGTCTTCTGGCGACGCTGGGACAGGAAAGGGCTAGGAGTGGGAAGGAAGCGGTCGAGGCCTGGTGTGAAAATGGGAAACTACGGAAAGCCATTTTCTGGGCTGCCGACAATGGGGTTCGAACCTACTATCTCCCGAATACTGGATACTGGCTGCACTTAAGCGACTGCAGCTATCAAGCTGCTAGAGTTCAGCAGACATTATTAGTACTGGCGATATTACTGACTTGTTTCAAGGGGAATATAGGTAATATTTTTCTGTTAATATCGTTAGTACACGTTTGGATCTGTTATTCAGTTTCAAGCGGTTGGAACGTCATGCCAGCGAGTTACTACGAGTAGGCCTATAATGACTGATTGCTTATTCTCTTATCGATACTTAAGGTAAATTGAAGGTAAATATATACCGGGTGGTTCATCAGGCACTAGCGATTTAGTTTTATGCATCCCGCCACTTTTATTACAATTTTGAAATACATCGCTGCCTTCCCATAAACCGGAGTAAACGAGATATGTGTTTACGGGCTAGAAGACGTCAGAAATCGTGAGCGCAACTGTTAATTCATTATGGGTATCTGAGTATCTCGAATGAACCCGTAAAACGAGCACAGATACGAAACAAACGTACCTTACAACAGCAGGTGAAAACACACACACCGGGAGCAGGTATTGTATAGGCTGGAAACTGCGCGTTGCTTGTCGAGCCTCGCAATAACACACTTGGCACAGGCGCTGTGGGAGTTACGGCAGTGGACAGTGCTCGAAGGTCCGATTCCCACGCAAGTATATACATACCTATTTTATTTTTTCCGGCAATTACATGTTATTTGGTAAGGTTGCATACTTGATAACTGATATTTCAGGTTCCCTATGGGAATTGACATCTATATCATCTCATGGCCAGGCAAGCATCAAGCTTGATAGCGCACTGGGGCTGCCGGTGGCTGCAAGTAGCCCGCGCAGTGGCCTCCACAGTATGCACTAGCCATGCGTCTTGGTGGGTGTGCTGTTTACCAACTGATGAGACCAACTTGATACACTGGGGCGAAACGCTGGCAGCCAGGAATGTGTTAGGTGGAAAATTTATAATGTCCAATAACGAACCATTTATATTGGTATTACGTGATAGCTTCCAGAGACTGATTTGTTTACTTGGCACTGTAATGGGCCATATGTATCGTGGGCCATATATATCGGGGCATAGGATATTGAGTCATGATTCGACACAAAGGCGTTAGGTTTTTCTGTTTTTGTTTCTGTTGAAAGACATTTTTTTTTGCTAGGGGCTTTACGTCGCACCGACACAGATAGGTCTTATGGCGACGATGGGATAGGAAAGGCCTAGGAGTTGGAAGGAAGCGGCCGTGGCCTTAATTAAGGTACATCCCCAGCATTTGCCAGGTGTGAAAATGGGAAACCACGGAAAACCATCTTCAGGGCTGCCGATAGTGGGATTCGAACTTACTATCTCCCGGATGCAAGCTCACAGCCGCGCGCCTCTACGCGCACGGCCAACTCGCCCGGTGTTGAAAGACATAAACCCTAGTTATATGCCCGTTTAACATGAAACATAGAAACTAATGTGTGCAACGACGTATGCGATATTCACACATAAGCCTCCTTAAACACAGACCGATAGGTCTAAGATTCCAAGTCAGTACAAAAACGAGCATTGTTTATAGTTGCGTTTATGTACTTTTAACATCTACACGTTCGTTGTACACATTTGAGCTTACTATTTCGTAGCGGTCTGCAATACATTGCCTGTGGCAGTATCGCTAATTATTAGGCCTATGTCTATTGACAATTAATTCATTTGTTTGTTTTTAAGCGCTTCTACTGTGATTTAGTTGTTAATGACTATATAATATTCTCTTACTGAAATATTGTATGTTTTATAAGTGTCATGAAACTACTTTATTATGAGGTTCGCTGTACTGTATTATTGCTAATAATTTGTGCTAAATCCTTAAATCAAAATCTTTCAGCAGAGAAGGTGTCATTGCATCCACAAAAAAAATTATGGTTTATCTTCGCGTAAGATATATATTTCCATGCATTTGGCTGCTGTTCTGACGTCACTGTAATTATTGAATGTATCCACGAATGTATCCAGCCACGTTACTTGCAGTACCACGTTCTTGGCTCGATGCAGCATTACCGGTTGAGAGCTGCGTGGCCAATGATGTGGTAGCAGCCCCTCCCCAAGCTTGGCGCGACCAATTCTATGCTGACTGCAGGTTTTGTGTGTTGCAGGGTACAGACGTCGCTCGCCCCGCATGAACGTACGAGCGGCGGCGCAGCAAAGCTCTAAAAACAAAACACAAACATCACAAATGGTTTTGTGGTAGGTTTTTTGATTTGTTGGACGTTGATTGGTTGTTTTTATTTTTTTGTCATATATTATGTAATATGATTTAAGTGGGTCACGAACTGAAACATTTAGTGTGGTTTTGTCGTCGTGAAAAGTATGATTTACTTTCATTGTTTGACGGGCAGGTTTTATGTAATAAAATATTTCAGTTCATATCTTACTTTTCACAGCACATAGCCAACGTTTGTTGTACTGTTACTTCTGTAGATGTTTATTAATATTGTGGTCTATATATATATATATATTTTTTTTTGCTAGGGGCTTTACGTCGCAGCGACACAGATAGGTCTTATGGCGACGATGGGCTAGGAAAGGCCTAGGATTTGGAAGGAAGCGGCCGTGGCCTTAATTAAGGTACAGCCCCAGCATTTGCCTGGCGTGAAAATGGGAAACCACGGAAAACCATCTTCAGGGCTGCCGATAGTGGGATTCGAACCTACTATCTCCCGGATGCAAGCTCACAGCCGCGCGCCTCTACACGCACGGCCAACTCGCCCGGTGTGGTCTATATAAAAAAGAAATTCAACTTGTAAGACTAATTTAGGAAACGTATCCATTAACTACTCCTCCAGAGTACATTTTACCATTTTTGGAAGGTATTTATTAAAATTCCCCCCAGATGCGACCTTTCTAGTTGGAGAGGCCTTTATTCAAATGCCGTTTCGTTAAAAAAATTATCCTTAAAAGTAATACATATACTTTTCCTTGAAATTTTAGTAGATTTACAAGTACCACCCTAGACTGTAACGTTGTAAATAAGAAAATTCTGTAAATTCAGACTGAAGCAGTTATCAGCATTCATAAGTGCCATTGTTAAAGCTCTCGTTGCTTACTATTTTTAGGACTAAAGGAGTTTTAAGAACCGTTTTCAATGCCTCTATAATGAAACTTCGGTCTATCAGGTCCAAAGATGTTGGAGATTAATTCGTTAACAGCGGGAATTGTACAAATATTCATCCATGGTATATTGTACATGGAGCTATAGTGTGTGTAGAAATATGAAAAGATGCAGATTTTTTGTCGTAGAAATAAGGTTCTAAGTTTTGTGGTTGGAATGTACCGATGAAAGAATTATGACAAGAAATTTTCTTAGCTTAATTCACTATTTATCCATGCATATCCATATGACGAAGAGAAATTCCCTTTAACACATACGTACGTCAGCTTACCCAAGAATTTGTCTTATATGTTTCTATATTGATTCCAAGAAATGATACTATCTTGTAAATTCATTTCGTGATTGAACACAAATACTAGTAGAATTAGTTGGTTTATTCTTAAAGCATAACGGAAACCACACTATAATGTAATGCTCGTGACCCAGATAATTACTTTCTTTTTTTTTTTTACCTAGATGGGATTCACACGTTGTGCCGTGTTGTCACTGTGTTTCTTACTTTTCATTCCCTGCTCCCTTCGGTGTTAGAGCATCACCGTCAGTATCGATGTCGTTGTAGTGGTGGTTTTACTTTCTTTGGTTTCTTTTTGGTTTGTTACTGAATGGATGTTGTGACTCACTCGTCTATGTCGTGACTTAATGTGTCTGTGTCAACCACGCATTCGTATTGCTGTGATTATTTGTACGTAAGAGATACATTTAAGCTAATCAGGTATTTTTGTCATTATGAGAAACTATTGTAAGTATGATATCACGCTCAGAAATTTCATTATACTCCACAAGAGAATGCATTTTTTCTCACATATAGTGATTAATTATCAAAAGTTAATTGATACATTTCACACTTCAATTTACATACTTCTTTCTTTTACCCTGATTCGTTGAAAATTTTAGTTAAATTTTGTATTAAACTAGAATGAAAAATTGTGTTTAAAATTTTCGTTATAGATTGGATCAATCAGTCTTCTTTAAAGTGAAGAAAATTAGTGAATCGTAATGCAACTAATACTGCAATTTGCTTACAGGGATCATTTTATAAATAAAACTGCATGACAATCGGAAATAAACATGTTTCGGTGAATAATTTAGTTACACATAATAATTCGATTTTCTCTTCTGAAATTGATTCAGCTCATTTAAATACAAATTCCAGCACAGCTCTGTAGGTAATGTTTGAATTTACTTCACATGCTTATAAACACGACCTTGGAATACTGTGCCTCATCTCCAACATGAATAGAGGTTTCTGATGTTGACATCCTTATTATAACATCATTGCTACAGTCAACTGGTGATTTTCGGGTACATAAATCCATACGACTCATTTAGAGTGTAACGTTCACTGAATCATCTAGTGATTTAACGTCACACTAACTCACATAGATTTTTCTGTAGCGATGGGATAAGGAGGGGCCACGACCGGTAAGGAATCAGCTGATCACTTATTTAAGATTCAGTCTCAGCATTTACATGGTGAGTAAATGGAAAATCGCTGGAATCCATTTCCAAGGCTCCCAATGATTGGATTAGAGCCCATCACCTCCAAAATTCGAGCTGACAGTTATCCGGCGCACACCACTAGCTAACTCACTTGGTAAATGATTTTTCGCAGACTGTATTTTGAAAATATAATGTGAGGATCCATAGTATGGGAATTCATAGTAAAATCAAATTACAAAATATTTACTGAAGAGATGTTGAAAACTGATTTGTAAAATCCTTGCTTGGTTTCAGTCGTGAATTCGACAGTTTGAGGTCAATGATTATTCAATCCATTCAGGATTTCTCCTAACTCACACCATATTCCTTGGAAGCTTTTCATGTTTATGCCTTCATAACTGCACAGATCTGAACACAAGTTCAAAGATAATAATCAATATCCAGAACATAAATTCTCGGACACTATTTAACATATTTTACCCAGCGCGGATGCCACTCACTCTTCTAGAAAACTTCATTAGAGGAGCCTTTGGAAGCAAATAATTTATTATATTTTTAACGTACCGTATTCAAAAGTTATTTCATGGACTTGAAACTTGTAGAATATTATTATGTTGCTCATGAAATGTCATATATTGGGATGAAATTGTTTTTATATTAAATAACGCTGCTAGATGATGTCATTGTACATGTAATACAATTTAAATATACCTGTAGACTGCTGTATGGGCATACACAATAATTTGAATTCGAGTTTGCAATGTGATCTACTCATC
This sequence comes from Anabrus simplex, assembly GCF_040414725.1. Taxonomy (NCBI): domain Eukaryota; kingdom Metazoa; phylum Arthropoda; class Insecta; order Orthoptera; family Tettigoniidae; genus Anabrus; species Anabrus simplex. The sequence continues at coordinate 190,938,707 of NC_090267.1, read as the reverse complement.
CCTTGAGGAGCAAGAATGTTCCGTTTCGAATAGAACAGTGACATGTTGCAATGTGATCTTCTACTCATCCCTTCAGGAGCAAGAATGTTCCGTTTCGAATAGAACAGTGACATGTTGCAATGTGATCTTCTACTCATCCCTTGAGGAGCAAGAATGTTCCGTTTCGAATAGAACAGTGACATGTTGCAAGAAATGGACATCATACGATCTTTGATCCCTTTCCTGCCAGGAGCCACCTCTTGACGTGTGCGCAAATCGTTTATGTTCGCCCTGTAATTGATGTATTGTGAGACATCTAGTGGCAAATATGCTACCTCTTCATCAATAGAACAACGGAGATATTTAATTTAGCATTGACAAAGCCTACTGGAATAATGGCGAAAATATGACCACTCACAACCTAGGATACGGCACAACAGCCAGAAGAATCAGTTCCGGGTGCTAAAGTCAATGAAGTAAGGTCAGCGTGAACAGTTCAGTGCGCTTGCCAAGGAGACTGTCTATAGATCAGGAAGACTTTAAAATATACCACTAGTTAACCTTATGTGTTGTCCCATTTCAATTCTAGGTAATTTTACTTCTTATCAACTTCAGATACTATATAGTTCAGACACCAGCAAGGTAATTTTACTCATATTAAATACTGACATATTCTGACCAAGACACCCCTACCACATAAATGAAACAATAACAGTCTCATCAAAATAATCCTTTAGAATATACAGTAGATCGTATTTAATCAGGCTACGAAGTGTTGGGACCAAGGGCTTCCAATCTCTTTACAAACAACTTCGAATTGTCTCAGAGGAAAATATATCGAATATATCCATGACTTTTTCCTATGACAACTTCTGGTTGATATTGTTTGTTACGTGACACGCTTTCTACTTTAGAATCTAATATGATACAAAATGAAGGGTAACTAGCCAACCAGTAAGTTAAAGATGTAAAATAAATTCAAATTTCACACATGAGGTCTTTTCCTGTGACTGATGAGCTTAGAATGTACTGAGTGGAAACATGTACAATAGTGTAAAATATAATCTTAAATATGTCAAGAGCTAGACCTGAATGCAGTATCGTGGTGTGTAATGAGCTGTGACTGGCTTGTTGCTTTGCCTGACACATGCATTGTGGACTGTGGCACTGTTGTGATCCCTTTGATGTTCAATGTTCCAGCCTGTCCTCTTTGGTGTGCTGTGGTGTGTTTAAGCCTGTAATGTACCTTTGTTTATACACTAGTTTATGATTCCTCTTACTCAAGACTTGTATTTCCATGAACCAGAAGGTATTACTTTAGTGTTATTTATACATGTGCTTGTGAAAATTGGAGTACTTTTAAGAAACACTTCGTTCGATGCGACTGGTCGTATACATTTTCATAATTTCAGTCCACTAGGCAATTTTTTTAAAAATTGCCATGCATAGACCTTCATGCCTTCTCTTGTTTCACACCTGAATATGAAATTGCTATGAAATTCGAAACTCTGCAGGTGAATGTACATCAGGGTAGATCAAGAGGAAATATTGTGAACTAATAACATACAGAATCAAACCAAGTACAAGGTAGAGTGCATATCCAAAGAACATTTGATATTTGCAAAACACTTTCTAGAAATCTCTTTCTGACAACATTTTCGCATGATATCCTGTGCTCAGACATAAAACTAATTCATTCAAGTTGTGTTGAATTTGATCTAGACTGTGTATAATAGGTTTATTTTCTTAAGGTATAGGAGTTAATAACGTCGATGTCAACGCCTCTTTAAATTAATAATAATTAATATTTCATTTCTACTCAACTGGATGGAACATGTATGGCAAAATTTCAATTAAATATATTCTATTGCGTTCAGCTGCTTCGTACCAAGGAAAGTTAAATAAAGGGTGTTCGAGTTTCCCGATAGCTTGGGTTTGTATTATTTGTGTTTGTATTATTAGCCAGTGAATTCCTGTCGTTGTCTCAGAATGTTCGTATATGTAAACTATCTCTAAAACATTTGATTAAGGGGTTATGAGACGAATTGAATATTTCGATACGGTATGATGTTTATTCATGAACAGATGAGTTTTAGCCCTCATCTTCTAATATCACTTCCAATAAGATTCTGGTATGGGATCTTCCTCTAACATTTTTACTTTAAATCGTGGATGGTGTAATTACAAATTCATATAAGCGGTCAGAAGAGCTCAGTATACTGATATAATAGCCATTGTGTTGGTCTCAGAGGTTCAGAAGGAAAGCGAATTTGAGTCCTTCAGTCGGCACTACTGGGCAGTTAGCGGCGGCAACTCCTTGCCAAACAACTCCGGAGCCAGTTTGTTCCCCGCTGTTGAGGAACGAGAACAACTGAACGAGTATGGAGGGGAAGTGCATGACTTAATAGGTACTGAAGGCCAGTGGTCGTGCACGTTATTCTCACTCCACATAACGAATTTGAGAAAAGGTTCCACGGTATTTACGGGTTATAAAAGAACTTGCAGGTGTTCGCTACATACTTCTCCGTGGATGTACAAACTATTAGACGAGAACTGCAGCTACAGCAAATTGACTTACAGTGCGATACTCAAATGAAAAGTAAGTTTGCAAACACAAACAATTTGACTGCATTAAATTTTCGTTTTACACGAGAGATTTCCTAGATCGCGCAAACGTAAGAATGCACATATTTGAAGTATATTCGGGTCAACTTATTTATGCGAAAAGTTGTTTTCATTAATGAAGGTTTGTAAATGTAGACAGAGATGTAGGCTCACCGATCGAAATTTGAAATGTGATTTGTGTTGCCAGTACACAAACGATGGTACCAAATATTAGCACAATACTATCTAAAAGAGCCCAAAGATCCCGTGGAAGAGCAGTACACCAGTGATATGTTTCAGTTCATATGTTTAGTTTGTTGTCATATTCATAAATGTCATACATATATTGAAATATTGTTTAAGGCGAGTGCAAAGAATGGGTACAAATCCCATAAATTGTATTTTCTTTCAATTAATGCTCGTGTCCCAAACAGCTTGTTAGTTAATCGTGAAAATTTATTTATTCAGGACATAATCCACACTGTTGTGTTTTTACTTTCTCGATAAATAATCTTGCCCTCTTATGCTCTATAATGTGTCCCATCCGTTCCGCATGATCCATGCTCCAAATTATTATTATTATTATTATTATTATTATTATTATTATTATTATTATTATTATTATTATTATTATTATTATTATTATCGTTTTTGTTTGCATATGGTAACATTATCTCCGTGCAGTTACTGTAAGTACAGCCACGGTACGTAACCGGCCTGTCCGCTGCTCTCTTCTCACGCAGCAGCGAGCCGTCCCGAGCCGAGTCGGCCGCCGAGTCGGCCGCCGAGTCGGCGCATGTTTCTATTGTATCAGATGGGATGAAACAGACAGAGCGGTGCTCGTCGACAGGCGGCAGATTTGCCGACTCGGCCTGTCGTGTAGCTGGCGGTGCAGCGAGCGTTTTGAAGACTTTGTGAGCGCTCTAGCGCCATAGATTTAATACATTCAGCTGAATCACGGCCGACTTGATGCTTCGCTCTAGTCGGGCGTGGCTGAATTTACGCGGCGATTGCATCATTGGTAGGTATTCTTGTATTAGATATCATGAAGTATCTTTGAAATTCAATAATATACACGTAAAAGGACATATAGAGTAAGTAGACTTTTGGAATAAGAATAAGAACAATCCTTTATTTTTCGGTAATTTTAGCTAGCTTCCTCACCTAACGTCACGCTCACTAATGTGTTTTGTCCACTGCCTGCTCGATACGCACCCGATGACTGCTTATAAGCAGTCATTTTAGATGCAGTTCGAGCAGGCAGTGGTTTCGTCACAGTCGGCAAAAACCGCTCTGTGTATCAATCACAGGCGGCGGCCGACGCGGCTGCCGACTCGGCAAAACCCGCTCCGTGTGTCATCAGCCTAACAACGTGATGACGTCTGGTATAGGGGATAACATAGTAAGCATTCCACCCTACTTGTAGATTTAATCCTCAGTTCTGCCATTCACATGACAGGAAGGGAGGTATTGGAGTGCCATTACTGATTAGCAGAGAGGCTTAAAATTCCACCCTTGGCCATGAATACCTACTTCAACAAGTAAATGTTTTGATGGTACCTAATATACAGACCACAACGACTTCCTTCCTAATTCTCGTCTGGCTTAATTACAGGAAGCACACTAATACAGGCACTACATCATCGCAAATTACTGGCCTAAATTTCGCACGCCCAGTGATGATGGTAAAGATGTCTCTTCAACCTTACATGAAGCAATAATATTTTTCAATTTCAACAAACAAGTGATGGAATTACACTGAACTATATTGCACAAATACGTAGTGTTTTGCTAAATTAGGATGTACCGTGCTCTGAAGACTTTCAAGACAGGTTATATCAACCTAATACACAATTGGTTTATGTCAGTGGACCATACGTATCGAAATGACTCACGTATACTTATGTGTTCTAGGCAACGTGTACAACGCTGTCTCACAGTTTCTACTGAATTACTTGTCATTTTGAGCAGGTCTGGTCTCCCGCGGGTAATATCTTGCATGTTTCATGAAAACCACCTTCCAAAGCAGCTATTGTTCTATGCATTACCTTCTTTGATAGTATGCATTTCCTTGGTTTGCGTACATGGTTTAAGTGATTCAGTAGTGAATGTAAAGGTGAACTATGATGAACCTGAAGATGCCTAAATGAGTGTAGTATTTTAACTTTTTTCAACTCTCATGGATGTTTGTTATATGGAACCATGCGTTATGTCGTATTTATCTAATTACTTGGGGTTGAGAAGTGAGATTACTTTGTCTGTGAGTCATACTGATGCATTTTTATATCATTGCACATACGTGTGATATCATTTATGCTTTGATTTAGATCATTTCTGATTGTATATAGCTACTTAATAAAAAATTTGGAAAATTTGTTCTTCTGATTTATTATTTCAGATTTTTTTAATATTTTGTAAATGTCACTTACATTGTTGTTACGGCCCATGTTTCAGTATCTGAGGGACAAAATTTTCGCCAGCTAGGCGTGACTATGATCAAGCTGTAGTAACTACACTCATATTCTTACATTGCTTAAATATGAAGAAGCAGTGTCATTTGACTTTCTGTGAAGTTAAATAACCCTCTTCAGTGTGACATTCGGTCACGTTTGGTGTCCTTAAGATCAGTAGTAATTAAATAAAATTTAAATACATATTATTATTATTATTATTATTATTATTATTATTATTATTATTATTATTATTATTATTATTATTATTATTATATGGATGTCCAACCGAGCTAGTCAAGACATTCTTGGGGTTCCCCTGGAAGGACGCAGGTTAAAATTCCCACCAGGAATTGGGAGGTAGCTGAATGGCATTGTCCCTTACATATCATCAAGGCAGTCATGGTTTGAATCCCGGTCAATAAAAGTGGGATTTTTGAAATGATTATGCATGTTTGACGTAAAATTTTATGTCCCGTGCTTATGATCACGTTATCGACAGTCATATAAACGTATTTTCCTTTCAAATTGAAACAAATTGAGAATAATCTTCCCCTTTTGGAGAGACACATGACCCTGAGGTTCACTAATCTCACACCAGAAATGAGTTTAAGGTTAATCTCTGGATGAAAAGGTGATGGATATAAATCTAACCACTCTGTCCTACTCAGTGCTGAGGTTATGGACAGTGGAAACCGTTATTTCACCTCTCCAAGGGCTTTCATGACCTGTATGTGGATGTCACTATTATTATTATTATTATTATTATTATTATTATTATTATTATTATTATTATTATTATTATTATTAGAAGTAGTAGTAGTAGTAGTAGTAGTAGTAGTAGTAGTATTACGTTTTTTGTGTGGCTATTTCTAGCCGGGTGCAGCCCTTGTAAGGCAGACCCTCCGATGAGTGTGTCGTGAAATTACTATTTTTCCACGTGGGAAGATTTTTGCTCTCGGCTTGTGAATTCGGCAGTGTATGCTGCCGTTGTAAATTTGCAGTACAGTACAGTACTATCTGTGAGTAGACGAGTTTTTGCTACGTTGCACACATTAAACAATTTCAAATTTACTTTTCAGTTTAAGGAAGAAACTATTTGAAACCCTCGTTCTTCCAATATTCGATTATTGTGACGTAGTTTACAAAGATGCGAAAACCGAGCTTCGAGATAAACTACAACGTGCACAGAATGCCTGTGTAATATTTATATGTAATCTGAAATTTCAGATAATGTTACCCAGTCTTACGTCGACCTCGGATGGCTACGCCTTCAAGACAGACGCAAGCTTCATACCCTGACTTCATTGCACCGAATCCTTACCTTTCAATCCCCATCTTACCTGTATGAACGATTTCATAGCCTTTCTGAACACCATGATAAAAACACCAGAGCGCTGAGCTCGACATCGCTCGCTATTCCTAAGCATAAATCCTCAACCTACAACAATTCCTTCACTGTTGTGGCCAGCCGTGAACGGAACTTCCTTCCGCAGGAGGTCAGAGGGATATCAAACCACGGAAGATTTAAATGTATGTGTTCAAAATATCTCTATGAAACGAGCTCGTAGTGCGACAGTCTTCTTCTTCTACTTCTTCTTCTTCCTCTTCTTATGGTCATTCTTCTTCTTCTTCTTCTTCTTCTTCTTCTTCTTCTTCTTCTTCTTCTTCTTCTTCTTCTTCTTCTTCTTCTCCCCATGGTCCTTCTTCTTCCTCCTCCTCTTATTATTATCATTATTAGACTATTATTATTATTATTATTATTATTATTATTATTATTATTATTATTATTATTATTATTATTATTATTATTATTATTATTATTCAATAGTGTTAGAAAGTACTCAGCTGTGGTTTTCCTGCATAGTTATCCTTAACCCTATCCCCATTTTGCAATGTTTTTCAATCACAGTAAACGCATGAAAACTGTAACATTCTTCAATGTGATATATTTCTGGAATTGGACAAATTAATTGTAAATATTAGTAGGTTTATCTATATTATTATTATTATTATTATTATTATTATTATTATTATTATTATTATTATTATTATTATTATTATTATTATTATTATTATTATTGAAATTGTAATTCGTTCTTTGCTGTATATTAATTTCTTCGTAGGAAGCAAAATGTTAATTTATATTGTGTATTATAATAGTTATTTTTAAGTACAGCAGGATAGCATAGTACCGTAGTAATTTGTTTCAGTCTCTTTTTTCATTTATTCAATATGTTATATATTTTTATGTTAATTATATATTTCACTGGTTAAGTGTAAGACAGGGACACGTGTCCCTAACTTTGCCAGTGAAAATAAATCATATCTATCTATCTATCTATCTATCTATCTATCTATCTATCTATCTATCTATCTATCTATCTATCTATCTATATTTTATCTATATTAGGATATCACTGAAAAAACTCACACTCACGTTATGCCGAAGTATTTTTGGTTAATATTAGTTACCCTAAAATACGGTAAATCCAAAGAGCATTTTATCTATAATGGGTAACAAAAGAGAAATGGGACGTTTGAAGTTTAACTATCACTCTCAACCAATAATATGTTGCACGCGGGGTGAGAGTTTCAACGACGCTTAAACGAAAGCAAGAATAGAGAGCGATAGCTTATACCTCAATAAAGCAGACAAATGAGATGACAGCACCTCCTATATCCTATGTAGTTAACTTTCATGCTGAGCACCGAGAGATGCCAATTTCCCGTAGAAAATTTGAAACATTCATATAATTCTTCCATGATGAAGCTCTTTGTAGTTATTGTTATTAGCTTTACATCACACTAACTACATTTTTACAGTTTTCGGAGACGCTAAGGTGACAATATTTAGACCCGCAGGAGTTATTTCACCTTGAATAACATACTCTTTCAACAAATCCAGCAAAAGAAGTGTTTTCCCTACAATACAAGAGAGTTCACAATTACAAGCAGGATAGCCGATAACCACTTCCTATCAACCCACCTAAAAGGAAGGATCTATTGAACATATGTCATTTCCTTTTGCCTGAGCATAGAGTGTTTTATGAAAATCTTTCAGTTTAAAATAAGTGTACTTAATGCTAGTCTTCATAAAATATAACATTCTAGGAAGCATGTATTATGTTACATATCATTCTTTTAGTCTTTATAAAAATCGGAATGGACATGCTATTTTAATTATTTTTCTGAATAGGTGAAAATTAAAATCAATGTCAAAGATATTATGTAATACTTAAAGTTGTATGGCTTTAATATAGAATACACAGTATTAAATGGCGTATTGGCTATTCCCCATTTATTACTTGTTTGTGTAACAATATTGTATATCATTGCACATATGTATGCTATTATTTATGCTTTCATTTAGATCACCTCGCATTGCTTTTAGCTACTTCATCAAAATATTCCAAAAATTTTGTCTTCTGTTTAATTATTTCATATTTCTTTAATATTTTGAAAATATCGCTTAAAATGTTGTTACTACCCGTGTTTCAGTACCAGAGGGACAAAATTTTCGGTACCTAGGCGACTTCAAAAACTGTAAGTGGAGTACAAAATACAGTAAAGTCTTGTTAATCCGGAGCCTAATGAGCCGTAATTCACTTAAAGAAAATGAAAAAATGCAAACGTGCAGGATGCAAGGTTTAAAAAGTGACGGGAGATCAACAATCGAATTCATGTTCATGGCGGTTAAGATTGTTTGCCCATTGTTGTGAAAACGCATTGCAGTCAGATTCTACTGCATTTAAGCTGTTGTATCAAGCACATCTCATTCGTTGTGCTCTAGAGCAGGGCCTCTCAGGGTGCATGCACTGTGCACGGTGCAAAAGACGACTTGGCTTGGTTGACCAGAGTGCAATAGCGCTTACTTTCTCTTTCCTCACGCCTGTCTCGCTCGCTCCGCCTGTCTCCCTCTGCCCCACTTGCGCCGTAGCGCTACAAATCCGGGCTGAGTTGAGCCGAGTAGAGCCGAGCTTAGCCGAGTAGCCCAGAGACGAAGCGTTGATCCGAGCCATGCCGAGTGGCACCGATACACAGTGCACGGAGCTCTTGCGCCTCGATCTGCACGCGTGAGATATTGGGCGTTTGAGAAGCCATGCTCTAGAGTATTGTATTTTAGGGAAATTTTTGTTCGACCATACTACTGTATAATTACATGTGCCGTAACTGTACATAATGACATAGTGCTGTTATTATTGCAACTTATCGATTTCCAACTAACCATGTCTGATTTCGATTAATGTCGTATCCGGAGTAATCCCGAAGTGATAAATAAGACACTCAAACATTAACCCAACTTCTAATACTCCGTTTCCCAGATATATTTCACAAACTGCACGATCCACATCCTATAATTAAAACAGAATCACATGTTAATATTGTAATAAACTGAGGTAATTTCAGGTGTTTTGAGGTTAAAGCTCCGCACAGTTATTGTGTTACCTTGAACTAATCGGGAACCACACTTCCAACTAGTAGATCTACTCAGCGCTGAAACTAGCTTCAGCGACGCATCAAGTCGGCTGTGGTCAGTACGTATCATGCAGACCATCTGTCGAAATAATCAGTACTGACCAGTGATGATTGTTTTAGATTTTATCAAAGATTTGTATGTGGAAGAATGTCGTTCCACGCTCGTATGAAAATTATGGAAAGAGCGAAGCGCCTTAATAGATATCACTATAGGTTCGTTGCACACGTCTTGTCATTATGCCTGGATTGAAACTCAAGCACAAGAGTCATTCTATACACGAAAAATTACCTTTACTACAAAAACTTGAGTAGTGTGCGCCCTTGAGTTTTATCCGAATACAGAATCGTAAAACATTATGAAGAATGGGGAGTGAACTATTAATGGTGTTCTAAAATGTAAAAGTCGGAAACGAAAAAATGTGAAGAGAGGTGAATGAGAAAGTCCGCAGGTCAAACACAAGGTGGTGCTGTGTACCGTAAAAGTGACGCACACAAGTACATCCGAGTGGAATAGCTGTTAAAGAGTAACTACAAATTAAAAAAAGGCGTGGAAAGACGGTTTTGGGGAGTTCAGGATGGCTTTCGAAGACACCATGACAAAGTGAATACTTTTATAGGCCTATGAACTTTATATGTGCCATAATAAACGTGTTTTGTTGCAGTAAACGGAGTTTTAATTGAATTTCTACTATTCATTCAGATGTTCAGTTAATCTGGACTTTCGTTAATCCGCTCAACATATGCACCCCACTCCACTCCCCACCCACCAAATTAGTCTTAATTAACGAGGCTCTGCTGTATAATTACTTTTGCATCTTCGCGTTTTTTAAATCGGTAAATTATTGCATATCAAATGATTAGAGATCCATTCAAATCTGTTAACCTTTTCAAATAATTTTGTCTTGGAAATAAAATTGAAGTACCGTAACAAGTATGGTGTTCAAGTGTCCATCTTATTCAAACCAAGGGAGAAAACTGTTTCCTTGTTCTGCTACTGCCGTGGGCTAATCCAGTAATCCGCCCGTTCCGGTGTGTCCGGAGCTCTACATTGCACGTGGACCGCCGCAGCTAAGCCTCGTTTGCGATGCTCCTCGGCACTCGCTTGAATTTCCGGATTCGGTTGGCGAGACGCGTTACTGTCTGGTATTTGATTAGAGACCTTCCAAGCCGATCTGAAGTCCCTCCGGTCTTTACGGAGAGAGAGACGTGTCGCTGCAATATTCCCTGCAGAAATACATCTTGAATAGTGCACTGTGTTTGTTAAATGGTGTGCGGAAGATGCTGTATACTACGATGGAGTAAGGAGGTCTCTAATATTACTCCATTACTGATCTTCGGAGAATCATCTCATCACTTAGCTTCGTCCGTTCCCTTCTTCCTCATCTATCTCTCTTCCCAGGGAAAAGGAGTGGGAGTGTAGCGTGCAGACAGCGGTCCTTTTAGCGGTCTTTCTTGTCTTGATTTCCACTTGGAAACCTCGCCCGAATGTCTAATAACGTAATAACTATTAGTCTTAGGCTGAGCACAGCTGTGTATACTGGTTACTGTATACTTATGACACCTTTTTCATTTTTAGTATCTGAAAAAATCTTGTGATGAAAAACTGAGTTAGAATGAAACACCTCAGTGTGTGTAATGGAGGATTAATGAAAAAAAAGCCTTCATATTCAACTTCCACCAATAACAGGTCAAAAATATAACTACAAAATAAATTTTCGTGTTTTAATGCTCCTTTTTTTTGCTATGGGCTTTACGTCGCACCGACACAGATAGGTCTTATGGCGACAATGGGTTAGGAGAGGCCTAGGAGTCGGAAGGAAGCGGCCGTGGCCTTAATTAAGGTACAGCCCCAGCATTTGCCTGGTGTGAAAATGGGAAACCACGGAAAACCATTTTCAGGACTGCCGATAGTGGGATTCGAACCTACTATCTCCCGGATGCAAGCTCACAGCCGCGCGCCTCTACGCGCACGGCCAACTCGCCCGGTTTTAATGCTCCTGGTATACCTGTAACGAGCATGAAAACCCGAGTATCTGACACGTGGTCACAACAGTTGTCGTTGTGTTCATTTTCATACGTTTATGTGTACAGGAAAACTGTAGTAGTGAATAAATACGTCATGCATACATATCTGCAACAGGCCTACGGAACAGTGTGTACAAGGTTCATTTTCCTTTACATTTACGCATATGAAAATGTAAATAACGACAATTGTTCTGATGGACTGCATATCCGTACGTGGCTGAAGGTCATGACAAGACTTAAAGAAAATATTGGTTAGGAAGAGCATTATCAGATACCCGGTTGTTCACGTTCGTTACGGATATAGCATGTCTAATTCCTAAAATACGGAGCAATTCTATTTACCTATTTTTCCACCTGTGAAATACCTAATTTAATTCGAGAAGTTCAAATATTTTATAATGTTTATATGAAGGAAAATATGCTGTTCCTCCCTTTGGATTCTCCTTGAGGATCGTACCAAATCGAAATGAGAATCATTGGTGTGAAGGATTTTGCAAACAAGGTGAACTGAGATGCCTATAGCAAGAACATACAGTGAAAATATTCAGTTCAATTGCAGTTTTTCTTATTTATTGAAATTTTATGTCTGGAAAGTTTGTTTAAATTGAAGATGTGAGTATTTATTTCCTTCTCTTGTATGTATATGATACATCTATATCAATAAAGTTGTGTCGGGTCCGCTGTCTGTAATTTCGTTTGTTTTGCCAATTTTTCAGATATTGATCCGTTTTAGGTAAACTCAAGTCCGTATCAGTATTTTTTATTTTTCATATCTGCTTGTCCGTTTGTTCCACCATCAAGGCGAACTGGCTGGAGAGATCTCGAGCAAACTTCATATTTAGAGTATACTCATCCCAGGAAAGATTTTGATATGCATATGATTTTAAAATCTCTGGATGGACGGGGGTAGTGTAGGAAAACCAGAAGAGATGTCCTCCATTTTCTCTTTGCTATTGATTTTCTGTAAAATTCGTGGAATATATGTGAAACGTCCCTTCATTATAAACAGCTTTTGTTGTGCTCATAATTTCGCTTTCCGTTCAAATGATGGAGAAAATTACTGATTTCTACGGGTCTCATGCTCTGCATTGAGTGACCGGCAGACCGACAACGAACCTACAGGTTACCATGGCAACATGTCTGACTGCTTGCCAGCAGGGAAGTAACATATTGCCATTTTCGTCATCATTCCTGTAAACTCGTTGTTGCTCCTTGGGTAGAAAGCAAGAGAGACGTCAATCGGCCATTCTGCGGGATATTGGCGAATTACCGTTGGCGGTTACAATCGTTTTCGAATAGCACTAAGGGACACTGTTAATATTTGAAGAGTATCAAGGGAGTGTAGACAATTATTTCACACCGTAAGGTGTTTTCTGGCATTTGCTATAATTTTTACTTTATTTCTATTCTACTTCTCTTTTCCGCAGTAAGTTATGTTCTTATCGGGTTACCTAAGAATCCCTGCACCTTTCTCCTCTGTTACCGCCTTCTTACACCCGTAACTCATACCAACACAATTATTGAGGGACATTTTATTTTCAAGCACATCCATTTCAATACATCCGCTGCATTTCTCGATTATAATCGTATCTCCCCAACTCGATTGTGACTGGCATTAAGAAAACAGGCCTGTCTTTATAATGTAAACTCTCCACCTCTATATATCCTATCCGGCTGTCTTCAGTTATAATCCTATTTTCTATGAATTTCAACTTTCTTAAATGTATTACTTTCTTCCTTAATTACTCCGCATGTATACGAGTGTTAATCCCGAAACCTGGACTCTCTTTTCTTTTATGAAAAATTCCAAGCTCTTCAAATGAAGCTATAACTTTTGGCCCCGGAAAGTATTGAAATACGGATACAATTTTAATGACGGTGCAGACCTTCGTTTCGAGATAATTGGTGGCTAAACGGTAAGTCGTATTACGAAACAGATAGCACAATCGCCGTTCAATTTGTAGAGATCTACAACTTTTGTCCTATGACTTATTGTCATATCTCGATTGTTGATACGTTAGATAACGCTGCCTTTCTCGATTATAATTATATCTTTCCAACTCGATAATGATTGGCATTAGGAAAATGGTCCTGTCTTTATAATGAAACCTCTCTATCTCTATGGCGAATGGCAGTTGCCAAGTGAGCCTGCCGTTGTGGTAGAAACTCCTGAACTCGATTGTGATTGGCTGTAGGGAATGTGGCCTGCAATTACCCCCAAAACTTCCCCAATGCCTAACTTACATCTGAAACAACGTATGGCGTACTCCCTGTGTTATTTATCGGATAGGGCTAAGAGACCTGCAATTTAATGTAATCTTACCCACTGCTTTTACACTAATATACGGAGAAATCCATATATAATGTAGAATACTGTAGCGAAGCTCGGGTTCATTTTAAAAATAAATAATTAAACAACAACGTAAAAGGGAAACGAAGGATTTTGGGACGTATTTTTATATTACCCTTTTTCTTTTCTTGTTTTGGTGTAAGAAAGCCGTACCCAGAGATTGTAAGGCCGGGCTGAGTGGCTCAGACGGTTGAGGCGCTGGCCTTCTGACCCCAACTTGGCAGGTTCGCTCCTGGCTCAGTCCGGTGCCATTTGAAGGTGCTCAACTACGTCAGCCTCGTGTCGGTAGATTTACTGGCACGTAAAAGAACTCTTGAGGGAATAAATTCCGGCACCTCGGCGTCTCCGAAAACCGTAAAAGAGTAGGAAGTGGGACATAAAGCAAATAGCATTATTATTATTATTGGAGTTTGTAAGAATGTTCTGGGATCACCCTGTATAATGTCATGGTAATCACATGGAGTTGGTATTTATAAGAAGATTTTCTCAAATATTTTCGTTAATATTAGGTCCATCAAAAGAATGAATGCAAAAACGTTTAAAAATATGTTATTTCCGTTCCCTTATGCCATGTAGGTATTTATCGTACGAAGCATAATAACGCAAATGATTACGAAAGTTTGTATCTTTAGTCCAAGTCCCGCGGGACATGTCGTGCATGTCACTTCAAGGTGGGTAACGGGAAGAACTGAAGAGCCATTTTACTCTTTTCGTTAGTACAGATATTAAGGGAGATGTAGTCAATGTCAGACCGCCACCCCAGTGGTCAGAGGTAGAATATGAAACCTGAGAACCATGGAGAATTTCGCACAACTTCGGACCAGAAACTGTACCGTACAATAAATTCGGAGATCATCATTCTCTCTGAACTTTTTTCATTACTGCCACCCTCTTTCGTGCGAAAAAATAATTTCAACATGTCGCATTAAACGGGTGAATAGAGCCGTGTTACTTCGCATAAATTCCTGAAGGTAACATGTAATCCACTGCACATTCCCGTGCGAGGAACGGGTAGAACTGCTAGTTACAAATAAACAATCCGATGTCAGTGCTTGTAAATACAATATATCTCGATGTACGTTGCGGATGAGTATTGTCATCTTCAGAGAATAACTAATAACAAAATAATTTCACACGAAATCTGCGAAGTGGTATGCGAAAGAGTATTCGTAAATTGGGAGGTGAAATGCTAACGTGGTATAGCGCTGGCTTCCTAGGTAGATTTACTGGCATGTAAAACAACTGCTGAAGGACAATATTCTGGTACTTCGGAGGCCTCCAAAACCTAAAACGTAAAACGAATAGCATTATTATTATTATACAGGTGATTTAAGAATCA
The DNA here is from genome assembly GCF_040414725.1 of Anabrus simplex. NCBI lineage: Eukaryota > Metazoa > Arthropoda > Insecta > Orthoptera > Tettigoniidae > Anabrus > Anabrus simplex. The sequence continues at coordinate 190,923,481 of NC_090267.1, read as the reverse complement.
GAACAGCAATACGTCGTTTCTTAGCTAGGCGATATCATAGTTGTAGAACTTGCTGTAGTGTTAAGTAAGGTAAGGGTTATTCTGCCCGAAGGCAGGTCCGAACCGGAGTTTACGTGCGGTAGGGTGGCCAGTTCCTTTCCGCTCCTCCATTCCCTTACCCCCACCAACAGCGCGTGGCAACCCATCCAACTCCTGACCACGCCCAATGTTGCTTAACTTCGGAGATCTCACAGGATCCGGTGTTTCAACACGGCTACGGCCGTTGGCTAGTGTTAAGTATGCTAAGACTTTATGGTAAAAATTGTAAAGTAAGAAATAGATCTAGAGGGTAACTGCTCTTCAATCGGTCACGATTCTAAGGTGAAATTCTACCATCCTTGCGAATTGAACCTAAATCACCCGTTGTATCCAGGCGGGGGTGTTAACCATTCCAATAGGATGACCAGCGCAGGAGGGACACATTCAGCTCCTTTGATGTTGTACGGTATGGCTGTGCATGGCTCTGCTTGGCTGAATGGTCAGCGTACTGGCCTTCGGTTCAGAGGGCATAAGGTTCGATTCCCGACCAGACCGGCGATTTTAAGTGCGTGTGACTATTTACTCAGGCTAATGGGGTGGTTATTTCTGTTCGTCTTAATACACATCTCTTCATTCCTTACCGCACACCACAGAAACACCCAATACTGAATATATTCCTCTGGAAAGTGTTGGACATCTGTCCGACTCGTTGGCTGAATGGTCAGAGGGTCGCGGGTTCGTTTCCCGGCCGGGTCGGGGATTTTAATCTGTTCTGATTAATTCTTCTGGCTTGGGGACTGGGTGTTTGTGTTCGTCCCAACACTTTACTCTTCATATTCACACAACACACTACACTATCAACCACCACATAAACACGCAATAGTGATTGCATCCCTCCATATAGGGTTGGCGTCAGAAAGGGCATCCGGCCATAAAACAGGGCCAAATCCACATGTGCGACTCAGTTCGCACCCGTGACCCCACAGGCGTGGGAAAAGAGGTAGAAGAAGACGAAGGAGAAGAAGAAGAAGAAGATGTGAGATTGTCAGTAGGATTATAGAAAAAATATACTGTCCTCTGACTGACTTAAGAGGCGACCAAAAGGGGAATTAAATATTTTGTAGGAAGTGAAATACAACGTAAATGAATATATGCTTGTATATTACATCTTTATATTTTTAAAATTTTTACAGTTCTCACACTTGATTCAAAATAAACTGGACCATACAGAGAACTTTCTGGGATGCAAAGGCATTGATGATTTCAGTTATATCCATGGATGGCACAATCGATGCTGAGGGGGCTGAGTTCACATAGTCCGTCTTGGATCATAACATTTCGTAAGTACAGTCGCACCTCGATCTCTGGAACCTCCATTACTCGAATTTTCAGTATCTAGAAGTAACATAAATGTCTCGGCCGTTTGTCCTCTTCTTCACGTGTATTTGTTTCTCTATTACGGGTTGTTGATCAGTGACTGTTACGCTGAACTGGTTGATGACCACTTGAACCTCTTTACGGACTTGTACCACTACAGCGATGAGATATTCCAGCAGGATACTGCACCTTGTCCTCGGGCCGAAGTTGGCCAGAACTTGTTCAAGGAGCATTCTGGAGAGTTTCAACGACTGCTGTAGCCACCTTGTTCTCCTGATATCAACCCTGTGTAGCATTTGTGGGACGTGGTGGTGAGGTTCATTCACACCCAAGAGCCTACGACTAAAAATAGCAGGATTTTGTGTGGAGCTATCCTAACTGTATGGGTCAGAATCTCTATACTGATATTTCTTCCAATTGTAGAATCGATATCACGACAAGTTGCTGGACTTAGCTGAGATGATGATGATGATGATGCTTATCGTTTAAAGGGGCCTAACATCTAAGGTCACCAGTCGCTAGTACTTAGCTGAGCTAGAGGACCGACTACACGATAGTGGATCCTTATCCCATGACTTTTGGCATGTCATCGTATATTAAGTGGTAAAGGATATGAAACTTATAAATAGGTGTAGATTTGGTCAAGTACGATTCACAGAGGAACGTTTTCTGGTTGTTTTCCCCTTATGGCAATAGAGCTGTAGAGAATAACTTCTGTTGCAGCATCTGCTGGGTTACTACGGTAGGTCACTGACTACAGTGGGGAACTCTGAAATGGCTTGTCGAATTTTTTAATTAAAAGTGGGTTGGCATATCTATAACTTACAATCAGTTAACCGTATTTAATACTTGCATAGTTTCTTTCCAATATGCCGGTATGGATGCTTAACCGAAGTTGGTGAATTCGGTCACGGGGCAGTTTGGAGGGATAAAAGGATGAGGAAGGAAGTGACCATGGGTCTTAGGTCAGGTACAGCCCCAGCATTTGCCTGGTGTGAAATTATGAAACTATGATAAAGCATCTTCAGGCTACCTATATTGGGGTTCGAACCCACCCACCACCTCCCGAATGCCACCTATCAGCTAAATTACTAAAACCGCGTAGCCAACTCGCTCCGCATTACTTATTTTGCTATACTAATTTTAGTCTTAAGTTTTCGTTAATGTATTAAATTGGGTTGGGTGATATTGGTTATTGTTCTAAGGAGAAAACAACCAGAAAACGTTTTCCTGTAAATTGTATTTCCACCGACTGAAGTTTTTTCATAGTTTCACACTCAGTATGTCGACTCTGGGAGGTATGGTTCCCAATTTATTATATGATAACTACTAAGTCTAATGCCAAGGGTATATTTCCGTCTGAGATTAGTTGTAAGAAAGGAAATTCTCCACTTGCTAACAGACCTGATTCGGACTGGTGACATGTGAACTCCTTCGAATGTTATTCCCTCATGTTCGTTAGACGCTCTCAAAAAGCCTGAGAAATGTCTTCATCTTTGGAAAAGCATGAAATATGACATGATCTTTATGGTGAGGGAAGAAGGTAGTATGCGAGTAACAAAAACAGTGCAGTGCGTCAAATACGTTAGTGATCATTAAGGAAAAGAAACAGGGCCCGTATTAATTTGTCAAAATTATATTCCACTTCTTGAGTGTCATTTCTAGAAACCACATTATGATGCTGCATTAGCCTCATATAAAAGTATTTTAACTCGAACTAATGTGGCACTTACCTTCTAATTCCAGTGCAATATATCTTCATTTTACTCCGCTAACCGGAAGCTGAAATGCATTGCATTAATTTCAGCTCTTTTATTATCTTACAGTCGTGCAATTATTGCAGTGTCTTTCATATGAATCACCACCTAATTTAGTTAATTAAATACTGTTAGAGGACAAATTCAAGAAACATTCAACCATAATTAACAAGTTTATATTACTTTTGGAAACTTGACATTGTGTTTGATAGTAAATAGACATCAATACTTAGATACTGAGAATAAAGTAAGGTCCCGTTTGTGAAAATTATAATTTACTAAACTCTGTTCTTACAGTTCCATGTTGGTGATATTTTATTTTATAGAAAATACACAAGATGTTCATTTTCATCCAAAATCAGTTTAACAGATGAATAAAAACATATCTTTACATATTTTAGGGATAAAGCACCCATTTCTCCCTCATTATGAGGGTATAACTGAGCTCTAACAAGTAATTCGAAGAGTACTGTAACTCCAAGACCATACACCATTACTCCGGTAAGTCATCAATTCCAGCTGTCTAGAACATCTAACACTGGGCGAGTTGGCCATGCGGTTAGGAGCGCGCAGCCGTGAGCTCGCATCCGGGAGATAGCGGGTTCGAATCCCACTGTCGGCAACCCTGAAGATGGTTTTCCGTGGTTTCCCATTTTCACACCAGGCAAATGCTGGGGCTGTACCTTAATTAAGGCCACGGCCGTTTCCTTTCCATTCATAGGCCTTTCGTGTCCCATCGTCGCCATAAGACCTATATGTGTCGGTGCGACGTAAAGCAAAATAGCAAAAAAAAAACATCTAACAGTTCCACTATTACCCGCTATGAAAGCGTATCCAGAATGTCATTTACCTACCAACGTAAAAAAAAATCGAACTCGCAAAGAAGTTCGGGGATCAAATAAAAAGTTTCTATAAAAATATGTTTGTTTTATCCCAGTCTGCTTTTCACAAGGAGGATTCACCTGAAGAACTTAAATAAAAACATGCAATGTATTAATATATTCTAACGTTAACAAAGACTAACCTTAATAAAGGATATTGATAAAAGAAATGGTATTAGAAACGGTACAGAATCTTGAACTAATTCTGTTGTATGAGGAGACATTTAAATTCATAACTTAATTCCTAGCCATATATGCGGTCCTAAAAGAGCCCAAAAAATATTTTTGCTTTTATGCGTTATGAACTGAGAAAGCCAGATTTGTCATTTACTAGACATTTTATGAATGGAAGGAACAAATTCCTCGACGAAGAACGTCGCAGCGACGTGGGGAAAATTCTTAAATGCGTTATAGGCACCAAAGAATAACTCTGTCTGTTTTGAAGAAATGACCTATCCTTGATATTTGTGGAATTTTACACAAAGCTTTCTTGTTCTATTCGTATTTTAGATATTATTTTAGATGAATATTGTTTTGAAGGGAACAGAAAGTTGGAGGTCTTATTTCAGATATAATCTACATTTGAAATGATTAGAAAGTGATTGATTGATTGATTGATTGATTGATTGATTGATTGATTGATTGATTGATTGATTGATTGATTGATTGATTGATTGATTGATTGATTGATTGATTGATTGATTGATTGATTGATTGACTGATTGATTGATTGATCCTGGCCAAATTAAGGCAACGAGGCCTTCTCATAAATCTAGTCAGGTTATTACACTATTTACAGCAAGTTGTACACGTCTATCTCAATTAAGATGATTTGTTAGCTGGAATTATTATATAGGCCTATACGGTATTATTATTGTGTTTTATTTGCCAAATATTTTTAAAAGATTATGCACAGCATTATATACGTTCAGTAGTTGACTAAACCTCCTAGAAGTAGATAAGTCTAGATAAAATGGTTTATCAAGAGCCTGTTCCTTTAATTAGCTCTGTATATTCGCCCACGTAGCAATAATTTTGACTTCGACATTCAGATGATCTCCGGAACCAGAGAAAAGGTTCACCTTCAAGACTTTGGGCACGAGGCCATGAGACGTAAGGAGGGTGCGCAAGGTTAGGGGCTGTGAGGAGCAGGGAAAACGCAGTGCAGGAATCGCTGGCAACTGGACCAGTGACAGACACGAGCAGCCCCGAAATTAGTCGAAGCACTGTCAGAGTGCACGGTTAAAATTTGCCGTGTGTGATAGGTTTTGAAAGGATTTTAATTTCACGATTTTGCGATTCTAATGTAATTAACCGCAATTACACTATACTAACCTGTATAGCATCAATAGGTGTACGTAGCCTGAGTTTATGTAGTTAATGAAACTTTTCATTAGTAATAGGGTGTTTTATGAAAGTAAACAGCATAATACGTCAACGCATAAATAATAGTTGTCTACCTAACACGTCGTGCCTTTGCTGGCCGTCTCGGTCTTATCTGTCTTATGCAACAACTGCCACGCCATTTATTAGCTGGGTATAATTCTGAGATCAAAGATTACAACCGGTTGAATGTTATGATTTTACATTTGTCAGTATATCTGTCATATGCCTTTGCTGGCAGGACCTAGTGTTTACAGTGCACTATGTCTTCTGGTATGGGCTAGAGCAAGTTTGTTATTTTCATTGATCTGCCTCTGCCTTATCCTTGGCTTAGACAATATGAAAGTGACTGAGGTATGAGCGATGCTAGTAATGCCAATCCTTATGCAGCCAGTCCCTGCTATGAATGGTGTGAAAATGTTGCTCATAGGGTCGGTTGGTGTATCCATTTCAGTGGGCTTGGCAGACTGATATGTAATAGCAACTCTGGCTCGATGAGGAAAGCAACGGGAAACTACCTCACTCCTCATTTCCCTAGTACGCCTCTTCAGTGATGCCTAGGCCATCTATGACAGCTGATGGCAGAGCTGTTGAGGATCCCACCAGCGACATCGCTGACGGACTGAACATACTTATCTAACACGTACTTGAAGCAGTTATTCCTAAGCAAAGAACGTCTTTCAAAATCACAGAAATTCGATCAGCTTAAATAATTGCACCCCGTACTCTCTGTCTTTCTTTCTTCATTGTTTTGTTAACTTCTTAGATCTGTAGCCGTCTGCCTTCAAAGAAAAGTTGCGTAGCTAATGAAGCGATGTTACTATTTTACATCTATATAAACATTAAATAATAATACTTTTGAACACCTTATTTTCCGCAGCAGTGAACACCCAGATGTTTTATCAATGGCCGGGCTGAATAGCTCAGACGGCTGAGGCGCTGGCCTTCTGACCCAAACCTGGCAGGTTCGATTCTGGCTCAGTCCGATGGTATTTGAAGGTGCTCAAATACGTTGTAAAAATTATTATTTTATGGAGGATGTTTAGTTTCTGGTAAGAAGGCGACAAGTATGCGTGCGGATAGGTGTGCAAATAATGCTGATACATGGTTGATTTCCGCAAGTTGTATATGTATCGTACGCATGGGTCCTGTCCTCGTTGTATTCGATTTTTTAGGATCACCTGCAACATTATACACAGCGTTATAGTAATAAAAATGGGGACTCGATCATTCTTCTTTCGAATTCCTGCAGAAAGATATAGTTTAGCCTGTTTACAGAGTGAAGAGAAGAAAATACTCGTTTCGCTGTATTTGAAAAATGAACAGTCCAACACAGGTTTTCATCCAGGGCAATGCCAATGCATTTCATTGTGGATGTATGTTGTGTTCTACGGTCACAAACGGTAATGGAAGGAAGATAGAAGCTTGGGATAGTCCAGAAGTATTGCTTGAGATTTTGTAGGGTGAATTTTAAGACTGCAAGAGTAAATACCGTTAGATAAAACGGAACCAAGTGTTACTTGATGGTAGCGGACAGACAGGGTGCATTACTTCGTCTCTGCCAGCTTATACATGTTACAAATGTCGAGGAAAAAACAGTCTACCTAGCTGTTCGTATTTCCAGTAAGGGAGATTGTGAATAAATCAAGGGAAGAACAGGTAAGGCTAATAATGCACTAGAAAATAATTGGAAAGATCATAATTTTACTAAGGAAACGAAGAATTGTCCGGTTCAAGCTAGTAGACCTATTTCCTATCACCAAGTATGGCTCCGATTCCTGGACTAAAAATGTTGCATGCCGTAAGAGAATCGAAGTCTTCGAGATGACGTGCTGTCGAATACCATTCCATGAATATCATGGGTAGTAAGAAGAACAAGTTACTCCATTCTGAAAGAGTTAAGGATCGCCCGTTACACACGCCTATAAGTCATTAGCATACAGATGATGAGTGCAATAATTCAAACTGTGAGAGATATCGTTGATAAGCAGAGAGAATAGAGTGGAATCCAGTCCAGACCCCTGTTGTATTCCACTCTTCAGAGTACGCCTTAGCGATGTACCCTGACCATCAGAAATACACTGTCATTGGTACGGAAGGTAATGATAATCCACGATGTCTGTAAAGTGAAAATAATATAACTTAGACAGTAAAATATCGATGATAGTGTATTAAATGCTTTAAAACATGTATTGGACATTATAGTATTTTGCGGGGTGAAATAGATAATAGGCTTTGAAACTGCCTTGTCATTATGAATCGAAATACGAATGTCATATTGACGACGTAAGAAATATTCTTATATACTTGTATGTATGTGAACCAGGGGCATGAAGATAATTTAAATTTAGGATATCGGTAAATAAATAAATAAATAAATAAATAAATAAATAAAACGAATACAACTCAATAAATTTCTCGCAATTTTCATTTATTATTTAGGCATTTAGATATTCCGACTTTTCTTGTTTAGAATTATAGCATTCCTGCCATACTGGAGTAAATGACTAGTAGCAAAGTTCTTCTCTAACTGAATATGTAAATTACGCTACGCTTTCTGACACAATTTTTTGGTGTTCTTCCTTCCTTTTCTCCTGATGGTTTAATGTCGCAGTAATGGATGGAAGGTTTTCGACTTGATAAGGATGGAAAATGTTAATATATAGCACTGGCATGTTTTATGTAAAACTTGGAAAGCAAGGAATGTCATATTTATGGCGGCTAACGGTTCGAACCCACGACGTTCCGAATAGCAAAATCACAGGCACGTTATCCGACCAGCGCAGTCAACTCGCTCGGTGAAACAACAACTGTACGAACACTGAGACGTTAAGAAAGCCTCAATATTAGCATTCATTGTCCCGTTTTTATGTTCAGTTGTAATAAAATTATTTCGTGTCTTCCTCTCTGATACAGGCTACTTTTGTTAAAAGCACACATTACCGGTAAACTTGTTTAGTTATATAATTTTTTGCTCTTTTTTTTTCGTCGCACCAATACAGATAGGTCTTATGGCGACGATGGGATAGGAAAGGTCTAGGAATGGGAAGGAAGCGGCCGTGGCCTTAATTAAGGTACAGCCCCAGCATTTGCCTGGTGTGGAAATGGGAAACCACGGAAAACCATCTTCATGTTGCCAACGGTGGGGTTCGAACCCACTACCTCCCGGATGCAAGCTCACAGCTGCACGCTCCTAACCACATGGCCAACTCGCCCGGTAGTTATATAGTTCAATGATGAGAAAGTGACCAGATACGATTAGAGCAATATCTAGTGAATGTTGTTATTAAAATTCGAAATATGACATTGGAGTAAATAGGAGTTCAAAAACAATACGGACCCTCCCAACTGTACAGTAACATATGAAACTTCTTTCAGTTTTTTGTTCTGTAGCCACAATGCCTAATTTAGATTTTGGCAAGACGTGTAAAACAATATAGTCTACCTACTCCTGGATAACAGTTTAACCCAGTATAAACTGGGATTTGAACCTCGGTCGTCTGGGTGAGAAGTCAGCAGCAAACCTACAAAACTAATTACGAACTCCTCCTAAAATACCGTATCATTTTTTTAATATAAGGGGCGATCAAAAAGTTTCCGTTCGACGGCCGTACAGTCGTGAATCGAGATACCAATCAGGTAAAATAGCCTTGAACATTGTGGCACTCATCCCACCGATGCACCAGGTTGAAGATCCCCATGTGGTAAACCACCGTGCCTTGCTGAGTGAAAAATTCCCTAACCGCCTGCTGCACATACTCGTCCAACAGAAGGCGTCGACAAATCAAGGCCTTTTTGAGGGAACCAAAGGCATGATAATGGTTATCCGCCGGTCCTTCCTAAAAGCTTCATCCACCGTCCGCTTGTTGTCCGTAGTGGATAAGGCTGACCTCCCAGATCGACCGGCGTCATGTATCGAAACGCAACCTGCACGGAATATTGTGCACCGTTCCACAACGGTGGTTTTCGACAGACATGCTGCCCCATACACAGTCTTTATTCTCCGATGAATGTCCACCGGTGATTGTCCTTCGGCAGCCAAGAACAGAATAACAGCACGTTGGTCCTGTTTGGACGCATTTGATAATAACGTCACCATAGTTCACGTGGCCGCATTTAACGTACGCACTTCGACACCACACGACTGCCACACTAATCCCTTTGCCTACATGCCCGTGCTTATATACTCGCATCGGAGTCGCACTACGTTTCATGTCCGCTGCAGCAACGCCCTCAAACGCCTTGTAATATTAGGTTTCTGATCAAACCAACAAACAGGACGCGTAACACGTGATTACGAGACGTGTGGGGAAATCACGGGTCCCTCTGAGCTGATTATGTCATTGTTAACACTCACTGTGCCTGATTAGCTTTTCTCCTACCATACTCTCGGAGTTCAATAGTTCAGCTAATGTTCGTTTCCTAAGTCAGAGCGTGATAGGTGAGGGGCGGTGTCACTGGCTTCTAACCAAGGCGGCTGTGGTTAGAATAAATACAAGTACAACTTCAAGTGTGAAATTACTTGTGGTACAGATTCCACGTAAACTGGAGGTTCTATGGCTGTGACAATGATATCAAGTCACGTAAAGCTAATTGCTTGCTTGATTACAATTCTAATGTCGATAGGAATAGCTTTGCGTTGCCTAGGGATTTTCCTTGCACCTTCCATGATCTTTCTTTCACTTTGACTGATATCATCATTCTCCATTTGCCTGGTGTGAAAATAGGAAACCGCTAACAGTGGGTTCGAACACACTATCTCCCGAATGCATGCTTACAGCTGCGCGCCCCTAACCGCATAGCCAACTCGCTCGGTGAGACAGAATTTCAAAAGTGGTAGTATCAGTCGGAACGTGGGAGTGGTTATGGCAAGAACACAGCAGAAAACAACTTGGTGTTTCTACATCCTCTCGGCTATGAACTGGATATGAGGCAAAAATAAGTACTGGCAAAGAGATGGACTGCTGGGCATTTAAATAGAGGTCTGAGAGTTTAATCCTCTAGTGTACCCGATAAACTTTCACATCCTATAAATATTTCCTCGAATAAAATTCATTTGCTTACATGCAACAGTGGAACGAAGAGCCTATCTTCAGCATTCGCAGAAACAGACAAACTTGTCCTGGAAGACAGTCGATTTGACCGCTCGTTCATTTCGGCCGAATTATATTTGTTGTTCTATAGTATTCGAATTAGAAGGAGCAAAAGACTCAGAAAACATATGTTTTAAAGCTTAAAAGTTGGTAAATTTTATTTCAGTTCTGTACATTTTATAAAAAAAAAAAAGAGAAGAAAATGTGACTTGCAATTAGGCGTAATTACAGTGAACGTGGCAGGTATTAAAAGCTGCAGGGTATAAAAATAAATTTTCCAATGTATTACACTATAGGGCTTTTATTTAAGCATGTTCATTTGGGGGTGGTCAGCATTGAGTGGGGAAGGCGGGGGAAAGCGGAGAGAGGAGAGGTAGATATAAAGAGTGGAAACCAACGAGGATGGACAGGGGATGAAGGACTGATAAAAGGGGTATGGAGAATAGCGTGTTTGGAAGGGTGGTAAGAGCAATAAGGTTTAATGCCAATACAATACATGTTTTTATTTTGTTTTTAGGACGATGAGGGCGGTTGGAATGGATGGGGTGGGGTCTGTTATGGACGAATGCGCTAATGGTGCGTGTGGAAATGTGCATCTGCCTCCAACTCCTCCCTTACCTTACACTAGTTGCAGTCGTCAAAAACTTCAGTTGGCTGATTTCATCCGCGCCACTGAAGGCAGCATCAGATTGTTACAGCTGTAGAATTTATTTTTTAAAAGCCAAGGGACAATACAGTGGGAAGCTCCAGTATTCTACTTTCTCGCTTTGGACAAAGTGATCACAATGCAGAAGAAAACTCGTAAAATTGAAATGTTCCAGGAGAAATTAAATCAGAATTAAAATAATTAGCATTTTTTTGAATATTTCTAATCTTTCCAATATTAACGTCCGACTAACTACTTTGACGGTTTTCTGAAACGCCGAGGTGCCGGCAGTTTCTCTCAGGAGTTATTTTGTATTTTCGGCTCCTTGGCTTAATGGTCAGCGTCGAAGCCTTCGCTTCAGAGGGTCCCGTGTTCACTTCACGGCCTGATTGGGGATTTTAACCGCATCTGTTTAATGCCTCTGATTTTGGGACTGGGTGTCTGTATTTGTCCCAACACACTCCTCATACTACTAATCATCGAAGAAACACACAATAGTAAATCTATCCTTCCACGTAGAGTTGGCCAAGTCCACATATGTGACATACTTTGCAACTATGACATCACCACAGTTTGAAAGTAGTAAAGAATCCAATTTATGTGCCGTTAAATGTAGAAGCTGGCATATTTGATCATATTTAAATACCAGCGACGTGAGCCGGAATCGAATAGGCCAAATTTCCTCTGCCACCTGAGCCACTTATTCAGGCTCAGATTGCTCAGATAGATACTATTATGACGATTATGACACACCATACACTAACTGATCAAAAGTATCCAGACACCTATCTGAAATTGCACTTTGATTTTACCCGTGTCACATTCCATACTATCGGACATTAATATGGGGCAGGTTTACCCTCCACCTTTATGTCGGCTTTAACTCTGCTGGTGACACGTTCATTGCGATGTATAATATTTGTGGAGGAATGGTAGGCCATTCTTCCTCAAGAGCTGAAACAGGGAAGGTAGTATTTTGGACGCTTGGGTATGGAGCGAAATCGACGTTCTAACGCATCCCAAAGATGTTCCATATTGTTCAGGTCGGGACTCTTGGCAGGCCAGTCCATTTCAGGAATGTGATTGTCCACAGACCATTGCCTCACACATGCAGCTTTATGACAGGGTACATTGTCATGCTGATACGATCATAGTCTCCGAACTGGTTCTCTGCTCAACGCAGTACACAATGTTCTAAAATGTCGTATCCTTCCGCATTTTCTTAAGCGCAACAAGGGGACCGCACCCTAACCACAAAATACACCCCCGTACCAAAACACAACCACCTCCTCCGTACTTCACTGTTGGCACTACACGTGATTACAGCTAATATTATCTTGGCATTCGCCAAATCCAAACCCTTCCATCGGATTGCCACAGGGTATAGCATCTCCCATCATCCACTGCCCATTGGCGTCACTCTTTCCACCATCTCAGACGTAGCTTAGCATTGACGGCAGGAATGTTTGGGTTAAGAGCACCCGCTCGACTATTGTACCCCATTCTTTTTAACACCCGACGCACAGTCATTGTGCTGGCTGGACTGCTGGTAGCACTTTGGATCTCACGAGTGATAACCTCCGCTGTTTTCTTGCGATATTTTACAACCATCCTTCGCAATGCTCGATGGTCCCTGTCCGTCATTAAATGTGGTCTTTGGTTTAGCTGTGTCTGTTCCTTCGTGTTTCCACTTCAAAATATCACCAACAGTCGACTTGGACAGGAATTTGTTACTCAGGTGACATCCAATGACTATCCACGTTCGAAGTCAGTGAGCTCTCCTGACCAACTTCTCTTCTGACAATAAGATACTCCCCGCCTACTTTATACCGTTGTGTCCGCCTCTCGAGACTTCTAGGGTTGAATTCTGCATTACGTGGGACGTCCAGATACTTATAATCCGGTAGCTGTTAATTAGGTCATTCCAGATCGTACAGTACGTTTAATAAGAGCAATTGATACGGTATTATGCGATAGACGTGACAAGGTGGATTATTATTGTAACGAGAAAATAACATTATGTATATGATGTATGGACTCGACGAATTTAATGCAGCAGAAACAAGACGTCTCTTTGTACACAGATCGTTTTCCCAATGTGCATCTTCCAGACAGGAAAATATTGCAGTGATTACACGCACGACTGAGAGATAAGTTTCGTTTCAAAATCAATTGAAAGATTTTTCCTTTGAGACGAATGCCATAGACACGCGGTACATTTTAAAAGGCGCGCAATATTATAAGACGATCACTTCATGGTTGTGGCTCAAGCTGAAGTTAGTTACTTTGAGCATACCGTGTAATGGTATCTGAACCATTATTGCAACAGAACTGGAGCGGCTACATAGAAACCTGTTTCTATGAAAAGCATGTTCGTCTAGAATTTTTACTGGTGTCTCTCATCCGCCGGTGACGTAGGTCCGATATACAGTGTTACGATACATCGCGTATAATAAAAATAATGTAGGTTTAGAGGCGAGTTTTGTATCCACGAAATTTAAATTTTATAGTTACTGTAATGGCTAGGGTGGCAGGGAATACCACAAGTAGCATATTCATTGTACCCAGGCCTTCGTCGGAATCGAAGCCCTGATATGTTTGAACCTCACCGTTGGAAGTCATGAGGAAGGTTTTTCGTAATTTTCTACTTTCATACCAGGTACAGTAAATGCTTGGGGCTACACCTGAATTAACGTCAGTTTCCATTTCCTAACCCATCGTCGCCGAAAACCCAGCGCGACGTTGGAACGACTACTAAAAACAAGAATCTCTGATACGTGAATACTGATACTTCCCAGTTCTGCGGCGAATTATGTTTTAACCCACTTACTTACAGAGGAGGATTTCATATGTACGTTCAGTTTGACCGAAGTAAGACATTTAAAGTGGCTGATAGTGCTGTATGATAGGAATTTCAGTTACGGAACGACATATGTGTTTATAGGCAGCCAAAATATTAAAAGAACTCATTGCAATTATGAAATATTTATATCCATTCCGAGAAGGGGATTCTGAGAGCAATTATATTTGTAGCTCTTTCATATCAGATATATGGTAAGTTAAAAGAAGAAAACCTAATTCTTGGATATTTTTCTTACTATTAACATCACAGCATCGTTCCGTTTTCACAGCCAGGCTGATTGAATGTGACGGTAAAAGCACTTATTCTCTGAACACAACTTGGTGGGTTCGATTCTCTTTCAGTACCTGTACTTCTGTACCTCAGAAAACTATAACAGTATTTAGAAGCAATTTTCCTTTTCAATTAGCTTTACGTCGCACCTTCGCACCTTCGCACCTTTCAGATAAGAAAACACTGCAGTAGGAAGGAAGCGGCCATGGCCTTAATTAAGCTACAGCCCCAACATTCTCCTGGTGTGAAAATGGGAAGCCACGGAAAACCATACTTATATCTGCCGACAGAGGGGTTCAAGCTCACTATCTCCCGAATGCAAGCTCACAACTGTGCGCCATTAACCGCACGGCCAACTCGCTTGGTAGTATTTAGTGGGACGTAAAATCATTATTATTATTATTATTATTATTATTATTATTATTATTATATTCTTTTCCTTCCACGTTTGGTGCTGTCTCCACACAGGAGGTTGGTGACCATCATGGAGTAAGGTTTCCTTCTCTTTGTTTCCCGCATCGGAGTAGCCGTATCAAGGATAAAGACCTGCGGTCACAGGTTCCGTATCAGTTAAAATCTTCTCCACCCATGACCACGTTTCCTTCTATCTTGTATTTTGTGATGAGGTGCATCAGCCTGAATTTTTCATTTCGAAACACCGAGCTCGATAGCTGCAGTCGCTTAAGTGCGGCCAGTATCCAGTATTCGGGAGATAGTAGGTTCGAACCCCACTGTCGGCAGCCCTGAAAAATGTTTTTCCGTGGTTTCCCATTTTCACACCAGGCAAATGCTGGGGCTGTACCTTAATTAAGGCCACGGCCGCTTCCTTCCCACTCCTAGCCCTTTCTTGTCCCATCGTCACCATAAGACCTATCTGTGCCGGTGCGACGTAAAGCAACTAGCAAAATATATATATATATATATATATCCTTTCGAAAGGTGTGACCTAAATAGCATGCATTCCCGCATTTTCCGAAAGTTAAGACTTCAGATGATTTCCCGGCACAACGGTGTATCTCCGTTTTGTTATCGGGGTCTACTCATGGGATCTTGTAACCTTCTGCGATACATCCGAGTTTCAAACATTTGCAGTCATTGACGAAGCCTTTAATATCCATCCTTCGACACAGTAACGTAGCACCGGCAACACACAATACTTCAAAACTCGCTGAATTCCGAATCGGACGTCACAATTGTACATAAGTTATTATTATTATTATTATTATTATTATTATTATTATTATTAGGACCTTAGTGTCTATGTACGTAACTCTTAATTGACCATTTTTTCAATGAGATATTTTCTGTTGCAACTGACGTGCAATTACGTTTTCAAAAGTTATCTTATATGAGAACTATTTCATGGTGAAGAGTTTAATTACTTTACCTTTGCGGTAGTAAAATCATTTTCTTCTCGCCCTTGTAGGATATTTTGTCTGCTCCCCTATGGTGGTTCACTTTTTTTTTTTACTCTCAGCTCAGTACTTCAAATAGACATTAGAGATGGATTCTGTTTGAACTGTGAAAATTTAGGTGATTCTACGGTCTCGTCGTTCAAGCATGAAAGAGAGTTCTACATTCACTGACTCCATTTCATATATAAACACGTTTGCGTCACTTATCGGGGTTGCACTATCGGGACACGAACTCAAATCCCTTAGTTGGGATTACAGTTTCATTAGCCCGCTATCGGACCCATTACACTAGCTGAGCGCTAATGGACTGTTAATTTAATTAAGCTTTATAAATCAATGTATAGATTTTTGAGAAGGTTATTCTCTTCATTGATTGGGACCTTGCACACATATACCCGCACCTCGTGTGCGCAGCAGAGCCTCTGAGTTTCACAGCGCGTCCAAGAGACGAGTAGGGCATTGGTACATGTAAAGTGAACTACAGTATTACTGAAAAGGTTTCTCGCTCCTTTTAAGTCCACGCAAAACTGGATCAGTGTGTGAGTGCTGTCTATTCCTTGCTCGTTTGATAGATATCAGAACGTAAAGTTTTCTAACGTGAAAACATAGAAAAACTCTGTACAGTTCGCATGCACAGTCATGTCACTACATGTTAATAAAAAGTATTTCCGCTGCAATGTAGGTATATGTAAACATTTTTCATAAACGTAAATATACTAAGTTTAAATAAATTTAAAATGACGAGGGTTGAGGCATAAGATATTTTTTATTTCGAGTTTGCTTTACCCCGCAAAGACGCAGAGAGGTCTTATGCCAACGAAGGGGTAGGCGAGGCCTAGGAGTGAGAAGGAAGTGGTCGTGGCCTTAATTAAGGCCTTGTGTGAAAACTGCCAACAATGGGGTTCGAACCCACTATCTCCCGGATGCAAGCTCACAGTTGCGCGACCCTAACCGCACGGCCAACTCTCCCGTTCATGGAGCATAAGTAATGGCTGCAACATAGACTCGCGTGACACTCTTCAGAGTACGGTGAATTCAGTCAATTTTCCCATTAGCCAGTGGATGGTATGCAGTAGTTCTTGTTAGTTTGCAGCCACATTTCTTTGCCAATGCTTGGTGATACTCGATTGAAGCAGTGTTCCTTGATCTGTCACTACCTATTGAGGCGTTCTGACTCTGGTAAACAAGGAGTTGCAAAATACTGTTGCTACTGTCTCTACTTGAATGTAAGTACAAATTCTGTCCAGCTGATGAACCTTCCGCGTCAAACAGTAAGTGAATTCATGGGAGGTCAGTAGAAGATCAACAAGGTCGTTTTGTACCACCTGAATACGTTCATCAACAGCGGGAGTTCTCCAACAGGTGATTTATTATGCCTGGAAATGTTACTCTTCTGGCAAGCTGTGCATGCTCTAGTCCATTGTCCCACATCTTTTTAAAGTTCCGTCAGACAAATTTGGAAGATGAAAGCTTCACTGAAGATTTTACATCTGGATAAGTCTTGTGATAATGTTTAAAGACTGGATCCTAAATTATTAGGGTACATTGGTGGAATGGTTTCAGTTGACACGTCACGCCACAGTTTTAAATTTCAGTGAGATGCTACATCTTGACTTCATTCCTACAAGTTCTTCATCTTCTAAAACAGCCATCTCATCGTAATCGATCGTCGCCGAGATAGATAATTATCCACCACATTTTCCCTTCCAGGTACATGGCGCAGATCAGTTTGTCAGTTTAAATATGTACTGGAGATAGCGGAGTTGCAATGGCGAAGCTTTCTAAGTCTCTGTGGACATTAACACGTTCGCGGCCGCCTGGATATGGGTAACCGCTACCGCGGTGCCGAAATACATTTTTTGGCTTAAAGGAGATTATTTCTGTGTCCATAATCATTTTAGATTGTCATTTGAATTATTTCAATAATATATCTGTACATGGAAGCCATGACGCACACGGTGCGTCAGCAGCGCTACCGATGAGCTTATCGTCTGCAGTGCCCTTTGACGCAGCGTATGCGTCATGACAGGTAATGAAGTGGAAACGGGAAAAGAATGTTTCATTCGGTCGTAGATACTCAATGACTTTCCTACAACAGATAAACAAGTTTTTGAATATTTCTGGCAAAACTCTGTGTGGTAAAATCCGTGTTCTTGCTGTGTGAACAATCGCTATACAATGGACCTAGTCAATGCAGTAGCCTCTAATAGTACACTGGCACAAAAAAATGGTAGATATGTCATTGTTCTGAGTCAATTATTTCCGTCTTTTGCGAAATTTCACGAAATATTGCTCAACACCCAAGCCGGGATGTCCTGGACACTCTCTACAGTAGAGCATACAGCCCTGCGTCGCCACCCCCTTCTAACACTGCCTGCACAGCTTCCGCGATCTACGCCTATTCTTCTTAGCCACACGCTTCCAGGCATAATGCGAAAACGCGTTCCTAGAGGCTGTGTGGTAGATTTTAGGAGCCTACGGGGTGGTGTTTCTTCCAGTGTGAAGGCCCAGCAAGCTCACTATTCTCTGTTGACATCGCAGGAAATTGTGCCGAAGTGTAACGACTACAATTATTATTAGTAACTATTATCCTGATGCCCAGTTGAAGCATATGTTTAACAATATCTTAACAATGCACAGATAAGAGGTGGTCCGCTTGTTTACATAGGTACTAGCGGAAATGCGAACTTTAATACTTGGCGCAGAGTGTGACGCAAGTGTGTTGTCATCGTCACTACAAGAAAGTAGAGTCATGACGCATATGTGTCGTCATCGGTCGTGAACTTAACCTGACAGAAAGTGTTCCCGTACTTTTACGGACAAGTGGAGTAAGTTCGTGTTCATGTAAGGAATGTAATGAAAGATGTCATTGTTCCTATTTTAACCAATTATAATTCTTTCTGGAAGAAAAGTAATTACTCTGTAGCATTAAATCACCTTACTTTTATCACAAAATCGAAGAGATTGTGACCGTCTGGTCCAGTTCATGTTCATCCCTGTGCGTAAGCTGTTGTTTATTTATTCTGGTATTTTGACCAAGTCCTGTGTTATAAATTCCAAAGCGTACGTACGAACCACGTCATTTAGATTATTCTGCTGGCTAGCAACGAAAGCAGAATTGTAGGGGACGATTCCTATGAATGAATGAATTACTGTTTTTGATATCTGAAACCATCTCTTTCCAGGTTTTAATCAGTTAATTTATCAGTGCTTGGTAATTCGGTCTGCCGAAACTAAATACGTTTATGAACGCCCTGAACAAGAAAACATATGGTAACAGAATTATACCTGAAAAATAATGGCGTTGTATGGTAGAGTGGAGAGAAGTGAGGACTCTTTAAGGATAAGTTCAAAATTTCGATGTTTTTTCAGGATTTAAACAGAATTTAAACATAAATATTTTTATATTTCTAAATATTTTCGAGTGTGATTTGACAGAATCTGATGATGTTCTTTCTAGAACGAAACATGCCACTTTATCTGAATTAAGTTGTTTCTTTTTCAGGTGAAATTCTCTTACCATCTTATGTTTTGTTTTTCAGGTAGTTGACAAATTTATTTAGTCAAAATTCGTTTCGGCATAACATTTAAAAGTGAACTAGTTTGGTCAGGTGACACTGAGTCCGCCACCATATCCCTGTCATGCCAACAGGTATGATTAGAAGTACCAAGATCTTCGTCCGTCCTTCATAAATCGACTACCTCGACAGGGATCGAAGCTGTGAACTTGCGATTCACTGATCCACCGAGGCAGTTCATTTCAACGTGAACACACGACATTCCAATATCTACATGTCACCTGGCAGGGCAGTAGAAATCTCGGCAGACCAAGGCTCTTTATGAGCTACATGCGTCAAAGAGTTCCTCTCTCTATAACAGCTAACAGAAAATTACGAGGGTTGAGGCATAAAGAATGGCAACTGTCTACCCGCACAAATGCACGACCTACCAGACATATGGGATTGTATCAATGGAAGTGGGAAACGTAAGGTGCTGTGAAATATATGAACAGTGCCAAGTAGGATTACCAAGTGTAGGATACAAACCGGGGATACTATCAACCATGAAATCCTTGTGCGACATAATGCTTTCCCTCCAAGAATACAGTAACCTTCATGGTAAAGCCTCAAAGTACTCCCTTAGATTGTCCACAAGACGTTGCCAACTATGCGAGATGTTCCTTTTGGGGATCATTGTAGGTATCTGGGTGTTAATATACGGAAAGATCTTCATTGGGGTAATCACATAAATGGGATTGTAAATAAAGGGTACAGATCTCTGCACATGGTTATGAGGGTGTTTAGGGGTAGCAGTAAGGATGTAAAGTAGAGTGCATATAAGTCTCTGGTAAGACCCCAGTGTATGGGACCCTCACCAGGATTACCTGATTCAAGAACTGGAAAAATCCAAAGAAAAGCAGCTCGATTTGTTCTGGGAGATTTCCGACAAAAGAGTAGCGTTAAAAAAATATTGCAAAGTTTGGGTTGGGAAGAAATGAGAGAAAGAAGAAGAGCTGCTCGACTAAGTGGTATGTTCCGAGCTGTCAGCGGAGAGATGGCGTGGAATGACATTAGTAGACGAATAAGTTAGAGTGGCGTTTATAAAAGTAGGAAAGATCACAATATGAAGATAAAGTTGGAATTCAAGAAGACAAACTGGGGCAAATATTCATTTATAGGAAGGGGAGTTAGGGATTGGAATAACTTACCAAGGGAGACGTTCAGTAAATTTCCAATTTCTTTGAAATCATTTAAGAAGAGGCTAGGAAAGCAACAAATAGGGAATCTGCCACCTGGGCGACTGCCCTAAATGCAGATCAGTATTCATTCATTAATTCAAAAAAAAAAAAACATTGAAGGCTTGTCGGATATCGGTCGCCACTCCATGAGTGAATTTGCACGTCGCTGCTCGTTTCACGTTCTGCTGAAATGCTGCTGCTCATCTCGCAACGGCTCAGTACGGAAGAGCATTATACCCTACAGTTTCCACAAGCTTTCTATGACACAATATGTCAATGCGACATCCATGAACAGCCAGCTTGATGTACGCACGATAGCTCTTCTTGCCTTGTCACTTCAATTCTGCGTGGAACCTGACTCACTACTGCAGTCCCATCGCCCTGTGCGTGGTATCTGTTCAACGCACCGTCATTTCGTGATGTATCCATACAGGGTGTTTCATAATTAATATCGCAAATAGAAATAGTTGGAAGTACAGGATACTAGAAGCAAATATATCTTAGTAAACATGGGTCCGTAAACGAGACATTTGTGATTATCAGCCGCCAGTAGCGTGCACTGAACCCCATCTGCCCCAGCGCTGGTGAGGTAAATAACTTTGTATCAACATTTTCTTATTATTCCTTAGAACGCTTTTTATAAAGTTTTAAAAACTGCGAACATCTAAGCCATGCCAAGTACAACTGTTTCGACAATCCGCTCGCACTACCGCAGTTCATCTTCTCTAGCGAGCTGGGTTTTGCTTGCCGGTGCGAAAGAGTGCTACCTAGCAAAATTTAAGTCACTCGGATGACGCATGCACTTGAAGTTTCCTTGCCCTGGAAGCGGGGCGGGCCTGTAGGGCCTCCCCCGACAGCACTTTACGGCGACAGGCCAGCTAGCTTAGGCAAGGCATGTTAGTTTTAATACTTCACACTCAAAGTGTTCAGCACCACACGCTATAGGCTACAAGAAAAGTACCAATATGTCAGTACAGCCAATTGCACATCGTCTTGATAGTAAAAATAGAACCAGTTTATGAAATCAATTGTAATAAAGAAGAATATAATTTATTTTTGGATTTTGGAATGTATAAACTTTTTTCGAACAATTCATTGATGGCGCGTGTAGAATATGTTTTCTGACAGCCGCAGAAAAATATTTAGGTTGCCCAGTATGAACACAAAGTTAAGTGCCAAGTTAAAGAATTTTGTATTTGGATTATAGGTGAAGGTTTCGCGAGTTCTGTGGCATTCCCCATTAATATAACGTGTCTTATACGTCGTGACGAATATTTTCCCTCGTTTGTCGTTGATACGCGTACACTCAGTAAGCAAGTGAAACTATAAAACATCGGCGACGATAAAATACCTGTTAAATTTTGCTGATTCAGTTTAGGTTAGGCTTTTCAAGTTAAAAACAAATAGTCCCAGCGTATGTTTCTGAAAACCATGACTGTACAGTACTATCACGTAAAATGCAGCCTTATAAAATGGCAATGTTGACTTTCCAGAGTGTAGTGGGGCTACGATTGCTTATATTTAAAATCATTTTGTAACTGGGGTGACGAATGTGTTCACAGCACCACGCCACTGCCAGCCACCACTGACTTGCGTGTGTTTAAACGTCATCTTAGTTAAGAAACGATACCAAAACAACGTTAAGAAAAGTTATTAGATACTTTGGTAGAGGTGTAGTTGTTTTTAAAGAACAAGAAAACAGCATTACTTAGTCTTACTTCCTATAACTACGAGTAAGTACACTGTACAGTCGCTGTAACATGGAACTGGAACTTACTAACTAATAACATTTCTTAATGTTGTATTAGTACCTTTCCACAACTAGGATGACGTTTACACACATTCAAGTCGGTGGTGGTTGGTAAACACAAATTCTGAATTATCTCGTAAACGGCTCGTTTGCGGACCCATGTTTACTAAGACGTTTTCGCTTCTAGTATCGTGTACTTCCAGGTGTTTCAGTTTGCGCTATTAATTAGGATATACTCTGTATACTTTTCTTGCTAGTTGCCTTACGTCGCACCGACGCGGATAGGTCTTATGGCGACGATGGAGCAGGAAAGACCTAGGAATGGGAAGGAAGCGGCCGTGGCCTTAATTAAGGTACAGCCCCAGCATTTTCCTGGTGTGAAAATGGGAAACCACGGAAAACCATCTTCAGGGCTGCCGACAGTGGGGTTCGAACCCACTATATCCCGGATGCGAGCTCACAGCCGTGCGCTCCTAACCGCACGGCACTCTGTATACTATGATTGTCATGCTTTCTTGGAGATATGACAATTGTCTGCCTGCTGTCATTTCTTGATGGTTACAGTACTTTTGCATCCATCTCTTGGCACAGGCCAGAGCAAAGTGTAGCTTCCACTGAAGTCCCACTCTCATACATGGCTGTGACAATATGGAAGTTGCTGGGGGTATGGATGGATGGGTATGATGGACATTCAGAGCACAACCAGTGTGTCTGAGTGTTATGAAAGGTGTTGCTCATAGGGTTAGTTGTGCTACAATAGCACTGTCTGGCCCAGTGAGGAAAGCAATGGCAAACTACTTCAATCCTCAGCTTGCCTAGTACGCCTCATTTTGCTACTGCCATTGGTTTTTGCGGTTTCCCTATAACTGCATAGCCTTTGGCGATGCTATTTGAGGATCCAACCAGCCTCTGGGCTGATGACCTAACAGACAAACATGACAATTGTATGGCAGAATCGTCTAAATGTGAGGAAAAGAAAGTTGCCATGACCGTTGCCCCAACCTTCGTATGCCACTTTTTATTAAGTAGCCCCTACAGTGGCGTATGCAGAATTTTTTCAAGGGAGGGGTTCATTTTAATACTGGTTATTAAAATGCAATTTACCTCTATTTTATTATTATGATTATTGTTATTGTTATATATCGTCGCAGCTGTTTCCTATGAATGTAAATAAATAACAAGGAGTTTCAATAAAAAATACAATATTTATTATGTATTGTTTTATATTTCAATTTCTTAAAGTAGTTTCAATGATCAAGGGGGTGGAGTTAAACCTGGTAAAAAAGCACCCTCTTGCGTATATCGCTGAGTCTCTATATACGTAATCTGTGACTGATTATTTATTTCCTGTTCTGAGCAAAGGGAATCCAACCGTTGTGAACAATATAGAAAATATTTTTTTATTGTGCTCATTGCGGTCACGGTCCCTTGAAATGCGGTCTGTGCAGTAATAAAGCTGATCGTATTTCGAGTAGCCCATATTTATTTCCAAACAATATCATAAGTTCGACTTACAGTATAACATGTCATCCATTGTGGAAAGATCTGCAGTTTTGTTAACTGGCAATTTGACTGCCTGTTGCTTCTTTAATTAAGAATAAGAGTAATGGATCAGGGAATGAAATTGTGGTGAAGCTTTGAATTACAACAACCAACTTTCTGGTGAGTCCATTTCAGGAAGCAGCTGCACCGGACGTAGACAGTTTTGTGGTAAACGCGAACATTTTAGGAAGGTATAATATTTCTCTGTTTCCCTGAATAAAATAAATCCCAGTGGATTGTTCGTACGTTGCTAGGACATGGTGCTGTTGGTATTAGTGAAAGAGACATGAGTGCAATGTATGGATTGGAAAGAGATGGTGTACGGATGTTAGAGGGGTCACAGTTGGGTAAATGGATTAAAAATGTGTCCCCAGAGAATCTGGGGAATTTTCTCCTCCTCTCTATATGCAACTCTTTTCCCCAACTTCTCATTCAGCCTCCTCCCTCTTTATCTGTTTCGTTCACTCTCATTTCCCACACCCTTGCCCCGTTACATCCCATTTTTCTGGAGTATTCTTACTCGATGTATTAAAATCAGTTTGAATATGAGTACCATGCACTGCGGTTTACATAACCCTCCGAAATGTGCGCTACCGCATTACAATATTAAAGATGTACAGAGGTAGTATGAAGATTTTATAAATTTGGAGGTACTGTTGTGCCACAGGATTTTCCGCTTAACTCTGTAATGCTCGCCTCAATTATATTGTGCTATAACATTCTAATTTTCATTCGTTTTAATTCCTATAACCTCGCCTTACGTTATTATGTTAATTTAAATACCATCTAGACAAAACCGTTGATCTGGTTTCGTTAGATCCGGCGAGTGACGAGACCATGGGTTGGATGATGATCTCCCCTTACTGCTAGTTGAGGTTTCGCTTCACATATTTGTATTCAATTCCCTCAACTCTTTCACTTTTATGGTGCATATTATTTGTAAACTTGCGTTGACCGACTTCTTGGCAGAATGGTCAATTGGTGGTCCTCGGTTCAAAGGATCCCGAGTTCTGTTACCGACTGGGCCGGAGAATTCAATTGCGTATTGTCCGTTCCTCTGTCCCGGTGACTAGGATTTGCGTCCGAATTAATATATTTACCTTTATTTACTCATAGCACATCACACAACCAACAGCCACAGAAATACCTAATAGTGAATACATATGAATCCTTCATGGAAAGTTGACGTAAAAAAAGTCATCCGAGCGTAAAACTGGGCCTAATTCGCATTAAGATCTGAATTCTATAAAGGGCATTAATGTAAAGTAGTATATTTGTGCCTATGCGTTATACTTCATCAGAAAACGCAAAGGTTCTATTTCAGGGTCACCAAAATATGGTTAAAAAATAAAAAAATACAACATGGTGTGACTCGGATGTAGCATCACAGCAAACAAGGCTGTCAACTTTGGCGCATTAACCTGCATTGCTCTGCAGTGAATTATATGTTCGAGAATGAACGAAAAATTGACTTGCAAGCCTCTGGTACCCTCTGGACAAAACCATTGGTCTGGTTCCATTAGATCTGGCGAGTGATGAGACCACTGGTTGGGTGAGAATCTCTCCTTACTACTAGTTAAGGTTTCGCTTCACGTACTTTTATATGCTTCTACCGCATCCTACGCGTGCGAACCCGCAATCAAATCACTACCGCTATTTATTGAATGCTACCACAGAAATACAGATATGTAATACAAAACTAGGTACTGAATGTCGTTATGAATATCACAAAGTCAGTCATTAGTTCAATAGTCTGAGTAATTCCATTTTAAAGCTATACAATCAATTATTTCAATGCAGTTTTACTACCATAAATAGCATGTGTAAGCCTCCCTTCGAAAGTCGAAATAACTACGTGAAAAGAAAATGAATATATTAATGTTTCCTAAGAATAAAACACATAGGTTTTGACAGTTGAGTCATTCGTTCTGCAGATATGCTTTTGTTCGTATCCGTTACTGATTCCAGTTTACTCCTACTTATATTCGACGTACGTGGAAGAAACAATTGTGGAGAGATTCTGACCCATACTGTTAGATTAGCTACCCACAGCTTCCTGCTAGTCGTAAGTGCAGGGTCTTGGAAGTGAATGAACCTCACCACCACGTCCCATGAATGCTCGACAGGGTTCATATCAGGAGAATGAGGTGGCTACAGCAGTCTTGATAATCTTTAGAACGCTCCTCGAACAAGATCTGGACAACTTGGCCTCATGACACAGTGCATAATCCTATTGGAATGTCTGGCTCCATGGCTAAATTGTTAGAGTGCTGGCCTTTGGTCACAGGAGTCCCGGGTTCGATTCCCGGCAGGGTCGAGAATTTTAACCGTCATTGGTTAATTTCGCTGGCACGGGGGCTGGGCGAATGTGTCCTCTTCATCATCATTCCATCCTCATCACGACGCGCAGGTCGCCTACGGGAGTCAAATTAGAAGACCTGCACCTGGTGAGCCGAACATGTTTTCGGACACTCCCGGCACTAAATGTCATACGCCATTTCATTTCATCCTATTGGATATCTCATCGGTGCAGGGTACGCGAAGACCATGAGGGGATACAAGTGGTCACCAAGCAGTTCATCGTAGCGGTCACTGGTCAACGAACAGGTCAGGTGAATCAGCGGACCCATCCAACTCCATGTGAACACACGCCACACCATTATAGAACTACCACCAGCCTGTATTCTTTTAAATTTTGTTTTGCAAGTTGTTTTACGTCACACCGACAGATAAGTCATTTGGCGACGACGGGAAAGGAAATGGCTATCGATGGGAAGGAAAGAATCGTGGCCTTAATTAAGGCATAACCCCAGCATTTGCCTGGTGTGAAAATGGGAAAACCACGGAAAACATTTTCAGGGCTGCTGACTGTGCGGTCCGAACCCAGTACCTCCCAAATGCAAGCTCACAGCTGCGCGACCCTAACCACACGGCCACTTGTTTGGTGTCTGTATGGTGCGTTGTCGATGACTGGGGTCCAGTGCTTAATGAGGTCTGCATCATATCGAAACAAGTGGACCAGTGACTTATCGGACCAAGCGCCATGTCGCCAATCCTCCCGGGTCCAATTAGCAACGTCACGTGCCCAGGTTAGACGGTGTGGCCGATGTCGTGGTGTTAACATGGGCTCTCTGGTAGGTTCTCCGGGGGGGGGGGCAGTAGAAATACACCTACGGTATAGCCTGCCTGTCGCAAGAGGCGGATAAAGGGAGGACTAGGGGCTGTCAACTTGGGAGCGTGGGTTGGCTGAGTACGGCATTGCTTCCACTTACTTGTTCTAGGCACCTCGCTTCATCTTCCCCATCCGACCTTCCTTGGTGAACTCTTGTTCTTTTTCCGATCCCGACGGTATTAGCTTTGCGAGGCCTAGGGAGTATTTTATCTTAGCGCCTTTCGTGGCCCTTGTCCTTCTTTGGCCGATAACTTCATTTCTCAAAGTGCCGGACCCTTTCCTATTCTTTCCCTCTGATTAGTGTTAATAGAGGACGATTGCCCAGTTGTACTTCATCTTAAAACAGTAATGACCACAATCACTGGTAGGTCTTCTGCTGCCACATCCTACTGATGTTAAAGAATGTTGCACTGACTTGCTGCATATGCGTCTTGTACCTCCTGCGCGAAATGTGACTGTGATTTGATCCAGTGTGGCTTGCCTGTTGTTATGGATAATTCTAGCCAGACGCTTCTAAGCGCGATCATTAAGCACCCGGGGTCGGCCACTGCGCTGTTTCCTATGGCTGGTAATGCCTTGCATGAGGTATTCCTGGTACGTACGCGACACTGTCGATTTAGGAATGTTAATGGCCGCACAACTTCGACAGTAGAATTTTTCATCAGTCTGGTCCTCACTACCACGCCCCATCCAAAAGACGATAATTCACTTCTCCCTGCCACAACCAGCACAGATGGTGTTTACACTCACTCTCGAGTGTCTGAACACTCCTGATACAGATCTGGACAGTTTCAAGACATCATGGCGCCACCGACTATCACCTTTAATACTGCCGTCCCATGACTTTTGATATGTCAGTGTATTTGGACATTTTTTTGTAAAGCATACCAAAATTCGTCAATTTTCAGTTCCAAATTCAGTTCCAAATTATTCTATATTCTTTATTTACGGTCAATTTTTTTATGTTACCTCATAGATCTCGTGCTGCCAATGACACATCACTTGCCTCTGCGCGACATCCACAGGCCAACCTAAGTATACCACGTGGTATGTGACTTTCAACTGCCAAAACATACCGTAATTTGAGGAACATTTGGCGTCATTTGCATTAGGTCAGCTTCTGTGGTCACATCTTATGCATTCATTCTTCTACATGAAAATAATGTACAAACAGCTCCCACATTTGTAACTTTTTTTTTTTTTTTTGTTGGAATCACATTTTGTAGTTTCATGAAAAGCATTATATCGCCTTTTCGCCGGAAAACCCAATTCCAATTTGAAAGTCCGGCCTGAGTGACTCAGACGGTTGAGGTGCTAGCCTTCTGACTCCAACTTGGCAGGTTCGATCCTGGCTCAGTGGGGTGGTATCCGAAGGTGCGCAAATACATCAGTCTCTTGTTAGTAGATTTACTGGCTCGTAAAAGAACTTTTGCGGGACTAAATTCCAGCACTTCGGCGTCTCCGAAAACCGTAGAAGTCGTTATTGGGACGTAAAGCCAGTTATATTATATATTACCAATTTGAAAGACATTTCAGTTTAAAACCATTTGAAATTTAAAATTACAAAGTTTGGCTACCTCACCTAAGAGTCGTCAGGCGCCTTTTCTTAGGTGTTTACTAAGTAATTTTTAATTTTGTATCTTAATGTGTTTAAAAGATACGTCATGCGATACCCTTCGTCAATGAAATACGTCGTTTAGGTTGTCACTGCAAACAAAATGTTGTTTAAAGTGTAATTTTGTTTGCCTAATCGTTAGAGCAGTCTCAGTTTTGTCTGTTGCTATATTCCGTTCACCGAGCTCGATAGCTGCAGTCGCTTAAGTGCGGCCAGTATCCAGTATTCGGGAGATAGTAGGTTCGAACCCCACTGTCGGCAGCCCTGAAAATGGTTTTCCGTGGTTTCCCACTTTCACACCAGTCAAATGCCGGGGCTGTACCTTAATTAAGGCCACGACCGCTTCCTTCCCACTCCTAGCCCTTTCCTGTCACATCGTCGCCATAAGACCTATCTGTGTCGGAGCGACGTAAAGCAAATTGCAAAAAAAAAAAAAAAAATTTAAAAAAATCCGTTCAAGGAAATGTGTTACCGATGACAGCACAATAAGATGAATAGTTAGCATTTCCAGTAACGAATGAGTGAGTGTGCTGTATAACTGTACTGAGGACAGAGAACGGCGCACTCCAAGGAAGCGCGACCGCGAACTATACAACAATAAATATTCTTGAATGGAATATAGCAACAGGCCAGTCTGAGGCTGCTCTACCGATTAGACACATATAATTGCACTTCCAACAACATATAGTTTGCAGTGAGAATCTAAATGACGTTTTCCGTTGGCACTGGACGTCGTGTGACATAAAAGAATGCCTCTTTTTTTGCTAGTTGCTTTACGTCGCACCGACACAGATAGGTCTTATGGTGACGATGGGACAGGAAAGGGCTAGGAATGGGAAGGAAGCGGCCGTGGCCTTAATTAAGGTACAGCCCAAGCATTTGTCTGGTGTGAAAGTAGGAAACCACGGAAAACCATTTTCAGGGCTGCCGACAGTGGGGTTCAAACCTACTATCTCCCGAATACTGGATACTGGCCGCACTTAAGCGACTGCAGCTATTGAGCTCGGTATAAAAGAATGAACAGTTATTGATTGGACTGACTCTACCTATACAGGGTGTATCTTAACTATTCCGACAAAAAGTAGGGATCTTAGGAACAATGGTGCAATCGGATTGACGGTAATTTTTTTCGATAAAATTAGTTGCTTTCTTACTTCCGGGCGCGCGATTCAAATTGACGAAGTTTGCCGTATGTTCTATGCCAGAGAGCCAGCCGCTGCCTGTTGCTGTGCGTCAGAGGAGGGAAGGGAAGGGAAGTGGGAAGAGGGAGACAGAGGTAACGCGCGACACGCCACACATTCTGAACAGAGTCTAACGTGGTGGTTGTTAGTGTACTGTGTTATGTGAATATGAAGAGGAGAGTGTTGGGACAAACGGAAACACCCAGAATCCCAGCCACAAGAATTAATCAGAGGCGATTAAAAATCCCCGACCCGGCCGGGAATCGAACTCGGGATCCTTCCGAATGGAAGGTCTCAACGCTGACCATTAAGCCAAGGACTCGGCCATTTATGTAATGATTTGATTGACTTTATTTCTAATGAATTACACCGGGCGAGTTGGCCGTGCGGCTAGGGGCGCGCAGCTATGAACTTGCATCCGGGAGATTGTGGTTTCGAATCCCACAGTCGGCAGCCATGAAGATGGTTTCAGTGGTTTTTCATTTTCACACCAGGTAAATACTGGTTCTGTACCTTAATTAAGGCCACGGCGCTTCCTTCCCACTCCTAGGCGGTTCCTTTCCCATCGTCGCTATAAGACCTATCTGTGTCGGTGCAATGTTAAGCCAATTGTAAAAAAAAAAAAAAAAAAAAAAAAGGTGCTCCTTTTTGTGCAATATTCTATGTACTTGTGTGTGGGTTATTCGAGTTGTGTCCAGAACAGCCTATTCATTCTCCCGAGATCTTACAGTCTTCTTTCGTACAGGTGGTATCGTCTGAAGTCCCCCTGTTGTTCGTAAACGTCTTTCAAAGCTGCGGAAAATCTTTGCAATTGGATGTCACCTATCCGGATACCTTTCTTGGTACGAAGTGCTTGCAAAGATTTTTCTCCATCCTCTCCGTGTTATGTGTTCTTTGGTTTCAATACTGTACATGTCGTTGACTGATATAAAGAAATAATATTGAATTATCATGTAACTGATCTTGAGTCTAATTCGTTGAAGCCTGGAACTTGACGCAAACATCAAATCAGTAACTGGAGGCCTATGAAATGTGGTTGCATGGTCGATATAGAATTTCTTGGACAGAACACATCACCAATGACATTAGTCAGGAAGGATTCAGAAAGCTGAAAGAGATAGTTTTCGCAAATCAATAAACGTAATCTCGAGTATTTAGGGTAAGGGACGAGCAATATAGGCTTTACTGCTACTGATTCTCCAGGGGAAGATAGAACGAAATAGAGAACTCGTAATAAATAGAATTCCTTGGCTGAAGAAGTTGCGCATATGCTTCAATACAATTTTGATTGGACATTTCAGATCAATACAAGTAAAGAATGTGTTGCCATACCGATCGCCAACATCCGAAACAGATATACTCTCCGAGAAGGAAAACTGATATTTCTCTGTTAAGAAAATATAAAAACTGAAAACTATAGAGCTTTGGTCTGTGTAGACTATTGCTGTTCAGTAGGATAGCCTTCGGATGAAATGAAATGTCGTATGGCTTTTAGTGCCGGGATATCCCAGGACGGGTTCGGCTCGCCAGGTGCAGGTCTTTCTATTTGACTCCCGTAGGCGACCTGCGCGTCGTGTTGAGGATGAAATAATGATGAAGACAATACATACACCCAGCCCCCGTGCCGTAGGAATTAACCAATTAAGGTTAAAATCCCCTACCCGGCCTGGAATCGAACCCGGGACCCTCTGAACCGAAGGCCAGTACGCTGACCGTTCAGCCAACGAGTCGGACAGTAACGTGTCACATGGTCAGAGTGAGTACATCGGCTGTCGTATGACTTGGCTTCCGCGACCGTGAATCTTCAAGTACTCACGTATTTATAGCACTTCCTCGCGTATTTCTAATCTGATTTGTTTAGAGCAGGTTCAAATCTTGTCTGTCGAGCCCTCTGTTCCAGAACTACTGAAATTATGTCTAGACCGTTATATTAGAAAAGAGTATGTCTTATAAGAGGTTCCAGACATCTTGTTCGAAAGCCTAGGGTTTTTAGTTTGTATGAAGTAGGTTTCATCCATGTTTGACTCAAATATCCATTCTGGTGATTGTTAATTCAATGCGAGTAGGATAAAGAAGGTAGCGGCCGTGACCTGCTTGTTTTGTTACCACACCAGCATTCACATGTAAATGATTTGGAAAAACATAAAATCACTTCTAGAATATACGAGCGTGGAATTCCAAAATTAATGAGATGTCGACATGAAATGAGCAGCTGGATATGAAGTGGGGCAATTGAAGAAAGTGAAACTCGAGTCGTAATACAACAATAGTATTCGTCGCAAGTGTACCAATAATAAAGGAATGCGAACGAAGGATTTTTAGCCGGCCCCGCAGTGTACGGGTCGCATGTCTGCCTCTTACGCGAGGACCCGAGTTCGATTTCCGACCAGGTCAAGGATTTCTTCCTGGATCTGAGGCCTGGTACGAGGTCCACTCACCCTACGTGATTATAATTGAGGAGCTATCTGACGGTGAGATGGTGGTTCCGGCCTAGAGAACCAAGAATAGCGGCCGTGAGGATTCGTCGTGCTGACCACACGGCACCTGCCAATCTGCAGGACCAGTGGTCGCTTGTTAGACCATGGCCCTTCGCAGCTGTTGCGCCATGGGGTTTGGTTAGGAAGGAATGAGTTTTAGGATCAGAGTATTGTAAATGGAGATACGCCACAGTTTAATGCTGAAGAAGACACACACAAACCTAACCCCCGAGCTAGAGAAATTAACCCGTGAAAATAAAAATCTCCGACCCAGCTGGAAATCGAACCTGGTACCCCTTAGATGGAAGTCCAGCATGCTAAACAGTTAGTTACGGAGCCGGACACTGATTCAGCAATTAATATGACTTCTACAATTTTATACCTGGTCTGAATGTTAAAAAAACAAGAGTTGAGGAAAAAGGGGGCTTCTGGGACTGGGTGTGTCCAGTGATACATGTAGACACTTATCACCCACTTCGTTTGATAAGCTCGCTTTCTCCAATAGAATATGCTATATTTCTGTCTTTCATGTTAACAGCAGAAAATATGAGGGTCATCTCCCGTATAAAATGCACAGTATACTTCAACGTCTATTCTGAAGCTTCACTTTATCTTGATTCTCGAGGTCGGGCAAACTGCGTGATATGTTAGGCATCATTTTGATTAAGGCACGCAATGGGAGGATGAATTAATTAGCCTAAAAGGTGGATTATGGGTCTGTTATAAGCTTAATTGTGAGCGTGAGGTATTTTACCCACTTCCGGCTATATGCACTTACAAAATACGTCAGTAGGAAGCGTTATTAGTTCATTGATAGTTCTAATTTTACCATCACACTGAAATTCAGTATATAGGGGAATTAACTGACTAAATATATTGTTTTAGAGGGTTCATTAATCTGTAGAAGAATCGTTGATTATTCAAGACATGTTTTCAAGCCTTCTTGTTCTAAAGTTGGGGTAATTGCCTACTGAGGATTCGCCTAGCCGAGGCGGTAAAGGAAAGACATTGGCTCGATTCTCCGTCAGTAAGTGAAAATGTTTAAACAATATTTCCCCTTCTTTAGAGGAACATGGCTGTAAAGTCTCTCAGCCTATACCACAAATGAATGCTGCGATAATGCCAGGGAACAAAGGTGGCCAAGCTAGAGCCGAGGTTACGAAGAAGGGAAGCCTTTACCATTCACTTCTGTTCGGAGATGACTTTGTTTTGTTTTTAATTGCCTTGGGTTCAATTCCTGACTCAGCTAAGAATGTTTGATGCAAGAATGCCTACCTTCGTAGGAACAGGCAACACCATAATTTTCGCAATAAAAGGGGATGGTTAGCTCGCAGGTCGTCTTGTCTTGGCTAACGGAGAAGCAGAAAGTAACTAGTAATGATAATCTACGTAAATATATAAATTAATAAAGCTCTATATAATTTGATTTGCTCCTAGACCGACGCACTCGGAGTTGACAATCGAACAAACCTACGACTCCTGAAATCACTGTGCACCATCAGTAATCAATACGGCTTACGTGTTGATGGTCTAGGATTATATAGATACCGGGTAATCATGAAATCAGCCAGAAAATTCCCAAAATTACACTTCGTTTCAGCTATATTATGAAACATAACTTTCTTTAGCTTGAATATAGGAGAAAACTTGTAGACTTTCAAGCGCGTTCTAATTGGTTTCCTCGTTCCCAAAATTTTACCCAGTAAATAACCACCACCTAAATATTGTTCCCATTATTTGACATTGATGTGATCGATATGCATTTTTGTTATATAGTTCGAACGGGGCTGTGCCGGGGTCAGGACCACGACACTGTGTGACAGGTATCTTCGATTTAAGGTATGTGGTCGGTATGGGTTTGAAATGTTATTGTTGACATATTATTTCTATACAAATTCACACATCTTCGGGACAATGAGTTCCAAATCATGTTTCGCCAATGGGGCAGGGGCTGTGGCTCCAGTGGCGCGGAACTCGCCTCACGACTCTCGGCCACTTTAAATCTGAGACGCTCTCGATAAGGCTGTCGACGTTCGGCATTGGTGATTTTAGACCTAATGGAACTGAGAAGCCACTCTATCCTCTTGAATGAGTTTTCAATCATTTTCAAGCCGTGTGTTATCTATACGATACGACAATTTGCGAAAGAAATATATATATTTTTCTCCCTTCTTTGCACCACAACTTTCTCACCAAACGACATCACGAGCTACTACGCCGGAGTCGAGAGCTACACTAATCGTTAGCCCCGTGGCACAGCGATTTTAGTACCTCAAGATGGTGGCACTATAGCAGAACACTATGACATCATAACGAGGTATGCCTCCCTATGAACAATGGCCCTTCCGCTTTTCAATGCACGTTAGTCTAGAAATTATTTCGATTTTAAAAGCATATTTTTGTAAAGTTGGCAGTGGTGATGCTTGCTGTTTTAAGATGAAGTAAGCTGGGCTAACATCCTCTCTTTGCACTAGTCAGAACTAAAATGTAAGAGGTTAGATCTGTTGAAAAAACTAAGTGACCGGGCGAGATGGCCATTCGGTTAGGGGCGCGCAGCGGTGAGCTCGCATCCGGAAGATAGTAGGTTCGAACCTTACTGTCGGCAGCCCATTTTCACACCAGGCAAATGCTAGGCCTTTCCTGTCCCATCGTCGGTGCGACGTAAAGCAAATAGAAAAAAAAAGTAAGTGAAGGGCCACAAAGAGCGTCACAAATCTAATACCCTCAGGTTCGAGAAGAACTAGAGGCCTCACGATAGCAAACCCATGCTCCCAATTTGAAAGCCGCGGTCCACTTTCAGTCTCCTCTTACAACACGCGAGGTATTCTACCATCCCCACCCACAAAAGATAAAACGGCACAAATACGGTTCCGAAATTTCAGACGCAATCTACGTTAATACGCTTGTCTTTGAATTTGATTCAGACTTGCGTTTAACGTACATTCTTCTATCAAGTCCAAGGCGTCGCTTCCATTTTCATAGGGATTAAACTTTCTGCTGTGACTATCTCCAACACTGCATCTGACACGCTAGCTAAGAAACAAAAAGTATCGTGGCAGTAAGAATGGTAAAAAAAGCTTTGCATTTCACTTTATCACTTGTGATTTATGTGTCTCGGAGTTTATGACACTACCGCCAGGTACAGCCGTCTGCAAAGAGAATTACTCTTTAAGCTAAGAATCTTGTGACTTGCAATTCACATTCTGCTTTGTAATGAGCAGCAGTTGCTTTAAGAATACCAACGGAGAGGTAAATTTATTTCTTCTCAGAATAAGTAAACGTTTTCCCCTTCAGGACACTGCCTAAATCGGTTAAAGTTATACTCCTCACTCCGTTAGACATTGCCAGAGAAAACAAAGAATCTGGAATGTTTATGGTAAGTAATGACAAATCCTAAGCAAACCATATAGTCACCGTCCCAGCTAGTTTTAATTAAGGACTGGAAGGCTCCTCGAAGCTTTACATCACCATTCAAGATTAGTGTAGTGGAAATATTATCTGAAGACGAAGCAAACTGAAGTTTATGGTTCCCTGGCTCCATTCAAGAGGCCAATAACTTCAGTAATACATCAAATACCATAATATTGATATAAAAGTGGATAGTTCATTATTATAGGCCATCTTATCACTAAACTGCTACTACACTAATTAGAGAAGCTGAAGTTTATCATGCGTAATGATGTGAAAGCCGGGCTGAGTGGCTCAGACGGTTGAGGCGCTGGCCTTCTGACCCCAACTTAGCAGGTTCGATCCTGGCTTAATCCGGTGGTATTTGAAGGTGCTCAAATACGTCAGCCTCGTGTCGGTATATTTACTGGCACGTAAAAGAACTCCTGCGGGACTGAATTCCGGCACCTCGGCGTCTCCGAAAACCGTAAAAGTAGTTAGTGGGACATAAAGCAAATATCATTTTAAACAATTAAAGAAATGATGTAAAATTGGTGTCATAATTCTATGCATAACGATACGGTAGCTTCGTTATTGACCCTACCATTAGAATGGAAACAAGTGAACACCAACCCATAGGAGCTCATAAAGAGAAGTGCCAAATATTCTACCCCACCATCCCGAACTACTACTACTACTACTACTACTACTACTACTACTACTACTACTACTACTCCTCCTTTCTCTTGACCGTTGCTAGCGAGACAACGCCCGGGGGATTTGTACATTTATGTGAAACGTTCAGTATGAGAGACTTGGAATAATGAAGTGTGTCTGCGGGCTGTCAATAGAGTCCCTTCAGTATTTTTATGGCTAATGCAGAATTTACGACCGTATAGTTTCGAATTAAATATAATTTAATAATGTAGTTTTAATGTAATTTCGGCATCACCAGATTCATTCTATTTAAGCTTGTTTTAAATATTAACTGATCAATTATTTTACGGCGGTCATTTTAAAATATCATATTCATGTTAAAAATAATGTTATTACAAGCTTTATCGATCCAGGCAACCTCCAGTTATGAAGAAAGCAAACTGAAGTTTATCAAAGACAACAGTAGGCATGCTTAATACGCGGTCACACCTTTGTCCCTATACCATCCGCTTAACAAAAACTGAGAATTCACGATGCTACCATCTTTTAACAAATTCTACGCCTTCTACCAACTCCATTGAACGCTGACAAATCAAAAAGCAAGTTCCTCATATGTATTACTCCAAACCGATAGAAAATTTTGCATTTCAACTTCAGAATCTTCCTGTATGTAGTCCCACTGCACAACAGCTTGCATTGAGGCTGTCCAATACAACAAGACTTAGCTGTACCAATATATTACACATACTGCATGTGTTCAAGTACAGAGTTGTGCGTATTATACAGATTTATATGGCCTTAACAATATGTGAGTGGTCACTTGAAAGGGGATCTGAACGGAAAATAACAGATCCCTTTCAGATCCCTTTCCGCATGATCAATCGCATGTCAGTACAACGTGTCTGTTCTCTGCACCATTTCATCAACTGTATTGATGGTTTCGGTAAAGGGCGACAACTTCACGCTCGTCTTTCACAGGTCATGTGGAAATTTAGATACGATTCCACACGTCATGGGCAGACGTAACATCTGGTCTACACATGAATCCGTCAGAGGATGTCTAACTTCAGAATTATTATGCTTACCCCCTCCGTCGACCTCTCGTGAATTACGTCAACCATATCTCTAGTATAGTTGCATCAAGTCTCGTTGTATTGACTAGTCTTGATGTACACCATCAGTCAGTGGAACTACATACTACTGTGGTAGCCACAATGCATTTTTTTGTGTGTGTAAAAAATTGATACATTCTGATTAGTCATCGTAGATTGGATGTGGTAAAATACGCTTTTTATCAGTACCATTAAGCATTATCAGGCAGACAGAAACCAAAGAAGCTACTAAATTTGGTGCGGATTACTTTATCTTCTCTGTTGTGTCCGTGTTGTCGTGCTTCCTATAAAATTGCTTTAAAGATAGTGCAAAAAATCTTTCTGATTTTGACGTATAAAAACTAATAAAAGTTTGGACAAGCAGCCATAAAACCAAGCGTCTTATTGTCGTATGCAAATCTGGACGTTTCCCTCAGCTATAGTGATCGGATATTGCATTAATATTACTGAAACTATTCATATGATTCCGTTCACGTTATTGAATTGATACAGTGATCCGACACAGGGCAAATTAAAGACATCCTTCCTATTACATCTACGTGCACTGGTAGGTACCAGAAAACAACATATAATGCTCACTGTTCCCATTTATATGTCATTATCATTGTCCCATAGCCCCATAGGTGCCGTCCACGCTGGCCCCTTGCTCTCATGGCCGTTTCTGTCTCATAACTGTGAAGCCGTAAAATATTATAAATGGCGTTTTACATGGGATAATATCTAATATACACATCTCTCCTCAGTATTAAAGAGATTAAACAAATATAATTAGTAGATATTTAAATGGATATACTTCTTACATAGTCGATGTTACCAAATGTGAACCACACGTTTCCTGCCAGTAGCAATTTGATTAAAGATTGTCATTGAGGACAATGTTGACAACATACTATTTTTTTCTGACTTTTAAGATCTACCACCGGTGGGAACTATGAAATGTCCGCTCTAGCTCCCACATCTCCTACCAAACTCCCTTGGAAAATATGAAATGTCCACTCTAGCCCCCATATTCCCTACGAAACTCCCTTCGATATTTGGAAAATTATAACAGCTAGCAAAACTATGAAAACTGACTTGAAAAAGGGAAGTTATGAAGAGCCTACCCAAAAGAGCTTTCAAGTATAGTGCAATATGAGCGGCACGCACATGCGCAATTTTTTGGTAAAATCGGACCTCCAAGTGCGTGGAGAAATTAGTAGAAGTCAGGACCGCAATAGCATGTACTGTGAGGTGTCACCAATGGACCTCAAATACAAGGACGTGCACCAGGCGAGACGAACATGTCCTCAGATACTTCCGGCGCTAAAAGCCATGCGGTAGATAAATTAATTAATTAATACTATCAACGATTGCCGAGCAGGTGGTGTAAGAGGGTCAATCCTCCTGCTGCGAAACCGTCTACAATATATGCACACGAATACATTTGTTTGACTATACTGTGTCTTAGAACAAGCTCGTATGAGGTGAGTTTCTGTTATGAAGAATTTGCTGATATGTCTACATGAGTTAGTTTGTTTGTTTGTCCAATCTTGCCCGGTTTATCTACGGGGTCGGGTATGAGGTGAGATGAATCTGTCATGGTGGGTTTTTACGACCGGATGCCCTTCTTGACGTTAACCTCATCAGAGGAGCTAATGAGATGAAATGAATGACGTTATATATATGATAGTAGGAAGGGAGAGGGTAAAACCCGGTGCCATCGGGCCAGTTGGCCTTGCGGTTAGGAGTGCGCAACTGTGAGCTTGCATCCGGGAGATAGTGGGTTGGAGGCCCATTTTTGCCAGCCATAAAGATGGTTGTCCGTGTTTTCCCATTTTTACACCAGGCAAATGCTGGGGCTGTACCTTAATTAAGGCCACGGCCGCTTTCTACCAACTCCTAAGCCTTTTATATCCCATCGTCGCCATAAGACCTATCTGTATCAGTGCGACGTAAAATAAATTGCAAAAAAAGAAACCCTACCCTACTCCTGTTGAATAGCACCAAGGGGTCTGCTCAAGGCTTAAACTTGCAATCCGACACACGAATCAGTATCAACAGCGTCATATGCCTTCACTCCATATGAGCACTGCGGAGAGGTTTGGAATTTAATCCAGACTTTTGGCACACAATCTCGTGATTAGAAATTGTATACAACCACCTCCCCTACGCTGCCAGCCAACATTTCTGACAGTGAATTTTTTTTTCAACCAACGGGTCTCGAACCGGCTAACCACGGTGTCAGACCGTTTAGACTTCAACGTGTAATGATTATGGCCACCAGGAGGGCTGATATGTCTACATGAGTATATATATATATATATATATTTAAATTTAATGAACTCGAGATATCTCACTTTAACTAACATATGGTGACAATCTTTTATATAAAACACTTACTTCCTCTTTGTCCTCTTTGGATAAGTTAAAATTGTATTCCACATATTTTGTTGAAAATTCAGAAGTGCTCATTAGAGAGCGACGGTGGAAAAAATATAATTAAAAACTTAAGTAGGCGAACAAGAGGGAGAGTTCAGTAAATTTAAGAGAGTCGCTGTGGGGAGAGACAGCTCAGTAAACATCAAGAAACGAAGAATGTAACGGGAACTGGCAGGGAATAAAACTAAAACATGGAAAGCACGGAAATTTATAATCACGCAACCTTGATCTGACGTAAGTGCCAGCTCCTCTTCATGACGCAGGTTTACTGTTGAATAGTGCTGTTACCATTATTGCAAGATGAGTTCCTGTTATGCTACAGAGTATGATTTTGATTGGTAGGTTCATCATCATCTGTTTACCCTCCAGGTTCGGTTTTTCCCTCGGACTTTGCGAGGGATCCCACCTCTACCGCCTCAAGGGCAGTGTCCTGGAGCTTCAGACTCTTGGTCGGGGGATACAACTGGGGAGTATGACCAGTACTTCGCCCAGGCGGCCTCACCTGCTTATGCTGAACAGGGGCCTTGTGGAGGGATGGGAAGATTGGAAGGGATAGGCAAGGAAGTGGGAAGGAAGCGGCCGTGGCCTTTAGGTACCATCCCGGCATTCGCCTGAAGGAGAAGTGGGAAACCACGGAAAACCACTTCCAGGATGGCTGAGGTGGGAATCGAACCCACCTCTACTCAGTTGACCTCCCGAGGCTGAGTGGACCCCGTTCCAGCCCTCGTACCACTTTTCAAATTTCGTGGCAGAGCCGGGAATCGAACCCGGGCCTCCGGGGGTGGCAGCTAATCACGCTAACCACTACACCACAGAGGCGGACTGATTGGTAGGTTAC
Source organism: Anabrus simplex (assembly GCF_040414725.1). Lineage (NCBI taxonomy): Eukaryota > Metazoa > Arthropoda > Insecta > Orthoptera > Tettigoniidae > Anabrus > Anabrus simplex. The sequence goes on along the minus strand of NC_090267.1, from coordinate 190,882,891 downwards.
TAAATGATAAACAGTGACGGATCTCACATGGTTCTTCCCAATATTTATTTCCACGCAACCACAAGTGAACTCCGGCCCAAGATGTCGAGTCATTGGCCCCTCAGTATATATTTAATGGACTCTACATATTATAGAGGGTGTCCCAGGAGGTATGGACAATATTTGGTGAAACGTCACGAACGATCATTTTATGAAAAAAACTTCATGTGCACAAATGCCCTGTTCCGAATGGTTCCCGAGGTAGGACACATTTAATATACATTTGTTTTTGAACTGCCAGTCTGAGTGGCTCAGACGGTAGAGGCGCTGGTCTTCTGACCCCAACTTGGCAGGTTCAATCGTGGCTCAGTCCGGTGGTATTTGAAGATGCTCAAATACGTCAGCCTCATGTTTGTAGATTTACTGGCACGGAAAAGAACTCCTGTGGGACTAAATTCCGATACCTCGGCGTCTCCGAAAACCCTAAAAGTAGTTAGTGGGACGTAAAGTAAATAGCACTATCATGTTTTTGAGCTAGTTGTGCACGGATGTGTCTTACCCAAACCAAACCCCATGGCACTACAGCCCTTGAAGGGCCTTGGCCTACCAAGCGACCGCTGCTCAGCCCGAAGGCTTGCAGATTACGAGGTGTCGTGCGGTCAGCACGACGAATCCTCTCGGCCGGTATTCTTGGCTTCCTAGACCGGGGCTGCTATCTCACCGTCAGATAGCTCCTCAATTCTAATCACGTAGGCTGAGTGCACCTCGAACCAGCCCTCAGGTCCAGGTAAAAATTCCTGACCTCGCCGGGAATCGAACCCGGGGCCTCCCGGTAAGAGGCAGGCACGCTACCCCTACACCATGGGGCAGGCTGTGTCTTACCCAGATAACCTATTTCACGTTTTATTCTAGCCCAACCTACCTCGTTGTTTTCAACTTCTTTGCTCTGGATGTCTTTCTGCCATTAAACTAGCCCGTTGAACGGGCAGTTTTCCATGGTGTGTTGGAAGTGAAGTAGTGCGAGGGATTGAGAGTGTATCAAAGAGAAGCATCGGTTAACTGTGTTTGTACACGCACTGGCTAAAATGCCACGCATCTATACTAATGAAGAATATGCAGATATGGGGTATGTTTACTGCTTCTGCGATGATAGTGCTCCTGCTGCTGTCGAGGAATAGTCCTACTGTCGGCGCTTTCCGACACGTCGAATTCTTGATCGTAGAGTGTTTGCCAGAATTTTCAGCACAATGTGTGAAACAACAATTCTTCCATGTTCCCAGTTTTCTTCTGAACGTGCAGTTCAACAACCTGTGCAGGATCAGCAACACAGTCTTGAAATGGTGCAGCGTAGTCCTACTACCAATACACGATGATTTTCTGCACGTATCAATGTATGGCGAACATTACATGCGGAAGCCTCGTACCCATTTCAAAACGACAAAGAGTTTGGGTGGGTAAGACATGTACGGGAGCGCCACTAGACCCAAAACAAATGTACATTAAATTTCTATCTCAGAAACCATTCGGGATAGGGCATATGTCCTTATGAAGATTTTTTGCTTCAAATGATCGTTCCCGCCATATCCCTGAATATTGACCATTCATCCTGTGACATCCCGTATTTTTTTTTTTTTTTTTTTACAACTTGCTGCAAATCGCACCGACACAGATAGGTCTTACGGTGACGATGGGGTAGGAAATGGTTAGGATTGAGAAGGTATCGGCAATGACGTTAATTAAGGTACAGCCCCTGCATTTGCCTGGTGTGAAAATGGTGAAAGAACAGAAAACCATATTCAGGGTGACCGGCAACCCACTATGTGCCGAATGCTCGTGACCATGACCGCATGGTAAAATCCTTCTGTCTCTAAATTATAAAAAGCACAATTACAAATCAGAAGTTATAGTAACCCGCCTGTTACCTGGTGGTCTCGGGTTCGTTTCCCGACCGGGTCAGGGGTTTTTAATTGTAAATGATTATTATCCCTGGTCTGGGGACATGGTGTTTGTGTCGTCCTCAACGTTCCTTTCCTCACATTCAACACTGTTTAGACTTCCGCAATTTCCAAATACAAGCAAGTTCCTAACATATGGTACAAGTAGAGGCAAAAGATCTTTCTAGGTCGACGCCGCGAACAAATATATATTTTTTTTAAATTGCATATCTTGCTGTTTACCAGTCTACTTGAAAATGCTTGATGATACTAACTAGTAGAGATTTTGAATATTTGAAGTTGCTTTCGAGTAAGCCGACTGCTTCTCTATGTTCATACCTTGTGGCTTTGTTTAAATGTGGGGGCATTGTTAGGTCAAAAAAGAAAGGATGCTGTGTTTACTCATCAGTTGGTAGAATATTGTACTTCGTTCTGAAGCCAAGCAATGAACTTCCTCATGAACATCCTTCATAAAGGAAGACGCTGGCAGTGTGATCTACCCTGGAGAGCTATCGGTGTGGAATCAATATAAGTCACTGCTGGTAGAACAGCAGAGGGAAAATTGGGAACAAGAAAGTGTTACAGGGGTGGAGTCATAAGAGGATAGGTAGAAAAGAGAAAAGTATCTTAGTGGATAGGAAGACAGAGGTGGAAGAGGTTCATTAGAGGGAGAAAAGAGGGGAGGAAGTAGATTTGGAGACTGTGCAGAGGAGGGGATCTAACAAGTGGGTGGATTTGAGGTTCTATTCGTAAGGGACTCAGTGGTTATGCACGTAGGAAAACTGTATACATTGGGGGGGGGGGGGGGTAAGTAGGGTATAGAGTTATCGAGGAATTAGTTTTCGGCAGATGTTGAAGAATCTACGACGAAGGACGAGCGTAAGGAGATCGTGGTAGTTTTTCACGTTGCTGCCAACAACGTGAGGCACGCAGGAATAGGTACCAACATAATTAGGATGTGTGGGATCTGATTATAACAACACGGGGAAGTTGAAGTGAGCAAAGTTTATTATCAGTGAGATATTGTGGGATGTTGACTAGAGAGTGATCGGGGATTTAAACGACACTTTTGAGTCGGTATATGAGAAACTGGGAGTGAGATTTGTAGATTCTAATAGTTGGGTAGATAGATAGGTAGATAAGAAATGGGTGAGCCCTGTCTTCGCAGAGCTCCACACGTAGGTCTATGAAGACCCTTTGTGCCCCTTAAACATGTTTGCCTAGTCCAACCCTAGTGCTCCTTTAAAGAATACTAGTGTCCGGATATTGGCATTCCTGATGTCTTCCAGGCTCACAAAATGTGAGCCAAGGTATCGATGTCTGGTGCTTGCAAGAGCCTCGCACTGACATAACACATGCGTGGAGGTCTCCTCCTCCTTACCGCATCTTCTACACATCGGATCCTGGGTGATTTTCATGATGTGTAGGTGTCTCTGTAAGGTATTGTGGCCTGTTAACAGTCCAACTACCATTCTCATTCTGGTCCTATTCAAATTCATTAGGACCTTTTTATAACTTTGGCTAGGCCCTTTGATAAGTTCACGTGGCTGCCTTGCTATAGTTAACCTCTTCCAAATATCTAAATGAGACTGGTTTGTCCTCTGGGATATTACCAGTCTCAGGCTTCGGAGTGACACTCCCAGGAAAGGCTCTGGTCCTGTGAAAGAACCTTTTGATCCTTGTTTCGCTAGTTTGTCAGCTTCTTCATTTCCACTGATACCTGTGTGCCCAGGGACCCATAATAGGGTAACTGAGCTAAATTCACACAGCTGATCTAACATCCTTTGGCATTCCCATACCAGTTTTGATGTTGTTTTAACTGCACATAGTGCTTTTAGCACTGCCTGGCTATCACTGCAAATAGTGATGTATCTTCTGTGTCCAGGCATGTTCCATATATATACAGCACAGGCCAGTATTTCGTATACTTCGGCCTGGAAAACAGTACCGTATTTACCCATAGGAAAGGAGAGCCTTGTCTTAGGCCCCCAGACCCCGGCGCCTGTGCCCGTCTCTGTCCGCGAGCCATCTGTGTACCATGTACAGGCCCCAGACTTAAGATGGTCCCCAGCATCCGCGGCCCACTCCTCCCTTGTGGGTATTACCACTGTAAATTTATAATTCAAATTAAATATAGGCTTCATCAGATCCCCGATCATCGTTGGCATAGGGAAAGTCTGGTGGAGCCTTGTAAGAATAGAGGCATGACCTTTATTCGGGTTTTTGAAGGACCATCCTCCGAGTGACCAGAGGCGATAGGCACTCATTCCCGCTATTACCTTAACATATAAATGTAAGGGGGGAAAACCTAGGATGGCCTCCATTGCACATAATGGTGTAGTATCCAGTGCCCCTGTTATTCCTAGACACGCAAGACTTTGGACACTGTTTAACTTGGTGGTCACAGTTTTATTCTCCGAACCTGGCCACCAGACTAAAGATGCATAGGTGATCGTGGGCCGTACAATAGAAATATAGAGCCACTGGACCACCTTAGGTCTTAGGCCCCAAGTCTTCCCGACGGCCCTGCGACAGGCCCACATAATCTTGCGAGCCTTATCCACCTTATGATCTATATGTTTCTTCCAACTCAGTCTTGCCTCAAGGATTACCCCTAGGTACTTAACTGAGGTTGTCTTAACTAATTTTTTTCCAAATAGTAAAGGCTCTGACAGTCCGTCTAGCCTCCTCCTCCTGGTAAATACCACGAGCTCCGTCTTATCGGGATTAACCGACAAGTCTCTCTCGTGGCACCATCTTTCCACCCTACGTAAAGAGGTCTGTACGAGCTCGGAAACCGTGCTGGGGAAATTTCCTACCGCCATCAGGCTTATGTCATCTGCATAGCCTTGGGCGTATATTCCTCCAACATTTAACCTGGTAAGTAGTTCATCCACTACCAGACACCATATTGTTGGTGATAATACTCCTCCCTGTGGACACCCCCTGTCTATATTAGCTCTCAACATTACAGCGTTGAGGGTAAACAGAACTTGACGGCCCTGCAGTGAGGCCATAATACATTTTATGAGCATACTGCTCACTCCTCTTCTCTCTAGACTACTTTCTATGGAGCCCAAAGATGTATAGTTAAAGGCCCCTTCTATATCTAGGAATACAACCATAGCAAGTTGTTGCTGATCCAAGGCACTCTCCAGCCTAGAAACTAGCTGGTGTAGTGCCGTCTCAACCGACTTCCCTGGTTGATATGCATGTTGATGAGAATGCAGGGGAAAGTCCCTTAATACTTTCTCCCTGATATGTCTATCCACCAGTCTTTCCAAGGTCTTAAGTAGAAAAGACGTTAGACTAATGGGTCTATAATCCTTAGGTCTAGTATATGAAGACCTTCCGGGTTTAGGTATATTAATAGGTGGGTAAGAGATAGGTATCTACACTCAGATGACCTTCACTTCAATCTACCATGTATGTAAAAGTTACATACAGACAGTGATGGACTAAGGAGCAGTGATGAGAGTTACAGAGAGTTGGAAGACAAGTAAGGATGACATAAAATTGTTGGTGTTTAACTGTGGAAGTATTGTAAGGGAAGGTCTAGAATTAAGTAATTTAATAATAATATATCTACCAGATATTGTAATAAGAGTTGAATCGGCTGAGAAGTTATATTATGGATGCGGACATTTTTCCTCGGAACTGGAGTAGTTATCGCACAGGATAGAATCGAAGGTAGTGTGAGTATTCATACCGGTAAAAAAAGATGTGGTGAATGGCTTTTATTGCCGGGTGTGTCCGAGAACATGTTCGGCTCGCCAAGTGCAGACGACACATAAACCCAGCGGGCCAGCGAAATTACCCAATGATGGTTAAATTTCCCGACGCTGCCGGGAATCGAACCCGGGGTCCCTGTGACCAAAGGCCAGCACGCCAATCATTTAGCCAATTCATACCGGTGAAAGAAGAATTTGTAAGCTGTGATAAAATTAAAGATGAGAAAATCGAAATTCTAGGTATAAGGCTAATCTCTAAAGATAGTAGGAGACTTGATGTTTTCCGGCCGAGAGGATTCTTTGTGCAGACCACACAACACATCGTAATCTGTTGGCCTCCGGGCAGAGCAGTGGTCGCTTGGTAGGCCACGGCCCTTCGAGGCTGTTGTGCCATGGGCTTTGGTTTGGTTTCACGATTTTCGGGTGTACAGACCTGGAAAGGGTGACGCTGATGTAGAATCATTTGATAAGGTAATCAGCTATGTGGGAAACGACACGGAAAGGAAAGTGATTGTAAAGGGGATTTCAATTTACCAAATTATTCCTGGGAAGATAACACGAATTACACAATGCATGAACAAGAAATGGTAAGTGAGTTAATCCGAGATGGAAAGCTGAATCAGAGAACGATTGAACCCACTGAATACCGCGTTGACTTAGCTAAATTTCATTATTATAGACTCGACACGTGTAACTTAACCCTTTTTATGTATTTTCTTTATATTTCCTCTACGTAGCTGATGGAGAAATATGTAGTGTTGTAGAAGGAAATAAAGTTTTGATATGATATATGATATGATATGATATGATATGATATGATATGATATGATATGATATGATATGATATATGATATATGATATATGATATATGATATATGATATATGATATGATATGATATGATATGATATGATATGATATGATATGATATGATATGATATGATATGATATGATATGATATGATATGATATGATATGATATGATATGATATGATATGATATGATATGATATGATATGATATGATATGATATGATATGATATGATATGATATGATATGATATGTGATCGAACCCATTAGAGGAAAAGGGGGAATATTCTAGACGTGGCGGTGATAAAAACCAGAGAAAATGTAATAGATGGCAAAAGTGATCACAAAGCTGTTGTAATCGTAGTTAAAATTTAATGCGATAGAAAGGGAGCTTATGAAAGTAGAACTAATAAACAGTACGCCATGGTTGATAAGAGAGGCACGAAAGATTTGACAAAAAAGTGATCATGATCGGAGCTACAAGGGAAATGATAAATCTAATCGGATTATGTTATGGGTCGTTGAGGAGAGTGGACGGATGTGTACTTTTAATATGATAAGGTGTGGTAAAGATTTTAACAAGACATAAAAGGAACAGGGCAAGGTTAGAAGGAAATATAGTTAGGAATGGTTGTGGAAGTAAGGAGAGATTCATGGCATTAAATAGGTACCGGTACTTTAAGGCAGAAGCAGGATCCATGAAGGACAATCTAGGAACCATTAATGATCAAGGGAATTGTATGTGAGAGGATTTACCGAGCTAATTGTTCGCGCAGTTTGGTTCACATGGCTGTGAACTTGAATTCTGTAGATGATGTGTTCTAACCCCACTGTCAGCAGCCATGAAGATGGCTTTCCGTGGTTTCGCATTTTAACATCAGACGAATACTGAGGATAAGGCCGCGATCATTTCTTTCCCAATCCTAGCCTTTTCCTTTCCCATTGTCGTCATGTCACCCGTGTTGGTGCAACGTAAAACAAAGCAAAAATAGTGTGAGTATTTACAGAAGGCAGAATTATTTAGACAGTAATATGTTAAGCTAGTTGAACATAAGGGTAAGCTAGTTGAACATAAGGGTAACGTCCAGTTAGATTATCTGACTAATACCAGGGAAGTGCTGACTTTTACCTATGTAAATAAAAATATTTATACCGAGCTCGATAGCTGCAGTCGCTTAAGTGCGGCCAGTATCCAGTATTCGGGAGATAGTGGGTTCGAACTCCACTGTCGGCAGTCCTGAGGATGGTTTTCCGTGGTTTTCCATTTTCACACCAGGCAAATCCTGGGGCTGTATCTTAATTAGGGCCACGGCCACTTCCTTTTCACTCCCAGCCCTTTCCTGTCCCACCATCGCCATGAGACCTATCTCTGTCGGTGCGACGTACAACAACTTGTAAGAAAAAATATATTTACAAGAAGTTGAAAGATAGAAAGTAGCTGGAATCGATGCTTTTTGGGTATATATAGGTTTCTATATAGTACTATATCTGAATTACTCATTTGATACTGTTTGCATGAAGGAGCAATACCCAGGAAATGGAGCAATACTATAGTGGCCCCAGTTACAAAGGAAAGGGTGATAAACATAAAGAGGATAATTACAGACCAGTCACTTTGATGTATGTTACATGTAAGCTCTGGGAAAGCTTTCTTCATCATATGAGACAATTTTGGGAAATTACTAACTAGCCTTACACGTGGCAATTCATGCTTGGGAAAAGTTATTCCAGTGAGGCTCAACTTTCAGGATTCCAGTAAGATATAGCAGTTATTATAGTTTCAGGAGGTTAAATGGACTGTATTGTTATTGACATAACCCAGGCTTTTGATAGGGTGGATCATAGGAGACTAATGACCAAAATGGTGCCTATTGGACTAGAAAGAAGTGTGATTGAACGGGTGTTTTTTTAGAAAACAGAACTCAAAACAAATACAATAGATTAAGTGAAGCATTACCTGACCTTGTAATGATTAAGAATGGAGTTCACAAAGGCAGTATTGACCTTTATATTTTCTTGTGTATGTAAACAAATTATATGAGTATTGAACTGGACTGCTGATGATATTACATTGTATAAAGTAATAAATCATTTACAGGTTTGTGAGCGAATGCAAGAAACCCTCGAAAATGTTGTGCGATGGACAGCAGACAATGGTATCATGGTAAACAGGGTGAAAAGTCAGGTTGTTTCACCAAGGGGACACATCTTGTATGTCCTGTAAGTCCTATGAAAGTAGCCTACTTCATGGGGACCACTGTCAGTACCAGGTTAATTTCTGAGGATAATGACGGCTGTACGTTGGACTAACCGTTCTACTACATTCATTGTCTAGCTATATTTTCTTTCCACTACTTTGGGGTCTTCGTAACTTGTACGATGATGGATTTGCCTTTTTTAGTCCGAAGATTCCCCAGAAAATCTTTAAAAGTAAAGTAACATTTGAAACGTTTGAAGACGGTAATGACTGGAGCTGCGTGGTCTAACAACCAACCTCACCTTGTCTACTAACCTGAGAATAAGGCGACTACTGTAACATCATGAACGCTTGATGAGCAATTATTTCCTTCGATCCAGCAAAAACACACCGTATTCTGCCATTCTGATGCTCTAGTGAGGCCAGCCCTTTGATCACCGAATAATGAATGTGAAAATTAATCTCCCTCCGTTCCCACTAATTTATTAATGGACAAGCATTATTTCATAGCAGTGTCAAATACTGCCGGATAAAGAACAACATAATGTGCCATATTTACGCTAAACAACTGTATTTTTAGCTGGGACAATGCACTGTTTATTTGATATACAAATTTACTGTAGTATTTGTCATCATAACATCGTTAACAAATTGTTCACAGCCATTTAATTAACTTCCTCATTTTTTATTATAACACTTTACAACTCTGGAAATCACTATGTATAACATAAATAGAGTAATTAAAATATATTTGTTCAGCTACCTGTTCTTATTCATTTTAACATTGTTTATTTAAAGGTCTTACTGTAGAGGTATTTATTGTCATCTTAAGAAGATACCATGTTCTTTCAGATATCGTTTATCCCCGTTCTGGTCATTTCCTCGTTATTCCTCTTTCTTCACCACACGTGTATTAAGGCCGGTTTTACAGCGGGATGGCTCTTCTGACGCCAAACTTACGTGTGGGGAATATATTGAGTAGGCCTGTCGCATGTCGCAATTTCAACATACACTATAAATCCGTAATCATTACAATGTTTGAGAGTAAGAATACTCAGGGTGAATATAAAGAATGTATCAAAAAGATTATTTCTAGCTTCCTTCAGCTTATCCCAATTATTTCTGGGGTCGTTGGAGCCCCTAGCCGCATTTTGGCTCTTGTTTTTACAGGTTGCTTTACATCGCCCCGACACAGATAGGTCTTATTATTATTATTATTATTATTATTATTATTATTATTATTATTATTATTATTATTATTATTATTATTATTATTATTTTATTATTATTTATTTCTTAATCCGTTTACCTTCCAGGGTACGTTTGCCCTCGGACTCGGCGAGGGATCCCACCTCTACCGCGTCAAGGGCAGCGTCCTGGAGCGTGATACTTTGGGTCGGGGTTACAACTGGGGAGGAGGGCCAGTACCCCGCCCAGGTGGCCTCACCTGCTATACCGTACAGGGGCCTTGAGGGGGGATGGGAAGATCGGAAGGGATAGACAAGGAAGAGGTCTTACGTTAGGTACCATCCCGGCATTTGTCTAGAGGAGAAGTGGGTAAACACGGAAAACCACTTCGTGGGTGGCTGTGGTGAGAATCGCACTCCCCTCTACTCAGCTGATCACCCGACGCTGAGTGTACCCCTTTCCAGCCTTCGTACCACTTTTCCAATTTCGTGACAGAGCCGGAAATCGAACCCGGACTTCCGGGGATGGCAGCTAATCACACTAACCATTACACCACAGAGGCGGACATTATTATTATTACTATTATTATTGTTGTTGTAAAGGTATGGCGTATTCTGTCATTTACTGTCTCGGTGCGAGCCAACCGCTCCCAGTTCACGAATGACTGGACTCAATCCTCTAAATCACGTGAACAGCATTGGATCCTTTGTAATTCAACGCTTATAAACTAACGACAAAATGTTCCAACACAATGACGTGTTAACAACAAAGCCTCAAAATGATTATGGATGTGGTACTGCCAGAGTTCTTTTTTTTTCCTCAATAGGCCCATTCTTCTCTATATCTGCTGTCCACTGCGCGTGTCTACTTATCTTCTGCTACTTCCGCATCCATCTGTCCTCGCTGACTACAACTCACCCCCTGTCCGTCCGTCCACCCACTTTGCTCACGCCACACGCACACAAAATTATCTTGGAGCGCATTTTTGATGTGATGTGACAATATCTACAGTGAACATAGCTGCTGCACTGCTGATGAAGTCTCGCGAAAAGAGCTCGGCGTCACATACAAAACGAGAGCACAAATGTGATTGCGTATACAGTATAATGCTTCGAGCTGCATTGCAAATGAGATAGGATTATGAACTGCGAACACATGCATGGCCTTTTTTACACAATCTCCCATGTTAAATAAATAAAGTCGAACCTCGATATCTTGAAGTGCTCATGGAGGTAAGAGTTACAGAAAAACGGACCTACTACTTCGACTGCACAAAAAACTGTAGCATAATTTACTTCCCATTGTCAACAACGCCCCTGTTTACACTTTATTATTATTATTATTATTATTATTATTATTATTATTATTATTATTATTATTATTATTATTATTGAAACAAATGAAAACCTACAACATGTTTTCCAATCATTGACCGGGTCAGGAATGGAATGAATGAAGCTGATATAGGCTATTAGTACGATGGGGTCGCCACTCCCAAAGCGATTTATTAATGACTGATAGATGCTATAAAATGAGAATGGAGAGTGTTGCTGGAATGAAAGATGACAGGAAAAACCGGAGTACCCGGAGAAAAACCTGCCCCGCCTCCGCTTTGTCCAGCACAAATCTGACATGGAGTGACCGTATTATTATTATTTTTATTATTATTATTATTATTATTATTATTATTATTATTATTATTATTATTATTATTATTATTCATTGCATGCGTTCTTCAGTTTTACCACCCCAATCTGTACTAACCTTGAACGATCAAATGTCAAACACGTTATCACAAAGCATAGAACCTTGGAACATAGAACCTTGGAATGAAATATTTTGGTAGCTCACACACTTCACCCATTTAAGCACTGCTACTTTTAATGGCGGGCAATTTGAAATTTTAAAACCACTTCCTTTACCAAGAAAAACGCGACTGTCACATACTGTTAGAAGTGTTGTCACTATTTTGCATGATGATTGGTAGCAAATTAACTGGAATGCAGAATTTTGCTGCAATGTCTTTCTTCTTTCCCCCACCTTTTCTCACTTCGTTAATCAGAGACGGTTTCTCACTTACACTTTAAATTTTAGGCAGACGTTTCTCCTCCATGGCGTTGACGTTACTGTTCTGTGAAGGGCTCCAGTAATCTAGCAACTTACACATCATCCCATACTGTAAATTGCTTGTTGGGACTGCAAAGTCGCCCAAATTAGGGTTTTAAATTGCTATAGTATGCACGGTTATGAAGTGCATAACCATTAGGATGCTATGGTATACGGCCAGTCAGACAGCACACCCTGACTAAAATTTAGGAAAATACGTATTCTTACACATAGAGACCACTTGAGTTCAGGTTCACCTTAATGTTGTTCTTAAATTCAAGGTACAGAATAATATATCACACCTGGGCCTCATATAACATACGAGAAATCAAAAATTCAAGTAACAGAATAGAGGGTTACAGAGAAAAGAATGCTCTTTGTACTACGTCGCACCGACATAGATAAGACCTATGACGACGATGGACTGGGAAAGAGCTAGCAGTGGGAAGGAAGCCTCGAGCGAACATGTGAAACCACAGAAAACCACCTTCACAACTGCCGTCGAACGCACTATCTCCTGAATACAAGCTGACAGCTACACGACTCAAATGGCGTAGCTAACTCGCTCGGTGGTAATAGAAAATATATAATATGCCTACGTAATATATAAAAGATACTGTCTGAAGAAGACAGTTCGAAATTTGGATTTATAGATGTTCGATTTATAGAACTTTGACTGTCCTGTATTTTAGTTGAAGATGAATCGTTATAGGGAATTCTCAGAAAATATCGCCATACAAGGAAGCAATTTATAGCAGGCTAAAATTTCCAATTTAAGAGTGATTATCAACCAGGATATAAAATTCAATATTAAATGTGTTTCACACTTTATTGTTGCCGACTCTATAATTTGTAGTTGTTTTGCCGTGCTGACTGGCTAAGACGGTTAGTGGTTTCCTGGGCCCCAGATGACGGGCTTGGTTCTCAAGCACACCAGCCTCGTATTGCTTGATTTACCGTTACGTAAAAGAAAGGCCTATGCGACAAAATTCAAACGCTCGAATTCTTCGAAAAGTGTAGGCCTAGAAGTAGTTAGTGAGATGTGAGACAATTATTATTATTATTATTATTATTATTATTATTATTATTATTATTATTATTATTATTATTATTATTATTATTATTATTATTATTATTATTGAAAATGAAAATGAAAACCTGCAACCTGTTTTCCAGTCATTGACCGGGTCAGGGATGTAATGAATGAAACATATATAGGCTGTTATTACAATGGGGTCGTCACTCCAAAGGTGATTTATTAATGAGAGATAAATGCTATGAAATGATAATGGAGAGTGTTGCAGGAATGAAATACGACAGGGAAAACCGGATTACCCGGAGAAAAACCTGCCCCGCCTCCGCTTTGTCCAGCGCAAATCTCACATGGAGTCACCGGGATTTGAACTACGGTATCCAGCGGTGAGAGGCAGACGCGCTGCCGTCTGAGCCACGGAGGCTTATTATTATTATTATTATTATTATTATTATTATTATTATTATTATTATTATTATTATTATTATTAATGCCGATTTGTGTGACTCAGACGGCTGAGTCGATGGCCTGACCCCAACTTGGCAGGTTCGATCCTGGCTCAGTCCGGTGGTATTTCAAGGTGCCCAAATACGTCGATAGATTTACTGACAGGTAAAACAACTCTTGCGCAACTAAATTCCGGCATCTCGGACCTCGGCGTCTCCGAAATCCGTAACAAAAGTAGTTAGTGAGACGTAAAGCAATTATTATTATTATTATTATTATTATTATTATTATTATTATTATTATTATTATTATTATTATTATTATTATTATTATTATTCTGACCGTGCAGATATGGGTAGTGAGCCTGCCTCTTGCCCAAGAGCGCCAGGGTCTATTCCCTGCCAAGTCTCTCTTGATCTGACAATTAGAACTGGCTCGAGGTCCTGTCAGCTTACGTGGGAACAATTGAGGAGCTATCCGACAATGAGGCAATGGTCCAGTGAGACAACGGCCCCGATCTAGAAACTCAATAATAACTACGAGAGCATCCATCGTACTGTCCATGCTTCACCTGTAGGCCTTCGGACTAAACAGCGATCGCTTGGTAGGCCAAGGCTCACCAGGGCAGTAGTGCCATGGTGTTCGCCTTATAACCCGTTACATGTCAAAATTTCCGCACATATTAGTTTGAAAGAATGTCCTAATGCATGTGAAACTCTAGACTCCCTGAAGTACTCAACACTTGAATAATTTAATGAATATCATCTAAGACAAATTCTCCGTATACTCTTGAGGCCGTGTAGTTTGTGTTTCTAGCTTATTATGTCATTTCATATTTCTTCTTATTCTTTCTTTTCGTATCCTTCTTATTAGGTTCAGCACTTAATAAGGATTTCGCCTAGTTTCACGGTCGAATGCACTTCCTGACGCCAACCCTATGAGAGGGATATATTCACTAATTTGTGTTTATGTGGTTGTTGGTAGTGTAATGGGTTATATATAAATCAAGACAAATGTGTTAAAACGAACATAAACACATAGTATCCAATACAGAGGAGTTAATCTCATACAGTTCAAATTTTCTGGACGGCCGGTAATCGAACCCACATGGACCCTCCGAATTGCACGCCGTTGTCTGCTCCATAGGCCAAAAAATGTGGATAAAAATTATTTGGATTATGCAGAAAAAAAAGAAATGGCCCTCAAAGTTTTGTTGAAAATAACGACCAATACAAGCTTCCAGTCTCCATGTAAAGTCTGATGAACCCGTTCTGGCATTTTCTCAGGCATCAGTAATACGTCGTGCACTATGTGCACTGGACAACCATCATGCTGATACCACATGTTTCTCCTAGTCTGCAGTAGAATGTCTTCTAACATTTGTGGAATTGGTGTTAAGAGGTTGAGTCGTTGTATGGAAAAACGGCCTATGAGCTGATGGTTCACTATTCCACACCACACTCCATGCACACTGACGTTCCACCTGACGAAGCGAATGGGTTTACTTGGTCATGATTTGTAAATGTTGCTTCATCACTAAACAACATATACGATAAATCTGGTGTATGTTGTCTCAATGTCATTGTACAAATGTTAACACTATTTTCAAAATCGTGTCCATGCAGCTCTTGGTGGAGAGAGAGATGATACGGATGGAACTTGCCTCGGTGGAGAACGCGTAGTAGGCCTACACTTGCCTGACTCATGCCACTTCCTCGTGCGATTGCACGGGGACTAACGTGCGGATTTATAGCAATAGCAGCTAGAACATTAATTTTACTTTCTTCACTCGTTTGATTCTCTTACGTTTTCTAGGTGTTACACTTCCAGTTTCACGTAATTTGTTGAAGTGGTTAGCAAATAATTGTCTGTTGAATATCCTTCCGCGTACAATGCACAGGAGAAGAGCATTCGTCATACATACTAGATTCACAATACCATGCGGAAGATTAGTGGAGTCATCAGACCCACTCCCACATTATGCCACTACATCTGCGGAGAAAAGTTGCTCTTGATAGAGAGCATGACAAGATCATGGCTTATCTGGACCTTCCCATTCACGACGACGTCCTAGATCTTCAGAGGAGCAATCTGAATTCCAGTTATCCACATAGTGTTTATGCCCAGGAACTAACCGAGAAGCACTTTAATTCATTCAATGAATGGAAAGGGTAGTGAACTACCAAGGTTGCCCATCTGCTTTCGCCTCTGCTCAGAAAAAGCAGACCTGTTCCACGATTTTTTCTCCCAATGAGGACATTTTCCGCTCAAAATAGATTCCGCACATATAACGGAATCTGTACAGGGTCCTTTTTCATATGGGGCAAAGTTCCGTTCCCCGCAGTGTGGCTGTGGTATTCCTTCCCAGTCTATACAACACATCACATTGGGTTGCAGACTGCGGGCCTACAAAGGTGATCCAACGGACTTTGTTCGGCCTACATGTTCTGTGATGCAGTGGCTGGGTAGTTAGATTTTGAGAATATAGATATATTGTTGTTTTTTCTCATATGTATATTGTCACATACTAACTGAGAAGGATATCCCAATACAATCAGTATACTCTAAAGGAAACAAACATAAGAACACCATAACATCGCAACTATGCAGTTGAATGGAGAAGACAACTCTTGGTATTCGCAATTTTCACACTAAGATAGCTCGTAAACTACTTAAAGTAGAATCCTGAACTAAACACCATTGCGTTTTAATTTAATCCAGTTATATTCTGTTAATGTCAATGGGCATTGTTCCATTTGAAAAGTGTAACTATCTAAAATAATGCACTTTCTAATAATTATTACAGTTTTGTGTATAGGCTACAATTATGAGCCCTTAATTTATGTGAAAGCAGTATATCAATAGTGCCTTCCATTTCAGAAAAAAATTGGGGTGCTTATTTTAGGTGATTCATCCTGTATAGTCTAGAACAAGGTTTCCAAAAACTTTTGTCTCTGAGGCCCACTGAGCATATAGGTACATATCGCATGCCCGAGGACTCTTAGCCACAGATGCATTCAGTAAACAAAAATCAGAATTTTGTAAATGATACCTTGTTCAATTTGTGTAATTTAGGACTAACATTTACTTGATTTGAAAGTTTAATTTAACTTAATTTAAATAAAGTTACTTTGGACATGCACAGAAATGTAAAACAGTGTGACAGTTGGCTAATAATTACAACAGTCTGGATCTGGATTGAACAATCTCTTGTTACGGTTATTGGATCAATGGAATGGAGGGTGCTGTTTTCCAAAGACCAAGCGTTCTACAAGCTTAGTGATTCGAATCGAAGATCAGCCTCTATAATATCTCTGTTTCTGTACTTCGTTTACATTTGCGTGAGAGGAGAAATGATACACCCGCACGAGTATGTTGTCATGAAAGGCATTAAACGCAGTATTTCCTTCTAGAAATTGTCGGGTACAGGGGATCTCATGACCCCGAAAGCCGATCAAAGACGTAAAATTGTGATACATCATGGACCTTCCTGGAGCTAAACATGCCACTCCATCTGATTCACCACCCATATCATACTTCAATTGATTTTTTCACTTTCTCTCTGCTAATATACTTCGGCTAGTTGATCTTCCTCAATGGAGGGCAGTTAATGTTCAGTTTCAAAGAAGAGATTTCTGATCTACGAGATTTTCTCAACCAGAAGAAGAAAATGTGTTTGAGTGTGGATAGTAGCAATTCCAGGTGTCTCACAGTTACATCACTTACACTGCCTTGGAGTGTTTCTCCTTTTTCCGCTGATAACTTGCACTATCTATCGGGTAAGTTAAGAGTTACATGTACTGTATGTACATTATACAACAGTGAAGACATAATTAATTTAGTACAATGGCCTATGAATTGTGTGTGTACAATACAATTTCGTTCTTTAAGTACCTAAAACTTACATTATTAATGCGGAATCCTTGGATTATTATCGTCGCGGCACCTCAGGGGTCCGCGGACCACATTCTGGGTATGGCTTGCCTGAGCTCCTTCAACTAACGCCATGAGCGCGGGATGAACTAATGAAATGGCTTAATATGGCTTTTAGTGCCGGGAGTGTCCAAGGACAAGTTCGGCTCGCCAAATGCAGGTCTTTCTATTTCACTCCCGTAAGCAACCTGCACGTCGTGATGAAGATGAAATGATGATGAAGACAACACATACACAACCAATTATGGTTAAATTTCCCGACCCTACCGGGAATCGAACCCAAGACCCCTGTGACCAAAGGCCAGCACGCTAACCATTTAGCCATGGAGCCGGACGCGGGATGAACTGAGGGAAGCTGACTCCTAATACCTCGTAGTTTGTGCTGTAAAGATTAGATAATGATATGCGGAGTCACAGGCATGTACCTGGCTGAGTGCATTACGTTCACGCAATACAGCCGTGCAGTTCGTTTGTCGTTCACTCATTATGCCGTATTCCTAAGAAAGCTTTTAGGTTGGCGTAAACTAACTTTATGGGTATGGGGAGTATTCAAAGGAGTATCTACACATGAAAAAATATTCTTCCTACGCATAAGGGAATTAAATGAATATAATTAAACCTACTTATTATAAGACGTTTATATACAAAATAACTAATTTTGTTTCCTCGCCATAATATAACGTCCTGAATATAATAGACATTAGGCACAATACCGGAGAAGATGGTTTTTCCATGTTTTCTCATTTTCACACGAGGCAAATGCTGGAACTGAACATTAATTAACACCTAGCCCTTTCCTATCCCATCGTCCCCATGAGACATATTTGTGTCGGTGTGAGGTAAAGCCAATTTAAGGCCAATTGTAAAATCAAAACAAAGAAAGACATATTACCTCACGGTCCACTTTACGAAAGAGATGATCAGTTACTCTGATATTGTAGTCAAAAAGTGGTGCCATACATATTCACGCGTTCCAGATTAAAATACAGCCCTAATTCTAAGAAGTTGTAAAACGCCGATTAAGATTAGTCAGATATTAAATCAACGGCTTAGGGACGCCTGCCGTCAAGGAGATGTTTGCATGGGTCACGCAGTGTGAACTCATTACCATATGAGTGGGTTAACATTGTGACTGTAATCCTAAGCAAAGACGGCGAGTTTATTATCGCATTTGAAACAATGCACAATAGTTAATCATGGTCACGGTAAAATAAAATGACTGCCATGCGCTTGGTGATAACTGAAGCTACAAAAGAATTACCACCGGCTTTACCATTGGAATGATTGGAATGAATTGTTTAATTTGTAGATCTAACTTCCCAAACAGTTTTAATTTTTTGAGTTCTTTACAAACTATTTCTTAAATAAATCAATATTCACTGTATTGTGTATTCTTTGTCTTCGGGCAGCCTCTAGCTCACGGCCTCTCAGGGTGCATGCACTGTGCACGGTGCAAAAGACGACTTGGCTTGGTTGACCAGAGTGCAGATCCCCCGCTCCTCGATTTGGAGCAATAGCGCTTACTCTCTCTTTCCTCACGCCTGTCTCGCTCGCTCCGCCTGTCTCCCTCTGCCCCACTTGCGCCGGAGCGCTCCAAATCCGGGCTGAGTTGAGGCGAGTATAGCCGAGTAGAGCCGAGCTTAGCCGAGTAGCCCAGAGACGAAGCGTTGATCCGAGCCATGCCGAGCGGCATCGATGCACGGTGCACGGAGCTCTTGCGCCTCGATCTGCACGCGTGAGATTTCGGGCGTTTGAGAGGCCCTGATCTAGATCATCGGCCCCGGGTATGGTCTAAATCTATAATAAATTATCTTAAAACTCGAAGGTACCTATTCGCACTCACGGTCCCATTGAGAAAAATAAGGACCTGTCGCCCTGTTGCTGCCTGCTCAAACCAGGAACATTTAATTGCTCCTTATTTATAAAATACAGATTTTCAGAAGCTCAGCACACCCAGTTATATTATTTAACTGTTCCATTTAACTTAAAACATGCTTCATCAGACCATAGAATTATTGTTTACTAGCGAATATACCCGTGCATCGCTACGGAATTCTACATTGTACTGTATACAAAATTCTAGGTTAAGTAGTGTACACGTTGTGGTCAAGATTGTATTAAGTTGTTACCTTTTAATATTACACCACAAATGGGATGGCGTATCACCAAACGCCATTCCTCATGTGAAGGGAGTTTTCGTTGTAATGAAAAGCCTTTTGCCTACTATCAGTCACAATCAAATTGGACAGTTTTCATTGTAATGGCAAACACTCACTCTCCACCTGCCTATTAACATCCTCAGAAAACCGGGTTGAGTGGCTCAGACGGTTAAGGCGCTGGCCTTCTAACCCCAGCTTGGCAGGTTCGATCCTGGCTCAGTATTTGAAGGTGCTCAAATACGACAGCCCCTTGCCGGTAGATTTACTGGCAGGTAAAAGAACTCCTGCGGGACTAAATTCCGGCACCTCGGCGTCTCCGAAGACCTTAAAAGTAGTTAGTGGGACGTAAAGTAAGTAACATTATTATTATTACATCCTCAGAAAGACTGTCTTTCTGATTTTTCCCAACTAAAATCAACATAGGTCATTACAATGACGTCAGTAGGAAAGTCGCGATTAAAAGCAATGTTATCATATGAAATACTCGATCAAACGGAAAACCGCACATTTTCTTGCTTTTAACGAACAGTACTACGCTGCCGATCTAACAGTCCAAATTCCCAGAGCTGGAATGACCAGGCCGCAGACGGCCGTGAACACTCTTCTGCCATTATTCAGTTATGTGTGCACACTACTCATTGCAATCAATGCCTCAGAATAGGTATTGAATAGCTGTAATAATATGATGAACCAGTGTGTTACATTCGCCGTAGTATCAGAAAATTTATAAATCAGAGGAATAGCATGCTAAAGAAGAAAGTTATCTAATTCCCAAGCTACTTCCCTCCAATGTCCATGCAGGCTGTTATACTCGGTACGCATCAGTTATCCCAGCTATCGCAGATGAGTGGCAGCAGAATGGAGAAAGAACATCACAATGAACAATGGTCAATGTAATGTTATTTTTGTTCAATTTTATGAGCGTTCGATATTGTAGGCCTTCAAGTTTAGATTTCTTCCAATTTTATGATATTAAATCATCTAATGTAAAGTGAGTCCTCCTTTTCTTCACGACTCCCTCTTGACTTATTCTTCAAACGCTCGTTCCTTTACGACTTTTCCCATTTTTATTATCATCTTCACAATTTTTCTTGTCAATTTGGACCGATGACCTGAAGACAATCATGACGAAAACCATCGTCAGTTAACACAATTGAACAATATTTCCATGACGGCTTTGATAAGGACTAAGCAACACAAGTTTAAATTAATGCAAATTCATGAATTTCCTTATTATAGCCGTTCTTTGTGGGTGGGGGCGGTAGAATAACAGCCACGGTAACACCTCACTGTCGTAAGAGGCGACTAAAACGAGACCGAGGGGGGTCTCTGAACTTCGGAGGGTGGGTTGGCGACTACGGGACCATTAGCTGAGTCCTGACGTTGTTTCCCTTTCGTTGTGCCACTCGCTTTCATCCATCCTGTTCTATCCGACCCTGACAGTATTAAGTATGGATGCCTAGGGAGTTTTTCATTTTCGCACACTACGTTGCCCCTGTCTTTGTTAAGTCGATACCTTCATTTTTGAAGTGACGGACACCTTCCTGTTTTGTCTCTGATTAGTGTTATATAGAGGATGGTTGCTTAATCGATCTTCCTCTTAAAACAATAATCACCACCACTGCCACCACTCTTATCATAGTCGGTACGGTAAAACTGAATAAGACATTAATGATCGGAAATTATATTCTCTATAACTTTTAGAAGCTCTTCTTCCTTATTTCTTGGGTGACTGAATGAATGGCTATGCAACGACCTGCAGATTTCCTTTTGTAGTTACTGATTTTTGGCAGCCGCTGCGTAGTAAGTCAGCTACAGAACAAGTCTCTTCGAACATTCGATTTAATTTATTGATAACATGCCTGTGTGGTGGCCGAGTCTGCGTAAAACTTCCAACGAAACTTTATCATACATTTTATAGTTTCGATCAAGTTCTCACCACTAACACAAAACATACCTGGGCTATTCTGTGAGCAATTTTATGTTCATGACGTAAACTTCTCACGGTAACAATCATTGCACAAATGAAGCCAGCTTGTCAGCTGACATTATCATCTATATATTCAAATCACCCATATCATCTAGTTAATCCAAGACCTTGGCCTTTAACCGATGCCATTGGAGCTATAGCAACTACCATAGGAATAATTAAGTGATTTCACCAATATGATAATTCCCTTTTGTTTTTAGGATTAGCTCTAATTACTTTAACTATAATTCAATGATGACGTGATATTACACGTGAAGGAACTCGCCAAGGCCTACATACCTTACCAGTAAGTAAGGGATTATGATGAGGTATAATTTTATTTATTATTTCTGAAGTATTTTTCTTTATCTCCTTCTTCTGGGCTTTTTTACATAGAAGTCTTTCACCTCGTATTGAATTAGGGAGACTTTGACCACCTTTAGGTATTCAACCCTTTAATCCTCTCCAAATCCCCCTTCCTAATACTACCATTCCCCTTGCTTCAGGAGTAACCGTCACCTGAGCACATCACAGTTCATTAGAAATTATAGTCAAGCTACCCAAAGATTATGTTTTACAATCTTTACTAAAACCTGTTATTTTCAATCCGTCCGTCCGTTCTATTGGTCTGATTTGCTTCATTTTCATTTTATTCCCTCCGAAATTACCTGCCGGTGAATCATCAGCATTGATAAGTGTCTATGTTCAGTTATGTCTGAGTAATCCTAAACCTTAGTCTCTCAATGACCACTCCAGTAATAGGAGGCGAAGGCTTAGCCTAGCCCGCAATACAATAAGAACTTAACGGGTTGCATGCAGTTAAGGAGCAATATCTTTACGTAACAATTTCGGCGAAGTTAAACGATTAAAAATAACGGTGATTATAGGTAAACTGTTAATTTCAACCAATTCATACGAAACAAAATAATCTAAAACTGAAACAACAGTATCTAAAAATAACTCGAAACTGCAAAATAGTTCGTAAAATGTCAGTGAACATCACAATAAATAAATCTACACAAAAATCACTTGACACATTATTAAAAGGTAGGACAAATCCAAAAGTGGACATTCAAATCTGTACCTGCACAATGTATGGATCAGTTTTAAAATAAGACATGTTATCGCACCCATTTATAAGGGGTCATATAATTATTATTATTATTATTATTATTATTATTATTATTATTATTATTATTATTATTATTATTATTATTTCGCGTGTGTTCAATCAATCAATACTGATCTGCATTTAGAGCAGTCGCCCAAGTGGCAGATTCCCTCTCTGTTGTTTTCCTAGCCTTTTCTTAAATGATTGCAAAGAAATTGGAAATGTATTGAACATTTCCCTCGGTAAGTTATTCCAATCCCTAACTCCCCTTCCTATAAACGAATATACCCCCAATTTGTCCTCTTGAATTCCAACTTGATCATCATATTGTGATCTTTCCTACTTTTAGAGATACCACTCAAACTTATTCGCCTAGTAATGTCTTTCCACGCCCCCTCGCGGCTGACTCTGAGCGTTGACACGATATGAACGGTACAAATAAATTTATATAAACTATATATAATATAATTTTGGAGACAGACCACGCGTAGCACGAAGAGAAGTGGCGATGTAGCCGGACGTGGAGGCATACAGACGTTAGATGTCGTCCTAAGGAAGATTCTGCCACAGCTACCGCAACTGATGGTATTTTGCTGTAGTTACCGCTGGTCGAATTTGCCGTCCAGTCCGGTCCCAAACGTCCTTGATGGCTGAGAGATCTGCAGGAAGCATGTTCATACCACGAAGGCAGGCCAGAGGTATCCGTACTGTGTGAGGCCGGGCATTATCTTTCTGGAAAATGGACTTGAGCTGCACTGGGGGCCGCAGAATTTCCTGAACGTATCACCGCGCTGTTGAAGTTCCTTTTATCACCACCAGTGGGGCATGGGTATCGTAGAAAATTGCTCCCCACACCATGACATCTTTTGTTGGATTGGTGTTGCACTCTACAGTAAAACGTGGATCACTGCACTGACCAGGAGGTCTCCGGACTCGAATTCAGCGTGTCGTCTGCACAAACAGAATGCCGCTCCTCACCAATCTGCAAGCTGCCGTATTGTCCGTTCCTGGTAGAACTTCAAACATGCTTGGGGATGGTGGTGGGATAATCGAATACAAATGAATAGCTTATTTTATTATTTCATCGTATTAGATTATTCGATTGTCCGACTTGTTGTCTGAATGGCCAGCGTACTGGCCTTCGGTTCAGAGGGTCCTGGGTTCGATTCCTGGCCAGGTCGGGATTTTTATTCGCTTCTGACTAATTCTTCTGGCTCGGGGACTGGTTGTATTTGTCTGTTCCAACACTCTCCTCATCATATTCAGACAACATACCACACTACCAACCACCACAGGAACATTCAATAGTGATTACATCCCTCTACATAGAGTTAGAGTCAAGAAGGGCATCCGGCCTGAAAACAGGGCCAAATCCAAATGTGTTATGCAGTTCGCACCCGCGACCTCGCAGGTGTGGGAAAAAAGCGATAGCAAAAGAAGAAGGAGATTCGATTATATTTCAGATCCGATTATTTTTCGATTATTCATTCGAATGAATGAGGCGATGGAATAGTGAATACTTTTTCCATCCGGTTATTTTTTCGATAATTCGTTCGAAACCCTTTGGAATGAATGAGGCAATTTAATAGTGGATGCTTTCGA
This sequence comes from Anabrus simplex, assembly GCF_040414725.1. Taxonomy (NCBI): domain Eukaryota; kingdom Metazoa; phylum Arthropoda; class Insecta; order Orthoptera; family Tettigoniidae; genus Anabrus; species Anabrus simplex. Next base: position 190,858,696 of record NC_090267.1, on the reverse strand, counting down.
AATAAATGAATAAAAAGTAATGTTATTAAGACAGTTAATTCACTCATTAGTTTCAACATTTGGAGATACGTTTTGAAAAAGGCGTATTTCTATTTTTCATAAGAGTTCTTCTATCCGCTTATTTCAATCGATTATCCATCCGACACACTTAAATCGAAAAATTGACACATGACGCATCCGAATATTCTATGCGATACAACTGAATGATATTTGAAACTCATTCGATTGTTTTATTCGATTATTAATACGATTATCTTATAATCGGATGGTGTTGATTCGATTATTAAAAGTATTCGATTATCCCATCACTACTTGGCGATGCTCAAGTCGCGATGGTAGACGTCGTAAGGGACCCAGTCTCTCTTCTCTACATCGAAGTCCGGCTCCATGGCTAAATGGTTAGCGCCCTGTCCTCTAGTCCAGTGGGTCCTGGGTTCGATTCCCAGCCGGGTCGGGGATTCTAACCTTAATTAGTTAACTCCAATGGTTCGGGGGCTGGGTGTGTGTGGCGTATTGAGCATTAGAAATCATCCTAGGTAGGGATCTCATCTTCACAGACATTCAGGTCGCCTAATAGGCCGTCTACGAGAAAAACACCCGCACCATACCTATCCGGAGGCCATACGCCATTATTATTACTATTATTATTATGATTATTATTATTACTATATCTAAATCGAAAAGAACTCCGGAGGGTCAAAATTCCATTGCCTTGGCGTTCAAAATATCTCAAGTGCCTGGGAGAAGGTGACTAGATCAAAATTTTCTACATCAATAATTTCTTTGCATCGGCCACGTTCATACTAGTGACAGATGTAAACTATTGAGTCTACCATGGAAGTAAATAGTTGCCAAGTCTCCAGTTACTTGTATAGGAAGGAATGTTCGAATTTCTTCAAACTGAGAACACCTTATAACAAAATAGAGGAGAGTACAACGCTTCTTCGAAAGGTGTGGTTCACGGAATCCGTACTGAACCATAAAATTCTCGATAGCCACAGGTGCATCATGGCATAAATCTAATATGGGAAATGTAATACTTCTTTGTTTGAATTTGACATTTTAACTGAGAGAAACTGCAGCTATTTGTCAACATATCTATACTGAACTCGCACATTTGTTTCTCTCTGACAGGGAGCAAACAGTACACGAATCAGCTCTAAAACACCATAGCTGAAAATATTTAGCATTTAAAGTTATATATTCCATGTAAAATGTTCGATCTTTTGGTGGATATTCTTTTACTTACGATACAGTAAAATATTTTAAATTCAACCTGTCACTATCGAGTAGCGTAGCTGTAATCTGGCGTATGGAAGATGGTGAGTTCGAACACCGTCGTCGGCAGCGCTGAAGATGTTTTCCCATCGTTTACCATTTTCACACCAGGCAAATGCTGGGGTTGTACCTTAATTAAGGTCTTTAGCTCTTCATTTAACGCCTGTAGTACTACCTTAAGATAACATTTTGATTTAAACACATCCTTGCGTCTCCGAAAAGCGTCCATGTGTTAGTGAAATGTTAAAACTTCTAGCAAAAAATGTAATTAGTAAAAAACGATACTTTTTATTATTATAGACATTTCTGATTTTCAAGTAGTGGTTTTCGTTTCTCTTTCTAAGTGTATTGTATAATAAATCTATATGAATGGAACTTTAATACGAATCAACATCTCCTAAAAGTAATTTTAATTATGAAGGCAAAAGTCTGCTACGATGATTCTTTATGCTTATTGCAGTGTTAGTGCTCGAGTATTCCTCTCCGTAGCGGTTAGTGTTATTAGCTGCCGTTCTTGGGGCCATGGGTTCGATTCCCGGCACTTCTAGAAGTTTAAGCATGGCAGGAGGACTGAATTCACTTCCATTGGCGGTGTGTCTGAATAAAAAGATCTGCACCACCTCGGGATGAGGTCACGAATTTACTTTAGTTGTGTCTGAGTTGGTACCTATTATATGATACACACTTATAGCTGCATACAAGTGATGGGAGATTTATCTCATAGCCAGCATAGACCAATAATACTCGAATTTGGTGTCATATTTCCCATTATACGATCAACGCCATGTCCCCGATGGAATTTCCAGAAAGCCGATTGGTCTGTATTATATGCCGAGCTAGATAAATGCATTCGTTGGATTCCCCCAAATCATCAAAGTTGTCAATGTCCTTTTGGCGCAGTTATACCTACTGCTAAGAAATGTATGCCCAGGAACTATAGGAAAGAATATGTTCCTGGCCGGAATGTCGGGAATGAGGAATTGTTTAAGAATTTCCAACAAAGCAGGGATGCAGAAACTGCTAACAAACTTCTGGCTAGCTTGGATTACTTCCGAAGAAAAAATTGGTTGAAACAGTCAAAAGCTTAGATTTTAATCATTCTAGCACAAAGGCCTGGGGTCTTCTTAGAAGGCTAGGATAAGGTGCACCACTAGTAAAGGGTCAACCTCAGGTGACACTGAGGGATTCCTAACTGTTTGACTTACTTTACAAACATATAAAACTGGATTAAATTGAAAAATCTGAATATCTGCATTTATAATGGAAAATCTGAAAATTAACATTCATTAAATAAAATACACACTCGTCGAACCCTGTACTGACACTTACTTGTTACCTGCTTACTTACACATACGTTATTTGAAGGGCGCCAGCTGTCACTCAGTACAGCAATAATAGAATGAGACTCTTGACCATCTCTAGGGTGTGGGGTAATAAGCTTACTTTTGACAACATACCATATAAGTTCTGGGAAAAGGAGATTGGCGTTCGGTTTCCCCATTAATTTTGAGGTTAAGATATTTTACTTTCAATGAAATGAAACTATGAATTCGTTTGATAGAACAATATATATATATTCTTTAAATAATATATCAAAAAAATAGTGAGTCTTGTTGCGATAAAACAGATGAGAATATGAAATTATGACATTGCAACTGAAAGAAACTAGGCATGAATTTGAATTCTTCTTGACTGGACATTTAACAATTTATACGAAATATTTCCCTCACTGATTCACTTGACTGTACCTTCAACACTTTTAGTGTAATTACGACTTATTCCTTTGCTCTGGTGTTTACTGTAGATGTGTCACGCCTAACGTGGTGATACATCCTTGCGACTGCTTCTTCTCCATATCATCTGACTTCTTTGTAAGTCAATATGGTATGACCTCTTGGCAGGTCCAGGGTTGCCCTCTCTGACTCCTTGGTAAGCCTTGCGTCCGCGTCTTCCACTAAGTGACGGACCAACCATTTGGTCTCACTCTCTCAATGACCAATAATGGCTCACTGAGTCTTCACCATCTCTCGTTCACACTGGTTGACGGACCAACTAAGGCCTCTTGATCTAGTAGACTACTTCACTGTACTGCATCCGTATAAGTAATGACTGACGCTACAATATGCACCCACCTTATATAGACGTTAGTTGACACAGCTACGTAATCTCCAAAAATAACAATGACATACTCCCACCTACGCGACAGATATTACATACAGTGGTGAAATAGCCCCGCGGCGACTGAGTCCGTGCGCGCATATCTAAATAAATACGATGACATAGCCATGGATTGGGGATGACTTGGCAGAATCGCCAACAATATTGCACAATGCACCAACGTTACACCCAATCTCTGATATATACAACAATTCTCACTGTACAGGTATTGAATGTTATTCTACACATACGTATATATGCATACATCTAAGTACAATCTTGCAAGCAACAGGCAATTGCAAAATCGAATTGAATAAAACTGATAATTACAATAATAGTAATAATATCACAGATAAAATAATAATAATACTGACATAATAATAATAATAATAATAATAATTATTATTATTATTATTATTATTATTACTATTATTATTATTATTATTATTATTATTATTATTATTATTATTATTATTATTAAAAAAATACAGATAAAATCATACAATAAGAAAAATACAGATATCATCTTGTAACGGGATATGAACCGTTACAACACCTCACCGAATAGCTTTCCATATTGTAACAACTTCCCGCGCTCCAGCTGATAAGAAACATGTTTAGATGCCAGCTTCATGCTCCGAAATCATCAACACCTCGCATATCTAGCTATTCACGTCCCTTTACATCCCTTGATGTTCAAGAGGCTCTCAAAGAACTTAACCTTGTAAAGCATCTGGATTCAATGGAATGCATCCAAAATTCTTCATACATATGGGAAACAATACAAAGAGGTAGATGACACAGTTATACACAGATTCTCCAGACTGGAAAAGTCCCACCTGATTTCAAGAACACACATACATACATTATCATTATATACTGTTATGCCTTTCAGCGTTCAGTCTGCAAGCCTCTGAGAATTTACTAAACGTCGCCACAATCCTCGATTTGCAACTAGTGTTGTGGCCTCATTTAGTTCTATACCTCTTATCTTTAAATCGTTAGAAACAGAGTCTAACCATCGTCGTCTTGGTCTCCATCTACTTCTCTTACCCTCCATAACAGAGTCCATTATTCTCCTAGGTAACCTATCCTCCTCCATTCGCCTCACATGACCCCACCACCGAAGCCGGTTTATGCGTACAGCTTCATCCACCGAGTTCATTCCTAAATTAGCCTTTATATCCTCATTCCGAGTACCCTCCTGCCATTGTTCCCACCTGTTTGTACCAGCATTCTTGCTACTTTCATGTCTGTTACTTCTAACTTATGAATAAGATATGCTGAGTCCACCCAGCTTTCGCCCCCGTAAAGCAAATTTGGTCTCAAAACAGACCGATGTAAAGATAGTTTCGTCTGGGAGCTGACTTCCTTCTTACAGAATACCGCTGATCGCAACTGCGAGCTCACTGCATTAGCTTTACTACACGTTGATTCAATCTCGCTTACTATATTACCATCCTGGGAAAAAACACAACCTAAATACTTGAAATTACCGACCTGTTCTAGCTTTGTATCACCAATCTGACACTCAATTCTGTTGAATTTCTTACCTACTGACATCAATTTAGTCTTCGAGAGGCTAATTTTCATACCATACTCATTGCACCTATTTTCAAGTTCCACAATATTAGACTGTAGGCTTTCGGCACAATCTGCCATTAAGACCAAGTCGTCAGCATAGGCCAAACTATTTACTACATTTCCACCTAACTGAATCCCTCCCTGCCATTTTATACCTTTCAGCATATGATCCATGTAAACTACAAACAGCAAAGGTGAAAGGTTACAGCCTTGTCTAACCCCTGTAAGTACCCTGAACCAAGAACTCATTCTACCATCAATTCTCACTGAAGCCCAATTGTCAACATAAATGCCTTTGATTGATTTTAATAATCTACCTTTAATTCCATAGTCCCCCAGTATAGCGAACATCTTTTCCCTCGGTACCCTGTCATATGCTTTCTCTAGATCTACGAAACATAAACACAACTGCCTATTCCTCTCGTAGCATTTTTCAATTACCTGGCGCATACTGAAAATCTGTTCCTGACAGCCTCTCTGTGGTCTGAAACCACACTGGTTTTCATCCAACTTCCTCTCAACGACTGATCGCACCCTCCCTTCCAAGATGCCAGAATACTTTGCCTGGTATACTAATCAATGAGATACCTCGATAGTTATTGCAATCCTTCCTGTTCCCTTGCTTATAGATAGGTGCAATTACTGCTTTTGTCCAATCTGAAGGTACCTTACCAACACTCCACGCTAATTTTACTACTCTGTGAAGCCATTTCATCCCTGCCTTCCCACTATACTTCACCATTTCAGGTCTAATTTCATCTATTCCTGCTGCTTTATGACAATGGAGTTTATTTACCATCCTTTCCACTTCCTCAAGCGTAATTTCACCAACATCATTTTCCTCCTCCCCATGAGCTTGGCTGTTTGCAACACCACCAGGATGATTTCCTTTTACATTGAGAAGATGTTCAAAATATTCCCTCCACCTCTCCAGTGATTCCCTGAGATCTATTATGAGTTCACCTGAATTACTCAAAACACTGTTCATTTCCTTTTTCCCTCCCTTCCTAAGATTCTTTATTACTGTCCAGAAAGGTTTCCCTGCTGCTTGACCTAGCCTTTCCAGGTTATTACCAAAATCTTCCCATGACTTCTTTTCGGATTCAACAACTATTTGTTTCGCTCTGTTTCTTTCATCTACGTACAAATCCCTGTCTGCCTCGGCCCTTGTTTGGATACATTTCTGATAAGCGTTCTTTTTACGTTTACAGGCTGCTCTCACCTCATCATTCCACCAAGATGTTCGCCTTTTCCCATCTTTACACACAGTTGTTCCTAGGCATTCCCTTGCTGTTTCTACTACAGCATCCCTGTATGCCACCCATTCACTTTCTATACCCTGAACCTACTGTTCGAAACTTCTCACTAATCATATCCATGTACTTCTGTCTAATTTCCTCGTCCTGGAGATTTTCTACCCTTATTCGTTTGCAGACAGATTTCACTTTCTCTACCCTAGGCCTAGAGATACTTAGTTCACTACAGATCAGATAGTGGTCTGTATCATCGAAAAATCCCCGAAAAACTCGTACATTCCTAAAAGATTTCCTGAATTCAAAGTCGGTTAAGATATAGTCTATTATGGATCTGGTACCCCTAGCCTCCCGTGTGTAGCGGTGAATAGCCTTATGCTTGAAGAATGTATTCGTAACAGCTAAACCCATACTAGCACAGAAGTCCAGCAAACGCTTCCCATTCCCATTAGCTTCCATATCTTCCCCACATTTACCAATCACCCTTTCGTATCCTTCAGTTCTATTCCCAACTCTCGCATTGAAATCGCCCATTAGCACTATTCTATCCTTGCTGTTGACCCTGACCACAATTTCACTCAATGCTTCATAAAACTTGTCAACTTCATCCTCATCTGCACCCTCACATGGTGAATACACAGACACAATCCTTGTCCTAATTCCTCCCACTGACAAATCTACCCACATCATTCGCTCATTTACGTGCCTAACCGAAACTATGTTGCGTGCAATGGTATTCCTGATAAAGAGCCCTACCCCAGACTCTGCCCTTCCCTTTCTAACACCAGTCAAGTACACTTTATAATCTCCTATCTCTTCCTCCTTATCTCCCCTTACCCGAATATCACTTACTCGTAGCACATCCAGATGCATCCTCTTTGCTGACTCAGCCAGTTCTACCTTCTTTCTTCCATAAGCCCCATTAATATTGATAGCTCCCCATCGAATTCCATTTCGTTCGCCAAGTTGTTTCCAAGGAGTCCCTCGCCTGTCAAATGGGAGTGGAACTCCATTACTCCCATAGGTCCGAGGCTTGTTTAAAGTGTTCTGAGCTCGGTAAATTCATGAAGCAGGATGCTGCCCTACTTACACATAGTCCAAGTGAGGATCTCTCCTCTAACGGGTTATGGACCACCGGTGAATTTTATAGTCCTAGCCGCCTGAGCACAAGGAGGGCCACGACTCAGAATATGTCCGAGATGCCCACTCCCATTCCATAGCAACTGGTATCCCGACTCTCAGGACCACTTACTAGACCACTCAGCCGTTGCCCATGGTTCACGAACTAGGACGTGACTACAGTAACCCAAAAACATGAACCAAAGCCAAAATTATTTCCAGATTGAAACCAGAAAAACCTGCAAGTAGACCTGGAATTTACAGACAAATAGCCCTCCTTAGCAGTTGCTACAAACTCTTTGAAAGCCTTATCTACAACAGAATTGGGTCAACCATTTTACAACTCATTCCTGTGGATCAGGTTAGACTTCACACCTAACCGAAACTGCTGCGATCAAATAGTTTCATTTAACATCTTACACTCGGTTCGGATTCCAGCAAAAGCTTAAAACATCTACTGTCTTTGTGGATCTCTCTGCTGCCTTTGATACCATTTGGAAGCAGGGGTTGATTTATAAATTACTCAGAGCTGTACCCTGCAGAACGATTGCACAGCTTATCAACAACATACTCAGCGACGGGAAATTTTAGGTCTGTTTAGCTGAAAAGAAAAGCACAGTGAGAAAACTGCATAATGGTTTGCCCCAAGGATCAATTTTGTCGCCACTGCTGTTTATCTGTACATCTCTGATCTTCCAGAAACAATATCCAGAAAGTTCTGATATGCTGATGACTTGACGCTGGTCACACAACACAATATCTTTGAGAAAACTGCAGATATTTTGACTAAGGACTTACCCACATTGGCAGAATATTTCAGGAAATGGAGCCTCAGACCCAGTACAGCCAAGACGGAGATTTCCCTGCTTTCATTTGAAAAAACGGCTTGCTAACTTAAAACTAAGTATTACCTTCTCCAATCGAGTACATAATCACAATATGTGTCCAAAATATCTCGGTGTTACCTTGGATAGTATTTTATCATTCAAACAGGATATTTTGAGCTTGTAGAAGAAACTGATCACCCGAAACGGTATTATTCTTAAGCTAACTGGTACTACTTGGGGATATACTGCAAACATCACACGCTCTTCAGTTTTAGCACTGGTTTTCTCTACTGCCGGCTATTGTGCTGCAATGTGTCTTAATAGCCCATATACGAAGTATATATTGATCAATTGAATACCAGAATGCAACTTATATCTGGCACCATCAGATCAATTCCAGTCAACTGGCTCCCACTGTTGACTGGAATAATTCCCCCTGACTTGCAAAGATCCAGTTTTCTTGTTAGAGAGTACAACAAGATCTTCAAAGAATCCTCCGCTACCTGTTCTAAACGACATACCAGCTCTTAGTCTCCAAAGACTGAAATTACGACATCCACCCTTTTGTGATACTGCTCTGAAGACGTCCACGAACTTATGCTTTGAAAAAGTGGAAACGCCGCTAGAATAACTCTACTGACTTGCCCCTGCATAAGATCTTCAGATGGGAAATAACTGTTAACGGATCCTAACTGCGTGCGATTTGGTCCAGACTGAACAGAATCAGGACAGGTCATGGATTTTCTCTACAAGGGGGAACTTTGTACCATCTCCAGAATGCGATTGTGAAGCCCCTCGCCAGACTGTTCCCCTCATTGTAAGCGAGTGTCAACTACGGGCTTATCCAGGTAGATTGGAAGACTTCATGTCACCAACAGTGGAAGCCCTACAGTAGATTCTAAAGTTGGACATTCAGATATAACAGATAACACTAATGCCTGTGTATATATTGTACTGTACATTATGTATATAATTTCCTTGCTATACGCTAACAATAATAATAATAATAATAATAATAATAATAATAATAATAATAATAATAATAATAATAATAACTGCTTACAATGATAAGAAGCAAAGGGCTATTAAATGGTAAACCTGAAATGAATCTATGAAGAATCATTTCACTGTCAAGTCGTTCTCAATTAATTGAACGGTTCTGGAGACAGAAAAGAGAGCGGTATAATAGATCCTTCATAGGGCTCTGGGCTTGAGAGCCTGGGGTGGTATCATGTTGCGTCTAACTGCGTCTGGCATTGCTTCCTTTCATTTGTGCGAGGCTCCTTACTTATATCGTTGCTGTCTGACTTCCCTTGGTCAACTCGTGTTCTCCTCCGACTCCGACGGTATCAGGTTTGTGAGGTCTAGGCCCTTCATCCTTCACTTTCTTTTGCTGCTACCTTCATTCTTCGAGGAATTAGACATCTTCCTTGTTAGTGTTAACAGAGAATGTTTTACCAATTACATTCCCTCATAAAACAATAATCACCACCAGAACCACAAGTTTCCTGTATTGAGGGAATTCCGAAAGTCTCTCATGAATGAGTTTCTAGGTATTGTACGGCTCGCATGGCTATTACCTTGTATTTGAGAGAAGCTGAGTTGGAACCCGGCCTTGGCGTCTCCGAATATTGTTGTAGACCTATGTATTTCCCCTTTCACACCGGGCAACTGCTGTGGCTGTACTTCAGTTAAAGCCACGGCCGCTGTATTGGCCTATAGTACGACAGTCTGTTTTAGTTTTAAAACATCCAGCAGATTGCACGTTCATTCGAAAGTTCGTAAAGCGTACTACGGCGTTCGTTTGTATAGGGTGGTCGGAAACAACGGGAACCGGGCATATGATTCACTAAATGTTCAGTAACTTCATTACTAATACGGTCCGACTACAGGGCCTTTAGTCATAGGGGTCCCGGTTCGATTCCCGGCAGTGTCGGGAATTTTAACCATAATTGGTTAATTTCGCTGGCACGGGGGCTGGGTATATGTGTCGTCTTCATCATCGTTTCATCCTCACCATGACGCGTAGGTCGCCTACGGGTGTCAAATCGAAAGACCTGCATCTGGCGAGCCGAACTTGTCCTCGGACACTCTCGGCACTAAAAGCCATACGCCATTTCATTTCATTGCTAATACATCGGGGAGATAGTGGGTTCGAGCCTCACTGTCGGCAGCCTTGAAGATGTTTTTCAGTGTATTCACATTATCGCACCAATAAAATTCGGGGTTTGTACCTTAATTAAAGCCATGGCTGCTTCCTTCGAACTTCTAGCTCTTTTCTATCCCATCGCCGCAATAAGACCTACCTTTGTCTGTGCGATGCAAAGCAAATTGTAAAACCATCTTCCGGATAACAGTGGTATTGTTGAAAACCATTGCTAGTGCACAAGTAAATATTTATCTATCAGATTTAAAAACTGCAATCTAGCTATCTGGATATTTTTTTCTGACAGTTGTAGTACAGGCCCTTATTTCCCAGTTCTTGCCTATTCCACTGTCGTCGAAAACGAGTATTAATGCGACGACAAACATGTAACAAAGAAAAGTTTCTGTAGTTTCTCTCGAAGAGAAATAGGGAGCGTGATAAGCTGAGTGGTTTGGCTGTTGGCTTCTCACCCGGATGGCTGAGTCGAATGCAGCTCGATCGTGGGTTGAGGATGTGATTTTCATCCCAAAATTCACGCGCTGTCAGGAGGGGCATCCGGTATTAAACCCTTGGACAAAACGAAAATGAGGCTGGTTGGACCCAGTGACCCTAAAAATGTTCTTCTACCGCTTTTCCCACATCTGTGGGGTCGCGGGCGCGAAGTGAGTCGCACATGTGTATTCGGCCCTGTTTTACGCCCGGATGCCCTTCCTGTCGCCAACCCTACATGGAGGGATGTGACTACTTTTACGTGTTTCTGGGATGGTTAGTAGTGTACTATGTTGTCTGAATATCAAGAGGAAAGTGTTTGGATAAACACAAACACCAAGTCCCCGCGTCAGAAGAATTAATCAGACGCGATTTAAATCTCCGTCCCGACCGAGAATCGAACACGGGTTCCTCTGAACCGAAGGCCTCAACTCTGACCGTTCATGGATGGGAAGGAAAGGGGGAAAATTGTAGAAGACAGGTGGTCTAGCGTTATAAGGGGAAGGAGATTTCAGGCTAAGGGCTCTATTCAAGATCAGAATCCAGGACAGGTGCCTGTGAGAAATTGATACGATTTACTGTAGGCAGAACAACAGAGGGACGATGAGGAATAGGGAACTGTTGCTAAGAAGTGTGGAAGTAGGAGGAAGGGAAAAGGTAGGAAAGGGAAATGTGGAGTAGAGTATAGGAAAAGGCAGGTGGAACAGGATCATGAGAGAGAGAGAAAAGGGAGAAGGAAGTAGTTTCTGCAGTTGGCAGGAAATGAGGTGGGTAGGGTTGAAGCTCTGTTCATGGAGGATTCCATTGTTAGACATGTGGGGAAATTGTGTGGAGGAATGAAAGCCAGAGTAGAGTGTAATCCAGAAATTAGGTTGAAGCAGATGTTGAGGAAAGTAGAAGAAGAGGAGGAGGAAGAGGGAAAGGAGAAGGTGGTAATGTTTCACGTTGGTACCAACAACGTAAGGTAAACAGGTGTAAGTACCAACATAGTTGGGGATGTGTGAGATCTGGTAAATGCAGCAAGGGTGAAGTTTAAGGAGGCGGAGATTGTTATCAGTGGAGTACTGTGTAAGGGGGGGGGGGGGAATACTGACTGGAAGGTGATTGTGAATATAAATGAGACCATGGAGTGGGTATGTGGGAAAATGTGAGATTTCCAGATGCTAATGGGTGGGTAGGAGATAGGAATCTGCGCTCAGATGACCTTCACTTAAACCGCAGTGGTACATATGAGTTAAGCAATTTGTGTAAAAATGATATAGGGAGGTACATTCAGGGAAACGAGGTGGTCTAAAGAGCGGTGATAAGGGTGCAGGTATCTGGAAGTCAAGTAGGGATGACATAAAAAGTTTACGGTTGCACTTTAGAAGTATTGTAAAGAAAGAAATATAATTAATTTACTGGATATATACGTACCAGATATTGTAATAGGAGTTGAATCATGGCTGAGAAATGCTATAATGAATGCAGATTTTTTTTACAGAACTGGAGTGTATAACGTAAAGATAGGATAGGAATTGTAGAAGGGGGAAGTATTCGTTCTAGTGAAAGAAGAATTTGTAAGCTACGAAAAATTTAAAGAAAGCAAACATTAATTTCTAAAGGTAAGGATCAGTTCTATAGTTAATAGGCAACTTGATGTTTTGGAGTGTACAGATCAGGAAAGGGCAGCGCTGACGCTGGTTCAGAATTATTTGTTAAGATAATCAGCTATGTGAGAAACGATGTGGGAAGGAACGTCATTGTAGCGGGAGATCTCAATTCACCAAATTTCAATTTGGAAGGTAATGTGAACGACAGGAAGCATGACCAACAATTGGCAAGTACGTTAATATGGTAAAGACAGCTGATTCAGAAAGTGATGGAACCGACTAGAGAGAAGAATATTCTGGATGTGGTCCTGGTAAAACCAGATAAGCTCTATAGAGACATCGAAGTAATAAATGGTATTAGTGATCACGAAGCTGTTTTTGTAATAGTTAAAAATAAATGTGATAGAAAGGAAGGTCTTAGAAGGAGGACTCTTAGGCATGAGGGAGTTAAAAAAAAGTAACTATGATCGATGGAAAATAATAATGTAAACAGATTCTGGGATGGATTTAAAGCAATTGTTGAGGAATTTGTAAACAGGTTGGTCTTATAGCGACGATGGGACAGGAAAGCCCTAGGAATTAGAAGAAAGCGGCCGTGGCTTTAATTACGGTACAGCCCCAGCATTTGCCTGGTGTGAAACTGTGAAACCACGGAAAACCATTTTCAGGGCTGCGACTATCTGCCGGATGGAAGCTCACAGCCGCGCGCCCCTAACCGCACGGCCAACTCGCCCGGTCAGCCTGGATCTAAGCCACCATCTTGGTAAAAGAAGGACAATGATTAACCGACTACGCCACTCAGGTCAGTTATTCGTTGGGAATGGCTTCAATAGGATTACGGTACATTATAATCACTTGTTCAGAATTTACTTCGTTTCCATTGGTGGTCTGTACTTTCCGTAATGAAAGATAGTTTATAGAAATATTAGGATAAATGTTTTCATTTGGTAGGTCAAAGGCCATCTTAAGCAATCCAGATCGCTTCGTTTACTATAGAGGAAACTTTCAGATATTCTTATGAGAATTCTATGTGTGTATCGTTTTATTTAACTTGCTGGGGAAGTTTGTTTTTCCATCCCAGAACGAGCCGCGCGCGTAGAGCAGGCGAGGGAGCGAACGTGAATCACGTTCTCTGTCGATGTTAGGTTTGGATAAGGAAGAACAATTGCTAGCTTGTTCAGTAGCCAATATACCCAGTGAACTTAAACTTTTATGGAGGTTGGTGACTTTTTGTTAGTGGTGTGTTCGTGAAATTGAATTTTATGGCTAACTTTACACTCGACCAACTTCAGAGTGAATCGAGGCATTGAAAGTCTGGTGTTTCCTGACACACTCATAGTACTACAGTTACTATCATGATATTTCCCCCAAACCGAGTGTGGGATACTCCGATCCACAGGTGGACCAGCGTCTGACAAGGGAGGGATGTTGAAGTTGTCGACGCGAAACACAAGAAAGGTTCCATTATAGAAGTATATACTATCTGATCAGAAGTATCCGAACACCTCTCTCTGTGCATCTAAGCTAGAGCCTAGATGTCACTACGACTGCCACTGCTGCAATGAATGGTGGCTCAGGGCTCAAGATATCCTACAAGACTCTGATGATTAATTATATTACTCGTAAATGAATACGGTCGAAACCGTTTAATGTGGTATCACATCTAAACCCAATATAAACATTGTATTTAAAAGATCGCTTAGTACGACGTCGCTTCTTACGACATATCGTATAAAACGAAGTACTTTGGTCACATATTCGGATAAATGTATCGGCTATAAAGTCCACATCGGGAAAGAAATGGGTGTATCACACTGATCGATTTCGACTGTACAATTTGGAAGGACAGAGAGAAAATATTCGCTTTTCGAAGAAAATTCTTTAACATCAAGCCGGCCATATCTTCTGCGCACAGAGATAATGAGGAATATTTACTTAGATTGTTTAAGCGGCAAAGAACAAATAATGTGCCAATCAATGGACCTACTCTTCAAGCGAATGCCAATGAAAATCCTCACAGACCTACTCCACCAATACTTTCCTGTAAAATACGGTACTTATTTCAGTTACTGGTACGTTTTGCGAAGTTTTAACGTAATTCTGTTAATTAACGGCGTAAGCGTGCAGCCGAAAATTTTCAGATATATAATTTTTAGCAAAACATTAAAAAAAGTGGTTTGTGGTTATATAGGGTGTATTAAAATTCAACATTCCCTCTTCTAGCGTTGATAGAGGATACCGAAAGGAAAGTTTCTTGGTAAACAACCATGGATCTGAAATGAATTCTTGACTGACAAAATCAGACATTGTACTGTAAGGGTATAAGTTAATTATGATTCCTTTTCTTCAAAACCATCAAAAATACTTATTCTCTTAAATATGCCGTGACGTTAGAATGCAAGAGCGAGAGAGTGTGCGCCACCAATTGTATCTGAAGGAGAGCTGGTCGTTTGTGTGCTGGCAGCTGCGTACTCGCCACGCTTAGTGATATTCGAAGATGATTGTAACCTCAAATGTCATACTGCAAACATCCCACTGAATGGCAGCTTGACGTCTCTCTCGCCTTCTACCCAGCGAAAAACCACGTGTCTACAGGAATGATGACGAAAATGGCATTACGTTACTTCCCAGAGACGTTGCCATGGTAACCGGTAGATACGTTGTCAGTCTGTAAGGGTGCTTGCCACTCGGCACTCAGCATGAAACCCGTAGAAAACTAATTTTCTCCGTCATTTGAAGCGTAAGCGAAATTATGAATATAACAAAAAAGTGAAAGGACGTTTCACGTATAGTCTACAGATTTTACAGAAAAACAATAGTATATAAGAAAATAGTGTATCAAATCACTCGTTTGATCTCCCTATAAACCCAAGTCTATTCAGTCACTTTAAAGTCATACGCATACGGTCCTAGACTCTTAATATCAAGTTTGGTCGAGATCTACCCAGCCGTTTTGCCGTGATGGTGGAACAAACGGACAGAGATAAGAAAGATAAACACAGGCAAATATCTTAAAAATGGGAAAAATAAATCAAATACACACAGTGGACACCCTACAACTCTCGATATATTCCAAACAACTTTACACCATTAAGACAACGTGGATCAGGCCAGGATGATTAGTTTCCACATCTATGAGTTCTAAATCATTTTTTACTACTGTGGCTATATATGTGATCAGTAGTGCGGAAAGCACCTCATGACGCTCAGCCGCCAACCTTTGGGGTGATGAACAGACAGAATTCTTTCCTTCAGATAAACCAGAACGGGTCGTTATCGTTACAGAAAACCTGGGTGACAATTTGTGTGTTTTAACATAGATTACGCCTATATTTCCGAAACTGTACTTGAGCCGGTGAGCGTTACAAAACTTGGACTTTAGATCGAAATAATGTCTGACCTGCGAGACAATACTGAATAGCTCACTGTAAAAAGGAATTTCTCTAGAATCTGACCTCTGTATGAAGTTATCGGATGATGCAATATCGCTGCCATCTTGAGGTGCTAAACTCGCCCTGCCAAGCGGCTAACAATAAGTGTAGCTCTGGACTGTGGTGGCATGGTAGCACGTCGTGTTATGTGTTGTTTGATTCATCTCACTGATTTCTTTTCGTATAGCGGTACCCACGAACCTACTACGCTGGCGTAGCAGGGGGACAGGTGATACTCCCACGTGGCGCGTCCCAGGTGGCGGATAGGGGCGTCCTAACCGGCTTGCAGGCGGACTTGAGGGAAATAAAATAGCTCTTGCGCACCAAACACACAACCCCCTGTGGATGGGTGACGCAGACGAAGAATACACCCACAGTATCCGTTGCCTGTCGTAAGAGGCGACTAACAGGAGCGATCAAGGGATGTTCGAATTAGAGCCATGAGACTACTTGCAATTAGTACCATCGCGCAGGGAACACCATGAGTCGCTTTTACTTGCGCGTAGTAGCGCTATGTTAGGTACATAATAGGTTTGTGTTTAGTAGCGACAGTGTGTGCTTTCGGCTTTTACAGTACCTGTGATTAGCGACACCATGGGCGAGCGATATCATGGTTCTGCCTTGCCTATGACTAGTACCTACTATGTGAGGAACACCACGGGAACTGTCCTGTGGCTAGTACACTTAAGTGATGAACACCATAGGTTTGCGTTGCCTGTGAATGGCGTCGCAATTGAGAAACACCATAGGTTTGTGTTACATGTGCTCATAGTGATGAACACCATAGGTTTGCGTTGCCTGTAAATGACGTCGCAATTGAGAAACACCATAGGTTTGTGTTACATGTGCGCATTACATTACATGTGAGCAGTACTATAATGTGTGGAATACAGCGAGTCCACGCTAATTTTGATTAGTACCGCAACATGACAATTACAATGGTTCTACTTTCTTAGCGATGAGCGATCTAAATTGCTGAACGTAAGTTGAACATTAAAACTTGCAATTTTCTTCACCAAACAAAAATGAAAAATAATTCATGCAGTAAAGGGTTATAGCGAGCTTCTCAAGGTTAAGTGCTGTGAGGGGAGTTTCGCGCTACTGGAGCCCCAGCTGAGCACATCTACTGCCCCTGTCGCGGGAAATGTTCAGAATGCATGGTCTTAAAGATGTGTAATTTTAATTAGGTATAAGAAATAAAGAAATAAAATAACAACAATAAAATTTCAAACCAATTCAGGCTACGTGCTTTATCTTTTTATTATAGCCTACCTATTATGCGATAATTATTCCAGGCCGAAACTACCGGCCGTTCACTTTTTTTCCTATTAAAGCAATAAGCTAGGTTACAGTACCGCACTTCAGTCATATAACTATAACGAAATCTTACTCGTTCTATTCGATAAAGAAGGGCCGATGAGTTTCGTACAGAGATACAACGATGGCGTAATTGGGGACGAGCGTTCTCACAACAGTATCGTATAAAGCACGCATCAGTTGCCACATCATCAAACTGACCTCTGAAAAGTCATCAGTTTTGAAATGGTGCCACATAAGTTCCGTACACAGTTCCATGAAATCTCCATATAGTGCATTTCTTCAGAAGACAGGATATTTGCACAATCTAACTACTTTCTACTCGCTATTTTAACACTAGCAGGCTATAAAAGAAAGGAATATCGTTATTCAATAATAATAATAATAAGTTCACGTCCGACAAATAATTTTTACTTTTTACAGAGGCACAGAAGCACCAGAAATTTGTCCCGTTAGGAGTTCTCCTATGTGCCAGTAAATCTACCGACACAAGGATTGAGCCAGAACTGAGCCAGGATCGAACATGACAAATGAGCTCAGTAGGCCAGTGCTCCGGCTCCGTGGCTAACCAGTTAGCAAGCTGACCTTTGGTTCAATGGGTCCCGGGTTCGATTCAAGACTGGGTTGGAGATTATCTCCATTGGTTAATTCTTCTGACAGGGGGAATTGGTGTGTGTGCCGTCAAAAACGTTAGATTTAATCCTAGGCAGTATCCCATCCTCAAAGATATGTAGGTCGCCCACGGGTGTCCGCTTGAAAGATCTGCACCAAACCTCTCCGGAGGCTACACGCTATAACAACTCAGCTTCACACCCAGATGCCGTTCCTGGCTCCAACCCTATGCGAAGGAATGTATTGACTATTGCGTGTTTCTGATGTGATTTGTAGTGCGGTATGTTGTGTGTAAATGAAATTGTTGATGATGATGATGATTGATGTTTAAAGGTACCTAACATCTAGGTCATCGGCCCCTAAAGAGTTGAAATATGTATTAAGACGAACGTAATACTCAGCCCGCGAGCTAGAGGACTCTGCGCAGATTCGAACCCGGTCTCTCTGAACCGAAGGGCACTAATCCGACCATTCAGCAAAGGAGCCCGTTTGGTGTATTAATGATTACTGTAAAATAATACGAGCCTAAATGTTATTTACTTATGACACATGTTCATAACAATTCATTACGCAGTAAAGTAACATTGCGATTCTCTTTATATTTAGTAAAACTATTCTGAGATTCCATCCTACACACTTCGATACCGGAGTCAACTTACCAAGCAAAATTAGCAGTGGATATGGACAAGTTAATTACTGAGCAAATGATTTAGTTTACAGAATATGATGTTCTTAAAGAGCTTCTCTCAGTTTGAATAAAAATTTGGAACTTCCAGATTGCTTTCAAATAAGTCATTATATTGAGAATTTACCGAGCGGAGTGGCCGAGCGTGTTAATGTATTACGTCTATGAAACGAAGCTCTGCATTCGGGAGACGCGTGGGTTAGAACCCCACCGTCGGCTGTCCTGAGAATGGTTTTCTGTGGTTTCCCATTTTCAATTCGGGCAAATGTCGGGACAGTTCTATTCATTGGCTAGAGCAAATTCCTTCCACCTCCTTACCCAGTCACCATCATTCAGTTCATCTTCATTGGATCTTAAATTACGTTTGGCCCGAGGAAGGGTATCCAGTCGTAAAAAAGTGTCGTATAATATCATTTCACCTCATCCCTATCCCCGTATCAGCAAACAGGACTAAGTGGTAGACATACGTACATAACCAAGCTCGATAGATGCAGTCGCTTAAGTGCGGCCAGTATCCAGTATTCGGGAGATAGTAGGTTCGACCCCAATGTCGGCAACCCTGAAAATGGTTTTCCGTGGTTTCCCATTTTTATACCAGGCAAATGCTGGGGCTGTACCTTAATTAAGGCCACAGCCGCTTCCTCCCCACTCGTAGCCCTTTCCTGTCCCATCGTCGCCATAAGACCTATCTGTGTCGGTGCGACGTAAAGCAAGTAGCAAAAAAAAAAAAAAAAACATACATACATTAAGTACTTGTTACTGTCCTTAGTAGTCTATACGACTTCCAATTTAGGCTACATGATCAGTTTTCGTTACATTGTTGAACTGATTGATTTGAAGCCAGTTATGTACATTCTATACTACACAAACCAGCAATTCAATTAAAGATAGGTGCTGTTTTGCCAAAATGGTGGTGTGGTCGGCCCAGCAATTGTTAATAGTTCGACATGTTACATGACTGATGTCGTCAAATCCCGTACTGGACGTGTGGATAACATGTGAGCAAAGGATGGGTTAGGCTACTCGTCTATTGGAAGCGGAAACAAGCGAACTGCGAGTTCGGACGAATCTGTGCGAAATCAGTTCGTCCAAAATCGTGCGTACGCTATCGTTCTTTGTTTGAGTATTCGGCCGAGTTATTAGTAGGTTCGCGTGAGGTAATGGAACTTACTGAAGATTTGTGTGATCTTTATGGATTAGGTGCCCCTCTGCTAGCGAGAAAAGCCCAGAAGCGGAGACTGGAGTAGTTAAGTTATATTTTATCGAAAAGACGAATATTTGATGAATTTTCACGTATGTGCGCTACTCTGGAAAATGACCAGAGACTGTACTTCGTTCATTTTCGCATAACAATTTAAACATTTCAATACATAAAAAGTACAATATCAGTTAAAGAATTAGACTACAGTAAATTCTGAGAAACTGCTTCACCTGAAAAATGTCTAGCTATAACTTTGAGGTAAGCAATGTTCATTTTGAAATGGGAAGCTGGAGAATTTTTTTCCTCCTGTTAATTTTTTTCCAGTTTTAACATTCATTTTCTAATTTCCAACCAATCAATGAAAATCATCTCTTATCCCAGAGTATATTTTGTAACAGCGAGAGGTAATAGAAGTAGTGGAAATGATTCTCTCCCATCAGTGCGATAAAACTTGGTTCGAGCGGCCACGGCACTCGGGAGTATGTGTGGAGTTTTGTCGTCAAGTCACAGAATGATAAGATTATTATTATTATTATTATTAAAGCGTCTTTATTGTGGCGAAGTTAGGGCTCCCGGCCCTTTCTTACACTTAACCACTTCATGTATATACAATGTATATTTTACATAAAATTTAAACATATGAAATCTTTACAACCTAAAGTATAACTAAAGCAACTAAAGTATCACTAACTAAACTAAGGTGAGTAAAGTATAACTAAATTATATACAGGAACACATTGCAATAAACAACCATATTCACTCTCATTCATGCATCCCATTCACACTCAAGAAAGACTGGAAGTGCTTAAAAGATGACGCTGGCAAAGGATTTTAAATTTTGTCTTAGATTTAGCTTCCCTGATGTCATTGGGGAGTTCATTCCACCAGCTCGTGGCGGTGATAGTGAACGATCTGTTGTAGGTTGCGGTTCGATGCACAGGAATTTCTAGCGTACAGCCTGACCGGGTATTGAACAGGTGCAGGGAACTAAGGTAGCGAAATCTGGTGGATAGGTAAGGGGGAGTGTTTTCAGAAAGCACTTGATACACCAAAGTAGTTGCGTGGAGTCTACGTCTGTCATTCAGTCGTAACCAAGATAATTGTGTATAGAATGGGGATACATGGGCGTATGGTTGTATGTCGAATGCATACCTGATGCATGCATTTTGGGCACGTTGCAGTCTCATGCTTTGCTCGTTATTGATATCAATAAAAACTGTATCACAGTATTCGAGAATTGGAAACAAGAGTGATTGAATGAGCTTTATTTTCAAGGACCGAGGAAATATATTTTTAAACCGCTTCAGAGGATGCAGGCTTTGATATACCTTTTGGCACTCACCTGAAATGAGAAACTGTATCTTTAATTTCTATAGTTCGAACACTCCAAGCATGTTTTATAAAATTGATTAGAATTACTTATGAAGTGATCGTCGGGAAAATATAAATATTGCTAGAAATTTTAATGAAAATTACACTCTAAACTTGTGTTGTACAGAATCTTCAGATATAAGAATCAAGTAAGCTGATATAAAATGAATAAACTATATAAAATTAAATTTACCTGACTCACCCTTTTCTCTCGTCACCTCACTCCATAAGAACTTCTGCACATCCCGCATGTGGTAATTAGACTCTCGCTGGTTCCACAAATACTTCTCATCTTGTACCGAAATTATCAGCTTTCCAGCTTTGTCGATAAAACACAGCTCTTTGGCCGGAAAATCCAAACCATTCTGGATAATTCTCAATTCGCAGGTATTCGTGCGTTCAGTGACGAACAACAATGGACGCGGAAACCTGCGAAAAGCAGCGTAGAAACACACACTAAAACGGACGAACGGTCCAAACCGCTGAATTCAAGCGGGATTGCGTCCATTGGAAACGGCGTTGTTCGTCTCTAAGGTCACTTGACCTAAATCTTATTGAACACATCTAGGATGCTGTCGAGAGAGATGTGCTTGTCGTTGATCCTGCTCCGAACGAACTCTGCATTACGGGAGGCTGTGCAGTGGTTATGGAACTGTATGACCTCCCACGCTTCCCTTATCTTGCGGAGTCCCTGCCACGCTGCATTGCCAGCGTCATCAGGGCGAAAGGCTGTGCTACATGTAACTCGGCATGTACCTCTAAATCAGGTACTCATCAGTGTATATCAAGCACTGAAAGATGTAAAAATCTCTTAAATATGCAGGCTCCGTAGAGTATCACTTCGTCAATATTGTTCTTGATGCAGAGCGTACATTTGCAATGTAAGATTTGTTCGCAGCTGTACTCGTCTTCTCTCCACAAGAGCTTTCCACATGTGCATCCTCCATTGTCGAAGCCAGTCAATAATATGGTAATGAGGGTACAGGGGACGCCAAGGGGTGGTTTTATTCTTCTGCGTCGTTCCCCCTCCCCACCCTCAAAAACAGTTGAGCGAAGGAAGAGAATTTCTTCTTCTTCCTCCTCTTCTCTCACACAAGGGGGTTTTAAGGATTGTGAGGAAAAAGAGAAATATATTTTTTGTAACAGGGAGTTGTACGTGGGCGCCTATATTGACACAACTTCTTGTATTGGATTTCGGAAGCGAATATGGAAAATTGAAGGAGACCAGAAGGAAGGGTGGAACGAAATTACATTTCACATTCAATTTAAGAAAAACACAAGTTCATCTCACCTGAGTGTGCTTGCTCTTGACACTGCGAATTTGTGCGGTGTCTTGTAATCCACAGAGAATGTAACTGTTGATCTTTTATCGAGCGCTAGTGTATTGCCACTGTTCACGAATCATTCGCAACGACTTACAGTTGGCTTTCATGTTCAGTAAATTACATTTATTTTTCTTATCCTTATTCTGTCTTTATTATTATTATTATTATTATTATTATTATTATTATTATTATTATTATTATTATTATTATTATTATTATTATTATTATTATTATTATTATTATTATTATTATTATTATTATTATTATTACTACATCTAAATCCATTTGCGAAGAGAAGTAGTCTTCACAGTGCTCTATGTATTCTGTTATGGGCTAGAATAAATTTGTTACTTTCATTGACCTGTCTCAGTCTCATCCTTGATTTTGGCAATATGTAAGTCACTCGGGGACGATTATAGTAATGCCATTCCCTAAATATCCAGTCTCTGTTATGAAGAGTGTGGAAGTGTCACTCGTGGGGTGGGTTGGTTTGTACATTGCAGTAACTTGGCAGACTGATATGTAATAATTCCTTCTATATCAGGGAGAAAAGCAGAAGGAACCTAAATCCTTATTTCCCCAGTACGATTTATCAGATTTATCGGTGACGTTTAGACTGTCTGTGAAAGTTAATGGAGGAGCTATTAGGGATCCAACCAGCCTTCAGGCTGAGGACGCAACTTTTATTATTATTATTATTATTATTATTATTAATAATAATAATAATATTATAGAATGACGATGAGTCCATGAGGACGTTGACTATGGTATCCCAGCTCCAAAAATAAAACATACCAAAGTAGCTTTTAAGAAAAGTATGTAATAAAATCCCGGTCTAGAAAGCCAAGAATAACGGCCGAGAGGATTCATCGTGCTGACCACACGATACCTCGTAATCTGCACGCCTTCGGGCTGTGCAGCGGTCGCTTGGTAGGCCAAGGCCCTTCAAGGGCTGTAGTGCCATAGGGTTTGGTTTGGTTTGGTTTTTTATGTAATATAAGATAACATAATACAATGTGTGTCAAATGGGATGCATTTTGGTCGCAACATGCTACTCTGAATATTATCCAACCAAGCGGTCGCCAGATTGCAGTGTTATCAATCCGTTGCACTCCGCGGAAAAATGCACTGCGTTAAATGTCATTTGCGCCGTTCGGCTCCTTGGTTGAATTGGTTCAGAAGGTCTTGGGTTCGACTCCCGGCAGGGCCGGAGATTTTAACTGCCTATGGTTAATTTATACGGCTCGGGGACTGTATATTTGTGCTTTTTCTAACACATTGATCTTCATATTCACACAATATACCACACTACTAACCCCCAGAGAAACACATAATGGCGAACGTATCGCTCCATATAGGGTTGGCGTCAGGAAAGGCAAGTGGCCGTGAAATGCAGTCAGATTCATATGGGCGATACAGTATACTCCCGCGACCCCACTAGTGGCGGAAAACGGTAGAAGAAGAAGAAGAAGAAGAAGAAGAAGAAGGAATATCATTTGCACCAAGTCACAATATTTTTAGTTTAAAGAAGCTACCGCAAGAGAAAGAACTTACCATTTGACACAGACTATGGATGGGTATTTTTACAATAATACTTAATTGTGGTCTGTTGACCAAGCATGTCCCTATCCCCAAACTAGAACATGAACAACATTTCTCTGTTATTCCTGCCTTATAAACCAAGTCATGTTAAACAACACACCAATTACTTCAATAAGCTGCCTCTGTTGATCAGTTGGTAGAGTGTCGGCCTCCGGATCCGGATCCCAAGATAGCGGGTTCAAACCCGGCAGAGGTAGTCGGATTTTTGAAGGGCGGAAAAAAGTCCATTAGACACTCCATGTCGCACGAAGACGGCATGTAAAAGATCTC
Organism: Anabrus simplex; assembly: GCF_040414725.1. NCBI lineage: Eukaryota > Metazoa > Arthropoda > Insecta > Orthoptera > Tettigoniidae > Anabrus > Anabrus simplex. The sequence goes on along the minus strand of NC_090267.1, from coordinate 190,834,437 downwards.
TGGTAACACATTTGGTGTTTACCCGACAAAATTCATTAAATCTCAGCCATAGACGCCCAAGAGAGTTTCGGATTACTTGGTCTGCCATCTAGAGGGCCTAGAGTAAAACGGAACGTCGAAATTGACGAGCAGACGGCCAGATGGCGTCAAATTGAAATGTCTGCACATTATTATTATTATTATTATTATTATTATTATTATTATTATTATTATTATTATTATAGCTATAGTGTCCGCCTCCATGTCTAAATAGTTATCATGCTGACCATTGGTCACAGGGGTCCTGGGTTTGATTCCCGGCAGGGTCGGGAATTTTAACCATAATTGGTTAATTCCGCTGACACGGGGACTGGGTGTATGTTTCGTCTTCATCATCATTTCATCCTCATCACTACGCGCACGTCACCTACGGCCTTCAATTCAAGAGACGTGCATCTGACAAGCCGAACTCCCGGACACTCCCGGCATTAACAGCCATACGCCATTTTATCGCTATAGTGCCGTATCCATTGTTCAAATTAATGAGTTTGATCCCGACCGGGATTGTTGATTTTTGAAGTAAGTATGTTGTATAGTCAGCCCGAATGCTGGTTGGATCCTCAACAGCTCTACCATCAGCTGTCATAGATGGCCTATGCGTCACTGAAGGAGCGTACTGTATGGGGCATCTGGAATCAGATAGTTTCCGGCTGCTTTCCTCATCAAGCCAGAAGTTGCTATGTCATATCCCTCTACCAAGCCCACTGAAATGCACGCACCAACCGAACCTACGAGCGATATTTTATAAGGAATCGTATTACTAGCATCGTTCATACCTCAGTCGCTTTCATACAAGTATTGTCAAAGGAAGGGTGAGACTGAGACAGACAGGAAAATGAATTAAACAAATTTATTTTAGTCCATATCAGGAGATATAGTGCACTATAACCTCTAGGTATTGGTAACAAAGGTATGGCTGTATTGTGCTGTCATTTTAATGATCGTTGATGTCGCAACCTGCGGTCCTTCTTAAAAATTAGCTAATCCTCAGGACTCGTGATCGCAGAGTTCTCAGAAGTTTACGGGACATGGGAAATCTGCAGCCCGGCCGGAAATGGAACCCGAGACCATACTGACCGATATCCTTACAATCTAGCCTCCGAGCCGGACAAAATGAAAGAAATAAGCAATATCTTACTGGTGTAATGGATACCGTTGGATATCTTACTGGTGTAATGGATACCGTTGGATATCTTACTGGTGTAATGGATACCGTTGGCGTTGTCATGGAGGCACCGATGTCAATCACTAGACTGTCAAAAACGGGCGATTAGTTTGAGGGCTTGGAAATGGGATCGCTTAGCCAAGAGAGGAGAACAAAGGAGCTACTTAATTACCATGGTCTAGGTAATCGAAACCGACTTTCAACATATTAGGTCGTGTTACGTACATTTAGTACGCGTTGAAAAGATGTTAAGTACAGAACAAAAATGGCCAACCAGACACCAGTGGGATCCGAACCCACATTAACAATTGTAGAAACCGATAAATGTTCCTATCCTGAGTAATTTGACGACTAATCGACCGGGTGTTCGTATGACTTGTCCATCGCTGAGATTTAGTTTGGCTTAAAACGATTTACTACTACTACTACTACTAAAATTGTTCTGCAGCCGTGAGCTTGCATCCGGGAGATAGTGGGTTCGAACCCCACTGTCGGCAGCCCTGAAGATGGTTTTCCGTGGTTTTCCATTTTCACACCAGGCAAAAGCTGGGGCTGTACCTTAATTAAGGCCACGGCCGATTCCTTCCCACTCCTAGGCCTTTCCTATCCCATCGTCGCCATAGGACCTATCTGTGCCGGTGCGACGTAAAACAAATAGAAAAAAAATTGTTCTGTACCCTGAAGCAGTACGGTGGGCCTCTTAAAAGGTGATGCATTCTCTCAAGCCAAGGAGATTTGGAACGGTAAAGGAGATGTAAGGTGAATGTGAAGGAGTTCACGGCTGTGGCCTATACTAGGAACTGTCCCGGCATTTGCCTTAGTGCAGGAGAATGGAAGTCCACGGTAAAACATTCTCAGGACAGCCGACGGTGGGGACCAGCTGTTCACCGTCTCCCGAATGTAGAGGTGTAGATTCACGTAGCGCCGTGGATCGGTCCTCTGCTCGGTTGGAAAAATCAAGGTTTAGTACCAAATAATTAAAACAAGATTATCTTGCTCAAATGGAAGATACCTTGAAGAGTAAAGTAATAATAATAATAATAATAAGAAGAAGAAGAAGAAGAAGAAGAAGAAGACGACCATGAATTCAAGTACCGGGATGCAAGCCTTCTGAAATGGCCCAATTCAGCAGTTTGCGAACCAGTTTTGTCCTTCAAATTCACTGGCATCTACAGCAGAACTGGTGCCTAGATATTTGTTTTCGTCTTAATATAACATAGTCTATTTATAACATATTGAGAAATTGTATGCAGAACTATAGGCACATGCGACTAAAATCACAGCTCAGAACTGTACGACAAGGTGAAATACTTAGCACGAGAGCTTGTGCCTAAGACTCAGATTATTAACGACGACCAAGGGAATATTATCACTAATGCAGTGGACATCACCAAAGTATGGAGAGAATACTGCATGGAGCTGTTTACTGGGGTGACCTGAGTGTCGACATCCCCCACAAGTTATGTCCGTAGATATGGACATCTGGAAATTGGCCGAACCAGTGGTGCCACTCCATCTTCGCACCCCTGTTCAAGAAAGCTTCTCCACTTGACTGTGCAACCTATCGAACGATAGTCCTCATCTGCCATGCCAGTAAAATCATGCTCACGGTGTTGAGCGAAAGGCTGAAGAGCTTCTTACTTCCACAAATATCAGAGGAACAAACCGGGTTTGTTCCAGGCAAAGGAACTCGCGAGCAGATCCTAAACATCCGGCAGCTCATAGAGAAGACAAGGGAGTACAATATCAGGATGTTCCTGTGCTCCATGGACTACAAGAAAGCCTTCTATAAGGTGAAATGATCAAAGCTCTGGGCTATATTCGTTGAGATGGTGACGCCGACATATTTAGTGTACCTGATTCAACAATTATACTCTTCGAACACTGCGACACTGGGAGTTAATAGCACCTTATCAGACATCTTTTCTACCACTGCTGGAGTGCGACAAGGTTGCATTCCCTCCCCCTCCTATTTAATGTATACAGTGAGTACATTATGAGGGAGATTCTCGAGGATTGGAGTGACGGCATCACAGTTGGTGGCAGGAAAATTAGCAATCTCAGATATGCGGATAACAGTGTGATAATTGCAACAGATGATCAACAACTAGAAACCAGCATGCGGAGGTTAGACGAGCGAAGCAGAGAATATGATCTTGAAATCAACAATAAAAAACAAAGTGATGATTGTAGATCGTCTTAATAACAACAGACCTGCCATGAGAAGAATTGCTAATTATGAGGTTGTCAGGCGCTTCGAGTATCTGGGATACAAAGGGCACTAGGAATGTTTTGCAATACACAAAAACGGTTGGCTGGACACCTCTGTTATGGTGAGGGATGAAAAGGGGTGAAAATCGGTCTAGAAGACAGCAAGGCGCGACCTTCACACCAGATATTACCAAGCAGTGGGATTGGAAGCAAGTTAAGATGTCAGTGAGGTCTAAAGGTGAACATCGCGCAATTATCCGCTACTATTTTGCTCGTGGGTTAACTGTTGACCAGTGCCAGGAGTAAATGACTCCTGTCCTGGGGAAAGACTGTCCACATCGGACAACAATTTTCCGCTGGTGCAAAGAGTTCCAGAGGGTAAATTTTGGGGTCGAAGACGATCCTCGTTCTGGGCGACCATCTGACTCAGTGACTGAGGAAAACATTGAGGCTATGAGGAAAATGTTGCAGCAAGAGAGGCGTTTGACATACCGGCAGGCAGAAGAGACCCTCCACATTCCTGCACCAGCTATCCATTCAATTCCACACGATCATCTCCATGTTAGAAAGGTTTGTTCCCTTTGAGTGCCCCATTCACTTTCAGAGGAACAAAGGGCACATCGAGTGAAATGGTGCCGAAAAATGCTAAAACAGTTTGAAAATCGGACTTAGCGAAACGTCAATAGCGTCGTGACAGATGACGAAAATGGTTTTTATTATTACGATGTCCCAACAAAATCCCAGAACAAAGTGTGGCTGTTTGAAGGTGAGGGTAGTCCTGTGACTGTGCGAAAGTCAAGGTCAGTGGAGAAAAGGATGATTGCAGTATTCTTCACTAAACGGGCCATCCTGACTCGGGTTGTGCTAGAAACACAAAGGACAGTTGCTGCGAAGTGGTACAGTGAGACTTGCCTGCCTCAGGTCATCCAGGGTCTCAAAAAGCTCCGTCCAAGATCACGGCTCAACACTTGGTTCTTGCTTCACGACAATACTCCAGCACATCGTGCTAATGTAATAATGGATTTTGTTGCCTGATCAGGGTTGACTGTGCTTAATCACCCTCCATAGAGTCCTCATCTTGCCCCATGTGACTTCGCACCCTTCCCAGAAGTGAAGATGAAGCCGAAAGGGCGGCGTTTTGCATCTGACGAGGAGCTCCAGGCAGCATGAGATCAAGAGTGTGAAAATGTAACCGAAGAAAAGTGGTAGAGTTCGTTCAGTGGCTGGTTTCGACGTATGAAGAAGTGTACTGAGTGTGGTGGAAATTATTTTGAAAAAGTCTAAAGCGTTCACTCAGATTGCAAAACTTTCCTAGTGCCCCATTTTATATTGTAACAAATACCGGTGACTGTGAACCTGAGATCCGTAAGCGCACTGCGATTGCGAAAAGTTCAACATCAAAACTTACTCGCATCTGGAAGGACACCTCCATCACTTCCAAGACAAAGCTCACCCTTTCGAACTCTGATCTTCCCTATCGTGACTTATGGAGCAGAAACTTGGACGATGAAGATGGCGGATCGCCGCAGAATTGATGCTCTAGGAATGTGGTTTTATAGGAGACTATTGCGAATACCGTAGACTACACACCGTACTAATGAATCGATCCTGCAACAGCTCGGCATCAGAAAACAAACTGTCGACCCTTATCAACCGAAAACAACTCGGATATTTTGGTCTAATTGCCCCTAGGATGAGCTTACAGCAAGCAAGTCATCATGCCCAAAACAGACACTCCTGAAGGCAGATCACCAACATGCTTGTTGCGACTACACTCTTACGAAGGGTTGGACTCAAAGAGAGAGAGATAAGTTCATTACAGCCTTGTCCTATTTCAACTTTGTTAAAACATACAAACTGTTCCTGGTTGTAAGTTAGGATAAGACCGAACCTCAAAACATTTAAAAAACTGTTTTTTTAAACTGTACTTCTTTGCTTTTGTTGTAATGTCATTCAAACGCAAGTAGAATTTCGATGAACATGAAATAGAAAAGCGCTAGGAGTGAGAAGGAAGCGGCTGTGGCCTCAATAAAGGAAAGGTCCAGGCCCGATATTTTATTGACGTGAGAATAGGAAACCATGGTAATCATCTTCAGATCAGCCGAAATGGAAGGATTTTAACTCAAGATCTCCCGAAAGTACCGCGTAGCCATCTTAATCAGTAAGAAGACCTTGTTTGAGTCTTTCAAGTGAAACAATTAATATATACATTTATAACTCCCTAACTCTGTTATTGTGTTTTTTTCGTTTCTGAACTAGAATTCATTTTCAGATACAAAAATATACGTTTGATGTAGGTGTCAGAAAACAATTCGCTGACAAAACTTTTTCCACACACTTGCCTACCTTCCCTTCCCAACACACATCATATTAGAATCAGTCTTCCTCCTATCTGCATGTAACATTTTACCAACTCAGCCGTCTACCATTCTTAAAATCTTTTCTTGTTCCACAAATGCAAGATATTTTTCTTCCCTCTCCCTTCGTTCATTTTTGACGATTTCAGCATCTTTCTCTCCGCCCATCTCTTTCTTGCCCCCTTTATACAGCATCATTAAAATGACATCTTAGCATGTCCCGAGCACTTCTAGCGCCCTTTTTTCCCTCGTTTTCTGGCCCTTTTTCTTCGCTTCCTGCTCCTAAACCCTCCCTCTCGACGTACACATGATTGTGTCTCGAGAAAATGTTGCTGGGTCAGCGTAGAATTTGCTCTCTTCGTCCATGCGTGAATGTGAGTAAGTTTGTAATCAAGATTACGCCCAAGTCACACACAACGCACTGAAACGCAACTTTTTGGCGACTACTTTCTTTATAGCCAGTTCTTTAAATGTTCCATAGATCTTAAAGATTACATCTTCCCAATCAAGCTACGGACTCATTCTTTTCGTAGATCTTTGTAGGACAAGCTTTAATAATAATAATAATAATAATAATAATAATAATAATAATAATAATAATAATAATAATAATAATCATCATCATTATCATCATCATCATCATCATCATCATCATCATCATCATCATCATCATCATCTTAGGACCATAATGTGAAAATGATATTTGGATGAAAGAGACAACACATGAAATCTATCAAGTTACAGGAAAAAACACGGATACAATCAGAAACGGCGATTACGATTTTATGGTCACTTGTAGACTATAGAATGGATAATAACAGGCTCACAAGAAAATGTTAAACTTTAGCCTTATCAATGAAAAATCACAATAATTGGCCAAAAGAAATTAGTGAAGACCTAAATAAAATTGGCATTAATGAAGAAACTATTCAAGACGGAAAAAAATTCAGAACCTTAATTCATGAACACAAATTTCTGTAAACCCCCCTCCCTCCCCCCCGACTAGGACTGAACAACGTTAAAAGGAACACAGCGAGAGGATGAAGAGATAATGGGAAGAGAAGAAAAACCAAAAAGTGGTAATAAGTGCAAGTGGGCATAATGAATCAGTAATAATAATAATAATAATAATATTAATAATAATAATAATAATAATAATAATAATAATAATAATAATAATAATATGGATTAGAATAAAAACTCCAGACCTGTACGTAGCAACAGATAAGTTTACTGATGCCGTAAGTAGGGGGAAATTCTATGGTCACATCCGTAGAATGGACAATAATACATTTACTAAAATCTATTACCCATAATTAGTTCAAAGGAGTTCAAGAATAACTGGCTGGAAGAAAATAATAAGGATTTACAAGAAATAAACGCTACTGACGAAACCATAAAAAAACGTAAAATCTTTGCTGTTCTTTTTTAAAATAACATTTTCGTGGAAAATGCTAAAAAGGCCACTGGAAAACAGTGGACACAACAACGGAAAAAATACCACAGCCAATTCATGAAGAGATTTTGGGAGGAGAAGAATAAGAAGAAGGGGAAAGCCGTCAGACCAAGCTAACAAGTTCAAACGCTCTCCTTAAATTGGGCATAACGAAGTAATAATAATAATAATTATTATTATAATTATAATAACAATAAGCTCTCGGAGAGTTCCAAATTGATCATGTTGCAATCTCCAGGAGAAACAGCCCTGAGATTATGAATGTCAAGGTAAAGAAAGGCATCAATGTGGCCTCAGATCATTATATGTCTCTTATAAAATTCAAACCAATTCCCGCAAACACAAGGAAGACAACCAAACAGATCACACGCTTCGACAATGATAAACTTCGGCAAAGGGTCGAGGAGTTCCAGGAGAAGGCTAGACCAAATGACTGTGACTTTAACAACGCCAAAAGTCTCCTTGTTGAGGCCGCCAAAGACGTTGCAGAAATCAAGAGAAGCAAAAAGCTAGCCTGGTAGAATCAGTCCTCCAAGAAAGACTCAATGCGTGGAAACAGTACTACTCTACGAAATTAGAAAATGATTGGGAAACCTACAAAACCCAACGTGCCCAAGCAGCTAGGGTGTTCAGTACTGAGAAACGTAAATACGAAAAATCTCTCATTGAAAAGATAGAACAAAACTTTAGGAAGAATGAAAGCAGAGAGTACTACAGAGCCTTCAAACGCAAACTCACTGGCTATAAACCACCATCTCTATGCTTTGAGCGAGAGGACGGCACACTGGCGAGGTCAAATGAAGAAAATTGCAGCATTCTGGCAGATTACTTCAAGAATTTACTTAATTGCTCTAAACAGCAAAGCGCTATTGAGACCAAGGAACCCTTACTCAGGTACCCAGATTCCAGACCACCCGACAGAGATGAAATAAAGCGCCACATTGCCCGTCTCAAAAATAACAAAGCGCCGGGAGAAGACTCAGTAGTAGCAGAACTATGGAAATATGCCCCAGAGGAATCACTTGATATCTTGCAAAAGCAAATAGAAGAAATTTGGAACAAGGAGACCCTACCGGAAGATTGGAAAATAGCTTTGATCCATCCATTACACAAAAAAGGCAGCATGAAGAACATCAACAACTACACAGGAATATCTTTGCTACCCGTGACTTCCAAAATTCTATCACTTGCCATCCTGGAGCGTTTGGAAGCACAAGTCGAACATGAAATAGGTGAATACCAAGGAGGGTTCAGAAAAGGTCGCTCAACAGCTGAACAGATCCAAAATCTCAAAACGATCATCAGATATTGTACACTAAGGTCCAAGCAGTATGTGTCCGTCTTTGTGGACATTAAGAAAGCGTACGACTCCATTGACCGGGAAGTCCTGCTAAACATCTTAAGTGAATTTGGAGTTGATTTGAAACTGCTGGCATTAATTAGAGCCACCCTGACCGATACAAAATCCAAGGTGAATTTCCACGGATGTCTCTCGCATTCCTTTGACATCAAAACAGGAGTCCGACAAGGTGATGGGCTATCCCCGATACTCTTCAACTGTGTTCTTGAAAAGATCATCAGAACCTGGCTGGTGAGATTACAGGAAACCAACTACAGTACATTGAGAATAGGAACCAAATCCAAGGGGATCGCAACAGACTGCTTAGCATTTGCCGATGATATTGCTGTTCTCTCAAACGACATAGAAACCGCTAGAGCTCAAGTTGAAATTTTAAAGGAAATTGCCGAACAAACTGGTTTGCAGATATCGTTTGAGAAACAGCAGCAATGACTAACATCAAAGAGGCTCCACCAAAACTCCATACAAAATACGGAGACATCACCCGAGTAGACAAATTCAAATACCTGGGTGAGATCATCATGAAAAATGGACTGGACAAAGAAGCACTTCAGGAGCGAGTACGCAAACTGGAAATAGCCTACCAAACATCCCACACAATCTACAACAAAAAATCTTTCCCAAAACACCAAGATTCGTCACTATGAAACAGTTCTGAAGCCAGTAGTTCTATATGCAGCCGAAACCCTGTCTCTAAATGCCAACAAAGGACTCCTTGAAGAACTGGAGAAATGAGAACGCAAAATTGTGAGAGGAATCTTGGGATCAAAGTACAGAAATGCAATCCATCAAAAGAGATCCAACAAGGAAGTCTACAGCAAAATAGAGAAAATTACCGACACAATCAGAAAAAGACGGGCACGATTTTACGGTCATCTGAAAAAAATGGACGGAAGAAAGTTAACTAAAGAAATCTTTCACTTTATTGATTCAAACCCCAAAACCACAATTCCCTGGTTTAGAAATACCAAAGAAGACCTGCAAATGCTACATATCTCAGCTGAAGACGCCCTTAACTGAGATCTCTTCCGCAAGAAAATATTGACGAACGGGCTAAACCGAGACGAGCAACCGAAGAGAAGACACGGTGCCCCTTGGACAGAGGAGCGTAAGCAGGCCCACTCACAAAGAATGAGGGAAATTTGGGCTCTAAAGAAGGCCAAGTTCAGTGTCAAATGCAACAAGTCTTAACGTGGTCCTTGATTGCCCCAGCGAATTATATATATATATATATATAATACCAACGGAATACGCTACGCAGTATGTGTCACGTATCTGTGAGCTTGCATACGGGAGATGGTGGGTTCGAGTCCAACTGTCAGCAACTCAAAAGATGGTATTCCATGTATACCCGTTTTCACAAAAGGCGAATAATAATAATAATAATAATAATAATAATAATAATAATAATAATAATAATAATAATAATGAAATGGAATGACGTATGGCTTTTAGTGCCGGGAGTGTCCGAAGACATGTTCGGCTCGCCAGGTGCAGGTCTTTCGAGTTGACTCCCGTAGGCGACCTGCGCGTCGTGTTGAGGATGAAATGACGATGAAGACAACACATACACCCAGCCCCCGTGCCATTGGAATTAACCAATTAAGGTTAAAATCCCCGACCCGCCCGGGAATCGAACCCGGGACCCTCTGAACCGAAGGCCAGTACGCTGACCGTTCAGCCAACGAGTCGGACATAATAATAATAATAATAATAATAATAATAATAATAATAATAATAATAATACCAAACCTCCCACTACAATAACTCTGTCTGTCTGTCTGACTGACTGACTAACATTACTCTTACACGACATTGCTTAGTCACGCCCTATAAATAACACAAAAACAATGACGAGGAATTGCACTGCAAAAGTACGAGATGGGAATTCTTATGTAGGGTCGGTGTAACTTAGTGGTGCAATCACTTGCTTCCCACCTAGGCGGCCGTGATTCAAATCCAGACCAAAGCATGTGGACTTCTGAAATGGAAAGTCACGTCCCTGTGCTTTGGATTGTTCGTACAGTAAAAGTGAAAGTCCTTTAGAAGTCTTATTTAAACGTAATTTATTTAAATCATGACATCACGCTTTGCCGCTGAAGCCGTAGATTTCTGTCCTGAGCTAGTCCCTTCAACTCTGCGCAACACTCATAGTTCACAACTTTCAATAAATTCTTGAAATAAAACTCTCTTGGTCATCCTCTTCCTCTCTTCCTAGCAACTCTTCCTTCAAAGAAGTTACAAAGGAAGCTGTTGTGCATTCAGGGTTAACAGATCACTGAAGAGAAAAACGAGTTCAGATTTCAGCGGCACGTGGAAACATGACCAGATATTATACTAATAGTGGGGCTGGGACACCAGCATAAAACTAACCTTTACTTTGTAATGATTAAGAATAGAATGAAAATAAATCTTAATTACAATGGCCAGGCATACCCTCATCATACTATCAGAGGTACGGCTTTTTGCGGATGATGTTATTCTCTATAGAGTAATAAGTAAGTTACAAGATTGTGAGCAACTGCAAAATGACCTCAATAATGTTCTGAGATGGACAGTAGGCAATGGCATGATGATAAACGGGGTTGAAAGTCAGGTTGTGAGTTTCACAAATAGAAAAAGTCCTCTGAGTTTTAATTACTGCGTTGATGGGGTGAAAGTTCCTTTTGGGGATCATTGTAAGTATCTGGGTGTTAATATAAGGAAAGATCATCATTGGGGTGCTCACATAAATGGGATTGTAAATAACGGGTACAGATCTCTGCACATGGTTATGAGGGTGTTTAGGGGTTGTAGTCAGGATATAAAGGAGAGGGCTCATAAGTCTCTGGTAAGACCCCAACTACAGTGTCGTTCCAGCGTATGGGACCCTCACCAGGATTACTTGATTCAAGAACTGGAAAAAATCCAAGGAAAAGCAGCTCGATTTGTTCTGGGTGATTTCCGACAAAAGAGTAGCGTTACAAAAATATTGCAAAGTTTGGCCTGGGAAGAAATGGGAGAAAGGAGACGAGCTGCTAGACTGAGGGGTATGTTCCGAGCTGTCAGCGGAGAAATGGCGTGGTATGACATTAGTAGACGAATACGTTTGAGTGGCGTCTTTAAAAGTAGGAAACATCACAGTAATGAAGATAAAGTTGGAATTCAAGAGGACAAATTGGAACAAATATTCATTTATAGGAAGGGGAGTTAGGGATTGAATAACTTACCAAGGGAGATGTTCAATAAATTTACAATGTCATTGAAATCATTTAAGAAAATGCTAAGAAAACAACAGATAGGTAATCTGCCACCTTGGCAACTGCCCTAAATGTAGATCAGTATTGATTGATTGACCTTTAGTTCAAGTGTGAAGAACCTGTAATCCAAGAAAGTATCTCTTTTTCCCGCCCACAATTTTGAAAAACTGAGTGAAGTATTTAGGTTTCGGAAATTGAGCTGAAGCAACACTAGGTTTTTAATGATAGTCTGTTTCTTTCTGATGACTTTGTGTTTTGATCATACTGAACACTCGTATAAGAACACTCGCATATCTTCAGAAATTCAGAAAAAGGGACACTTCTGTAGTACTACTCATTTTGATAGATAATTCTTTACTGAACCCTTTTAACACCCTTCTTTTCTCTCAGGATTTGTTTTCAAAATTTTTCAAATATTAGGAATTGCTTAATAGTTCAATACTCATTCATTCATTCATTCATTCATTCATACAAAGGAAGTTGTCGTGCAGCTTGTCAAGATATCTATAATAATAATAAAAGGAAGTATTTGTCCGTTTGTGTCTGCGCGATGCCCAGTCAAATCTGCGGCACGCAGAGATCTGAAACTTTTAACATAGATAAAGGAGGGTACAAATGCACCTCGAAACCAGATTTGAAATTTTGGTGAGTTATGAACTAAAACCGACTGAAAACGTGGGTTGGGATATGATAATCCGTTGCGTTGTGACCATGAGTAAATTTATAGATTCACTGTCACTCGGCAACCTACAAAATTTCAATAATACAAGTCAAGGAGCCATTTTAATTCCATGGCGTAGGAAGCCACTTTCGGTCCCCGACACGAAAAGCCATAGTCAGTATGTAATATGCAGAACTGTTTGTCTCTTGAGTATGTGTAGGCTACGATACCCAGCCAAATCAACGGCACGCGGACAGCTGAATTTTTAACGTAGGCATATTTTAAATTCCCGGTCCTGCGGTGTAGGAGTAGAGTGCTTGCCTCTTACGCGGAGGCCCCGAGTTCGATTCCCGGCCAGGTCAGGTTTTTTTTACCTGGACCTGATGGCTGGTTCGAGGTCTCTTCAGCCTACGTGATTAGAATTGAGGAGCTATCTGACGGTGAGATGGCGACCCCGGTCTAGAAAGCCAAGAATAACAGCCGAGAGGATTCGTCGTGCTGACCACGCGACACCTTGTAATCTGCAGGCCTTCGGGCTGAGCAGCGGTCGCTTGGTAGGCCAAGGCTCTTCAAGGGCTGTAGTGCCATGGGGTTTGGTTTGGTTTTGGGATTTTAAATTAATCGTTATACAGATAAAATACCTGCTTTCATTAACTATTTATATTACTTTTAATCGTTTTAATTGTTAATTTATTACATAATATTTATTCGATATTCGTGTCATTCACTTACAATTTTACGGGATATGAAGATTTCGCTATAACTTATCAGTTATAAAACATGAACCGTATTTTCTTTCAACTAACTCAATCTTAATAAAATATAAGATTTTATTTAGAGGAAACATACAATACATAAGGTGGATAATAATAAACAAGGAATAGTAATACGTATATCTGATGATGATGATGATGCTTGTTGTTTAAAGGGGCCTAACATCTAGGTCATCGGCCCAATACATATATCAGTCAAGGTGCCATTTTATTTCCATGACGTAGGAAGTCATTTTAGTTCGGTCCGTGATATACGGAAGTCTGTATGTATGTATGTATGTATGCGATGCTCAGCCAAATCTACGACACGCAGTGATCTGATATTTTTTTGTCATAGGTGGGCACAGCATTTAACCGAATAGGCATGGCTATGTCAATGAGCAACGCTTGCTCGAATAAATGAAGCTGTCAACTTCATCAACAAGCAACTTTATTTATTTATTTATTTATTTATTTATGTATTTATTTATTTATTTATTTATTTATTTATTTATTTATTTATTTATTTATTTATTTATTTATTTATTTATTAATGCCTTTTTTTCAGTGGCGAAGTTAGGGCTCGAGGCCCTCTCTTCCACTTAACCACATACTAATCAAAACCATACATAAAGTTATGACATATTTAAAATAGTTAAAACCAAACAAAAAATTTATAGAATTGAGAGCAAATTTAAATACATTACTAAGTTAATAATAAAACTAATTAAAAGTAAGAACTCTTAATAATGACTTATCCTCAGGCGCGCACACATTCATACTTCAACCATTCAGTTAGCTGTCCTCAGCAGGTAGTCTCGGCAGGTGACCTTAAACCTTTGTAAAGAGCTAGTTTCTCTGACCTGAACTGGCAGGGAATTCCATAATCTGGCGCCGGTCACTACAAACGATCTATTAATTTTATTTGTGCGGTGCACTGGAATAGAAAGAGTGGATCTGGAACGTGTATTTAAGTTGTGAAATGATTATAGAAAGGTGAATTTAGAAGAAATATACAGTGGCTGACTTTCCGCTAGTACTCTAAACACCATCGTTAAAATGTGTAGCTGCCGACGTTTATCAGGCTTCAGCCATGAGAGAGCCTTATAGTATGGAGTAATGTGAACATCGTACCCAATATTGTAAATAAATCGCAGGCAGGAATTCAGTGGTCGTTGAAGTTTAAGTGTTTCATCTCTTGTCATATCAACTAGAACAACGTCACAATAATCGAGAACCAGTGTCTGTATTAGTTTGGCCTTAAGTTCAAATGGAAATACATCCCTTTGCCGTTTAAGAGGGTGTAGCGCTCCAAAAATCTTTTTACAGATGATTTTCGTGTGATCAGACCAATCAAGTGTTTCATTCATAATTACGCCGAGATTTTTAACTGTTTTATTGTAGGGAATAATGTTACCATTCAGTAGGATAGGCGGGATTGCAATAATGTTTGAGCAGTTCAGTAATTTTCGTGTTCCTATTATGATTGCCTGAGATTTTGTGGAGTTTAGTATAAGAGAATTTCGTTGTGCATATATACTGAGTCATCAAAGGTCATTGTTAATATCTTGTATTGTTTCATCTAAGTCTGAAGTCTTGCAGTGTCGATAAATCTGAAGATCGTCAGCATAGAGGTGGTGTGTGTTATTTCCTGTCACCGATGATATGTCATTGATATAAATACAGAAAAGTAAGGGCCCTAGAATACTGCCCTGTGGGGCACCACTAAGTTTCATTTTCCATTTAGAGACCTTGTCGTTTACTGTTACACGCTGCTAACGGTTACTCAAATAAGAACTAAAAAACTTAAGCGCAGCCAGGTCAAAATTTAGTAGTTCCATTTTCTTTATCATAGTCTGAATGTCTATAGTGTCAAAGGCGCTACTGAAGTCAAGAAGGATAAGTATAGTAAGCAGTCGTTTGTCCATAGCATTTCTAATGTCTTCAGTAACCTTCAAAAGTGCTATCGCGGTACTGTGCCCCTTCTTAAATCCAGACTGCAAAGGGTCCAAAAGAGCATTTTTATTTAGGTACTCCAGAACCTGCTCGTATACTAAACGTTCGAAGGCTTTAGAAAGCGCAGGGAGTATGGACACCGGACGATAGTCAGAGGGTGATTGTGGGTCTAAACTCTTAGGTACCGGTATAATATTGGCTGTTTTCCAGACAGTTGGGAAAGTTCCGTTTAGTAGACAAACGTTCAGTATGTGCGTCAGTATAGGCAGGACAGCACCCATAATGTTATGTATAAAAGCAATAGGAATATCGTCTACACCTGTGGCCTTTGATTTAATCGAGTACAAAGCCTTCTTAACCTGATTTTCTGTGACACTGTGAAATGTGAATGGTGGATTGGCTGGAGGGGAGGGCGGTGAGACGGTGCAGTTAACTGGGGTAGGTTGAATATTTATTCTACTAAAGTAATCGTTCAGTTCGTCAAGTGGAATGTCAGGAGTTGTCTGTCTCTGTTGATGTTTTCCTATTCCCAGAGCTCTAAGTTGGTCCCATGCACGATTAGAATTTATGTTGTTAGCTAAATTCCGGAAATATGCACATTTTTTATTTCTGATTAATTGCTTTGTGCGATTTCTTAAGATCCGGTAAGATTCGAAGTCTGCGTCATCTAGGGTATGCTTATAATGTCGAAATAAAGAGTCACGATGGGCCATTATTCTCTTGGTTTCATCATCTAGCCATGGACAAGAAGGACGAGAAACCTTTATTCGACGTTTGGGGGCATGTCTGTCATATAAGTTCTTTACCATCGTATTAAACAAGTTAACTTTAGCGTCAGTATCATTTAGACTCCGTATATCTTCCCACGGTAGTTGATGATCGTCATATTTCAAGTAATCCAAGTTTAAGTCCTTCGTATTTCTGACAGTTATGTACTTGGGTTTGTATTTAGGCACTTTGAGGGAATACGATAAATATATAAGGTCGTGGGTCGAAATGGATGGTACAGGGATTTGTCCATGGGTTATTACTTTACCTGGGTTGTTCGTTATAATGAGATCTATGAGTGTGTGTGATAAACGGTTTGTTGCATACACGTGGTTCGTGGGTTGTAGTGGGAGAATAGTCATGTTACAAGTTGTAAACAAATCTACTAATCGTTTACTGTCATGAGTCGTATTAAGTAGGTTACAGTTAAAGTCACCCATAATGATTATGTGTTCATAAATAGCCTGGAAGTCTAGTAAAGACGTTTCGAATTCGGTCATATCAGTTACACCAGGCGGTTTGTATATGACAGAAAACATCACTTTTTGTCGGTTGATATTTACTTCAACGAACATGAATTCCGGCCGTGTTCGTACACCCTGGGAAGAAGTACATATCACTCGGCTCTGTAGATCGTTTCTACAGTAAATCGCTGTCCCGCCACCACGCCTTCCATCCGACCGATCGAAGCGTATTAGATCATATCGATCGATAACCACCATGGAGGAAGGGATGCTAGGAGTCAGACAGGTTTCAGAGATGCAAAGTATATGTAAATTATTTTCCGTTAGTATTGCTTGAATTTCGTCGTAGTGCGCCGGAAGAGAAAGAGCATTTACATGGCAACACTGTAGACTGTAAGAAGAGAACGACAATGCTTGTTTCAACAGAGTACCGGTACTTACTGAGAAGGGAGAATTACCAGTGGTCTACAAATTTACGAGTCTATCGACGCTAAAAGTAATACAGATGAGGCTATCAGCTGCACGACAGAACTATTGAACAACTTGGAGTCACCTGGATTACCCTCGAACATCTTCGAGCGGATGATTATGGCACCGGTTATCCTTCTCAGGAATATGATTCCTCCTTCCCTCCGCAACGGAACACGATTCTCACATACCGCGGGTGAAGTAGTATTCATTCGTCGGATTCAAATCATCCCTTCGGAGATACCGTTCCAATTTAGACGTCTGCAGTTCCCCGTTTGTTTGAGTTTCACTATATGCATCAACAAGGCACAAGGACAATCGCTTATGGTTGTAGGACTCCATCTTCAGAAACGGTGCTTCTCTCGTAGTCAGCTGTACGTGGGTTGTTGAGAAGTTGGAAAGGCAAATACTGCCGCACGTAGCCTACTTGCTAGTAAAGGTTAAAGGAATGTTAGTTTCCTGCTGATCTACCCCGTCCGCACCCCATTCACCCCTCTTAAACATTTTATGGGGTGAACAATTCACTGTGGCCATCAAGGTAATATAATATGCATCTCCTTTTTTCTCAACTATGAATAAGTAAAGTTCTTCTAAGCAATTCTTGAACAATATTTAATTCTTTTGTGTCATGTATTGGTATGCTTTAGGACTTTAGTGTTTGTCATAGAAATCCAAGGAGTAATTATGGAACAATGACAACAAGAGTAACAATGACGAAGGCTGCCAGGAGCGAGGAGTTTGTTCAAAGGGTTAGTCTCTCACGGTTGAACACCGCTAAAGAGAGGTCTTTTGGAAGGAAGGTAATATTTTCAGTGTGGTGACGTAGTGTAATCATGTTGCCACTAAGTCCATCCAGGCCAGAACAGAGCAGGCCTCGCCGAACCCAGTCGTATCTGTTTCCTCCTCTGTTAGCACGCCACGTTTCCAATCTCTTATCTGACAGGCGCGCGCGCAGCTCTGCCGGAAAGATAACGCTGGCGGCCATCTTCTGTGACGTCACATTCTGTTTAGCCACGGGCCACTGCATAGTTATGTGTAGAGCAGTGGAGTAATTGCGTGAGAACATTTAAAGACCGTCAACACTTCCTAATAATTATGCTGTAACTGCGTGAATGCAATTTATTTAATCTAGGGGAATGAAATTAATGTACCAAGTAATTGATAGGCACAGAGGATAATATTACAGGGCTGCATGTCTCAGCAATTTTTATTCCAGTGCAAGCATTCATTTCCGCATGAGATTAGCAATTACTATAGTCAGCTTTCATAATGATGTTTATTTCTCGAAAAGAATGTAAATACTCTATATGCATACAGATGCAGCAGTGCACACCTCACATGTCGCTTTTAAATGCTGATAATTGTGTTCTATTTTCCTTCTTCCTTTTTATTTATTTATTTATTTATTTATATTTATTCTTCACGACCACATTGTACATGAAATAACATTTTATCGTATTAGGTCATGTTCGTTACGTAGGCCTATACTACATATTGAAGAGAGAAAAGTACTGAACAAAATGTTCAACTGGACACCAGTGGAAACCGAACCCACTGCCTTGTCCTTTGCATTGTGACCATGAGATCTATCTTGAGCCAGTGCTACGTAAAACCGACAGCAAAAAATATATATTTATCAAGTAGATCTACTAAGTTGTGTAACTTACATTGTTAAAGTATTTTCATTTTCTCCTTCTCCGGTTCGTAAATGGAGTAAGGTTTTGTGAGATATTGATATTCAGGGTGAACATTAAATCATCCTCAGCGTCCAACTTCTTGGCTCAATAGTCAGCGTAATCGCTTTCGGTTCATACGTCCCCGGATTCGAATCTCGGTCGAGCTAGGGGATTTCAGCCACATTTGGTGGGCTGGGTGTTTGTGAAAGTCTTACTTGATATCTTCATTTAAATAAGATGCCAACCACCCCGCAAACACGCAGTAGTAAATACTTCCCTCACATAGGGTTGGCGCCAGAAAGGGTACCGTATACGGCCTTATAACTGGGTTGAATGCACATTAGTTCTGACCCCAGATAATTGGGAAAAAGGCCACAAAAGAGAGTATATCCCTGAAAAAATTATCTATGGAAATTTCTCTTGCATTTAGAAAAATATTATCGATCGCCCTCGGAGATTCATGTTACCTCCACATGCAGTGTTGAAATGACACTAAGTCACTGAAGGTTCTCGGCGACGTAAGAATGAGAAAGGGCTCGGACTGATAAGGTGTAAAAATGGGAAACCACGGAAAACCATTCTCAAGGCTCCTGAAGATGGGATTGAAACCCACTATCTCCTCAATTTCTGTATTTCTGTTGCATTCTTTCCGAGAACTCGTAGTTATCTTCATTTTATGCGAAAACTGATTGACGTAGCTTCAACTGTCCTCACCATCAAGAATGACTGCATTTATAGCATTTCTTGTGAAGTCTTCTTTAACGACTTCCCTCCCAGAGGTTGATATTTATTTGCTAACCAACAAAAATCAATGTAATACGTGAAAGTTGTTTACGATTATACTGTACAATATTTTATAGGTTTGAGAATGTGAGCGACTGCCATAAGCCCTCGACAGAGTAATTTTAATTACTGTGTTAATGGAGTGAAAATTCAGTGTCGATAGATCCTCCAAAATCTCGTAAGTTATTTTGATTTTTAAAAGATTCCGGAGAATACGAACTTAAGTGTAAACTTTCCGAATTATCCTCCGTCCTCACATTATGGATAGAAGTAACCAGGTAGAAATATAGTCCATTGTGTTTTAATGCTGAGTATAATTTTAATTTCCCTTTAGCTGTCATCGGATTTTAAAGGAAGTTAAGATGCATACATTATTGCTTTGAAAACGGCTATACCGGGCGAGTTGGCCGTGCGGTTAGGAGCGCGCGGCTGTGAGCTTGAATCCGGGAGATAGTGAGTTCGAATCCTACTGTAGGCAGCCCTGAAGTCGGTGTTCCGTGGTTTCCCATTTTCACACCAGGCAAATGCTGGGGCTGTACCTTAATTAAGGCCACGGCCGCTTCCCTCCAACTCCTAGGCCTTTCCTACCGCATCGTCGCCATAAGACGTAAATCCACTAGCAAAAGAAACCCCTTGCTATTTACCGTCACTTACCAATGGTAGGAGTCCTTCATATGTAGGCAGCATTAAATGCTAGTTCCCAATAACGTCATTCCGAAAACGGTCTCAAAGGTACAGTTTTTCAAATTTGGAGCGAGATTTCAACATGTGATGAGGAACGTAAGGCGAGGAAATGTTGATTAACGATCGAAAATTACGAAAATTTTTCTTTTGATTGCATTACTACTGAATTTTAAAGCAGTCTTAAGTTTGTCTAGCACAAATACAAATGTACAAACCGCTAGTGTATACCTAGAAAAGAAACAATCAGTTATAGCCTACAGAAGGGTTTTATTACGTTATATCTTGTGTTCGACAGACTGAAAATTTAAATATTACATTTACTATATCGACACTGAGAAGCATGGCTTTTGTATTTAAAAAAATAGTTTTAAGTAAATTCATCAAAACTGACATATTTTGAAACATCTTCCGAATCTTTGACGAACTATATCGAAATTTTCGAGTCCTATCTTCCGAAATATTTTTGGATCTGGCAACATTCTGAAAGTACCATATGGAGATCACTGTAAGTATCTGGGTGTTAATATAAAGAAAGATCTTCATTTGGGTTATCAGATTAACGCGGCTGTAATGAAGGTTAAATATATCTTCATGTGGTCGCGAGGGTATATACTGGTTGTAGTAAGGATGTAAAGAAGAGGGTGTATAAGTCACTGATAATAGTCCAATTAGAGCATGATTCCGGTATATGGGACACTCTCAAAGATGACTTGATTCGAGAACTGGAAATCATCCGAAGGACAAATTTTTATGAGTGGTAATAAAATGAAATGGCGTATGGCTTTTAGTACCGGGAGTGTCCGAGGACAAGTTCGGCTCGCCAGATGCAGGTCTTTTGATTTGACACCCGTAGGCGACCTGCTCGTCGTGATGAGGATGAAATGATGATGAAGACAGCACATACACCCAGACCCCGTGCCAGCGAAATTAACCAATTAAGGTTAAAATTCCCGACCCTGCCGGGAATCGAACCCGGGACCCCTGTGACCAAAGGCCAGCACGCTAACCATTTAGCCATGGAGCCGGACTTTATGAGTGGTATTCCGACAAAAGTCTAGTGTTACGAAAATGGCGTTAGTAGACGAATACGAGTGAAAAGATGTTTTAAAATGAGGAAGGATCATATTTAAGAGGACAAAGTGAGCCAAATATATTTTATAGGAAGATGAATTAGGCGTTGTAATAATTTACCAAGGGATATGTTCGACAAATTTGCAACTTATTTGCAATCATTTATCTTAAGACTATGTAAACAACTGTTACGGAATCTGCCACCTAGGTGACAGCCGCAAATGCAAATCAGTGGCGGCTGGCTGATTGTTGATTTACACGTGTGCCAATGCGTGGCAAAATACAAACAAAAAACACGCACACTCCTAAACACGCACAACTTCCATTTTGAGTAATATTCTATACCTACTGTATAAGAGTGTCGAAAAATTGTATCATTTTAAGTTCTTTAACACCGGGCGAGTTGGCCGTGCGGTTAGGGACGCGCGGCTGTGAGCTTGCATCCGGGAGATAGTGGGTTCGAATCCCACCGTTGTCAGCCCATTTTCACACCATGCAAATGCTGGGACTGTACCTTAATTAAGGCCACGGCTGTTTACTTCCAACTCCTAGGCCTTTCCTGTCCCATCGTCGCCATAAGACTTATCTGTGTCGGTGGAACGTAAAGCCACTAAGCAAAAATAAAATAAAAAGAATGTTCTTTAACTGTTCGTGCTGGAGAAAGCGTACGGATCTGTTCGTAGCAAGTTCTGTCGTACTCATTGCCCTCCTCTCGACAACACCCCCACTACCATCCCTTGCCCACCCACCAACACTTCCGTCTTTCCCACCCCCAGACCCCAATTTCCTAACAAATAACGTTTCGTTTCATTTGCTTGCTTTGGACTCTTTTTTCTTTTTTTTTTTCTATTCTCAAGACTTGTCATATCTCTTTGGAGAACGCTAGTCCCTCACTAATTAAGATTTTGAGACTGAATAAGAGATGGAGAGAGGGGGAGAAGAAACAGAGAAAAGGAGAGAGTGAGAAAGACGCAGGAGTAAAATAATGAACGGTCTTGAAGGGAAATGGAGTCCTAGAAGAAGTCTTTTATATTCAGAATAACTTTTGTGTCTAAAGTTGACAGATGAAATACGTTTCTCCAAACTCAATTTCTTCGTGTAATATAACGTGAAATGATAATCATCGATAAAGAACGTTTTTATGTTTCACCTCTAAATTTTAGGTGATGCGAACTTCACCTTGTCATAGGTAATCAGTCAACGTCTTTCCGTCAACTATGTAGCCTATTTGCCTTTGCTGTAGTAAGCTTCCTGGCTGAATGTATTCAACTAGATTTCTAGTTTAGTACTAGGCAGCCTTTCCCTTCGCCTACTACTTAGCCTCTTTCCAACTATGAAGGATTGGCACTATATGCGGCTGAAGCCCAGTTTTACGGCCGTTTGCCTTTCCTCACGCCAACACCATGTGGAGGGATGTATTCACTGCTGCGTGTTTCTGTAGTTGTTTTTAGTGTGATGTGTTGTACGCCTATATAAATAAGGATTTGTATCAAGATAAACACAAAATGTCAGCCCCCGAGTTAGATCAATTAACCAGACGCTGGGTAAAATACCCGGCCTACACAGGAATCGAAACCTGGTCCCTCTGGACTGAAGACGACTGCGTTGAAAATTCAGTCAATGAGTCGGGTACTAGACAGCATTCTGTTATTCTTTACATACTGGCCATAGTTGAGATACGGCATTAGACATTTCCTGGCGTGAAAATAGAAAACCATGAAAGCCATCCTCGAGGCTGTCGGTGATGGGATTCGAAACCCCTCATTATCGATTGCAGATTCATGGCTACACGATCCATACCCACTTACCAAGTCGATTCAGCTATTCTGATGGTCAGTCAATTCTATGACAGTGGAACATTTAAAGGCGCGTACACACTTGCGAGTATCTTGCGAGCCGAGCGGCTCGTGAGCCGCTCATGGAAAACATTAATTGTCCGAGCAGCATCAGTCTGTGAATTCCATGCAAAGATGTCTGCCATTACCAGAAGAACTTCCGGGTCGTCAAATGAAGTTGCCATACTTTTTCGTAGGTGACAGTGCATTTGCACTCAGCGAAAATGTTATGAAGCCATACCCGGGAGATCCTGCCTCTGGAACTTATAAGAGAATCTTCAACTATCGATTGAGCAGGGCTCGACGAGTAGTGGAAAATAGCTTTGGTATATCAAGTTCAGTGTTTCGAGTTTTAAGAAAACGAATGCTTTTGGAGCCCCCTAGTGCCGAAATCATTGTTATGTCTGTAGTAGTTTTGCATAATTGATGATGATGATGATGATGATGCTTGTTGTTTAAAGGGGCCTAACATCGAAGGTCATCGGCCCAGTTTTGCATAATTAACTGAGGATTCATTCCCCTAACTTATACACAACACCCAGTTCACTAGACCATGAAGCGAACATGGAGACGCAATGAAGAGATGACTTCCATGAGACAGGATTGGCACTATATGCGGCTGAAGCCCAGTTTTACGGCCGTTTGCTTTTCCTCACGCCAACACCATGTGGAGGGATGTATTCACTGCTGCGTGTTTCTGTAGTTGTTTTTAGTGTGATGTGTTCCTAGGAGATCTTCTGCTTACGTAAACAAAATTAGAGATCAAATAGCTGACTATTGCACGAAAGATGGAGCTCTGCCACGGCAAAATACGTACGCTTGAAAAAGATAAAAGGAAAAATACTCCCTGTGTTTTGCGTCTGTCTTGGTTTATATATTACATTGAGGAACCAAAGCTTCATACGCAAACCATCGGCTTTTGTACATTTCCGTAGCTCCTTTAAAAGAAAATCGTGCAAAATATGTATGATTCAATACGGTATTATATAAGTACTACCTATTGAATTGTAACATGTGTTCACTTTTGATATTTATTGGTTATTATATCATTACTTGTTTACAACAATTGTTGCTTTAAAAAGATAATAAATGAATACATCAAGTACAAAAAGGAAGTTGAAGCTTCATTTTTTTTAAAACACGAGAACTTATCTTCTTCAGTAGTGCGACTGCTTTTCTCTTTGCTCCTTTTCCTCCGTTGTGATCCCAACAAAGAAATAATTTTCTTCATTTATCCGCGGGTCGTCCAGTTGTTGTACCAATATCCCGCCATGCATCCTCTTTCACATTCTTTGTCAAGCCATTTTTTGGGTCCCATAAAACACAATGTGTCCGATAAGTGTCTTTTAGCGTAAGCACATCTTCATCGGACCAGGCCGCCATGCTCGCGGGATGCTCACTGTAGCCGTACACACTTGCGAACACGTTCCTTGGCCGTCCACACTGAGCGCGAGCATCCCTTTCTCGCAGTGAGCGGCTCACAATCCCTCGTCAGGAAATCGTGACATTTAGGAAGGAGTTTACGCTTCTGAATAGGGTCTTTGCCTGAAGTTCAATCATCCTGCACCAAAAATAAGTACCAGGTTAATTGCCGGACGCAAAGACTTCGTGTAACCACTCTATCCCACTAAGTGTCGAAGTTACGAATAGTGGAAGCCTTGACCCCTCTACTCATACAAGGCTCTAGGTGGCTTGTACTAGGATGGATTAGCTTTGCTTTACAGGGTGTACCTAAATTCCTATCGCAAACTTTCAGGGCTTGTAGGGGAGGGAGGGGGGAACAACTAGACAACATTTGGAATTTGAACCCATGTCCGGAAACTTACCGTTTCCACAGCTAAAAGCAAAACACAAGCACGCCTTTAAATGAGTGGAGCGGAAATCGTGGAAAACCACTCCCAGGACGGCCGAGGTGGTATTCGAACCCACGCTCTTCTGAATGCAACGCACTACCAATTCACTGATGGTGAATTCGAAAATGAATCCGGCGCTCCATCAGAAGAAACAATGACTTATGGAGAGGCAACAATGCAGCTGGACAAACTGATGGCTTATTTACAATCCTAGACTGAAACTACAACGGCAGAACTTTTGTTAGTAAATCGTTTTCGTGTTCGTGCTGCGCGCAAACGCTATACAAATGTAAAACAGATAAGACTCCCACATTATTTTAGTGCATAAAACAGAGTCGTAAATGTAAGGAAAGTGGTCGTATAATTTTTTGTACAATTGAAAAGAAGGGTTACTGTACAACTTATGTTAATAGATTATATAACATCCACTGTATTTGCTATTTTAGTTTTTCCGTATTATCCGGATTTTCAATAACCCGGATCAGTTCCGGTCACACTTAATCCGGATAAACGAGGTTCTTGTGTATTTACAGCGAAGTTACAATCTAAATTTGTAATTTATAACTGACAATTCCCTCAACCGTGCTACCTGGCATTCATGATATCTTAATTGGTAATGTTATTTGCTACATCCAACCAAGTACTTTGACATTTTTCGGAGACACCGAAGTGCCGGGAATTTGTCCCGCAGGAGTTCTTTTAGGTGCCAGTAGATCTACCGTCACGAGGCTGACGTATTTGAGCACTTTCAAATACCACCGGACTGAGCCATGAACGAACCTGCCAAGTTTGGGTCAGAAGGCCAGCGCCTCAACCGTCTGAGCCACTCAACCCGCCTATATCCTAATTTACTGCCTATCATCTACAGTAATAGCTTTACAATTTGTATTCACCCTTCAGGCCCATTTCTTATATCATTAGGCGAGTTGGTAATCAAAACCACTCCTTCCTTTTAATGAACAGAAACAGCAGCTCAAAATGGAGGGTTCGGTGAAATAAAATGAAAGGGTTGTTCTGAAAGATTACATACCTTAGGGCTATATTACTGAATGCAGCAATGGAGTCTCGAAAGTAGGACGGCGCAGTCTTCTATTCCTATCTTAATCTATCTGTGCCAGACAGATTTCAATGCATTTTGGGTGAGTAATAAATTAACATATTCTGAATTTAATGGGGATGATCATTTCTCCGTAAAACTGGCGGTAGTGTTGCAACTAATTGCTGACACATATCTGTGCAGCGCGGAGCAATCAGCTGCTGATGACATGAAATGACATGCGTATGCACTGTCGTGATATAACCAAAGTTCTGTTTTGAACTGGCATCACTTTATATCGACAGTGAGATGTTGACAACACGAACAAAATTTCACGCTCTTTAGACACATTTACTAACACGTACAGTTAATTATACGAATATTTAGGGATATTCTACTTCTGTAACGTTTGTTATAGTGGAAGCCATTTCTTTTCAGTTTTGACTTAGTTAAGTTATATCTGTGCATTTTTTAGTTTGTCGAAACTAATTCAGGATTAATCAAATGAGGAAATACCTGAAAATAGTCATCGTTTAATTAAAACAGAAT
This sequence comes from Anabrus simplex, assembly GCF_040414725.1. Taxonomy (NCBI): domain Eukaryota; kingdom Metazoa; phylum Arthropoda; class Insecta; order Orthoptera; family Tettigoniidae; genus Anabrus; species Anabrus simplex. The sequence goes on along the minus strand of NC_090267.1, from coordinate 190,808,054 downwards.
GGAAGATTTCGTTAAAACAATATCATAATCAGATTCTATAGAATCACGCTTTTAATTCTTTCTTTCTTTCTTTCTTTCTTTCTTTCCTTCTTTCTTCGTTATGCACATTCTATGAACGCGTTTGAACTTGTTCGTTGGCCTGGCGGTTTTTACCTTCTTAACCTCCCAAACTCTTTTCATGAATGCACTGTGTTGCTTTTTGCGTTCTTTGGACCACTTCCTACCAGTTTTCTTTTTGAGGTTTCTCTACGAATTTGTACTTGACTACTATTTTACTAAAGGCTCCACAATCTTCTATGGAGTCGTCCGTTATATCCATTTCTTGGAGATCCGCCCCGGTTACTTCAAGCCAGTTTATTTTGACATCCTTTGATTACTTTAAAAATCTTTTGGTGATTCTGTCGCTGTCCATTCTATAGATATGGCCATATAATTTCAAGTATCTCTTGCGTAAGACATCAGTAACCTGTCAGTTAATGAGTAGAGGTCCCCCTGCTCCCCTCTTAATCCACATTCCATTTCCTATCGTAGGATCATAAATTTTTCGATGAACTTTCCTTTCTCACTTTTCATTTTCTATAATTTTAGAGTGTCCTCCAAGTGATATTATGGTTTTTGAGGCGTATAACGTTTCCAGCAAAACAACTGTCTTGTAGTGTCGTAATTTTGCATTACGCTCCATAACTTGTGTTGCAGTAATTCCACGTTAGCCTGTACGCCTTATAGAGTTTGGTGGCTCTTTCTACATTGACCCTACTGTCTAGTCTCGATGGTAGTATGGTTTCTCCAAAATATTTGAAGGAGGACACCTGTGAAATTGTGCCGTTTTCCGTCTCCAGCGGAGATTTTTGCTTTGTTGATGTAGATTTTCCGTGTATTGTTTTATTTTCTTACGATATCTGGGGGCCTACCTGTGATGCTATATTGTATAATCTCTGTAGGGCGTAGCTCGTTTGATCACTTATTATAATAATAATAATAATAATAATAATAATAATAATAATAATAATAATAATAATTATTATTATTATTATTATTATTATTATTATTATTACCGAGCTCGATAGCTGCAGTCGCTTAAATGCGGACAGTATCCAGTATTCGGGAGATAGTAGGTTCGAACCCCACTGTCGGCAGCCCTGAAAATGGTTTTCCGTGGTTTCCCATTTTCACACCTTCTTCTCTCCTCACTGGTTCAGCCAGGTCTGCAACGTGTCGTCCCTGGCGTATCCTTTATAATGGAAGCTAAAATATTATGTAACATGAAATCTTTGTCATCAATAGGCTTATATAACCGGGCGAGTTGGCCGTGCGGTTCGGGGCGCGCAACTGTGAGCTTGCATTCGGGAGGTAGTGGGTTCGAGCCCCACTGTCGGCAGCTCTGAAGATGGTTTTCGGTGGTTTCACATTTTCACACCAGTCAAATGCTGGGGCTGTACCTTAATTAAGGCCGAGGCCGATTCCTTCCAACTCCTAGCCCTTTCCTACCCCATCGTCGCCATAAGACCTCTCTGTGTCTGTGCGACGTAAAACAAGTTGTAAATAGGCCTATATATAAATGTGTCTGGTAATAAAATAATGTTGTATTAGTACAAACTAGGAAACTGCTGGGTTCCTGCTCAGAATCACTGATTTTAACACAATGTGGACACCCTAACGACAGGGCTGCAATGATGTCCTGATGTTCTAATTGATTACCCTACCAAGTTTTGTTACAATCGGTGCCGTCGATACATCGCGTTCCAATGAAAACTACAGCAACATAGTACAATTTTTAAGTAGGCCTACGTAAATATTATTTTATCGTACACTAGTATGACCATTGCCATTAAGATTATGTTTTTGTGTCATCTTAACCACTTTCATTCCAATCGGTCAGGTCCATCCCTAGCAATAGGCTACTCTCGAAGAAGGATGGAATTGTAAACTGTATGCCTAACCGCTTTTTCCCTCAAGAATTTACCTGGTACATTTCAGGTGTAACTTGAGTGCCATATACCTTTCTAGAAGTAAAAGTCTTGTTTCTTAATTTGCCGATTTTTTAGCGGGAAAACGATTCCACAACCTTCCGGGTGAAGTAAGAATGCCTAGAATGGCTGAGCAACCTGCAACAATGCAATAATATTACTATTTTGTAATAATAAAACAATACATTTTGAACAGTTTTCCTGAACGCATCGTGCGTAGAATACAATTGCATAACAATGAAAAGGCAGGAACTTCTAAATTTAAAAAAATGTCTTTATATTATTTTACCGGCTCCTTTTCAGTGGAACTTTCACTTATCCCAAGTATCAACTAAGAAATAATTAAGCCCAGAAGTTTTATTACTTAACTATGTACAATGTATTTAAGATAATTAGTACCGCACTATTTCTACGTTGTCCTAATATGCAATTTTTTTCACCCTAAGAGCGTTTAAAACCCGTAGATAAACGAATCATGTCAGTATGCTTATGCTCCACTCTCTGAAGTTAGAGAACCACTGTCGTAAACCATTGTTAAGTATTAGTGTGGCCCGTGGACCTCCAGTGTTCCCGAAGCTCTTTCTGGAGTTTCACGAACGAATGTTGTAGATAGGATAATTTTTTTTTCTTCCTTCGGAAGGATTTTCGTCTGGCAATAATGTGAGAACAACATTATTAATGAATTCGTTTGGTTGCTGTTGGCATAACACAGGGCCTCTAAAGGTGCATGCACCGGTGCATTGCGCGGCGCAAGGTGCAAATGACGACTTCGCTAGGTTGACCAGAGTGCAGACCCCCCACTCCTCGGTTTTGAGCAATTGCGCTGTCTTCCTCTTTCCGTACGCCTGTCTCGCTCGCTCCGCCTGTCTCCCCGTTCTTCACTTCCTCTGCAGTGCTCTATCATTCGAGCAGAGTTGAGCTGAGCTTAGCCGAGTTGCCCTGAGACAAAACTCTGGTCCGAACTGAGCCGAGTCGGACCTATGCACGGTGCACAGAACCCCTGCACCTCAGTCTGCACGCGTGCGATTTTGGCCGTTTGAAAGGCCCTGGCATAACATATGTGTGCCTTCGTTTTATTATTGGTCACAGCCTTCATCAGACTAAGACTGTAAATTTAAGTTTAGTAACCCCAAACGTTTTACAAGTTTTAAGGATCGTCGACTTGAACATCGTCACAATACGGATGAAAATAAACATGTACATTACTAAGCTGTGGAGATGGGCATCTTCTAGTTCAGTTGCTTCTCGAGATGTACCACTAAAAAATAAATTCAGGAAATATTGTGATGAATGTCTACAATACAGATTTATATCTTCAACAATCAACAACAGCAAATTCAGTGTGTTATGTTCTAACATTCTTTCGAGCGAATGTACGAAACCCACTGAACTTCGTACGCTCAGTTAAACAGACATTTGGATCATTCTAGTAAGTCAGCTGATTTTTAAAATTGCATCGGGAAGCAGTTAAACCCTTGATTTGTTTCACGTGCTATTATTTAAGTTTAGTTTAGCAGTTTAAGCATGAAATATACTATGGATAGAATTGTGTTAAATATAACAGAACTGTGACTGCTTAATTTCAGTTAGCACCCACCCCTATTTCTAATTTGCTTATTATTGCTAGAGGGCAGGGTCTACCTGGCCGAGGCGGTAAGGGCGTGCTCGGTTCGCCCGGAAGGACGTGGGTGCGAATCCCCGTCAGAAAGTCGTAAAATTTAAGAAACGAGATTTCCACTTCCGGAGGTGCACATGGCCCTGAGGTTCACCCAGCCTACACCAAAAATGAGTACCAGGTGAATTCCTGGGGGCAAAGGCAGCCGGGCGTATAGCTAACCACTCTACCCCATCAACTGTCGAGGTTACGGATAGTGGAGCTTTTACCTTCCACCCCTCCAAGGGCCTTCATGGCCTGTACGGAGATGGCTCTGCTTTGCTTTGCTTTTACTAGATGACGGATTTTGGCATATTTGCATGTTTTGTTTGTTTCAAGATATAATATGCCCATAAGAAATAAAGGCGATTCATAGCATTTGAAATCGAATGACTTTTATAGTGGACATAAATGCATGTACCGTACTCGTAATTCGAGCATATTCTTAACAGACGAGCATTTCAATGAATAATTCCAGTTTTATTAGTGTTTTGTATTAAACATTGGTATATATTGATATACAAATTAGTTCAACAATAGAAAGAAGTGAATGCCATTCGCCTCCGGAAGCCTTTACAATGAACTGTTTTCGACAGTCAACAATATCAACATGAGCTTGACAATGTGAATGTTTAATTCGATGGCGCTTTGGACTACGGTTCGGATGTTGGAATCATAGAAAAATAATGTTTCACGATACCTGCAATAGCAGAGAGGAGAGATCCTTCCTTGCCAGGTACCAAGCCACCCCACTCCTCCCGGCCACCACCACTACCACCACCCTAAAATGCATTCTTACTTATATACAGTAGAAGAAATAAAACTGTGGCAGCCTCGAACCAAGAATACTACCATTTTATTCGTTCGTATGGTCTTGTCACTAACCGGACCTAAACAGTCTCCACCATGGTCTTGTATAGACCATCATTTTGTAGCTCTAACATGTTTTTCATCGCTGTCATTCATCTTTCGTGTTATTCATTAGCTGTCTATAATGCACCAATGTTGGCAAGCCTGTTCAGTGCATTATGAGCTCGTCACAGCCGCCGCCATTTTGGATCTACAGTATGACCTATACGTTCATTTCTTAACACTAGAAATCATGCCAAAAGAAATGAAATGAAATGGCGCATGGCTTCTAGTGCCGGGAGTGTCCAAGGACAATCCCAAAAGAAAAAGACAGCTAAATGAATTCTGCTTCAACAGTAGATCTAAGGAGGACCAAACTTATACATAGAAGAACAAATATAATTTTGCAGATTATGCATTAGTGTGTATATGAATGCAGATATTGTTTTTTTTTTGTGTGCAGAGATGTATCCATAGATGCGTGCATATTTTTCTGTTTTCTGGTGCATATGAATCCGCCCTGTAATTTTTACAGAGAAGGGATCCGTGAAAATGCAGATTTATGGAAAGGGGCCCCGCAGTACTAATGAGTATGAAAACCTCTTTACTGTGACCACGGTAGAGTATACTGCTGCTGATAACGCTGTCCGTGTGTCACTTTTGACCAAGTCGGTACTACGAAAAATAAAACACTTTTCCACGTTAATAATCTGCTTTTAGAGTCCCAGTTATATTTTATATATTCTTTCACAATGTTGGTCCCTGCTGGAGCTACGGCGTATCATCTGTTGAGCTGAGATATTGTTTGAAAGCCAGTCGAGTTGTGTCAGCAGTCGAAGACCAATACAGCGAGCAAGACAATTGGCGGGAGAGAGAGAGAGTACACTGGTTCATAGCAGTCGTCTTCGTGGCATAAATCACGTCCCTTCCTTATGATTATTCAGGAGACGAACCGAGGACTCTCTCGGGAGTGCCTACCTAAATGCAATTAACCCAGACGGAGGGATGTGGTGAGCTCAAGTCATGGGCCATGTCGGCAGTCCTTTGGCACCCTTTTCTTAAGATGTGATTGGCTTCTTGCCAACCTGAAAAAGAAACGAAGAGGATATATAAAGGATGTTCCCTTTTCGCCTACAACAGTAGTTACCCCATTTCCTCCCCCACTAGCCCAGTCTCCGCCCATCAACATCTAGCCAAAAGTCTAAGAAAATTCAAACCCCTTGCTTTCAAACAGGGATACTCATTTCTTATTACTGAGGAACCCTTCATTAAATTAAATGGCCTTCATTGGACGAGAATTTCCTGAGGATATTGGCGACTTCAGATAATGTCGAGAGAGAAAATTTACATTTTAGTGTGCGCTTCTATGTAAGTATTTTCCTCGTGGAATTAATTCCAGGCTCCTTTTCATTTATTTATTTATGTATGTATTTTAGGGATTTTACTCTGTTTCCGTGAATGAGCCTCTGTTATAAAACGTGCTCACATTATTTAATCCATATGTAAATAAATGCAGTACTATAGGCCAGATGAGCAGTGTAGTTAGGAACCCTCTCTAACTTAGCCTACAATAACAAGGATGGATCACGATCATCGTCTTTTGCTGAAGGTTTTCACACATCTCAATCTTTTAAAAGAGAAATTCCTTTTCCCGGCGTACCTTGAAAACCGCCAGTGTACTATTTTATGAGAACTGACGCACATTCCATTCTATTATTATTATTATTATTATTATTATTATTATTATTATTATTATTACAAGCTACCGGCCTCTCCTCGACCTTAGGTTTACATACTTTTCTTTACATTCCGGTCAGATATTTTTTTCAACTTTTGATCCTCGTCCGTTGTTCTCCCTCCTCCCTCTCATAAGGTTCCAGGATTCAGCAGGTATTTCAATTTTTTTTTTTTCTCAAATATGAAACATTCATTCCAACGAGGCTTCTGTCAAGAATTTCAGCTGGTGTTGTGCTTCCTTTCTGTAAATCTTTGTGCACCACTCTCGGCCAGTGGCGACAGTTATTCCATTCTCCTTATGCGCAAGTATATTATATGCCAATCTTTTTAAGTTCGTTCTGTTTATTATTATTATTATTATTATTATTATTATTATTATTATTATTATTATTATTATTATTATTATTATTTACATGTTTCATCTTTCGGCGTTCAGTCGTGAATGCTCAGTGAATAACCTAAGCGCCTCCATTACCCCATATTTACAATAATCTTCGTGACATCCTCTGCTCCTCCTACCATGGAAGCATCTAATCTTCGTCTCCTAGGCCTTTCTCTGCATCTCTTACCCCGTATGGTCTATCCTCTTCCGTTCTTTTTCAAAGAATATGCTCGCAGTTCATAGCAGCAAAGACCATTCGGAAATTTTCTAATCTATTTCGAAAGTTATTTTCACTTTCAATACTGTTTTCATTGTTTTTGACAAGTGTGGAAAGAATTAATGTCAAACAATTTCGCATTTATATTGCACTGCCAATAGACGCACCGTCCATATTTGAGATCACAGGGAAGCTCAACACAACTAGTCTCTTAAAGTTTAATTATTTAACCACTCTTTACGAAATACATGACTACTTTTTAACCTTTTCTTCGACATACTGAAGTATCAAATATAACCTAATGTCAAAAGAAACACGTTACAAAACACGACACTACCCGGCTCATCAAGAGTACAGTAACGATTGTAACAAATACTGGCTGAGGCTGTAGGCTAGAGCTGGTCTAGAAAACGACTGGTAGTATGCAGCGTAAGTTCAATACAACATAAATAAGTAGACCATTATGCCGTACTAAGTTCTATATTATTATTTTTCTCCTGGTGGTGAAAGGTGATATTGTTACCGCTGAAAATCGCTGAAAGAAGTTCGCAAATCCGTCAAAAAATCCGCTGTCCGCTAAATGGAATTTTTATCCGCTGTTGCATTTTAAAATCCTCCAAATCTGGCTGAAAATCCACTGAGTTGGCAACACTGACAACACAACACCTGCTCCTGTTTGAGAGTTCGGTGAGACACTGTCGTCCTCAGCCCAGCCACCGAACCCCGACATACTGAGTCTCACACTGTCTCCACCACGCAGCCCAACACTGACTATAGCTCCGCCACGGAGCCCAACACTGACTATAGCTCCGCCACGCAGCCCAACACTGACTATAGCTCCGCCACGCAGCCCAACACTGACTATAGCTCCACCACGCAGCCCAACACTGACTATAGCTCCGCCACGGAGCCCAACACTGACTATAGCTCCGCCACGGAGCCCAACACTGACTATAGCTCCGCCACGGAGCCCAACATTGACTATAGCTCCGCCACTCAGCCCAACACTGACTATAGCTCCACCACGGAGCCCAACACTGACTATAGCTCCACCACGGAGCCCAACACTGACTATAGCTCCGCCACGGAGCCCAACACTGACTATAGCTCCGCCACGGAGCCCAACCGTCACTCCTAGTCCAGTACCAATACTGACGTTACCACGGAGCCGAACACTGACTGACAGTCCGTGGCTAGCCTCCCATTTTTTAGCTCGGGTGATGGGATCCAGAAAATTCGCGAGGTGGCTAGATGTGGAACATTCCCGTTGAATCTCCAAGGAACTTACAGGTAAGCCAGCCGATGAGAGCAAAACCCGGAAATACCAGCCATGCCTTCCAGGCCGGCTGGCGGCTCCCCGGTCGGCCGATTCATTAGTCCCTTCCAGATAGCACCGAAAGGGTCTACCACCGGCCTGGTACGTAACAATATATTAGCAACGTTCCAGTTCGGTTTTAGCCCTAAGCACTCTACCATTCGTCAACTTACGTGAGTCACTGAAACAATTAGTGCTGGTTACGAACACAGGGAATACACGACCGCTATATCCTCCACATAGCGCAACCCTTCGATAATGTATGGCATAATGACTTGATCTTGAAGCTATACCCCACTGGCCTACATCATTATTAAATCACCACCGTCGAAAGTTTTTGACAGACAGACAGTTTTTTCGTCCGGCGTTTATATTGAATCACTTGTTAAGAGTTGAAATGTAAGGAAATATTACTTGAGTGAATAATTGACGGAATGGTTGTTTCCGAATACACGTGTAACATTAATCATTCGTAAGTAATTAACTCCGCTTTGATTAAAAATTATTATTATTATTATTATTATTATTATTATTATTATTATTATTATTATTATTATTAGTAGTAGTTTTTTTTTTTGCTAGTTGTTTTACGTCGCACCGACACAGATAGGTCTTATGGCGACGATGGGACAGGGAAGGGCTAGGAGTGGGAAGGAAGCGGCCGTGGCCTTAATTAAGGTACAGCCCCAGCATTTGCCTGGTGTGAAAATGGGAAACCACGGAAAACCATTTTCAGGGCTGCCGACAGTGGGGTTCGAACCTACTATCTCCCGAATACTGGACACTGGCCGCACTTAAGCGACTGCAGCTATCGAGCTCGGTAGTAGTAGTAGTAGTAGTAGTAGTAGTAGTAGTAGTAGTATCTGGTATTAAACACGATAGGGGCTGCCTGGCCGAGGCCGTAAAGGCGTGCTCGGTTTGCCCGGAAGGACGTGGGTTCGAACCCCCGTCAGGAAGTCGTAAAATTTAAGGAATGAGATTTCCACTTCCGGAGGTGGACATGGCCCTGAGGTTCACTCAGCCTACACAATAATGAGTACCACGTTAATTCCTGGGGGCAAAGGTGGCTGGGCGTAGAGCTAACCACTCTGCCCCATCAAGTGCCAAGGTTACGGATAGTGGAAGCCTTTACCTTCCACACCTGCAAGGGCCTTCATAGCCTGTGCGGAGATGACTGTACATATTTTTTCGAAACCTTTTTCTGATAGTTTTCTCTCTTACCTCTTTGATGTTCGTGTTTTTGACAATATTTTAGAGAAAGACAAATATAATATTTCTTATCATCAGGGAGCTGTATCTCTAGCGACAATAACGAAAGAACTTTTTTTTAAATCCTTACCGGTAGCCAAATCCCTTCAATGCACGTGGATGATCCGAGACAAGTTAAAACTCAAGCAGTGCCTTTGAGAGGTTCATCAGCATACAGTAGTTTGAGTTACGGGACGTGAAATGCTGTAGTTCATACTCATAATGCTTGCTGTTTGAGTTCTAGGATTTCTGGCGTTTTTAAAATGTTCTCCTGGCGTGATTTGTTGAAATTAAAGAAATATATGCACATGCATTGACAGGATAGTTAATCAGTTACATGTTGATTTTTGTCGATATATGCTTTATCTTCTGTACCTTAATGTATGTGTTTGAAAACTGAAGTAACTGATATTTTACGCTATAAACGGAATAATTTAACGTCAATGTCCTACTCGTTGGCTGAATGGTCAGCGTACTGGCCTTCGGTTCAGAGGGTCCCGGTTCGATTCCTGGCCGGGTCGGGTATTCTTCTAGCTCGGAGACTGGGTATTTGTGTCCGTCCCAACACTCTCCTCTTCATATTCATACAACACACTACGCTACCAACCACCACAGAAACATGCAATAGTGATTACATCCCTCCATATAGGGTTGGCGTCAGGAAGGACATCCGGCTGTAAAACAGGGCCAAATCCACATATGCGACGCAGTTCGCACCCGCGACTCCATAGGTGTGGGAAAAGCGGCAGGAAAAGAAGAAGAAACGGAATAATTTAACGTCGATGTGAAATATTTGTACATTATAACGTTTTATCAAGTACCTAACTTCAGTTATATAAATTACATATTACTGTGCCTTTGCTGGGGTGACCTAATGTTTACAGTGCGTTATAGGCCTCGTGCGAATGGATGGTGATGGGCTCTGGCGGCAAACGTGGAGTTCCTGATCGGGAGAGCAGTGCTTGTTTGCTCTATTGTTGCATGCGGTTTGCATTGGCATTAGCTTCTATCTTCTGTAATATGATGTCCAAAACTGATTGTGGTTCCACTATTTCTAACAGTAACAACAATTATTGTTCCGGGAGTTAGGTGTAAGTTTACGTACAGCAACTCTCCTTCTGAAACTAAGTCTTTTGCAAGTTTCCGAACGACAAACAAAATGTTACCAGAAGGAAAGCGTTGACTAAATATTTGATACGAATCACGAAAGATGAAAACCCGAGGACACCTACAAACAATACCAGTATTTACATCCACCATGTTGTAAAATGAATGCCTTGAAGAGATCCTTACAGCCCTGTGTATGTAGGCCTGCTTAGATTATTTTCAAACAGTAGATGGGGATTACTAGAAAAAAGTCATTGCTGAGTGTTACAAAAGACGAAAATTAAGGCATGACATTGACAACACAGGCGAAAATTTCACAGGTATCAATGTCTGTTTGATTGTTGACGCAAGTGCACGGGCTACTAAGATAAACAATTTTAATACCATGTTTTGCTCATTAGAACATAATGATGCAGGCATCCCGATTAACCTTCCAATGCAGTACCAGTTAACAGTAAGACAATTACGGACAATTCATTGGCGAAAATATCATAAAGGATTTCTATAACTTCTGCATATCTTCACCTATCACACATCTCTGTTCTCGAGCACGCACTGGTTTATACCGTTGTTGCAAGCACGTAGTTTTGGAAGCGTCTCTCTCACTGTACAAATAAACATAAGGCAGCAATGAGCTTGCACTTTTCTGACAAGTCTGCCTTACACAGGCAGTTCCCAGATACCAGGCACTTATCCGAGTCAGGCTGAAAAATATTTTAATACAGAAAATTCGTTATTGTCCTTGAAGAGTACTGCGTTTTGAAATTAGATAGTGTTCGTATTTCTGCTTTTAAACTTACAGCGCAGTTGCAATGAATTAATGAATGGAAGTATCCAACAAAACTTGATTTTTTAAATCTTCATAAAACACTGTGATTTATTAACATTTGTCTCCCCTCAACACAGGCTGGATACTTGTCCCGATCTTTCTCCTACGTGAAAAATATCGGGATTGCAATTCAACTGCTCTCATTTCCTTAGCGTAGAATCCTCGAAATAAGCCGGGTTCCATTTCAGAATCTCATCGAAATGCTGTCCAGACTAATGATTGTCTACTGCGTCCGTTCGCAACTCTCCCGTGCAAGTTCGCCCTTCCTTGTCGCTAGGGGCGCCACGAGTACCAAACAGCTTCATTCGCACGCGGCCTGTACCTTTTGGCATGGGCTAGAACAAATTTACTTTCACTGACATCTCTCAGTCTCATCTTTTGCTTTGACAGCATGAAAGTGATTCTGATATGAGGGATGCTGCTATGAATGGTGTGGAAATATTGCGCATAGAGTCGGATAGTGCATGTATTTCAGTGAGCTCGACAGACTGATAGCAGCGTCTGGCTCGGCGAGGAAAGCAGCGGGAAACTACCTCACATCTTATAACTCTAGTATGCCTTTTCAGTAGCTCCTAGGCGATGTATCATAGGTAATGTCGGAGCTGTTGAGGAACAAATCAGCCTTTGGGCTGAATACTCAACGTACATAACTACTACTGTCAGGTTCAAATGTTCTGTATTTCCTGGAGTTTAAATTGGACAAGTTGGCTAATATGAAGTGAAAATACACCAAAATGTAATTCCTTTCTTTCTATTTATAGACGTGGTATAGAATATTTTTTCCCTATATTTAATTCTTAAGATATTTTGATGTGATCGGTAAAGAATCCTGTTCTTCGACTTTCTACGCGTGAACATTCAACTTACAAACTTGTACAATGAAATTTTGAAAACTGATCGCTGTCATATTTTAATATAATGTAATTTAAAGTTGTTTTAACAGGATTCTGAAATTTCTGACTATCTTAATTACTAAAAAGGTGGTGCAAAGTTTTCCCAGTACCGGAAACTCTGATTAAGCTATACTAATAGCCGTTCAAAGTGCTCGAATGCATGTTTCTATAAAAAACAATTACGGAAGGCTTTGATCTACGCGTTGATTTCATTTAGAATTTTTTTCCGATTTGTTTTACTTCGCATCGACATAGATAGGTCTTATGGCGACGATGGGATAGTAAAGTCCTAGGAGTGGGAAGGAAACGGCCGTGGCCTTAATTAAGGTACAACCCCAGCATTTGCCTTATGTGTAAACGGGGAACCATGGAAATCCATCTACAGGCCTGCCGACGGTGGGGCTCGAACCCACTATCTCCCGGATGCAAGCGCAGAGCTGTGCGCTCCTAACCGCAAGGCCAACTCGCCCGGTATACAGAATTTTATTTGATAGAAAAAACAGAATGCAAAAGTTTTGAAAAGACGGCGATTTGGCCGTCTAAATGTTCATTAGGATCCCTCATGTGGTATACCGTAAGAAAGCTCTGAGTACGAGATGATGATGATGATGATGACACAACGGTTGTCCTACGACCCTTAGGAACATAGTTATACGGCGGAGTTAAAAATGTGAGAATTTCTAACTCTGCTTCATATCGATTTCTGAACATAAATTTCTACCCATATGTGCATAAATGAATAGAAAATCTTACAGCTGACGGTACGATTGCGGCAGACTTCGAATAATTAGAGTAAAAGTTACACGGTGATGGAAGTTTTAAAAATTACATAATTAATTACTGAAGTACTGAATTACGGAATTACTGAATTCAAACACACCCTTGGAATAAACATGCATGTCGCTAGGCGACCAGCCAGATACGTTAGTTCGCAATAAATAGTATCAGTAATATAATAGCCGTATAAACGCCTACAATCAGTTGACTTATTTATTTATTTATTTATTTATTTATTTATTTATTTATTTATTTATTTATTTATTTATTTATTTATTTATTTATTTATTTATTTAATATTGCGCACTACAATACCATTTGGTTCGTAGTACGGGTATCATTGGCCATGGCCAGCATGCAGACAGTGGATAATAGCATCCTGGAGTTGAAGAATTCTCCAGTCACTGGTTGCTTTATAATTTCCGCTGATGTGTTAAAATATGATACTAGAAGAGAGCTTTATTATTTCGAAATAAAAATCGGATTCACCTGTTTTATTGTTTACAGAAACGTCTTCGGAATATCTCCAGAGATTCCATTATTTCCTTGGATTGTTCGATCAATCTAATTGAAGGAGAAATTCTCTTCCTTTCCTTTCTCGTGGGGGTCTACGTACGGAAAGAGTTCTTTCTGAAGCGTTGTTCTCGTTTGCGAGGTCGTTTGACTCTCAGAAATCTTCCCTTTGAGCATTACAGAGCGTTATATTAACAAGATTAGACAACAGTTCCTCTGGCCTTTCAATCAGATTTCCTGCTTCCCTGTTCTCTGTGCATGTTTGAACACCAGGGAACTATTTAAATCAAAACTTCCATTTTACTGAATTCAGAGCTATAGTATGAAAAAATGACAGCATATACATCTAAAGGTTATCTCTAAAAACAATATAAGGGAGAAAATAAACTGAGCGAAAGAGACAGATCATGCAGGGCCAATACTGGCGATCTGGTATTTCTTAATATTTAATAGTTTAAGGGACATTAAACATGATCCTGGAAGGGTTGCCCTTCTGTTATTAAGACAGCGTGTTCGATCCTTTCAGATGACCGTTTCATACGCGACCCTTTGTTTTCCTGCTCAGATTTCATAAAATGACATCAGTACTGTACTGTGGTCTGTAAATGGAATGAAATGAAATGGCTAGGGGCTTCCGGAGAGGCCTGGTGCAGGTCTTTTCATTTGACTCCCGTAGGCGACCTGCGCGTCGTGATGAGGATGAAATGATGATGACGGCACATTCACCCAGTCCCCGTGCCGAAGAAATGAGCCAATTTTGATTAAAATTCCCGATCCTGTCGGGAATCGAACCCGGGACCCGCTATGAATAAAGGCCAGCACGCTAACCATTTAGTCATGGAGCCGGATACTGTAGTCTATGATACCATTAAATTGATCTTATAAAATTGTGAAAATTGTGCATATCCTAACAGTCTGCAATTCATTTATTTGGTACTCAAGTTCATATTGAACAAAAAAATATACTGCCTCACACTGTCATGAAACAAATGAGGTGATATTATTACGGTTGAATAAATATAACTCTGGTAACTAAATGAAATAGCTCTAGTTTGAAGCAAACGTAAATACATAGTTTTCTTTCTACGCATTAAATACTACTTAATTATACATCAGTATTTCAAAAGGAAAAATTTGCTTTATGTAAAAGGAACAAATCACGCTGAAAACTCTTCATGGGAGTGTTCGTAGTTTATTTCCAAATTTCTGCAAGAAGCACTGTTTCAGGCAATCCGATCACTGAAAGTGAAATATTTTTCTGGAAATAAACTTTCAGCGTATTAGGCCGAGTTCAGTACATATAGAATGTATTGAAGATATGTTAAGTACGAAACAAAAGTGGCCAACCGGACCAGTGGGATCTGCTCTGTATGTATTGAACACGACCTAACAGGCCCTACGTTGAAACTGTATTTCAAGCACAATGCGGTCATGAAAATTCAATATTCATTGAAATAATTTTTCTTTCTCTTGCATTTCCTTACATTTTTGACGAAGTGTCATAGTGCATTACAAATATATTGGGTTTCGGTTCGAGTGCCACACACGTACATAGTTTTCGCATCCTGATGGACGGTAAGGGTGTAATATACATTCCTCTTCTCGAGTTTCACCTCAAAGGGTTTCTCAACGCCTACATTTTTTCTAGAACATTCTTCGGTTTCGGTGGTGAGGTGTTTTCTGTCTCTGCTATTTGCATATGGGAGATAACTAACACGTTGCCAAAATCTTCATTAAAGCGATACTGATTCACAATCTCTTTAGGAACTATGATGTAGTTATAGCACAGAAGAATTCAGAATTCCAACCTATGATTGTGCGAAAAATGCCATAGACCGTCGCCCTGTTCGACTGCACATATACTGTAAAAGAGTATGGTAGTGAGAATCAACATATATGGAAGATGATCTGGCATACCATTAACAAAGCCGCAGAAAATTTAATCAACTATCCCAGGCGTAAAATGCATGTACGTCTGGGAATTTTTTCTTTTCTTCAAAGTGTCTGCGTAGATACCAGGTGGATGCATAAGTTTTCGCCGGTTTTTTCAATTTTCAAGGGAAATTCATTTTTTGTTTATTCAAAGTATTGGCCATCGAGTTCTACACACTTCGCCCATCTATCATATAAGTTATGCATACCACGCCAGAAAAAACTGTTTGTCTTTTGCGGCAAACCAGTCTTCGAGCCATTTTCCAACTTCCTCGAAATTGCTCAAGTGCTGCTCTGCGAGCGCGTGCCCCATTGATAGGAAGAGGTGAAGCCACGTCGGGGGGCAGTACGGTGGGTGCGGAAGGATGGCCCATCCAAGCGATTTCAAGTTGTCTTTCACTGGTTTTGCTGTGTGAGACGGCGCGTTGTCGTGTAACAAAATCACTTTGCCATGTCGTCTGGCACATTCCGGTCGTCTTTCAATCAATGCGTGATTTAAATTAATCATTTGTTGGCGACAGCGTCGACAAGATCACTGAACGATACAACACAGAAGCTAGTGTTTGGAGGACTTAACTTTTGTTTGTTGGTAAGTTAATGTCAGACGAACAAACTAACGTATGTGCCAAATTCATTCGCTGCGTACTGTTCGGTGGCGCCATCTCTTAGTGAAACCGAAAAAGACTTATGCATACACCTGCATACACCTCTAATTCGAGCGCTGGTATCAAGTCAGCGACTCAATCTAGTTATCCACAGTCATGTTTCCATTCCATTTAGAGATGATTCATGAGACGATGAACAGTTTGGATTGGCTTCAGAAGTTTGCTTTCATCAACCGAAATAATCCGCCATCAGAATCTTCGTCTGTGTACAAGTAAGTACAGTGTCATAAAGATATTATGATGATCCATTCCATGCGCCTATGGTGGTGGTGGTGGTGGTGAGTACTATTTTCAGGAGCAGTACAATTGGACAACCATTCTCTCTTAACATTAATCAGAGAAAAATATTGGAAGAGATCTAACCTTTCGAAGAATGTGGTTATCAGCAAAGGAAAGGGAAACTGAAAGACACTCCAAGTCTCGTAACGCTGATACTATGTGGTTTAAAAGAGAACAAAGTTTGGCTAATGGAGTATGGATAGGAATGTTGAAAGTGAGGAGTCTGACACAAGTGGAAAGAATGCCAGACTCAGCTAGTGGACAGTAGTCACCAACCCACGCTCCCTACTACGGAGTACTTGGAGATTACCCCTAATAGTCGTATTTTACCGGGCGAGTTGGCCGTGCGTGTAGAGGCGCGCGGCTGTGAGCTTGCATCCGGGAGATAGTAGGTTCGAATCCCACTATCGGTAGCCCTGAAAATGGTTTTCTGTGGTTTCCCATTTTCACACCAGGCAAATGCTGGGGCTGTACCTTAATTAAGGCCACGGCCGCTTCCTTCCAACTCCTAGGCCTTTCCTGTCCCATCGTCGCCATAAGACCTATCTGTGCCGGTGCGACGTAAAGCCCATAGCAAAAAAAAAAAATAGTCGTATTTTACAACAGGCAGGGAATATATTTCATCGGCCGCACCGACAGAGGGTTCTTTACGTGTGTCAAATACACAATCTTCAAAACATATTTTGCTGACATTTTAGGCAAGAACATCTTAAATCTCCATCGTACACGGAAACCAATCGATAGTTCGTCGACGCTGGTACAACTTCCTTTCTAATATTTCAGAGTAGAAAGATTTGTTACAGGGGCTCTTTTTCGATCCCCTCTGTCATTAGTATTGGCGAACCTTCAGAATGTTAGTTGAAACAAAAATCTGTTCCTGAATGTAACACAGTGAAAATCGCCCCTTTCAGTACAATCTGCGGAAAATAAAAGCCTGAGATCATCCTGGTTAGATTTAATAATAATAATGTTAATGGCTTTACATCCCACTAACTGCTTTTTCGGTTTTCGGAGACGACGAGGTGCCAGAATTTGGTCCCGCAGTAGTTCTTTTACGTGCCAGTAAACCTACCGACACGAGGCTGATGTATTTGAGCACCTTCAAATACCACCGTACTGAGCCAGGATCGAATCTGCCAAGTTGGGGTCAGAAGGCTGGCGCTCGGCCTGATATAAGTACACTAGTATAGTGCATTTATCGAATGCAATCGTTCCCACACAGTAACTGTCCTGATAGTTTCTTCTTTGTTTACTGATTCTTATTGTGATTTCTCATTTCACTACACCATGCAATGTAAGATGAGCGGCAAGGAAATTCCAAACTTCATCTCTTAGACTACATGAAATTGGTAATGTAATTCAGGCAGCTGCGTAGTGATGTGCTATCTAGTTCTGGAACGAAACACAGTTTCTTTGGCTGACTTCTGGAATCTATTTTTACAGTGGAAGTATCTGGAAGCATCGCTGGATTTACTTCCAACAACACAGCACTTTTGCAGCACTCAAGTTCGGGCATGGATTCATGATCACTCTCCAGTGCAGTATTTCCATTACAGTAATATCACTCGTCATAGTCCTGTAAGCACTGTGATGCAGTGTTGTAGAAACATCAAACATCTGCATTTACTGCACGAGGCGGAGCGGCCCTGTACGCTCAACAAATGTAATCTCTCAAACCACGCGAAAACATGAAGAGCTAATAAATACTGTATGTTTCCCACAGAACCGTTTCTAAACTAACATTCCATCATTAAAATGAAATGGCGTATGGCTTTTAGTGCCGGGAGTGTTCGAGGACATGTTAGGCTCGCCAGGTGCAGGTCTTTTGATTTGACACCCGTAGGCGACCTGCGCGTCGCGATGAGGCTGAAATGATGATAAAGACGACACATACACCCAGTCCTCGAGCCGGCGAAATTAACCATTGATGGTTAAAATTCCCGACTCTACCGGGAATCGAACCCGGGACCCGTCTGACCAAAGGCTAACACGCTAACCATATAGCCATGGAGCCGGTCATTCCATCATTCATACTTGACAACAATAAGCAATTACAATTGCAGAGCAGTAGAGAAAACGTTGAGGGAAACAAACAGTGCAGCCAACCTTTCTGAATCCTTTACAAGATATTAGAGTCATTCCGTATTGACGGTTTTCACTTTACAAAGAAAAATTTAAATGATCCTCCTAATTCAGTACAAAACATAAATCCATCATTAGATGGAACAATAAAATTCAAACATATTTCGACTCGTTTGAGCCATCTTCAGTGATATAGGGGGAGCGGTTAAAGTAATGTACATAATACAAGCTAAAAATGCGCTGAAAACATAATGAAGGAACAAAAGAGGAACAAGGGAGACATGACGGAAATAAAAACAATAACAATATACATTTATGGTTTCCACTATGGTCACTAACAGTTTAACCATGCACCTATTACTTCTCAGTTTCTCAATTTTGTCGTTGCCCTTCCGACCATTTAAAATAAGGCAAACATAAGTAGCCAACATATGAAACAATCTTCGAGAACGGGACCGCTAAACTGAGAATAAACTGAGAATGCTGTTATTCTAAAATTTTAAATTCATCGGCGTTTTTCCATCACTTATCACATACATTTCACCTGGCACGTTGTCTCCTTTCAAACTTGGTTTCTCAAGCTTTTTCGCTCCCTTCCTAGCCATTCGTGGTGATGGTGTTTCTACAAAGACAGACTGTCAGCCTGAATTTTCAATCCAGTGATTTCGTCTTGTTTTTGAATTGTTATCAAACTAAAAATGTTTAGACTGAGAGGTCCGCAACCTCACTATTCGCACCCATTGATCCATTTCCGTCTTTATTATTTATTTTCTTTCTTCTTAGGTTTAGCACACTTTTTTGTATTCAATTATGTTTTATATTAAACTTTTTCACTGAATTTGTCTCGCAGTCGCTTAAGTGCGGCCAGTATCCAGTAATTTGGAGATAGTGGGTTCGAGCCCCACTGTCGGCAGCCCTGAAGGTGGTTTTCCGTGGTTTCCCATTTTCACACCAGGCAAATGCCGGGGCTGTACCTTAATTAAGGCCACAGCCGCTTCCTTCCATTTCCTAGGCCTTTCCTATCCCATCGTCGACGTAAGACATATCTGTGTCGGTGCGACGTAAAGCAAAAAAAAAAAAGGAATTTGTCTCAGTGAGTTATTTATTGCTCCATCTAGTGATGTAAATATTGTATATTGTTATTGTTTATATTTCCGTCATGTCTCTTTTGTTTTTCTTTTGTTTCTTCATTCTGTTTTTAGCACATTTTTTGTTTGTATCATGTAGATTACTTTAACCCCTCTTATTTCACATGATGGATTAATGTTTTGTATTGAAATAGGAGAATAAATTTAAGTTTCCTCTTGTAATGTTTCTGGGTTCTAACAACTGTAGTAACATAAAGCAATTGAGAGATTTTAATCAAGTATCATTATTACTATAATAATAATAATAATAATAATAATAATAATAATAATATTAATAATAATAATAATAATAATAATAATAATAATAATAATTAGTCGTTGCTTAAGAAGCATTGACGAGGAATTTGACATTTTCTTTGGCCACTACAAACGCCGGACCTAAATATAGACTACTATAATACAATCAAGCCAAACCCTGCTTTTGTATAACCAGACTGATGGCTATTCTCTTCTTCCATCCTATTATATAAATATACTTGAAGTCTTGTTTTCGCGATAAACTTGACACTCGGCAGCTAAATTTTGGCCGTGTATTTAAAATGCTTCACTCATTATTTTCCTTTCTTGATGTTTGAGACATTGTAATGTCGAGACTTCGTTAAAATTAGTTTCTTGTGCGGGTATTTCCAAAAAGGTCAAGCAATGATAACGAATTTATTATAACTCTGTCCACCCCTGACATTCAAACTGTTTTCCCCCCTTTACCTCGTTTCTAGCAAGGTTGAATGATGCCTCTCTCTGGCGCTGGTGACGTCAGCAAGCCTTGTGAGATGCTGACAGCCCTTCTCCTTTCCCTCTCCCCCCTTTCAAACGCTACTACAAACACAGTCAGCGCTTAACATGCGTTTTGCGACGGCCGGATTTAAAACACCATGCCAACCTCTTTATAAATGAACGCAAGGTGGTTGGAGTTGCTGAATCACATTTTCGTTTTTTTGTTTTCGCTTTTCACACAGTTTTTAGAATGTGCCTACCTACATGTTAATGTAATGATGATGCAGTCCTACTGTACATATTCAGTTGAGAGTTTCCATTTAAAGTGTGTTCTGGAAGTAACTTTTACCAGGCATATTGTGGGTGGAGTTGCATATGTGAATTTCACTTCTCTTTTCCTGTCCCATTTCATCCGGGGTACTTCTGCCTGTATAAAAAGACATGCTGTCCTATTTTTTCCCAATCTAAATTATATAATTCTTCCAAAATAATGATATTCGGTTTGGTACACCATAGTGCCGTGTATCACTTAAATGGATGCTGAAATTTAATTCCAGATCGTAGAAACTCGAGTTCTGTTTGATGAGATAATTGGCTGATATTTCTAAATGTAGGTCACATTGGTAGATAAGTTCCGCATTTTATTACTCGTACCGTAAATGTCCCCTATTTTAGGAATTACTTGGTATAAATCAATACTCATTGGTTATCCAATTGTCAATCCCTTTTAGTTGATATTCAGTTGTTAAAACAATAATCGAATATTTTCTATCACAATTTTACATGGATCTTCCTTAGATTAAATTTTTCTTAATTTCACTAATTTTCTATTATTTCATTATTCGATGATATTTGCAGCCTTAAAAGTAGCATTAAAATAACCACTCCCTCCCTCACTCACTCACTCACTCACTCACTCACTCACTCACTCACTCACTCACTCACTCACTCACTCCGTAGGCTTCTGATGGACGTGAAGTTCCCGTTCCGATCTCACAATCCTCTTCCATACTTTTCGATCAATAATAATAATAATAATAATAATAATAATAATAATAATAATAATAATAATAATAATAATAAAGTAACCACTCTTCGAAAAGATAGAGTGGTGTCCCGCTATCTCAGGGATCACCAAACCGTTGACAGGAATTTTGGCATGTAAGTCTCTCTTTAACAACTTAAAAACGTGTCTGAAATGTTCGACAATTGCGGAGGAAAAACATAGAGATGGTTTATATCTTAAAGCGATAGGTCGCCACTTAATACTATTTATCTTCATGCCGCTTGGTATCGTTCATATGTTTATAGTTTATTTTATGACATTTGCTAGCATTAATATATCTTGCCGTGACTTTCTCTGTTCTGTGACCAGCAGAAATTCCCCGTGTGAAGAACGACTAATTCCACTAGTATTACCAGAAACGTTCAGTAATGTTTGATATAAATAGTTGATTCTGAAGTTATTATTTTCAATTACTTCTTACTAAATTATTTGTAGGAATATAACGCGAGCACTAGAATTTATCTATAGAGAATCTAGGGCCTGAGTTATATTTAGTTTGACTATATCAGTGAATAACTACAAAACTGATAACTCAAAATGATAATTCAAATGCATACATATAAAAACAAATCAAATAAATAGGTATTCATAACCTATACAGAGAACATTTCAGTTTAGAATTTTTTTTTCTTTTGGCATTCAAGTTCTTTGGGGTGCCGACTCTGAATATATCGTCTAACGGTTTCACCGGATTAAGAGTTACATCCTGTTGTTTGTGAAGTCTGTTGATCAAAGTATTACTGAAGATGTTTCAGTGCGTATTCGGATGAATTGATATAAAGATAAGTGTACGTAGGGGCGGCAAAATGAACGTGTTAACACGAAAACGATAAAATTGTGGCGAAAGACAGTTGTTGATTGGTTGAAGTTCCTGATACCCTCTACCGGACTGGTCATTAGAGCCATAAGTTAAAGCTGGGGTTTCCAAATGGCGGCCCGCGGGCCGCATTTGGCCCGCGAAGGTATATTCTGCGCCCGCGAGGGTTTTAAAAATTATTTTAAGAACTGTGAAGAAAATCTCCAAAAAATATTTCATAGCTCGTTCAAAAATGTATTAATTATTATACCCTTTATAGAACCAAGTCAGAACTAATTCATTCCTTAATATTATTTCCTGTTTTTAAGTATTCGCTTGATTTGAATAGATCATGTTTGATTTGAAACTTAAAATCTAAACTTGGACGGAAGATGAGCCCTCACAAATGCCAGTGCTAGATAATAATCATTATAAAAGTGGCTATGGGATCCATGCCAACCTCACTGTGGACGTATGAATATCAAGAAATACTTTAATTGCCACTGGTGTAAGAAGCGGTTTCAATTCTTCGTTCTTCTCTCATTGGTAGTGCTGGTTAGTACGCAGTGCTGCACACTCGAAGAAATTTTCAGGAATTTACTCTTGCAAGTATTCTGCTGGGATTTTAGGCTCTTACAACTGTATATCATTGTTCACTTCACACTAATCCGACTAAATTGTCCTTCGTTAAGTTTTGTTTTGACTGCATTATTAATTTCAGTTTGTATTTAGGTATATTTTTTCTTGTCATTTTTCAAATATTACTTAAAATGAACTGACATTGATGGGTGCTCTACAAAATTCAATTTTCCTGGGTACAGTTGTGTTTTATTTTTAATTTCACTCTTTTATGCAATTGTAAAATAGTGCTGTAAGCAACTGAAATTATTAAACCTTTGTTTCATTTGGACTATGCATATTATGTCTTATTGGTACTTTTGTTCTGTTTGCGGAATTCTACGAAAATTGGCCTATTATTGAACTGCGGCTCGCGGTCCTGCCGAGGGCCGCCAGTGTGGCGCTCGAGCCCTTACAAATTGGAAATACCTAAGCTAAAGAGTCTTTGTTTAAAAAAATGGTTCCTACCCTACATATCCAAGTTAACCTAGTTCCCATTTTAAATAGCAATCGATGGTGTTAAGGTGAAATGATTACTTTCCTAAATACATCACATTTATGTTTACTACAGTGAGGATGGAAAATAGTAGTGTATTTCATGTTATTACTCGAATGCATTTGCTCAGGTCGGAAAATATCCTGATTGCTGAAGTAATTTATTTCCCGTCATCTCCAGACTAATCCAAAAATATTATTTCAGATTCATTTTGTGTATCTCGTGGTTCGCGCGATAATGGAATGTCCTTATGAATCTTATGGGTAAACATTCTGTAATTTTAAACGCAATTGAATATGACTCACCATTATTATTATTCTTACTGAGGTGCCCTTCCTGCTGCCATTCGCAAACGCGTTCCGAAGGAAAGTAACAATCATCTTATGAACATTAAAGACTTCATTGCAGAAGCTGTTTAAAACGTTCATTATAGGCAATAATGTACTAATAGTAGGCTTCATGTGTTCACTCATTAGCAGATAATATATATAAATGTGTGTGTGCTTTGTTGTGGGTGTGTATGGTGGTAAAGCCGTACAAATCCCTGGATGATAGCATGAGGTAACGACGCCACGGAGTAACGCATAAATACAGGAGAGAGAGAGAGAGAGAGAGAGAGACTGTGATTGCCGAAAAGGGAGAACATCGAGAAGGAATGGAGGAGGAGGAGGATTGAACAGATATCTCGCGTGATTTGCGAAGACTAATTTAACAAGCAATTAGATGGTGGGGTTAAGGGTAATGAAATTTAAGTATTCCATTTGAAATAAGCTATCTCACCGCTCATTATGTTCGCTTGAGAGCAAAAGTAGTGATATTCTGAGTGCATTAAAAACCAAGAAGAAAAGTTTCAGTTTGTAGAAAGAAAGTATTCGATGAGAAGAAAGCAAGTCCATTACAATTAAGGTATTAACTTACGGTGATCGGATGACTCCCAGGTGAAAAGAGCCCCCCTTTATCACGAACTGACAGCCACTTTCTAGGGTGAATGGGCGGCTAAAGGTTTAGGCTCTAGATAATTATTTTTCCCTTCGGGTACGAAATCACCCCTAAAAGGTGGATGAAACTGTAGCTGGTCAACCCCATAGAAGGCAGGAGGCAACAGCATCACAGTTGGGCACCAATTGGAATTACTTGATGTGTTATCATCAGATAAAGGATGATAACAATTCATAATTTTTTGAGAAATGCAGGTAAATGAATGCCAGAAGCCACCAAAGGATCCCTCAAGATTTAATAATCGTAATTATGTGGATAATGCCAGTGGCAGTGTATTGAACTTTTATACCAGATTGCGTACATATTATGCTAGAAATATGACATTTTGCTGACTGGGCTTTACTAAAATCGATAGAAAATTGATAGGATCATGCAATTAGACTAATAATAATAATAATAATAATAATAATAATAATAATAAAGTGTTTTAAAGTTAAAATAATTTCTTTGTAGTATTTACAACTTATTGCCATTTCTCCTAGGATTTGCCAATCAGCAAGATCAAATGATTGGATCTCATGGATTGCAGTCCTTGGATTCCGTGCAGCACAAGGTCCTGTTGTACTATTGTCGTCCTTGGTTCAATTCTCCTGCAAATACGCCAACATTCGCAGTTTCAGTTGTAGTTCTCTACTCCAAGTGCGGACTCGTAACATCCAACTTCGTTGTCGGGGTAAGAAACTCCATCTCATGTCAGTCATGACCTAGTAACACATGAAGATTAGCCTAGGAGCGAAGAATGTCCAAACATATTTGGCACACCTTACGACCGACGAAATATTAAGAATCAGTGCCTAAGACAACTAGCACGGCCATCGACAATATAAAGAACAATGGCCATCATTACTAATGTTCACGACCACGGACGATATAAAGAATACGCTACCTTTTCGCACTCCTTTATATGCCCTCTTCATATTAAAATTAATTTCCATTTACAGAACAGTTCTTTTAATAACGACTAAATGTTGCTCCATTTGGAAATATTATAAACCATCACTGCTCCTTAAATCGCACAATCATGTCCTTCTTACAATACCGACTGTCTGATTTACATCGTATATACAAATCCTTAGACCGTCCATGAACCGAACCTGGCGCTCAGGTAGGAGACGGACTCGATGCCCGTACACCGTCGGACTAGAGAGCTAGGCTAATGAAGTTTCCTTGCCTGGTGTGAAAATGGGAAACCACGGAAAATCATCTTCAGGGCTGCCGACAGGCGGGTTCGAACTCACTATATCCCGAATGAAAGCTCACAACTGCGCGCCCTCAACCGCACGGCCAACTCCCTCAGTGGGCACGGGCGCTCCTTTCGTAATCTTGAATGACAGCTTTCCTTTCACCTCACTACAAAGGCAGCAGCTCCTCGCAGACAAGTTTCGAAGATACGAATTTGGGCTCTCACAGCACATGCCGACTGTAGCCTTGACTCGACTCCAGACAAGGCCGATAACTCACGCAGTCAACTCAACACATCTAACTCACTATCGACGTATTTCTCCACACACTGAAATCATATCACTCGAAAATAACACAGCATGATGGGCACTAACTACACAGTAACATTACTCTTTGAGACACTACTCCAACACACTAAACGGCGACAATCAACACTCGACTAAATAACGACAGTAGAGCCAACAGCCCACCACGACGGCATTTACTCTGGTGGAACACTCACTACTCTGTTCCAACAACTCTCCAATGATGACTTCTGTTTGCGGCGTCGCTCCTTTTAATCTCTGGTGATGAATTACTAGAACATTCGGGGCACGACCAAAGACGGATTATTCTCATTACGCCTTCCAGGAAGTCCAAGGAAACACCAGACAAATAACGCAATAGAAGCGGGGGACCGTCACATGCCCTCGTACCAGCCGGGCACTTCTCGACCTGAATCATTCCTTCCTGTAAATACCGAGGGGGCTACGACAGGGCTGTCAGTGGCACGAGTACTTAACAAAACAAAGCATCTTTTGAGTAACATACCCTACGTAAATATATTAACGAATTTAACGATTTGAGTTTTTTTCGAGTGGTACATTTGCCTTGCGAAATATATGATATCTGCTTAAGCAAACTAAGACAAAATAAACTGCAAACGATGAACTCATAGATCCTTTATCTTGAAGTTGTGAACTGCAAAGTAATCTCCTTACAGGGCATGAAGCCCCTTGGAGTAGTGAGAGGTAAAGGCTTCCAGTATTCTTCAGCTCGGCACTAAGCGGGATACAGTGCTTAGTCGCAGTGGCCACCTTTGCTCCCAGGAATTAACCCGGTACTCATTT
This sequence comes from Anabrus simplex, assembly GCF_040414725.1. Lineage (NCBI taxonomy): Eukaryota > Metazoa > Arthropoda > Insecta > Orthoptera > Tettigoniidae > Anabrus > Anabrus simplex. The sequence goes on along the minus strand of NC_090267.1, from coordinate 190,781,480 downwards.
TTAGTATAGGCTGAGTGAACCTCAGGGCCATGTGCTTCTCCTGAAGTGGAAATCTGGTTTCTAAATGTTTCGAATTCCTGATGGGGAATCGAACCCACGTGTTTCCGTATGAGTCAAGCACGCCTTTTCCGGAACGGCTCGGTAGCTCCTATTCTTTTCTGGAGATGATCAAAATTCCGTGTATTCTTATTTAAAATGAAATTGGTGAATTTCGTAAAGATACTTTGTACGTATGCGTACCTTGGCCGCTTGGTTAGTGATACATTTTAATACGCCCTACGGCTGGCGAACGAACCACATTTAAATATCCATATTATCCAAAAGTACTTCTTGGATTATGAAACTAATCGCGCGCCGTCAATGTATAATGCCCATATCTCCAATGCTAAGTAGGGAAAACATGCAGTTATATTTAAAAATACAAGGTTAATACCGTTATCTCAGTAGATATTGTTAATCTGGAAAAGTACATTCAAGTTCGGCTCCCGATATATTTATTGATTTAAGAGATTTTTAGGTGAATATCTTAGCTGACTCAACCTGTAGAATTGGAAGTGGCCCAGGCAGTTGAGGCGCTAGCCTTCTGGCTCCAACTTGGCAGGTTCGATCCTGGCTTAGACCGGTGGTATTTGAAGGTGCAAAAATACATCAGCCTCGTGTCGGTAGATTTACTGACACGTGAGGTAGCTCCTGTGGGACTAAATTCCGGCACCTCGGTGGCTCAGAAAACCTTAACAGTAGTTAATGGGACGTAAAGCTGACAACATTATTATTAGAATGAGAAGTAAAACACGTTCCAGAATACCTTGGTATTTCTTTGGTTAAAATAAGCTTTGTAGCCTATATCAAGTGTTTGTAAGGAGTTTGAAACCATTTCATCGAAAACGGAATGTATGTAATTTAATAGAAGCGTACATATTTTCTAACAAAGAAAAAAATTAGTTGTGTCAATAGATTTGGATTACATTTCAGTTTCAATAATTGATCTATCAGCGGAGGGTGTAGATCCTCCTCGAACGTGAGCAGAAGTAAGCTGGTTCTTTAGTATTTACTATCTTGGACTGTTTATTCCTCCTTGGAGTCATTAGTACTTGAGTCCTCGCAGTATCCTACTTAACACTATGTTTTAGCCCTTAATGCTATATCTTGTCCAACTTTACAAAGCATGTAAGCTTCGTCACTTTAAAATATTCTTTTATTTTTCCTTCCTCCAGGCTATAAACCTAAAGCCTTGAAAGAATTAAACAGAAGGCTAGACCTAAATGTGCCTTGAGCTTAACATGGCCGAACTAATTACCCTACTTATTGTGATGTTAATGTGCCCAAGTACAAATGTGCTACTCTGGTTCCGCCAACCACGCTTCCTCAATCCTCCCCTTTATTTTATTCCATTAGCACACCGAGAAATTTATACGCGTGTGATTAGCTTACAACTAAGTACGAAACAAATATTACGGTCTGTACCAGCACAAAATTAATTTATTAGCTGTAATTGCTATTTATTACTATACAGTATAGATCCGTTTTTTGAAATGATGCAATAAAGGAAGAGCGAACACAACATGTGACAAAATGTTTTGTATTACTATCTTTTAAATTATAAGCCATAGAGAAGAGTCATTTGTGTACAGTCTATTGAATCTAGTTATTTGCTTTCTATTTGCACTGAAGAAAATCAGTAAAATATTTGAGTTGGATGGCTACGATTAAGGAGGGCGAACTCAACAGCTTACCTCCTTTACATAAGTGTCAGTGTATTTCCAAATGCACCCATCTACTCCCTTTCGGGAGGACTGGCCAATCGCTATGCGTCGTGCAAAACTAAGGGGAATACGTGGGTTATTGCTATATATCCCTTTAATGTAGAGCATGGTCTCTGTCGACACTATCGGCGCCACGACTCTGGTAACACAAAATAATGAGAACAACGAAATGAGATAACGAATATAGCTACGAGTATGGGATAATATGATATTTCTCGATCTGGTAGAGAAGAACTCGTTATTTGCCTTCCCAGTTGTGATGTTTTGAATATCACAGCATGTGCATAAAATTATCAAACTGTGTAATTAATTGTAAGAGAAATATTTAATTTATGGTAGGTCTTTCTAAATTATTATGCGTATATATAGGTTTTTTGGTCTTCTATTTCACATTATTATCTCATTTCATTGTATCACGGCAATAAGGAAATATTAACGAGTTAAGTTTTCAGTAAGGTATTACAACATCACCCGTATTAATAGCTTGCAGGAAATTGCCAGTCAGGCGAACGGACACACCATGTTAACTTTAGCCCTTTACCAGAAAAACGACATCGTCGAGATTGCAGAATTACTTAGTACCCTCCATATTCTGAAGAGACAGTTAAAATTTGTCAACTCCCACTTTTTGAAGCTTGCTTTCTGACGCTTACGAAGCCCGCGAAATTTCAACCTATGTAAATGAACGATACGAATCGAGATGATGGATATACAGCTATGGAAAGAAGAAGGGAGAGAACATCAGATCTGACTAGACTATCTTATATGGTAGATTGAGGGAGATTTTGTACTGATAAAGTTCAACAACAAATGCAGGAGAAGGGGTCTTAATATCAGAACGTCTTAATATGATAACTTCTGAATGCCTTAATAAGCGAACATCTTAACGTCTTAATTCGAGACCATCTTAACATCTCAGCGTCTGAACGTCTTAGCGTCTGATGGTTATGATGATAGTGGTAGCAGGTCTTTCTCGTCGTTCTTGTCATACGAGAGAATACAGAGCATACAACAAGAGGAGGTTTTCACTTTAGTTTACAAGTTCACTTCACATCTGAATAGGGCACCAGACAAAGTTACTCTCGTTGAGAACTGTCTGTCTCAATGACGAGAGATAAAGTTAGCGAGAGACCGGTTTTGACTTGTCTAGAACACAATATACTTTGTTATATATTTATTTACGCAACATTTCTGTAACACGGAAAAATACAAGTGTATTCTCTCGATGAACGTAACCCAAGGTGGTTTTGGTATTGAAATTAGGGCTCATTACAATATTATGTAATGAGTGTCATAGGAAGTGTTAAAGTCGGGAATGTCGTTTTCCAATTAGTGGAAAATGCACGAATCGGAAATAGGACTGGTACTTGCTAAGAGGGGTGACATCGGCAGTACGAAAGGACCTTCGAACAACAGCTCCTACATCGAAAGTACCCAGATTCCAGAATCTACAAATGGCGAGCTAATGGCATAAATTACTGCATGACTCGGCGTAATAGTTCATTTTATTAAATTGTATTTCATTCATTTTTTGGGGGGTTCCGTTAAGTTCAGTTTTCGTAAATACGCCGTCACGTTTATCATCCTCATAAATCGTTATTTTAATTGGTACTTTCATAAATTCTTAATGATCCGTATTTTCCTAGATAGTGTGTGCTTATCCGATTTGATGAGCAACACACAGTGGTAAGACCAGTTGCTCTCTATGGAGTAGAATGTCGCCCTTCGACAAGGAAATATGGACAGATGTTCCATGTTACGGAGATGAGGTTGTTACAACAGTCATTGGAGCGAAATGTCAACAACGTCAGAAATGAAGATGTGCTACGTAGACTTGGTGTGGCCGGAATCGTACAGAAAGCAAAAGGGTTTCGTAACGTTCATTCACATAGGTTGAAAGTTCGCGCGATTCGTAAGCGTCACGTAGCTAACCGTCTCTTCATAATATGGAGGGGCAGTGTAATTTTGCAATCTTGATGATGTACTTTTCCTGGGATGGCGTGTCCGGTCGCCTGACCTCGTGCTACTAGAAATTTACTTCAAGCTGTTAATATGGATGATGTTGTAATACTACTCAAAATTTAACTTGTTCATTTTTCGTTATTGCCGTGATACAAAGAAATGAGATGATAATGTAAAATAAATTACAAAAATCCCTATATATAAACATGATCATTTAAATGGCCTACCATAAATTATAAATCTTTCCAATTAATTCCACACTTCGATAATTTCACATGCGTGCTGTGATATTCAAAACATCATAATGTAGATACATCATAGATAGCCAAAGGATAGGCGTATAGCATATGATTGATATTATCGTGACAGGAAACGGGAAGTTAAGGAGGATAAAACCAGTACAATCTTCTAATTGACCGTTACAAATTTCAAGGAATAGGTCGAAGGTTTGAACTATGGGTACTGAGATATGGACGCAGTCTCACTGTCTAAGCAATGAGTTTAATATATACTGTATTTTAATAAAGAGAAATCTTTTGAATGTTTAAGTTATATTGTGGCAGTTTTAGATAAACACTAGAAACGTAATAAATTGTAACACACTTGGTTCTTATGTGCAGCATTATTGCCCATTTTGTCTTCTGATATCTCATACTTTAATGCATGCTTCTGTTTAAAGATATTGAAATAAAACTCTATTTTTATCTCGATAGCTGATCTGTTGGGAGCAGTTAAAAATTGCTCTCTCGTACTCTGTGTTCTAAACCACACACTCTTTTCATGCGAGTGATAATATATCCATTTTTACACTATTCCTTTGTGTTATCCGGTCACGTAACCCTGTTCTGCGGCGTATAAACTCTCTCGGAACATTGCATATCATTCAGGAAAGAAGAACAAAGGAAGTTTAAGAGTGAGCTTTCATGTCTCTGAACTAATAAATTGTTCACTCTGTATTTTATATTTAAGGAAATGGGAAATTAGTAATCAGCAGAGACGTATAGTTCCTTGAAATAAAGAATTGGAATGTTATTTAATCATTTTAATACCTTTCATCTCTAATTATTCACAGCTATACGATTACATCATTGTCTTTCAAACATTCCTCAAATATAAAACTCGACAGCGAAACTGTCAATACTGTTTATTTTGTGGTATAGTGGAAATCACTGGTGTGAAAAATTAGGTGAAATACAAACACAATTCCTTGCACCACTACTTAATTATCCAAATATTAAATTTCTTTTCTATATTTTAAGCAGTACAATCGCTTATGGTATAAAGATAGAATGACATACAGAAACCTGTCAATGAAATTAAGTTGCCTGTCTTTAAAGAACCGTAGAAAAGTATGTCAGGATTTTTTAATATATAACTGTAAATGGCATACGACATCAGCTCTTTTGTGCCAGTTAAACTGTGGCACTCTTGCCCGTACAAATAATAATAATAATAATAATAATAATAATAATAATAATAATAATAATAATAATAATAATAATAATAGAAATATGTGGAATTAAAACAAAAACTATGTTCGAAATGCAAAAACTACGGAAGGGCATGAGATCGTATCTCGTAGTGGGGAAAGAAAGGCACCACTCAATTAGCCTCGAACTCAAACGTATTAACAAAAAACACAAGTAAAATCAAGGAACAGAACAAGATCAAATCAATGATTGAAATAAACCAGGTATATAAGAGGATTGCCTCCGAAAACAAAGATACTGTGACTGTCAGTCGAGGCACAGTCATTCAGAAAACCAAATTTGGTGAATATGAATGTCTAGGGGGAAACTCCGATACTAAAAATTAAAATTTACATTACCACAGAAAGTTACTTAAATAAAACAAATGAGAAAACACCAAAATGAACAGCGGTATCCACATGGCGGGACGGAACCGAGGCGCGTCCACTCGCTAAGTTGCTCAAAAGCGAAAGACTACAAACAAGGTTCGCTCACACAGATGAACCCAGAAACCGGAAATCGTGCGATCACGAGTAGACCAATGAGGCTACTGAATTTCTCCAGACCTCCGTATTCACCAATTAAAAATATTAATATACTGACTAACCATTACATCAGCAAAGTACAAGATGCCTCAAAAGTTTGTCCTTCAAGCAATAAAACACGCGATTACACAACACATGCAGCATTTCTTCACAATTTCAATAATCAAAATGTTATAAAGTTAACAGATGTTCAATTTTAAACTGTCTGTACTGTTCATAGCTTTCTTAAAATAAATGGTGAACAGTTTACATGTTCGAAATCAGACAAGTTATTTTACAAAACACAATGATGACAATAATTTCCAGCTTGCCGTTCCAACACAGCTCACATAAACTTTAACGTCAAAAGGTATAATTTACTAGTACGGCAAACATTTTATTGTGCACGAAGTAACATATAATATCACAAAAATTCACCTTTAGTGAGAACTTGAGAAACATTTAATCATTCGATATTACAGGGAATACAGATTGATTTTGATTTGAGTTTCCCAAATGTTCATGTTTGTTTTAAAAAAATAAGTAAGTTAATGAATGAAATGTTTATTGCAGTCAGTGTCCATTATGAATAATGAATTACACAGAATGTTCCAGTTTCAATATAGAACAGAAGTGATACAATATTAAATCACACAATCTAACAGTCGTCAGAACAGAATTTCTTCCAGGACTCACTCCGGAGTTTGCAGCACATTGCGTGGTATCGTTCGCAAAGATTTCCATAGCAATCACATATACAGTCCTGTCCTGGCTCATGGAACCGTTTTGTATCACGCAGTTTATAATGAAAACCATGGACGGTGCTGTATATTATTAATAATTTTAGCTCTACAGTTAGTCTGATGTCAGAGAAAATTCATTAATATACGAGTACCATTATTTTATCTTTGTTGAAATTATTATTCTGGACGAAGTGAAACCGAATTTTTCACACAATTTGTCATTATACAATGTTATGAAAATATTGTTGTAATGTTTCTATATGGTATATCTTGCATTTAAAACATTCTCTTTGTATGTGTGTTTGGATAACTTGTTGTTTATTGGTTAGAGATTTTATGAATTTCTTTGTAGAGTCTGTTGTAAATGAAGTCTTTCTCTGTTGCAGAATATATTAATAAGTTAAATTATCATGAGGTCGGTAGGGCATCCATGAATTCTTGAAGCTGGATATCCTTCCTGTAATTAAACGCTAGCCCTATTTAAAAGTCGCCGGGAGTTTAATTCTGAACACTTTCGTTGGAAACCGTTTGGCTAGACCACTGCGTGTCCCCGTCTAAATACTACAGTAAATTGTTGTAGTTTTGTTTGGTTATGTAATACGTCTAAGCCCAGAAATTATATCCCTGCGGACTGGTTTGCACATAAACTCGTTAATTCGTTGGCTCTCTATCAAGTCCCGTAAAACTGCAAAGCTTGTCTTTAACTATGAAAGAGTCCGACTCGTTGGCTGAATGGTCAGCGTACTGGCCTTAGGTTCAGAGGGTCCCGGGTTCGATTCCCGGCCGGATCGGGGATTTTAACCTTCATTGGTTAATTCCAATGGCCCGGGGGCTGGGTGTTTGTACTGTCCCCAACATCCCTGCAACTCACACACCACACATAACACTATCCTCCACCGCAATTACACGCAGTTACCTACACACGGCGGATGCCGCCCACCCTCATCGGAGGGTCTGCCTTACAAGGGCTGCACCCGGCTAGAAATAACCACACGAAATTATTACTATGAAAGAGAAAAGAAACCAAGTGTATAAAAATGTCCTTTGCTACTTTCTACACATTCTCCAATAAGTACTAGGTGCTATCAAATGATTTCAATTATTATCAAACGCTAACCACAAGTATTAATCATGAGGAAATTATCAAAATATGGAACACAAAATTAAATACAAAGTGTTGCTATCTATGACATATGCAGGTTGCTCAATTGGAACATAAGACTGGTGTCTAGAAATCTGCTCTATATGTATTGGACATTATACACTATATCAAAACGACTAAAACGATAATTATGATGATGATAAGTTAAGAATATTTCATCGAGGGACTGCCTGCCCGAGGCGATAGATGCGTGCTTGGTTCACCCGGGAGGATGTGGGTTCGATTCTTGGTCAGGAAGTTGAAAAATTTAGCAAACGAGATTTTCACTTCCGGAGGTGCACATTGCCCTGAGATTCACTCACCCTTCGCAAAAAATGAGTATCAGGTTAATTCCTGGGATCAGAGGTGGCCGGGCGTAAAGCTAACCATTGTACCCCGCCAAGTGCCGAGGTTACGGATGGTGGAATCCTTTACTTTTCACCCCTCATGGTCTAATAATAATAATAATGTTATTTGCTTTACGTCCCACTAACTACTATTTAAGGTCTTCGGAGACGCTGAGGTGCCGGAATTTAGTCCCGCAGGAGTTCTTTTACGTGCCAGTAAATCTACCGACACGGGGCTGTCGTATTTGAGCACCTTCAAATACCAACGGACTGAGCCAGGATCGAACCTGCCAAGTTGGGGTTAGAAGGCCAGCGTCTTAACCGTCATGGTCTGTATGCAGATGACTTTGCTTTACTTTTGCTAGAGATAATCACCCACACCTGTTCAAAACCTGAATTTTCTTTTTTTATATCCTTCGCAATGAAGGATGCTGGTTTCACCAATATTCCACAGCATCGGGAAACAATTGATAGGTGTTGAAACGCTTAATCCTTCGTGGTATTCTTCAGCAGATCAAATACCTTATTGTCGCAAGGGGAGTTAGACCGGTGATTCTCAAGATCTCAGACAAAACAGTTGCAAGCTAGTTGAGGCTCGTTGTCATCGAGCACATGTACATTCGTACAAAGCATATTCTTTGCACTAAAACTGAATCATGCCAGTTGCATTCCTATGTACGTAACTATTAAACGCGAATATTGCTTCAAATGTTTACGCTACTTATCGGACGTGTGTCTCAGACTGATACGTTATGGACAGTTACTCCTAACAACAAACCATGCTGCCATCTCCCGGCTGTCCCGTCAGTTATTTGTAGTTGTGCCTGCTCTGTCATTGTTTAAAACTGAACATCCCTTATACTCGTACCTTACACGATACTCATAAAACCGCTCCTAGCTTAAGTTTGTCTAAATATAACATTCATTACATTCATCATTTTAAAATCATTTCAAGACAAGTTAAATACAGATTTAATCAAAATATTATCATGACCATTAGTTTCTTTGGTATGAAATTCTTCTACCCTCTCGAGTAGTTGTAGAATGTACCAAAATGTTCAGCATAGTTCAGCGTTTGAGCTGCTCAGTTGCAAGCAACATTGCAAAGCCACCAACATCATAATAAGCTGCAGAAGGGGTTCAAACCAAGTAACTTGTTGACTCAAGTAAGTGTAATGAAGTCTGTGTCAGTGAGTATTTTGATTATTTCTAGCTGTGAAACAGGGAGAGAGCGGCAAGAAAAATAGTCCCTAAAATAATGTTTAATGTAACGCTGTCTTCTCCTTCTTTTTCCTTCTCCTTCTTGTTCATTGTTTGGTTCCCCAGGCGTTGGCGGTCATTACGACATACGCTTTTAGGTTTTCTGCTAGGTGAAAGACCTGCAGGACGTTGTGATTGTCTATCTCCAACGTCATTTAGCCACGACTTCCTTCTCCGTTCAACACCCTGACGACCCGGACGATCCCTATAAAAGATAGTGCTTGTTTCCTCGCATAATAACCCCCATGTGGGTGGGGGATGCAGACGAAGAATACACCAACGGTATCTCCTGCATGTCGTAAAAGGCGACTAAAAGGGGCGACCAATGGATGATGGAGTTGGAACCATGAAATTACTTGTGATTAGTACCATTAAGTGAGGAACAGCATGGGTCGACGTTACTCCGCGAGAAAAGACAGAACTAGAGAACAGAAAGGGCCCTGTGTAGTACCAAACCAAAGTGATGCCTCACCCCTATGACCATCCGTAGGAAGTTGTATGAGATTTGTTGAGATGATTTACCAAATGTGCCATATTGTCCAGGAATTACGTCATCCGTTTCTATAAGTTTCGATCTCAGCAGAAGAGATCCATTGTTCGCTAAACTATGTGGTCATACCACCAGTGTTAAAATATACATCGCTTCCAATCTTGCACAGAGCTACAGGATGAATTTTAGAATTGCCAGACGGATGGGCTAAGGCAATCATTGTAAATCGAGATGTTCTTCAAGACATAAATTATACTTTCATTTTCACATCCTACTTTTGAAACAACCAATACTATCAATAGAAACGAGATCTTTAATAATTAATATAAATGATACAGTCAGCCGGAAGTGATACCTTAAATCGGAAAATCACATTAATGTTTACTTTTTTATTTGATTGTACATACAATTATATAGTGATCGTTTTCTTGAAAGCCAGCAGTCTCTAGCTAGAAAAGGTAGCATTTATCGTAAGCTTTAAGTTCAGACATAATTTACAGAACCATACGTTACGTGCGCATTGGTGTATCGAGAGGCTTTTCAGAGACATTTCAGTGTAGTGAACTACGGATGCTACCGTCATGTAGTTTAAGGATCAAGCATAAAAAATGGCTCTGAAATTTTTAAAAATTGTAATTTCTCACTACATAGAATTTTTTCCTCGTCAAGTAAAAACTTGGTGCGCGTATGGTATGGTCTCCTCGAGAGCGTCACAAAGTTAAAAGGCCTGAGGGCTCGAACGGTGCTCACGAACTTATTCTAGAAGTATTAACAATCGGCTGAGAATGCTATTACCCTGATCACGTGGTATTCAATTATCTGCTGACTATCTGAGTGAGCACGAGTCGTCTTGGCAGACAAAGGCCCTTAGCATCCTGAATGTACCACAGAAAGACTTCCTTAAGAAGTAAAACAATGTCAACAATTTCCTCTCTATATTTCCTTCCAGACAACTTCACGACAAGAGAACTAGTAACAACTACTGCGAAATTATAGCTATTAATTTATGCTACCGGAGGAAATCAGTATTTTTTGTCTTATATATAGCTAGATTTTTTGCTAATGTTACTTTTTACTTTTGGAATTGAAGTCTATTTCCTCTTCCTTAAGCCACGCCCGTCTACCGGCACGCCCCTCGATATTTCACCTCTCTCATTCTTACATATCCAGTCGTAGAGAACCTTATCGCAAGGGTCCTCTCATCACGAAATGAACGCTATCACAACAAAAGGCATTTCTGAGATATCAACTCGGAACACAAGTGGTCGACCTCTCCATTCTCCAATGAAATCATGAATGTACTGAATAATATAAGAAACTGCTCCATAAGGAAACAATATATATTTTTATAAGGTTTCCAGACGTCTTGCTTTTACAAGATTGTTCCACCGTCTGTTGCGATGTCATGTGGAACGTAACAGACCTGATGATGATGATGATGATTATTATTATGATGATGTGGATGACATGGATGATTATGATGTAGATGATTAGGTAGTTTAACCAGCCGCCGCTCCCCTCCTGAATATTTAAAATCATTTTGAATTGAAACTATAAAATAATTGACTATACGATAAATATTAATAATTGAATCTCTTTGTTAGTTTCTCACATTCAGAGTCACACCTGCGAATATAAATAATAGTAATAATCATAATTATTAATAATAATTAATAATAATACTTGATCATGCAGTCTTCCGCCCAGAAGGTATTACACCTGTAGTACAATGTGGCACTAGGTCTTCCTCATTTAAAACTGATAATGTTTGCCCCTCCGTATATCCTTTCTTGGAGTTTCACGTGAGTAACGCGTCTTTGTCCACGTTGATGATAAGTAATGCGCACTTCTTTGTAAATGTCATTACCATACCCTATTGTGTATACTAAAGATCCAGGGCCGTCTTTTTTTTTTTACTTTTAGCACCTTAATCTCAGCCCATTTTAAAATCTCTCTGTCTGTATTTACTGGAAAGTACTTATCCGTTTCTCCTAATAGCTTCCTCGAATAAACAATCATGAAACCTTCATTAATTTCTTCTGTATGGTTTTCCTGTTTTTTACTTATTTTTACTACAAGAACCCAATGAGTAGGCGCTTTTTAGAAAGCGTTGATTCTGCTTTTCAATGAATAATGGGCATTCATTAGGCGCCCTTCATTTTTGTATGATTTTGTATCAGGAATTTGTGAATTATTGAAGAGATGTCTAGTTTTTGCACGACAAATACATTGTCACAAGATAACGGTTTGTCTGTTGTCCCTGTTGTTTCATCCCACATGAAGCAATAACACTCACTGAATATTACATCGTAAATTTTGAAATTATATGATGACAATTTTCCTTTATAATAAAAGTGAGATATATTACAACAGAGGGTTTTATTACTGCTTGCAGATCATAACACGATACTTTGCTGGTTACATCTTCTCGTGACTGCTGAACATCTCCAGTATTTTCTTCTCAAGAGATATTTGTTTGAGATAATTTTGACGGCAGTTTACATATAAAATTTGTCTGCTGTCCCTGCCTTCTTGCACTCAGCTCATTGCTCCTTTCTTGGTTTAAAGAAACGTAAATTGAACTCCATGATGAATATAGTTTCATAAAGCTGCCTTTTCCCGAAAGAAGAACGATTTCTCCAAGCATTGTGACAAACATTCTCTACATTTCATCTAGAGTTATCTGTCCATCATGAAATCCCGTTTTGTTTATTTTCTTAAGTAATGTGATTCTACTGTCACGAAGGGTGCAATGTACTTTCTAATATCTTCTGTAACTGTTTGATGATGGCCATGCTTACTCCTTTTTCTCTCCTTCAACAGTTCCCATGAACTTCTTTCCTTACAGCCGGTGTAGATGTACCAATAGTTGCATAAGGTATCCAGAAAAAAAAATTACAAACTCCCTTTTATTCCATCTTCTGGCAATGTAAAGTAGTATGGTAAATTTGAAGAGCGGTCTTGCATCTATATTTAGATAATTATTACTTCTGTCACATGAGATGCAGTGCAATCTTGTTGTCTTTACTCATAGCCCAGAAATTGTTGAACAACGTTATTTTCGATCTGGTTCTGAAACGTAGTCCTAACTCCTTGGTCGATATTTGGCTCCACCTTTCAGAGACAAGGATTTCCTCCTTTGTAGCATAAGACGGACCAGAATTTCTTTACACTTTCCTTTCTATTTCCTTACACTCGTTACACCTTCTAGCTTCAGTGTCATTATTTTCCACAGGAGTTGAAAATGGCGTGGCTAATGATAGTTCAAACAGATCTGAATAATAGACAGGTCTTATTAATCCATCGTTACATTGGCCAGAGACTAAATAATCCAAGTAAAATTATTTCTGAAAATAAAGTTACTGTGCAAATGCCTTATTTTAAAAATCGTAATTTTATGACCTTGTAGAGGAAAGAGGTGAAGTCGCTGTGTGAATTTTGTTTTTGAGTAGTCATGTTATATATAACGAATAATTGTAATGGTTAGATTAATGGGCAATTTACAGTTTTCTCATAAAATAATATCTGCCCCAACAATTTGACATCCTCCTGTCCCACAACACTTACGATCTCTCCGTAATGATACAGAATCTAGTAAGGAATTAATATCACATTGCACATTCTATTATACTTCCAGCGAATCTGCAAGAATGCTTGCTTTCTTTCTTTCTTTATCTCTGCCATTTTCTTTCAATTTAATTTATACAAATCTGCTCACAAAAAGTACAAAAAGTAATATATATTTTTGCTAGATGATCTGGGTGTACCATATATATGCCGGGTGAGTCAGCCACGTCTGACTTTTCTGCTTTTAGGCATCCCAACGAACATCAGTGGGGTGATGGTCGACTTTCCTTTGCTGTATACCAAGCTACAATCGCCTTTAAAGCACTTACTGCGACATCACTGAAGGACCTTTGCAAAATCATGTATGCGACAGGTATTTACACAATACATCAAACTGTCATACGGTTATGTAAAATGTATGTAACAATTATAAGCTTGCGAATGGTTATGAAATTATTGCTAAAAGCGATGGCATACTGATAGAAAACGTGTGTGAATTTCTGAAGCGGGACATAGTTTTACACAAAATAAGCATTCTGGTAAGCTGAAGACAACAGTTACCGTGGTGTAGTGGACTAACCGCAGACGTGTTGATGCATGTTGCGATAGTAGGTGGGTTCGAATCCCACGGCAGACAAACATTTTTATTCACATTTTAAAACTTTTAGGATCAAATAAGCGGCCATTCGTGCCACATTCGACCAACAGTATGCATGTTGAATGTGTAGTGGCCTGACACTTGGTGTAGCCCAGCAGTCCTGGCCATTTCTTCGCTATGTATTCCGCAGATGAGTGTGTTGACATGCTCCTCATGTACGGCGAGGCAAGGAAAACGCACAGAAGGTTCAGCGCCTGTACCAGGAAAGATTTCCACACAGACAGCAACCAAACGAATAAACGCCATAAGACCTATCTGTGTCGGTGCGACGTAAAACAACTAGCAGAAAGCCTACTAGGAGGGTGAAACGTCGTTTGCGTTTAACTTCGTTAATTTCCCGAACAGGTGCTGTTAGAGAGGCACCAGTTACGTCCGGCGAAACTGCTGAGATGGTTTTGGACACTTTGCGGGAGAATCCTCTCACGAGTATCCGGGCAGTAGCGCAACAGACCAACATCAGCCAGTCGTCTGTTGTAAGGATATTGCATTCCAGTCTTTTTCGTCCGTACCACCTGAAACTACATCAAGAACTCCACGGACGAGATTTCGAATCTCGTGTTGATTTCTGTGTGTGGATACTGACGCAATTTGTAAACTATCCGGCGTTTGTATCTCAAATTTTATTTTCGGACGAGGCACGATTTTATAATAATGGTTCTCTGAATCATCATAGTATGCTCTACAAGGGTCTTGAATATCCCCACTGGGTAAGGCAGGCAGCATTTCAGGCACAGTGCGGAGTAAATGTCTGGTGTGGTATACTGGGTGATCACCTAATTGGACCACATTTCTTTGAGGATCATTTGACAGGAGCCTGGTACACACAGTTTCTTCAAGACCAACTACCATTGCAGCTAGAGGATGTGCCATTGGATGGGCGTGTAACCATGTGCCATCAACACGAAGAAGCTTCCCCTCACATGTCAGCAGATGTTCGTAACTTTTTACACATCCCGGTCGATGGATATGAAGGGGAGGACCCGCCACCTGACCTGCTAAATCACCCGATTAGACGCCACTGGACTTCTTCTTATGGGGCTACTTGAAGGATGTAGTGTATGCTCAGCAGCCGAAAAATCCTGAAAGCCTTCGAAACCTTATTACGGAAGCCTGTGAATCCGTAACACCTACAATTCTACAAAGACCCCGAATGGCAGTTCAACGGCGTACTGCAACGTGTATTACCGCAGAAGGCCATCTGTTCGAACACTTACTGCGCTAACAAGGCTGTTGCTCAGTCAAGCGGATTCAAACCCCTAACCATTCTGTCCTCGTCCAGTCCTGCTTATTATAAAACATTCACATAATCAGTCCTAATGGCGTAGAACAGTGCCCAAATAAATCAATTAAATAAATAAATAAATAAATAAATAAATAAATTCATTGATTAATAAAATAACCGTCGACGTGAAGGCATTCGGATACATTGGCTCTGTGGATGATTCTCGAAGTATGCGTATAAAATTTACAGGCTCGAGTGGATTCGAATCCACTTACCAAACGCAGCTGTATTAACAGCACCGCACTTAATCTATGACACCACGGCGACTCCAGAAAGCCTAGACCGGACTAGTTGGCCGTGCGGTTAGGAAAGCGCAGCTGTGAGCTCACATCCGGGAGATAGTGAGTTCGAACCCCACTGTCGGCAGACCTGAAGATGGTTTTCCATAGTTTCTCATTTTCACACCAGGCGAATGCTGGGGCTGAACCTTAATTAAGGCTACGGTCGCCTCCTTCCTATTCCTAGGCTTTTCCTATCCCATCGTCGCCATAAGACCTATCTGTGTCGGTGCGACGTAAAACAACTAGCAGAAAGCCTAGTAGATGGACTACTACTTCCGCTTCACAAATGCACACACGTTTTCTACCAGTATGGCGTCGCTTTTAGCATTCATTTCATACCCTACTGAATGCTCATAATTGGCACGTAGTTTTTACACAACTGTATGACAGTTTGATGCATTGTCGCATACGGTACATGTTTTTGCAAAGGTAATGGTGCAGTGAGTGACTGTTGCTTGGTCTGCGGCAAAGGAGAATAGACCGTAACGACACCAGTGACGTTCAGTGGGATGCCTGACAGGATAAAACGTCAGGCGCGGCTGACTCACCCGGTACATAGAGACAATATTAGGATCTTCAACGCAGTAGTAATGCTACAGTAGGATACACAACAGTTGAGAATACATATCATTTCCTGAGGAATCTATACATTTTACATCAATATAGTATAAGAAATTTCTTTATAAATAACTTGAACCATTACAGAATTGTTTTGCTTCCAACCAGTATAAATCGTTAAGTGCGTCCTTATTTTCCTGCACAATATGAATTTCATCAGAATGGTTTCAAAACAAACATTTATACATGCAAAGAAGAAGAAAAGGAAGATAATGAAAACGTCACGCAGGGAAAGGTTCTCATTTCGTAATATCATTAAGAACAATAGTTATAAATACGACTCGACTGCATTCCAAAATTAACAAGAACTATGTATTTGGGGGAATTAGAAATACAAATTCTCTTTAATTACCGGAGAACATTAAAAGAGGAAGGACAAAAGACAGATATTGTTCAACATCGAAGTTTCTGAACAGTTAACCTACGTTTTGAAAGTTCGCTCCGGCACCCTCCATGTTGTGAAACTGAGCTGAAGCTTCCTCTTCTGGCAGCCAGCCGTTCAAGTAAAGGTTCAATTTTAATGGTGTAAAAATTGATTCTTCGCTCATAAAATTTAGATATTGCTCTGGCACCGGTATTTGATAAGCAGATTACCATTTTTAAGATACATTGTTACATTCTAGAGAATTAACAACTCTTTATCTGAGGTTATTAAGTGATTTCACTTGAAAGTTTAATGATTTATTGATATTCCTCAATCTGAATATTGTATTTCTAATTGGCTTTATACATTCTTTTATGTTAGAGGAAGATAAATTTTCACAAAAATTATACATTAAGCAAAAATGAAATGCCTTCTTTTTAGTAATATTAACACTTACTGTGTATCATAAACATTTTCTGATTTTGAACATTTGTCGGGGAAATTTCTTTCAACACACTTACCACCATTGGATCCGAAGAGGGACAACGATTGATTCAATTCCGTTCACTTAGAACTTTAGTTTATTTTGCATAGTGTTGGTGTTGTTGCTACTGCTGATATTCGGCAACATAGCTGATTGAAATAAGTATTATCCCTCGGACAAACTTAAAGAATTCATAGTGACACGTCTTCTTATCATGGGACAAAAATAGAATGACAATGTATAATAGTACACTACGATTGATAAAAACGGTACATGTTCAGTGATAAAAATTCAAATAACGTTGTCTCGTCAAAGCTCATTGCTGTTGAAAGCTGTGGTAATTGAGATACATCACTGCATCTAAGTCAAACATCTCTCTGTATAGCCTGAAATGAAACGACGTCTATTTGTCTGTCTTCCAAAACCGTATCTCGCCTCAGAAGCTGGGAAGAATTTCATGAAATTTTGCAAAAATATTCTCAGAGATAACGATCACATGACTGTTTTATTAAATATCTTATTTGCGAAATTATTTGCAGTTCGCATAATAGATACTCCTAGACCAGGCACCATGGTTACGTGAATACAGCAACGATATAAATTGATTGATATGAAGGCGATAGCGTGATGAAAGAACGTGAATCTGTGTAGAAGTGTCCGACACCAAATATTCTCCTTGGTAAATTGTCTTTCCTAATTGATCTCGCATTTCTAACAGGGAAACTTCAAGAGCGCTAAAATCTCCAAAACTACTCAAAAGTCTGGGAGAAATGAAAGCAAAATTTACAACTTCAGTTGTATTTTTTATCATTTTAAAATACGAACAGTAGTAGTAGTTCATTAAACTTAGCTATATAAAAATATGAATAAAAATGTAACGTATTTACGTAAAGTTTCGTGTAATGCTTCAAATCGAGGTTATTTTAAATTCTACAGGTATATGATTTGTATCATTATTTTCCAAATTTACTTCATTTCCTACTGCAAACAAGTGGCTCTCAGACGATACATGTAGAGGCATAATTCTCAACAATGACCATAAAGCTGGACAGTTCGTTCGTAACGAGAAACGTTCAGAAAAAAGGAAAAAATTACTGCGGTACAGTTTTTTAATCAATATTTTACAATTAGAACATGAACTTCTTCTTCTTCTTCTTCTTCTTAATCTGTTTACCCTCCAGGTTCGGTTTTTCCCTCGGACTCAGCGAGGGATCCCACCTCAACCGCCTGAAGGGCAGTGTCCTAGATCTTCAGACTTTGGGTCGGGGATACAACTGGGGAGAATGACCAGTACCTTGCCTAGGCGGCCTCACCTGCTATGCTGAACAGGGGGACTGGAAGATTGGAATGGATATACAAGGAAGAGGGAAGGAACCGGCCTTGGCCTTAAGTTGGGTACTATCCCGGCATTTGCTTGAAGGAGAAATGGGAAACCACGTAAAACCACTTCCAGGATGGCTGAGGTGGGAATAGAACCCACCTCTACTCAGTTGACCTCCCGAGGCTGAGTAGACCCCGTTCCAGCCCTCGTACCACTTTTCAAATTGTGTGGCAGAGCCGGGAATCGAACCCGGGGCTCCGGGGGTGACAGCTAATCACACAAACCACTACACCACAGAGGGAGAACAGAACATGATCTTCGAAATTAAATTTCATCAAACATACAATTTAATTTTCTTTCTCATTGTGAATAGCATTTGATTAATTTTATTCTTGCATTAAAAATGCTGTTAAACATGTGTCTCGTGTACATATACAGTACTATATATTATTATTCTTTCATTTCTCTGTCGGGTTAGTAGTACACTTAAGTATCGGTCTTTGGTGCAGTCAAATACAGTAGAGATAATACGCGACACTTACGGATTTCGCCTTGCTAAAATGGGAGACAATTCGACGGTGGCGCTCCTAGTGACCTGACCTGAACAAATCGCGCTAAATTCAAATATCAATGGAAATGTATATACGGAAATGGATAAATAAATTACGTCTAGAAAGAAAGTGTTATTGAGATATTAACTTCGAAGTTGCTAAAGCAATTCTGGATAAATGAATGAAGAATTATTTAAAAGGTTATTATTCAAAGACTGAAATTAGACATATAAACAAGAAGTGAAATGGACTGGTGTGAAATGGCTTGATCTTTCATTTATGCATTACTTTTTTAGCTTTAGCATTCCTGCCTGAACTCTTATGGTTGGATTTGTTTTTTTTTCTCATTTAAAATCATTGTATCATCACATTAAGACACTTGTCAATAAAAATATCCGCACATTCCTTACACATATGATGCAATGATTTAACATTTAATAGCTGGACAATTTTCCTCTTAACATGAAGCCTACTAACAGAAATATATTCCTTACACATATGATGTAATGAATTAACATTTAATAATAATAATAATAATAATAATAATAATAATAATAATAATAATAATAATAATGTTTTTGTTTTACGTCCCACTAACTACTCTTTTACGGTTTTCGGAGACGCCGAGGTGCCGGAATTTAGTCCCGCAGGAGTTCTTTTACGTGCGAATAAATCTACCGACACGAGGCTAACGTATTTGAGCACCTTCAAATACCACCGGACTGAGCCAGGATCGAACCTGCCAACTTGGGGTCAGAAGGCCAGCGCCTTAACCGTCTGAGCCACTCACCCCGGCGATTTAACATTTAATAGCTGGACAATTTTCCTCCTAACATGAAGCACTAACAGAAAGATAATCTATAAAATCCCGGCTTTAATCTGAGAAGAGGGATAAAGAAAGAAAAGTATGAAAATGTTGTCGACTAGTGATGCTTTAAGGAATATTTACGTACAATTAGAGCAAAAATGTAACATACCCTTGGCTGTATTTTCGAGGATTTCTAAAGTCGCTGGCTTGGAAATGATCTGAACAGATCTTATAATTCTTATATAAGCGTAACGTCCCTTCTTTCTTGTACACCATATCCAAATCGCTTCTGTGACATTTCAAAACCCACAGATCACACCTACAACAACACATCGGTATTGAAGGTTAACTGCTGCACTATAGAATAAAATATGCGTATTACATTTTATGCCAGTTAAAATATGGGTCCAGCAGGTCAGAAGATTATGAAGTACTATAAAAATCTGTCACTGGAAGAATATATACGCAAACACAATATTACTTGCATGTTGTTGTCACGAGGGAACCTGAAGACCGACCGCGCATTTTTCTCTACTTCGTAATTACTGCAGCCAAACACAGCACATACCTTTCCCCTCAAGTTGAGAGGAGATATCAAGGAATGACACACACTACTATTTATTTATGTCAACTCACTGAAAACGCATAAATAACACCAAAAACTTCAAACAAAAATACACGTGCTCTTATGAGAGAATCAGTACTGTTCAGGTCTATCCGCTAGAGTGAGCTCTAGTACCTGTCCCTCGATATCTCGCTCAGTGTCGCGTATTATCTATACTGTATTTGGTGCAGTTGATCGAAAATCAAGAGTGCTTTGGTACAAGACACTCATTTCAGTACAAATTTTCTTTCGATAAATAAACTTTCAATCAGGGTAAAATTACTCCAGTCTGTATTCTTCTGAAATGCAAGTGATAGAGCGCTGGCTTTCAGAGCTGAAGTTCACGGTTTCGATTTCGGCTCAGTTCGGTAGTATACCTCAACTTCGAATCGGTAGATCTGGCGATATATTAAGGAACGCTTGCAAGACAAAATTCCGGCACTCCAATGTCCCCGAATTGATCCATTTGCCGTCCTCCACCACCCCTGGAAGTTTGTAAAATGATCACGGATACATCCTGTAGATTGTAGTCTTGTTTATTTTATTAGGTTGTATTTTGATTATCGAATATTTAAATTGTAATATGATACATCGTGTGAGCCTCCATGGATTAGGCGGCAGCGCGTCGGCCACACACCGCTGGATACCGTGGTTCAAATCCCGGTCAGTCCATGAGAGATTTGTGCTGGACAAGCGGAGGCGGGACAGTTTTTTCTCCGGGTACTCCAATTTTCCCTGTCGTAATTCATTCCAGCAATAATCTCCAGTATCATTTAATTTCATATGTTATTCATCAATCATTGCCCCAGAGGAGTGTGGCAGGCTTCGACAGCCGACACAATTCCTATCCTCGCTGCTAGATGAGGCTTCATTCATTACATTCCTGACCCAGTCCAATGATTGGAAACGGGCTGTGGATTTTCATTCATTTTCAATATGATACATCGTGCACTAACCATATTACTTTTCACTGCAAAAGCCGTCATTTTGGATAAATTATCTCCATATCTCTGCCTGCATCGTAACATTCGGACAATATCAATCACTTGGTTGGAAGTGGGAAAAACTTTCACTGGCGTTTCATACATCTTTAATATTACCAAACCGGCTACCTCAAATAAATGAAACCATCGACTAGAACAAACCATAGTCAGAACATCTAGGCTGCATATAGGATTAAGGAACAATTCTGTTATACGTATTTGCCTAACTTTCTGGAGGTTTAATCTTGTTCGATATCCTGGAGCATTGTTTTAAATTCGGTATATCATAGTATTTCTTTACTTGAGCTGCGTAATACCGCCTTAATACTTTGTAAGCCTAATCCAGTTGTTCATAATTAATTGAACTTTCAATCAGCAGCACGGCTGTTTGGGACAATTTCGAAGTGAAGTACATATTTAAAATGTAGTAGTAACCGAGCTCGATAGCTGCATTCGCTTAAGTGCGGCCAGTATCCAGTATTCGGGAGACAGTGGGTTCGAATTCCACTGTTAGCAGCCCTGAAGATGGTTTTCCGTGGTTTCCCATTTTCACACCAGGCAAATGTTGGGGCTGAACCATAATTACGGCCACGGCTACTTCCTTCCTAGTCCTAGCCTTTCCTATCCCATCGTCGTCATAAAACTATTTGTGTCGGTGCGACGTAAAGCTTATAGCAAAAATAAAATGTAGTCAAATGCAGAGCACACTTTCAGAATAACTGAAAAATTAAGGAGAACCGTTCCTTGTCGAATGTCAGAATGGTTTTTCTAGATCTGATTTAGAAAGATGACTTTAGAGAGGTTGTTCACAAAGATCAAACTCTCCACTGTGCCGTTTTTCGATTCCTGTACACTCTGTTGTGTTAGACACTTTGGCTTTGGAAGCATCAAGACTAGCTGGCAATTCAGGGATATTGATTGATAATTGGCTGTTCCTGGAGCACGATGCTCAGAACCTCATTATCTTAAATTGAAAGTTGTTCTGGGTGAAATTGCCTTCAAGGATAATATCTCTATTACTGAAACACCTGCAATAATTCGATACTGTCCTAATCTTAACCAACCATCCGATTTCTTCCACCCACATTTCTTTGGCCGATTAATTCGTAAGCAAGTATCATCCCCAAAATAATTTAAAAAGCATCCGATTTACGGTTATACGGTTGTACTATTATGATGTTAATTTGTAGAATATTTACGGGATATGTAGTGTCTAACACCTAGAACTTTTACAAAACATTCGTCTTTTCTTTTCATACATACATACGGCTAATCATTTAATGTAAGTTTTAGAATTTAATTCTTTCGTGAAATCTAAACCTCTTGAACGTGAATTAGTGTTTTGAAATTTTCATTGATTTGACCAGGAATCGAACCATGCCTAAGTTGATGGGAAGTTCACTATGAAGTTACTCAGCTACCACGCCCAACAAATGACCTTGAATTTGCCGTAACAGCTTTGGGGCTTCATCCATATATCTCACTTCACAATATCATCAAAGAGTATACATTTTAAAGCGAGTCTAACTTAATTAAAACTCACTGCAAATGGGACAAGCACTATGTGATGGAAAGTACGGCCACCCAGATTATCTTAATATTATATTACACAATGAACAGGATTTCAAAATTTATTTTTCCAATTACTGTCTCATAAATCTCCATATATTTTATTATAAAAATATGAAATATCATATGTGTGAGTACGTGTTATTAGGTATAAACAGCATTCCGTAGAGAGAGGAATGTAAATTGTAACAATCAATTATATTATGTACAAATTAATGTCATGATTTATAAATGAACGAGGACGCGTCAGAGATTTTAAAACCAGTTATTATATTACCGTACAGAACAAATGCCAGAGTTTATTGAAATTGTATATTTACAAAAAGACGAGAGAATAAAAATACTCTCGTTTGTTTGGCTAGTTGGCATGAACTTGATGAAGGGAACTGGGAAATTGAGCGTCCATTTGAAGTTACGAAATGATAAATTTGGAAATATTGTTCTGGCTGCTTTGGTGAAGTGTAAGCATATAACAATATTGACACTGTATGAACCCAGTAGCACATAATCTATGTAAAATGATCAGTGACGTCTCTCTTTGTTTTATTCGTTTCGACACTTACATTAGCCCTTCTCTGGTGAGGTGAATGTTGTTACACACCAATGGAAGCTTGCCTTAATTAATCAGGAAGCTGAAAACAGCAAAATGTTACAAACTGAATTTTGTAATTAATTCATTGTTTAATGTCCATAACTAACAAAACATCACCTTAAGAATAACTAACTGTGAGCTTGCATCCGGGAGATAGTAGGTTCGAATCCCACTATCGGCAGCCCTGAAGATGGTTTTCCGTGGTTTCCCATTTTCACACCAGGCAAATGCTGGGGCTGTACCTTAATTAAGGCCACGGCCGCTTCCTTCCAACTCCTAGGCCTTTCCTATCCCATCGTCGCCATAAGACCTATCTGTGTCGGTGCGACGTAAAGCCCCTAGCAAAAAAAAAGAATAACTAAATTAACCATCAAAATAACTTCAAATATGGATTTTGGAAAAATTCCAGCAAAGTCACTTTCTGTTCAGAAAGGTAACGTACTTCAAAATATTTAGGATAAAGTCACTGCTATTTTATTTATATCAACAATTAACTCCTATTATAAGGGAAACGTCACTGTTTTTGAAGACAATCTTAATAACAACAATAATAATGGTTTTATGTCTCAATAACTAATATTACGGCTTTTGGAGACGCTGAGGTGCCGTAGTTTTGCCCCGTGGGAGTTCTTTTACGTACAGGTATATCTACCGACTCAGACCTGACGTATTTGAGCACCTTTAAATATCAGTGGTCTGAGCGAGGAGCAAACCTGCGAACTTCGGCTCAGAAAGCCAGCGCCTTAACCGACTGAGTACTCAGCCTGGCAAGACAAGTTCAGAGGGCACGGCCAGTGAAAACTTTCACTATACATGTATCAAGATTTGTGTTTTTACAATCGAAAAAAAAGGATAATTCCCTCCTAATTCATCTTGTTTATCGGAGATGGTTTGTTTGGTTTTGCTGTTATGATGACTTTGAAAACCTGGTGCAAACATTTTTCACGCTTCAGTATGAACAATATCAGTTACCCTGGCACCGAATCCAGAATCATTCACATTCAAAGCTGTTTTAAAGGACACTCTCACTAAAACCCGAGGACAAATTACTGTATACGGATAAAAGCTTGAGAACTAACTTACCATTGGCATACAAACATAACATATGTCCAACAAACATAACAGCATCAGAACTACTGAGGTATACAAGTGTTTCGTGTCGATTGAGCTGAGTTTGGTGAAACCTAACCCACAAAAAGTGGCAACATTTCTAAAGGCAAACTGAGGGTACGACATCCATTCACTTAAGTGACTGTCGGTAGACTGACTGAAAGCTACTTAAGCTGCCATAGCCTCCACCAAGTTATTTACCGAACGGTGGCGGCATGTGTTTTCGTTGAAGTTCAACAAACTCTTCCTCACCAGTTTCGGGTTAGTGGTCCTTACAGGTACCGCTTCCTCAGCCGTTGATGATGAATTAAGTCAAATTTTTCACGTGTCTTTGTTCCATTTTCTTCTTTTCATACTGTTTTTCGCACACATGTGCGTTTGCGGGTGTGAACTGCGTCACACATGTGGACTTGGCTCTGTTTTACGGCCAGATGGCCTTCCTGACGCCAACCTAGATGGAGGTATGTAATCACTATTGCGTGTTTCCGTGGTGGTTGGTAGTGTAGTGCGTTGTCTGAATGTGAAGATGAAGGTGTTCGAACAAACACAAACATCCAGTCCCCGAACCAGAAGAATTAATCACACTCGATTAAAATCCCCGACCAATGGACGCATGGCGATGACTGGCTAGAACTCGTGAATTACACAATCATCTTCCCAAGTGACCGGTATCATTGCTGCTAACGAGCATAAGAACGCAGACTGTTGGGTGGTAATTATGATAAGCACATTCCAGATAGAACAATGAACATGTTGCTGGACGACAAAGTACATCAAAGATGTGCATAATGATTGTGAAAAGAAATAATTACCCAGTGGAAACTTGAATGACGTATTTTCAGTATGAAATGTGGAACAGAACACAACTGAAATACTGAATGTCTGGTTAAGAACAAAATGATGAGTGGGCATAAAATTAAAAAAAAAACTGATTATAAAAGGAAAGCATATCCTTTCCAGAAAGTATATACTTTAAGGTTAAACTTCTGAAAATTCCCTGTTATTGCCTCTTATTAATAGTTTGATACCTCAGGCAACTTAAGTAGACCAAATAATCCTTCTCCGAAATACATGCTATTCTAACCTTCTGAAAATAATGGGAAAATTGGTTTCAGATTGATATCTGAAAGATGTTTGCATTGGCATGTATGAAACATCACTTAATATTGGTTAGAAAATAAGTTGGCTTTTGATGTATTAATATATTTACTTCTGTAAATAACGTGTTGCTGACAGTATACGTCACTGTTGCCTCTTAGCTAAAGTGAGAGCCTTGTGAATGTTTCACGAGGGAGTATGCCTTAAATGATTTAGCCTGCAGGTAAAATCCCAACACGTAAGTGCGTAAGTAGTGTAAGAAATTTTCTTTTGAATGACATAAATGAAATAATTCCTTCTCTATTTTCAGGTAAGTACTCCAGCTTTCCTTATTGACTACGTGCGGGACAACGGTGAGTGATGCACATTGTAAATTTCTCACTACATATTATGCTGCTCATATGTGGTTCTTATTTTTATACGTGCGACTGTTTGGCTGCTTAGATAAATGTCATCGTAGTGGTTTCGGTTATGAGTCATGGGTTCGAGTTCCTGTCATATCAGAGATTTGAACTATGCCTGATTAATTCGTATAGTTCGAGGACTTGGTGTCCTTGTTTGTCATCGAAACACACCCATTCAGTTCCACAAAACACCACTCTACTAATCGCCACAGAAACCCGTAAGAGTATAATACATCCTCCGAAATGTGGCTTGTGACAGGGCGTACAGCCAGTCGTAAAACTTGGCCGAGTTCATTTGTGTCGCACACGCCACCTTATACTAGTATGAGGAAAGCAGCCAAGGAAGTTTTATATACGACTAATATAAATTCTAAATTCCAGATTCTACCGTGTGTTCTACCAGGCTTGTCTGGCAGGCTGTTCATGCAATGAGTACACGGTCTTATTTACCGCTATGTCCCAAACGCCTACTATAAAATAACTTTTACTACGAAAACCTTACCGAATATCCATTCCGTTTATTATCTGTTGATGTGAACGAAATAAAAGCAGAATACCCCGCCCGTTATTGCCGAATGAAACTTCTCTGCTTAGCATGAACAATGTGTTCGTATTGTGTCTGTTCTAATCAGTTACAAACATTTCTCATCATCAATAATTGCTACACAGTTCAAAAAATTAGGGGAACATGCTTTGTAACGTCAGGTATGTGAACGTTAATTTGGTAGATGGGTTTCTAATGGTCATACAGCATACCTTGAGACCATAGTTACTCAGGTTATGTCAAATCGAAGTTATACTCCACCTGTAGGCGTAACCCCTCAAAACAAAGTGAATTGTGGTGCGTCCGTGTGTCGTTGTGAGGTACACAGACTACTGCGGTCATTTGAGCACGTTGTACGTCAACCAGAACATCCCATGAGACATCTTAGCGAGGTTCATGTGTCAAGGGCCGTCACTTTTTTATCCAGGAAGGATGGACTTTATGTCGTGATGCTGTGGATCTCAATGTCTCTCCGTCAATTATACACCACTTGTGCAATCGCCACATTGTGACAGGTCAGATCACAGGGAGGGTTGCATAAGGTCGTGGACGCATGACAACCCTAAAGGATGATCGATATCTTGCCATCTGTGCGTTGCGGCGTCGTTCGGCAACTGCCAGAGAACTGCAACAAGACCTCAGGAGGGTCACTGGAGCCACGGTGTCTGACCAGACAGTACGAAAAAGGTTAAGAGAAGTGTCCTTACGACCCAGATGTCCTGTTCGAGTGCCCCGTTTAACGCAGCAACAGCGCGCAACTCGCCTTTTGTTTTCCCGTACCAACGTCAACTGGCAACTTCGCCAATGGAGACCTGTGTTGTTCACAGACGAGTCCAGATTTCCCCCGACACAGCATGATGGAGGTCAACGTGTATGGAGACGCTTTGGTGAGCAGTACATGCCAAATTTTGTCCAGCAAGACGACCGATTCGGACAAGGTTCTGTGATGATATGGGGTGGCATCAGAATTGATGGCCGTACGGATCTTGTCGTCGTCCGTGGTAATCTTATCGCTGGGGGGTACATCGAGTAGATACTGCTACAGTATGTGTTGGTTGCTGCATACGGTGTTGGCCCTGAACTAGTACTCATGCACGACAATGCCAAGGCTCATGTAGCCCACATCACCAGAGCTGTCTTGCGACAACTGTACATTCAAGAGATGGAATTGCCAGTAGTGATTCCCGACCTTAATCCCATCGATCATGTGTGGGATAGGCTTGACAGACGTGTTCTTGGGCGTCCTGTTCCATCACAGAGTCTCCAAGACCTTGAACAGGCTCTCATTGAAGAATGGGACATGATACCGCCACGTGACCTCCGTCGACTTATACAGAGCATGCCACATAGGTTCCAAGCTGTGATAAATGCTCGTGGAGGACGTACTGTACATCATACTGGAACTCTCTAACTGATAAAAATCCACCCTGTAGGCCTGTTATCACTTTGTTTTCACCCCTATTTGGACATTTCCGTTTATGTTCTAAAAATGACCGCAAATCCATCGACGTTCTTTCGTATACTTGAACGGTAAAAAATAAAGGTTTAGTTGGCAATATACCTGGGTGTGAGGTTTGTTTTGTGGAGCATGGCATACGTTCAAAAACATGTTCACCTATTTCTTATTTGTGTATTAATTAAACACTATTAAACATATTTTTTCTGTACAATTCCACCATCGATTTTCGCTATTTAGTTTTCCTCGCCGCACCATTTCATATCGTTAACTATATATTGTGTGCCGGCCCCGTAGTGTAGGGGTAGCGTGCCTGCCTCTTATCCGGAGGTCCAGGGTTCGATTCCCGGCAAGGTCAGGGATTTATTGATATGAGGGCTGGTTCGAGGTCCACTCAGGCTACGTGTTTACAATTGAGGAGCTATCTGACGGTAAGATGGCGGCCCCGGTCTAGAAAGCCAAGAATAACGGCCGAGAGCATTCATCGTGCTGACCACACGATACCTTGTAATCTGCAGGCTTTCGGGCTGAACAGCGGTCGTTTGGTAGGCCATGGCCCTCCAGGACTGTTGCGCCATGGGGTTTGGTTTGGTTTGGTTTTATATATTTTGTAATATTAGGATTATTTGTTTATGTTTATTAGAATTAAGGGTAAAGCTTTTATATACTATGAGATGTATTGAATAACGTAATGTTTTAACTTTAAGTAATTCAGAAGCTAGTATGTAGTTGCGCAAGGTAGCTATTAAAGGAAGCAAATGTGAACACACGTCCTAATATCCACTGCCCGAGGGCAGGGATGCTCACGACCCAACTAGGCCAATAGTCATTCAGCGTGAGAACGCTATTGTGTGGGAAGATTTTGATTAAAGCGTCACCACATGTTAAGTCAGCGATGTAGATTGTTGGCTCACCGATGTTCTTCAAGAGAAAGAGATTTGTAGTAGAAGAAGCCACGTGATCAAACCCTTATGGGCTTGCATTTCTTGGAGAGCTCACTTATTCTGGTAACTTATTACCAAATTCAGATTTATTCTAATTCGTTCTGTTTGTCATTATGCCCAACACCATGGCTTGGAAATGATACGTACGATTGTGTCTATGTGTACCGCAGTGCGCTGTGCCGCCAGTTTGGATACAAGTCCGATCATTATAACAAGCAGGGTGAATGAAGTGGAGTCAAGGACAGACCACCAGATGTCACCCACCAGGAGGAAGATTTAGCAGCCGTCCCGGGGCTGTTTAAGGTAACATAAGCCAGTAGAGCAAGAGTGTTTTTGATGTTTCTATAAATTTCAATTCTTTTTAACGACGAATCCCACAATTGCTCATCTAAATTCAAGTTAATACAATTCGATTCTGTTATGAAATGCATTCAGTTAATTGTTTCAAGTAGAACAGCCTCTAGTAATCCTAAACCTTAACCACTTAATCCTACTCCAAAACCTGTATCAGGGTATGTTGTCGAGTACGATATCACCCCACACCTTTGAGAATACGTACGAGACATCCTCTACCGAATTGTCACGTTTGTTAGTGACTGGCACTCAATAAATCATGAAGTATATGGCTAATGTTTAACAATCAATTTAATAGCTGTGTTAATTAGAGTGAATTCAATGTTAATCCATAATAATCATGGCCAATTCAATTTAAACAAGAGTATAGCCGTAAATAAATATTTTGTCACCACAAACTGTGGTTTGAATAATTTTAAGACAATTGATTATAAAGTCCTGAATTTTTAATTTTAATTTACCACAAAAATTAAAGTTAAAATCTTATTTATTCTTACACACTTTCTATCGCGCGTGTTCAGTCCAGAACCATACCTCTTATCGTTACGTCTGCGGCCCGGTTTCATGATGCCAAGGGTCCGGCTCCGTGGCTAAGTGGTTAGCGTGCTGGCCTTTGGTCACATGAGTCCCGGGTTCCATTCTCGGCAGTGTCGGGAATTTTAACCTTCATTGGTTAATTTCGCTGGCACGGGGGCTGGGTGTATGTGTCGTCATCATCATTTCATCCTCATCACGACGCGCAGGTCACCTACGGGTGTCAAATCAAAAGACCTGCATCTGGCGAGCCGAACATGTCCTCGGACACTCCCGGCACTAAAAGCCATACGCCATTTCATTTCATGATGCCAAGGATTTTCTTGGTAGTGACAGGGACAGATTTTTGGAGTGCTGACCAAGTAGTGTCGACTGACTTGGCATGTACGGGTGGGAATGCGCTAGCTTTGTGACCGCGTAACTAATTGACCGTCTCTGAGCCTGTGATGTCGTCATATCGCTTGCGACCGTCTATCTTCAGGTCTGATACGAGTAGACTGTGTTGTGCTGCAAGATGGTTGGAAGGGATAACCTTGGTGTCTGTAATTAGAAAATCATGTCTTCTCAAAAGTATAAATCTATTTGACTATTGTTGCCTCCGCTTGCATGTTGTAATTGTAGGATAACATTCTAAAGACTGATAGGACGATTAACCAATAATACAACTTATGGAGGGTAAAATGCATGCATAACTCTGTTAACGTCTAGGACAATACTGTAGATAAATAAACTTTAAGGAATAAAACTACAATTTAGAAATCAGAATGAAATAATTATTAAGCTCAATTGTACATGTTCAATGGTGTAATATGCATGTATCAAAACACATTTAGGATTACTATAAATGATTACTCCATCCCTAGTTTGAGGTGATCCGAGACTGGGGGATGGGAGTATTCTATTCTATTCTACCACCGCTTGCGTAAGTGTGATACGGTGGTTGGTGCATTTCATGAAAAATATATTGCAGTCAAAGGTTCGTATTCTATCGTTATTTTGGTTTCAGTAACTACAATTTCCGTGGCACTGGTATCCACCCCGAGCTGCAGACACAGTTGAATATGAAGCACCCTCGTGTGTCTAAGTGGTTATGGAAAGTAGGACCGCCGACCTTGTGAGGCCCTATGTACCCTGGGAACGGAGTGGATGTTTGCTAGGTTCAATTGTTTTGATCACTTGCGACGATTATTATAATAACGTCGTGGATACTAATGGTGGGTCCCTAAAGGAAAGTGTTTTCGAGGTGAGGTAGGGAGAAATAGCTCGAGAGGGGATTGGTAGAGGTATACAGACTTCGAGGGCTTGCAGTAGGGACCACAACGGTTAAGTTTAGCATAGGAACTTATGTCCGGAGACGTACCGTCTTCCCGTTACCCGTAATAAAACCCACCACAGCACACGTTCATATCTCCCGCACTGTCGGCGCCACTGGCTAGAGTACGTTACGTCATTGAACGATTAAGTTATGTCTCATACCCTTACAGGTTTGCTGACATTCCATGTCATTCAGTTGATCCGCACGGAGACGTGTTGTACCTGTTGTTGTGTTTGTGATCTTCGTTTCTTCTACAGTACAGCAGTAATTCTTTACTTCGTACACAGCAGTAAGCTGTACGTACAGTAGTTCATCTGCACCAAAGATTTCGGCAACAGTGGATAGGTCGTGGTCGCCCGATTACTTGGCCCGCATGTTTACCCGACTTAACACCCCGCTAGACTACTAACTGTGGGGTCACATGAAAAGCTTATTTACGAGATTCCTGTAGAATCCGAGGAAGATCTAATCGCGCGGGTTATGGCTGCGGCGGATGTTGGAGGACCAGGTATTTATGATCGTATGTACAAGAACATGATACGTAGGTACCGTGTCTGCGTTGACGTCAGTGGTCGCCACATCGATCCCCACCTGTAATTGGACATAGACGACAGGTAGCAGGAGTCGTACAGAGCGCCGAAAATGCGAGAGCTGTGAACGTGTGTTGTGGTGGTTTTTGTAAGGATAGCGGGAAGATGGTACGTTTCCGGACACAAGTTCCTATGATAAATGTAACTGTCTTGGTCCCCACTGCAAGGCCTCAATGTCTGTAATGGGAATTTAGAAAACATCGTGTATAGTGTCGGGGCGTGCTGGGGCTTCCTGGTTGTTAAGGCCTCAGGTACTCAATCCACCAAGGTGACCCTGACTTTTGGACTGGTTTGAGTTGTGTGTTCGAGTTTGGATTATGTGCAGGTTGAGGCCGTTGGTCCAATTTTGGTTGAAAAGGGGGTATGGTCTTAGCTAGAGTTTGGCTGGGTACGGGGGAAAGCGTGGTGGGGTGGATGGGACTTGGCTACCGCGTTCACTGAATACGTGAGTCCGTAATATGCGATGGTGGTCTTGTGTGTGGCGACGCATTCTTGGCTAAGGGGTTCACCGGAGTGGCTAGTACGGTAATGTGCCAAGGTGGTCATGAATAAGGGCATGTATAATGGCATAGATATGTAGGAATATTAATGCTCTTTTCACAGAGTTTGCCGGTCCTAACTTAATTGGACTCTCAGGTTTGCTGCTCCCCGGCCCATCTAGCCCCCGGCTGTTGGCCCCTAGCCCTTGAGATCTGGACAGTGTGGTTAAGTGGTTTGGGTAGTTGAGGTCAGGAGTGGGGTGGATTTGTGTTTGAATACTGGAAGGGTCAAACACGCATATGTACCAAGCTGTGTACTACAAACTTGTATCTTGAGTCATAGCAGGGCGAGTTTTGGAGTTGTTTCTGCTACGGATAATTCGCGATGATAAATGATAAATGTCATGAAAAATTTATGTGTCCAGTTTGAGGATGGTTTCTGCCCTGGAGTGACAGACTGAAGACCACTAGGCTGGATTTTTGGCGGCGGGTGAGCCAACACAATGCGATGCTGGCTCATACTGGCTGAGGTGTGACAGATGCGAAGCTGTCTCTTGGCCGGAAGCTCGGCGAATGATGATCCATCCTGGGTGTTTCTCACACGGCCATTTAACCCACATATATGTAGCAGGTCGTCTTTGGGGCAGGCAGAAATTGTAATCTGAAGCTCATTAAGGAACGCATCGTAGTGTCTTCATCAGTAATAACTTAACAGTGCAGCTCGTCTTACATAATGCATTATTAGGAACATAATACACTGAGCAGTCAAAAGTCACGGGAAGGGGTGTTCCATTAGAAAATGTGCCATTTATGACCCCTGAGCAGTCTGTCACACACACACACCAGTGTTGTGAACACGTCGCGAGTTAACCGACTTTGAACGTGGGATGATCATCGGCGCACGGCGCATAGATCATAGCATTGCAGAGATTACACGCGAATTCGGGTTTCCGAGGTCAACAGTTTCTAGGGTGGATCTTCAATATCGCAGAGAGAATGTTAGCACCCGCGTAAACCACCGCACGGGAAGGCCACAGGTAGTTAACGAATGGATATCACGTCGCCTCCACGGAATCATACCGAGTGCTCGACGGGCTACTGTTAGTCAGATCACCGCCAAGTTGAATGCTGGGAGCCAG
Source organism: Anabrus simplex (assembly GCF_040414725.1). NCBI lineage: Eukaryota > Metazoa > Arthropoda > Insecta > Orthoptera > Tettigoniidae > Anabrus > Anabrus simplex. The sequence goes on along the minus strand of NC_090267.1, from coordinate 190,748,132 downwards.
GAAACCATTTCTACCAGGACTGTAGGGAGGCAACTGCACCGCATAGACTTCACCAGCCGACGACCAACTCGTGTCCCTTTGCTGACACCTCGACGCAGAGTTCAACGATGTGCATGGCCCGCGAACATAAGTAATTTAACATGGATCAGTGATGGCGTGTGGTATGGTCCGATGAATTCCGGTTCCAGTTATGTCGGGCTGATGGGCGCGTGAAAGTGTGGCGTATGCCCCATGAAACTATGAGTCCTGCTTGTCGACAAGGTTTAGTCCAGGCGGGAGGTGGCTAAGTTCTGGTCTTGGCGGTGTTCTCGTGGTCGCAATTAGGCCCCATTGTCCGGTTTCAGGGAGCGCTGACAGGTGCGGCGCACGTTATGTGGATATTCTTTCAGACCATCTGGCCCTAAGAGTACCCTGATGGAGAAGCCATGTTTCAACAGGACAATAAGTCATGTCACCACTCTGTGGTGGCAAGCAGGTGGTTGGAGGAGCACTCCAGTGAAGTTACGACCATGGATTGGCCCTGCAGATCCCCCGATCTTAATCGAACGGAGAATTTGTGGGATGCTGTCGATGCTGGTCCAGATCTTTCCAGAACGATTCCAGCACCTTGAAGAGTCGATGCCTCACCGTATTGCTGCCGTTTTGAGGGATCGCGGAGGAACAACTCGTTATGTACATCAAATTCAGTGCCTTCCCACGACTGTTGGCCACTCAGAGTATATCTTCAAATACTACGGGTCCTATTAAATGATTGATTACCAGAATATTGTCCTACAGGGAGTTCTAAAAGAAAGTCATCTTCTGGCACAGTCACCCGCATTTACGGACTCTGAAATGCCAAACTTTCGTTGTAAGTTTCAATTTGGATTTCATGTCAAAGTAATGAAATTCGGTTTTTAATTTTTTGTTCCTTAAGTGGTGACAGGGATACGCTCATTTTTCATTTTTATTGTTCTTCACTTATCCTTATGATTTTAAAAACAAATCATATGTTGGCCAACACAAATCTTAGTTTTCTTATTCATAATTTCTGCTACTTAGTCTACCATGGATAAAACGTTAGTTGTTAAATTACAGCATCTTGTTACTGTTAATCACAGAGTCATTTTTTTTTTGGATGCAATTCCTTTTCGCCATGTTTTCATCAAGACATCGATGTCTTATTCCACTTCTTAAGCGAACAATGTGTTGCCGACTCGGGAACGCTATGGGAAACTTGGAGAGAACGGCACACATTCGGTCGTTTAGCCTGAGTGAGCAGTAATCGCAGCAGTCTGTATGCGACGCATGCTTGTGCCACATCAACAGGACCCAGTCAGGATTGCAGACGAACGCCATGAATAATGGAATTCACTACTCCCTTAGAGGTTTTACTTATTTACGTGCCACCGCTTTGCAAGATATATATCTTAATCTGGACTCGAACTCGTGGAATATATATTTATATCGCCACGCGTTCAGAATGGTAGCTGCTCTATTTTCTTAAAGACAGAAAGGATTTTCCAACATTGCTTCTAGGTTACACGACGGAGATCTAACTTGATCTCCGATTCATTATTTAGTAGAGAAACTTGAAGGATACAGAAGTCAGTTTCGGATTAAGCAAAAATATTGGACAGCCATAGCTTCGATAGAAGGTACAACAGTTTATTTAACACACATTTGTGTATTCAGAGAAATTGACTGACTCATCCGTTCCATGTACCACCGTGTCGAGGGTGTAGCTTGCTTGGTTCATTTGGAAGGCCGTATGTTTGAAAAAATTGGGTACGAGAATTCCACTTCCGGAGAGACACATGGCTTTGAGGTTTACTCAGCCTGCTCCAGGATAATTCCAGGCTCGCAAGCTCGCCAATCTAACATTTAAACACTTTATCCCACTACGTGCATTGTTACGAATAGTGGAAAACGATACTTTCCACGCCTCTAAGAGCGTTCATGGTCTCTACGGAAGTAGCTTACCTTGCTTATGCGTTGCGATAGTTGATAGTGGTAGTTGTCTGACTAAGTCACTGACTTCATGCCAAAATATTCGTGGTTTTCTGGAGCTCTAGATGTGGGATTTTTAAGAAGAAAACTCACGTTTCTGGAGGTACTGTAACACTATGATCACTATATCAACAGTCACGTAGACACGTAGACGTACAAGCTACAGAGCGAGTTGGCCATGCGGTTAGGATCGCATAGCTTTGAGCTTGCATTCGGGAGATGGTGGGTTCGAATCCCATCGTCGGCAGAGCTGAAGATGGTTTTCCGTGGTTTCCTAGTTGACACCAGGAAAATGTTGGGGCTGGACCTTAATTAAGGCCACGGCCGTTTCCTTCCTAGGCCTCTCCTAACCCACCGTCGCCATAAGACCTACCTGTGTCGGTGTGACGTAAAATAAATGGTAAAAAAAGGAGCGTTCTGGGGCTATGATCACGTTACTGGAAAGTTACGTCGAAGACAAGAATTTGTAAGGGCTGATTGCAGCAACCAAAATAATGTCATTTTGCCCTAAAACGGAACCTGTCATTTGAGTTATTTTACGATATAATCTAATACTTAGTATCCATAGCAATGGGGTTAATGTTTCGTTTTCATGTAAAAACTATGTGCGTGATGGACGAGTGACATCGTCCCTGGTTTCCTACTAAGGCAGTCGTGGATCGAATTCCTGATAATGCATGAAGAATATTTAAAATTAAGTGACAGGTCCCTATTATCCCGATTCTACGTAAAACCGCAAGTCCCGTGTCTATAGCCACGATATCAACAGAAATGTAGAACTATAAGCTTGCTTGCATTTATGTACAAACCATCTACACTTCTTGTGGGAGCTTATGATTGATGTACATTAACAGGTCACTCACTTTGTATAATTTTGCGGGATTGCATGGATTTTTCAAAAAATATTTTTATCGGAGGCTAACTTCCATTTACCTTTTCTTTCCTCATGCTGTTCGTCAGTCCTGGTTCTCTTTTGACTCTAAACCTATTAAGCTTACTTCAGGAAAGCTTTTATGATTTATTTCTCAGTCTGATGATCCATCGCATTCCTAACAATATATCCTCTTGTCACGAATCGAGCAGCATGAAATATGCCATACCTATAATGTACTGTATATACGTTAAACTTTTTAGGAGAAATTATAGTGAATCTTTAGGGTTCGGAAAGACTTCGCTCTGCAGTCTCGGAAGAAAAACTCGACCCATCGCGTCTGTGACTGTTCTCGCTCTAGAAGCTTTCGAGAAACATAAAAATGAATTGTAATTCACGTTTTACATACGGCAGAAACCCAGGTGCCGTGGAAGCAGCAATCTAAGCGTACAAATTAGTAAATAATTTTTAAAAGTTCATACGCAAATCCATCTGCATACTTTATCCTCTCTGTGAGCTTGCATTCGGGAGATAGTGGGTTCGAACCCCACTGTCGGCAGTCCTGAAGATGGTTTTCCGTGGTTTCCTATTTTCACACAAAGCAAATGCTGGGGCTGTACCTCAATGAAGCCCACGGCCGCTACCTTCCCAATCTCCCACACAGACGTCGCCGAAAACACTCGATGTGTTAGTGCGACGTTAAACAAATAGAAAAAAAAAGAAAAAGGTTATCCTCCTACGAAGAAGAATATGATTCTTCGTTTATTTGCAATCTCCATCGTAACTGGTACCAAGACAGGGTCCTACATCGTAAATTGCTGGACTTTTACGAGTTAAAAATAAAGAGAAACCGTAATTTGCTGTGAGAATCAACTGTCATAAATGTGTAAATTCAAAGAAAATGCCTAAAATACGATTTAATTTGTAACGGTTCTCTTGGATTACCAACCCGTAACTGCTTTATAAATGTTTGCAATATTCATGCAAGCTCACTATGTAAATTGTATCAATGAAAATGTATCCGATTAAATTATAAATTGCAGACTGTGCCCACAATTTCTGATTGTGCCAGACGATAAGGCTCGCACATTTGATAAAATATATAACGAGGAACAGATAGGTTAGCGGCCGCTTTGTTTATTTCGTTGTCTGTATAAGCGGAAGGTTCCACTATTCAGTGGATTTCACTTTTTAATACCCGAATTAGATTAATAATTATATAACGAACCACAAGCATCAAGATGATCAACTGAACATCATGAAAACGAAAGATAATTATACAATTACAATATAGTTATTAGGAAAATAATATATACTGTTTAAAGAAACCATTCCTGCACGACAATTTAAAAAAAAAGAAATTGAGATTTTTGAGTATCTCTAAAGAATGTTACAAAATAGCTTATCCTCCTTAAACTGATTACCTGCTGAAGAAGTAAAGAATGGATGATCTCTAAGACCCCGGGGGATGGGATCAGTAAATGGCATGAAGGGTAAACAAGTTTACAAGTATTCAGTGGTTGGACAAGGAAGGAAGGAAGGAAGGAAGGAAGGAAGGAAGGAAGGAAGGAAGGAAGGCAGCCAGCCACGCAGGAAGGAAGCAATTATATCCAAATAGCAAGAGTTTTGTAGGATTTTCAGTTTAAAACATGCATAAGCATTTACTGGGTTTAAGCCGGCTGCTGTTGAGATTTTAATTTATGATGATGCTTGTTGTTTTAAGGGGCCTAACATCGAAGGTAATCGGCCCGATTTTAATTTATATCATGCCAAATGCAGAGTTACATATGTATTAAGATGTACGAAAAATTTATATAAGAGGATTTGGAAAATGAACTATGCACCAAATGTTCAGATTGTGGTGCACCAGAAATTAGCGACGTCGAGTGCTTTCCTTGTCGGCTTTCTCCGTACATATGGCAGGACAAAGATTACATTCTAGCAGAAGGTCTGTAGTCTGCACCTCACCACAGCCACACAAAGCAGAATGCATCAAATATACACACATTTTTCCTGATTGGTCTTCAACCCGAACACCCGAACGCAGCCTATTTAAAGAACTGCAAGTCATCCAGCTGGTAATTCTTCACGAGATAAGTGGTAAGGATTTTACAGAGGTGTCCGTCACCACTGAATCTCAGCGGAGTTTGTGATAAATTGTGAAACTACCGGTACTAATCTTTTATACCTGTGCATGCAGGTGATATCAGGTGGGAGAATTCTATTTACCCTTTTATCTGTCAAAACATAATACAGAATGTCGTTTGTTCCCGTGAGGCTGCATGTAAAGAGTTTTAGGTTAATACTGTAAGAACAAGTCGAGGGAGGAGATCAAGAGTAGCATGCCTCCCTTCTTCCAGATACAAACTTCAGTCTCAAAAATTATGTAGGCCTTTTAGTGGGGAATGTTTCTGACTACTTCTTTCATATGGTTCATGTTTGTGTGTGGTAACCTCGAATCAGACGTACGCCACTGTCGAGAGTCTTGGGTGGTCTAGCAACCGTTTAGCCAGTGGACACTTAATGCTAGGCACGTCACCGCACTTCCTTGTCGCATGTCTCCAGACTGGCGAGGCTGTGGACTCCTCTTGCGCATGGACGCCTCCCATAGATTTTGGAAATCATTGATCAAATAACGCACTCAATTCAAATAAATAAGCAAGTACATGGACTTCAGTTCTAAAGTTAAGAGTTCGTGCTCAAAATATTAATCATTTAGCGAGATATGTCTTCATTATATTTAAAAGTAATTTCTGTATTCTGCTCGCAATAATGAATTTGTTCTCAAACTTATTGTCTTACGTTATACTATCGTGATTGATTTACTAACCTAACACATTGTTAAAAATAGGTAAGGTAAGGGTTATTCTGCCCGAAGGCAGGTCCGAACCTCTGCAGAGGTGTTCCTGAGCCGGAGTTTACGTGCGGTAGGGTGGCCAGTTCCTTTCCGCTCCTCCATTCCCTTACCCCCACCAACAGCGCGTGATAACCCATCCAACTCCTGACCACGCCCAATGTTGCTTAACTTCGGAGATCTCACGGGATCCGGTGCTTCAACACGGCTACGGCCGTTGGCTTGTTAAAAGTAAAACCATAATATTCTGGAGATTAATTCATAGTACTCTACATAACGTGAACTCTAATTATATTGAAGCTCTATGTGAGGTGTAATACATTTTATTTTATTTCGAAAACTACCTGCATCATTTCCAGGATGCCATGATGGCAAATAATAGGGAATACAAGAAAAATCAATCAACTATGTGGAAAAAATTGCTTGAATAAAATAGAAATAGACGACTAAGTATGTTACTAGGCCATTAACGAACAATGTTCATTAGGAAGGTAAATATTGTTCCTAAACAAACAAATAGGAACTTTGAGTTCAATTAAAACAATTCATGTAATAAAGGCATTCATTTGGCTGAACTTTTTACAGAAATCAGCGAAGAATTCAAGGATGGTGCCTCTCGCTCCTGATATTGAAACAAGGAGAACCAATGGACTGTATCGCGATTGAGCTATCTAAGGTATATGATAAGGTAGATCATGGGAGACTACTGGCAAAAATGAGTGCAATTGGTCTAGACAAAAGAGTGACTGAATGGGTGGCTATTTTTCTAGAAAACAGAACTCAGAGAATTAGAGTAGGCGAAGCTTTATATGACCCTGCAATATTAAGAAGGGAATTCCTCATGGCAATATTATTGGACCTTTATGTTTTCTTATACACTGACTGACAGAGCAAATGCAACACCAAGAAGGAGTGGTCAGAACTTTATGCCAATCGCAGGGTAGACTGACGTCACTGAGGTATGCTCATGATGTGAAATGCGCCGCTGTGCTGCGCACGTAGCGAACGATAAATGGGACACGGCGTTGGCGAATGGCCCACTTCGTACCGTGATTTCTCAGCCGACAGTCATTGTAGAACGTGTTGTCGTGTGCCACAGGACACGTGTATAGCTAAGAATGCCAGGCCGCCGTCAACGGAGGCATTTCCAGCAGACAGACGACTTTACGAGGGGTATGGTGATCGGGCTGAGAAGGGCAGGTTGGTCGCTTCGTCAAATCGCAGCCGATACCCATAGGGATGTGTCCACGGTGCAGCGCCTGTGGCGAAGATGGTTGGCGCAGGGACATGTGGCACGTGCGAGGGGTCCAGGCGCAGCCCGAGTGACGTCAGCACGCGAGGATCGGCGCATCCGCCGCCAAGCGGTGGCAGCCCCGCACGCCACGTCAACCGCCATTCTTCAGCATGTGCAAGACAACCTGGCTGTTCCAATATCGACCGGAACAATTTCCCGTCGATTGGTTGAAGGAGGCCTGCACTCCCGGCGTCCGCTCAGAAGACTACCATTGACTCCACAGCATAGACGTGTACGCCTGGCATGGTGCCGGGCTAGAGCGACTTGGATGAGGGAATGGCGGAACGTCGTGTTCTCCGATGTGTCACGCTTCTGTTCTGTCAGTGATAGTCACCGCAGACGTGTGTGGCGTCGGCGTGGAGAAAGGTCAAATCCGGCAGTAACTGTGGAGCGCCCTACCGCTAGACATCGCGGCATCATGGTTTGGGGCGCTATTGCGTATGATTCCACGTCACCTCTAGTGCGTATTCAAGGCACGTTAAATGCCCACCGCTACGTGCAGCATGTGCTGCGGCCGGTGGCACTCCCGTACCTTCAGGGGCTGCCCAATGCTCTGTTTCAGCAGGATAATGCCCGCCCACACACTGCTCGCATCTCCCAACAGGCTCTACGAGGTGTACAGATGCTTCCGTGGCCAGCGTACTCTCCGGATCTCTCACCAATCGAACACGTGTAGGATCTCATTGGACGCCGTTTGCAAACTCTGCCCCAGCCTCGTACGGACGACCAACTGTGGCAAATGGTTGACAGAGAATGGAGAACCATCCCTCAGGACACCATCCGCACTCTTATTGAGTCTGTACCTCGACGTGTTTCTACGTGCATCGCCGCTCGCGGTGGTCCTACATCCTACTGAGTCGATGCCGTGCGCATTGTGTAACCTGCATATCGGTTTGAAATAAACATCAATTATTCGTCCGTGCCGTCTCTGTTTTTTTTCCCAACTTTCATCCCTTTCGAACCACTCCTTCTTGGTGTTGCATTTGCTCTGTCAGTCAGTGTATAATAAATGATGAGTAAAGAAGTATATTCAGAGATAAGGCTTTTTGAGGATGATGTTATTCTGTATAGAGTAATAAATAAGTTACAAGATTGTGAGCAACTGCAAAGTGATCTTGATTTTGTGAGATGGACAGTGTGCAATGCTATTATGGTACACGGAGTTAAAAGACACGTTGTGAGTTTCACAAGTCAGAAAAGTCTTCTCAGTTTTAATTACTGCATTGATAGGGTGAAAGTACAGTACCTAGGTGTTAATATAAGGAATGATACTCATTGGGGTGATCACATAAATGGTATTGTAAATAAAGGGTTCAGATCTCTGCACACTGTTATGATGGTATTTAGGGGTGTTGTAAGGATTCAAAGGAGAGGACATACAAGTCTCTTGTAAGACCCCAACTAGAGTATGGTTCCAGTGTATGGGACCCTCGCCAGGATTACTTGATTAAAGAAATGGAAATAATCCAAAGAAAAGCAGCTCGATTTGTTCTGGGTGACTTCCAACAAAAGAGTAACGATACAAAAATGTTACAAAATTAGGGCTCGGAAGACTTGGGAGAAAGGAGACGAGCTGCTCGACTTAGTGGTGTATTCCGAGCTGTCAGTGAAGAGATGGTGTGGGATGATATTAGCAGACGAATAAATTTGAGTGGTGTCCTTAAAAGTAGGCGATATCACAATATGAAGATAAAGTTGGAATTCAAGGTAACAAATTGGGGCAAATATTCGTTTATAGGAAGGCAAGTTAGGGAATGGAATAACTTACCAAGGGGGATGTTCAATAAATTTCCAATTTATTTGCAATCATGTAAGAATCTGCCACCCGGGTGACTGCTCTAAATGCAAATCTGTAGTGACTGATACATAGACTTGAGATGATATTTTTCTCGAAAGTACTCAATTGAAGGTACGTAGTTACGTCTCTTTTCTGCGTCAACTTCTTCAGGTTGGTCCTCGTGGGTCTCCAATCTGATAATATATATCCATGGGGAGAATGAGGCTGAAAGGTTGTTTTAGCTGCCGACCATGTATCTTTTCATACATATTAGTAGTCCTTGCTCACCGGGTGAGTTGGCCGTGCGGTTAGTGGCGCGCAGCTGTGTCCTTGCACCCGGGGGATTGTTTGTTGGAATCCCACTGTCGGCAGCTCTGAAGATTTTCCGTGGCTTCCCATTTTTACACGAGGCAAATGCTGAGGCTGTACTTTAATTAAGGCCACGGCCGCTTCATTCCCACTCTTAGGCCTTTCCCATCACCTCCTCACTATAAGACCTATCTGTGTCGGTTTGACGCAAAAAATTGTAAAAAAATCCTTGCTGGCTCAAAGCTTTAGGGACGAATGATCTGGCTGTACGAAGGGGTAAGTTTCGTAAATGTTTACATTGTGGACAGGCTCGTAGAACATGGGTCAGAGAATCAATCTCTCTACGGCAGCGCCGACGGAGTTTCTCGTTCTTGGATCTGCCTGGTATACTACGGAAGGCTAACATATTCTGGTAATTTTAATGCCTTCTCCCCATTCACTGCTTGACAATCCCTGGGGTATCCGTTTCTTGGATGGACTCTTCTACTTAAGAAAGAACACGCCCTTCCTTTTGTGCCCTTCAATACTCCAGTCTGTTAGGTCCCTTTGGTCATGAGTCGCCGCATTTTCTGTCACTTTAACCTCCAGTTAAAGAAAGGAAAACCATTTATTGACCTCCAGTAATTTAAATTGTTTAACTTAGATTCATGTTTGAGCACGAATTATTTACAATTCTCAGCGCTTAAAATTAAAAGCACAAAATGTAAATGAAACTATTCATAATTCCTTCTTGTATTTCAAACTTGGTCGAAAATGATATGTGAACTTGAGAATGCGATAGGCTACATTACGGTAGGTATTACTAATTGTTAATTAAAAAAGTCCAAGTTCGTTTCCACAAACATACCGAAACACAATTCCTTCCATCAATCGCTTCGAGAAATGAATCCAAGTGACTATGGATTTTTATATGAGATATTCTCCAGTTTGCTAAAACTGATAAATTTACGCTTGTGGCATATTAATGTTATATTAATTGTTGGAAAATGTTGTGGACCTTTTGGAAGCTTTGAGAATAGTATAGAACTGGAGCAGGAAATACAACAGTGGAAGAGCTGCCTAGAAACCATGGGAATCAAGCTAAATACTAAAGAAACAGTGTACTGGCGAGTGGACCCCAAAGAAAAGACACACTCAGTATTGACGGTGAAGACCTAAAAAGACAACAACGTTCAAGTGCACTGGCTTAGTTAGTAGTCAAGGCGGCCATGTCATCCCAGACGTCCGTAACAGGGTCAGCGCAGCATGGATGAAGTGGCGACAGGTTACCGTAGTCGTCTGTGACCGAAGTATGCCTTCAAAGTGATAGACTATAAAACCATATTTTCCCGATTGCTCTCTAAGGAATGGAATGCTCATCTGCGAGCTGCTAGACTTAGAGGCATGTTCCGAGCTTACATTGGAGAATGATATTAGTAGAAGAATGAGCTTCAGTGGATCTTTTAAAGGTAGGAAGAGGAATCATGGGTTTAAACTATTTATCAAGGTAAATGTTCGGTAAATTTCTCAGTTCTTTGAAATTATTTAAGAAAAGACTAGGAAACAATTGATGGTAATTGATAGAGAATCTGTATTCGGGAGATAGTAGGTTCGAACCCCACTGTCGGCAGCCCTGAAAATGATTTTCCGTGGTTTCTCATTTTCACACCAGGCAAATGCTGGGGCTGTACCTTAATTAAGGCCACGGCCGTTTCCTTCCCACTCCTAGCCCTTCCCTGTCCCATCGTCGCCATAAGACCTATATGTGTCGGTGCGACGTAAAGCAACTAGATAGAGAATCTGCCACCGGGAAACAGCCGTAAATGCAAATCGATGATGAATAATTTCATTGAACAGCACAGTAAAACGACTCGACAGAATTTGTTGAAGCTATGTATTTAAGTTCGGGGATATCCGAAAAGTAGACTTGGCTGTATACTGTACAATTTGATTAGTAGAGGCGATCAAACCAGAAAATGTCAAATGTCAAATTTCTCCGTTAATATTAGTTATATCAAAATATTGCACATTATAGAAGTTATGTATCTTGAAAACCTATCTAACCTGGAGATGAATAGCTGGGAAGAGCTCAGATAATCGTTGACCATAGCTTCCGAAAGTTTGGGAAGCCCTCCAAGAAAACGAAAGCATGCGTGGTGGAAAGAAAACTGTGACGAAGCACTTGAAACAAAACTCAATCCCTAGAAGAGGTGGAATTCCAACGAAACTGAGGAAAAGTGGGAAGGTTTCAGGAATAATGGAAGTGAAAAGCCAAGATCATCAGAGCCGAGGAGAGAAAATATCACAGAAATAGGGTGGGAAAGATGGAAGGTTTAGAAAAAACAACACAAGGTAGTTTTACAGAACCTTCAAAGAGCAGCTACAGGAAACTCATCCAAGTTTGTACTTCAAGCGAACAGATGTAGGTTTAGTTACTAACAATAAAGAAAATTGCCATCTCTTGGCAAACTATTTTAAAGCGCTGTTAAACTGCCATAATATTCTGGAAAGACTAGACTTCCACAAACAAATCCACGACAGTCCAGATTTCATACCACCAAGCCTTGATGAGATCAAAGAGATAATCAAGGAGCTCAACGATAAAGCATCAGATGAAGATGGTATTATGGCAGAAATGTTGAATATCTGCGAGGAAATCGCTGCAGAGGGAATCCACCGCTTATTGAAGACCTATGAAAAACTTGAAAGTTACTGAATGACTGGAAATATGCGCTCATACACCTGCTCGACATGAAAGGTAACCGAACAATTACAGAGAGATCTCTCTACTGGGGAGCTCTTGGCAAACTCAGATCTCTTTGCTGCTAATCTCCTATGAGATACTGTCTAAAACCCTACTGAACAGAGTTGAAGATTAAGCTGATCACCTGACTGGATAATACGAAGCTGGTTTCCAAAAAGGGAGGTCGCACTCGGAGCAGATGTTCGACCTTATGGACATTTTGAGAACTTTACATCTACTGATACTGAACCTGCTTTCCAACCAGACCAGCCTACCAATCCCAATACCCCCACCCCCAGTACCAACACGGACCCTGATCCCCAACCCCAACCAAGCATAAATCCCGCCAAGCCCAACAAGATCAACGAAAAGTTCTCACTTCCTAACAAAAACCAGTTCCCACCAAGACAATACCAGCCTTCTAGCCTTGTACCAACTCACAAACAGATTTAAACCACAACAACCTTCTCTGAAAACCACAATTACCTTCCGTAAACCCACAAAACAATAAATAAAAATCACCATAACCGAAGCACTGGAAACCAACAGGACGCCAAAGCGGGACGCCCACAGAGCTGCAAATTACGGTACTACTTTCCCAATTCAGTTTTAAAAATATAAAGTGCTACTAACACCTGGCACACGCGAATTAACGTTCAATGAATAAACAGTGACAGGGCCCTCTGGCGCCAACACTGCTAATCCTACAGTTAAGCAACATTGGGCATGGTTAGTACGCGGATGGGTGACAACCCGAGTCTACCACCTCTCATTGAAACAAACACATTGATTAAAAACTAACACAGCACCGCAATGATTTGGTCTGCCACGTTCAATAACAGACATTTTCCTACAAATGCCAATATCTTCAATTCACATCTATTATCAACCAACAATTTATACTTATTATTTTTATATCTATTTTCGCAAACAGCCCAGGTGAGGATCGCTAAAGCGACACCGGTACTGGGGCTTAAGACAAGTTGCTGCTCAACTTGGAGCGATAATGGACCAGAACACCGTGGACATCTTTGTTGACTTCAAAAAAGCGTACGACTCGATTGATAGACAAACCTTATTTAGTGTCATAGCGAAATTAGAGGTTGCAAATAAAACGAGATAAATCATTAAACTAACACTGACGGACACCATCTCGAAAGTAATGTTCTTACAAAAAATTTCTGCTCCGTTTGAAATAACGACATAGGTCAGACAAGGAGACTGATTATCCCCGCTCTTTTCAACATCGTACTGTACTGGAAAAAATAATGACAATCTCGGAAGGTGCCCTATAATTGGAAAGAATGAGTGGAATGCACCTGACGAAGGAAGAAGAGAACATAGAAATCAAGTGTTTAGCTTTTGAAGGGAGACTTTGCCATCTTAGTCAAAAACCGAGAAGACGCTCAAAAGATGATGAAGAGCCTACATAAAATCGCTCAAAGGTGGGTATTATCAAAAGACGGAATATATGAAATACAAATATAAAAGTGAGAGGTAAATGGAAGTAAAGCATGGGAAGATTGAAAGGAGAGAGTAGTTCGAATTCCTGGGTGAATGGATCCAACCGAAAGGACTGGATAGAGAAGCAAGCAAGCCTAAAAGCTAATACACAACAGGTATAACAAACGAGAAATATTCTACAAGGACAAATACGCCATTATAACTTACAATCAGTAACAAAAATGGACGTATTACACGCTTCAGAGTGTCTTATATTAAATAAAAAAGGAAGCTGCAAGAACTCCAGAAGGAAGGGCAGATTCTGAGGGAAATTCTGGGACTGCAGAAGACTACTGATGGGACTTGGAAGAAAAGGAGAAATGAGTGAGGATCTCCACAACTGCATTGAAAAGATCACAAACACAATGCAGAAACGAAGGCTGAAATTCTACAGACACCCAGAAAGAATCGATGACAAACGACTGACGACAGAGACCTTCATATACATTATGGGATTAAAGGACACCCCCGGGTGGGTAGAAGAGGTCAGGAGAGACGTGGTGGAAGTTCGAATTACACTAGAGAAGATCCACAATAGAAGAGAGCTCAGAACAAGATTCGAGAGTATGAAATCGTTTGAAGTGAAACCACTGAAAAGATGGCCCCAATGAATCATTTCTGAAGTGTAGATAGAGATGAGAAGCGAATGAATGAAGAAGTTATGTGAATAGAAGAGCAGAAAGGCGAAGAAACACTAAGTTCTATGCGGTCCATAATTGGCCAAATTCGGAAACAAAAGTTATGTAAAATATAATTTCTAACATTCTATACAGTATTTCATGGAAAATAATAACGGAGATACTCGCGATCATCTAATTTTTTCACAAACTTCCAAACATCTCCGAAAATATTTATTTCATCTAAAACCTAGATCATTTGTCTCTCATATATTTTGTACTACATGTAGATATTCACGAATTTAGATCTTTAGCGCAGACGTAGATACATTTTTCAGTAGTCAAATTAACGAGGTAGATGTTAATGATGGTCTTTGGTGATGTGATTGTTTTTAGGAACAATGCAGCGTGATATTCTGTCCATATTGATCAGGAAAATAACAATCGAGATGAGAAGTGAACTCAGGAAGAAAATATGTCGTGTCACGAAGGGAGGTGGTAATGAAGCACTTCTTTCATTTCGGATGTCGTAATATTACCGATCTGGAACAAAACTAAATTTGGTTACCAACAGTGTAATAAATCTACAAAACTGATCAACGATAACATTACACCGATTGTTGTTAATTGAGATGCCACTTATTTCCACTAAATGGAATGTGCCACTGCGCTTGTAAAGAAGACTTAGCTTGAACGTTGGATTTAACAGCTTGTAATATAGCATAATACAGGGAGTATAAGACTTCGTACGGGAGTGCCGAGGCATAGGAGCGCAGACAGCGATCGCAGTGCCCGCAATGGCGTGTGGACGTAGTCGTCTCACAGAAGCGACATGGATACGCCCCTAGAAACTAAACAAAACTGCACTCATCAGTTGTATATATGCTCAGGACAAATAAATAAGTAAACAAGTAATAAATAATTTATAGAAGTAAATAAGAATAAAGTTCGGATCCACGTTACTGTCGTACCAATTGCAAAATCTTATTCTTGCAATGAAATCTGTAGGCGCTATGCTATGGGCCCAATGCGTTCATTAACATAATACATTAATTTTATTGCATTACGTGCTGATGAATGTAAAGTTTCCTGAGCTCCTCTTCGGAGCTACTTTTATGGACTGACTTGCAGTCTTGCTTTTATATCTTCTCACCTCTCCTATGTGAGAGCTGATCTCCTTCCCTGTTTCTTCCTGTTGGTTACGGAACCAGTATTACGTTGCACGAGTTGCACGAACCGTTTAGACGGTACTGTCGAATCGGGAAACTGTCTACGGTATTTTTGAAGGAATCTTTTAACTGGTTTCGTCTTGCAAAGAACACTCGAGGGAGCTAGGTATCCCGAGCGTCAGCTGTCAGCATTTCTTTTCAGGCCAATCGTGACACATGCCATACGGCGCTGGCATGGGGATTCCCGTGGCCTTTGACCAGAAGTGCGTCTTTAATTATACACCCTGTATAATACAATATATAATATAATATAATATAATATAATATAATATAATATAATATAATATAATATAATATAATATAATATAATATAATATAATATTAGACAAATCAAAAAATATTCAGGGAAAACAATTAAGCACTACTATACACTGTGTGCGTAGATTACATGTGCATTCCGAAACGTACGTGAAATTTTTCAAAGCAGATCTGTTAAACCTTGTCCAAGGGGAATCATGAGTTACAACATGTTGAAAACCTTTAGTTACTTGCTTCTTATTTTCATATTCGTAAAAGTAGGTGTCAGTACTCTCCGTGACACACATTAAAGGGAACTAAGGAAACATGTCTCAGATACGATGTTGCCTTGTCACAGAAGGTTAGGCACAGTCTCTGGTCAGTTTGGTTGTAATTTAAGGCTTTACCTTGTGCCAGTAAGATTACATTAAAGGAATTCAGGATTACAAGTGAGGAAATTACAGAAATTACAGAAGCTACTCATAGGACGGTAAACTATTATTAGAATATTTATAGTAGTAGTAGTAGTTTTTCTAGTTGCTCAACATTGTTCTAACACCTAACGGTACAAGTTTTCCGAGACGCTCGCATAGGGAAGGACTTTAGTTAAGGTACAGTCACACTGTTAGACTGGTGGGGACATTGGAAACCATAGAAAGCTATCTTCAGACCTACGGGTGATGGGGCTTGAACCTTTCATCTACTAAATGCAAGCTTACATCTACACGGCCCGCACCGCGTTCCGTACTCACGGTATATTATTATTATTATTATTATTATTATTATTATTATTATTATTATTATTGCTTTACCTCGCACCGACACGGATAGGTTTTACGGCGACGATGGGATAGGAAAGAGCTAGGAGTGGGAAAGGAACAGACGATGATTTTAATGTACTGAAAAGAATTACTGTGCCTCGTGTAAAAAATGGGAAAAACGGAAAACCAGTTTCAGAGCTCCCGGAAGTAGGATTCGAACCTACTATGTCCCGAATGGAAGTCGATTGCTACGCGACTTACACCGCGTAGCCAGTCTCTCGACATATTATTATTATTATTATTATTATTATTATTATTATTATTATTATTATTATTATTATTATTATCATCATCATCATGCAAGGAGCCTCCGTGGCTCAGGCGGCAGCATGCCAGCCCCTCACAGCTGGGTTCCATGGTTCAAATCCCGGTCACTCCATGTAAGAATTGTGCCAGACAAAGCGGAGGCGGGACAGATTTTTCTCTTGGTACTCCGGTTTTCCCTATCAAATTTTATTCCAGCAACACTCTCCAATATCATTTCATTTCATTTCATTTCATTTCATTTCATTTCATTTCATTTGTCATTCATCAATCATTGCCCCAGAGGAGTGCGACAGGCTTCGGCAGCCGGCACAATTCCAATCCACGCCGCTGCATGGGGGCTTCATTCATTCCATTCCTGACCCGGTCAAATGACTGGAAACAGGCTGTGGATTTTCATTATCATGCAACACTGAAGAGGTTCATAATTTCTTGATAATGTCCTAACGATGGATAATATGGCAGTAAATAATGAAAACTTTCACCAATCTCACGCATTTGTGTATAACGAAAGTAATATTTTGAGGTCTCTAATTTAAATTAAACCATATTTCATACTTTCCTTGATTATCTATTTTGTAATTTTGTTCCTGAATTCCAGTCAAGTTGGAGGAAACGAGAAATTGTAAATGGAGTAGCAGCTGAACAGCCTCCATCCGGCATACAGAACAGACTAATTGAATTCATTGCAATGCGAAGCTAGGAATGGAAGGGTTCAGATATGAAGCAGAAAATTGGTTCTCTTACTGGCCGACCTTACCAGGATAATCTTCTCTTCTCCACCATGGTGGTCACTTGCATTACGAACAGAGATTTCTAGGTCACTTTTTGGTATCTAAATTAGACTAAACTCATTAACGCGATCACCAGCTAGAGAGGGTGGAGTTGCGCTGCACCACCGCGCACTGACCAGCACCCCTCTTTCCTCCTCACACCGCAATATTAGGGGGTTGTGAGAGATAAGCCAGTCGCTAATCTAATATAATACGATAAAATACGAGAACACATTATATTACCCTCTTTTACCACACGTATGTACATTCCTTACATTTCGCACATTTTCTGCCGGATTTCCCTATGAAACGTCCACTATGTTACAACAGAACTAGGAATTATACATGCCCATTTAACCCCAATGTTACCCCAATGTTACAGGATGAATATATTGGCTAATTCCAGTTCAAAAATCTGACCTCTTTCCTACCTGACCACTATCTAATGGTGACAACATGTTATATATAATTTTCTTTCCCACTTTTTTGTCAACTAAGAAAGCTAGGGATACATTAATTATCAGCCTAGTGTACTTATTCCGTGGGTATAAGATACGAGCTGTCAATCCACAGTCTCTGCGGCAACAGAAAACATCATGAAGTCTTATCTACTTAATTCGTTAGTGCTCAGCGCTTGCATTAATTTGTGTGCACAACAAAAACTTAATATCATCACATAATTGATATTACTAACGATATTTGTGTGCTTCGCTGAAAGAACAAATCTTAACGAGCTTGAAGGAAACGGTTCGCTCGGCTGAGTAGCTCAGACGGTTGAGGCGCTGGCCTTCTCAACCCAACTTGGCAGATTCCATCGTCGCTCAATCCGGTGGTATTTAAAGATCCTCAGATACGTCAGCTTCGTGTCGGTAGATTTACTGGCACGTTAAAGAACTCCTGCGGGTCTAAATTATGGCATCTCTGCGTCTTCGAAAAGTAGTTAGTGGGACGTAAAGCCAATAACATATTTATATTTATTATTATTATTATTATTATTATTATTATTAATATTAAGAAAACGGATCAACAATAAATGTATGTCACCAATAAAATAGACAGCATTATGTACTGCATCTCTTTACTGCCTTACTAGGTTCCTCTGTGGATCAGTGGTAGAGAGTCGATCTTCTGATCTCAAGAACGCGGATGACAGTTTAGGAAATTATACAAGTCAGTGTTTCCTCTACGATGATCGAAAGTTAAACTACTCAGCATGCAACGAGTTTAATAATTTTAAATAGAGCTGAAGTCGTTTTTTTCAAATGATGTATTTTTTACGATATTAATTATATTTCAGTATGTGCCTTCTCTGCATGTTAATTCAATAGATACTTCTTTCCGTGTTGTGGACATGGACTGCGACAAAGAACTGAGGGCGGCGGAAGGGGCTTGAAAGTACCTAACATGTTGTTTTGTCTTTATCAACGAACCAACAACCATTTATTGAGGAAATAATGTGAGATAGAGGAAGTAAAGGTAATCGGACTGATAATCGGCGTGCGTAGTTCTATAACACCAAGTTTTACTGACTTCTGCCGTGGTATCGGGATCTTCAGCACCAAGGATTAAAAAAAGAAATGTAACGTTCCAATCGCCATCTTGTGGAACCCTCTTTAATTCTTTAGAATATAGTATAAATTATATAGAGTTCTTTTCTCCACTTCCTTATTGTACATCAATTACGTGAAAGGGTAAAGCCATCACTGTACAGGCCATGGAGGAATGGAAGGGTAAAGAATCCACTACTGGTAACCTGGCACTAAGTGAGATTGTTTAGCCCTACGGTGGCTACTTTTGACCCAGGAATTAGCCTGGTACTCATTTTTGATATAAGCTGAGTGAATCGCAAGGCCATGTGCCTGTCCAGAATTAGAAACCTTCTCTACAAATGCTACGACTTCTCCACGGGAAAACATACCCAAGGTGAATCAAGCAGATATTTACTGCGTAGGCTTTCAATTTATGTACTTTCTGTTATTTTTTTTCAATTATCTTTGTTTCGCAAGACAACTGTGCAGTCCAGGAAACATTTAAAATTAAAATGGGAGATTATGTTATTGAAGATTCAAAATGTTTCTATTGTGTTGTTAACAAACATATTTTCTTGTATAGGCTACATTGGATCAGGACTGCTTGTGTAGTTGGTAAAGCAATCATCCTCCATACTCTGCGGATCTATGAGCTCGCATTCGCTAGGTGATTGGGCCGAATCTCACGGCTTCCTCAATATATATAGTAAACTAGAAGGTATCGTTATACGACTGCCGGCATTCACTGTGCACTAATGTAAACATTACATCCAGTATAATTATAATTACTATGTCCGACTCCGAATCGTAATATTTAGCGCTACTAGCTGCCGTCCTCAACAGCCTCGAGTTCCATTCCCGGTACTGCCAGAAATTTAAGATTGGCAGGAGCGCTGTTATGAGGTTAAAATGGTACACAGAGTTAACTCTATTTGGGGTGTGTTTAAAAAAGGAGCAGCATCAGCTCGGGACCGGGACACGAGTTTACGTTATCGATACTAAACCATTAACATGATTTATTTTCTTGTAAAATCGAAAACTGCAATAGCCTGACCTGATGCTTGTGTAACCTTACTTGCAAACTAGTGTTCATAATTTCCTTCTTACTTTCAGAGAATCCCACAAATCGAACAATGTTATCAGGCGTATAAGAAAATAAGTCTATAAACACTTCAAAAGTTGTAAACTCAGATAAGAACCTTTGAAGTAATTACAAAAATGATCTGTATAATAGTCTGAATGGTTGAGTGGGTTAAATCATTAACAACAAAGATCTTCTTGCCCTGGATACATGTTTAGCTTTTATTAATGTGATGTCTGGAATGGAATACTGTGTGTGATTTTAATTAATTAAACCTAGGATTGGCCTGATAAAAAGCAGTGTTGTCTCTTACGTCATGAAGGACATTGCATGAAGCTACTAGTTTCATACTTTAGAACTCTTTTATTAATTTTTATCTCAGCAGAAACTATCCTATGAGCCAACGTTAGTGTTCAGCTTAACAGCATTTCTGATAACGTCTCCGGCTTTATCCTGGGATTATCCGCTTGCCAGAAAGAGAAGTACTCTGGCTAACTTTTCTTATTAGCTTTTTATTAGAGAAAGAACGAACGTGTCCTATCTAAGTTTCGCTATAATACTGCTCGACTTCAGAATATTAGAAGACTGCTGACCAAAGAAAAAAGTTCTGAACTCTGGATGAATTATAGTAAAGTAGTTTATTCTCCGCTTGTATACGGTATATAACGGTTTACATGACAGAAACGTACACGAACGTGGTAGACGAACTAATTTTGTTCATGTCACGACTAATGCATATTGTTCTGTTAGTAGGGAATGATAGCAGTTGGTAAGCAAAGATTTACCTCAGTGAAATATAATGTTGACTTTGCTATATCTTCTGGTATGGGCTTGATCAAGTTTTATACTTTCATTAATCAGTCTCAAGCTCATCCTTGGCGTTATCATTATGAAAGTGATTGAGGCAGGCCTATAGTTGTTGCCAGTAACTACTTTTAACAACTTGTCCCTGTGATGAATAGTGTGGAAGTGTCGTTCATCAGGTCAGTTAGTGAATGCATTTCAGAGAACTGCAGTTGGGAGACTAATGTGTCACAGCACCTTCTGGGTGGAAGAGGCAGACCATGGGAAACTACCCAACTCCTCATTTCCCTAGTACTGTTGATGGTGTATTTGTTGGGCATCCAAGAGTAGTGCTGCGCAAAAAGACCGGTAGACTGATTTACAAGAAATGGGTCCCACTAACAGGGAAACCCTTCCAACTGTAAGACCCCGATCTGATCGCGATTTGGTACAACGACTTCAGTAGGAATGTTTAATTCAGTGATATCAAAATTAGATATTCAGTCGTATATTTAGCACCTGTTTTGGAGTGTCGAAGTTTGCTCATTTAAGCATCGCGTAGACAAGAGCGGCGGGAAGCAGGAAGAGGTGGGGAAGCAATGAAAATGAAATGCCGTGTGGCTTTTATTGCCGAGAGTGTCCGAGGACATGTTCGGCTCGCCAGGTGCAGATCATTTGATTTGGCTGCCGTAGGCGACCTGTGCGTCGTGATGAAGATGAAATGATGATGAGGACAACACATACACCCAGCCCCAGTGCCAGAGAAATAAACCAATGATGGTTCAAATTCCCGACCCTGCCGGGAATCGAACCCGGGTCCCCTGTGACCAAAAGCCAGCACGCTAACCATTTAGCCATGGAGCCGGCAAGGTTGACTTATGCTGCTCACTGTTCAAACATCGCCAGTGACCAGCAATGAGTTCAGTGTGAGTCTGTCCTGACTAGTTCATTTATGAGTCTGTCTGTTCGTTCTAGCAACAGGCTCGTTCTCCAAAGAAACGACCTGGGTAGTCGAAGTGGAGATGGAATGAACTCAGACTCGTTCGTTGCACAGCTCTATTCAACTCAGTTGCAGCTGGTATTGTCCACAAACTCAATTTGCATGTTTGTTTTCAAGGGCGTAATGAATGCTGCGTTTTAGCTGTTTTGATTTCCTCTATGGAGGATAAAGTTCTAATTCTATTAATTCTAAGGTGTAATGCTCATATACAGAATCACATGATGTCAGTAAGTAATTTTACCTTAAACCTTCAAATAGAACCCGAAAGAACCACGATGGTATGTAATTTTTCATAAGGGTGTGTTCTGTCGTTCATCAACATTGAACATGATATTTCCCTCATAGGCTGTGGAGGCCCATGGAGGAGTGGAATGCGAAGGCTTTCACTATCAGAGAGCCCAACATTAAGTGTAATAGAGTAGTTCGCTCAATAACGAGTTGCCTTTGTTCCTAGGATTTAACATGTTACTCTTTCGAAGCTTGAGTGAACATAAGATGCTATATTCATCCCTAAGTATGCAAGCCTCTTTTATATCTGTTCCTGACAGGGAATCGATCCCTCCCTTGTGAACGAAGTATGACTCGGTTAGTCAGCCACATTTCGAATAACAAACGTTTGGCACTTCCGTACTAATACCTCATGACATGAAGCTCAATATTCAGTGATTAATAATGTAAATATTTTAAGTGTGATTTCATTGTTATTGAGGAGCTTATAATGGTGATTGCAACAACTGCAGCTTGTAGTCCGTTGTGTCGATTTACATTTTTTAATAACGGCGTGATCACACAAATGTAGAAAAAAAGATCAGTAACGTATTCTACCGAACTCAGTAGGTGACCTGGATTATTTGATGTGCCGCTCGTTAGTGTGATCGGACACATCGACTGACTTTTCACCCTGAAGTAGATTACTCTTCCCTGTTCTCTTCTCTGCTCCCGAGCTGGAAACGTCCAGACATTCTGATGGTCGTCCATCCAAATATTCAACATTGCGTAACATTGCCAGTGCTGAGAAATCCTGTGAGAGAAAGTATCCATAAAACACGGAAATATGTAGTTTAGTAACTCATTATTTGGAACATTTATTGAAAGAATAAAGACAGTTACAGTTGGCTACTAATTCCCTCAACCATTTGACGAATAGGTCTATTTCAGGAAATATCAAGGGACCTTGACAAAGAGTTCGATGACCTCAGGTGAAGTCAGGAGTATTTACAAGGACGTGCAGAATCTTGACGCGAGAGGAACCGGCCATTCTTTTACATACAAAATCTGCTCCATCACTATCACACACACTTCCACAGACACCAGCAACGATACTTGTTAACATTATGATTCGATTTACACCACTGTACTTTGAAGTGATGATAAAATATGATTTCAAAGTTTAAACCGGTTCAGAGGAGGAGGAGGAAGAAGGAGAAGAAGAAGAAGAAGAAGAAGAAAAGGAGGAGAATAAGAATAAGAAGGTTTTATTTATTTGATATCCGCCTAAATACCAATAGTCTTGTCAGAATTGTATTATGTAGGAGTTCCTTTAATGTTGCAGGAGCTAACATCGCGGCATTTTTGTATTTAATAAACCCACTGAAAAACTGACAGTGTTAGCGAAGAAGTGAACTTGCTTCTCCTTCCGCACCAGTGAGCTACGCTCGTTTGTCTCATTCTCCAATAGAAGTGATATGGCAGCTTACTGGCGTTTGCATGTCTACTCCACGTGGAGTAAGCGTTGCAATATTTCATTGTTATTGAGGAGCTTATAATGGTGATCGCAACAACTGCTTCTTGTAGTCCATTGTATTGATTTACATTTTTTAATAACTGCGTGATCACACGAACGTAGAAAAAAAGATCAATAACGTATTCTACCGAACTCAGTAGGTGACCTAGATTATTTGATGTTCCGCTCGTTAGCCAGGATAGTGATGGAGTATTATCAACGGGGATAGAAATTACTAACTTGGGAAAAGAAGGCCAACGATTAACTGACTTAGGGTTAGAAGAAGAATAAGAATAAGTCGAATTTTCCACCAAGCAAATGTTGGGGCTGAATCTTAATAAAAGCCACGTTCGCTTCCTTCCCACTCATAGCCCTTTCCTATACCATAGTCGCCATAAAACCTATGTATGTCAGTGCGACGTAAAGCAAAGTGTTAAAGAAGAAGGAGAAGAAGAAGTTCTTGTGTTGAATATTGCATTTAAAACCAGATAGAAGACTTGTGATGTGACCAACTTCTCATGAGGTGTTATATTCCGTACGGAGTGTTTGTGAGAGAAATATACGGTTCACTTAGCTCCAGCTCTGCTGACCAGCTAAGCTTCTTAACGCAGCGTGGTTTCTGTACAAGCCTCTTTAACTCATCCGTGTACACTCGTAGCGCCTACAACTCAGAGTAATCCTTAGAGTAAGACCCTAGCACGCCACCTTCAACTAAGTCTTGCATTATCTCACAAAGATCTGCGGAATTCATGGTGAATGATGCAGACACTTGTTTCTAGGTAGTTGAACGAATGAACACATCCTGATACAGGAATAGTATGATTGTTCGTCTTGGTGAAATTGTTTCGTAAAACACTGAAATATCTTTTCCACCCTTAAAACTGCCTGAGATACAGCTATTACTGCCATCAGCTGTTACTGGCTGCGTAGTGCAGTTGGTTAAGCAGCCACCTTTTAAGTTCCAGGGTGCCGGAATGTATCCCGACACAATCGCTTGGAATTAACATGCCTAACACCTAGGTCATCGGCCCTGCGTTTAAATGTGAGCTGGTGGTAGTGGTGGCAGTTGTTTTAAGAGGAAATACAACTGGAAAACCATCCCCTCTTAACACTAATCAGAGGAAAATCTTAGGAGGTCCCAACCTTCGAAACTGTGGTAACGGAAATGGAAAGAGAGGAGCCATCAAGGATGTGAATATGAGATACCCAAGCGCTCGCAAACCTAATGCGGTTGGTATTGGAAGAAAACAAGGGTTGGCCAAGGTAGATCGGATGGAAGAGTTGAAAGTGATGACTCTGCAACAAGCCAAAACAATGAGAGATTCGTCTAGGATATCCGTGCTCGCCAACCTACACTGAACCACCCTTGGGGGAGGGGGGGAGGGGGGAGGGGGGGAGGGGGGGGAGATACTCGTGCTAGTTTATTACTTGCACATATAGAACCCAATTCAATGGCAAAATGTAAATACTCTTTGGCGACTTTAAGCTCGAAGGTACTTGAAAAATATCAATGCGAATAACAAAATCAGTCTAATTTGAAATAGTTTTCGCTAGTTGGCTACGAATTTTATATCCAGGTATATGTTACTTATCAGTGACTTGTCAATTAATTAATTACAAAACCACAATGACATTATCAGACATAAGAGTACGTAGAGATATAATAATAATAATAATAATAATAATAATAATAATAATAATAATAATAATAATAATAATAATAATAATAATAATAATAATAACGACACAATCATGTCTCTGGAATCATACACCAGGCACTTGCTCAGGAAAACCAATTAATTCAGGAGCGTATCCCTTATTACAAGTACCATTCAACACCATTTCTGGAGAACGAGTCGATTAAGCTTAATTGGGACACTGCTGTAGTGACAGACAAAACAGTCAACCATAACAAGAAAACTGGTACGACTGTCATTATTGACATCGCTATCCCCAATGACACCAACATTGACAGGAAGTACAGTGAAAAAATCTCCAAGTACAAAGAACTTGCAGAAGAGATAAAGAGGATCTGGAAGATGAAACTGGTACGAATAGTCTCAGTGATTCTGTCAGTCAACGGCCTCATTCCACACACACTTCACAAGAGTCTGCGAGAACTGGGTCTTCCACCGAACATCTACAAAATTATGCAACATTCTGTCCTCCTGTCAACATGCAACACTGTGCGATCGTTCCTCTCGCAAGAATGAAGATCCCGTGATCTACAGTTTTGTATATACCTGTACATTAACGTTTGTATTTTAATGTGTAAATACTTTAATTATGTAAGGCACTTGGTGCATCCCGTGCCCCATTACTACCCATATTTCCTGTGGAGAAGTGTATGAACAATAATAATAACAACGTAAATCTTCGTTCGGATTTTTTTTAAACGCCCTTCCGCAATGAGTCCTAAGCGGACATAAACATCATCGGCACGAATTATTTTTTTGGGATGCATTATTATTATAACGAAATTGTAATCTTTTGGAAATTTGGTATGTTAAACATGAATTAAACAAACTGCTTCAACGGTATTGTACTTGACAAATACTGCGTTACAAATCCAGCATATCATAACAAAAGCGATAAGTCACACACGTTTCACAAAGTATTTCTTAACTTCATTCGAATACGATATTGGTTATCTTTTTCACAGGCTCAGTGTTGTTAAATTCCGTTAGATATTTGAACTGAAGAAAAAAGCGAGAGAATCTAGAACTTCGTAACGATTCCGGTTTCTCAAAATGATTCTCGAAAATTTAGTCACTAAGATACAGTAATCTGAAACGTATCTCTATTTGACTACACCTGTACAATAAGGAAGATAGTAGATAGCCTATTTAGACAGGATCGCATAACATAATATTGTCAACTAATGGTTAGGCAGCTTCAATGAGGAGGATTTTTTGGCAAAATAGCATCTTAAGTGAAAGAAGAACTTTAAAACCAAGCATCGGTGCAACGTAAAACAAATTTTAAAAGAAGTTTAACGGGCATACTTTATTGTCCGGCTCCATGGCTAAATGGTTAGTGTGCTGGCCTTTAGTCACAGGGGTCCCGGGTTCGATTTCCGGCAGGTTCGGGAATTTTAACCATCATTGGTTAATTTCTCTGGCACGGAGGCTGGATGTATGTGTTGTCTTCATCATTATTTCATCCTCATCACGACGCGCAGGTCGCCTACGGGAGTCAAATCCAAATCCTGGGGAGCCGAACCCGTCCTGGGATGTCCCGGCACTAAAAGCCATACGCCATTTCATTTTTTCTTTATTTATGTCACATTTTATGTTTTCTGGTGCTTTTATGGTAGATATCATGAAGACAAATGATATGACACCTCATTCACTTCTGCGCAACATGTACGCGCCGATCTACACAGCACAGTAAGGGATTTGCGACCGCCGAAAACATACCTTCATCGGTGGCCATTTCATGACGGCGCCATGCAAATTAGTTCAGCTATCGTGGTCACGTCTAGTTGCGTTCATACTTCTATTTTAAAATATTATAAAACCACTCCAGTATACTGAATACTCCTTGTGTTATAATCACGTCTTATGTTTCATGAAAAACATCGATTTTTCGCTTGAGAACTCAAAACCTCAAATTTAAAAGGTGCTTTAGGTCAACTCATGAACGAATTAATATAGGCCCAAAACTTACAAGTCGTCGCCATAAGACCTATCTGTGTCGGTGCGACGTAAAACAACTAAAAAAAAAACTTACAAGATAACAATGCAAAATCTTAAACGAACAGGAACTCGAGCAATATACAGATGTTTAAAATCACATTAGATAACCCAGATTAATATTTGACGATGAACCCTGACAGGCACACAAAAGCAAAAAGTCGAATTCTATGCAAAAGTGGTAAAGCCAAATCAAACATGAACGATGAAATAAAGAAACGAACTTATGTTGGCAGGAATCGCATAAGAAAACATCTACAGAAAGAGTTAATAAATGGCAAGTTGACCAAGAGGATTGCCGAAATAAAGTACCCTAGCAACTTGAACCAAAGAGAGAAAGAACCCCTTGGTAAAAGTATGAACGTAATATGGACACAAAGAAAACCAAATAAACGTCCCTTAAGGACTTTGATCAATCCTGAATGGGCTTATGCGTAAATAATAATAATAATAATAATAATAATAATAATAATAATAATAATAATAATAATAATAACTTATCAAACTGCCTTTAAAACTCGTTGCCTTGATGGAGACCACAGGGAACAACAGTTATAACGCACAGTACCAGTGAATCTACTGCTAACATGAGGTCTATCGTACACTAAAGCACGCTGATCTTCAGCGTGCCAAGTAGTGAACAAATCCTCTCGTCCGGTGCGTAAGCTCAACGTCCTCATTTTCTTCATCCAGCGCAGGCTTTGTCGAGCAGCATTACTTCAATCCGGTCTCACGCTATCTGCAGCGAGCAGCATACCGTATATCATCAAATTGAATTACTTTTAAGCTGGCTTTTATGACAAAATTTGAAAAGCACGTATCTCTTGGACATTCATTGAACACAATTCTAAATGGGAGGCTATTTCCTGCATGATGAAAATGACTCGCATAGTATATTTCCAGAGCTCTTTTTTTCTTTCAATTTCCCTGCCCGATGTCGCTTTCAGCCACATTTAATTAGATCTATTTGATAAAAATCGGCTTGTGAATACTCATCCAGCTCCCACTCAACTGAAGCAAAATAATGCAATTTGTAACATGGCTTGTTTGAATTCTTTGTGGAACCTTGTTTTATGAACGTAAATTAAGAAGGCAGAGGCAATCTGCAGATGGAACAAAATTATTTCAAGCCCCTCTGCACTCACGTCCCACATTCACGTCTTCATTGCAGCGATCGTGGCGCTGCGGTTGGATGGTAGCCGAGTTGATCCAACCAGCCTGTGTTGGAGAGGGGTGCCAAATTCTGCTTTTGCTGTCTGCTCTCTGCATTTGACGGCCAATGTCGCGTCCCGCATGGTTTGCAGCGTAGAGGGTGAGGGAGGTGAACACGTGTTCGCGGCATAGTCGGTTATTCGGAAGTTACCTCTTGTATAAAGAAGTATTCACTAACTGTAAGAAGAGGAGTGTATATAACATACTGTAAGGAGCCTATAACAGCAAAACTTGCTTACCTGAAAAATGTTATTTGAATATATTTCCTCAAAATTCATCTTCTTCTTCTACTTAGACCTGTTAATGAAATAGGCCTATGGAAATTACCGAATCCCACGGATAAACCATGTCGCTAAGGAGGTTGGTATTCCGCTGTATTGGGAAAATGCCAAGTCCTAACCCTCACAAAATACAGGTCGGATCGAGGTGGCAGTGAATGTGTACAAACGTGTTATTGATGTGTGCCAGTTTTTACGTAAATAAACATACTTCAAGTTCTTTCTCAATGCAAATACTGGACCAAATGTGAGTATTACGACTCAGTGTAAACTTCGAGGACTGGACTCGACATAATCTTATTTAATTAGAGTGAAATTGATTCTTTTCTGTTCTACGTGTAGAAAACCGTTAGGATATCAATAACCAACAGTTGAACATCGTAACTCAGGGAGGCTTCAAAGCCTTCCACCCTCAAAGAAATGGCTTCTTACCAAGGAAATCAGACCGCACATAACCTTACCGACAGCTCTACCCATAATGTTCCAAAACAATCTCAAAAAAGTTATGCTTCTGTAATGGAGTTAACACCAAAAAAAGAACAGGCTATTATTATTGATGCTCACGACGGAATCCCAATAAGAGACTACGTCCTTGCTGTAGGAAAAATAACAGATCCAGCTAACATACGTTATATATCTCGTATTTCAAACTCAAGAATTTGCATATTCCTATCGAACACAAAAATTGTTCAGGAATTGTCACTCAGTCACCCCGTAATTAAAATCAATAATATTGATCTCACTCTCAGACCGTTAATTGTAGCAAACAAGAGAGTGATATTATCCAATGTATGTCCTATTTTACCAAACACAGTCATTGAAGAACATTTACAACAACTGGGTATTAAACCAATGTCATCTATATCCAACTTAAAGGCTGGAATTAATATTCCGGGATTCACACACATTCTTAGCTTCCGCCGACAACTATATGTTAAACCCGACGATTTCAATAAACTACCGAATGCACTACAAATATGTTTCGAAGGAACCAGTTATTGGATCTACACTTCGTCAGACGTTCCCACCTGCTTTATTTGCAAAGAAGAAGGCCACCTGGCCCGAGTATGTCCCTCACTACCTGAGACTCCAGAAGAAAACAACCAGCCACCTGATCAACATTCAATTTCTTCCAAGGAGGACACCTCCAACCCAGCAAATGCCACTATGAATCCTGAGCCAACTACTGACCCTCAGCAAATCATTGAATATTCTAATGACACATCATCTTCCTCTAAAAACCTCTCTGAACAGGACATCTCCTTGAAATTGAACACTTCAGTCCCAATATATGAAGTAAATAAAGAATCACTCATAACTAAGCCTCAAGGAATAAAACGACCCTTCCTTTCAAGTGACCCTTCTAATAACACTTCCAAGGCTGATAATAATTCCCTCTTAGATAATTCTTCTATCTCGGGAGATGATAAAACAGATGATGAATTTCCTGTTCTAGGGTCTCATAAAACCCAAGACATTAAACAGCCTAAGAAGAAACTAATGGTATTAAATCCCCTCAGTCTTGAAGAACAACTACTTCCTGTTAAGGAAGTAATAGAAGCTAATCCCTCAAATTTTATTCTTAATTTCATACAACTCAAAAGTTTATTTGAAAATACTAAAGGAACATCAGCAACTAATATCTTACCTATTGCATTATCTTACACTTCCCATGTTGAAGATATCATAGAGACCCTGAATAAACTATACCCCTACTATCAGGACAAAAAAATTAAAAACCAGAGTACCAGACTGTTAAGAAACTACTTACAGCCATAAACGGAGAAAGCAATAGGCCTGCCCCAGATCAGACAATCCCAATAACTGATAAGGATCAAATCTAGTAAATACATCTTTAAAAAGCCATCATGAATTCTTGGATACTGCAGTGTAATATGAACGGATTTTACCCTCAATACGAATATCTACAACAACTTATTAATGAACACCAACCCGAAATCATTTGTTTACAAGAAACCAATTTTCGAGATAACTACGTAGCTAATATGAGACAATTCACAGCATATCACAAAAACCGCAACAATCCCATTCATGCAAGTGGAGGGGTTGCCACTTACATCCGTGACAATGTTCCTCAAAAAGAAATACCACTAAAAACCCATTTGGAAGCAGTAGCAGTTACAGTCTTTCTAACATTTTCCCTATGCATCTGTAATATTTATTTGCCCAGCAGCCAGAAAATGGATTTAAATGAATTAGTAGATCTGATAAATCAACTTCCTAAACCATTCCTCCTCTTAGGAGACTTCAACTCCCATAACACCCTATGGAACTGTCTCTACACTAACACACGAGGAAGAACAATTGAATCGTTGCTAGATTCTGAAAATTTGATTCTAATAGACTCGAATGGTCCTACACATTATGATATCCAGCACGGTACTTTTAGTACTATAGATCTGTGTCTGAGCACTCCAGATGCAGCAACGATATATACATCATCAGCGAGCAAAACCCTTTTTGGAAGTGATCACTTTCCTATCATAATAAATGGAAACAACAAGCCCCACCCAAGTGTATACCCAAATAAATGGAATACTAAACATGCTAATTGGCAAGAATATAAAGAAAATATTAAGGCAGAGTTATATAGATTACTACCACCTACCCATTTCAAAAATTACAAGATTGACTATATAGTAAGAGAATTCACCAATATCATACTTAAAGCCGCAGAAAATTCTGTTCCAAGGACCAACAATACAACTTACAGAAAATCAGTTCCTTGGTGGAATGATTCCTGTAAAGTTGCAATTAAAAAGAAAAACCAAGCATTCTACAAGTATAAACGCCATCCCACTTTACAAAACAAATTACGGTTCCAAGAAAGTCGCGCTGCAGCCCGAAAAGTCATAAAAGAGAGTAAACGAGCATCTTGGCTGAAGTATGTGTCATCTCTTTCTCATCAGACCCCACAAAACACAATTTGGGAACACCTACGAAAAATAAGAGGACTTAAAAAACCCTCACGTATCATAGCCCTCAATAAAACGACTGGACCAGTTACAACTACACATCATGATATTGCAAATGCATTAGCAGAGAACTTTGCAAAAATTTCAAGTGATTCCAACTATGAACAAGAATTTTTATCCTCTCGTGAATATTGTCCTGATTTACAGTCACACATCCACTTAAGTGCTGACCAATGCTACAACGATAATATCAGTATTAATGAAGTACTATTTGAACTTAGTAGCTGCCGAACTACAAGCCCAGGTCCTGACGATATTATATATGACTTCTTGAAAGAACTTCCTCCTGAAGTATATTTAATTTCATTTGGGCACAGAAAGTCTTTCCTGTAGCTTGGAGGAAAGCTATAGTAATTCCAATACCTAAACCTGGCTGCGACCACATGTTACCCGATAACTATCGACCAATAGCTCTAACCTGCACTATGTGCAAATTAATGGAAAAAATAATAAATAAAAGGCTAAAATGGGTTCTAGAACAACAGAATTTCTTCACTGCAGAACAGTGTGGCTTCCGACAGTTTCACTCAACAGCTGACACCTTAGTAGTATTAGAGTCAGAAATCCTGGATGCCTTTCATTATGGACAACATCTCCTTGCTGTCTGCCTGGATATTCATAAAGCATATGATATGGTGTGCAAAACTCACGTTATTAAAACTCTACTGCAACATAATATTAAGGGAAATATGATCAGTTTTATCTATAACTTCCTGCAAGACCGACGCATTCAATTTCGAGCTAATGGTGTCCTGTCCCAAGAAGTCAGTTTAGAAAATGGTGTCCCACAAGGCTCAGTTCTGAGTGTAACACTATTCTTAGTAGCTATAAATGGCATCACGTCATGCGTTAACCCTCCTGTAAAAACTTGCCTCTTTGCTGATGACATGACTATTTTTTGCAGAGGTCGCAACTTGTCAACCACCCAAACAATAATACAGAATTCCCTTGAAGATATTGCCAAATGGGGAAAACACACAGGCTTTACCTTTTCTTCAACCAAAACTAAATGCATCTTATTTTCCAAACAAAAGAGTGATAGTAACTGCCCAGAATTGTACCTCAAGGGAAATAAAATTGAGATAGTAAATGAAATTAAAATACTAGGAATGACCTTTGACAGAAAATTAACATGGAACTCCCATCTAAAAACTGTAAAAAAAGATTGCCTACATCGAATTAATGTACTAAAATCATTGGCAGCTAACAACTGGGGAGCAGATCTTCATGTATTAATGTGCACTTACAAATCTATAATTCGCACCAAACTGGATTATGGTTCTATTATATATAATTCAGCTACAGCATCCTCATTGAAAATGCTTGACCCGATTCAAAACACGTCTCTCAGGATTGTCCTGGGAGCATTCAAAACTAGCCCGATCTCAAGTTTATTAATATAAGCTAATGAACCCCCGCTTCGGACTCGTAGAAAACAACTGACTATCAACTACGCAGTGAAGATAGCGGCCTCTCCTCACTCCAGAGCACACGAGTATGTTTTCCCACGCTATCAGCCTCAACGCTATTCCTTGCAACAAAAGAGACATTTACCCTTCCACGTTAGGTTTACGCAATACTTACAGGAAATTAATTCTTCAGTTCCCCCGATTGCTTCAAGAACTAAAAAAGACATCACATTCCCCCCATGGAAAGCTGAACCACCACCAACAATATTAGATTTAAGTGAATTCAATAAAGAAACAACAGATAGTACCGTATTTAAACATATGTTATCTGAAAAGTGTGAAAGTCTGCCCAGACACACTCCTATATACATTGATGGCTCAAAAACCGAATATGGTAGCGGCTGTGCTGTTGTCCACCCCGATCATACAATGAAGTATGCACTACCAGCTACATGCTCCATATTCACATGTGAACTGTATGCTATCCTAAAAGCTATGGAATCCATAAAGAGTTCCCCCAAAAAAGAACCTTTTCTAATCCTTAGTGATTCTTTATCAACAGTAAAACTCATTCAAAATGCATCATCCTCAAATACATTAGCACAAGACATACTGCAAACTTACAATACCGTGAAAAATAAAGGACAGCAAGTTACCATAATATGGATTCCCTCACATAAGGGAATAAAAGGCAATGAACAAGCTGATATATCAGCTAAAGAAGCAACTCGTCTTCCTGTACATGATCCAAACTTTCTAATCCCCTACACCGACGTTGCTCCTTTTCTTACTACAAAGATCCGAAAACAGTGGTTAACTGAGTGGACAAGGGAACAACCCACAAGACTCCATGATATCAGGCGTGGATCTACAGACAAATTTGATGTTTCATTCCTTCAGCGTCGAGAACAAGTGCTCATTACTAGAATACGTATAGGCCATAGCAAACTGACTCATGCTCATATCTTCTCTAAGAAACCTCCACCAATATGTGACACCTGTCAAAAAAGAAAGACTGTTGATCACATTTTACTAGAATGTCATCTATACGATCAACAAAGACAGTTGTGTAATTTAAACCAGAATAATAGAGTATGTGACATCTTCAACAGAGATACTCAGTGTAAAAACATAATTAAGTTTTTTAGACAAACAAATCTATTCAATGACATATAATTACTATCTGATCAATATGTACTGTTTTTTTTACAATTGTAACTGTATGTAATCAATGTAATAATCCTGTATGTACAATTGTGAATGTCGCGATATGACTTTCTAAGTTAAAGCGACAATAAATAAACTTAATAAAAAAAAATACAGGAAAGCAGCGTGTTTCTGTCACGTCTTCTGAAATGACAAAGTGTGATAAAAGTGATAATTGAAAACGAGGTAGGAAGGAAATGCGGACTTTGGGGGGGGGGGGATATTTTTCAGGCTGCGGAACCTTCGACACGGCAAACCAGATACTGCGTGACGGTCACCACTTCTGTGAGGGGATGATACCATAATAATAATAATAATAATAATACCAGGCGCGCTGGGGCTGTACCTTAATTAAGGCGACGGCCGCTTCCTTCCCATCCCTAGGTCTTCCCTGTCCCATCGTTGTAATAAGACCTATCTGTGTCGGTGCGACGTAAAGCATATAGCAAAAAAAAAAGAAATACCGGGCGAGTTGGCCGTGCGGTTAGGGGCGCGCGGCTGTGAGCTTGCATCCGGGAGATAGTGGGTTCGAATCCCACTTTCGGCAGCCCTGAAGATGGTTTTCCGTGGTTTCCTATTTTCACACCAGGAAAATGCTGGGGCTGTACCTTTACTAAGGCCACGGCCGCTTCCTTCCAACTCCTAGGCCTTTCCTATCCCGTCGTCGCCGTAACACGTATCGGTTTCGATGCGACGTAAAGCCACTAGCAAAAACGTAATAATAATAATAATAATAATAATAATAATAATAATAATAATAATAATAATAATAATAATTGTAATGTCTATTAGGCAAGACGATAAATGCTCGAGGGCGGTGAAGTATTTTGGAGACAGACTGAACAGACAGATGTCTCTTCTTTGGTTTAAGGTCAAACCTAGGGACTTGGAATGAACACTCTTTATTGAAGTATTGTAACAGCCAGTATTCGGCACAAGCTAGCGCATGATGTCTGTTTCTAAGTTGCCACAATTGTGATTTCAAAGTAAATCAACCAAACATCGCCCAG
The DNA here is from genome assembly GCF_040414725.1 of Anabrus simplex. Lineage (NCBI taxonomy): Eukaryota > Metazoa > Arthropoda > Insecta > Orthoptera > Tettigoniidae > Anabrus > Anabrus simplex. Next base: position 190,712,950 of record NC_090267.1, on the reverse strand, counting down.
CTCGCCTCTATTAATATGAGCGCACTTAGACCTTATGTATGTATCTTAATCAGTGCGACGACCAGCGAGGTTCTCTTCACAGAAGGCTACAGGCGAGCTGGGGCAACTCCTAAGGTAGGGGGCCAATATCTTACTCTATCATGTGAACAGACTTGCGTGTGGCGACGGGAAGACACCAGCATTCTCCTCTAGCATGTAACGGTTAGGGGCAAGCTGCGGTTACATAATTTTCATGTAGGATTTTTCTTAATTTTGTAAATAATAGGTTTCTAGGTGTTCTTGCTCCGAAGTGTAACCACCCGAATGTATGTCTCGTAATCTCTTAAGGATGCACGAGTGTGGACTCTCGTTTCCCTTATTGAGACTTAGCTTTTCCAAAATAAAGTATTCCTACTTGCTTTTCACTTTTCTGTCCGAGTCACAAGGAAGTATGGCTTACCCTCCCTTCTCCCTTCTCCTTTGCTTGAGTGGGTTCAGCATCCCGTTCTGTTTTGATTATTTGGCCTTTTCTAGTGAACATTTGAGTCATTTTTGGCCGCGCAGTATGGGTTTCTGCTCCTGTTTCATTTGAATCCCTTTGATCCATATGTTGTGTTATTGCTTCCCTCTGAATTAAGGGCAGCGAGTATTAAATGGTGTACAAGCTGATAGCTTATAAGTGTTGGCCTACTAAATTGTATCTTGATGTGGATAATAAGACCCATTCTGTCTGGACGTTTGGGAGCTCGATCTCCCTTTGGAGTGGTAAAAGATAAATATTGGACGCTCAGGCTTCTTATGCTAAATACCGAAAATTGTCCATGGTTAAAGCTAATATGTCTCGTGAATTGGGAGTTCGTTCTCCCCGATAATTATGAAGGTCTAAAGATTGAATAGTTTAATCCTTGTTAGTACCTTTTCAAACATATTCAAACTTTTTTAATAGTAATTTGTTCAGAATCCTACGCTCTCCCGCTTCTTCCTCTTCACTGGCCTTGTGCCATTAATAATAATAATAATTGTTCGTAATTACCTGTTCCAGAAACTTCCCTGTTGGCGGACCTATGTTATAGAATGAGGCCCTTGCTGTGGCCAAACTATTCGGCAACACGATTTTAAAGCATCAACAGTTCCGTAACTAGACTCAGTATTGTGTAGAACGAAGTTTGCGGGGAGCCGTAAGACGTGGATGGAAATGCAGAGTCTGGGTGGAAGTCAAGCTGAAATGTTAACTTCTGGCTACGAATCTGAAGACATATTCAATGCCGGCGAAACAGGATTGTTTTCTGCACCTTACCTTCAAAGTCACTTGCGCTTCGTCGGAAAGTAGACCTATATGGTAAAATGTCGAAAGAAAGGCATACGTTTATGTTATTAGTTAACATGAAGATGGAAATTGGCAAGACCTTGGTCATTGGGAAATTAGCGAAACCAGGATGTATTAAAAACATGGACTTGGGTAAGCTTCCACTAACTTGGTTGAGTAACGGGAAAGCCTAGATGATAGATACTCTATTGGGAGAATGACCCAACGGAGTGACCTCTAGGATGAAAAAAGAAAATCGCAAAGCGATCCATTTCCTCGACAAATGTAATGCTTTCCAATGTCAAGCTATGTGTCTTTTCACGAGAGTTTAATCCTGATGTAAACATGGTATGTCCACGCCTCCGCCGAAGAAAGTTGTGATTCGCTGAGCGTGTAGTACCAACCTCCACCCCGTCAACGTCTCGTGTTCGGACGCACAGGGCTGGGCATCACATACGGCAACAGTGTGAAGATCTGAACTTCTGAATAAACGACGACTAAACCTGGATTCTGTTCACTTAGTTTATTGAACACATTCACAATGCACTGCCCATGGTCAAGTCTGAGTGGTTTTGCTCTTTTGTGCTTCACTACAGGCGATGATCCTACATCTTGCTCCATTTCTCTCACTATGAATACTGACTCACTGACTGCTGCTGCAATATGCAACCCCTTATCTCCAGGCTGTACAGCGTGGGCTTTCCCCAACTACGAGAAGACTTCCTGCATTACACCAGGCTTTGTGCCTTAATTTCTCGTTATTTATATGACAACCGTATTTTAATTTGATTACGTACTCTTCCAAACTCTCTAAATGTAATAAAATAAAATAAAATAAAATAAAATAAAATAAAATAAAATAAAATAAAATAAAATAAAATAAAATAAAATTAATTTGCTTCGTGAAAAGCGGTATAGTCTGGTTTCAACCTATGAAACAAGGAGTGATTTGCACATTTAAGTCTCACTACACCGTTTATTGACGCAGCCACTTATCATTGTTAAAGCTGGTTCAACACGTACTCCCTTGCACGCTCGGTTTCCATACTGGATCTGTTTGGCGTTTCCGAAAGAGAACCGCTCAATACGTCGGTAGTCTCGAAAGGAAATTCTTAATAAACCGGTGACTGCAGACAGTCTTGTGCCGGGTATGAGGCCTGTTGTATTATGTTAAGGGATCTATCTCGTTCAATATCTTCGGTGTAATACAGTTCAATATTTACCATAACCGCGGATGCGGATGCAGATGTGGGTGCGGATATTTTGTGTATCCGCGCAGGGCTCCAGTTATAGCCTATACTGGATCCGTTTGAGCGTTTCGAAGTTTCATCCAGCCGTACGCTATGGGCCAGCAGGAAAAGCACTACTAAGTAATTCACAAACCCCTATTGTAAGAAAATATACGTAGTGTAAGAAACAGAAGTTATTTATTTATTTATTTATTTATTTATTTATTTATTTATTTATTTATTTATTTATTTAAGAGGTTCAAAAGTCACATTGACTCAGAAATGTTTTACGGCGACGATAGGGTAGGAAATGGCTAAGGTAGGGAAGCGAGTGGCCGTAGTTTTAATTAAAGGACAACTCCATCATTTGCCTGTTGTGAAAATTATAAACCAGGGAAAACCATCTTCAGGGCTGCCGATGGTTGGGATCGAACTACAATCTCCCGAATATAAACTTACAGTTACACGGCCCCTGTACCACGCGGCGTACTCGCTCGATGGACAAACAGAGGTAATCGGAGTAACGATCACTATAACCTCAAAATTCTCCACTATCTGCTGTGATTTACGAATCTCCGGCACCGTAATGAAGATTATTTCCATGCAGTGGCGTGCACTGAACCCCATCTATCCCAGCACTGCTGGGGTAAATAACATTTTCTTATTATTCCTTCGAACGCTTTTTATAAAGATTAAAAAGCTGCGAACATCTAAGCCAAGCCAAGTACAGCTGTCTCGACAACAGGCTCGAACTACCGCAGTTCAACTTCTCCAGCGAGCTGGGTTTTCTTGCCGGTGCGAAAGAGGGCTATCCCAGCGAAATATAAGTAGCTTTGTTGACGCATGTACTTGAAGCTTCCTTGTCCTGGGAGTGGGGCGGGGCTGTGGGCCCTCCCCCGACAGTAATCATGGCGACAGGCCAGGTAGCTTAGGTAAGGCATGTTAGTTTTAATACTTGACACACAACGTGTTCAGCGCCACATGCTAGAGACTACAAGAAAAATATCAAGATGTTAACAGTATACCCACTTGCACATCGTCTTGCTAATAAAAATAGAGCCAGTTTATGAAACCAATTGTAATATAGAAGAATATATTTTAATTTTTGGATTTCATAATGTATAAAGTTGTTCCGAGCAATTCATTGATGTCACATGTAGAATAATAGCCGAAGAAAAATATTTAGGTTGGCCAGTATGAACACAGAGTTCAGCGCGAAGTAAAAATTTTGTATTCAGTTTTCTGCGATGGTGGTATACAGCGAATTTTTGTAGTGTTCCTCCTGGATTATAGGTGAAGGCTTAGCGAGTTCTGGGGCATTCTTCAGTAATATAACGTGTGTTATACGCCGTGACGAATATTTTCTCTCGTTTGTAGTGGATGCGCGTACACTCAGCAAGCGAGTGAAACCATGAAACTTCGGCGACGGTAAAATACCAGTTAAATGTTCCTGATTCAGTTTAGGTTAGGCTATCTAAGTTAGAAACAAACAGTCGCAGTGTATTTTTTTGAAAACCATGACTGGACTATCACGAAGCGTCACCGGGTGAAACTGAAAGTACATTGTTTAAAATCTGCTCTATATTAAGTTATGTTGGTGTCGTCACTGCCGTGAATATCAATTTGGAAGTATGTGCAAGTGTGTGGTTGAAAATATTCTTGAAAAACCTTTTTCATGTAGACTTTTTCACGAAAAATGCAGCCTTATAAAATGGTAATGTTGACTTTACAGAGTGTTGTGGGAGCTACGATTGCTTATTTAAAAAAAAAATCATTTTTGCCACTGGGGTAACGAATGTGTTCACCGCACGCCACTGTTTCCATGGATGGCCTTAAGGGATCAGTTATCATCATGGAGAACCGCCTTTACTTTCTCTTGAATGTGTATAAATTCTAGATCTAGAGGGCTCAATTCTCTACCTTCTTGTGAACTAATCTATTCACCTCAACATGGGCCCTAAATATTTTTGGTCATTTCTGACTCACAAAGGGACTTTGAAATCAAGGAAGCATTGGGACGGTAGGCAGCCTGGGCCATATATAATAAGAAAGGAGCTTATGCCGATAGAGTGCTTATCACATGCTTGAAAGTCCCATCTTCTTCGTGAGTTATAAAGTAGATTATTTCAGAGATGAAACTTGACTTGGTTAGAAACTTTGTTCTCTGGAGTGTGCTGTAGAATTATTTTAAATGGGAGAGTTTCAGGATAAGGGTATAAATATGCACGAGTAAAAGGGATCCGCACAAGGTGTTATGTTGGTGGCACGCAAAGTGAAAGGGCCAGGTTCGAGTTACGTGACCACATGTAATTTGTCATCCTCCCAACGAAGTCCCTCCGGAGAAGGAAGTCGACTATTCTTGCACAGGAAAACATTGGGAAATTACCTCACGCAGAGCTACATATTTACCTCCTTTTAACGCTTGCGTTTCCTAATGCGGTGAAATTGAGAATCAATCAGCATAGAATGCTTAGTGAGATATTTCGATATTGTATCCCACCGAAATGAAGTATAGTAGTTAAGGAACAAGAACTCATAATTCACAATATGAGAAAATAGTATAATAAACAGCTACGTGTATAAATTGGTGGCTAATTTCAGTGATGGAGTCAGTTATCGTCCTCCTATTCCTAACGTAGTGGGTTCGATTTCAGCAAAGATCGATGGTATTTGAGCGTGTTTAATGCGACAACTTTATCTTGTTAGTTTCTGGCATGTTAAAGAATTCCTGCGGTACAAAATGTTGACACCCTGGGTTGCGTTCACAAAATACTACTCTCCAACTCCGAGTAAACTCGGAGTTAACTCTATCCGTTCACAACAGTAAAGAGTTAACTCTACAAGTATAAAATGCATTCGAGTTAACTCAGAGTATACTCTTTTTACTCTGCGTAAATAGGTGGGTAGATTTAACTCGACATGCGCAGTAATGCATTCATTGGTGGCGGTCAAAAATATTACCTGCGAGTATATTGACATGGCAATGAATTCAAATTATTTTCTGGTTGTTGACAAAGAAGGGCGTTATGTATTGAATAGTTTTAGTTTTTAGTTTAAAACAGGAAAAATAGGTACCGTGCCAATTTTAATAATCGGCGGAAATAACATGATTGAATTTTTATTAGAATACCCATGTTATGATCAGCCGACTTATTGACCTCAACTTTATGAGATTTCCTTGGTAAATGTATAATATGTAATCCTTTTTTTATATATTTTAGATGACCTTCTGAATGAGACCATTTAATTATATGATCAGAAATAGCACACAGTGCATTTATAACTCTCACGAAACGGATCTGTACGAATCAGGTGCTAAGGGCCAAATTACAACCAGAAGTTTTTATCGTGGGTTTTGCAATGGTTTTCCTTGTTCCCCGATTTTGGATTTAAAAAGTTTAGGGACCAATGACTCTGAGTAGATGTTCGAATGCTGATCCCGGCAATCGGAAATGTTGTTTAAATTCAGTTTCGTCGTAGCTGTTAACAACATAATCTTTACAGTTAGTTGTCCTAAATGGCTTATCGTGCACCAGTGCGGAGCTGATGTATTGGTATTCATCATGAATGTCATCAGATTGTACCAACGAGATAAAGAATAACGGATACTGTTTTAAGGCACAACTTGGCGAGGAAAGTAGTAATAACTCATATAGCACACTGCTATGAAGAAACTCACCTGGAAATTAGACATTAAATAAGAGGTTATGGTAAAACAAATAACCATCCTTAATTGATTAGCCATATTCTGTTACTCTGTATTCACTCTAAGCGTTCACGAAACCCGTTACTCAGAGTTAACCTTACCAATTACTCCGCGATACTGTACTCTACTCCAACTCTACTCGGAGTCGTATTTTGTGAAAGCAGCCCTGACGTACCTCACAATTTATATCTCATAAAGAATGTTAAACATACAAGAACATTATTATTATTGTTATTATAACACGAAGACTAGCCAAATGGCTTAAATATATATCGAACGATCGTAATCTGTTTACCCACCAGGGTCGGCTTTTCCCTCGGACTGAGCGCCTCAAGGACAGTGTCCTGGAGATTCGGACTTTTGGTCGGGGATACAACTGGGGAGAATGACCAGTACCTCGCCCAGGTGGCCTCGCCTGCTATGCTGAACAGGGGCCTTGTGGAGGGATGGGAAGATTGGATGGGACAGGCAAGGAAGAGGGAAGGAAGCGGCCGTGGCCTTAAGTTAGGTACCATCCCGGCATTTGCCTGGAGGAGAAGTGGGAAACTACGGAAAACCACTTCCAGGATGACTGAGATGGAAATCGAACCCACCTCTACTCAGTTGACCACCCGAAGCTGACTGGACCCCGTTCCTGCCCTCGTACCACTTTTCAAATTTCGTGCCAGAGCCGGGAATCGAACCCGGACCTCCGGGGGTGGCAGCTAATCACGCTAACCACTACACCACAGAGGCGGACTTAAATATATAAATATTTTTTAAATATGTAAAATTAGCCTTTAAATAGGTAGTAAAAGGATTAAAAGAAACTACTACAATTTCAAAAGATTTAATTAATATCATCACACGCTGTTGTTTTCTTTTCTTTTACTTTTTCGTACAGTTTCAGAAAACTTCTCTTCGCAATCCCATTAGCAGTGGGGATGAGTGGCAGTAGAAGAGACAGAATAGATCTCAACAAAATATACTTAGTTCTATCGTGATTCTTTATATCGTGATCATAGCCACAGGCACTTTTACGAGAATTCCAAACCAACGGAACAGGACTTGTCATTTAAAAATTACACATGCATTGGCCGGGACTCGAACCTCAGCCGTCTTGGTAACAAACCACCGGTGATGCCACTCGGCTATCGCACCCTGTAGGCAATGACTCTCATGTACTGAAGAGTGTCGAATGTACATTGTAATATTAATTTACAGTTAAGGAATCATTAATTAATTAATTAATTAATTAATTAATTAATTTATTTATTTATTCATCCATTCATGTAGATAAAATCGTAGGCGTGGCCCTTGCATGTGGAATGGTGATCCGCCTGTGCAGGGAGGCATTAATTTAGGCAGGGAATCATAATTAATTAATGGATTCATTCATTCATTAATTCATACACTTATGTAAGGATATAACCGAAGCAGGACGGGACAGGACGGGCCTATCCCAATCGAATATATAGAGTGACTACAAACGCAACAGAGAAAGAAAAAAGGGAGGGGGCACATGGGGAGCGGGATTTCCGCTTACGTGTGCCTTGCAGAAATTAGGGAATGGTGAGAAATTAGTGTTTGGCAGCTATTAGATCAGGTGGGGGTTTCCGTTTGGGCCCCAAGGGAAAGGGCCGGGCGTGTTATCCCTGGGAAGGTGGCTCCTTTCCTCACCAGGGGTGGATAACACGACCGGGCAGTAGTTATGCATAATCCCATCCATGCATTTATTCTGCGAATCGAATGCTCTCTCCTCAGTTGGTGGCTATCCGTGACTGCGAGAGAAGTGTTCATTCATTTATTCATGCATGCATGACAATTTAATTCAGTCATGGAATCATTCATTAAAAACTAATGCAGGCATTTATATACACATATATATAAAGTGTCTGTGAAAATGGAGGAGAACTCTGTACAGACTTATGGCAAATAAATAATATTAATTGGTTTAAGATCAGGGCATGTGGCTGGAAGCTCAAATAACTTAGCCTACCAACTCAGTATCTTCCTGGAGAATGTGGAATACCTCGGGAGAGAAAAAAACCACTCTCATTATACTCACGTCCATCAAGAACCTGTTCAGCTCCGTGGCTGACTGGTTAGCAAGCTAGCCTTTAGCCCAAGCGATTCCGGGTTCTATTCTTGGATTTTAACCGTCATTACTTAATTGCTCCAATTCAGAGACTGGGAGTTTTGCTTTTTAAGTAGGAACCCATTTTTACAGACATTCAGATGCCTGTACCAGGCCTCTCCGGAGGCAATACGTCACAGTTATTTGAGATTTGCATAATTTGAACTTTTCCCTTAGAATTCGCATTACGTCACACCGACACAGATAGGTATTTTGGCGACGATGGGGGTAGGAAATGCCTAGAAATGGGAAGGAAGTGACCATGGCTTAAACTAAGGTACAAGCAGCAGCATTTGCCCGGTGTGAAAAAATGAGAAACAACTGAAAACCATCTCCAGGGCTGCCGACACTGTCTCACGAATTCAAGCTGATAGCCACGTGACCCAAAACCACGCGGTCACTTAATCGGTAATTTGAACATTTCAGAGTGAAATTACCGGAAATAGTTTTCTGAAAATACATAAGTAATGGCTCGTTCTACCAGAAAATAACTGAACAAAATATTTTAAAAAGTTGCCCAATAGATTTTTCTTGCAACTTTTGTTTCATGCACTTCCCTATCTAGAATTTAACCGTTCCAACTCAAAAAGAAAGACCTATGAGCCCCCATTCAAACCTCCGTCCATGTAACTTGTAATTTTTGTTTTCATTCCTGTTTGCCTTCTACGTAAGTACCGACGTTCATGCCAATTATTCCAGCAGATTTGGCGTGATACTTCAAATCAAATCAAATCAAATCAAATCAAAATCTCTTTATTTGCAAATGAGGTGTCTACCTCGGTGGCAAATGGTACACTAAAATACATTATTGTCAAGCACTAAATTTTAAATTAACAGGAGACGAAGAAAATGTTGCTAGAATACAATATTATACAATTTACGCTAATAATTTTTTCTATTAAACACACACATCATCCTTAATAAATTTATATTGTTTACAAAATTCTACTTATAATATCTTACAAACATAGTCAACTCATATACAGTACGGTATGTGAAATTACTTCTAATAATACTATACAACTGGTATGAGATTAAAATTAACACTGAATTTATTTACTTATTTATATTTTACCCATTTTGGAACCTAAGTAGCATAACGACCTGCTGCGTCTTAACCAGAGCCCCTTTTGCCACCACTTTTCAGAGTTCCTGAAGGGCCTTCACAGCTACCGTAGCGGTCCCAGGGCCCTCGAAGTCCCCACTGTACTTCACCCTTACAGGCAGTCCCCTACTTGGGCTGTCCAAACTCCTTAGACCAGGGGATGGAATTAATTTAATCACACACATTTATTATTTACAATATCCTGCACTGGTCGAATGCCCTCTAACATTTAATTTATTATCTCTGTTGTTGTTTATTCTCTTCTTGAATATCTATACAGATTTTGGAAAAGGATCAAACACTACCCCTGGTAAACTGTTCCACTCCTTCACGCCCTTCCCAATGAAAGAAAATTTACCCCAATCGCTTCTGCTAAAATTCCTTCTAATTTTGTACTTGTGGTCAGTTCTACCAATATAATTATTTTCCAACCGAAGCCTCTCACGGATATCTCCCCATGCTTCTTCTCCTATATAGGCTCTATATAATCCTATAAGTCTAGTTTTCTCCCTTCTCTTACTTAAAGTTTCCCACCCAAGTTCCTTTAACATTTCTGATACACTACTCTTTCTCCTGAAATCCCCTGTTACAAACCTTGCTGCTTTCCTCTGCACACCATCTAGTTCTTTTATTAGGTATTCTTGGTGAGGATCCCAAACACTGTTTGCATATTCCAATAATGGACGAACCATACTTAAGTAACTTTTTTCTTTTAATTCTTTGTTGCATCCTTTAAGTAGTCTCATTATGACATGTTACGATCTGTATGCTTTCCCAACAATGTCATCAACATGACCCTTCCAGTGCAAATTACTTTCAAATCTCACACCTAAGTATTTGCACTTGCCATCTTTTGGGATAACTACCTCATCCAAAGTATATTCAAATTCAGTTTTAAAGCTCCTGTTTGTAAATGTTGTAACAGTTGATTTGCCTCCATTAATCTTCATATTATTTTCTTCAACCCATTCTTGGATACTGTCAAGGTCCCTTTGTAATTCTGAACAATCCTCAATGTTATTTATTTCCCTATAACGAATTATGTCATCTGCATACAATCTTATTTTCGATGTTATATTGTTCCCTAAATCATTTGTGTATATTAAGAAAAGTAACGGACCTATTATACTACCCTGTGCAATTCCCTTCCAGACTTTCTCTTCCTGTGATATATTATTTCCTACTTTGACTTTCTGAACCCTTGAATTTAGAAATGTTCTTATCCAACGTATAACCCTTACATCCAATCCTATTCCCTCCAATTTCTTTAATAATATTCCATGTTCCACTCTATCAAAGGCTTTGGAAAGATCTATGGCTATGCAATCTAACTGGCCTCCTGAATCTAACTGATCTGATATGTCCTGCTGAAATCCCACCAGTTGTGCCTCGCAAGAAAATTTCTTTCTAAATCCATACTGGCTCCCCATGAACCAATTTTTATCATCACATATCCCTCTGATGTACTTTGCTATTAAACTCTCCAGTATTTTACAAACTATACTGGTCAGGCTGATTGGTCTGTAGTTCTCTGGTTTCCTTTTATCACCCTTTCCTTTATAAATTGGTATTATTATAGATTCCTTCCATTCCTTTGGTATCACACTATTATTTATGACATAGTCAAAGAGAAATTTTAAATAAGGCACTATATACCACCCCATTGTCTTTAATACCTCCCCAGTAATTTGATCACTTCCTGCTGCTTTTCCTTGCTGAAGGAGTTGGATTTCTCTGAAAATATCTTCATTTGTGAATGAGAAGCTTCTTGTTTCCCTCTGTGTCTCTCCCTCTCTATCTTCTGTTACGGTTTCCAAGTCCTGACAATCTTCTACTGAATCTCGGAATTCCCTACTAAAGAGGTTTGCTTTCTCAGTATCTGTTAAATAGTGTTCACCCCCTTCTCCCACCATTGTAGGAATTTGGATTCCTTTTCCTTTTTGATTCCTAATATATGAATACAGCTTTTTCCATTTCCCTTTGTGGTCATTACCCTCTTGAAGAATGCCATTCATATAATTCTCTTTTGCTTCCTTTTTCACTCTATTCAGTTCCCTCATTAGCTGTTTTCTACTTTCTCTACTCTCCCTACCTTCTTTGATTTTCCTGTTTACTATTCTACATTTTCTTTTTAATTTTCTTATTTCCCTTGTGTAATAAACAGGTTCTGAGGTCATTTTACCCTTCTTAACAGGTACAAATCTCTTCTCTCTTTCCCAAATGATTCCTTTAAATTTAGCCCATAGTGTAACCACATTATTCCCTTCACTTATCCAACAACTGAATTGTGATTTAAGGTAAGTCCCAAATTCGTCAACTTTAGTTTTTCTGTATAATTTCTTGTCTTTTGTGACCCTCTTATTAAGCATTTTTGGTACAAGTCCTACATCCATTATTACAGCCTTATGGTCACCTATTCCTTCAATTACCTCAGTTTTATCAACAATTTCCCATGGTTTAACCAAGAATACATCTAGCAAGTTATTGAGACGAGTTGGTTCTTGTACTACTTGTGTAAATCCTCCCTCCCAAATTAACTTATTTGCCAGTTTCTGTTCATGGGCTTCACTTGCAGCTCCATTCCATTCAACTTCAGGCAAGTTTAGATCTCCCCCAATTATTACCGTATCATTATTGTTTTTATGAGTATAATCTATTATTTTCTCAAATATTTCCATGTCTCTTTCCTCTCTTCCAGGCCTATATGTTCCTATAATTCCCACCTCCTTCATATTATCACAAACTAATTTTATCCCTAATATTTCATCCCTTTCATCAGTAAACCATTCATGCGAACAATAAGTTTCCTTCACCAGAATAAATACCCCTCCTCCCTTTTTATCTCCTCGGTCTCTACGATAGACTGTATACCCTTCTGGAAATACTTCTGTATTACCCACCCCTTCTCTCAACCACGATTCCACTCCTATCACCACATCCGTCTCATAAGATTCCATCAATGTACCGAATTTTAATTGTTTATTTACTACACTCTGACAGTTTACCAAGAGCAATCTCAGACCTCCTTCCTTCCTAAAACTTGACTGTTGCAATTGGGTAATGTTTGACTCATGAGTTGAGAACTTCCCTGGAACCCAGATCCTTGTACATAGATCTTGATTTAAGGGTCTGGGTTTTCTGGCAAGTTTCCCTGTATGTGCCAGTTTAGTGGTATGGGTTTTCTTAAGTACAAATTAGTTTGCAAATCTCTGTTGATAATTGTAGCAATTTGTCTACAGAGAGTTGCTTTTCCATTACCATTTAGATGTAACCCATGTCTAGTGAACATTTGCCTGCCAAGACCTAAAGTATCTACTACATAGACATTTCTAAAACTCTTACTTAATCTCTTGATTTTTATATTTACATCATGTACAGCTTTGTTCACACATGAGTCCTCTAAAAGGTCAAACCTGGGTGGCACATTTACTACAATTACTTTTGAGTCAGGTAGTTTAGAAATCTTACCTCTGAGAGTCGTAATTAATTCCTCACCTTCATTTGCAGCAATGTCATTTGTACCACTCACAATCACCACATAATTGTCCTTCTCTAACACAGGATCACAACTTGAAAGGACGTCTTCAGTTTTGGCACCTGGTTTTATTAGTCCTAAAACCTCAGTCTCTGGATTCTGCAGCTCATCCTTGATGCCTTCTGCCATACCCCGCCCTTGACTGTCTGCGTAGAGATGAATCTTTGGCGATCTTGACTTTCGGTTGGTTTTCTTCTGTAGCTTACCTCCACTGGATTTAAAATTATTTGGAAAACTTGGTGTGTCTTCTGGAACTTGCTGCAATAACTGAAATCTATTTTGGCACTGCAAAGAGTTTTTTCTCGGTTTTAAGTTGTACGTAGTTTCTCCCATATGTTTAACATTAGGCCTAAAATGGCCACGCGTCACTTCCGTCCACGGCGATCTTTCTTCTCCAATTTCTTCTTTATCTTCCAGTTTCTTTATTCTGTCCTTTAAGCTTTCATTTTCATGTTTCAGTGCGCATAAGTCCTCTTGTAGCACTCCTGAAATCTTCATTATAGTTTCGTAAGTCTCTCTGTCTTGTTGCTCTGCCTCACTCTCAGTTTGTTTACACTCGGGACACAGCCACTCACTTCCTTCAATATCAGTCCTATTTACAATATTTGCACAACGAAAATGGTACCATTCATCACACTTACGACACAGAATCCCATTTTTAACTACTCTTCTGCATTTGCCACATTTTTCACTGCATCTTACACCATTATCTACTACGGATATCACAGACTCACACACAGTAGTCGCCATCTTGAATTTCCCTTCCACTTCCACAGACGGATAAAAGATAAAACCAACAATGGGATGTACGGACAGAAGGACAATTTTATAAATAGACCTTTGAAATGTTAATTATAATACACTTGGAAAGATGAGCTATTCCAGTTTAAACGATTATTTTTAGTACGACCATGCTTATAATATACTACCATTTGTTTTGTCATAATTTTTTTGCCTGTTTTACGACAAGATATCAAGATCCTGCATTTTTAAATTAGCTTGACGTGGTTTCTGTTTGATAAATAATAGGATATTCCTCAGATCTCACAAGCTGTGAGAACGGTGAGTAAGCTCAAGGAGATGACCGTGTCCTTTTAATACTTCATTTCGTTTAAGATTAGCAATACTCGATAAAAAATAGATATATAGGATGTGTACCTTTAAAAAAATAGAGGGAAGAGCCGATTGAATGGTATTAACATGATCCTTCTTACCACTAATTGTAGAATGCAGATTCAGCAGAATAGTACGAAGACTTTTCTGTTCCTTTTGATATTAATATAATCAGAGGTCACGCCTCCCCCTCCCCTAAAAAAAAACCACTATTGCGTGTCATGACTCAAGATTTAAAATTATCTCCAGTAAAAATCTGGAGAATCCAATGAAAAGAACGTTAGTGGTAGGTCGAATGAACTGCAGGAAGTGGAAATTGAGAATAACTTTGCAAGATGTCAGGCAGTGAGTTCCAGACCATAAAGTCAATGAAAAGTTTGGCGATTGCGTATCGGATGCTAGAAGGCATTAAGGAGATGGGGAGCTAGGTCCATATGAAAGTAACAGAGGTGCATAGTCTAAAATATATAGTTGGAAAGCGACTGTTTGTTGAAGCTCTTTCACTGAAGTGAGATAAATGTTTCAAGCAGTATAAACATGACTGTGTTGGTTTTATATTTGTGTCACATATTTCGTTCAATGTAAACAAGTACTCTGTCACTACATGTATGAGCGAGGAATGTGTATAAATGTTTGTGTTAATGGTTTTCTGCCTGTGACTGCTTCAAAATTCCCTTTCACTTATCGTCGTAGCTGAGCAGTTTAAGTTCACCATAGAACTGTAATCGCGCCGTTCGAATATCTGAGGTTCGAGTACCATCCATGACAGATTGATCCACATTTCATCAACTCCCATTTATGGAATATGTGGATCTGAGCTCTATTTTACATTCCAGGGCGTCTAAAACAACCCTAGCCCTTAATTAATAGAAATACTCTTATTACTGCATTCAGTACTCTGAAAAGACGACCAAAATAAACCACTACCATTATTGAAGATATCATCATTCTGATACTGGCATATTGATAATCTTGATTCCTTTCTGGGAATTTTTTTTTTTTTGCTACGGGCTTTACGTCGCACCGACACAGATAGGTCTTATGGCGACGATGGGATAGGAAAGGCCTAGGAGTTGGAAGGAAGCGGCCGTGGCCTTAATTAAGGTACAGCCCCAGCATTTGCCTGGTGTGAAAATGGGCAACCACGGGAAACCATCTTCAGGGCTGCCGACATTGGGATTCGAACCCACGATCTCCCGGATGCAAGCTCACAGCCGCGTGCCTCTACGCACACGGCCAACTCGCCCGGTTTTCTGGGATTTAAAACGTCCCTCCGGTGATTGCAAATTATACATTCTACAGCAGACATTTGGTCATAGTCTCGGGAAATACACACAGGACTCATCCTACCACCTTACAGTGTCCGCTTCGGTAACTTAAATGTTAGCGTTGCTGCCGTCCTGGGTTCAATTTCTGGTACTGTCAGAGATTGACTGGCGGGCTGGCATTTGTTTATATAAAATGCAGCTACTTCCTTTGGAGGTGTGTGTGAAAAGAGGTGCACTACCTCGAAGATAAGAGGATACAACACTTTACTATAAATATCAGTGCACAATAGGTCACTATTATTCAAGAGTGCATAACAATCTGGCCACTTTTCTATAGGTTGTCAGTGTTTGGACGTATTATTTGTGACTAAATATAAGATTTGAATCACATTACAGTTCTTAATCTAAAAAGCTGCCTGAATTGCGCAGTTGGTTAACTGTCTTCTTCTATGCTTATTCCGGCATATGCATTTAATATTTTTGGTAGATTAAATTCTATATTTAATAATAATAATGTTATTAGCTTTACGTCCCACTAACTACTTTTTAAGGTCTTCGGAGACGCCGAGGTGCCGGAATTTAGTCCCGCGGGAGTTCTTTTACGTGCCAGTAAATCTACCGACACGGGGCTGTCGTATTTGAGCACCTTCAAATACCACCGGACTGAGCCAGGATCGAACCTGCCAAGTTGGGGTTAGAAGGCCAGCGCCTTAACCGTCTGAGCCACTCAGCCCGGCAAAAATTCTATATTTAAGTGCCGGTAGATTCAGTAAATGTTAAGTATTTTTCAGTACTCGTACTATCTATAGTAGTGTAATGGACATTAAACACTCTGCATTATTATTATTATTATTATTATTATTATTATTATTATTATTATTATTATTATTATTAACGAATAATTTTAACTACAGCATTGTATTCGATATATTAACGTATTAGGTTGTGTTCAGTACATATTCAAGAGATGTTCAGAACAAAACTGGTCAACCGGACACCAGTGAAGTCCGAGCCCACAACCTTCTGATTTCACGTTGGATGCTCCTTCAAGTTGGAGCTATAGTGGGTTAGGCCATATTTCTTTTGTTGGAAAGGGTTTAAGCTACAGGTCTGACACTAAAGCTACTGCGTGCAAGGCACCCGTTGTTGGCTACTTCAAAGAGTATTTATTTTTTGCGACTGCTGTGACGTTAGATAATGTGTTAAAATGGGAAGGAAATGACTATTTTCGCAAAAGTAACGGAAAATTATTTTCTTAATGAGTCAGATGTTCACGGACGGAATTTCGAAACGAATAACGTATATGTTGTTGTTGCGTACAATAGTGCATTTCCATAAAGCCTTTTGGAATAAAATCTCATGTTAGGATTGTCCAGGATGCGAATTCAAGCCTTTCGGGTGAAAAGCCAGCAGTTATACTTTCTTTCTTCCTTCTTAATCTGTTTACCCTCCAGAGTTGGCTTTTCCCTCGGACTCAGCGAGGGATCCCACCTCTACCGCCTCAAGGGTAGTGTCCTGGAGCGTGAGACATCGGGTCGCGTTATACAACTGGGGAGGAGGACCAGTGCCTCGCCATGGCGGCCTTACCTGCTATGCTGAACAGGGCCCTTGTGGAGGATGAGAAGATTGGAAGGGATAGACAAAGAAGAGGGAAGGAAGCAGCCATAGCCTTAAGTTAGGTACCATCCCGGCATTTGCCTGGAGGAGAAGTGGGAAAGCGCGGAAAACCACTTCGAGTGTGTTAAAGAGGGAATTGAATTTTCCTCCACTCAGTTGACCTCCCGAGGCTGAGTGGACCCCGTTCCAGCACTCGTACCACTTCTGAAATTTCGTGGCGGCGCCGGGAAACGAACCTGGGCCTCCAGGGGTGGCAGCTAATCACCCTAAGCACTACACCACAGAGACGGACCAGCAGCTATACTACTGATCAAATCACGCTTCCTACAATAAATTTATTTCTATAATATAAGAAATTAAATATTTTAGTGTAAATCATTTGGTTACGTCGCGAACGAAATCATGCATGACCATCACAATCGATACAACAGTCAATTCTAGAGAGGAAATTTGAACCAATCAGAGACCCTGCCGATAGGCTAGCCGGACATAAACTAATCAGAGGCACTTTTTAAATAAGAATATGGGGAAAGTAGCTATTGAAGAGTGAGGTGACATTTTCCGCGCTTTTTTGATTGTGGATAGAAATCAAACTCATCATAATATGGAACAAATATTTACTTCGAAATCAACTCCTAGTGTGACCCTTGGCCACCGTTTTGGAACCAGCTCGGGTGTCTCCCGGAAAGTGTTGGGAACAAGTATCAGATCTGGGAACCAACTCCAGTCCAGCCGGAACCTGTTGTCAGTACTCTACCTACACTACTTTAGAATCTCGGAGGGTTAGACGTCTCTTGTGACAGATAAGCTATGGATATTGTCTTCGCATTTGATCATCACCCGCATAGGGTAATCTACAATGCCCAATCAGACATAGTGTTCTGTATGTTATGCTATGCATTGAGTTTATAATAAGTAAACTCTTAGCCAGTAAGTATGCCTAATCGGGAGATAGTGGGTTCGAACCCCACTGCCGGCAGCCTGAAGATGGTTCACAGTGGTTTCCCATTTTCAAATCAGGAAAATGCTGGGGCTGTACGTTAATTAAGGCTACGGCCGCTTCCTTCGCGCGCCTAGTCTGTTCTTGTCCCATCGTCGCCATATGTCCTATCTGTGTCTTGCGACGTAAAGCAACTTGAAAAAAAAAACCTTTCAGCAATCAAATAAATTCGTCTGGATTTATAGTCTACTAGTAATAATTATCTGAAAAAATGTAGGTGTACTGCTGTTCATCATTAAGGATATACCTTTATACTAATCGCAGAATGAAATGGCATATTTGTATTCTCTTTCTTCTTGCCCATAATTCTAACTATAGGAATCGGCACTTGATACGGATTTGGATACGTTTTACGGCTGGATGCCTTTCCCGACGCCAACCCAATATGGAGGAAAGTATTCGCTATTGCAAGTTTCTGTGGTGATTAATAGTGCAGTGTGTTGTGCACCATATATATGAACACAGTCTATTGCGACGAACACAAGCCCCAGTCCCCGAACAAGAAGCATTAACCACACTCTGTTAAATCTCGGCACACTGACACGAACACCAGTACGCTGACCATTCAGCAAAGATCTCAAAGGAAATAACACATTTTACGTGATTACATGAATGTTGGAAATGCAGAATTTGTAGGCATACTTCGCGTATTTACATTTTTCTCTCTGAAGAACACTTCTCAGAAGAAGTGCCTTGATGATGGCTTAGTTTCCTTGAAACACTTTTAGAGGAGAGTAGATTTCTCTTTATACTTCTCTTATCTTCCTTTTACTACGCTCACCACAGTTCATTTTAAACTTATGTGTTTGCGTCTAAATGAAGTATGGCTCTCCGTACAGTGGATTCTCGTCTTCACACGAAACCTGTATTCCACATACTATGACTTATATTTTATAGTTGGCCAAGAGTTGCTTGAGGCTGAAAGTTGCCGTTTACCCTTTCCCATCCGACCCAAGAATGTAAACGAGCCGATTTGGCCACATCAACTTAGGTTACTATAGTTCTATAGGTCTGGCAGGGTGTGCTTTTATTGTTACTTTTGCTGTGGTTGGCCAGCAGGTGGCAGGCCTACAGTAGAATTTGTCCATGCAAATGTAGAAACAAAAAAGTGTGACGTCAACCTATGCCACACAAATGAAAATACTGTTTTGTTATGTTCCACACAAGTGAGTAATATTGAGAAATTACTTGCTTGAAATAGATTAAACGGAACACATGCCTGAATATTTTTCATAAATTATTACATATAAATTGCTCCAATTGTGTTAAAAAACTGTCAGCAGTATAATTTGTTGTCACCGAGCTCGATAGCTGCAGTCGCTTAAGTGCGGCCAGTATCCAGTATTCGGGAGATAGTAGGTTCGAACCCCAGTGTCGGCAGCCCTGAAAATGGTTTTCCGTGGTTTCCCATTTTCACACCAGGCAAATGCTGGGGCTGTATTAATTAAGGCCACGGCCGCTTCCTTCCTACGCCTAGCCCTTTTCTGTCCCGTCGTCGCCATAAGACTTATCTGTGTCGGTGCGACGTAAAGCAAAAAAAAAAACAAAAAAAAAAAACGGTTATTGTGTAGTGTTCCTTCTCTAACAAATAAGTTACGAGCCGTTACAACTATTTTAGTCTTATGATTCTTTTCTAAAGTAGGCCTAATATTAAAACTTGCTTAATAAATGCCGAAATAACACGATTTAATAATTTTCAAGGACACTTATAATATAAATGTTGTTACCTCTTTTCCAGACCTGTACTTATTAAAAAAGATTATTTTAAAGGAAAATTTATACGTTTTTCGGGTGGTAGAAGGTAAACGCACGCAATTCTTAGAATAACCGTATGTCGGATATGTTCAGACATACGTGCGAAATTAATGAGAAGTTTGTGATGATTTTTATGGGATACTTCCGTGTTCTTTGTCTTTGCAAAGCTTGTTCGCACAGTTTGGAATCATCCTGTATATCGTTCGCTCCCCCTCTTTCCTCCAAGAGTGGGGCAATTACAAATCAAACTTAACCATGCTAATGGATCATGGAATACATTATCGGATAAGTACATTTCTCGCTGATATAACAGGTGATATTATATTCCGTGGACGAGATTGAAGTCACTGAAACCCCTCATCTAACCAAGTGTTTGCCCATTACCATCAGAATATTGCTGCGTACTGCGCCCTCTCTCTCATTAGAACTCAGTAATCTCATTAACATACGCAAGCTGCATTATTTAATCTATAGACGATCAATAACTCTGAATTATCAATTACAATCGATATCCAGAGCTCGTTTGTAGCCTTTATGTTAGCTGACATTGAAACTAGAAAAGTATGTATGACACGACACATTGCATTTGACAGCAAAGGGAATTTATATCCAAAATTTCGCATCAGGTAATGAATAATGCACCTTTGGTTAGTTTTACTTTCTTGCTGATGCGTAGATTATCATAATCAAACATTTAAGAATGCCTGCTGCTGTGAGTACTCTAGAAGAACTCATCCCAATTTGATGAAGCAAAAGTACAATGACGTTAAATTGTTGATAGCAGTACGCTCGTTTGGTTCACATGCGCAATATTAGTTGCTAATGCAAAACTTTGTCCACAGGGAAACGATGGAATGTTCAACTTTGGATGGCGGTAAAAGCATTTACATTTCAACAGGAAGTTGTATTCGAATGTATGGCATTTGTGTACGTATAACTGTAGGTTATTCAGTCGGCAAAATTAATTTTGAATAAATAAATGTACAAACTACATGAAAAAGAAAAGGATGCAACAAAAAAGAAAAAGAAGCAACAATTAAGTTTATTATGCAAAATTAGCTTTGGCAGACTACAGAACCTGACAGTTATAAATTAACTGCATCTAAACAAAAAAAAAAAAAAAAAAAAAAAGAGATGGCTTCAAATATCACAAAAGGAAAATGTACAATGGTTGTTCAAATCAAAGAAAAGCAACAATACTGCAAACAATTGACAAGACAGCCAAGAGGTGGCAGCACTGCATGTTTTGTAGTTTGTAGTAACAGATCAGTCCAAGTCCAAGCTCGTTTGCTTGGGGTGCACTCAAGCGGCTATAGAAAAATCTGGGACCACCGACCACAGATGTCCTATGTCAACGGGTGCTAAGTTGTTCGTTTCAATTTGCGACATGAGAATGCCGTTATGACGAGGAAGGCACCGTGCGCGATGTAGTAGTGGCGCCGCACTGCGTTACTGAGGCGAATTAAATGTGGACCTTGCGTGTACTGAGGAGTTCCGGAGTGGTATTAAGAAGTTGTGGATCTGAGCTTTGTATGCGGATTTTTACCCATTCAAAATAGGCTATAAAATTTGGCTTCGCGTCACTTTCTGAGGGTGAAACTTTATACGTAAGTGGACATGTGAATGCAGTGAAGGAAATAAGTAGAGATGATTTATCAGTTATTTCTGCAAATGGGAGTATGCAAACGTCTGTGACACTACCACCGTATAAAGTAAACTGCAAGGAACTATATAATTGTGTACATTTTTGTTATTCGTTCCATTTGCACTCCACTTGCACTTATTGGAATTTGTTTAGATTGATTGGGAGTGCAATGTTCTAAATGGAGAACGTCCCTCGCCTGCAGGAGGAGGAGAATCATGTAAACACAATGCTATTGTATTTCATTGTAACAACAATGGGTGCTTCTTCTCCAAGACTAGTTTACAACAAAGTTGGGGGATACCTAGTGCTACTAAGTTCTAATATTTGTATTGTTACTAGCCACTTGTTCTTAAATTCCAAGTACATTCTTAAGTAAATAATGTGATTCCTTAATTATTGGCTTTTGAAGAATAGTTAACATACAACACTTGCGATCCGCATATATGAGAATTTCGATAGACAATTTACCTAAATTATGAAGTATTTTATAATGTTGAATACATCTTTCGATGTGAATTCTAACACTAGCGATACTGTGAGTGAAGGGTGGCGTTACAACAACTATGCCGCGACCTTATTTGCTTATTTTTTATATAGGGGGAACCCTTTGTCAGCCATTGCCTCATCACCACCTTCTAACGATGACAGCAGTCCGCTATCATTAGTAGTAATAAATGTGTCACTTGCCCTTCCGCCGTAGCAGTTAGATTTACAGGTGATCTTACTATTTGGTGTGATTCCTATGGGAAATGTCTCTGTATAACATCCCTTGTAATGTGAGTACAGATATATTGTATGAACATATTCTGCTTGATTGTTCATCTCTTATTTCTGTGCAGTCTATTATTACTCTGCAATGGGGATATTGAAGCGGCAAGCCCACATGTAATTCATCCTGTGGCCGCTAGAGTGTCGCTACGCAGCGTATAGTCCTAAACTTCAGGTGTTAAGTGGAAGGGTAGGAGGTGCGATTTCAATGTGGAGTGTTTCAGATGTGGTTGCGACTAAGAGGGGTTTGTATTTCCAAACAATCAGTACTTTCGGAGCGTGGTGCTATTGGACGAACACAGGAATAAAGCTGTCATCCGTCCTAGCTCGCTTATGAGGGCTATGAGTGACTATTAGGATACTTCTTGGGATGAAGGTGGGTGCAGTGTTTAAATCGGATTGGGATTTGAAGAGGGTAATAGGACCTTGGGAGCCAGAGTCTGTGCTACTCAATTCACCAAGAGTGGCTGTGCTGATAAGGACTAATAATAATATTAGATCTGGATTGATTCGGGATTGGGATTTTTACTAAATTGTGAGTTTGGATAGTAGAATGAGTAAAATGGTCTGGAGAAGGATGTTTTCTTGAAGAGGACAGGGCTGAAGTTAACTGGTTTGTTGACTGAATACTAGGGGAGTATTGGGGTGTGAAGTAGTCTACGGGTGGGGAGTGTGGGGTGGCTCTTTCTGATGTTCCAGGCATAGGTTATGTTCTTGGCGCTTATAGTGTGCTATAAATGCTTTTTGAGGTAGGGGCAGCCTGGAAATGAAGCAGCATGACTGCCGTGGCAATTAGCACATAGAGGCTGGTCTCGAGGTACCGTACATTTCGACGGCTACCTTCACAACTGGTTGCCACTGGTTGAAGATCTGCAGCTAACTGCAGAGTGGTGTATTTTGAGGCAAATGAAGCATTGCACTACAAGTTAGGTTCTTGTTGGGGGTTTACATGGTTGAAGAGGGGCGGTATTAGTAGGTTTTGAGACTGGCTGGCTTGTCGTGTGAGTACGGGGGCCTGAGGTGAAGTATTCTCAAGGTCCGTTTGGGGGTAGTTGATGGAAGACGTAGGGCCTGGTATTTATTTTTCCCGGGTTCCGTTTGTGTAGAAAAATTGTATGAAGTATGAAATTTAGTTCGTGTACTAGTGGTGGGTATGGAGGGGGTTGTTTAAAATAGGCATGTCGGTAGATAGTTGGGGTATGTGAGCGTGATCAGTCTGACATACACTTGCGCTAATTAGATAAAAGTTGAAGCAATTGTTACGACCAAACCAGTACAACGAGGCATGTTTGATATCTTGTGCAAAGAAGATGATTTGAGCGAGAAGTGTACTTATGCTCCACGGTAACGTTCCAACACGCTGCAAACACAACAACAGACAGTCTTCGCCGTTTTCGCAGGGATCTAATGAATCATCCGCCGTACAGCCAAGATTTCTCCCCTTACGACAGTGACGTCTTCGGGCTGCTGAAGAAAGCCCTGAAGAGTAAACGTTTATCCACCGATGTAGCATATTCTGATTCAGTGGAAGAGTGATTCAATCAACAACACGCGTTCCCTTTTGTGAAGGGTATTGAGAAAGTTGTTGTGTTGGGACAGATGTCGGAACGTGGGAGTAGCGGGGTGGAGGTGATTATCTGTAGGCTCCCTCGAACTCTCGCCGGAATGATGTTCTTGTGATACCGGTATAGTCTATATTGTCGAATACATACAGTGTTCGTTTCTAGAGACCAGTTCGTGCTTAAATTGAACAAATCTTGTATGTATGTATGTATGTATGTATGTATGTATTGTACCTGCCTCGGGCCTCGACAGGGTACTAAGATCCTGCTTCACAAATATGTCACGGATGGAAATCTTATGGATGAAGAACTTCGGAAAATCAAACTTGGGCGTCTAAGTTCCATCCTCCCTACTTTCATTCAGCGCAACGGCTACGCTCGAGAGCATACGGGTCATGGTTCTGTTCGATAAGAAAAAATGGGTATGTAATATAAATATCTTGAAAGTAGGGCACTATAGTAAGAGGAATTCACAATCTTCTAAATAATAAGAATGGATCTTTACCGAATTCACAACACAACTTTAATCACTGAGAGAATCCATTGATTAAAAAAACTTTATACACACGAGAGATATCACTAATTGCCTGCGTGGTAAATTTTAAGATATAATACACTTAACTTTATCGCAAGCGTAATACTATTTAATGTCGTTGTCAGTTCGTTATTGTCCTGAATTTTATTCTGATATTCCCAAGTCAAACCTACTCAAAACTGCATCTATTACACTTTTTATTATAAATTAAAAGGGACATGCCCCTTGTACCATAATACTGATACCACTATATAGTGACATAACAACATACATTACTTGGAGACAGTGGCATCTCTTGTGGATTGTTTATACATAGCCGTGGAATTGATGCGACTGACAAGTACATTCCATCTACTCCCACTAATTAACCCAGTCAAGAAAATCACGGCATCGCCTATCACTATTAGTTCTTACAATATCACATTAAACATTACCACACTACCGAATATACGGAGGTCTCTGGGGGCATAAACGTAATACTAATATGTACAATATAGACATTACAACGTTGTTTAGCCTGTAATTCCACGAATGAATCAAACATAAAATTACACATAGCACAAAATAACACATAATATGGTGGAGCATCATCTCTGTAAACAAATAACAAGTGCACTTTAATGCTCTCCGGAATCTCTGACTCCTTAAAGGTCTTCTGGTGTCGATCGAAGGATTTCGACACCTATCGGGTATTGAACCACGCCATCTTAGATTCGAGGTCAGGTCTGAAATCCCCTACTACGATTTTATTTAAATACCCTAGATGGAGGGAATACATCAACTCCGGCACAATGAACACACAACCTCGGGAAAAATACTTAGCACATGAATATTTTAAATACGGTGTGGGAAATTAGGATATTATCTTTGCCATTTACAGACGTGCTGGCGGCAGACATAGCCCTAACGGGACAGAACAACTCAGGGACTAGAATTTCATTTTCTTCTGCCCTCCACTACGAGCCATAAGTAATTAGTTTCGATGACACGTTCTAGCTACAACAACTGAGTTTATACACACGATTCAATATGGAATAAGCGATTCATTCTTAATTCATCTCTCGCATGTTTTCCATGTATATTACCTCCAGGGGCACTATTCACGTATCATTCACTATATCCAATTCTTCAGCAAAATTCATTGCTGGCCCGTATATTATTATTTTCATTTCTCCCGTCCTGCTCAACTTCACATATCATTCCTATCGCCCTCAATTTGAAACACATGTACTTAGTATTCACACCATTCAAATATCTTCTAACAATAGGGGATTGAAGTATAACATTCACACAATCGCGCATCAATCTAAGTCATTTGTTCGCACCTGCAGCCAGCGTCTTCTTCACTTAACAGCATCCTTAAACTAAAGGAGGGTGTCTCCCGTCATGCAGAATTTAAATTGTGAAGCACCTGAACAAATTTATGATTGGAATTTATGAAGATCATATAATCTGAATTTAATTGGAAATTTTATGGAAATTAGCCTAATTATTTAAATCTATCCCATCTACGAGTGATTCACTAAATAGACATACAACCTGTAGGGCGTTATACACTAGTTCATACAGATTCTCAGAAATACATTTTGTGATTAACCCATAATCACACAGAAGAAAGACTTGAAGTTAATAAAAACATTGCCCTTTGAAACTCGTATATCTCGCGTTCTTCACATTATATGTGAAATCAAAATGAATGTTAATGAATTTATCTACGAAGTTAAATTAACATATTACTGTGACATTGAGGGATTTTGAAGCTAAGCGATCATTGGAATGTACTTATCATTTTGGTGTGTAACCTGCTGTCATCTGGCGATACCCATAAGGATTTAGTTATCCATGACCGCCATCTCGCTAATAGACAGTCCTGAATTCATCTGGCTCCGCGCTGATTCCATGATCACCTGCAAGCTGCTACCTCCAAGCCGTTGAAAGTTCCACGTTGTCCGTCCACTCAGGAATATCGCTTAAACATAAGCACGCTCTTGAAGCTGTAGATCCTGGGTTCGAGGGGCACTTACATATATGCGAACATAAATCGAAGTACGGTCATTTGAAGCAATGTTTATCTGACTTCAAGATAATGAGACAAGGGTAGTAACCACTCATAAACTCGAGGTGGACGACCACACATAGCGATTAATGTCTCTGAAGATAGCCACTCGCGCCCCGCTCGTTACAGATATAGATATTCGCTAATTTGTCTATTATCAATGAGCGTCACATTTCACTTACGGTACGCATTCCTGGCTGATCTGACGGCATTTATTTTAGTGCGTTATTGCCTCTATCCCTAAACTTGGTTAATCCAGGATTTTGGAATTAAAATTATTATTTAGTGAAATATGTACTAGGAAACAGGTATAATAAACAGGCATATAGTGAAAAGTTAGACATTTTTATTTTAGGCGCTTTTTGAGTAGTATGTTACAGGATACGTTGCCAAGAATAGCGAACTAGAAAAAAGTAACTTGAGCTTCAGACCAAATTAATTAAAACAGCTTTATATATTACAAACATTGGATGAAATATTACAATATAGATTAATTAAACGTAAAATCATATAAACGACTATGATTAACAAAGATACTGATCATATTTATGATTCAAAGACATTGCGTATATCGATTATTTTCCTTCATCTGCATTTCCATCTAAATATTCTGCTGTGCCAGATTCTGCTCCTTGAACTGACAGCATCGAGAGTATCTTCTTGGCATATGACGTATAAAAACATCTTCTGAAAGATATGTAAAAACACATTCATTAAATATATTTTCACCAAAGATAATATATTAAAATGCACATAATTAATGTATAACTATAACAACTTACTAATTAACAGTTTGAGGTTATAGTTACGAATCTCCCAGAGCTTGGCAATGTATCTGCTGAGATACACTATTTGTAAAGACTGAAATAATTATTACAATAATTAGAAGTGTTCCATGAAGATAAGTAATGTGCTTCAGTATTTAAATATATATTGTGGCATTTATTTGTAAATTGTAATGTACAAGTATTTTGAAAAATTATGTTACTTACCTCTGACACACAAGATCTCTACACGCGGGCAGCTAGCTTGTAGACTACTGCCTTGTCTTGTTATTATATCTAATACCACAGCACGTAGATAAATACTTCAATGCAGTATCTAGCGAGATGTATTTCTATGAGTAGCCAATCTTTAATATTTTAGACGCCAGGCGAGGAAAAAATGTATGTATCCTATAGTTTCATTGACAAGTTTAGGGTATAGTAAGTGCACATGGGCTAATTATAGCACAATGGTCATAAATTATCTGTGATTAATATCTCACTACGCAATGACGATAGCAGATATCGTTACTCGGTCTTGAAATGAAATTCATTTACTTAGCCTGCAGATCATACCACTTGTATTCAGTCCCTCACTTAGTACTGATGCCAATATCACACACATCCATCACACATTAACTGTAGCTCTACGCAAAGGAACACTTAGGCTGCACTATGAAACCAATAAGCCTCTGGCTGACACAGAATAAACTTTTGACTGAAAAGGACTGAGTAAGACGAGTAGGCCGAGTAGACTGAATTTTGGCAGGCAAGGGGAGGCTCCTTTTGTAGCAGACCAGTGGAATTTGCCCTGGAATGGGAATGCTCTTACCACTTTGACACAATCGCTCCCCTAGTAATCAACTTCCAAAATTGAATGGATATTCATTTTAAAGACCTTTACACCCTCTATCTATTGAACTATTTTCATTCAAATCGCATCACAGGTCTAATAGTAATTGCTAAAGCGTTCTCTGACTTCTTGGCGCGTGATAGTGGGGGTAGTGGGAACTCCCTGCTCTGTGTTTTGCGAAACTACAATGAACATCATGCATCCAGCACTGCATTTCTATCTTATGTGCGTTATTAGGAAAGCGTTCGAGAAGTAACCCCTATTTCTATATTACTAAATACTGTAAATTATGCGGAGTATATTGATTCCTTTCATGTACATCTCCTGGGCTTGTGACAAATTTGTCTCAATCCTCATTTCCCTAGTGCGCCTCTTCAGTGACAACTACGCTACGATACCTGTTGACGATCAAACCAGTGTTCGGGCTGAGGACTCAATATACATACATACATACATACATACATACATACATACATACATACATACATACATACATACATACATACATACATACATACATACATCTTCATTATAAACTGTTATGCCTTTCAGCGTTCAGTCTGCAAGCATCTGTGAACTTACTAGCTGCCACCACAATCCTCTATTTATAACTAGTTACGTGGGCTCGTTCAGTTCTATACCTGCTATCTTTAAATTGTTAGAAACTGAGTCTAACCATCGTCGCCTTGGTCTCTTCCTCTCTTAGCCTCCATAACAGAGGCCATTATTCTCCTACATAACCTATCCTCCTCCATTCGCCTCAAATGACCCTAACACCGAAGCCGGTTTATGCGTGACAGCTTCATTCAGAGATTTCATTCAATACTTAGCATTTAACTCCTCATTCCAAGTAACCTCCTGCCATTGTTTCCATTATTTGTACCAGCAATCGTCCTCGCTACTTTCATGTCTTACTTCTAACTTACAAGGAAGATACCCTGAGTCCACCCACCTGCCACTCACTACCTTCAAGCAAAGTTAGACCATTGTAAATATAATTTCATCCGGAAGCTGACTTCCTTCCTAAAGAATACTGTTGACTGCAACTGCTTTTGTTTACTCAGCCAGTTCTACTTTATTTCTTCCATAAGCCCCTCTAATATTGATAGCTCCCCATTTCGTTCGCCAAGTTTTTTCCAAGCAGTCCCTCGCCTGTCAGATGGGAGTGGAACTCCGTTACTCCCATAGGCCCGAGACTTCCTTTAAATGTTCTGAGCGCGCTTGGTGAATATTCTGTGAAGCAGGGTGCTACCCTAACCTACACTTAGTTCCAGTGATGATGTCACCTGTAATTGATTATGGACAACTGGTGGAATGTATAGTCCTAGCCGCCTGAGCACAAGGAGGGCCATGACTCACAATGTATCGGAGATGCCCACACTCCCATTCCATAGCAACTGATATCCCGACTCTCAGGACCACTTACTAAGCCACTCATTCGTTGCCCATGGTTCACAAACTAAGACATGACTACAGTAACCTACAACACGAACTATACACAGAGATGAATGAAAGTAAACGAAAGTTATGGCCCATTTAGTCGTCCTGAATGGTTATACACATGCATCCTTTCAAAACCTTTAAAAACCTATGCATTGTCATAACTATTCTACACGATATAATACTCTTCCTAACTCATACATGAGATGTGTTTAAAGTAAAATAGCTTTCACTCGTACTTACTTCATAATTAGAAGTGCTTTCTGTCCGTAATTTATATTGTTTCCTGATTTCACATGTTACTGATATTCTCATGGCATATTGCTTACAATATGTTGAAGGGAATGAAGGTTTAGATCTTGAATGTGTGTCCGCCTAAACAATTGAAGATTTATATTCCCTTCGATGCCAAGTTTTTCTTTTTTTCTTTTTTGTTAAATAGTGTTCCAAATTTGAACGCAATTAGGCGGAGATATATACAGGCTAAAATTGAGCACTATCGGATCTAGACCATAGGACAAAGTGTGTGGTTGATATAATTTATATCCTTGAATTGATAACCTATAAACTACATTTCGTAAAGTTTTGAAAGTCAACATACAACTAACGAATGCGATTAAAATGTGTCTTTTTATAAATATGTAAATGGATCACACGTGAATTGCGCGGTATCACTCCGTATGACGTGGTATTGCGATCCAGGTGTACTAATTTTCCTTTAATTTCCTAAGGGTAAAGTTATACGTTTACACCAAAATCATTTTGAAACCTTGTCATTAGTTTCATAATTATTGAAAATGAAACCTGTTTTCCAGTCATTGACCGGGTCAGTGATGGAATGAATGAATCATATAGGCTATTAGTACGATGGGGTCGCCACTCCCAAAGTGATTCATTAATGACTGATAGATGCTATGAAATGAGAGTGAAGAGTGTTGCTAGAATGAAAGATGACAGGGAAAACCGGAGTATCCGGGGAAAATCCTGTTCCACCACCGCTTTGTCCAGCACAAATCTCACATGGAGTGACCGGGATTTGAACCACGGTATCCAGCGGTGAGAGGCCGAAGTGCTGCCGTCTGAGCCACGGAGGCTCCTAGTTTCTTAATTATTGTAGGTAAATATTTACCTACAGAGACATTATCTTCCTAATTGTTCTATACCCCTTTTTTTTTACGAAACTACGCTGGATTTTTGAAATATACGAATTATTTTTCGGTTGATTATAAAATCAGGTAATTGTGGTGTTAACTGTAGATGAAGATTTACACCTTTAGATTTTTCAGCCAGTGGGAAGAGTTAAATGGATTCGTGATGGGAACTGTAGCACATGTTGACTAATATAGGAAGCAAGGAGGCAAGTGGACACTGAATTTCCGTATTCCGTCCACGTGTAATCATGTGGAGGTACGACAGTACGTTGTGTTCACGGTGTATACTGTGCACACATCATCAGCACAATGGGCATAGGCATATTCTGTATGCCCATAGTTTTTTCCCCTGTAAGTTTAGTCAGAATTAATGAATGTGTTATGATTGCTTTAATGATTGCATCCGAAATATTTATTCCCGTCAGCTTATGTAATTGCGTCGTTGGAGTCATATTTTACGAGTAGTACCACAATCATTCCTTGTCATCAGAAACACATTAGCCATGTTTCTGTCGTCCTAGTCCCACTCTAGACGATCTCTCAATATATTAAGACTAAAGCAGTGATGCACTGCTTGTAATGAATTCCCAATACATGAAATTTATGCGATTTAAATTGTATTTTAAATGCGAATACTAGTAGGGGGAGATGAAGAGGAAGTTTGGTCGGAAGTTCTGGCACATGTTCTGACTTGGCAAAGTATCCCTGCATATCAACTGTTCTACATCACACACATTACGCGAAACGCTATATATTACACCGCGGAAGAAGAAGCCTGTCCACAGTTTAGCCTTGTATAGAGGACTTAATACTCCGTGATTTATGAGAACAAGGATGTCCAAATTTCAACACACATAATGCTGTAGTTTCTCATTATGTAAACGAATAATTTAAAATAACAACGATTATTTTATCTTCATCTCTTATATTGTGGTACTTGACAAACCTGAGTTTAAAGTGATATACTATACTTCCCCCAACCACCATGTGGATAAACATCCTTTTCAATGTGTAAGGGCGCTCATTGAAAACTTTTCTTCTACAAATGGAGTAAGGTTATCCCATACAATATGTTCTGACGTGAGAGACGCTCAGTTGTGATTTCTAAACACGATTACCTACAAAGTTTAGAAAATATTCCATTCTTGTCTTTCTTCTTCTTTTCGTATTTTGTCATCTAAAAACCACAACAAACCCGCATTATTCTTGATACTTCGTTTCTTGACTTCAAATACTTTATCCTTTCACTTTGTTGCTGTTCCCTTCGTTCTTGTGTCCAGATGTTATGACCCTTCCTCTTTTCCCTCTCCTGAGAACACTGGAAATTTTGTATCAATCTTCTGAAAATGTTTCTGTGTTGTATTATATCATCTGTTATTCCAATCTCTGTCATATATTTTTTACTCCTTGGATCCACTGGTTGCCGTTCTTACCCTTGTTACACACTCGTTTCGTCAATATGCTGTTATCCACCTTTATTATATGACCAAAACATTAACTTCTCTTCTTTTTGATCCTGCAAACATCTTTTCATTTAATTTCGTCCATTTATAGATCTTTAATCACCGAGCTCGATAGCTGCAGTCACTTATGTACGGCCAGTATCCAGTATTCGGGAGATAGTAGGTTCGAACCTCCCTGTCGGCAGCGCTGAAAATGGTTTTCCGTGGTTTTCCATTTTCACACCAAGCAAATGCTGGGGCTGTACCTTAATTAAGGCCACGGCCGCTTTCTTCCCACTCCTAACCCTTCCCTGTCCCATCGTCGCCACAAGACCTATCTGTGTCGGTGCGACGTAAAGCAACTAGCAAAAAAAAAGAACCTAATCTTATCTCATAACGGAGGGTCTTTCTTCCCATGCTCCTGTTACCTTTCCCAGGAAGCTATTGAAAAAATCGAAAGAATCGGGGAAAGCACATCTCCCTGCTTGACACCGGTTTTAATTTCAAATTCATATGAGGTCTCTCCCATAAATTTCAGTCTGGACTAAGTTTCAGTGAGAGTCTGCCTAATTATGTTGATTGATTTTGTGTCAACTCCAAATTCCTGTAAAATATTCAGTGATGAATTGTGCTTTGTAACCCTATCCCGTGTTATAGTTTTCAGGTTTAGAATCTGTTCTGCTCATGATTGCCACCTTGGTATTCTCCGGCCTGTTTGTCTAGTATTGGTTCAATTCTATTATGAAGAGCTTTGGGAGTATTTTATATGTAACTGCTACTACGGAGATTCCACTATAATTGTCCACATCTCTTTTGTCACCGTTCTTGTATAACAGGTGTATCAGTGCGTTCCTCCAGTCATCAGGAATTTTATCCGTTCGCCAAATTTCTTGTGTTACGGTTTTTTCTTTCATTGTATTCTTCCTTAATTAGAAATTGTTTTTCGTCGCACCGAAACAGATATTTCGTACGGCAACGATGGGACAGGAAAGGGCCAGGGGCGGGAAGGAAGCGACCTTGGCCTTAATTAAGGTACAGACCCAACATTTTCCTAGTGTGAAAATGGGAAAACATGGAAAAAATGTCAGGGCTGTCGACAGTGGGATTCGAACCCACTCTCTCCCGAATTCAAGCTGAGAGCTACGTGCCCCAAACAACGCGGCCATTCGCTCGGTATTCTTATTCTTCTTATTATTATTCGGATATCAATTCAGATAGAATCCAAAATAATGGTCTTAATTATTTCCCATTTTATTATCATTTTTCATAAATATTCAGGGACAACATTTGGAAGGTATTTGGAGAGAGAAAATCAGCAGTGAATAGCTGTCCTAGAGCAAGGTTGCTGATCATTTATATCTATATAAATAAAATTGTAGGGGGTCCGCTGTCTGTAATTTCTTTTGTTTTGCCAATTTTTCAGATATTTATCCGTTTTAGGTCAACTCAAGACCGAATCGGTGGTTTTTATGTTTCGTGTCTGTTTGTTTGTCTGTTTGTCTGTTTGTCTGTTTGCCTGTCTGTTTGTCTGTTTGTCTGTTCCAACATCACGTCGAAACGGCTGGATAGATTTCAACCAAACTTCATATTTAGAGTATACTCATCCCGGGGAAGGTTTCGATATGCATATCATTTTAAAATCTTTGAATAGACGGGGGGTTTATAGGAAAACCAGAATGGTTTTTCCACCATCACGTCGAAACGGCTGGATAGATCTCGACCAAACTTCATATTTAGAGTATACTCATCCCGGGGAAGGTTCGACATGCATATCATTTTAAAATCTTTGAATAGACGGGGGGTTTATAGGAAAATCAGAATGTTTATTCCACCATCACGTCGAAACGGCTGAATAGATCTCAACCAAAATTCATATTTAGAGTATACTCATCCCGGGGAAGGTTTCGATATGCATATCATTTTAAAATCTTTGAATAGACGGGGGGTTTATAGGAAAACCAGAATGGTTTTTCCACCATCACGTCGAAACGGCTGGATAGATCTCGACCAAACTTCATATTTAGAGTATACTCATCCCGGGGAAGGTTCGACATGCATATCATTTTAAAATCTTTGAATAGACGGGGGGTTTATAGGAAAATCAGAATGTTTATTCCACCATCACGTCGAAACGGCTGAATAGATCTCAACCAAAATTCATATTTAGAGTATACTCAGCCCGTGGAAGGTTTTGATATGCATATCATTTTAAAATCTTTGAATATACGGGGTGTTTATAGGGAAACCAGAATGGTATTTCCACCATCACGTCGAAACGGCTAGATAGATCTCAATCAAACTTCATATTTAGAGTATACTCATCCCGGGGAAAGTTCTGATATGCATATCATTTTAAAATCTTTGAAAAGACGGGGGGTTTATAAGAAAACCAGAATGGTTTTCCTCCATTTTCTCTTATACTATTGATTTTCTGTAAACTTCGCTTACCGTACGTGCAACGTCTCTTCATTATAAACAACTTTCGTTTTGTTCAAATTTACCTTACTCTTCACATGACGGAGAAATTTACAATTTTCTGCTGGTATCATGCTCTGCATTGAGTGACCGACAGACCGACAACGAACCTACAGGTTACCATGGCAACGTCTCTGACTGCATGCCAGCAGCGAAGTAACGTATTGCTATTTTCCTCATCATGCTTTTAAATTCGTGGTTGTTCCTTGGGTAGAAGGCAAGAGAGGCGTCAATCGGCCTATCTGCGGGATATTGGCGGAATATCGTTGGATGATATAACCGCCCTCGAATAGATTAAGTAATAACACCATTAGTCATCTTATTATTATTTGTTTACCTAAGAATCACTGGACCTAAATTTCTCCTCTGTTACCGCTTTATTATATCCATAACTCACACTAGCATAATTTATTGAGGGGCATTTGATTTTCCAATACATTCAATTGGCATTTACATATTTGTCGTTATCCGGCTGTACTCATTTATAATCCATTTTCTATTACTTTCTACTTTCTTAACTGTATTATTTTCTTCCTTAATTACGCCGTATGTACGCGAGTGCTACAAACTACTGGATATATTTCCACCAAGACTCATATTTAGAATACACCTGTCCTTGACAGGTTTTAGGGCAAATATTGTTTCTAAATACCTGAACTGACTGGGGGTTTATACGAAACCGAAACAGTGATTTTGCACTTCCACAAAATATACACAACCAAACTTAATGGAAATCTACCTACCTTGGTAGAAATTAATTTCTAAACCTTTTTTCTCATGTGCATCATTTCGATACGAGGATTAATAAGGGAGATATCATTAACGGACCGTTTTTCAGTACAAGTCCCATCGGACTTAACTCACGAGCGGGTGCGTGTAAAGCGTATTCCTTACAACTTGAAAACTACTGAAGACATTCGAACCAAAATTTATATTTAGCATCCACCTGTCCAAAGGTAGGTTTTAAACGTAAATAACATTTCATGTTCCGGAATGGACTGGCGGTTTATAGGGAACCGAAATGGTGATTTTACTCTTCCATAATATATATAGAACAAGACCAACCTGACTGGAAATCGATCAAACGTGATGGAATTCCACCTCTAACCCTTTTTCTTTTCATGTGCATTTTTTCGTCAGGAAGATTAACAAGGGAGATATCATGAATGGTGACTTTTGCAGGTTAAGTCCAGCGGACATAGCCCAAAAGTTGTTTTACATGGAGCAGATTCCTTATCTACAGTATATAAATCAAATCGTAACGACTGTGTGCCTCTACACTGACGATTTTGGCGAAATTTTCGTACAGCTTTCCGTTTAAGGGGTAATAATGACCATCTCCATAATTTTTGGTTTAGTTTCCTGAAAGTCCTAATTTTTACCCGCCTCGCCCAAAATCCAAATTGCGGCATAATCTGCCAGAAGAAAAAGAAGGTAATTGAAATTTGACAAAATTATACGTTTTAGCCTGTAACGAACGGAAAACATCCTAGCTCATTAAATTTTTCACTTTTTATCCCCGATGAATATCGAAATATGCAGGCAATTTTAATGATGGTGCAGACCTTCGGATATTCCTATCACATAACGGATTGCACAATCTCCGTTCAATTTGGAATGATCTACAACCTTGGTCTTATGACTTTTTGCCGTATCTGTATCCCTTTTACGTTTGATTTTTCTCTATTAATCGATGTTAAGTCCATTTGGAATGTTCACATGCGTAATGCATACTATCGATTACTTATATGAAATACAGAATCATCAAACTCTTCACGAAAATTGGCCCACCCAGTAGCCATATGTGAGCCAAATGCTATGTATGTAGCTGTCATATAATTATCCGAAAAGTAATGTAATGTGAGATAATCTTACAAAAATTTTACCCTGTTCCACGTTTCTAACTCAATCTGACCCAAGAATAGATGACATATCATAGGACCAGCCATTTAGGCCACTAAATCCGGCGTGTCTTATGGTATAATCCTTTGTCGATATGACGTACGTTTAGTAGCAGTTAAACTGTAAATGAAGGTCTGCAATATTGTAAACACGCATATACTTTCGTATGTCGATCTATATATGTTCACTGATGTCGATTTTTAGCGATCGAGAAAGGGTGTGTCTGCTATTGTAATCAGTACTCCCCACACCGACTTTGACTGGCAGTAGGAAAGGGTTCCTTCTCCAACTCCTGTGTAACTGTCATTAGTAAGGAAGGCCTACAATTGTAATGAATAGTTCCCTTCTCGATTTGACTTGCAGAAGGCAAGTGAGCATGCAGTTTTGTTTAAAACTCCCCTACCCGATTGTGTTTGGCAGTAGGCAAGGGTACCCCCATTATAAAGAAATGTCCTCATCTAAAATGTGACTGGCATTAAGCATAGTGGCCTGCTATTTTGATGGAAACCCACCAACTTGGTGTGACTGGCAGGAAGCTGGCTGGCAGTAGGAAAATGGGCCTGGCATTATAATGATAACTGTACAACTCAATTTCGAGTGATAGTAGGGTAATTGCCTGCCATTATAATAGAAACTCCTCAACTGTAATCTGTCTGGAAGTAGGAAAGGGGGCTGCCATTTTAACGAAAACTTCCCAAATCGATTCTGTCCGCGTAGTAGGCAATGGGGCCTGCAATTATAATGTAAACTTCCCAACTCGATTGTGAATGGCAGTAGGCAAGTGAGCCTGCCGTTATATCACAAATCCGTAACAAACACTTTACATTGGAAACAACGTACGGGGACCTCCCCATGCTCTTTCTCGGATAACGCTAGGAGACATGCAATTTTAAAACAATCTTATTTACTGCATGTACACTATTTACTTCGATATTCGAATACAATGTAGAATACCGTAGCGAAGCACGGGTACATTCGCTAGTATAGTCATAAATATTTACATAATTATCTAACTAACTAACTACGTATATAAATAAATACAATACTTTATAAATACTTTTTATCAAATACTGAATTAACTTTTTCATTCAGTTTCCTATTTGCTGAAGGATTCCGCACTCATGGGAACACGTTTAAGTAACGCTGGTGGCTACATCGAAGGCCTCTAACACCTTGAACATTGTATGCATGCTATCTATCTAGAAAATAAATAGTTGTCACTACTAAATTTGACCTATGTAGTTCCCATCCTTGGCAGAAAATAAGAACCCGAGGAAGGTTATCATCTGGTTATCATCCCTGTTGCAGTGATAGGCACCTCATTTTGCTGGCTTTTATTGGGAACACTGTGGACTGCTCTAACAGTACAGTTCATTTTTGTGAGATTAGTGCACTGAGAATTCGAGTTTAAGTTAGTTTTTTGGTGGAGGGTAATTTTTCATCTAGTAAATTATCACACATATTCCTATATTTTTTTAAAATGTTATTTCCATGCACTACGAACTGTTTGACATATTTTATGTGTTGTAATTACTCCCTTTCTCTTAACAATAGCTATCATTAACCATCAATAATCTCTCTTGGAACATCTTAGATGAAATAATATCAGTACAATTGCGATATCTCACTGTTTTGAGATTTTTTCGTAGCTAGTACAGCTCGTGGGACTCCCTACGGTTTACCAAGCAGTGCTCGCAAGCAATGACCTGAATACACACCATATTCCAGAGCATTTACTGCCAAGTATACATGAAATATATTTGTGTAAGGTCCAAAGATGAGGATCTTATTTCTCTCTTCTAGCTGTTCTTGGGGTCGTTAAGACTTTCACGATCGCCGTTACTCTCCTGGCTGGAGTGATTTCAAAGAAAAGAACCGTAACGTACTCATAACATTTATGTGCCTTGAAGATGCCATCATAAATCTGGCTCAGATAATTAACATTCAGATATACTTACCTATAAGGTACTTTCCTCACTGTGCCGTCGTTGCATGATGGTAGCCACGTATTTTATGATCAACTATCTCGTGTTTGTAATTCCTTTATGTGCCATATTCGTGGTGAAAACTAGGTGATTTTTATCACAATAATGGTGGTGGCGTAAGTGATTTTTAGGGGAATTATAATCATGTAAATGTAAGAATATATCCAATAGGGAATGGTCTAGTGAGGAAGGGAAGAATTTCACATTTACGTGTATCTAGATATTATGAGACAGCAAGCACTCCCTTCATTTGCGTAAAGAAAACGGGTTCGTTTTTAATTCCACGCCCATCTTACATCCGTGGTGTGCGAAATTTACCTTAGTTGATTTATTTTAGTGTGAACAATCTCTAGGTCGATATGAACTGTCATTGCTTGGGTGATCACCCGATGCGTAGATAGACATACGTTTTTGTGGTTTAAGGAGAGTCTTCTTCTTCTTAATCTGCTTACCCTTCAGGGTTGGTTATTCCCTCGGACTCAACGAGGAATCCCACCTCTACCGCCTCAAGGGCAGTGTCCTGGAGCTTCAGACTCTGGGTCTGGGGATACAACTGGGGAGGATGACCAGTATCTCGCCCAGGCGTCCTCACCTGCTATGCTGAACAGGGGCCTTGCGGGGAGATGGAAAGATTGGAAGGGATAGATAAGGAAGAAGGAAGGAAGCGGCCGTGGCCTTAAGTTAGGTACCATCTGGCATTTGCCTGGAGGAGAAGTGAGGAAACCACGGATAACCACTTGTAGAATGGCTGAGGTGAGAATGAAACCCACCTCTACTCAATTGACCTCCCGAGGCTGAGTGGACCCCGTTCCAGCCCTCGTACCACTTTTTAAATTTCGTGTTGGAGGTGGAAATCGAACCCGGGCCTCCGGGGGTGGCAGCTAATTACACTAACCACTACACCACAGAGGCGGACATGATGTTTCAAAAATCTTTAAATTACATGTTTCTAGCTTAAAACAACGGCCGTAGCTGTGTTGAAACACCGGATCCCGTGAGATCTCCGAAGTTAAGCAACATTGGGCGTGGTCAAGATTTGGATGGGTTACCACGCGCTGTTGGTGGGGGGTTAAGGGAAAGGAGGAGCGGAAAGGAACTGGCCACCCTACCGCACGTAAACTCCGGCTCAGGACACCTCTGCGGAGGTTCGGACCTGCCTTCGGGCAGAATACACCCTTACCTTACCTAATTAAAATCATATCAGTTCATTGCCATGTATAAAATGCTCCTTGCAACAGAGTTCTCACCGGACAGATGTGAAATTTTCTGATAAGTTTTAATAAATGTTGTTCTGAATTTTATTATCAGTTGAATATCAACTTCGTATTTTTATTCTTAAAATATCACCAAATTTTAATGATTGTTTAATTATGAAATCACATACAAGTCCAATGAAATCAACACTTGAATTGGGCTATTGTTTCACTTTCATTCCGTATTTCAATACAATATTAATTACGAGGTGTTCACTTAATTTGCTTCACATTTTTTTCTAATCATGCATTTTCAGAAATTGAGGCATTAGGAGGAAGAGAGGGCCACAAGCCTCGTAGCCCTTGTTTTCGCAGGCCTTCTAGAATTAATTTCTGAATACAGAATGAACAGTGAATTCGGCCGATGACCTAGATGTTACCCACCTCTAAACAACAAGCATTAGCAGTATATGTATCATAAAGGCACCTAATAATGAGCGTGTTTGTGGATTGGTATTTTTATCTTAGTGAAAAGATAGACCTTTTTCCTTTTCAAGTCTGCGTCGTTTTACGTTGCTGACATATTTGCAGCAAGAAGAGCAATATCGATCTTCAAGACTGCCATCGTTAGATTAGTTGCATATCTTAAGGAACCACCCGGCATTTTGTCTATTGTATGAATAATGAAATGTTGAAACTACTACTACTAAAATGGTTTCATTCCTTCCCTGAAGGAGGAGGCGGGCCTCTTAGACGGTGACGCCGTCTCTCAGGCCGGGAGATTTGTTACGGTGAAGGAGATGCTCAGAGAAGGTGAGGGGTTTGGCGGCCGCTGCCAATGCTAGGAACCCAACCGGCATTCGCCTTAGTACAGGAGAATGGAAAACCAAGTAAAAACCATTCTCAGGACAACCGACGGTTGGGCTAGCTGTGAGGTCCAGCCCTGTCCCGTCTCCCGAGTGCAGAGGCGTAGAGCCATGGTAGAGCCCCCCCCCCCCCCTTCTGCTCGGTTGGCCGGTCAGAGTGCAGAGCTGTTGGACCACGGACCAGCCGTGGCCACGTATGGGCCGAGACCCACTCTACATCTACCGACGAATGTTGAACGAACGAACGAACGAACGAACGAACGAATGAAGTTATTTCATTCCTGTCCTTTAACAGGCTGGCCGTCAGATAAACTAGTAACTCTTATGCCTTTTATTGTTATTTTTATTGATGATTTGTTGTTACATGGGATTGTATGTGTTGTACATACGTTTTAATTGTTGTTGACTCTGGCGCAGGAACCGCCGGACCACCAAGGGGAACCAAAACAGGGAGAGGACCCGCACCGCACCCCCCCCCCCCCCCGATAGTTTTCCACGGCTATCCCCCGTTTATTGAATTCTTTGTTTTGTACATATTTACATTTACATGAATCATTTACAATTTTGTTAATTATTTTGTTGTCATGTTGAGCCTCTTCTTTGGCTAGAGTCTTTAAGTCCATTCTTGCTATTTGTCTTTGCAACATAAGTGTCAAGTAATAAAATCCACTTATATATCATTGCACAAGTTACATAATTTTACATTCATTCATACAGTGATGTACACTACTTAATACGTCTCTTTTTTAGGTATGGTCTGTAAGTTCTTTTCTTAGCGTTAATTGTTTGTTTGTAAACATCTGTGGTAGTACTATTGGTCATATGTTTGTTTGGAATGTCATTCATATGCGTAGTGGTCACTGTGTTAGTGGGTCAGTCAGTGTTGTCAACAATACAGTAGTAGTAACTATGTGTTCATTGATATTCTGGTCTCGTCTTGGAGGCGTTTTATTATTGAATTTAAACTTCTGTATGGAATGGAATAACTATTATTATTATTATTATTATTATTATTATTATTATTATTATTATTATTATTATTATTATTATTATTATTAGTAATATTAATATAATTCGCATTAATAATAATAGTAGATAATTTTATAATAATAATAACAATAATCATACTAATCAAGAGTTTATGTTGTCCATTTAAATATTATTATTGCTGTACGCAGCAATGTTGATAATTTTAATTTTGATAACCATAATAAAAATAATAATAATAATGTTTGAATAGCGATAATAATAATAATAATAATAATAATAATAATAATAATAATAATAATAATAATAATAATAATAATAATAATAATGGTGATAGTGATATTGATCACGTTCATGTAAACGATTTGTAGCACTTATTTGGCAGGATGGTATAATTACTGAATTTTCACTCGCTTTGGGTATTACTAGTGGCTTCACTTCATTTCACTTTCACTTAATATTTGTGACAGCACTTGTGGTGCCTATGTTGGCCGGTACACTAGTCAGGTGATGTGTCACCGTGGTCAGGAGCATCCTGATCTGTTATCATTTGCGATTGTTGAGACTTTGTGGCGGTGACAATGGAAAGTTTGTGGAAGTTATGTGATGGGAGGAGGGAAGATATGAGAATTTTCTGGTGTGCGGTTGTCGTTTAGGATTGCGGTGGCTAGAGGTGATAGTGGGAGGGCTTCTCTTATTATAGGGTTGTTATGGAGGGTGCCTCTTGTCAGATATTGGAGGCGTAATTTGTGTAGGTATGATGTTATTTTAGGGAAGATATAGTAAGGGGTGAAATTGGCGGAGGGTGTGTCTATAGGTAGATGGTGTGCTATACGTATAGCATGACGGTCGAGTCTATTGAGTCAAACGTATTCAGTTGGGTGGGCAGTAATCCATGTCAGGGAGGCGTAGGGTATTAAGGGTCGGATGAAGGTCTTATAAACGTTAATTATTTTGGGTGGGTTTTAGTGCCCATGTGAAGCCTGTTAGGGATCTGAGTGCTCGGAAACGGTTAATAGCTTTTCTATGGATATCTGCCAGGTGGTGATTCCATTGCAGATTATTTTGAAATTTAATTCTTAAGTATGTTAGTCGGTTGGTTTTTATATCTCCAATAGTTCATACCTGACTGCAAAACCCAGAGTCATTGTTAAGTATATGAGTATTGTTGATAAGTCTCTCAAATTATAACCCCAAAATAATGAAAACTGTGCCGCAAGGTGCATTTTCCATGCAACATAAAAGTTATAAATTAATAACTTTGCAACAAATTAACTAATCAACTTTAAATTTTGTGTGGTGTTCTCTCTTATTACCAGGGGTATGCATAAGTCTTTTTCCGTTTTCACTAAGAGATGGCGCCAGCAAACAGTACGCAGCGTATGAATCTGACATTTACCTACAAACACACACCAGTTGAGTTCGCCAGACACTAGCTTCTGTGTTGTATCGTTCAGTAATCATGTCGACGTTTGTGCTTGAAATAGAACATTTGCCACACGCATTGCTTTTCTTGTTTAATCAAAAGAAAAAGGCTGTGGAAAGTCATCGTTTGCTGGTAGAAACATATGGTTAACACGCTCCATCGATTAGAACATGTGAGACAATTTTAATGTGGTGATTTCAGTGTGACCTCTCGAAGCCCGGTGAAGCCGTTAATGCACAACGCTATCGCCAACAAATTTAAATCACACATTGATCGAAAGACGACTGGAATGGGGCAGAAGACGTGGCAAAGTGATTTTGTTACACGACAATGCGCCGTCTCTCGCACTAAAACCAGTGAAAGACACCTTGAAATCGCTTGGATGGAACATCCTCCCACACCTGCCGTACTGCCCCGACCTGGCGCCATCTCATCTATCACCTCTTCGCATCAATGGGGCACGCGCTCGCAAAGCAGCACTTCAGCAATTTCGAAGAAGTGGGAAAATGGCTCGACGAAGGGTTTGCCGCAAAAGGCAAGCAGTTTTTATGGCATGGTATTCATAAGTTACCTGACAGATGGGCAAAGTGTGTAGAAGACGATGGCCAATATTTTGAATAAACAAAAATTAATTGCCCCTGAACATTACGTGTTTTCTTTACCACAAATATAAAAACGGCAAAACTTACGCATACACCTGGTAACATACATGCTTGCGTTTTAAATTTGGTTTTGATAAGTGGAATCTGGAGCTCTACATTTCAGTTAAGACTTCCCTTAACGTCGCCATAACTCAGGTAGATTTTCGTTAAGAATTTATTTTATTTCGCCAAGGATCATGTCAGTCTTTTGTGTTGTGTCCCTCAGTACTCATAACATAACTATGAAGGAATGCCTTACTACTTTGAACGTCAATCAGATGTAGTTCCCGTCACGACTTCTCTAACCTACACTTACCACACCGCAAAGGCGGCATTGACGGTTGTGATTGTTACATAACACCGAGCTGAAAGCTCCTTATTTTGGAATATAAATTTCCCCCTCTAAAGACTACCTTTTACTACATTTCCGTCTAGGTTTTTATGTTTCCTTTACCTCATATTTCTCCCTTCTATTTCTTTCTTCCTTTATTCTCCTTTGAGGGAGGGACAACACTGGCCTTTTTTTCCCTTATTTTTATTACTTTCGTTTTATTTTTATTCTTGGTTTGGCCGAGGGAGAAGGAGTTTATTGTTGTCTTCTATTCCCTTCCCCTACCCCTTCACCCTCTACGATAAGGAGCGTGATTTCTTACGGGAGTGTACTAGCAGACTTAAGATAACGGCGACTCGGGAGGTTGCTGGAGACTGCACACAATTTTGACTTTGCGCCAAACTGTTTTGGCTTTATACGCTCATATAATGAAGGTTTGAAGATACCAACGAGATGGCTTTGTGCAGTGTGTATTTTACCTTATGCATTTTGGAAGTTCCCATTTCTTACTCTCTCTCTCTCTCCTGTGGGAGCTAGCACTTGGGCAATCTGGATAGATGTAGGTGCTCATCAAATTCTTCTACTTCCTTTTGTTGAATATAAATTCCACTATTCTGACAGAAAATATCCATACACACAAGGGGCTATGGCAGATGATTTTAAGGAAAGGCAAGAATTCCCAGAAGATGATTTAGTGCACGATGATTTG
The DNA here is from genome assembly GCF_040414725.1 of Anabrus simplex. Classification (NCBI taxonomy): domain Eukaryota; kingdom Metazoa; phylum Arthropoda; class Insecta; order Orthoptera; family Tettigoniidae; genus Anabrus; species Anabrus simplex. The sequence goes on along the minus strand of NC_090267.1, from coordinate 190,668,490 downwards.
ATTATTCATGAGGGAGTTTAATTTTCATGGTAGAATGTCATCAGTGCCCCAACAAGTAGTACGTTGGCATTCAAATGGAAAAGTCAAAGTCTAAATGCCAGCAGAAGCAGAGATTTACAGAACTGTCCACCACTTTCCCGTTGGATCGTCAACCATACAGCCAAATTAATACCTTAGGGATTCTCTCCATTCTCCGTAACTTCTACATTTCCACTGGCCCTAACCCTAGCATGTAAGTTTGCCTCTTATGTGCTAAAATAAGAATTAAATGTTTGCAGATATTTTAGCATGTCCTATAATAATGAAGTGTTATATGGGAGAATAATAACCATAAAATATGGAGTTTTGGAAGGAAATATGCTACGATTGACAAATGTTGACAATTTGTAGTCGCCGAGGAACAGTAAATGCGTACATTCCGAAACTAATTTGGCAGAAGAAATATAGTGACTTTCAGAATTAAAGTTAAGGTAATTCAATACTTATCACTGATACTGGAAAAAGTAATTTTCTTACTTGATTACATTCTTTCATTTTCGTTCATAGAAAGTGACAGATTTGTGATTTGTTTTAGATAAAAGAAACTGCTACATACGGGGAAAAAAGTGTCATTGGCTTTAACGATGTTTGGAAAAATCACAAAAATTTGATGAGAACAAAGAAAAATATTTGCATTATACCAGGTGGTCGACCATTCCCTTATAATTAATGAATATGCGTAACCTATCTAACCGATACCGAAGAGGCTGTGAATCCCCCAATGTGTAACGAGCCTTAGAATAACCCAGTTGGAAAGATAACTGAAAAGCCAGGATAGACGAGAAAAAGGCATGTTCGAATCCCGATCCGATACTTTTTTCTTCGGTTTTGCCTATTATTTTGGAGGTGACCTACCCGTTTCCAAAGAATGATTGGTTTATGTGGCCTATTAAATGGCCGTGTATATAGTACTTTATTTAGCTGGATTGATCTAGGACCTCTCTCCATGTACGTGTGATCGTTGTAAGAATTCATTCGAGTTTGAAATATTGAGTTAACATTGGCACTAACAATTCCTATGAACTAGGAAACTGTGCACACTTACGAACATATCTGAACATGCCTGGATTCAAACCGCTCATCTACTGTCAGCTCTGAAGGTGACCAGCAGCTTGCCACTTCAACCACAGGATGCGCTCGCATCTTGTAAGATGTGTTAGCGGTTCGTTGCCATCCAGCTCGCAATGTAATATACTTTTCATAAATCTGATTCGTATTTTGCATAAATTCTGCTTTCTGCCATATCGGATCACTTTTTACAACCTATTATATATTACCTTTATGTACTGAACACCTGGAAATTACTGTCGTATTGAAATATGGGGCAAAATGAGACTATAGCTTAATTCCAGTATTGATTTCGTAAGATTAATTGCCATAATAAAGGTGAATGGAATACAGGAATACAGGAATACAGAATGCGCAGTGTATTTGGTCGATGACCTAGATGTTACCTCCTCTAAACAACAAGCATTAGCAGAGTATTATAAAGGCACCTAATAAACATCGTGCTTGTGGATTGGTACTTTTATCTTGGTGAAAAGATAGCATTTAGAACTTTATTCTGTTCAAGTCTGCCTCGTTTTGCGTTGCTGATATACTGGTAGCAAGAAGAGCAATTACGATCTTAACGACTGTCAGCGTTAGATTAGTTGCGTATCTTAAAGGACCACCCGGTATTTCGTTATGTAAAGTTACATCCTTCGATTGAACGTAAGGTTACGTAAAAAATTTAACACTAGGAAATATTACTTAATACTCGTATATACTGGACGTTGATTCGCGTAGATCCGCACGGAAAATAATACTTCATCGACAGTTTACAAATTAACATTTCTTTTACTTAGAATGACATAGAAATTACCATCCACATTAACTTTCAATCATGGTATAGTGGGGCCTCTTTCCTTTTCTTTCCTTTCCTCTCTTTGACAGATTATATAGATATTTCTCACTGTCTCGACGATAAATAACTTTTTGATATTATATACAATTATGTAACTGGTAAAATTTTCAATGATTGTTTAATTATTGAAATCACATCCATACCCATTAATATCTGACTTTTCTGAACCTTAAAGGAAATCATCCATGACACTATCACTCTGACAGTTTCAGAAAACAATTCTAATAATAATGTTATTTGCTTTACGTCCCACTAACTACTCTTTTACGGTTTTCGGAGACGCCGAGGTGCCAGAATTTAGTCCCGCAGGAGTTATTTTACGTGCCAGTAAATCTATGGACACGAGGCTGACGTATTTGAGCACCTTCAAATACCACCGGACTGAGCCAGGATCGAACCTGCCAAGTTGGGGTCAGAAGGCCAGCGCCTTAACCGTCTGAGCCACTCAGCAATAATAGCCGGCAAGAATGGCCTTCTAACCCCAACTTGGCGGTTTCGATCCTGGCTCAGTGCGGTGGTATTTGAAGGTGCTCAAATACGTCAGCCTCGTGTCCATAGATTTTCTGGCACGTAAAATAACTCCTGCGGGACTAAATTCCGGCACCTCGGCGTCTCCTAAGACCGTAAACGTAGTTAGTGGGACGTAAAAGCAAATAACCATATTATTACTATTATTATTATTATTATTATTATTATTAACAACAAATAATAAATTTGAATCGTTTTAGAATCCTTTTCGTTACAACGTAGGGTAACAAATGTACAATATATTGTAACTTATAAAGTAAATATAAAGACACGTCTGTAATTTTAATATCTTCTCGCTATAGACAACCGTCGATGAGATGTTCATATACAACAGCGTGGACAATATACAGACAGAGTTATCTATTTCTTGGAATGAGTAAAATTATTTACCCATTAATGTTCGGTCTCCTGCTTTAGGACGACGTCTTAATTCTATTTTGAAAATTATGTCAAAGTCAAAATAAGGATTTTTTCCTTCTTTCTTTCTTTCTTAATCCGTTTACCTTCCAGAGTTGATTTTTCTCTCGGACTCTGCGAAGGATCCCACCTCAGCCGCCTCAAGGGCAGTGTCGTGGAGCGTGAAGCTTTAGGTTGGGGGATAAAACTGGGGAGGAGGACCAGTAACTTGCCCAGGCGACCTCACCTGCCATGCTGAACGGGGTCCTTGTGGGAGAATGGAAAGATCGGAGGGGATATACAAGGAAGAGAGAAGCAAATGGCCGTGCCTTAAGTTAGATAACATTGAGACATTTGTTTGCCTATAGGGGAAGTGAGAAACCACGGAAAACCACTTCGACGATGGTTGAGGAGCGAATAGAACCCTCTTCTACGCAGTTGACCTCCCGAGGCTGACTGGACTCCGTTTCAACACTCTTACCACTTTTTATATTTCGTTGCAGAGCTGGGAATCGTACCTGGACCTCCGGGGGTGGCAGCTAATCACACTAACCACTACACCGCAGAGGCTGATTAGTAAATCTTTACCGAATCGTGTAAACTGAGGTTACGTTTAGTGTTATGTTGGCGATAATTTTCGCTTACCAGTAACAAACATGATATTCTTAATTTCATTATCAACCAGTCAATAGGCTGGTGACTGGGAACGGTATCCTCCTGCATCTTCTATACATCAGGCAACACAAATTTACGTTGATATCTTCTGAGGCCTGTGCTTTATAGTTCCCATTTTAAGTTATCCTGTTAATAATTTCATCAAGAAAATACGTGCTTACTCACACATATAATAATATCCTCAAAATATATTTTGATATTGATAGGTAATGATGCAGATTTCTATATTAAGAAAAATACACAAAGTTACTCTTTAAGTCTAGAGTCCAATTTGACGTCGGCCCGTATGTCCTGAACCACATACGTTCTTGTATTTTCATTATGGACCATTATGCTTTTCGGCGTTCAGTCTGCAAGCATCTGCGAATTGAGTGCGCGTCTCCAGAATCCATTATTTTCAAGTAGTCATAAGACCTTTTATAGTTCCACACATTTTATCATTAAATCATTAACACTGAATCTAACCAACGTCACTATTCTTTTTGAATTTTCCATTGACGAGTCTATTACTCTCCTAGGTAACCTCTCTCCTCCATCCATCTCACATCACACCACTACCGGAACCGTCAGCTTCATTCATCAGATTCATTAGAAACTTCTACCTCCTATTTGCGAGTTTCCTTTCGCCATTTTCCCACCTAGGCTATATGTTCCAGCAATAATTGTCTCTTACTTCTAACTCATAAATAAAGTTTTTCCTGAGCCCACCCGATTTTCACTCCCGCACATCAAATTTGGCCTGAAAATGTACTGAATGATACGTAGTTGAGGATATCACCCGAACTAAGAACATAATGAAAAATTGTCTATATTTTCACATATGTGTAGTGATAAATATTCATTGAAAAATGAATGGGCCTTAAAAGGTATGTGGTTTTTAATGGATTGAAAAACAATTGCATTAAAAAGTTATGTTCGTAATGTGATTTAATCGATTGGGAATATCAAATCAACAACAATTTAAAGTATTCAGACCGGGCGAGTTGGCCGTGCGCGTAGAGGCGCGCGGCTGTGAACTTGCATCCGGGAGATAGTAGGTTCGAATCCCACTATCGGCAGCCCTGAAAATGGTTTTCCGTGGTTTCCCATTTTCACACCAGCCAAATGCTGGGGCTGTATCTTAATTAAGGCCACGGCCGATTTCTTCCAACTCCTAGGCCTTTCCTATCCCATCGTCGCCATAAAACCTATCTGTGTCGGTGCGATGTAAAGCCCATAGCAAAAAAAAAAAAAGTATTCAGGTATTCTGAATCATGAAACAACCAGCGTTTTGCCCCAACGTGGCAGCGTGTCCAACAGCTGGAATAGCGTATCGCATCAAGACTCTGTCCGCCTCCGTAAGCATAACGGTTAGCACTACTAGCTGCCGTTATCGGGAGCCTGAGTTCGATTCCCGGTACTCACAGAAATGTAAGAATGGCAGTAGGCCTGGTATGTGGTTAAAATGGCACTTGCTGCCCACCTCCGTCGAGGATGTGCCTAAAAAGAGCTGCGCCATTTCCGGACGAGGACATAAGTTCATTATAGCAAGACGCTGGCAAGATTGTGTTGAGAAAACACCGCAAGCCTCCTTTGAATCACAATACAGTAACTGTGCTCTAGGGAAGATAGTTCACAGCTGCATAATAATACTAACTGTACACACACTCTGAACATGGGCCGATGACCTAGATTTTATGCCCATATAAACAAGCATCATCATTATCAAACTCTGAATTTGTTCTTATGATGGAAACAGGGGCGAGGATGAACTGTTGAAGAACAAAATAAAAACAGCCGGGCTGAGTTGCTCAGACGATTGAGGAGCTTGCCTTCTGACCCCAACTGAACAGGTTCAATCCTGGCTTAGCCCGGTGGTATATGAAGGAGCTCAAATACGTCAGTCTCGTGTCGGTAAATTTACTGACACGTAAAAGAACTCCTGCAGGACAAAATTCCGGCACCTCGGCGTTAGTGGGACGTAAATCCATTATTATTATTATTATTATTATTATTATTATTATTATTATTATTATTATTATTATTATTATTATTAAATCCAAAACAATTTCGTGATGTCTACTATGCAAACTACTGTTCATCCAGATAACCTGGAGTTCCACATGGTCAGTGTGACGGCATCCTCGGCCTATTGCTTGACTTTCTTGTCTGGGTCTGCTGCCTTTCGTATCAGAAAATTCTTAGTTGGCTGAATGAAACCCATTTCATTTCTCAGCCAAGAAACTTAAGTTCGTACGGATACGAGACAAGCACACTTCCCCTACACTTTTTTTGCAATTGGCTTTACGTCACACCGACACAGATAGGTCTTATGGCGACGAAGGCATAGGAAAGGCCTAGCATTGGGAAGGAAGCGGCCGTGCCTTTAATTAAGGTACAGCCCCAGCATTTGCATTGTGTGAATGTGGGAAACCACGGAAAATCATCTTCAGGGCTGCCGACAGTGGAGTTCGAACCCACTATCTCCCGAATGCAAGCTCACAGCCGCGTGCTCCTAACCGCACGGCCAACTCGCCCGGTCTACCCCTACATTACGAGGCTGGTAATTGTTACATTTTTTCTGTGAAGTGGGAACCACTGCGACTTGCATGTATTTACGACCTGAACCTGGAACATGCTATATTCAACTGTCCTGCGGGAGAAACGTCCAGTGCTTCCCAGATCTACCAAAGAAGAATAGCACCTAATAGCAATCAATTATTCTCAGTCCGTACAAAAGACAAACCATGCAGAAAACTCAGCCGCGTTGTGGAAAACCACTGAGTTGCTATAAATGTTTATTTCATGTACTGTGAAAACTTGTTAGGCTCTCATTGCCATAGACATAACTAATCCTTGTGGGATCATAGACGTTTTTCTTTCCAGGCCAGAGGGTTATTTGTCAAAGAATCTCTTAGAGTTGATTTTAACAAGAAAGTTGTAAAGATATAATACCGTCGCTGCACCAGCAAAACCTCGTATCACACAATTCTCTTCCTAACCTATATTTTCCTTAAAACTGGTCACGCCTCCCAGCCACATAAGATATGCAGTCCATAGGAAAATTTTTCTGTATTTTCGTTTTCCTATGCTGACGGGCAAACGAAAAATGAACTTTGAATACATTAGGATATACTGTAGGAGTGCGTAAATACGTCATCCAAACATACATTCTTACAGCGCGGTACAGTAGGGTTCCATTTCCTTTACACAACGGCACAAAAAAATGAACACAACCAAAATTCTTCCGATGGACTGCATGTGGCTGCGAGGCGTGACCAGTCTTCAAGAGAATAATGAATAGGAAGGGCATTGTGGGATACGAGGTTTTTCCGAGGTAGCGTCGATATGTTTTAAATGCATGGGAAGGATTTCTAGTGAGATGGGGGGATCTGAATTTTGTTCGGTCGCCTTTTCCCCCAAGAATTAACATGATACTCATTTTGGGGTGTAGGTTGAGTAAACTCATATTAATGTTCCTCTTCAAAAATGGAAAATGTTATTTCTAAACTTTTTATTTCTTGGCGGGGAATAGAACCCATGCTCTACGAAGTGAATTGAGAACAGTGCTACCATCTTGGCTACGCAGAGTTGGACACGCGACTTGGGTCACGTAGCTGTGGTTGCATTCGGGAGACGGTGGATTTCAATCCCACTGTCAGCAGCCCTGAACTTGGTTTGCCATGGTTTTCCATTTTCACACCAGGCAAATGATAGGGCTGCAGACCAACTTTAATTAAAGGCACGGTCGTTTCCTTCCCAGTCCTAGCTCTTTTCTGTCCAACTGTTGCCATAAGACCTCTCTGTGTAGGTACGACGTAAAACAAATAGCAAAAAAGAAAAAAATTCCGCTTCACAGCTCCGTAAACTACAACAATAACTGAATTGAAGTGTGTGTCGCATCGGTTGGTGATCAGGATGTTCTGACAGTAAAACTGGGACGAATAAAGACTGAATGAAGGTTTATAACAGGAAGAGAGAGAAAACTAGTTCGATGTAAAATATAGGATTTTAAACTTGTGAGGCATAAATATTCAAAAATTCTCTTCTTTTATTAATACCTTTATTAGCATCCTTTTCTCCAAGCGAGAAAATGCAGACGGAGTTTAAAGGCGTTTGCTTTTAAATTATAACACAAGAGAAAAAAGAAAAAGAAAGGAACTAGACAAACAGGCAATAAGCGAAACAAATCAAAATTGAGTCACCCTTCTCTGTTCGTTTCCATCGCATTCATGAAATGTAGAAAGAGAACAGGAGTGTTGTATTCTGCATAAGGATTAGTTTTTATGAAAAAAAGAGGGGAAAAAAGAGATTTTACGCTCTAGGTTTGTTGGTATGTAAATGAGTTCTGCTAACTCGCCAGATAGGAATCTTAAAGGGAGACATGAGAAGATTGGGACTGGGAGAGCGGGAGCGGTTTCAGAGGGACGCTGGAGATAACGCTGGAAACTCGTGTATGAACTCTTTAACATTTTAGTTACGGTTACAGAAAATGTCACACTTATTTAATTTTATGTACATGTCCTTAGATATTTAGCAACTTAGGATTCCAAGAATACTCTCGACTGCCTCTTGGGAAGGTTGCTTGTGTTACGACAAATTCTACGATACACTTACCATTACTTAATTTCTTCTGCCTGGTGCAATTTTTTGATGGATGAAGTATTTTTGTGTGTGTCTCTTGGCAGAGATCAGACCAAAATATAGCTTCGAGGAAATTTTCTTCCCCTCTTACGGATTTTCCCATATGAAATTTGGTGAAATTTGGATTTTTCTAAATATGTGTAATAAGAGCACGGTTAGTTACTGATTTTTGGATAGTTGTGCTGCAATAATATTTTATGGTCCAGCAAGAAAAGCGATGGCAAACTGTCCCATTTATCACCTTGTTTTGTACACGTCGGAGTAGTAGCACTAACAATTTTGTGGTTTTCTATTAACCACATAACTTTCGGAGTACTATCTGAGGATCCAGTGAAGGAGATGGTAGCTAAAAAGAGAATTTAGTATGCATTGCGTGTGAGATAATTTGAAAGAAATGAATGTACACATACCGTTTTACTTTCATCACATTTAAAATAAGAAACAGTGTAGAGGATGACGATGGGAAAAGGGATGATATTATTCATTTTAGGCTATTCATATCCATGATAAAATTTAAATTTAACCTTGACTCGCTGGGGTGCTTCAGGATTAAAATATTATGGTCATAAAATGCTAGAAAATTAATTTAAATTTATTGTCACGTTATTCCAAATGAGGTTTTTAATATTCGTGTCAGACGTACCGATATATACAAGCAACAGATACTGTTTATATGTACTGAATATGAAAACAGGCATGAACAAATGAATCATATGTAGTTAAAAAAGAAGCACTTGAGAAAATATTTGCATATGAAATATAACACATGGAAGAACATACATAAATACCAAAAAGGTGGAATTAAGTATTACATAAAAATATCTACACTAAACATACAATATTTACACAAGTTGTGACCAGTATCTGGCTACATTGATGGCATTGTTTCCAGCCAATGCCAGTTCCAACACTGTACATGAATCTGGGCATAGACAACAGTTCAAGAGATACCTAGAAGTCTGTTACTCTCCACATTCACACATGCACGATGCCCCATTTCATGAGATTGTCCTTAGAACTTGCAACGCCGGTGCGCAGTCTGTTTAAGGACTTCCATATACACCATCCGTCTTCGTGATCAGGTGGAAACGTTTCTTCAATGTCAACACGTTCCGGATGATCTGAGTACCTTTGTTTCCATAGCTTAACCCTGGCCTTTCTTGGATCAGAATCAAGTGAAGCAAAAGACTGCAGAAAACTTTTACTGGACTTCAGTCGAGCTGGTTGTGGTTGATGTTCACGAAGGGGCTGGGCTGAGATGCTGCAAACCTCTTTTCCCTCGATATTAGCGGCCATCTCACGTCTAATATAAGGTGGGGCTATACCTGCAAGTGAACACAACTTCTGTGCGGGTGTTGGTTTCAAACAGCCTGTGATTATCCTGTAGGTTTCATTCAAGGCAATGTCGACTTTCTTTGCGTGAGCTGATTTGTACCACACGGGACTAGCATATTAAGCAGCAGAGTAGAAGTGTTGTTCTTACTGTCTGGGGATGGGCACCACATCCACAACAAGTTACATTACGAAGTAGGCAGTTTCGTGATGAACTTTTGCCTTGACTTTGGTGCAGTGTGCGTTGAAGGTCAGCGAACGATCCAGGGTAACACCAAGGTGAACTGGAGTATTGCTGTGTTCTAGTTCCATTGATTTCCATTTCATACACAGATTCCGCGAGGCTTCTTTGTTTTTTAAATCAAAGGTGCACACATTATTTTTCGATGGGTTTGGCTTGAGGTGATTTTCCTCATAATAATCTGAGAGCATCTTCAAAGCAGCAGTAAAGTTTTGTTACACTTGTTCTAAGTTTTTACTCTGAGTTGCCAGGGCAAGATCATCTGCGCGTAGGAAGCTCCTTGTGTGAGGTGGAAGAGGTTGGTCGTTGGTATATATGTTAAATAGTATTGATGTTAGGACACTGCCTTGTGGAATACCGTTTTTCTTTATTCTCCATCCACTCCGCTGTCCTTGAAATTCAACAAAAAAACGTCGGTTCTGCAACAGCGTGGTAATAACCGTTGTGTGCCTGAAATCCATAGCAAGATCGTAAAACTTCCTTAGAACTATCTGGTGTTGTACAGTGCCATATGCTGAAGAGAGATCAAAAAAAGCCACTCCAGTAATATCACCACGCTGAAATCCGTGTTTTATGTGATGTGTCAGATTAAGGATCTGTGTACAGCAGTCTAAATCCAGCCTGCTCTGAGAGTAGAAGAGGTTCGACCACTGGTGTTATACGGTTCCGAAGCATTATTTCAAAAAATTGATATAGATGGCACAGGAGTGATTTTGGTCCGAAATTCTTTGGATCCGTAGGCTGCTTACCAGGTTTCGGGATTTCAACCACCTTGATCTTTCTCCAGATTTTAGGAATTTGACATCATTCCAGACAATTATTGAAAAGCTGTAGGATCCATTCTTTGGTAGCATTTCCAAAGTGTTGCATCTGCTCCATACGCATGTCATCCAAACCAGCTGCCTTGCCGATTTTTCTCATTTTTATGGCGTTTTCAAGCTCGTTCATGGCAAAGGGATTGGAGAGACTCGATGTTTCTTGTTCGATATTTATTTTAAGTTTAGGTTGTTTTTTTTCGCTTATCTGTTTTGCTACTTATTAGGAGATGATGATAATGTTGCTCTGTAGAGGACTTTTCGTGGGGTCATTGTTCAGACGTCTAAGTAGCTTCCAAGCTTTTCTGCTGTTTTTCCGTATCTGGTTCTTCCATCAAAACCCAATGTTCTCTCTTTATTTCAGCCATGCCGTGCGGTTAGGAGCGCGCAGCTGTTAGCTCGCATCCATGGGATAGTGGGTTCGAACCCCACTATCGGCAGACCCGAAAATGTTTCCCCGTGGTTTCCCATTTTCACGTCAGGCAAATGCTGGGCATTTACCTTAATTAAGACCACGGCCGCTTCCTGCCCACTCGTAGGCCTTTCCTGTCTCATCGTCGCTATAAGACCTATCTGTGATGGTGCAACGTAAAGCAACTTGCGAGAAACAAAGTATTTCACCCATGGACTGGATTAGTTGTTGACCACCCTGAATAGTGTCCTCACTGAAAGGATTGTCTCTATAGAGCATTAGGTATTCATTTAATTTATCTTCTATACGGGCGTCTAGACCCTGTATGTACTGATACCTACAGCCTCTTGGGATTGGGTTGCGATAACTTTATTCCACGGCATCGATGAACACGTCATATACCTCTGGAACAGGTTCGATGTTTGCTACCATTTCATCTAAGCGCTTCGTGTACTTCAACCAGTCAGCTTTCTTAAAATTGTACCGCCTTCTGAATGGCATATATTGCGGATGAATTGTTGAGAAAACTTGGCACATAATGGGTCTGTGATTTGTGTTGGGCATAGGTTCGCAAACAGACTTCACACACTACTGTGATATAGCATCGCTGACAAAAATGAGATATGTGTTGTGTCCACGTCTCCACCGACGACTGTTGAAAGAAGCGGAAAGTTTACTCTCCTGTATTAAGGACAGTTGACTAGTTTCTCACCACGTAATCACAGCTTCACCGTCTTCGTTGTCTTCTCTATATCCCCATAGGCCGCTATGGCTGTTGAAATCTTCCACGAATGGCACTAACATTCTCCTCTTGCCCTGCAGCTGAATCAGTAAAGTGGAAAGAAAGCTTCGGTGGTTCATGGACAGATGTTATTATGCAGTTGGATAGCTCAACTGTTAAGATTTCTATGCCATATTGTTTGTAGATGAGGTAGATATTACATTCAGTTGTGGTCTTGTGAATATAGCACTACCGTAGTTTTCATGCGGTCTCTCGGCTACCAAACACATTCCTAATACTCTTGGTCGTCTTTAGTCGCTACTCCCGTGAGTTTCCCGAACGCAAAGAACGTCACACTTGTGTGTTTGGCACAGTTGTTGTAACAGGGTTTCCTTGTTTAATGTTATTCCTTCTATGTTAACTGATGCATCTGTCAGCTTTGTTCCTGAGAAGGACTAGTTATGGAGTTTATTAACCATTTGAAATTGATCTTGATACTTCTGGAGTGGAAGAATCAGCCGTCGAGGAAAAGTCCTAGTCCGTTGCCCTGGAGACACCCAGGTGTATAACAATATCACATGAAAATACACCCTACTAGGAGGTTTGTCTCGCGTCCCCCTGAAATTGAGTCAACAATAGTGACAGAAAAATTGTGTTCATAGATTTGGAAGGATAGTAATGTGCAATGTCAGTAACATATTTCAACTAGCATCGGTGTGAAGAGTTTCTGGATTGCCTGAATTGTATCTAGAGAAAGGGGTGATTTAAGGTTACGCTATATCTCCCGAAACGAGTAGCTCACCTTTAAGCACTCTTAAATACCAATTGACTATATTGGAATTCGGACGCAAAGCTTTCAACTCACAGGGTCAGGGCCGATCTGTTTATTACGCTATACATTTGATCTCAATTATGCAAGCGAACGACCACTTGAAACAGAAGAAATGATGTGGTCATTCCGAACATATCTATCAGTTCCGTTTTAATTGTCTCTCAGGTTAATAGTTGATAGCCACAATAAAACTGCCACTAACCTACGGGACGGAGAGCTAACCGCAAAGACGGCAGAAGTTTAACGCTGGCAAGTCATTTCTGGGTGCCATGGCTTGCCCTCCCGTTGCGAGCGGCTGATTGCTAAACAATACGAGCTGAGGCCTAAGTGTCACTTGAGGTGTTCATCTGTCTTCATTAGGAGTTAGATAAGAGAGGATGTGCTGCATCCCACTAAAGAGTTGATACCTCCTCCAGAGGAAAAACTTTCAGCTTCTTCCTTCTCCGTTACTCATTTCTACCCACCCCTCTTCCCCGAAGAAGTTTGACGAGTTAAGATTAAGACAACAGATATCCTGTTAATGAGTTCATTTTGACAAAATAAAGGGATGTACGCAAATCAGGAGAAATAAAGTGCTTTTGTAGCGAATAGACAAGTGAAATAAATAACAATACATGTGGTCGTTGAGGAGGCCTGGTCCAGGTCTTTCGAGCTGACGCCATATAAGTGACCTGCGTATTTATGAGAATGGGGCCCTACCTGTGATCAATTTTAATGAAGAAGATGGCACACATACCCAGCCCCCAAGCCATCAGAATTAACCAATGAAGGTTAAAATCCCCGACCCAGCCGGTAAAAGGATCGTGAACCCTCTGGACCAAAGGCCAGCACGCTAACCATTTAGCCACGGAGCCGGACGTTAAGTTAAAGCAAAGTGTTTCAATTTTTTAAGAAAGAACAGAGATGAGCAGTAATTATACTAGACTCGCTTTGCTCTTAGTCCAATTAGCATACCATCCTTTAATTTGGGCCATAATTCATATTGCGTGACCAAGTCAGATAAGCTCTTTCTGATAAAGGTTTACTTCATGTTGTATAAATTACCATTGGCACCTTCGGGGAGGATATGATGAAGGTTAAAGTAATCCCTTCTTTCTTAAAATCGTCAGAAAATATAAAGAAGCATGCTTTTATTTTCAGGGGCTATAGTAATACAGATGGTCGCGGTCTCTGTTCCTGACTGGCGCGGAGATTTTATCCGAGTCTGGTTAATTCTGGATGTTCATGTATGCTCATTCAGAAACCACTTCATATACGCACAACTCACAACAATACCAAGCATCATAGAAACATGCAATACTGAATACATCCACCAACACAGTGTTGACGGGCAGAACGGGTATCCACCCGTAAATCAGAGCCAACTCCATTTGTGTGACTCATACGCACCCCGAATCTGTCATTATTATTATTATTATTATTATTATTATTATTATTATTATTATTATTATTATTATTATTATTATTATTATGATTATTACTATTTGTGGATATTTATAGCCTGGTGAGTCATTGTAAGACAGACCCTCCGACGAGGGTGGGCGGCATCTGCCATGCATATTAATCTGTATGTTGTTGTTGTTGTGGAGGATAATGCTTTGTCGGTGACTACATCAACGCAACCCCCAAGCCAAAGGAATTAATCATTTAAAATTAAAATCCCTGTCCCAGTCGGGAATCGAACCCGCAGTCTCTAAACTGAAAGCCAGTACGGTGAACATTCAGCCAAGGGAAAGGATATTATTATTATTATTATTATTATTATTATTATTATTATTATTATTATTATTATTATTATTATTCCTTGTATAAGTTAAACCATTGCCTCAGGGACAATAATCAGATACTAAATCACCGAGTATGTATGCGCAATTTTTGCTTAGAACGAAGAACCTACTAGATACCAACACGTGAACTAATAATACTGTACCTACTCGGGTTTTTAATACAACTGTAAATAATGTATTGTGTTCAGTTCCTCCCTGTAGAATGTTATAGTGAACCTCATCACAGACTGCTTCATATAATATTGTTGTTAATCTCAACAGGGAGACTGTTGTTTCCTTGCCTTGTTGAGAAGTCTTCTGTCTCAACTAACAGAACCTCGCATCGTCCACTTAAGTGAATTAAAACGCTGCTCATTGTTTCCTCTGTCTGTCTCCCTCCTACTCCTCCTTGCAGTCAGAACCAATATGTCCGCCCGCTGTTCCGTGACGTCACGCAGTCACATGACCCGCACTTCGCGTCTCTGGGGAACCCCCGCTCTTCCATCTCATATTACTCTGTCTCTCAAACCCAGTTTTGGTTCGTTACTCTTTGTTGTCGACACACAAGAGTCGCATGAATCTGCCTCTCAGGACTAACTGCAACTCTGTTCTTGGACAAGCTTCTGAAATTACTGAGACACTGTGAAGCAATTTTAACGAGTTTCTGATATATACATAAAACACAGTCCGCGTAACGGTCTTCTCTCAGTTTGTCGCAAGGATTAAAGTGTTCAAACTTTCCTAGTGGGAAGTGTATTTTCCTTGGTACATCCGTATGAAGGTGATGAATAGGTAATGTTCACTTCATTTTAAAATCCATCACTATAGTACTTACAACTTTCTGGTTAACATTTTTATAATCATGAAGCCTAATGTTGTCATGAGAAGTTGGCCATGCGGTTAAGGGCGCCTAGCTGTGAGCTTGCATTCGGGAGACAGTGGGTTCGAATCGCAATGTCGGTAGCCCTCAGGATGGTTTCTCATTTTCACACTCGGAAAATCTTGTGACTGTGCCTTAATTAAAGCCACGGCCGCATCCTTTCTGCTCCTAGCCCTTTCCTATCCCATCGTTTCCATAAGACAAATCTGTGTCGACGCGACGTAAAGCCAATTGTAAAAAATAATAATAAATAATTACGTACATGTCAGAATTTGACTAGCTTAAATGAGAGTGTGCAACAATGTTTGAAGAAATATTCTGATATTATATGATGGTAAATTCGTAACAAATGGATCATCGTGTAAGAGGAGTATATTGTATTTTTTGTTGGTGATAATTGTCGTCTAAAAAGCCAAAGAATCGGGATTTTGAATAGAGATAATAAAAGATCACGACTGTTGTTGGATCGCTAGGCTCTTGGGCCATTGGATCAGATGGAAACAACACTTGAACTAGGGTTCGGACAAGATAAGGTTCTGATATAAATTTATCACAACATCGCATAGGGCCTATGAAATTCTCACAGAAATCTCACAAGTGTTATTTGATATTTCTTCTTTTTTGCTAGTGGTTTAACGTCGCACATACACATCGAAGGATTTTGGCGAAGCAAGATTGAGATAGGGCTAAAACAGGGAAGATAGCATCCATTGCCTTACTTAAGGTACAACTCCAGCCTTTGCCTGGTGTGAAAATTGGAAACCACGGAAAACATTCTTCAGGGTTGCCGACGGTGGGATTCGAACTCACCATCTCCCGAATGCAAGCTCACAACTACGCAACCCTATTCGTACAGTGAACTCGCTCGGTTTTCCCAAGTTGTGTGCCTCCGAGATGAGTAGTAGTAGATTTTGATGTTGTTTTTGTTGTTGTTGTTGTTGTTCTTGTTGATGTTGTTCAGAAGGTCACGAATTAATGTAAAGTTTATTTCCTTTTGTTTCAGGTGAGTAGAACGCCAATGCAGCAGATTCATGACTTCATGTACTACCGATATAAGCTAAGTTCCAATGGTTTGTTATCCTAATTTAGTGTATTAGGGATACTGCTTAAAATATTTGAAAGAGCTTTTGTGATTAAGATACATATGCTTGGTTAGATATAATGAACATAGGTAGGCATGAACAATATCTGTACGATTCCTCAACACAAAGAGCGAGTGAGCTACGTTGGCGCTAGGGGTGATGGCAGAGTTGAGCACATAAAGAGTCATTGAATCTTCTACACCCAGGTACATTTAAGAAAATTAATTTCTTACTCTATATCAGTACTGGAAGCCATGGTCTACCCTTCATTGTAGTTTTCTTAAGCTATTAAATCTGAGGTCTGCTTTAGCGTGTGTGTGTGTGGTAGAGAGAGAAACACACAATGAAGGACAGGAAAAGGAACTCATGATGGTACAAGAATTAATACTATACTGTTTAATAGTAAGATTCTTTTATTTCTACAAGTTGTTTTACGTCGCATCGACACAGATAGGTCTTATGGCGACGTTGGGACAGGGAAGAGGTAGGAGTAGGAAGGAAGCAGCCGTGGCCTTAATTAAGATACAACCCCGCATTTGCCTGGTGTGAAAATGGGGAAACCACGGAAAACCATCTTCAGGGCTACCGACAGTGGGGCTCGAACCCATTATCTCCCGAATACTGAATAGTGGCCGCACATAAGCGACTGCAGCTATCGAGCTCGGTGATAAGATTGTGGTTTAAGGAAAGGATGACAGTGGTGTCCAAGAACAGCCTGATGTAGTGCACGTGAAGTAGGAAGAATAGAGGAAGAGTATCAGAGTGGAGGAAACCAAGACAAATTTTGCGGTAAGACCAGTAGAGGGAGAACAGAGATTAGCAATAGAAATTGGGGACGAAGGTATTACAGTTGTGAAGAGAAGCTGAATGTACAGTACGATTCTATGTGGGCAGTTAGAACTTCACACATCTTTGTATAAGAAAATATCACGATGGGTGGAACAAGACACCCGAAAGGAAACGTCGTTTGCCCTACAGTGCATACCACTTCTAGTGAACGTCTCTTTGTCAGAAAACTTTAATGTTTCTGTACGCGAAAGTTTGTCTTCGTTCAGTGCTTGATGTGGAAGGTTCGCAGGCTGTTCATTTCAATCACGATAATTCATGGTGTAGGATGCTCTAGCAGAGAGCTTTACCAACATGAATGGTGGGTACTGTGAATCATGTCTGATTGCTCATAAATAATCAAAAATATCGTCGCCATAAGACCTATGTGTGTCAGTGCGACGTAAAGCAAATAGCAACAACAACAAAAAATAAATCATAAAATTGAGTAATTCTCTCTGTCCAGTGGGTGTTCTTCTCACATGTGGATCGCTAAGCATTTACTGGCCTCTTCAGGAGCCAAATAAGATAAACGCAACATGTAACTGAGCCACTTACCCTCCGGATCTTTCTCCTTGTCGATAGCAGCCTGACCTAGACTTTTTATTTTTCTCCACCATGATTGTCCCAAGTGAAATCTCGTGTCTAACAATTGAACAGTTTCCCCGGTATCCCTCGATCCCACTGTGTGCTCCAATTTCATTATAGATAGCAATTTATTTTGGGAGTTACAACGTAACCGTATCTTACACTTACTCTGATGACGCTAAGTGATGATGTATACAATTCTTCACGTTCGTCTTTTAGTAAAGAGAATAAGACAATAACTTATTTACCGTTATCTAAAAAGTGCATAATAATTATTTGAATATTTAGTGTAGTTGGCAAATGAACCGTCTGTATAAAGTTTTAACACTACACTTGTAACACAAATTGATTTCACAATCAATCACTATAATATTTCTTCGCTGTTATTAACTAACAAAGAGACCTTGCCAACCGGTCCCCACCGATATTCAATATAAGAACAGGCCATTGCGAGAACTTTCACCGGCTTAAATTGCAAGGTACAACTCTCTCCCAGTTCTGAGAAAATAGAATTTAAATATTTCTAGAATGCTTCTAAAGACTTGACACATTTCCAAAACCAACGCATAGCGAAGTTTTTGCTCCCCAAAAACGTTGGTTGTTTCGAGAATTACGTAGGACAGTTATAAGTAGACCTCGGATTTGAGGAAAAATCCATTTCTTTCCTGAAGAGAAGACTTAACGTTAAGTTCTATTTACACGTTCCATGAATTTAAAATGGTGATCCAATAGTGCCTAAAATGTCTAAATTGATGTTAGAAACTATATTTGCCTATAACCAAACCAAACCCCATGGCACTACAGCCCATGAAGGGCCTTGGCGTACCAAGCGACCGCTGCTCAGCCCGAAGGCCTGCAGATTACGAGGTGTCGTGTGATTAGCACGACGAATCCTCTCAGTCGTTATTCTTGGCTTTCTAGACCGATATTTGCCTTTAGTCCATATATTTTATCCCTTAATCGATTAAAAATGCTTTTAATTTATTCAGAGAAACTGAAATATTTGCTGACTCACTTTCATTATCTTGAACAGCTTTAAATACTTTTCAAACAAAATCTTGTCACGATATGGGAGATGGTGAGTATTGACCTACTGAGAACGTTTCAGTTATCCGTTTGTTTAGTGTGTTCATTAATCCGGAAGTGTCAGCTTCCAAGTCGTCTTGAATCAAACAGGATTTTCCCCATTTCACATCAGATTGTGAAATAATATTCTCTTCTACCCCACTGTCGGCAGCCCTGAAGATGGTTTTCCGTGGTTTCCCATTTTCACACCAGGCAAATGCTGGGGCTGTACCTTAATTAAGGCCACGGACGCTTCATTCCCACTCCTAGCCCTTCGCTGTCTTATCGTCGCCATAAGACCTATCTGTGTCGGTGCGACGTAAAGCAAATAGCAAAAAAAAAAAAAAAAAAGAAATTAATATTCTGTGACGCTTGCAGCATAGAGATGAATGAAATTCGTTTTTATATTTCCCGTTCAAGGGTCAATATCTATTGAGAAAATAAAAATGATATTTTAATTGATAAATGTTTAGTAAAGTAAGTAAAATTGAATCTGCCTAAAATATATTTTAGAACTATTTACTTCATATTTGAGAGCCTATTTTAGACACTTAAAATAAAAAATAGCACCTAAATATCCGAGGTCTAGTTACCAGGTGTATGCATAAGTTTATGCCGGTTTTTGTGATAAAGAAAACAGGTAATTTCAAGGGAAATTCATTTTTTTTGTTTATTTAAAGTATTGGCCATCGGCTTGTACACACTTCTTCCATCTTCCAGGTAAGTAATGAATACTATGTCAGAAGAACTGCTTGTCTTTTGCAGCAAACCATTCGTTGAGCCATTCCTCGAAATTGCTAAAGTGCTGCTCTACGAGCGCGTCCCCCCATTGATGCGAAGAGGTGATAGATGGTGCTAGGTCGGGATGTGGGAGGATGTCCCATACAAGCAATTTCAAGGTGTCTTTCACTGGTTTTGCTGCGAGAGTCGGGGCATTGTTGTGTAACAAAATCACTGTGCCATATCTTCTGGCCCATTCCCGTCGTCTTTCGATCAATGCGTGATTTAAATTTGTTGGCGATAGCGTTGTGCATTAACGGCTTCAGCGGGCTTCAAGAGGTCATAATAGATCGAGCGCGCACTGTCTATCACATTGAAATCACCACGTTTAATTTGTCTCACATGTTCTTATCGATGGAGCGTGTTTCTAGCAGCAAACGATGATTTTTCACAGACTTTTTCTTTTGATGCCGCCAATTTTCTTTTTTAAGCCACAAACCTCGACATGATTACTGAACCATACAACACAGACGCTAGTGTCTAGCGGACTCAAATTGTGTGTGTTGGTAGGTTAATGTCAGAGGAACAAGCTGACGTATGTGTCAAATTCATACGCTGCGTAATGTTCGCTGGCGCCATCTCTTAGTGAAACCGGAAATGACTTATGCACACACCTAGTATAACTTATTACAGGTTTGGTGCCGGGCTGCGTGGCTCAGACGGTTAAGGCGCTGGCCTTCTGACCACAACTTGGCAGGTTCGATCCTGGCTCAGTCCGGTGGTATTTGAAGGTGATCAAATACGTCAGCCTCGTGTCGGTAGATTTACTGGCACGTAAAAGAACTCCTGCGGGACTAAATTCCGGCACCTCGGCGTCTCCGAAAACCGTAAAAGAGTAGTTAGTGGGACGTAAAACAAATAGCATTATTATTATTTTTATTACAGGTTTGGTATCACATTGGAATACTGAGTGACCAAAATAATTCATAAAATACCTTCACATGGCTTCGTCGATTAGTTATACTTGCTTGTCATTTATAGCCTGATATATATTGTTGTACGAGTTTGGTTTCGACTACTCTCTGCTACGGTATATGCCTACGAAAATCAGCAACAAAGAAAAGCATTATGGAACAGGTTGGCAATGTTTCGTTGCAAGCGAATTTTTCTCCTTTAGCCATAGTTAACATTGATTCATCTCGGCATCATTGACGGCTTCGAATTAATTTAGTAATTTCTAACGAAACGTCGCCTTGCCCTTAATTGCATACCACTTCCCATAACCGTTTCTTTATCAGAAAACTGTAATGTTTCCGTACACGGAAGTTTGTCTTCGTTCAGTGTTTGGTGTGTAAGTTTAGCAGGCTGTTCATTTGAATCACTCACCACTTTATGTTCACGGGAGGAATGGACTTTCTGGAATATCATGTTTCTTCGAGCTTTTTCATGTTTGTGGATGCTATATTCAGTTTTTAATACCTATCAAATCATGATTCATAACTATTTTAGCACCTCATGATTTTCTTTGCAACGCCACCGGACTTGTCCGTCAGAGCATATGTAAGTTTTTTCTGAACTTATGGGTATCGCTACTAATTAGGTTGTATGCCCAATTAGAAACTTCTCATAAAACCTCCATATTCTGACTGCTAGGCAATCATTGGCACCACACCCACCAACTTACTTACTAACAATTAGAAGGGTAAATGCAGTTTCTAATAAAAAAACATAGTGACATATACAAAAAAGCTACACTTTATATACTTATATAATTCCTACTGGAGGAAAATCCACTAATTTTGGTGAAAATGCCTGCACCCTGCGTCAGATACCCAGTTGCAGCCAAGTTAGCCTTTATTTTTATTGTAATACTCTAGCACCGAAAGTGGAATTTGACTCGGTGGTTTGTAAGGCTGACGCTGAAAGCAGCACCAGCATATTTAACATGTCGGAATTAATGACATGACTGCCCATAAAAAGAAACGAGTATTGCGACGAGATTCAAAATGTCAACCAGGAATCGAGAATCGAACACCACCACTCCCAAAAGAGGCCGCTACTGTATTGATAGTAGATCACATATTTACTCATTTTTGATTCCGAAAGTTCGTAAGGAAAATAGTTGTATTCGAGGACTGTTTTGCTGATAAGAAGAATATATCTGACTATGTAGAAAAAAAAATATTTGAGTCTTTTCGGAGTACAAGCTTAGCCGTTGATATAAGTGGATAACTCTCCAGTGAAACGCGTCCCTCCTAAAAATACTTCCATCATGGCATTTGTTTCTTAAAGCATCTTGTCTATGGAGGAATTTTAATATAAACTGTTAACACTTTAAATTATATGCATCACCGAGCTCGATAGCTGCAGTCGCTTAAGTGCGGCCAGTATCCAGTATTCGGCAGATAGTGGGTTCGAACCCCACTGTCGGCAGCCCTGAAGATGGTTATATGTGGTTTCCCATTTTCACACCAGGCAAATGCTGGGGCAGTACCTTAACTAAGGCCACGGACGCTTCCTTCCCATTCCTAGCCCTTTCCTGGCACATCGTCGCCATAAGACATATCTGTGTCGGTGCGACGTAAAACAAAATAGCAATATATATATGCACATCCCCTCCGCACCCCGCACCACCAAGGAAATGTCCCGACAAGAAGACCAAACATAAGATATTTCTCTTCACACTTCAAAATACCAATATTTTAAAACAATTTAAAGCAACTGTGCAGGGTGAACCCGAAATCTACCAACAAATTTTCGGAGGTTTTTCAGGGATACCTTCTGAGTGTATTGGTTTAAGCGGCCCATGGTCTACGGTGGCTCGCTGTAGAGTAATTACATTTCGTTCGGTTTGTTGCCTCAGTTGGCTTTGTGTCTCTATTATACCAAAAAGTAAATAATAATAATAATAATAATAATAATAATAATAATAATAATAATAATAATAATAAGCGGGCGAGTTGGCCGTGCGGTTAGGGACGCGCACTCTGAGCTTGCATACGGGAAATAGTGGGTTCGAACTCAGTGTCAGCAGCCCTGAAATGGCTTTCCGTGATTTTTCCAATTTTCACACCAGGCAAATGCTAGCGCTGTACCCTAATTAAGGCCACGGCCGCTTCCTTCCCACTCCCAGGGCCTTCCTATCCCATCGTTGCAATAAGACCTATTTCTATGCAGTTTGAGGCCAGTATGTTCTGAATTAGTCGTTTTAGACTTTCATTAGTTCTCATTAATCTGTCTAGTTTCTCCATTATGATTTTTCAGCTGATAGAGTCGAAGGCTTTGGAGAAGTCGACGAAAATGGTGTATAGCTTGCCTCCCGCTCTAGTTGTACCTGCTTCAATATCATCTAGTAGACACTTGATGGCCTGAATCGTGTTCCTCCCTCTTCTAAAACCGAATTGTTCTTCTGGTAGTTTGGAATCGATTTCTCTAGTCAGGCGTTGACATAAGTCTTTTGTTAGGATCTTTAGCATCCTCCATTCGAGGGCGACGCCTCTATAAGCGGTTGAATCTTCAGTGCTTCCCTTTCCTTTATATATCATTTTGACTGTGGACTTTCTCCAGCTGCTTGGAATCGTTCCTTGCTTAAGGCAATTCCAGCTGCTTTTCTAGTTTCAACTTTTGCAGGTTACTGTAAATGTCGTTGTTGTCATAGGTAAATTTTAATACTTCTTCAGCATTAATCATCTCCTCTTTCTGGACATTATCCTTGTAACCAACAATCTTTACATACTGGTGACTGAGTACTTCTGTCTTTTGAAGATCCTCGCATACTCACTCCCCTTGTTCATTAATGATACCTGGAATAACCTTCTTGGAACCTGTTTCTACCTTGAAGTACCTATACATACTCTTCCATGTTTCACTAAAATTTTTATGACTTCCAATTATCCATTTTTCCCTAAAATTTGTATGACTTCCAATTATGCTTGCTATCATGTTATCCTTAGCTGACTTATTTTCTAGATTCAATTTCCTAGTAAGTTCCTTCAGTTTCTCCGTACATCCACAGCCTTTCTAACTCTATTTTTTTCCAACCTGCACTTCCTTCTTAGTCTCCTTACTTCTCTGTTATAATACAGTGGATCTTTACCATTGCTTGCCACCTTTAAAGGTACAAACCTATTTTCACATGCCTCAACAATTGCTTTAAACCCATCACACAGTCTGTTTATATTTTTATTTACCGTTTTCGACCGATCATAGTTACGGTTTTTTTTTTTGCTAGTTGCTTTACGTCGCGCCGACACACATAGGTCTTATGGCGACGATGAGACAGGAAAGGTCTAGGAGTGGGAAGGAAGCGGCCGTGGCCTTAATTAAGGTACAGCCCCAGCATTTGCCTGGTGTCAAAATGGGAAACCACGAAAACTATCTTCAGGGCTGTCGACAGTAGTTACGTTTCAAAATCTCCCTCATGCCTGTTTTATCAGCCATATGGTACTGCTTAATAGTCCTAATTGTAATATCTTCCTTTCTTTCACATCTGTTTTTAACTACCACAAAAACAGCCTTGTGATCACTAATACCAACTATTACTTCGGTTTCTCTATAGAGCTCATCTGGTTTTACTTCCTTTTTCCGCTTTAATTTCTTGCCTCTTTAGGCTTAAGTAATAACACCATAAGTCATCTTCTTATCTGTCTTCCTAAGAATACCTGCGCCTATATTTATCCTCTTTTACTGCCTTCTTATATCCGTAACTCATATCATCACATTTTAGTGAGGGACATTTCATTTCACAATACATCCACTTGGTATTTACATATTCGTCCTATCCGGCTGTCCTCATTTTCTGTCCTATTTTCTATTCATTTAAACTTTCTTAACTGTAATACTTTCTTCCTTAATTATTCCGTATGTATGCGAGTGCTAATCCAGAAACCTGGATACTCTTTCCTTTGATGAAAAATTCCAAGCTGTTCAAATGTATAACTTTTTGGCCCCGAATCATTTCGAAGTATGGAGGCAATTTCAATGACGGTGCAGACCTTCGTTTCGGGGTAATTGGTGGCTAAACGGTAAGTCGTATCACAAAACAGATAGAAGACTTACGCGTCAATTTGGAGAGATCTACTACACTGGTCCTATGACGTACTGTCGTATCTCGATCCCTCATATATTAGATAGAGCAGCATTTCACAATTTTCAGTTTATTTTTCATTTTTTTTCACGTATATCTTATTTTTTGGTGTACTTATAGGAAAGATAGAATTCGGTACGCACATTGACACGACCAGTGGTCATATGTTAGTCAAATTTTATGATACCAGTTGCTACATAAGTATTCGAAAAATAAGGTAATGTGTGAAATCTACACCTAATGTCACACTATTTAATGTTCCTAACTCAATCTAACCAGTGAATATAGGAGATACGAGAAGATGTCACAGTACCAGCCATGTGGAACGCTAAATGAGGCGTCTTATGGTGGAATCCGTTCGACAGTTCAGCATCAATATTTAGATTAAAAGAATAATGTTGCAACACATCCAACAAGAAACATCGTCGTATTATACGGAGTGAATTGTACTGTATAGTCGCAACACACTCCAGACCACCAAAAAAAGGACAGAATGTGTGAATGGTATTGTATTTTACTCGCATTTAATATTTTATCATACTTAATTTTGACCGTTATCAAAATATAATTCACTTCATTACAACTTATAAATTTCATTCTGGTCTATTGACAGTATGTACAGTATATATACAATTTCTGTTCTATTAAAAAAATTAAAAGGTCCACCTATTTAATACTTGTCAATTACTATTATAAAATAGATAAAACATCAGTATATATTTCGACCAATCATTAGGCCATGTTCAGATGTTACACAAAAAAGTAAGTGAACTGTCAAAACAAAAAATACAGGATAAAATCACACAATAAAGAGAAACAAACATGTTAAAAACTGCCATTTAACTGACGATAAGATGTTCACTTGATAAGCTTAGCTTAGCTTAGTTGATGTTGAGAAGAAGAAGGTCCTTGGAATCAATATTTCCAGCTTCAACATCACTGGTTTACTACTACATACCAGCATTGCACAGTGAGAAACCGGCCACCCAGTTTGACAATAACCTATTACTCGAACGTTCTTAAGTCACACGAGCACCAAAGAGAAGGACCTGAACCTCCCATGTGGGTAGACATAGTCAACCTCATGCCATTAGGTGAAGATGTGCACGTCAACACGACGAATATCGCACAATGGCTTCACTTAAGGATACATGATTAAAAAGTACAAAATTTATGGTTGGTGATAGTTTCATAGATTTTTCATGTAAAGGTGAGATAACAGTCTATATATGGTGTCAATTTCAGCTACTGAAATGTTGTCATTATCTCACAATCGCTGTGAATGACAGACAGAATAGGAATTTTATAAATAGAGATTCCTAGTACCTTGCTGCCAATAATATCAGCTGTTTTTACCAGTAGTCGCTCTTGTTACTCTCATGTGCTCATCCAACTTTCATCCGCGTAAAAAATATCTGGTCTGGAAACACACCGTTGTAATTGCACTTACATCCGGGAGCTAACATTCTTCTTAAATATACCGTCGATCGCAACTACGAGTTCATTGCATTAGTTCTAATGTATCTTGATTAATATACCTTAGTGTAAGCCTTCTACCGCTCTGGGGTCCATCTCCGGAGTGTAACGGTCAGCATTATTAGCGGACTTCCTCGAAGGTCCGGGTTCGATTACCGGTACTTCCAGATATTTTAGGAATGGCAGAACGGCTGGTATCTGCCTGAAATGGTACTTTTAGTTCAGCTGCATTCGGGGTGTGGTTGAAGAGAGTTTTGCCACCTTCGAATGAGGACACGAATTTTTTCGTCCGCCTCCGTAGCGTAACGGTAAGCGGTATTAGATGCCGTCCTCGGCGGTCTGGGCTCGATTCCAGGTACTATCAGAAATATAAGATTGGCTTGAGAGCTGGTGTACAGAATGACAGATGCAGCTCATCTCCATTGGAGGTGTGCCTCAAATGATAATTTTACGTTTTAGCACTGTGGAAAAATGCGCAATGTAAGTACTTGAAATAATCCACGTGTTTCAGTTTTGTATTCTGAACACGATAGTCAGTCCTCTTAATTTTTTTTCTTATTGAGATAACTTGCGTCTTGGCAAAGGTAATTTTCATTTCATACTCGTTAAACTTCCTGTTAATACCCAAGGGATGAGATTGCTGCCTTTAAGTAGGCCTGTATTCAACCATTGTGACCAAGTTGCCGGCAGAGGCCAAAATGCTTACTATATTTCCACCCAAATGTTAAACGTTTCAGTAAAAATCGCAGTGTTTCTAATTGATTGAAAATAACATTTGTTCCAAGAGACCGTTGATCACTTTCTACACGATGTATATTTTGATAACTTTAGTATTTCGTATACTTTTATTCTAAATCTTAGATACCCTGTTTAAAATAATTTTATTTAGAACAGTATCATTCAATGATCTTCCACACTCTGCAGTTATCAGTTGGACTGTATTCAATCGGACTGCGTGCAGGGAACTGTCAAATGTGTTGGCATGCAGTTTTTATGTAACAAACTTATCGAGCCTGAAGTTCCCTTTTATGACCACCATTTATGTAATTGATTCTATCAATTCGTTGTTATATTGAAGAGCTTTTGAATCGTGCTTCTTGCTATCATATAACCATTACTAGGATATATTCCTGCAGTTGCCACAAATCTATCCATTTTTTTTTTCTAATTGTCTTTGCACTGCAGTGTAATGAAACTAGCCGCACAAGTTATTCGAGCTATTAAACTGAAAATTGCAATATCATAGCCATACGTTGAAATAGAATTAACCTAAGGTACATCCTGGTTTGTAGAAACTAATCACCATTAACTATAATGAGGGCGGGAAAGTCTATTTGCAGTCCAACTCGGGCTGAACTTGCTCAGAGTGCTCCGGGGTGGTGTAATATGGAAGACGGCCGTCTCGTCAGCTTCATCAAATCTTGTTACGGACCACGGCAAGTTTAACTGACATTTGGTTAGGCTACTGGCTGATAACTGTCCAATTACGAGAAAGAGCCTTCTTGATTGGCATCATAGGGCAAAGTGTCAAGCTCCCTTAGGGATGTTCCTGCCCTGTTGAGGTCATAGGTTGATCAGATAGGTCTTTTCCCTGGAGGCACTTTGTGTTACATAAATGGAGCCGAGCACCATAAGATATTGAGGTGATTTCGCTTTGGCCAAGGAAGGAAAGGGGTGGAACGTGACCACGAGATCTGGTTAGTGAAAATTATGTCGTTAATATCCCCGTGTACCCCAGTATTCTCAATCCGGTGTGCCCATGAGGTCAAGGCTATTTTTTAAGTATTTCATTTCTGTAATCATACATTATGATAGTGTAAGTTATACAGGTTGAGTATGCCCACCTCAAAATACTTGTTAACAGTTGAAGATATTGAAAATGTGTTTCTTCTTACCTTCAACAGTGTCACCAAGGGGTTCTTGATCATACTCGTAGCATTTTTCCCGAGTGACAATGTCTGCTGAGAGAATTATACCAACTGGTTTTCTTAAATGGAACTATAATATTTTGTACTACTAGCTTCAGGTATATCTGCACTGCAAAATTAGCGATATGACTACTTTCAAAACCTGACAAATCATATTCTTTTTCTTCTACTTAGCGTTGTCTAACAAGTGCAAAGTCCGCACTTTGAGTCGTTAAATACCATTTTGCACAGTTGTGGACGTCGTTTGGCCTCAAGCCATATCCCCTTTAATGCCAATTACGAGAAAGAGTCCAGTTCATTGGCTTCATAGGGCAAAGTGTCAAAGTGGAAGGAGAGGTTGGCAACTGTGCCATGTGTTGCACGTAGAACATTGTCATAGCAACGGAGGCGCCTTTCCTGCATTTTCTTCATAATTGACACGATTCCTATTTGCTGACGAATTGTATTACTCCTGGTGTGGTGGATTAAAAGGATGCCCATCGACCACCGGAGCATTCGCATCTCCATAGCGTGAAATTGGTGTTCAGTGCCTTTGTTGGACGGTCGTCATTCAGAACCATAAGGACGTACTATGTTTTGGTATCTATTAGACTTCTGTCTCAAAGAATACATCTTCGTATCATCCCTCCATCGCATCCAAGTTTCATTTATCCTGGCTCCCACTTCACTGGCAATTCCGCAGTCACTCTGCGGGTAAGATCCAAGGTATCTGAAGCTGTCTGTTTTTGCCAAGATCTCACCTCTGACTTGGATGATGACATCACTTGGATTAGTTTCCAGGTATTCTGTCTCTCTGATTTTCAGGCGGAGACTATATAGGGAGAGGCGGTTGTTCCATTCTTCAAAATCCTACAAATACTTCTCGAGAATGTCTTCTTTCGTCTGCTATAGGGCCTATATTCGAATGAATCATCAAGTAAGCGGTAAAGACGCGCGTTACCTGTGCTTCATAAGCTGTTTCTTCGATTTCTGCTTACAGATATTAATTTTACTGTGGTCATTCATATTCTAAGATGACAGTATACTGTAATACCTTTAATATCGCCATAGTTAGTAGATAGGGAAAGAAGGGGTATGCAACACCTCGAAAAGTCAACGTTCATATGAATGGTGTGGCCCACGGTTGACGAACGAAGTAAGTTTGAAGGCATATCGTTTCTCTTGCAACGCACAGTCGAAATCATACCGCAGAAAATTGATGATTCACCTAGTTTTCAACAGTGTTTTCCCTTACCTAATGTTGGCAGAACCTCCTTCACATTTGTTGACAATACCAGCCTATTGATGAGCCAGTCTCAGGCACACAAACACTAACCTGAGAAGTTAAAGGGAAGAGTAAAGAAAAAGTGAACCTGAGTGGTTGACAATCACTGAGCTGCAATGCGTGTCTTAACCAGGGCTATGGAACCAGAGGCCTACTTCGAAGGCGTGAAGAGGTATCCCCTACACACAAGCACGCGCGTGGTGGAGCGAGATTGACCATAGCAACGGCACGTCCTATTATTAGTATATATTTCCTCTGTAAGTATTATAATAGTTCTTTAACCATTATTTTGGAAACAAACCGTTTTATTTGCAATATATTTATACTTATAGTTGTACTGTATAGGGGAATAAGGCTACTCCAAACGGTAGATTTAATTGTATAGCCTATTATTTACGAGATCCTGATGAAACGCGGATACTGTATTTTGAACAACACTGAAGGGATTGAAATATGTGTTTTTACTGATTTTCTAGCAAACAAGTCGGCATATAAAACGAACCTGTATGATTAATTCCGAATATCGGTTAAACTTTCCACCCTGTCAAGCCATTACAACTTGAGCGTTTAACTCTCTTGACCTGTTAAGACTGTGCGAACAAGGGTAAGGGTAGGCTGCCAATCAACGCAAGGGCTATGCTGGAGCTAGGTAAGGGGCTGGTCTTAAGCGGAGAGACATCATGATATTACAATACAAACAAAAACCACAGTTTCTATTTCGGCAAAATTCCATGTACTCGACTTTACTTTTGTTTTGAAAATATCGCGCCCCCTGAATTTGCTGTTCCCGTTAATCGTCTATGTGCAGAACACCGGATAATTACATTTAGAGAAGTTGCAACCGTTGTCTCAGGAGATATTGGCAACCTGTAAAATTACTTCAGATCCTATTATGAGCCCTTTGGTAGCGTCACTGAAAGTGAAAACAGATTTCCTATGCTTTTAACTGTTTACAAATTAGTTGTGAATATTTCACTCCGTGTACTAAATAATAACGAAAGCAATTTTTGTCTAATTGGAAATTAATCTATAACTTATATTACAAGAGTTAACTAAAAGTGCTTTGGCAAATTGGTCCGTCCGTTCTACTAGATAGATTTGCTTCATTTTTGTAATACTCTCTCCAGAATTACCTTTTGGTGAATAATGAGACATTGGTAGCTCTTTAAGTTCATTCAACTTTAAGTAATCACAAAATCATATCATTAAATGATCACTCCAATAATTGCAGGGGAAGGCTTACACTAACCCGCAATACATTCTGTACTCAGCAGGTTGCTAAGGGACCAACACTTTCATTAATATTCTGATGTATATGATTTTCATCCTAAGTAATGTCATTGCATGCCGCCGTGGTTGATTACTACCTGTCAAGCAGAGAGTATACACTTCCTCTGTTCATGGAGTCCGACTCGTTGGCTAAATGGTCAGCATACTGGCCTTTGGTTCAGAGGGTCCCGGATTCGATTCCCGGCCGGTTCGTGGATTTTAACCTTCATTGGTTAATTCCAAAGGCCCGGGGGCTGGTTGTTTGTGCTGTCCCCAACATCCCAGCAACTCACACACCACACATAACACTATCCTCCACCACAATAACACGCAGTTACCAACACATGGCAGATGCTGACCACCCTCATTGGAGGGTCTGCCTTACAAGGGCTGCACTCGGTTAGTAAAAGCCACACGAAATTATATAAATTATTATTATATCTGTTCACGGAAGAATACTATTCCCTGCTAAATACTTTTTGATTCTCTAACCTTTCCCAGCTTCCAAATTGTACTGAACAGACGGCAGAGCGTTCCTAATAACTTACATGCTGCTAAGAGAAAAAAGTCTACGTACAAACAGACCCCATCATGACATGCGCCTTAGACATTATCTGGGAACACGTAACGAAAGAAAATCCAGCTACATGAGAAAGAGTGAAGGTCATGTAACTTAATGTTCCCTGCCTGGCAAAAAAAAAAAACGCTCCTTCGAGACTAACCTATGAGCTTACAAGACAACCGTTCTGTACAGAAGAACTGCGATTAAAAGTACCATTGCCTTCTACGACACAATACCAAGCTTTACAACAAGAACTCTAGGATAAAAAAGCGAATATATGGATAGATTTTTACCAAACATAAGGCATGATGACGTCTGAATGGATGAATTCTGACTATGAACTGCTGCATACCATAACGCGCTTTCCCCTGTGTGTAAAGAAAAAGATGATAGACATAAAGCTGAAAATTACAGGCCGGTCAGTTCGATATGCATTGCATGTAAGCTTTGGGAAAGCATTCTTTTTGATTATATTAGACATGTTTGCGAAATTAATAACTGGTTAGATAGAAGGCAGTTAGGATTTTAGAAAGGTTATTAATTTCGCAAACATGTCTAATTTAATCAGAATGAATGGTTTCACAAAGCTTACATGCAACGCATGTCAACCATACTGGCCTGTAATTTTCAGCTTTATGTCTATCACCCTTTCATTTATACACAGAGGCTACTATAGCAACTCCCCATTCATTTGTTATAGCTCCTTCATGCAAGCAATAATCAAATAAGTACTTCAGATATGGTACTATATCCCAACTCATTGTCTTTAGTATGTCCCCAGAAATCTTATCAATTCCAGCCGCTTTTCTAGTTTTCAAATTTTGTATCTTATTGTAAAAGTCATATTTATATTTTAATTCTTCTGTATCATTAGTCACCTCCTCTATGTGGACACTATACTTGTAACCAACAATCTGACTGAGTGCTTCTGCCTTTTGAAGATCCTCGCATACACACTCCCCTTGTTCATTAATGATTCCTGGAATGTCCTTCTTGGAACCTGTTTCTGCTTTCAAGTACCTATACACAGATTTATGTGACCTATTTATAGCTACTGCTGCGGAGTAGCGCGGCTCCTCTAGTAACTTCATATTTTATTGCATATTTTCTGTAGAAATATAATCTAATTTGATCCAATAAATACCATGATTGTAATTGTTGTTTGATACTTTATTATTTTCAATAGCCTATTTTGAAGACAGTGACTCTATTCAACTCCTAAAATAATACCAAACACTCCGTGAGTAGATTTGTTACTGAATGGTAAAAATTAAGATATTTTGATGTTGTTTTGGTTGAAATATGTTATGGTTATGAAAGACAACCATATCATTTGTAATTTATTCGTCAGTTCATCAACTGGTTAACGCTACAAAGACAACCTCTTACATCTTCCATACATCCAGGAGCACAAAGTCAGCTGTTGGTCTTATGTACAACTTTTACTTTTAAATCACCACATAAATAGTTTAAGAAGCAAAATCGTTCGTGTTTCCTAAAGTGGGTAAAAATATCCTCAAAGTCTGCATCCTGGTTTTGACCAAATTTGATGTAGATCTGTACTCTAAGTAAAATATATATATCGCACCACCTACGGTGTACAATTCTATTCGAGGACGACCATAATGTCTCACACTAATCACACTACTTCAAAGTATTATTTTTGAATTTATTTGGTGGTTCTCTACAGTAGAATTAAATTATGCAGCAAATATAATTTGAGCTTTAATGTGTTAAATATTCTGTTAAATACACACATGAAATATGATATATGAAAAGAATATAGATATTATGTGCACTCTAAGACAAAATGAGTTGCTTCCAGAATGAATGATCGGAACTAATTCACACTGGGCTGGTAAGTTGTCCATCGTTGTACATGGTAATGGTACATATTTTGTGCACAATCTCGCATATTTCGCGGGATCTACCAGATAAATGGAAATATACAGTTGAGAGTGGGGAATATAAGGTGCTGTGTGTTGTAAGACTAATGCCGAGTAGGTTTATCAGTTGTAGGATGTAAAGCGACGGAACTGTCAACCATGAAATCCATGTCGCTGCTTGTTTCAAGTCCGTGCCGAATTGCTGCTGCCCAACTCATAACGGCTAGGTATGGAAGGGCATTATTCCCCACACCTTCCACAACCTGTCCCTCGGACATTCTTTGGCACTGCGGCCCCGCCGAACGTCTGGTTTGATTTACGCACGCTGTTTTTTCCTTGTCACATCCAGTCTTCACTGAGCCTGCAGGCCCATCCCCCTGTGTGTGGTACCAGTCAAACACATAGCTATTTCGTGCTGTGTCTATGTACTGTGACTGTTATGTTTTTCAGGACACATGACCATTGTCTGGTAGCACCATTCAAATGTGGGGAGAAGAATATTTCCATGACTTATGCCCCAAGACATGCTACATCATGCTACATCGTACAAAGTAAAATATGTTGATGCTATTTTTGTTGCTGTTTGCTGGCTGTGCAATGCTGCCCGGTGCCGTAGACTTGTCACTATCACTCGTGAATCGCTGTGGGTATGTCCTTGTAACTTTATTCTGCCTCCGAGGAAGATTTGCCGTCAGTACAAGCAGATGGACAAGTTCGGAAGGGTCTGGTCATTGGTCGCATCATTCGCCATACGAATCGCGCACATGTTAATGTTGAAACCAGTGTGTACAAGAAGGTACTGTATCATCCACGGGAAGGATTTTAAAGGTCTAGGATAAGCAAGGTGAAATGGGATCCTCCAACAGGCTAGGAATAAGCCAATATCCACGGTGAGTTGTGGCGTCCTCGATCACCAATCATGTGTCTTCACGCACCATTGCCAGACGGCTGCGTGACAGAGAACTACGTTCACTTCGACCGATACGACTCCCTCTAACACAGAGTCGTCGTCGGCAACGACTGGAATAGTATCGTTCCAGGGAGGCTTGGGCATCCTCAAACTGGTAGCAAGTGGTATACAGTGGCGAGTCCCGCTTCTGCCCTGCCGGGGATGCCAGGTCTGCGTGGCCAGCACCAAGACCAGCGGTGTGTTGTTGAGCATCACAAATTTAGGTGGCCTGGAGTAATGATGTAGGGTGCGAATTCCTACAACGACAAATCGCCTCTAATATTCATCCCTACCATTCTTGAAGTTTCTGCCGGGTTCAGTTTACTAACAGACCACACACAACTGTCCCATCCAGAGCCTGTCTTCAAGTTTGAAACACTATTCCCTGGCCTGCCCCATCCTCTGATCACTGGGATGAGATAAGATGCGCTATCAACATCATACCATTAGCGCGCAACATGCAGGAACTGCGTGCGAGGAGTCAGGGCGCATAGGATGTTCCAATTTAGGATACCACCAGGCATCACTACGAGACCATGCGAAACCGTTCGGCGTGCTGTGTAAACGAGGTAACACTTCCTACTGAGGATCGCTACTTTTCGATATACAGCTAAATAAATAATGTTCAACTCACGCAGAGATTATAAAAAATACTGCCCTACCCCTTCGTCCCACAGTTCACTTCATTTCGACCCCTTAATCTGGGTACAACTGGTTACATATGGTTATGTGCCGTATTATAATGCCGTGTTGAAAATGAATGTCCTTATGAGGTTAATATATAAGTAATAATAATAACAACGTAAACGTTTCCACCTTTTCAATACTAAAATATATTCACAAAATTATAAATTACACGGTACTAGTTTCGACCCATCTAGGGGTCATCATCAGCCGTATTGGAGCAAAGATCACTTTTGGTGAAATTCTAAGAAAATGTTATTTTAAAGAATAACAAGTGAAATGAGATGTTATTATGGTAATAGTTAATAATACAAGGAATATACATACTAAGAGGTTTTTAACAAAGAATAAAGTATAAATGGGGTGTTGTAAAAATTATAATCATTGAAATCAGTAAGTTCTTGTATTGAAATGACATATATAAAATTATATATGGCTTAGGAAGAGGGCTTAAGGTGGGGCTGAAGGGTGCGGGAGAAAGTGTAATTGTCTTGGAAAAGTACCTTTGATTAAATTTAGGATTGAGTTTAGGTTGGCTGCATTATTGTTTCTGAGGAAACGTTTACGCTGTTATTATTATTACTTATATATTATTCTCAGTTCAATACGGACCAAAAACATGAAATTCATAACCATTAATTACTTATGAGGTTGTTAGGTTTATTTGCCCATTAATAATAGTACTCTTCAAGGCAGAAATGTGATAACCCAGCGACTTTTCAGATAATTTAAATTTAATTGTATTATTTTATTAGTAGTAGTATAGTAGCAGTAATAGTAATTTATTCATACTATATTCATTCAGTAATCCCTCCGCACTCTTGCCAAAAAAATGTATGTCTTCAGTTACTTCTTTCTCGCTCATCTGCCGAGATGTTCCCTGACTTGGTTATTCTCGCAAACTTTTCCCTAAATGTTGTGCCATACTGGAACTCTTCCTCCTGGACACCTACTCCTCCTAGGTCCTTGTGCGTTTGCGTCAGCTACCTACGCTGTGTATCCGTTTTCCTTGCACTAGTAGTATTCTGTAGGCCACCCTTATCCTTTTGATATGTCCACAAATGTACAGTCTCCTTTTTCTCGTCATCGTTGCATTTTTTCGATGTTATTATAGTGTTACCTATACGATATTAATTAATAATTTCGTGCGGCTATTTCTAGCCGGGTGCAGCCCTTGTCAGGAAGACCCTCTGACGAGGGTGGGCGGCATCTACCATGTGTAGGTAACTGCATGTTATCGTAGAGGAGAACAGTGTTATGTGTGGTGTGTGAGTTTTAGGGATGTTGGGGACAGCACAAACACTTAGCCACCGAGCCACTGGAATGAACCAATGAAGGTTAAAATCCCTGACACGGCCGATAATCGAACCCGAGACCATTTATCCGTGGCGCCGGACACCTATACGATGCCAAACAGGAAGTATTTTGGTCTGTTTACAACCTTTAGTACCCAAGGTTAAAATGGCTCTGAACAAGTGTTCAGCTCAGCGACCTTCGATGATAAGGATGCCAAGAACGATTATGGTCAGC
This sequence comes from Anabrus simplex, assembly GCF_040414725.1. Classification (NCBI taxonomy): domain Eukaryota; kingdom Metazoa; phylum Arthropoda; class Insecta; order Orthoptera; family Tettigoniidae; genus Anabrus; species Anabrus simplex. Next base: position 190,632,410 of record NC_090267.1, on the reverse strand, counting down.
CGGAAATTTTAACAACGTCCGATTAATTCCTCTGGCTTGGCGAATCATCATTCACACACAGCACACCTTATTAAAACCCTACTCTGAGACACGAAAGAGTTGAATTCATCCATCCATGTACTGTTGGCGTCAGGAAGGGCACCCAGCCGTAAATCAGGACCAAGTCTACAGGGTCTCTCATATAAACCCAGACCGAACGCACCGTGATTGTACTCTGCGCTACGGCAGCTGCAGGATGGGAGGCGCGCGCATAGCTCTTGACCTCGCAAGCAGCCTGCATGTGTTCGACCTGGCAAGCATGAGTCGTCAGTCTGAATCTCAGCTGTTAATTTGGTGAGACAGTTATCATTGAAACACTGTATTTTCGCATGTAAAAGTTCTGGTTTCATCTTAATGGTCGTGTGAACAGGCATAACTCTCGCTAGAGGTGTGCAGAAAATCCTAATGGTTTTTATGAAGTCCCTTATTATGATAGGAAGATTGGTGTTTGGTGTACTGTTAGTGCAAGAAGAAGAATTGGGCCTATTATTTTCGAGACGACAGTAAATAGAGAGAGGTACCAAGATGATATTTTTGATGCTGTTCTTCCATCTGTTAAAGGAAAAAGAAAAATCGCGTGGGTGGTTTCAACAAGATTCAGCCCCTGCTCTTACAGCAGAAGTTTCCCTTCTTACAATCTCGGAAATGCTTGCAGACAGAGTGATCAGTGCTGTTCTGTTTTCCCCTCGTTCTGCAGATCTAGTAGTGTGTATTTTTTCTTGTACGATAAAGTGAAAATTAAAGTGTAACTCCTCACATATTGGAAAAACTGAAAGAAAAATTACGAGTGAAATTATAAACATTACAGTGGCAAAATTCACTCGCGTCAAGTATGTTGTTACCAGATACAATGCCTGTATAACCCAGAAAGGATGACAATTACAGCATCTTTTGTAAGGGATGATTTCAAAAAGATTGCATTCACGCTTAAAGAAGGGCGGCTGCACCCGACATAAGTTCGTCTGCGGCAGCTGCTGTAGCGCAGAGTACAAACACCGTGCTTACGGTCTGAGTTATTATGAGACACCCTGTGAATGTGCAACTCGGATAGGTTCCACGACCCCACCAGCGGGTGCGAAAGGACCAAGATAGAAAGAAAGAATAGTTCAACTAGCTTCAGTGAATGGTCACGTGGGTGTGAATTAATTTATAAATTGTCTTGGAGAATAATTTACCCGGCTTCGGATTGTAGGAGAAGAGGAGTTTGTCAATGATGGACTTTAATTATCCCAGGGTTATACAGTTTAGTAGGTGCAAGCTCAATGGCATTTGGAGGCGGGATAATAAAATACATTTAGAAGGTATTATTATTATTATTATTATTATTATTATTATTATTATTATTATTATTATTATTTAGTTTGTAATTATATTTCCCTATTTACTTTGTTAATTGCGCGTGATCATACATTTTATTAGTGTTTTGTGTGTTTGTGTGTTTTCTGTTATCTGTCTGGGCTGAGTGGCTCAGAAGGTTCAATCCTGGCTCAGTCCGATGCTATTTGAGGGTGCTCAAATAGTTCAGCCTCGTATCGGTAGATTTACTGGCATTTAAAAGCACTCCAGCCTGCGGGACAAAATTTCCGGCACCTCGTTGTCTCCGAAAACCGAAAAAGTAGTTAGTGGGACGTAAAGTCAAGAACATTATCTTTTATGTATGAACACATCGACTAACCAACCAGAGATGTGTACCGTGTAACTCAAGAATTTCTTTAGAATGCATTACTTACAGTACTTGACTATCCTAGTAGCTGAGAAAACAATTGTTTCTTATTACCAGAAAATATTCCCAGAGCTGCAGAGCTAAACATGACAGTAGAATTCTCAGCAGGGTAGCACTTCAACAGGAAAATTCTTAGAAATATTCTTTTTTTCAAATAGTACTTGAAGAGGGGTTATGTTTTGATGAACTTCTATCTCAGAATTCTTCAGAATTTCACCATGGGTGCCATAGCCGGGTGAAACTGTAGTTGAATTCACACCAAGGAATCCTCGGTTTCAATCCCGCCCAATACATTTTGATTTTAACAATGGAAAGTAACGATCCTGTGGTTCATATTTCGAATTAAACTGGAGGTTGCGTGGCCACGATCACGATGCCAACAGTCAGAATAAATCTACGAGCTAGATTTAGTTCTAGATCCAAAAATTTGCAGTTAGGCATATTTTGAGAGCTTCATATGCCACCGACGTCAATCGGAATCGAATCCCTTATCTAGGGAACAGAAGATCAAGGATTAACTGAATTCTCCACGAGGTCGATATTATTATTATTATTATTATTATTATTATTATTATTATTATTATTATTATTATTATTATTATTATTATTATTATTATTTACGTCTCATCTTCACAGCGTTTCGTTAAGTAACGTATTCATAAAATTTATGTTCCCGAAGCAGAAATTGAATTGCTTCAATAAATGGATTTAAGAGACAGCAACCTGTTCATAATGTCTCGTGCCTGTAAACCACAAGAGATTTCCAGTCGAGTATGCCACTCTAACAAGTAGATAGACCGTAGTTTAAGAAAGTGGCTTTGGTGTACGCTTTGGTGTGTGAGTCACCAAGTAGTGTCATTTCTCCTTCTCTTACTTTTCCGTCTTTCCTTTCCCTCTCCGAGACGAGAAATTTCTCAGTAAAGGAGATGATTCAATTCTTGACAAGAGCTGACCCCGAGGGATGGCTGCATCAGAAGACACCGAAAACTTTATTGGAGACGACCCAAGCTCCGGAGAAGAGTTTTGCTGCCTTCGGGAAAGGATGATACGGGCTTGTAGAGGGATGAAGGGGAATGTTCAAGTATTTTGAGTACACTGCAGCGAGTCTGAGATGGCGGTGAAAAGCTAACAGAGCATCACGTCTTCGACTCGGCGATAGCAGCTACACTTTCCTCTCGGCAGCAGTTACACACTCACAACTCACGGAGTGTAAAAATCCAACATATAGTCTCAAGTATATACAGGGAGGGAACTCCTCTACGTTGTAAAGTGAGCGTATGCGTTTCAGTTTATTTTACTCCCAATAATAATAATAATAATAATAATAATAATAATAATAATAATAATAATAATAATAATAATAATCTATATAAATAAAATCTTAACGACCGTGTGTCTGTGCATTGACTATTTTGGCGAAATTTCCGTACAGTAATCCGTTTCAGGTGTAATAATGATCATCTGCAAATTTTTTTAGCATTGGTGTCTCTTTGTTTGTCTGTTTTTGTCTGTTTGTCTATAACTTGAAAACTACTGGATATATTTATGCCAGACTTATTTATATTTAGAGTCCACCTGTCCTTGAGTAGGTTTTTGGCCCAATATTGTTTCTAAATCCCAGAACTGACTGAAGGTTTATACGAACCGAAACCGTGATTTTGCACTCCTACAAAATATACATAACCAAACTTAATGGAAATCTACCAGCCTTAATATAAATGAATTTATAAACCGGTTTTCCTCATGTGCATAATTTCTATACGAGGATTAATAAGGGAGATATCATTAATTGGACCGATTTTGGGTACAAGTCCCGCCGGAATTAACAGCGGGTGCGCTTAAAGCGTATTTCTTATAAGTTAAAAAGTACTGAAGATATTTCAACCAAACTTCATATTTAGCATCCACCTGTTCGAAGGTATGTTTTTTAAGGTCCATACCATTTCAAATTCCAGGAATGGACTGGAGGTTTGTAGGAAACCGGAACAGTGATTTTACTCTCCCACAATATCTACAAGACCAACCTGACTGGAAATCGACCAACTCTGATTGTAATCCATTCCTAAAACATTTTTCCCATGTGCATTTGTTCGACAGGAGGATTAATAAGTGACATATCATGAACGGTTGGTTTTGCAGGCTAAGTCCAGTGGACATAGCCCAAAAGGTGTTGTGCGTGGAGCAGATTCCTTATCTATCCTTGCAATTTTAAAACGATCTTATTCACTGCATATACAGTAATTTACTTCGATATCTGTATACAATGTAGAATACCGTAGCAGAGCAGGGGTACATTTGCTAATAATAATAATAATAATAATAATAATAATAATAATAATAATAATAATACTAGTAGCTGCAACTATCAGATCGCTTACCATTTCAAATCATGGTATTACTTTCTAAGGATCCAAATTTAAATCCAATGAATTTATACACCCGACTGAAAAACTATAAGCATATTTATCATATCACAAAACACGAATAATATAATTTCGTGTGGCTGTTTCTAGCCGGTTGCAGCCCTTGTAAGGCAGACCCCCGATGAGGGTGGGCGGCATCTGCCATGTGTAAGTAACTGCGTGTTATTGTGGTGAAGTATAGTGATATGTGTGGTGTGTGAGTTGCAGGAATGTTGGGGACAGCACAAACACCCAGCCCCCGAGCCACTGGAATTAACCGATGAAGGTTAAAATCCCCGACCCGGCCGGGAATCGAACCCGGGACCCTCTGAACCAAAGGCCAGTACGCTGACTATTCAGCCAACGAGTAGGACATTATAATCAAATATATGCATGATTGAATTCGACAGATAACAACGAACATACACTTCATGCAATTTAAAAATTTTGGCATAGTAATAATAAAAGTAGATTTATATTAAGATTATTATTTATAGATTATTTTGTAGGAATAAATCATTCGTATTACAAAAAAAATCATACCAGATGGTTACCAACTGAATTATTATACTGTAGCGTTATTGTTGCCACGTAAAATAGGCTATATTTGCTGTTATCACACTTTAAGCTAGTTGGAATAAGTAGGCTAATACTTCAGTCATAGTTTACATTAACATCAGTGAACGTGCTCACAAAAATTCAGAATTATTATATATGAGAATACTTATTGGAGGGATGAGTACCATCCACAGTTCCATGTTATGGTTGTATCGAGAATTCTGGTTTAAATAATTAATTGATAAAAGGAGTGGATATTCTTGCATTTTAAATAGATTAGGAAATAATGTTTGTCACTTCGTATAGGTGTTTGAATAGCATTATTAATAACTCATTAATTTAAACGTGTTGATCATAAATAATTATATGGTAAGCTTTTAATGTAGCAACAACCAATACTAGAAGAAACGGTGATAAAAATCGAGCACGGCCTAGTGGCTGGACTAAAGTTGGTTTCCAAATCTGTTAGTAGGTTTTCAGCCATTTTCGAGAAGACACTGAAGATGGTTCCCAAAGTAATGAAGGGTCTGTATAGGAGTTTGTTACCTAGTAAACAACATTCCACTACCAAGTAGGTACTGTTAAAAATGTTGTTATACAGTATCACAATTCATTCCCCAGTTTCGAGACTATATAAATCTCTTAACATACATTACAATGAACTAAGATATTAAATTATAATTCAGTCGTGGATGGCAAAATTTTGAAATACACGAGTTGCAAGAAGGAATATATTTTTACCTTGCCTTGTTTTCTGAACATTATTTTCCCTGGTTTTATCTTTGTTCTTTAATTTGATGTACAATAAGTGTCGCATAGAATTTCCTTCAGGACATCTCTCAATTGGAATATTTAATCCAAAGACTTCAGTGCTACTTATCTAGACTCACAGAGAACGCTAATGCTATGAGGAATATTGAACACATTCGCGCATCGCCATTTTGTGGGCACTTCAGCTTTGAATGCAAGGTTAACACGTGATAACGTTTACAGTTCATTACGTGCTTTCATACTGAATCTTGTCGGTTGGATGTGTTGTAGTATTGTATGTGATGGAATGGTAATAAATTACCAAATGTGTTCAGAGAATAAGTGAGAGCTTTTGCAGTACTATCTGCGCACTTTTTAGCTATAGATTTGTGTACGGGTTTGAGGAGTAAGGAGGGAGCTCTTCCGGTTTCGTTATTACTGCCAACTGAATGGAAATGAAATCGGAATTGAATCGATAGTATGATCGATCGATATAAATATTTTAAATCTTTGTTATTTTAAGCCAACAACTGTGTCACACAAACATGATATAACATTATATAACATTTCTCGATGCGAATTTATTCCTAGAGCGAGTTCTATAGTTTGGCTTTGCTGTGTAAATAACAACAGTACTAGTACGTAAAGTGTACGCCAGATGTCGCACAGCGATGCATAAGCGATTCATAGTTTGTGTTTCAAAGATTGCCAGTACGAATCTCGAAGACTGCCGAGGTCGACCGCTTCAGCACTAGGCTGTAAATCTATCGCTAAAAAGTGCGCAGATAGTAGTTAACTTAATTAATTTAATTTCATGTGGCTATTTCTAGCCGGGTGCAGCCCTTCTAAGGCCGACCTTCCGATGAAGGTGGGCGGCATCTGACATGTGTAGGTAACTGCGCGTTTTTGTGGTGGAGGACATAGTTATGTGTGGTGTGTGTTGCAGGGATGTTAGGGACAGCACAAACACCCAGCCGCCGAGCGAATGGAATTAACCAATGAAGGTTAAAATCCCCGACCCGGCCAGGAATCGAACCCGGGACCCTCTGAACCGAAGGCCAGTACGCTGACCGTTCAGCCATCGAGTCGGACAGTTAACTTGATGAAAAGTATTAAGTTAGGCCTTACGTGTAGAATGGAAAATTATTCAAGGATGGTGAACCACTGAGCAACTTTTAACTCTAAAGATAGCTGTCAGAAGGGATCTACTATGCCTCTTCATAAGTGAGTGGAAATTGAACTGTTATGAAATACCTTCATTTACCATAATCGGGAATTAAGACGGTGGATTCAGAGAAGGTGTGGGCATGGACTTTTGAATGGGTATGCTTCTTATTCTTGGCCTTCCTCCAGTTTAATGAGGGATAATTCTTAAGAAATAAACAGGTATTCTGAAATATACATTCATATGTTTCTTACAGACTGTATGCCGTTAGATACTAATAATTGTAAAAACATGGTCCTAGGAACAGGAAAATGTGGTTGATAAATCTTGGTAAAACCTGCCTAGTTTAAAATTATCAAAAAATATCTGAAAAAAGGCTTTTTAAGTACCGGAAATCTTACTTTCTCCTTTTCCACATCCATTTTATAGCAAAAGAATGGTGAAATATGCTATTCTGAAACAGAAATATCTAGGCCCAAGTCTATAAAATGCTTATTACAAGCCTGTGATCTACGTGGTCGTTTTTAAGCTTATCGATTTCATGTATCGGTACATGATATGTTTCTGTTTTCTGGGACTGTTCTCATAATTTAAAACACGTTAGTGGAAATTGTTCAATAACAACATTTTCGGACATTTACCGAGAATCAGTGTGAAAGAACACACAGACCCTGTATACAAATTGTGTCTGGCATTCGATTTGAAATGAGCAATACAGTGTGTTTGGTTTACGAACTGACGAGAATATCGGTATGGATTTTCTATTGCGGTCCATTTATAAAATGTTTTTGATGTACTTAATTAACATTCGTTCTTACCGTGTTATCTCTTGTCGTAGAAATGATATTACTAACATCAACAGGTGTTTTCATGCATGTGTTAATATAAGTTAAAACATGTATTCCGTACTATGATCTCCTCGGCGGGCTCAAGAGTGCTCTCAACATGGCGGTACGCGTATGGACATCTCTGCCCCAGTCATACGCTACTGCGCAGCCGGCGATGTGGGGCGTAACTCTGCCCATTCAAGAAAGATTCACAGCAGTTAGTGGTACGAACTGACGAACTCGAACATTTCGCTCATATAAGTTATCAGATGGATGCCTGCTTTCAGCAGAAATATAAGTGTCAGGGAGATAATCACATATTTCATCCGATCCTTTATCCATGGGTTTGATAGCCATTAGTTTCTTGTCAAGACATAGTTCAAATTCTTCTGGTGGAAAGATAGAAATTCTAAGTAAAGATTTTCGATTTTTGATTCGTTATTTAAGACTACATTAGTTAACCTAATTGATTGGATATTTATCCAGCACAACTGCCTAAGAAAGAATCTGGAGCTTTTTATTTTAACCTGAGGAGAACAATTCACATATTGATACATGAATTGCTTTCCGTAACAGAAAACATCAGGGTTAATCTATTATTTGATTGAATTGCATGCGTGTTTATACGAGTCAGTAACTTTATTTGGCGATACCATAAATAGTAGAGGAACATGACTTTTTTCATTTCATCTGTACAAAAACCTGCCGAAATAATGTAGGCATATCTTGAATGAGCCACCAGCGAAAAAAGTCTTAGTATCCTAAATCATTTATAAATTTGAATCTCAGGAAAACCCAGCAGTATTATGTACTAAATAGTTCAGGATTATAAAATTTCATTCACTACCTTTTAAGTCATACCAAACCATTGTCAAATCCAGAGATGTAGGTCATTTAGGTCGAACAGTTAATGGCTGTGAAATATTATTTCGCACCTTGCCAATATTCTCGGCAGACAAAGTATTAAAATAATCTCTTTCCAATATTTCTTGACGATTTTTTTCTGAAGTACTGATACAACTAATCACATTGTTTCAGTTTAACAGAGTTCTGACGATTTAAAATCCCAAGTATCACTGGCGCCGTGATTATGATAAACTTTGATTTCTATTGTGATGTTTGACGGATCGACCTCAGCGTAATATTTCCCTCCAACTTACCTTACACATGAATATGTTTCCACGTTACCACAGAAAGTCTTGTGGAACACGAAATTGTGTCTATCAGATAGACCTACAATGGGGTGTTTTTACGATTTTTGCCGGTCGTGGTACTAAAATCCATATTGCATGAACCTGAAATCGTAAGTTTATAGATAATTTTATGTTACATTGTCTGTGCTTGAAAATATACCTGATGGATAATTAGAATACTTTTTCCGAATTATGTGTTTTTCAAACTCGCGTGGACTTGCGCTGTATGAGCATACGTAAATTAAGGCCAAACTATTGAATCTGATCAAATATTTGAATTGATTGTTGTTACTCCTGAACTATATTGCTGTGGGCTTCCGTTACCGTGAACTCGTCTGCTGTGCCTCTCCTTTGTTTCGTCCCATAACCTCTCCATCCCTTCTTACCTTCTCCTTACTAACAGCTAAGAGAATATCGCTACTATCTAGTATGATGCCAAGACTGAATTTTGTTCCGCTTCTGTCTAAGAAACTTCGTAATAGATCAGTTATGGCATGGATATGCCTTTGCTGGTGGGACCTAGTGTTTACAATGCGCTATGTCTTCTGATATCGGCTAGAGCAATTTTGTTACTTTCATTGATCTGTCTCAATAGTATCCTTGGCTGCGACTGAGGTATGAGCCTCCTTATACAACCAGTCCCTGCTATGAATGGTGTGAAAATGTTGCTCATAGGCTCGGTTGGTGCATGCATTTCAGTCGGCTTGGCAGAACTGCCACCTCAGTGAGGATATCAGCGGGAAACTACCTCGCTCCTCATTTCCCTAGTACATCTCTGCAGTGATGCCTAGGACATGTATCACACCTAACGGTGAAGCTGTTGAGGATCCAACCAGCCGTCGGGCTGAGGACTGATCATTCATACATAGCATGGATTTGAGTTCGGTCTGTTCAGTAATCTCCCGAAAATGTAGGGAAATATCACTACTGATTAATGTGTATTTTTATCAGTTCTCCATATAACCATAATTCATAGCCCAAAAGTTACGAGAACCACTCGAGTTCCCGAATATCGTCTTTGGAACCAACTCCAAAACTCCGGGCTCAATCATTTGGAAGAAAACAATTCAATATTGGAAGCTGGCCGTGGAGCCCTACATCGCTGCGAAGCAGACTTGCTTACCGACAGTTTGTGGAAAAACTTAATTTCGTAAATTAACGAATTGTTAGAGGGTATAAATACTTTACACGTATTGTGAACATAGGAACCGCACGTATGTGGTTATTAGTTTCGGCTGCCTACATCGCAGACTTTTTAGGGTCACATTAAGGACCTGCTGTACGGATTAGCTGCCACCCCCGGAGGCCCGGGTTCGATTCCCGGCTCTGCCACGAAATTTGGAAAGTGGTACGAGGGCTGGAACGGGGTCCACTCAGCCTCGGGAGGTCACCTGAGTAGAGGAGGGTTCGATTCCCACCTCAGCCATCCTCGAAGTGGTTTTACGTGGTTTCCCACTTCTCCTCCAGGCGAATGCCGGGATGGTACCTAACTGAAGGCCACGGCCGCTTCCTTCCCTCTTCCTTGCCTATCCCTTCCAATTTTCCCATCCCTCCACAAGGCCCCTGTTCAGCATAGCAGGTGAGGCCGCCTGGGCGAGGTACTGGTCATACTCCCCAGTTGTATCCCCCGACCAAGAGTCTGAAGCTCCAGGACACTGCCCTTGAGGCGGTAGAGGTGGGATCCCTCGCTAAGTCCGAGGGAAAAACCGAACCTGGAGGATAAACAGATGATGATGATGATGATGAATTATTCACCTTTTTGCATAATTGAAAAATGAATAATATAAAAGTTGACAGAAAAAACATTCTCCGCACGGGGAGCCGAACCCACGACCATCGAATTACCAGTCCAAGCTCTTACCGCTACGCCAACAACTGCCCGGCGTGCGCACTGACGTACGTGGCTTATACGGTGCGAGAGCCGCGGCAACATTTATATTTTTATTTTTATTTTCTATACGCTTGGCCATCTGGAGTTTCCACTTCGAGTACTTTCATTTCTAGCAAAGCCCTGCATGTTCTATAAATTTCAGCGAAATCGGTGGTGACGAGTAGGGAATGCCCCCTTGTGAGTCTATTCATCATCGTCTCAGAGTCCTTCTGCATCCGTTACCCTTCTTGGCCGAGATATGATCATCAAACCACAATGATTGTTATAGGAAGTCACTGTAGTCTTGTAATAAACGATTTGTAACATTTTCATAAAATTTTATATGAGCTGAATGGTCTTGTTACACATATTGCTGCTCAAGGTAGGGTATTATCTATCTTGTCATTTCAGCAAAGTCCTCCGACACTCCCTGCGCTAAAAGCCATACGCCATTTCATTTCATTTCAACAAAGGTAAAAGTAGTCCTTCTCAATGTCTGCTTTCTTTCCTTATTGTATCGGAAATACGTAAAATGTCTTTCCACAAAATACGCTTAAAGACTTCCCTTAATGTAGCGATTTCTGCAGAGCATTTGCAAGCGTTGTTGCAGTCTTTAGTTGTGCGGATTACGTAGCACCATAACACGTACAGTATGGGCAGGTTTTGTCTAGACTTTTATCGCCTCTTTCTTCTCCTCAGCGGCTGTTTATTCTGTAGCTCTGATCCCCTGTCACATTTCCTCTCTTCCTCCAGTCGTTACTGGGTCCTCGGTAATTGTCGTGTTCAACCCACTTTGCGCCCGATAATTGGATGTTAGCCATACTAGTTACTATTCATTAAACAGTTACTAGACTTCTTGTTTTTCAGATAAGCTAAACGAGAAATGTTCTTTTCTCTACGGTCCCTATTATTATTGCTAATCATTATACAGAAGAGGACTGTATTACGCACAATAATTATTCTGAACCCTCTATGACGAGAGAAAGAGTAGTTCATGAAGATTTGTGTTGATTACTAAATAAATTCAGTTTGTTAACGTTAGTTTGCCCTTAATTTTATTTGATTCCTTTTTTTTAACAATTGGCTTTACATCGCACAGACACAGATAGGTCTTATGGCGACAATGGGACGGGAAAGGCCTAGGAGTTGGAAGGAAGCGGCCGTGGCCTTAATTAAGGTACAGCACCAGAATTTGCCTGGTGTGAAAATGGGAAACCACAGTGGGATTCGAACCTACTATCTCACGGATGCAAGCTCACAACTGCGCGGCCCTAACCGCACGGCCAACTCATCCAGTTTATTTGAAATTAATGAGACACAGATTGAATTATTATAATTTACTTAATAAGAAATTTCAGTTATACAAGTGTATATATATATCTTTATGTTGGTTTTTACGTCTCACTAACTACTTTGATTTTGATAGTACTCAGAGATGCCATGGTGCTGGAATTTTACCTCATCATGACATTGTTTACATGCTAATAAATCTATCGACTCGAGGCTGACGTATTTGAGCAACTTCAAATACCATTAAAGTGAACTTACAAACTTGGGCTTAGAAATCCAGTGCTCTCTCTATCTAAGCCACTCAGCCGGTATGGTATAGGCCCTACATAACATAACTGAATATACATAGGCTTAACGGAAAACATGTCCGCCTCTGTGGTGTAGTGGTTAGTGTGATTAGCTGCCACCCCCGGAGGTCCGGGTTCGATTCCCGGCTCTGCCACGAAATTTGAAAAGTGGTATGAGGGCTGGAACGGGGTCCACTCAGCCTCGGGAGGTCAACTGAGTAGAGGTAGGTTCGATTCCCACCTCAGCCATCCTGGAAGTGGTTTTCCGTGGTTTCCCACTTCTCCTCCAGGCGAATGCCGGGATGGTACCTAACTTAAGGCCACGGCCGCTTCCTTCCCTCTTCCTTGACTATCCCTTCCAATCTTCCCATCCCTCCACAAGACCCCTGTTCAGCATAGCAGGTGAGGCCGCCTGGGCGAGGTACTGGTCATTCTCCCCAGTTGTATCCCCGACCAAGAGTCTGAAGCTCCAGGACACTGCCCTTGAGGCGGTAGAGGTGGGATCCCTCGCTGAGTCCGAGGGAAAAGCCGAACCTGGAGGGTAAACAGATGATGATGATGATGATTAACGGAAAACATATGGAAGAGTGTCCCAAAATATAATAAGATACGGTCAGTACCATATTTATTCCTGAATATCTCATAACTGTTATTTATTTATTTATTTAATTTATTTATTTATTTATTTATGTATTTATTTATTTATTTATTTATTTATTTATTTATTTATTTATTTATTTATTTATTTTGAATATAAGAGATAATGAGTTCCAAATAGAATGTTCACGACATTTGTTACTGATATGTATTTCGTGCAAACTAGTGCACCGAATACACAAGTAATGGAGAGTTACAATTTTTGTCATAGTAGCAGAATCGAATCCTAGTGTTTTCTGTTGACGTGCAAGCATTCGTAAATGTTAAAGTTTCATGCAATGCGGTTTATTGGCACAATAAAGAATCCCTCTACAAAAAATTAAGGACACTTGTACTTCTTATGTGAAGGACAGTAAAAGCAAAGCAAAATCACCTCCGTACAGGCCATGAAGGCCCTTGGAGGCGTGGAAGGTAAAGGCTTCCAGCATTGTTAACCTCGACACCTGATGGGGTAGAGTGGTCAGCTCTACGCCCGGCCGCCTTTGCCCCCAGGAATTAACCTGGTACTCATTTTTGGTGTAGGCTGAGTGAACCTCAGGGCCATATGTACCTCCTGAAGTGGAAATCTCTTTTCTTAAATTTTACGATTTCCTGACGGGGATTCGAACCCGCGTCCCATCCAAAGGACAGTAGTTGAAGTTATTTACGTATATCATTTTATCAATATTTATTATTCTTCCTTATTCTTATTCTTAGTATTATTACTATACTATCTCAGCTTACATTCGGGATATAGTGGGTTTCAACCCCAACGTCGGCAGGCCAGAAGATTTTTTCCGTGGTTTCCTGTTTTTCACACCAGGCAAATGTTGGGCCACGGTTGCTTCCTTCTCATTACTAGTTCTTTCTAATCCCATCGTCGCCATGAGATTTATCTGTGTCGGTGCGACGGAAAGCAAACTGAAAATAAATTCCTATCATCGTCGACAAGTGATAGGGTAGCTCCTTGATTTAGAAATAGCGTACCTGCCTCTTACGATTAGACACCAGGTTCAATTCCAGAACAATTCAGGCATTTTATTTTGTACGAAAGCCTGGAACGAGGTCCGGTCAGCGTCGTGAGACCAACCGAGGAGCTTGCTCAAAAGAGAATCATCGAAACGGGTGAAAAGAGTTAAGCAGTACGGATCAGGATGGAGGATGGTGGCACTTTTACCACGTAGCACTGCCGTTAATGCAGGCTCCCTGGATGGATGGCTATCAGTTACCTTGACAGGCCAACGCCCTAATGGTATGTTGCACCATAGGTTCTTCCCTTTAAAAAAATATCTCTCCATTATAAATGGTAGGAAATTGAATCACTACCTAGTCGAATCTGAATGTTCGAGACGAGCGAGTGCCGATAAGAGTTACATTACAGGTGTTCTGAACCCAAATATATGTTCGATAAGGATGACCAGTTAACTTCCTAACCTCCGTCTGTCGATGTATCACAAGGATTCTCAATTTTCTTCGCGGAATGAACAAGAATTTAAAAAAAAACATGAGAAAATTCCAGGAATCTAGCTGGGATGACGGCCAATGACGTATTATATTATTTTTTAATGCAGGGATGTGCTCATTGGATGACATCCACTTACGAATTCATTTCAATCAGTATGCATTTCCTTAAATTTTCATCTGTATTTCTGTTAATACTATCATTCAGAAGATACTCATTGTATACGGGATTCAAACTAGTTCCATTAACATGAAGAGAGTTTAACATTTTCGCTACCGGGCGAGTTGGCCGTGCGCGTAGAGGCGCGCGGCTGTGAGCTTGCATCCGGGAGATAGTAGGTTCGAATCCCACTATCGGCAGCCCTGAAAATGGTTTTCCGTGGTTTCCCATTTTCACACCAGGCAAATGCTGGGGCTGTACCTTAATTAAGGCCACGGCCACTTCCTTCCAACTCCTAGGCCTTTCCTATCCCATCGTCGCCATAAGACCTATCTGTGTCGGTGCGACGTAAAGCCCCTAGCAAAAAAAAAAAAATACATTTTCGCTGGTGATTATTTGTCATATTCTCTCAAGTTTATCGCTTGTTCTTCCTCGTAAAGGATGGAAGTCTATGTTTTATTTTCCTCTCTGTATGACGTTCGAACGACTATTGTCTCGCGTTGGTTTACGATCTTCATATCTCCGTATCATTTGCCTTGGGATTGTGAAATGGAGATAGTAATAGAAGGGTGTTGGCTGTTTTTATGTATATTACTGGCTGGTTTAGTTTATTGCATCCCACCCCAAGTTATGCTTGGGGATTTGATAGTAACATTTCTCCCGATTCTAGTCTCTGCTGCATTGTTCGGTACACCAGGGTTTTGAGTCTCTACAGCCTGTCTGTTCTTCACGACCACAGGGATTTGCTCTCTTGACTTATCACTTTCTTGATTTATAATAGTGGAAATTCAATATACAGTTTATGATCTTAAAGCATGAATGCTGGGATAATTTATCATCAACGTATAATGAGTAATAGGTTATATATCTTAACATTATGTGTCATTATGTACATAGCTTAAATTACTCTAAGAGTTTACTGTTGTTATGAACTATATGTAAATAGTAGAGCGACACTTCGTCGTGAATAAATCTCATTCTGATACGAGTTGCGCTCATGGGTTCTATACGATGGGATCTTCGGGAGAAAATAAGTAGCATGAGGCATGTTCTTATACTCTCCCCACTACTAAATGGGTCGTATTGCACCCATCGTATTACAATAATAATAATAATACGATAATTATACGCTTATTCTAACTTTGTCAGTGACTTTTTGTCCTACTGATTGTACCGTAAGCCCATGTTGACCAGAGTGTCACGAACATCCGCATTTTTTGGTAGAGATGGTAAGATTCCTCGTTTCTCAGCCACGATGTTGCGCTTAATTCTGCATACATCTTTACTAAGCTGAAGATATTTCCTAAAATGAGTAGATTTATGTGCAAGAGATCTTGCAAGGAATAATACAATTTGGCCCGTCTCCGTAACAAATCGGTGGAATGTAAATTAATTTGGCATATAAGCAAACCAAACCCACTGATTGGTTAACAAGGGACCGCTGCTCATCCCGAAGGCCTGCGGATTACGAGATGGCACGTGATCGATGACACGAATCCTCTCAACTGTTGTTCTTGGCTTTCTAGACCGAGATCACCATGTCTTCGTCAATAGCTACTCCGTTGTTCTCGCGGAGGCTGAGTGGACCTCGAACCAATCCTTAGATCCAGGTGACAATCCGTGACCAGCCCAGGAATCGAACCTAGAGCCATGGGGGGAAGAAGCATACTTGCTACCCGTAGACCGTGGGTCCGGCTGAACTTGGTATAAGCCCGAAAATGCCTCCGGAAAATTAGTAAAGTCCACATAATATGCACACTTACGTACGTAAATGTAGACTAGGGTAAGTATGTATTTATAGAACTTTCTGTGTGATGTTTACTGTTATGTAGTGTTGTGTACGATGCCAATGGTTATCATGGTGTACCATATATATATATATATATTTATAAAATGATGCAAGCTAGTAATTCATCTCGTTTTGTACAATACAAATAGTGTAGAATCCCAGTATCCTATGGAGGTGCCTATCAAGCTGGGTAATGAAATGGCGTATGGCTTTTAGTGCCGGGAGTGTCCGAGTACAAGTTCGGTTCGCCAGATGCAGGTCTTTTGATTTGGCGCACGTAGGCTACCTGCGCGTCGTGATGATGACGATACATACACCCAGCCCCCGCGCCTGCGAAATTAAACAATTATGTTAAAAATTCGCGACCCTGCTGGGAACCGAAACCGGGACCCCTGTGACCATAGGCCAGCACGCTAACCATTTATCTATGGAGCCGGACACCAAGCTGGGTGACAAGAGGCAAACGCTCACCAGTTATGAAGAGGAAATAATATGACAGAAGAGGATCAAAATCGACTCACTGAAAAGGAATGGGAAGTTGCAGCCTAATATGAGATGAATGATGAAGAGAAGATATCTTGGTGTAAATCATGGTGGAGGACAGCAGCTCCCATCAGTGGAACTTATATGATTAGGAAGCAACAGACAGGAAGAAGTACTCTGTAATGGTAGTTGCACTGCAATGTCGAAAATAGGGAGAACATATTCTCAAGATATGCAACAGAAGAAAATCTGCTGTAGTATGCAGAGTAGAGCTCTCAGAGCCAGCGACCGATTTCAATTCAAGAAATGCAGTACATTAAATGAACGTTATTATCACCGCTGTTCAGTAACTTAAATCATACCTCAGGTCGCGTTTATCGTACTGAACTCTGCTGGGCACAAGAAACATTATAGATTTACTTGCACGTTAATCTATGGTAATTGAAGGAACTTAATAAGTAAAGTAGTATTGTAATTAGTGTACCGGCTCCAAATCTAGGCGAAGCAAGTATGCTTCTTACCCAGAAGCCCCAGGTTTTATTTCCAGCGAGTTCATTAATTTTAATTCTAGACTGGGCGCTGGAACGAGATGTACTCAGCTACGTGAGATTGAGGAGCTGTCTGATACGAGACGCAGCGGACCTGCTCAAGAAAGCCAAGCAATAAGCTGTGAATGATATGTGGCACTCTAGTGTCTGCATGCCACCGGAATGAGCAGCAGTCATCTTGGCAGGCCAAGCAATTAATGGCTGTTGCACCACGTGCTTGCTTATAATTATCATGAGCTGTAAAATACAGTAGAGTGATTATGCTGTAGAGTATAATGAAAATAACATAACTATCTACGGCATCTCACAGTGAATTTACCTTTACCAACTTCTATGAGAAATGTCGTATCACACATCTTCCCTGCGAAGTGTTCAACACCCATACCCAATTCTGCGCTGGCACTACCTGCCCCGAGGGGCCTTTGGCCTACCAAAACAACCGCTGAAGGTCCGCAGATTAAGAGGTGACATGTTATCAGCGCAACGATTCCTCTCCGCCTGAGGATCTAATAAAAATGAAATGAATGACGGTGAATGAAATTGGGTAACGAGATAGAAGGAATCGGTTATGGCCTAGGAAGGGGAACTGTCCCGGCATTAACCTAGAATGGGAAACCACAGACAGGTCAGCCGACGGTGGGGTTCGAAATAACTAGTCTCCCCGAATACACAGCTTGGCTTCATATCCGTAGCGCGCTAACGCGCATGGCCACCATTCCGCTTAATATTACATTTTAAAGTATTGCTTTACATCGCACCGACACAGATTGATCTTATGGCGACGATGGAGTAGGAAAAGGCTAGGAATGGGAAGGAAGTGGCCATGGCTCCAGATCCTCAGCATTCGTCTGGTGTTAAATGGAACATCTCAGAAAACCACCTTCAGGGCTGCTAACAGTCGAACTCGAAACCCACTATCTTCCGAATGCAAGATCATAGATGAGTAACCCTAATTTATATATTTATGTATTCTTTCTTTCTTTCTTTCTTTGCTTCTTTCTTAATCTGTTTACCTTCCAGGGTTGGTTTCTCCTCGTACTCAGTAAGAGATGCCACCTCTACCGTTTCAAGGGCAGTGTCCTGGAGCATGAGATACATTGGGTCGGGGATATAACTGGGAAGAAGGACCAGTACCTCACCCAGGCGGCCTCACTTGCTATGATGAACAGGGGCCATGTTGGGAATGAGAGGAGATCGGAAGGGATAGACAAAGAGGAGGCAAGGAAGCGGCCGTGGACTTAAGTAGGTACCATCCCGGCATTTCGCTGGAGAAGAAGTGGGAAACCACGGAAAAACATTCTAGGATGGCTGAGGAGCGAATCGAATCCCCCTCTACTCAGTTGACCTCCCGAGGCTGAGTGGACCCCGTTCCAGCCCTCGTACCGCGTTTCATATTTCGTGGCAGAGCCAGGAATCGAACCAGGGTCTCCGGGGGTGGCAGCTAATCACACTCACCACCATACCATATAGGTGGACATGTATTTATTTATTTATTTATTTATTTATTTATTTATTTATTTATTTATTTAAACCCACTAGGGAGCGCTTTTAACTAGTTCTTCTTGGGAGGTTCAATTTCCTTCCTAATATCTCGGAGTCGTGCTTGTATTTTTCCTTTCTTTCTTGTGACGGTGGTTTCCGGGTCTTTGTACTACTGAATGGAGGGGATCAAGAATTAATCATATAAGAAAATTGGGAGCGGTCTAGGACATCAAGGTCAGAAGTACCAACAGAACTCAGGTCCTCTTTGGACTTCGTTGAGCTAAAGGCTTTCAGTTTTATACAGAGTTAAAAAATTAGGGGAACATGTTTTGTAACGTCTGGTATGTGAACGTTAATTTGGTAGATGGGGTTCCAATGGTCGTACAGCATACCTTGAGACCTTAGCTACTCAGGGTATGTCAAATCGAAGTTATACTCTGTCTGTAGGCGTAGACATGCATTAAAATATCCGGTGACCCCTTAAAACAAAGTTAATAGCGGTTTGTGTATCGTTATGAGGTACACAAACTACTGCGGTCTTTTGAGCACGTTGTACGTAAACCAGCACATCCCATGAGACATATTAATTAACGAGGTTCAAGTCGCAAAGGCCTTTCACTTTAATCGAGGAAGGATGGAATTTTCGTCGTGTTGCTGTGGATCTCAATGTCTCTCCGTCAGTTATTCAAAGCTTGTGGAATCGCTACAGTGAGACAGACCAGTTCACAAGGAGGGTTGGACAAGATTGTGGACGCATGACAACTCCACATGATGACCGATATAGGACTATCTGTGCGTTGCGGCGCCGTTCAGCAACTGCCAGAGAACTGTAACAAGACCTCAGGAGGGCCACTGGAGTCACGGTGTCTGACCAGACATTAAGGAACAGGTTACAAGAAGTGTCCTTACGACCCAGACGTCCTGTTCGAGTGCCCCGTTCAACGTATCAGCATTGCGCAGCTCGCCTTCTGTTTGCCCGTACCCACGTCAACTGGCAACTTCGCCAATGGAGACCTGTGTTGTTCACAGATGAGTCCAGATTTCCCCCGACACAGCGTGGTGGACATCAACGTGTATGGAGACCCTGTGGGGAGCAGTACTTGGCAAATGTTGTCCAGGAAGGCGATCGATTCGGACAACGTTCTGTGATGATGTGGGGTGGCATCAGTATTGATGGCTGTACGGATCTTGTCGTCGTCCGTGGTGATCTCACCGCTGAGGGGTACATCGAGCAGATATTGCTACAGCATGGGCTGGTTGTTGCATACGGTGTTGGCTCTGAATTCGTACTCATGCATGACAATGCCAGGGCTCATTTAGCGCACATCACCAGAGCTGTTTTGCGAGAACTGGACATTCAAGAGATGGAATGGTCAGCAGTGAGTCCCGGCCTTAATCCCATCAAGCATGTGTGGGATAGGTTCGAAAAAAGTGTTCGTGGGAGTCCTGTTCCACCACAGACTCTCCAAGATCTCGAACAGGCTCTCATTGATGAATGGGGCCTGATACCGCAACGTGACCTCCGTCGACTTATACGGAGCATACCACGTACGTGCCAAGCTGTGATAAATACTCGTGGAGGAAATGCACCACACTGAAGCGCTCCAATTGTGATAAAAATTCACCCTGGGGGACTGTTATCACTTTGTTTTCGCCCCTGTCTGGACATTTCCGTTTGTGTTCTGAAAATGAACGCGAATCAATCGATGTTCTTTTGTATACTTCAACGGTGAAGAATAAAGGTTTAGTTGGTAATGTACCTGGGTGTGAGGTAATGTTTTGTGGAGCATGGCATACGTTCAAAAACATGTTTCCCTACTTTTTTTAACTATGTCGCTTAAATGAGTGAAGAGTTCTTCCTTTTAAGCCTGCTATTTGTTTGTGAAAGTTGCTCGTTGAACTTCAGGCGCATACGTCACGTGCCGGTGTTGGCCCATTTCAACTGTCGGCATAGTTCAGAAGCCGGTCCCATGGTGTAAGTGTAGCGTGCCTGCCTCTTACTCGGAGGCCCTGGGTTCGATTCCGGCCAGGATCTGAGGGCTGGTTTTGAGGTCCATCAGACTACGTGATCAGAAATAAGGAGGTATCTGACATTGAGATAGCGGCCCCGGTCTAGAAAGCCATGAGTAACAGCCGAGAGTATTCGTCGTGCTGACCCCACGACACTTCGTAATCTGCAGGCCCTCGGGCTGAGCAGCGGTCGCTTGGTAGGGCAAGGCCCTTCAGGGCTGGAGTGCTATGGGGTTAGGTTTTGTATGGTTCGGAGTTCGCTTTTAGTCAGTAGATTATGTCTGGGTGTTTTCTGGGTCCATGATTTTTCCTCAGAATAGGTTTTCCATCATTTTTCGGGTCGTCAATACTACCTTTCCTTTTCATTAGCAGAGTCTGTGCTGTGTATAGGAAATGGGGTCTGACGTCAGTTGTGTAGTGATGGATCTTGGTATTTTTTGAAATGCATTTCTTGTAATAATAATAATAATAATAATAATAGCAATCATCATCATCATCATCTATGTGGAATCCATCTTGTTTTCACTAAGCTCCTGGGAAATTGTTCAAAGCGAGCTCATGGATATGCGAAGGAACAGAAGTCCTTTTTTTTTTTTTTTTCTGCTAGTTGCTTTACGTCGCACCGGCATAGATAGGCCTACGTCTTATGGGGTTCGAGAAGAGTTAATAATAGTAGAATGGCAACTATAATGATGAAACCAAAAATTCTCATTTTCACACAAGGCAAATACTGGGGCTGTTCCTTACATTAAGGCCACGGCCGGTTCCTTCCCACTCCTAGACCTTTCCTATCTCATCGTCGCCTGAAGACATATCTATGTCGGTGCGACGTAAAGCAAATGCCATATACATTTTTATAATTAAATGAATAATGCTATTTGAAATAGTTACTTCCTGAGTTATTGTGATATAAATTTGACGCTCGAGACACACAGAATGAGGTCAGTTTGTTCATTCAAGAGATACAGGACATAGGCCTAAAGCGCCCGAAAGAAATACCACCTTATTTATGTACAGAATTGGAGCAATTCAATGATAAATTCGTGTACTCAACATTCGTAGAGCAACAGCAGTACTTAGAAATAATTTTCAGTTTTCACAGTCTTTGTAATACCACCGAAAATTGAAATTTATTTTCAGAACTCTATGCGCGCTTGTCCTTGATATTGTGAACTGAAGATATAGTATAGAGGTCACCTCATATCTCTCACCCGTTACGTTCTTATTAAAATAACGTTGAGAGCAATTGACGTCGAGGAATACGCAGAATGCAACGGATGACGGGATTCAGTTCCCTTTTCTTCTAAATTTCACTAAAATAATTGAATACCTTACAAAATTTAAAGTATTGCAGTTATAATGACCATTATTTTTGGGCTTATGTCGTGTCAAGAAAACAAGGTGAAACTCTTTATGTTTCACAGAGAACTTTGTTCCGCGTCTTCAAAAGAAAACTCGATTTTCGCGAGGAAGTCTACAACTATTGTAGAAATAATTACTTCAGCAAGAATTAAGACAAAATTGGATACTTTCGAAACATATTTAAATTGGTGGACATAGCTTGGACACCGAGCTCGAGACATTCGCTTAAGTGCGGCCAGTATCCGGTAATCGGGAGATAGTGGGTTCGAACCCCACTGCCGTCAATCCTGAAGATGATTTTCCGCGGTTTCCCATTTTCACACCAGGCAAAAGGTGCGACGTGAAGCAAGTAGCAAAAAAAGGCATATCTTGGACAATTTCATTTCTTTCAGTTTTATTCCCTGATTAATTTCAAAAAATTAAAAATGTTTATAATTAATGTTTATAATTAATTAATGTTTATTAGATAACGTTCCAGTGTTGGTGCAAAAGGTGTGGTAAACCAAGTTTGCAATGGTAGGTCTAGAAAGAACATTATTTTACACATTAAATTCATTTGTATTTTATTTAACACAATTCTGTATGGGTTTATTAATTATAGGGTTATGGGTCCACGAATATAATAGATTTGGCAACGCGTTCACAAATATTTCCCATACTTCTGGAACTGAAATACCCTCACGTAAACTACAATAAATTATTTTTTCAAGAAATGACTAGTCAATATATACAAAAATAGGATATTTTTTCTGCCTCTTGCTGTGTTTTGTATTGCAATATTTTTTGCGTCTTCCATTGAAGTCTTAGTCTCATTTATGGCTGTGGTATTATGGAAGCTATGATGGTGCTGAATAATGCAATTCCCAGTACGACTAGCATGGATACTGCGAAAGGTGAAAGGGTCAGTTTCTGAGCACTTTCTGGTCCAGTGACAAGTTTACCTCACTTCTCATCCTTTCTAGCGCAATAATTTGCCTCATACTTCGTATTTATCTCGGATTAGGAGTCGTGAACTGGAGGCATTGAAATTCCTATCCGAAAGAAAATAGAATGTAGTAACCTACAAGACTGGAAGCTCCTAAAAACTTATCAACGATATCATTACACGTAATCACTTTTGTTGTTAATTGAGGTGTGCCTTGTCATTTTCTTCATCAGATGGCATTACTCCTGCAATTACAAAAACAGAATACCTAGTTACGATGTGAACTCCATCAACACTGAATGAATGGAACAAAAAATTAGGGCTGCTAATATTACTTTTTTTACAGTGAACCAGACGCATAAATAGTTTATATGGCTAAGTTCACCTCTTTTAAAAGCAAAGCATCACACATATATAGTCCGTCTTCATGGCTAAGTGGTTAGCGTGCTGGCCTTTGTTCAGAGAGGTCCCGAGTTCGATTCCCGGCAGAGTCGGAAGTTTTAACCACCATTGATTAATTTCGCTGGCATGGGGGCTGGGTGTATGTGTCGTCTTCATCATCATTTCATCCTCATCACGACGCGCAGGTCGCCTAAGGGAGTCAAATCAAAAGACCTTCACCTGGCAAGCCGAAAATATCCTCGGACACTCCCGGCACTAATAGCCATACGCCATTTCATTTCGTCACATATATAATTATAGAATAGTTGTGCTAGATTATAATGCTAGTAACCAATTGGATACTTATTCCTTTGAGGACAGTCATTAAGTCAGATAAGTTTTATTGTCAAGCCGTAAAAGATTAGCATTATAATATCTTATACATAATGCTTTTTGTCAGACTGTAGTAAGAAATATTATTTCAATAATGCAGTTTCCTTTCTAATGCAGTTTTAATTGCTATTGGTGTATATTTTTCTTTGTCTTGAGGAACTCACTTTAAGTTCTTCAGCTCCAATTTTCTGTAATTTCTTGCCATGCCCCCCTCTGTCCTCTCCCTCATGGTTGCTGGCAACTCTTTTTAACCTCTTTTGCTGGAGTGTTTGAAATGTAATTTAATTGCTTCTCCGCCTGGTGCTGCTTGATCAATGGTGAAAGATATCGCTATTGACGTTGCCGCCAGCGAAGGGTACAGTAGGGCAGCAGAGCTGATGTTGCACAATTTTCTGGCAAAGATGTTTCTCTCCTCCCCTCTCAGTAGCCTATGTGTGGTATGAGCGGTCATAGAGAGTTTCAGGTCACCGGCTCGATGCTAGTTGCTACACGTCGATATAGTCTGCAGCAATGCCCGTATCATTACCGTGGTTTTCCGGCCCTGCTGCGCTGTTCTCCCTCACTCTGCTACCCGCACTACATAGAGTACCATCATCCCACAGTTCATACGATTTGATCTCTTTTGGTGTTCAGTATCCGCCGTGTATTATACCATACAATGTTGCTACTCTATGGTATCTTGTCGAGTGCTAGAGCTCAGCGTGCTAACATGTCTATCAACAAAACAGGAGATAGGAACTGCAAATGTACAATCTGTTTGGTGCACGTGCGTGAAAATGAAGGCCAGAACTGATTCATAGATCAATTGACCGGGGCACATATCTAGGTATGATTTATTGGTACGGTAACTCTGATGTGTTTTGGCTTACGCACTATTGACCTGGAATGTATATTTTTAGAATCTTCCGGATTATAATGTCAAATCAAACAAAGCACGGTACCTTAAAATCTTAACTGAGGTTTAACGTTATCTAATCGATTTGTTAACTCAGAGGTAGGGTGCTGGCCTCCGAATCTCAAGACCGAGCTCGATAGCTGCAGTCGCTTAAGTGTGGCCAGTATCCAGTATTCGGGAGATAGTAGGTTCGAACCCCACTGTCGGCAGTCCTGAATATGGTTTTCCGTGGTTTCCCATTATCACACCAGGCAAATGCTGGGGCTGTACCTTAATTAAGGTCACGGCCGCTTCCTTCACACTCCTAGCCCTTTCCTGTCCCATCGTCGCAATAAGACCTATCTGTGTCCGTGCGACGTAAAGCAACTAGCCGAATCCCAATACTGTGGGTTCAAACCTGGCAGAGGATTTCGAATGAAGGGAAAACAATCCTTCGAGCACTCCATATCGTACGATGTAGCCGCCTCTTGTGACAACTGACAATGTTTATTAAAACTCAACCATAGGTCATCCAATGGAGTTACGAGTCATTCGGTAAAAAAAAAAAAACGTCGAAATTAACACGCAGGCAGTGGTGCCATATTTCTGCCGAACCGAGAAGAAAATGTATTTTTCCGTACTTTCTCTCCCATGTTTATACTGACTAAGAAGTTTGTGTTTTTCTGTGGTTATTTATTTTGTTATTAAAGTAAGCGCTTAAAACCTTGGAATGAAAAATCCACATCCTGTTTGCAGTTACTCGACCAGGTCGGGGTTGGAATGAATGAATCCCCTATCTAGCGGCGAGTATAGGAGTTGTGCCGGCTGCCGAAGCCAGTCGCACTCCTCTGGGGTACGATATGATTAATAACTGAGACGTGAAATGAAATTATATTGGAAAATATTGCTGAAATGAAAGATGACAGGGGAAACCGGAGTACCTGGAGAAAAATCTGACCCACCTCCGCTTTGTCCAACACAACTCTCACATGGAGTGACCAGGATTTGAACCACGGAATCCAGTGGTGAGAGGTCGACGCGCAGGCGCCTGAGGCACGGAGACTCTAAAATTTCGGAATCTAGTTCCGAATATATTAAACGTACAAACGGTAGCAAAGCAATTCACATCCTTACAGCATCTAAAACTGTAGGTCTACTATTAATTCTGCATTTCTGGTACTGAACTTAACTTTCTTACTTCACAGAATTCAATTTTATTACACAGATTTATCTTCCTTCATGAAGATATTCGAAATTGCGTACTGTAAAATATTATGTTCTGGAGAATAAATTATGTTTACCACAATAATGAGGAATATTTTTTCTCCCTGAAGTAACGTCATAAGTACACAAGTGTGTAGGATGACAGAGTACTTATTTTAATTGCGTGTTTTATTTATACATAGGGTATTTGTACATGCTCTGTATATTCATTAAAGGCCAAGATGCACAGAAAAATGTCCATGTACTTATCACATAAACAACGATGAGTGTAGCTAAATTTGTCTCTTACACAAGTACTGGAGTACAACATTTGTTCTTTATTGTTCCAAATGTGATCATGCATAGCAGCCACACATTAATATTTAATTAAATATTTCTGAAAATCTGGTGTCTGTTGTATTTATCTCTTGAGGTTTTTGGCTCTAGGATTGTTACTGGTGTCCGTAAAGTTGAAGAAAGTGCATTCTAGCTGTAGCGTGAAGAAAGGATGCGTATTTTATTCATACAAATGTTTACGTATCGTATTTATTTATTAAAATAATGAACGACGGGCGTTGTTGAATTTCTTCTGTAGCACATGTATTCTAACAGAAAATGTGTTCGTCATTGCCTCATGTGTTGTCTTGAGCATATTATTAGTTACCAATTTTTTGCACATTATTTAATGAAATTTCCTGAAAATCTGTGTTCGTGGTAGCTACGCATGTCTGTGCATATTTGACTGCAGGATTGTTGCTGATGACAGGAAATTGATAAAATGTGTAATTCTAACGGCATCGAGAGGAGACGGTGGTGATTGTTTTTTGAAGAAGTATATTCAAGATAAGAAAAAATGCTGCAGCCAAACCAGACTACAAGTTCACTGTATCATAGAATTGAGTTAAGTATTATGACATTGTGTTTGATGAATAGTGCTTATCATCTTCTTTCTTTTCTTCTTTCTTGCTTTTACTCTTCCTACCTGCTATTCGTTCACTTTTCAACTGAAAAGGGAAGGGCGCGTACCGAGAAATCGCGTATTTTACGTAAGTTTTGCACACACGTTGAATGAGCCAAGAATAACACAATGGCCAAAATACTTATTTCGGAAATTAACTCGTGCGACCTACAGAGAGCGTTGAAGTTAGTGTGTTACTTCATAGGGTAGCGCTCGGCTAGACAGGTCGCTTCTCCATACCCGATCCGCAACTCGTACTGTCCAACATCTGATTTGAGGCCACGCTGGCATACGCTTAGGCTACCGGTACGTTTATGCTGCAGCTTCGCTGCTGGCACATCGCCATGCCTCGCTGCTCGACGTTAAGCGATGATGAAACAAACCAATGGATCACAATGGGTGCTTTTACTCTGGAGCCCGACTTATAGCTTAGCTGTTGGCTGCGATCCTCGCCACATCGACACGCTTGCTTTTCGAGCCTGGCACATCGCCGGCTATCCTATAACTTGGACTGTGATTGGTTCCTTTAAGGTTACCCTCTCTTCCACTCCTCCTCTCTCACTCTTTTTGTACTCTGAACAGAAGTTCTGCGATCACTTGCTATCTGATTGGGTCTTCGAAAGAAATGCTATTTGGAACCGGCGGCATGCGGATCATCATAAGAGGTTCGAATGGGATAAATGAAATGACAAGGTGATGAGCAGTCAGAAGACCTCGTTTTCAGTTTTGGGAGGGATAGTGGCCAGTTTTACCGTATTTAAAAGGAAAGTTTCTATTTGCTTTTAATTTTCTTTTATTGTTAACTACCTGTTTACTCTATTGACTATGTGTTTATCTATATTTGTATATTTTAAATTTGAATTAAGTATATTTTACTTCTACGTCAGTGCAATATTCAATTTTATTACAAACTAGCAAATGTACCCGTGCTTCGCTACGGTATTCTGCATTGTATACGAATATTGAAGTAAATACTGTACATGCAGTAAATAAGATTGTTTTAAAATAGCATATCTCTTAGCGTTATCCGAGAAACAATATGCAGAGGTCCCCATACGTTGTTTCCAGTGTAAAGTGCTTGTTACGGATTTGTGATGATAACGACAGGCTCACTTCCCTACTGCGATTCACAATCGAGTTGGGAAGTTTACATTATAATTGCAGGCCCCATTGCCTACTGCGCGGTCACAATCTATTTGGGGAGTTTCCGTTACAATTTCATGCCCCCTTTCCTACCTCCAGACATATTACAAATTGAAGAGTTTTTATTATAATGGCAGGAAACTTCCCTACAACCAGTCAAAATTGAGTTGTGCAGTTATCATTATAATGATAGGCCCCTTTTCCAACTGCCAGCCAGCTTCCTGCCAGTCACACCAAGTTGATGAGTTTCCATCAAAATAGCAGGCCAGTATGCCTAATGCCAGTCACATTTTAGATGGGTACATCTGTTTATAACTGCGGGAACGCTTGCCTACAGCCAAAGACTGTATGCTGCATGCTCCCTTGCCTTCTGAAAGTCAAATCGAGAAGTGAATTATTCATTACAATGGTAGGCCTGCCTCATTAATGCCAGTTACACAGGAATTGGAGAAGGACTCCATTCCTACTGCCAGTCATAGTCGGTGTGCGGAGTACTGATTACAATAGCAGACACACCCTTTCTCGATCGCTACAAAATCGACATCAGTGAATATATATAGTTCGACATACGAAAGTATGTGCTTGTTTACAATATTGCAGACCTTCATTTACAGATTAACTGCTTCTAAACGGTACATCATATCGAGAAAAGATTGTACCATAAGACGCCGGATTTAGCGGCCTAAATTGCTGGTCATATGATATCTCATCTATTCATGGGTCAGATTGAGTTAGAAACTTGGGTAAAATTTGTGTAAGATTATCTCACATTGCATTGCTTTTCGGATAATTAAGTGACAGCTACATACATAGCATTTGGCTCACATATGGCTACTGGGTGGACCAATTTTCGTGTAGAGTATGATGATTCTATCTTTCCTCTAAGTGATGGAAGGTATGAATTATGTATGTGAAAAGTACTACTTTACTTAAGATCGAGAAATAGAGAAAAGTCAAACGTAAAATGGATATAAATACGACAAAAAGTCGTACGACCAAGGTTGTAGATCACTCCAAATTGAACGGGGATTGTGCCATCCGTTATGTGATGATACTTCCCGAAGGTCTGCACCATCATTAAAATTGCCTCCATATTTCGATATTCTTCGGGATAGAAAGGGAAAAATTTAAAGCTCTTGGAAGTTTTCCGCCCGTTACAGGCTAAGTCGTAAAATTTTGCCAAATTTCAGTTTTCTTTCTCGACTGGCAGATTATGCCGCAATCTGGGTTTTCAGTGAGAAGTGTAAAAAGTAGAACTTTCAAGATACTAAACCAAAAAATATGCAGATGATCATTATTACCCCTTAAGCGTGTAGCTGTACGAAAATTTCGACAAAATAGTCTATGTACAGGCACACAGTAGTTACGATTTTATTTACATAGATAAATAAGGAACCTGCTCCACGTACAACACCTTTTGGGCTATATCCGCTGGACTTAACCGGAAAAACGGACCGTTTATGATATCTCCCTTATTAATCCTCCTGTCGAAAAAATGCACATGAAAAAAAGTTTTAGAGATGGAATTCCATCATGTTTGGTCGATTTCCAGTCAGGTTGGTCTTGTACTGTATATATTCTGGAAGAGTAAAATCACCATTTCGGTTCCCTATAAACCGCCAGTCCATTCCGGGAACATGAAATGTTATTGACGATTAACACCTACCGTTGGACAGGTGGATGTTAATATAAAGTTTGACTCAAATATCTTCAGTAGTTTTCAAGTTGTAAAACATACGCTTTACACGCACCCGCTCTTGAGTTAAGGCCGGTGGGACTTGTACCGGAAAACGGTCCGTTAATGATATCTCCCTTATTAATCCTCGTATTGAAATGATGCACATGAGGAAAAAGGCCTAGAAATGAATTTCCATTACGGCAGCTAAATTTACATTAAGTTTGGTTGCAAAATGACGGTTTCGGTTTCGTATAATCCCCCAGTCAATTCAGGGATTCAGAAACAATACTTGCCCTGAAACCTACCAAAGGACAGATGGATTCTAAATATCAAGTTTGGTGGAAATATATCCAGTAGTTTCCAAGTTTTAGACAAACAGACAAACAAACAAACAGACAGACACCAAAACAGAATATATGCAGATGGTCATTATTACACCTGAAACGGATAACTGTACGGAAATTTCGCCAAAATTGTCAATGTACAGACATACTCTAGAAGTGTAGACCTTTATTTCGATAGTTACTGCTTTGCAACTGTACGACGTATCTACAAACGGACTTCACCATCAGACGCCCCTTTCAGTGCTCTACATGGTTGGTCCTATGACATCTTCTCGTATCTCCTTTATTTATGGGTTAGATTGAGTTAGAGTCATTGAATGGGGTGAAATCTTGTACAGTTTTTGAATGCTACTTTATATTTTTGATTCTCATGTGACAGCTAGAATCATAAAATTTGGCTATAACATTGCCAATGGTCATGTCAATGTGCGTGCCGAATGTCATGATTCTACCTTTCCTATAAGTGTGCCAAATGATAACATATACGTGTAAAAGTACAAAATCAACTTGTGTTTAATGTATTAGGGATAGAAATACGACGAAAAGTCACAGGACAAAAGTTGTAGATCTCTCCAAAATGAAACGCAATTTGCTTTGTGACTTTTGATACGACTTACTGATTAGCCACCAATTACCCC
This sequence comes from Anabrus simplex, assembly GCF_040414725.1. Taxonomy (NCBI): domain Eukaryota; kingdom Metazoa; phylum Arthropoda; class Insecta; order Orthoptera; family Tettigoniidae; genus Anabrus; species Anabrus simplex. The sequence goes on along the minus strand of NC_090267.1, from coordinate 190,601,838 downwards.
GAAACGAAGGTCTGCACCGCCGTTAAAATTGCATCCATATTTCGGAATTTTCCTGGGCCAGAAGTTATACATTTGCATAGCTTAGAATATTTCCTCAAAGGAAAGAGTGTACAGCATTCGGGATTAGCAGTCGCATACATACGTGGTAATTAAGGAAGAAAGTAATACAGTTTAGTAAGTTGAAATTAATAGAAAATAGATTATAACAGAGGACATCCGGATGACGACAAATATATAAATACCAAGTGAATGTATTGGAAAATCAAATGCTCCTCAATAAATTATGCCGGAGTGAGTTATGGATATAAGAAAGCGGTAATCGGAGAGAAATTTAGGCGCAGGGATTCTTAGGTAATCAGATAAGAAGATGAATATTTGTGTTATTACTTATGCTATTCGAGGACGGTTATAACCTCCAATGATATTCCGCCAATATCCCGCAGAATGGCCGATTGACGACTCTCTTGCTTTCTACCCAAGGAACAACCACGAATTTAAAGGAATGATGAGGAAAATGACAATACGTTACTTCCCTGCTGGCAAGCAGTCAGAGACGTTGCCATGGTAACCCATATATTCGTTATCGCTCTGTCGGTCCCTCAATGCCGAGCATGGTATCGGCAGAAAATAGTAAATTTCTCCGTCATTTGAAGAGTAAGGTAAATTATGAACACAACGAAAGTTGTTTGTGATGAAGAGACCTTTCACATACGGTCCACAGAGTTTGCAGAAAATCAATAGTATAAGAGAAAATGGAGGAAGACCGTTGTGGTTTTCCTATAGACCCCCGTCTTTTCAAAGATTTTAAAATGATATGCATATCGAAACCTTCCCCGGGGTGAGTATACTCTAAATATGAAGTTTGGTTGAGATCTATTCAGCCCTTTCGACGTGATGGTGGAACAAACAAACATTTTTATTCTTTTTATTTTGCTAGTTGCTTTACGTCGCACCGACACAGATAGGTCTTATGGCGACGATGGGACAGGGAAGGGATAGGAGTTGGAAGGAATCGGCCGTGGCCTTAATTAAGGTACAGCCCCAGCATTTGCCTGGTGTGAAAATGGGAAACCACGGAAAACCATTTTCAGAGCTGCCGACAGTGGGGTTCGAACCTACTATCTCCCGAATACTGGATATTTGCCACACTTAAGCCAAACAAACAAACAAACAAACAAACAAACAAACAAACAAACAAACAAACAAACAAACAAACAAACAAACAAACAAACAAACAAACAAACAGAAACGAACAACTTTATTTATAAGATTATTTTTATACCACTCCCCTCGCCCCCTGCCAAAAGGGTGCTAGGGGTGTCTTACCCTCACGCGGTTTGTCTCCTGATACTAATTGATAAGTGTACCACGTTTGGTGAAATTGCTCCAGTGGTTTAGGAGGAGATGTGTCATATACACACCCACACCCACACACCCACGCACACACATACATCAATTTTTATATATAGTAAGAAGAAGAAGATAATATTTTTATATGTAGTTTTTCGATCAATTTTATATCTCACCCCCTTCGCTCCCCACTTGGATTTGCAAAAAATCCGGAGTAATACTATTCATCTCAGAGACCCTGAAATCTATGGATTCGAAACTGTTTTTAATTATTTCTATATCTCACCCCACCCCCCCCACCCTTTGCTCCCAACCTAAAAGGGGGCTGGATTTTAAAAAAATTCTAGAGTATCACTTTTCAACTCAGCGACCCCGAAAACTATGAATTCGACACTATTCTCGATTATTATTGTAACTACCACCCCCCTGACCCTCTCCCTTAAGGGCGCTAGGGATGGCTTACCCCCCACAGTGATCGTCTCCCGATAGTAAGTGATTCGTGTACCAAGTTTGGTTGAAATTGCTCCAGTGGTTTAGTTGGAGATGTGTCATTTACACACACACTTCCATTTCTATATATAGTAAGATTTTTACACTCGTTCTTCACCCCCTTTCCATCCCCGCCCAAAGGAGTCCTATGAGTGCCTTACACAACAGTATATTTTTTTCCCAGATATTAAGTCTTATTTGTACCTATTTTGGTTGACAGCTATGCCCAAACGTACATGCATAATCTCACTGCTCTAGAATCCTGGAGCTGACGTTGCCATGGTTACGGCAGTTCATTTCTTTATCCGATTCCTAGAGCAGGGGTAGTGTGGTGCCAATATCTCCGTAACGGTTGGTTTTAGGGCCTTAAAACATGGTTTTCGGGCCCGTAGGGCTTACCGAGTTTTGTTCTTTGCGTCAAGAGGATTAAATTGAGCTTTGTCTCGTCCTTATACGACAAATTCGATATTTTGCCTATAATAGTATAAGAGAAAATGGAGGAAAACCGTTTTTCCTATAAAACCCCCGTCTTTTCAAAGATTTTAAAATGATATGCATATCGAAACCTTCCCCGGGGTCAGTATACTCTAAATATGAAGTTTGGTTGAGATCTATCCAGCCGTTTCGACGTGATGGTGGAACAGACAAACAGACAGACAAACAGACAAACAGAAACAATTTTATTTATATAGATTACTCTCTCTCAATTTCAGGGGAAAATAAGGCATTGGAAATTAGATTAACTGATTAAATTCATAATAATTTTCCTGATCATTATCATTTTTCTAATCCTAGCCAGTGGGGTAATTATAACTTTTCTTTTGCTATTTGCTTTACGTCGCACCGACACACATAGGTCTTATGGCGACGATGGGACAGGAAAGGCCTAGGAATGGGAATGAAGCGCCGAGGCCTTAATTAAGGTACAGCCCAAGCATTTGCCTGGTGTGAAAATGAGGAAACCGCGGAAAAACATCTTCAGGGCTGCCGACGGTGGGATTTGAACCCACTATTTCCCGGATGCAAGCTCACAGCTGCGCGCCCCTAACCGCACGGCCAACTCGCCCGGTAATTAAAACTTATAATCCATTTCGTCTCATCTCATACACTCAGGGGCCGATGACCTAGATGTTATCCCGCTTTAAACAATAAGCGGCGTCGTCATCATATCATCATCAAACTATGAAATTAGGAGGCAAAAGAATGCGGAACGAATGTCAATTTCGGTGTTTTTATTCTTGTTATTTAGGGGCCTATAACATTACAAGCAGGTGATTCATATGAAGTACCTCGTTTTTCATGGAAAGTTGGACAGTTCTTTTTTAAATTGTAAATACAGTTTGTTTAGGAGACATAACTAAAGTTAAAACGAGGTGCTCCATAACCCCTTATTTTACATTATTTATAAGTACCCTATTAAATTACGGAATGAAGCATTTGAAACTTCATTCTTCAATCTACTCCCGCAGTGAAAAAGCAGTGAAAATTCCAGGTGAGGTATTTTACACTTTTTATTACACATTTTACACACCGAATTATTTTAAAATACGTTCACCAATAAAACTGTGATTCACTCGTTAAAAGAATCTCTGGATTTATTCCGCACTTCAAAAGCTTCAGCTGGAGCTGCGTTCTTCCTCCATGATGGGTTTGCTTTTGGAAGTACATATTCGTAGTCCAAGTGTTCATCCCCTCTACATCTATTATCACATAATGAAAAATACAAACAGCCTTAACTATCATTTGCACTGGTTTGAATTTTCGAGTATAACTGACTGTGAGAGCTGCCAGCAGGATGTGCGTGGGGCAACTGCAGGGTAAAAGCTCCATGGCGAACAGCCTGGCAATAGCCAGCAGCGACGTGCTAAGGCGAGCATCCATGAGCCAGCAGCGAAGCCGCGGCATATACGTACCCTTATAGTCGTTGTATGGGACAAGTGGTTGTTTGTATAATAGTAATCAACATAGGTAAAGTTATTTTTGCGTTGGCAGAAAACTTAGGAACATTGAGACCTAAGGATTATCCTCGTTTCGTTAGGTGTGATTGGTGTAGAAGCGCTTTGTATTTTCATCACTGTTGCAGAAATCATGAAGAGTAACTTGCTTTCGTGTGTAACGCCCCTTGTTATACTGATAAACCTTTATTTTCACTATAACTACCTTTATGTATGGCCTTTATTGACCCACAATCAATGCATGAATTAAATTCTCACAATACCGCTACATCACTTTCACGACGTGCTGCGCAATTACTAACGGAATGGAAAGTATAATTGGCGCGGTGAACCCAGCACTCGCTGCCTTGCTGCGAAGCCAAGCGCGCCAATTCAAAATTGTAACGCTTTCTGGACGTCGAATGAGTTCATTTCCGAAAGAAATGTTTTGGCCGTTGTGTTATTCTTGGCTCATTTAACGTGTGTGCAAAGTTTACGTAAGATCTGTGATTCCCCGATACGCGCTCCTCCCTTGTGAGAGTAAGTATAAGTTATTATATATCAATTGAATTATAGGTGACTCTTCACAGTTTATCCGTCTCCTTGGCTGAATGGCGAAAACAGCGGCCTTCGGTTCGTAGGGCATCGGATTTGATTCTCCGCTGGTCCGGAGATTTTAACTACGTTTGGTTAATTTCTCTAGCTCAGTGACTGAGGGTTTGTGTTCGTCTTAACACACATCTTCACCTATCCATAGAGTATCACACTGATAACCTCCACAGAAACTTGCACTAGTGAACACAACCCCCATATAGTTTTGGCGTCATGAAGTGCGTCCGGTCATTTGACAGTGTTTAATCCACATTAGTGCTGACCCCAGAAAATAGTAAAATGTCCAGCAAAATGAATAATGAGGAGAAGTGACTACTTAGTTTCTGATAATCACCGTCCAGTCAAGTTATTTTTCTATTCTGTATTTACGCAATTTATTGCAACATGTATTCACACTGGTGAGGATCACTTCATTCTTTTGTATTTGTTTTACGTCACACCGATACGGACATTACAACGATGGGATAGGAAATGGCTAGGATTGTAAGGGGGCAATCATGATTAATTAAGATACATCCTGTAGTGGAAATTGGAGACCGTGGAAAACTATCTTCAGCGCTCCCGACGGTGAGGTTCGTACACACTATCACCCTAATGCAAACTAACATTTACGTGACACAACCCGCGTAGGTAACTCGCTTGATGAGGATTACTTTCAGAAATCTAATGTATACATATTCCGCCCAAAAGCCTTGTAGATGATTTTTCGTGCTGTCCCATTATTTCTATATGCTGAGAATGCTGTGTCTTAACTAAGGCCACAGCTGCTATTTCATTCACCATGTTTTGTAAAAATTAAATTAACGAAAAATATGGTGCAAATATACAACGATAGAGAGGAACGCAGCAAGTAACTGTCACAGACATTGACAAACATACCTTTTGAAGAAGTAGGGATAGTTAATTTTTCATGAGAAAAGTACGAAAATATATTCTAAAGTATAAACTTGAATTGAGAAATGCAAATTTTCGATCTATAAGGGCATCTAAAAGAACTTACCTGAGCGCTTTAGAATTTTAAATCATGTAATTGAAAGTGTCCGCACGTTCAGCCATGAGACTTTCTTAGTGTATCATTATTTATCCGGTGTTTTAAGATATTTCAGTCAAGAATGGCGTTTATTTGATAATTGTATTCGGACTCATATGGATGGGCTATTTTTCACCCGTTTTAAGACTTACAGTACTTGGGTCTCCTCCTCTCTAACTCTTAACGAGACTAATACTATGGTGCATAAGTTAATTTTACTTCATCCTTTGTGTATAACACGCCTGACTCCTCTAATGGTATTATTTCGTTCAATTTAGTCTGCGTTCGTTCTCAGTTACGTTACGTCTGTTGCGTTCTTGGACTTCATTGCAGTGAGTTTATGAGAGTTTAATTACAAGGAAAAGTGGTCCAATTCTTATCTACTTTATTAGAACTATAAAAGCGGTTTCCCTTCTTTCCCTTTGTTTTCCTTCTTCTCTTCTACCTTCATTCGTGAAGATGTGCTAAAAGGAACCTTGGAACATAAAGGTTCAATATTTGTCGTTTGAACAAGATTGCTGGCGATGTAAGAGCTAGATATTTTGGCAAGCATCTTCCTTGCAGTAGCAGAAGCCTTAGTCCATCAGTCTCGTTTCTCCTCCTCCTCCTGCCATCACGTGCGCTAGGGATGTCCAGGCTTTCTCCACACCACACCACACCACACCACACCAGGGCTTCGCCTAAGCCAGCCGAGAACGCAACGAGCGAAACTCGGAAGTATTTTTAATCACAATCATAACACAGCTATTGTTGTTTGTTCCATGTGAGCATTTTCACATGTACTTCGTAAGTAAATCCCATTATCAAATTAGCTAATCATTACTTAATCATACCGGGCGAGTTAGCAGTGCGCTTAGGGGCGCGGGTGTGACCTTGCATCCGGGAGATAGTGGGTTCGAATCACACTGTCGGCAGACCTGAAGATTGTTTTCCGTAGTTTCCCATTTTCACACCAGGAACATGCTGGGGCTGTACCTTAATTAAGGCCACAGCCGATTCCTTCCAACTCCTAGGCCTTTCCTATCACATCGTCGCCATAAGACCTATCGGTGTCGTTGCGACGTAAAGCCACTAGCAAAAGAATACTTAATCATCTCTTTTGCTTGCCAATAGAATGTACCCATCTGCTCTCGATCCTTTTTATTCACTCTAATCTAAGAAGCATATATTCCAAATTGTTTGCAACCAGAAAGCCGGAATTTCATTTACAGTATGTAAAACCAAAATTAAATTTAAAAGTGAATATATTCGAAACAACTGTAAAACGTTTTAATTAGAAATAATAATAATAATAATAATAATAATAATAATAATAATAATAATAATAATAATAATAATAATAATAATAATAAAGTTAAATTCGGATTTCAATTACAGTCTAATAAAACTGCATCAATGTTATTGTTACCAAACCCCACGGCCTACCTATATTTTAATTATTGATTTATACTTTTAAACTGACAAATAACAAACGATAAATAACTAGTACAACCAGAAAAACAAACCTTTTTAAAGGTTCAAATAAATTAAGGATATCCAACGGTGTCACTGATCCTTTCTTCCATTTCTTTTTCACGTTCACACTGTAATACTGGAACACTCATTTTGTGAAACCGCACTTACACATGATTAATATACTCCAACTAGTTTTGCTGGCATATTTCCCGAGGCACTTCCTATTCTTCGGACAAGTAAAAGCTTTCCTTATCCAGACGCTAATATCCGAGAAGATATCTTCTGCACTTCCAGTATTTTTAGTGTGCAACACACTGTGCTCATAACACCCTAGTAGCAGCACTGCTGCACTGTTCAATTCAGATGGCCTCAAACTGAAGGTCTGACGGATTAACCAGTCAGATGCAATGTAGATGTATGACTGATTTAAAACGGTTTGTAATGGCTCCTTAAATTTTCTCCATACATGCTGGATGATTTCACACTAAGCAAGTCTGTGATGTATGGTATCACTACAGTTCAGACATAATGCGTACAAATCATTTTCTTTCATTTGAATGCGGTGTAGCTTACTATTTGTGGGTATTTTCTCGTGTATTACACTATACCAGGTGTCCCGAGGTGTGCCGGGAAGTTCACGATTGGATGCATTCCTCCGAACACGGTATCAGTTGACAATCAGCACCGTCTTCACGATGTCAACATAAGTGATTTTTTCGTGTACGTAGATTTTTTCTTGCAATTTCGTGAGCCCGCGTTTCCCTATTCGAGGTTGTCTCAGTACAGCACCGTCCACCAGGAATTACCAAGCCCCAACTGTATGTTAGTTCATTCTTTTTTATAACTTAGTGTTACTATTATTACTGTAGTTCCTAAGGCCATGCCACTCTTACGTCTGTCACTAATGTCATCCTTGTTCGGCTAGGTCATGCTTGACTGTATGGTTACTGCTACCTTCTTCTTCCACTTCTTCTCCTCTGTAGCCTTATATTTTATCTCAGGTGTATTCTACCGACATCGTCTTAGTACGCAGTAACGTAATCTGCTGCGATTTATTATTAGCGCCATCATAGTAAAATAAACGATCTAGTTGCGGCGGAATCCTCTGCAATACGATCGATATCTGTTAATTGTTGATCATTTGATAACTCATCTGGTACTCATGAAATTGACTGTCGGCCAGGGGTTAGGTGGATGACCGCATGTTTGTCTCATGTAACCATGTTTATGTTTCTCAGAGTTGTTGATGTGTATGTTCGATGTTTATACATAAATCGGTTTTTCACACTTCATCCTCTCGTTTTAACCACAATACGGAGTTACTGCTGATTCATCCCCAAGAGGCTTTTCCTTACAAAATATCGAAAGTAATGTTAACATCTTATCTGATGCACTGCAGCCCACACTCATCGGAGGGTCTGCCTTACAAGGGCTGCACTCGGCTAGAAATAGCCACACGAAATTGAAATTAAATCTGCTGCATACACCTACAAGCAGAAGTAAAAAGAAGAAAAGCAATACTAGGGACATAGATCTTATTGCGCAAAATCAAAGTAACAAAATTCTACAGGAGAATAACATTATTGACTTTACGTCCTACTAACTTCCTTGATGGTTCTTAAAGATTTCATGTGTCAATATAAAATGAAAGGGTGAAGGAAGACATAGCCATGTCCGACGAAGAACGTGTCTGGGCAGTCCAAGACATTGATGTAACCAGTCAGCTGTACATCTCTGTCCTACTGTCCACTCCAATGACATACCAACATCCGATGGGAGGCATTACGAGGATAAAAACTGAAGAAGAAGAAGAAGAAGAAGAAGAATATGATGATGATGATGATGATGATGATGATGAAGGAGAAGACGAAAATGAAAATGATCAAGATTGAATTGAAGGATACTATTCAAGAGAGTGAAGATGATGTTATTATGAGAAAATGTATAAAAAATTCAAGATTTATATCCTATTTATTCCGTTGAAAATGCCTTTCTCTAGTATCATTATCTGTGAAAGTCACATACATGATAGCTCAGAACGACTATGAAGTGAATTCAGTTTCCAAGGCTCGAGAATGAAGTAGCTGGCGGTGGTAGAGGACGAGATCCCTGAGGCTACTGTATGTTCTCGTCGGTTAAGATTGTTGACGATAAACGAATAGCCTGAAGCGACTACCGTATGAAAGGCACTGTGTAATGGCTTTTCTTCGAATTATTCATGTTGTGGAGGATTTTAAATTAACGCTTCTGCTTTCTTTCTCTTAATGTCAACGTCATACTGTTTTCTGCATGCGCTAGAAGAGATGAGAGGGCAATGTAGTACTGGTCCTCAGTTCCTGTAATCGATCACCGTTAAGAAAGGAACATACCCTGACTCTAGCTCTTCTCTATTCACTCAGAGGATTAACTAATCTTCTAGCTCCACGGATGTATATGCTGATGCACGTGCCGTGAAATGTACAACAATAATAATAATAATAATAATAATAATAATAATAATAATAATAATAATACAGGTACAGCTGTAGAACAGATACATCTTTTAAAACAAGAAGCAGAAAAGGCTGTACATAGGATGTCCTTTGAAAAAATAAAGTACTTGACTAGCATCCCCACAGCTCTCCAAGAACTAAAGACAAGGTATGGTAAGATTGAAGGAGTTAACAGCTTCAAATATCCCGGTGAGATTATTGTGCAGCTGGGATCTCTCGAAAGAGGTCGAAGTAGGATAGCCGCAGCTTTTCGCAGAACACACGGCCTGTACAAGAAAATGGCAATTTCCTCAAGGCAATATTATTGGATGTTTGTTTTCTTATATATATATATATATAAAAATGATATGTGTAAAGAAGTGGAATCAGAGATAAGGCTGTTTGCGGATAATGATATTCTGTATAGAGTAATAAATAAGTCACAAGATTGTGGGCAACTGCCGGGAGTGTCCGAGGACATGTTCGGCTCGCCAGGTGCAGGTCTTTTGATTTGACTCCCGTAGGTGACCTGCGCGTCGTGATGAAGGTGACATGATGGTGAAGACGACACATACACCCAGCCCCTGTGCCAGTGATATGAACCAGTGGTGGTTAAAATTCCCGACCCTGCCGGGAATCGAACCCGACACCCCTGTGACCAAAGGCCAGCACGCTAACCATTTAGTCATGGAGCCGGGCAATGATCTGGATAATGTTTTGAGATGAACAGTAGGCAATGGTACGATGATAAACGGGGTTAAAAGTCAGGTTGTGAGTTTCACAAATGGGAAAAGTCCTCTGAGTTTTAATTACTGCGTTTACCGAGCTCGATAACTGCAGTGGCTTAAGTGAGGCCAGTATCCAGTAATCGGGAGATAGTGGGTTCGAGCCCCACTATCGGCAGCCCTGAAGATGGTTTTCCGTGGTTTCCTATTTTCATACCAGGCAAATGCTGGGGCTGTACCTTAATTTTTTTTTTGCTAGGGGCTTTACGTCGCACCGACACAGATAGGTCTTATGGCGACGATGTACCTTCATTAAGGCCACGGCCGCTACCTTCTCATTCCATCCCATCGTCGCCATAAGACATATCTGTGTCGGTGCGACGTAAAGCAAAATAGCAAAAAAAAAAAAAAAAAAGAAATAATCACTGCGTTTATGCGGTAAAAGTTTCTTATGGGGATCTCTCTAAGTACCTAGGTGTTAATGTAGGGAAATATCTTCACCGGGGTAATCACATAAATATGATTGTAAATAAAGAGTACAGACCTCTGTACGTGGTTATGAGGGCATTTAGGGGTTGCAGTAAAGATGTAAAGGAGAGGGCAAACAAGTCTCTGGTAAGACCCCAACTAGAATATGGTTCCAGTGTATGGGACCGTCACTAGAATTACTTGATTTAAGAACTGGAAAAAAATCCAAAGGAAATCAGCTCGATTTGTTCTGGGTGATTTTCCACAAAAGAGTAGCGTTACAAAAATGTTGCAAAATTTGAGCTGGGAAGACTTGAGAGAAAGTCTTCTAAGTGGTATGTTCCGAGCTGACGGTGGAGAGCTGGCATGGAATAATATTAGCAGACGAATACGTTTGAGTGATGTATTTCAAAGGAGGAAAGATCACAGTATGAAGATAGAGTTAGAATTCAAGTGGACAAATTGGGGATAATATTCGTTTATAAGAAGAGGAGTTAGATGTTCAATATATATTCCAATTTTTTTGGAAATCATTTGATAAAAGGCAAGGAAAACCTGGGCGACTGCCCTAAATGCAGATCAGTATTGATTGATTGATTGACGTAAGAAAAGAAAAACATTCTTTCTTTTCATTTATGTTCTGTTTTTATGATAATGAGATTTTTCCCTAATTCCTTTTATTTGTTCTTTTAAGAGAGCATCGGCTGTCCTCAGCGTGAAAGACCATTAGGTTTTTGTGGAAATACCATATGTCCTTCGCTTCAGATCGCTTTGCGCGCCTCCCTAATATTTGCCTTTGTCTTGTCTGGCGACCGCTGTATAACCCTCCAAATGTAAATACAACTGTTCTTTTCATCCCTCTGTTTATTATATTCTGAGAAGAATCATTTTCCTTCGTTTTCCAGTAATAGGAAGGCAACGAGTGGAATATTTAAACTAAATATTTTCTGTAATTTGTCAAATTTACAATTTCCTTTTCTAATTGATCCAAGGATTACTCAGAACATTGTTCACAAGTGTTGTTAAATGCATTAAACATTCTAAATGTAACTGAAGAATCGCATGCATTTTAATTCTAAATGTTGAAAAATCAGACGATGGCTTTTGGAGTCATGATCGAGATATATATCGGAATTGTCTCCTCGTTTGGCATTGCAACATCTCAATTCCCAGCATCACTTTAGAGCCATGGCTTTGGTCATGGACTGTGATGGGAGGAATAGACGTTAAGCGTATTCGAGTCAATATGTGATGTGAAATTATACGAAGTGATCAGGTGAATGCAAATTACCCACGAAACTATGGCAGAAAAATATTACAGGAAACGAGAAGCAGAAGTGTAACTCGGAAACAACATTTAGCGTTCTTATGATCAAGATGAGTATAATGTGATTAGGAAGTAGTGCTAACTGTGGTATTGCACTGATATATGTACTTGGTCAGTTCATGGTAACATGTAGATGGAACTTCGGAAGATGAAGCTTTGTTTCATACTTCTTTCACTAAAGCAGTTTTTGGTAAGCTTGATTGTTTCATTGAAACTTCTATTCTGAAAAATAATTTGTAGTTGTTCTATCTCTTTCACTGAAATATATATATGCATTTATAATAATTTTATTCTACGTAGGTTTATTGGGTTCAGACAGGAGGTAACACATTCCTCCTTTACCTAGCCACCAAGAAGTCCTGACTCGTCCGCTCTAGATAACGCTTTGTAGGGTTTTATTACGCCTAAGTTCAGTCACCGGCGCTACCGAACGACAGACGTAGTGCAAGCTGTTGTGACGCAAGTAGTCAGATGTGTCACCACAGATAATCTCCGCAAAACTTGCGTTGAGCATAACAGTCATGGTAATGTTTCTACCTATCTTATACAGATTCTTTTTTGCTATTTGTTTTACGTCGCACCGACACAGATAAGTCTTATGGCGACGATAGGATAGGAAAGGCCTAGGAATTGGAAGGAAGCGGCAGTGGCCTTAATTAAGGTACAGCCCCAGCATTTGCCTGGTGTGAAAATGGGAAACCACGGAAAACCATCTTCAGGGCTGCCGACAGTGGGGCTCGAACCCACTATCTTCCGATTACTGGATACTGGCCGCACTTAAGCGACTGCAGCTATCGAGCTCGGTCAGATATATTTTGAAACATGACCCTACAATCGAAACAGACTTTCAGTCTATTAGGTCGTGTTACGTACATGTAGTAGCCTACGTATTGAAGAGATGTTAAATACAGAACGAGATTGGCCAACCGGACACCAGTGGGATCCGAACCCACAACCTCGCGATTTCGCGTCGGTTGCTCTACGAATTGAGCTATGGTGGCCTAGGCCATCTTTGTTCTGTTGGAAAGTATCTGAGCTACAGGTCTAGCACTACTGCTATCACACCGTAGAGTGAGTTTAAGACGCTCGTTGACGGCCATTTTTGTTCTGTACTTAACATCTCTTCAACACGTACTAAATGTACGTAACACGACCTAATACGTTGAAAGTCGGTTTCGATTACAATGCGGTCGTGAAAATTCAATATTCAATGACCCTACAATCATCGTAAACACAGCCACCACCACCACCACCACCACCACCACCCCCACCAACACGCCCACCTACAGCAACAACATAAACAGCAATTACGTTACATATAAAACGGTGATGATCTTAATTTACTATAAGCATTGTACCTAGATAGACATGACTCTCATCAAACTGTTCATTATGAAGAAGTGCCTCCCTTGTAAGAAGATCATAGGCTCTCTCTTACCTAATTATACGGTCACTGGCAACAGATCTTCGTGATAATAACGGCTTGATATTTATCCCTGTAATGATTCTGATAGTTGGAAAGTATGAAACATATTTGTGTACGTATGGGCACTACACATTGAAGTAAAATTCAGCAAATAATTGATTCGAAGTTGGAGTGATTGATTTAATTATAATATCCGCTCTTTCAATACTTTATTTCTTTCCAGACGTCCATATCGTTTTGAATCTGAACGAAATTCGTTTTGAGCACTGTATCTAGGTATTTTCTAAGTTACTGGAATGTATGTTTCCTGTCGTCAATCACAGCATAATTGTACATAGTTACTTCTCAATCCGTTCCCAGAATATGACAACAGGCATTCGATACGTGTACACACTTCAGCTCTAAATGGAATGTCATTACCTGATGCGGCAGTTGGATTGAATGAGATTAGCGACATCATCTCCGAACAATTTTGGAAGCACATGGCAACCGACATAAATGGGTCTTAGTTCATCTTATAACAAGTGCGTATAACAATAGAATTCTTTTTCAAACAGCTCAGTGCTCAATGGTCTACAAATTAATAATAATAATGATGATAATAATAATAATAATAATAATAATAATAATAATAATAATAATAATAATAATAATAATAATAATAATAATAATAATAATAATAATAATAATAATTCAAAATCTACCGAGCGAGTTGGCCGTGCGGTTAGGGTCGCGCAGTTGTGAGCATGCATCTAGGAGATAGTGGGTTTGAACCCCACTGTCGGCAGCCCTGAAGATGGTTTTCCGTGTTTTCCCATTCTCACCCAGGCAAATGCTAGGGCTGTACCTTAATTAAGGCCACGGTCACTTCCTTCCCACTCCTAGGCCTTTCCTGCCAAATCGTCGCCAAAATACTTATCTGCTTCGGTGCGACGTAAAGCAAATAGGAAAAAAATCAAAATCTTTGATATTACGACCACAATTTTTGGTTATAAGTGAGCTTGAGTGTCAATATGTTGTCATAAAATAGTTTATTTTATGCACTTGAAAATATCACGGCATTGGTCTCGAATTATATGCGCTCAAAATACACCTAGCTAAGTGAGAATTTCTATCTGCAAATTTGAGGTCAGGTTTGACCACTAAAAGTAAAGTAAATAAGTACATCTGTTCAAAACTTGATCAGACCCTTTTATGGGAGAGCCAGCGTCAAAATTTACGTACTCTGTCCTGTGCAATTTTTCCTAATAAAATATATCTTGTATTACTCTCTAATATGTATGTATCCCGTACAGAATTTCTCGATAAACTTGAAAGGATTTCTGTTAAGTTAGGAAAGTGACAAGTAGCATACAAGGCATGTTGCATTTTATGTTATCCTCTAAATTCCTTTTAAGAGTATGTAGGTGCACCGTATTATTAGTAAAATATACATAAACCTTAGAAAACTCTATGATTACTCGTTCCTTTCGGATCTTTCTTGTATTCCGGGAGTTTCAAATTTTCAGTAGTCCACCTTTTGTGCCGGTGAGTACTCTGTGAAGCGGGCAAGTATCTCTTTGGTCATAGTTCGTCAAGCGGGCTAGTATCAGTGCGCCTTGAATCTGACAGTGTTTGGAAGATGAACAAAGCCTGGAACTGTAGAAGCAGTTTCAGTATTTTGTGTAAGATCGTACTCTATCCGTTCAGTATGAATAATGATACTATTAATAATAACAATAAAAATAATTAAAATATTAAGGGAAAATATTTCAGTTCACATCAAAGGACACGCAGAGTAAATTCATACATTTATGATGTTCTACTTGAGCCTAGACAACAACTCTTGAGGTCGGCACATTTCGTTTTGTGTAGTGGTATTTGTAATTATGATGCAATTAACCATCCTTGCTTCAATTACCGTAATTCAATGATTACTAAAACTAATATGGCAAATACGAGTGTGAACATTTTCTGGTACTAATTTAATATGAAATATACATAGACTGAGCAAATGTCATGGGATAGCGGAATACTGATGCGCAGGTGTGATGTCTGCGCACCACTCGCCCCCTATGCCAGCGGCAGTTGTATAGGAGACCTTGTGAGCTGTGGCTGTGCGTGTGACAGGTGTAACATGGAACGTCGTCGTGAGCTGACACCGTTCGAACGGGGTATGGTGGTCGGTGCGATTTCGGAAGTGGTGCAGGATTTCGGCTTCACATGATCAATCGTGTCCAGGGTGTATCGTGAATGGTTGAATGCGGGTGTCACCGTCCACAACAGACGAACGTCCGGCTGTCCAGCCACCCTCGATGACCGTGACCGGCGACATCTGAGACGGATTGTCAATAGTGACAGACGGGCAACCGTGCAACAGATCACGGCTCAATTCAACACAGGCCGTGCTAGACACGTCTCCCAGTGGACAATCCGTAGGAACATGGATTCTATGGGGTATGGGAGCCGGCGTGGCAAACGGGTGCCACTGTTAACCCAACGTCATCGGGCACAACGACGCGCATTTTTGGCCAGTCACCAGGGATGGACACTTTAAAATGGCGTAACGTGATATGATCGGACGAATCACAATTTCAACTGCACCATGCCGATGGGAGGCACCGTGTATGGCGCAGACCACATGTAGCGATGGATCCCGCCTGCCTCGAAGGTGTGGTCCTGGGCGCTGGTGTCTCTGTTATGGTTTGGGGTGCATTTTCCTGATATGGAATGGGCCCCCTAGTTGTTCCGGAAGAGACTTTGAATGGTACGCGGTATGTTGAGCTGCTTGGAGACCATCTCCACCCTTTTTTGGCCTTCCAGCACCTAGACGGTTCTGCGGTGTTTCAAGATGATAACGCGCTACCACATCGCTCCCACGTCGCCCGGGAATGGTTCCAGGAACATGCAGAGGAGGTCCAAAGACTGCCATGGCCACCCAGGAGCCCCGATATGAACACTATCGAGCATATCTGGGATGTCCTGGAACGCAGGCTCCGTGCCATGGATCCTGCATCCACGAACAGACTAGCATTGGCGGCCGCTCTGCAAATCATTTGGTGTCAGCTATGTCCAGAGGACTACCAGGGAGTTGTCGACTCACTTCCACGGCTTCTCACTGCAGTTCGCAGGGCCAGAGGAGGCCCCACACACTATTAGGTGACTATACCATGACATTTGCTAAGTCGGTGTTATTTACCTTCCTGAAAAGTAGTGCTACTACTCACTAACGTTAATATCTTTTTGATTTTTCACACGCTATCCTGAAAAATAACCCATAACATAGAACTGTTCATTGATATGTCTTATTTCATGGTTAGTGACGCACACGGTCGATGAATGGACTCTGTGATAGGATTGAAGAGCTAAAGAAAAGAAATCCGACGTATGGATACATAGATGTACCGTACTCACTTCTGAGAGTGTCCACACTGTAGATTTTCCCATAGCCTCCACTCTCATCAGCCGAAGTGATATATATATTGCTATTTTGCTTTACGTCGCACCGACACAGATATGTCTTATGGCGACAGGAAAGACCTAGGAATGGGAAGGAAGCGGCCGCGGCCTTAATTAAGGTACAGCCCCAGCATTTGCCTGGTGTGAAAATGGGAAACCACGGAAAAGCATCTTCAAGGCTGCCTACAGTGGGATTCGATCCCACTATCTCCCGGATGTGAGCTCATAGCTGCGCGCCTCTAACCACACGGCCAACTTGCCCGGTCTGAGTGATATTAAATGCTAGAAGTACTATTTCCAAACATACTTTCCCATTTATGCCATAATTACATCGCTTTTCCGCACTGCTCCGTGACTGACTGGTCAATATGCTGGCCTTTGGTGAAAGGGGTTCTATGCTCAATTCTTGGCTGGTTCAAGGATTTTAACCTTCATTGGTTAATTCATCTGGCTCGAAGACTGTATGTTCATCCAGATAATAAGTAAGTAAACTCGTGACCTCATCCCGAGGTGATGCAGTGCTTTTCAGGCACACGCCCCCATTCACGCGCCCTTGGGGTCTTAACACGAAGGATCTGGATCTGGTCTCTCCGGTAGCCCCACGTCTTTATTAATACCATGCATTCGATACACAAAGACAAAGGGTAGATGATCAAACATTTGGTATAGTACCCTATATTAACCCACTACAACTTATAGGCCTATATCACAGGAAAAATGTTCATAATATAAGGAAGATGTCCCTTTATACAGCGCAGACGTTGGGAATGAATCACTTACTTAATGACCGTTTATAGATATATAAGTACATTGATAATAATCGACAAATAATTAACATCAAATATCGATGGTTAAATCGCGGTTTACATTTAGACCGCAAACGTTCTTGAAAGTGTGGGACATAAAGACTTCACATTCTGTACAGTTGTAATCCCGTTTCTTGATAAGAGATCGCGATGAGATGAATTTATACGCCGTGTTTTATGGCCGGATGCCCTTTCTGACGCCAATCTCATGTGAGGAAATACTGGTGAATGAAACTGGGTAAGGAGGTGGCTAATGAATGGGGACTGTCCCGGTATTTACCTGGAAGTGAAAATGGGAAACCATAGAAAACCACTTTCAAGGTAGCCGATGGTGGGGTTCGAACCCACTTGTCTCCCGAAAGCAGACCATTGTGCCATAGCCTTAGCGCGTTAACACACGCAGCCACTTTGCTTGGAAAAATCTTCCACCTTCTCTAACTTTCATATTAGGGGGGGGGGTGATGAATTGGTTGGCTTTATTCTCGGTCGCCTTTGTCTCTGGGAATTAACCTGATACTCATTTATAACGTCGACTGAATGATCCCGAAATCGAATTCACCCTTCTATGTTTGCCTATCTTATGACCTGGAATCGAACCCTCGTCCTTCCGGGTGAACCGTTATTTACCGCTTCCGTTAAGTAGCCCTCATATAAATTACAGATAAGCAACTTGATATTTTAATACAAACTCCCCTACGTTGTAGGAATATTATTAATGGTATGGTATTAGATTAACGTCACGTCTCTTTCTGTAGATATATAGAGACACCCAGGTGTTAGAAAGTTGTCGTAAATGCTTTCTTTAACGGGTCAGAAGCCTACGACACGAAGTAGTCCCTTTCAAACACCTTCAAATGCCACTGAACTCTTCCAGGATCAACCCCTCTATCTTGGAGCGAGCACAATGCCTAACTGCCTGTGCCACTTACTTTTTCAATACTGAAAATACCTTCTGCTACATTGTTCAAGCATCAGGTATTTATTAGTGTATTCATTGCGTTTCATTTATTCTCGTGTCACTGTGGGCTACTGATCGTTACTGGATTAGCTGATTATAGCGAACTATTATCAATTTTGAGAACAACTTGGGTGGTACAGAACATGTTAGTAATTTACTAGCGGTCAGTTTAAAATTCTCTTGTTGTGGTATTCCATTTTAGCTGAGTATATAATTAAACTTCTAAATACCGTATTGTGATGTGAAGTTAAGTTCACATACGTTTTAGTACCTGTAATATCATGTATGTAATATAATGGACTGCAGTTAGGTGTTTGGTTACGGTTTCCGATTTAATTATTTTGTGAGGCTAATTATACTCCATGTGTACATTATTTCGTTAGTATTTTGATATAAATAGTACAATGCTTATACAAATCTATTTATGTAACAGTAACCACAACATAACAAAATCATAGTCCATATATCGATTTAAATTCTGAGTCGTGCCCGGATGTGTCTAGGCCATAACAATGTCAAGTTTGATAGTTATCCAGCTTTAGGGTGAAGAACTATTTGTCTGATAAATACTTTAATATTCCTCCTGTGCAAGAATCAAATGCATGGAATTTTACAGAGGAAGAGTGGGATAAATTATTATGTTGATCAAAAGTGCTGATCTATGATATCCATCACACTTCATTTTACCTTTGTCGAGTTGGGGTGAGTTCTGCTAGTATCATCAGTATTTCTCCAATTATTAGTACATGAAAAACTGAGGTCGTCAATTGTACAATATAATCAAAAATTAAAACAATACCACAAAAACGAATGGTGAGGAAAATATATCGTGAGACTTAATTTATAATAAAAACTATTGTTCACTTTCAGTTCTCTCCTTTAAAATAGTGCAAAACAAGCACATTTGTTGATATTATGATCGCCGTCACAGGACCTCCCCATTTTATGTGGAATCCGAATAGCAAGTATGTAACTTTTCATTCCCAAAATTCTACATGCTCTGGCCGTGATTCGAACCAAGATCGTCTCGGTCAGAAACCAGTGGCTATGCTATTCTGTCACTTATTTTGAGCATGTCCTCGATAACACCCGATTTTCATAAATATATACTATGTACAGTAATTATGCAGAGTCACCTTATATTTCTATTTATTTGTGGAGATTACCAACTTTAATAAACAAGACTGTGCAATGATTGATATATTTGTCATTTTCTGACACAAACTACGTATATTCATCCATGTCATGTCATCGCTGTGCTAGCAATATCTCGTATCCAACAATGCTCTTCTTTTCTACTAATTTCCTTAAGCCTGATTACGCCCCCCAGCCACATATGGATATGCAGTCCATCAGAACAACGTTCGTTGAGTTCATTTTCCTATGTCAGTTTTGAAGGATAATGAACCTTACCATACCGTAATGTTGGAATATCCTCCTACAGTATAATGCACTTAAGGTTCATTTTCCTATACCTATTAGCACCGGAAGATGAACACAACGAATGTTGTTCTGATGGATTGCATATCCATGTGTGGCAGGGAGGCGTGACCAATCTTAAGGGGAATAATGGACAGGAAGAGCATTGTTGGATACAGGGTAATGCTCGCGCAGCGATGATATTCTGGCTATCACTATGTTAAAAACAATTGCTTGGCTTCCTTCCTGTTTGCTGTTTCTTTAGACAGTTATGATCATTGTTTTGATGTCCGACTCGTTGGCTGAACGGTCAGCGTACTGGCCTTCGGCTCACAGGGTCCCGGGTTCGATTCCCGGCCGGGTCGGGGATTTTAACCTTAATTGGTTAATTCCAATGGCATGGGTGCTGGGTGTATGTGTTGTCTTCATCATCATTTCATCCTCATCACGACGCGCAGGTCGCCTACGGAAGTCAAATAGAAAGACCTGCACCTGGCGAGCCGAACCCGTCCTGGGATATCTCGGCACTAAAAGCCATACGACATTTCTTTTTTTCTTTTTCTTTTATTGTTCTGATCACCATCATCATGTGGGCAATATTCCTAGACACCTGTAGGAAGTGAAGCTTCTGTTGTAGTAGGCTATATTTTGCACCCATTGCTAGGTTTCTACAGTTATAAATGTCAATCTCACCTCATTTAAACGTTAATCTAAAATATTGAATTCCTCTCTCATGATAAAGACTATGGTTCACCTTGAAGTTTCTCCTCTTCTTTCTTGACCACTGAGAACAATCCTCGGGGCATCTATTGAAATGAATAAACAATGTCAAATATAGGCCTATTATGTTATGGAATGAAATTTACCAACGCTACCAGAATATCATTACAGATTCAATTTACAATGACACGGCTGAAGACTCGAGAGAAATGCCAGTGCACTTCGCAATATTATTGTGTTTCCCTAGCAAGCGGGAAACATTAATCTCGGCAGTCCTATGTGAAGTCCGCTTCTCAACATCCCTTGTAATGAAGGAGATAACTGTGCATCCTGAACTGTGTTAGTGATAGACATAAGTCTGACTTCCTCTGTGTGAAGACTTTTCCTGGACAACCCTGTCACGAACAAGGTGGCTGTCCGCTCTTGTCGTACACCTTGCGCTGCTTGCTGGCCGACTGACAAAAGCCTTGATTGCAGCAGGCGACCAGGCAACGGACCAATTTTGCCCTTCCAGCAAGACTCTTATAGAGACATGCAGAAAAAGAAACGATTTTCTCTTCGCCTCTTCCTTTTATTACGTTTCTTTTTTATGACCGTCTAGGATTTTACGTAAAATCATGTGTTGCGTAAAGTGGGCCGAGTCTTCAATCGTGTCGCTGTAAATTGACTCGGGAAAGATATTCTGGCAGCGATGATAAATTTCATTTCATAACGTAGGCCAAACTTATTTGAAGTTGTTTATTTATTCTAATAGAGAGTAAAGCCTATGTATAACATCTATCCTGATATTATTATACTGTGAATCATTAACTGAGAATTAAAATGAATTGCTGAAAACTTAGGTTTCCAGATTGTTCAAGATGCTCATATAAATTGATCAAGTAGTCATTAAGAGCACTAACCTCCTTGGCTCAGGCGGCAGTGCGCCGGTCTCTCACCGCTGGGTTCCGCTTTTCAAATCCGGTCACTATCTGTGATATTTGTGCTGGACAAATCGGAGGCGGGGCAGGTTTTTCTCCGGATACTCCGGTTTCCCTGTCATCTTTCATTCCAGCAACACTCTCCATGACCATTTCATTTCATCTGTCATTCACTAATCATTGCCCCAGAGGAGTGCGACAGGCTTCGGCAGCCGGCACAGTTCCTATCCTCGCCGCTAGATGGGGCTTCATTCATTCTATTCCTGACCCGGTCGAATGACTGGAAACAGGCTGTGGATTTTCAGTTTCATTTTCAATCATGAAGAATTGAAGTAAAGTGTATATTTCGATATAAATTTCATCATTAACTCATAATGGGCATCAAATCTGAAAAAATGATTGATCGTTTACTTAATGTATTTCTTTATTTACCTGTCTAGAAAAATGGTCAAGCATGTTGTTAGGAATAAAACTCCATCTGTTTCATTACTCTAATTTATTTCAGGATGACCCAGTACACACACACACACACACACACAGAGAGAGAGAGAGAGAGAGAGAGAGAGAGTTCTAATCAGTTGTGAATGGCCACACTTACTAATTACAAGTCTATTTACAAGTCTCTCTCTTCCTTACGGCACAGCAGGCGGTCTAGCTCGTTGCTCTACTCGGGGACCCTTAATCCTTACTTTCACTTCCCCAAGTCCAGTCACCTCATACAGCAGCTGTGTGAAGACCGCTGGATCTGAACACAGGGCTACGGGCCACTCGGCACACGATGACTGTTCGTTGGTTCGACTGCACAGACCATCCAGTAATTCACACAGTCGCATGCAGTGAACGAATGAACAGCTCAACAGTATTCAACAGCAGGGCGATACTCACAACAGCGAACATTAACACAGGTCCATTTATCCTCACACTCACGATAGCAGCTTCCCTCGCTGACTTAGAGCGATTCTCAGTCCACAGAAAAACACGAACATACGGTACAGTCTTCCGTTCCGTCGTCTCCAGCCCACGCACTCACTGATCTCTCCGACATCACAACAACAGCTCGTCGTTCAGACCTCGGTGGGACAATAGTGACAGCCAACGCCTCTAACGCCCTCAGCCCAGCCACCGAAACCCAACACACTGAGTCTCACACTGACTCCACAACGGAGCTAATACTGACCCCGAGTTAAGCACCAACACTGGCTCCACCACGGAGCCCAACACTGTGACTGACTGTCCGCGGCTAGAGTTCCTTCTTATAGATCGGATGATTTGAGCCAGAATTTTCGCGAGCTGGCTAGAGGCAGAACTTTCTCGTTGAATCTCCAAGAAACTCACAGGTAACCCGGCCGACGAGGACAATATACCGAAAGTCCGGCCCCACCCCACAAGCCATCTGGGAAATTCCAGGTCGTCTGAGTCACTAGCCCCTTCCTAGAAGTAATGAAAGGGGCTACCACGGGGCTTGCACTTAACTATATTGTCGAGATGAAATACTAACAAACGGTTTGAAGAGAGATCATAACGAGAAAGAGGTGACCCGTACGAAACAAGTAACCTTTGGATGGAGACAAATTGGAAACATGATATTGCCAACTTGAAGTGAATGAAGAAATGTTTGCTTCCAAGAGGCCATGGAGTAAGTGTTAAATTCACCTATGATGTACCATTGTTTGTTTACATCTCCTTATCGCTCTCCGAATTCGCAATGAAACATTTAAAACGGCAGTGGTATCTTCAATCCATGTTACATATCATTCTGGCCATAAATATCCATTAATGTCTCAATTCCATTACCTGTGAACGTTTACCACCTCACAAACGGGATCCTTATCTGGCTTTGTATTCAGTATACCAATTCACCGATCATCTCCTACACTGTAAGTCACTTATTGTTTCTACAAGCTGCACCTAGAATTTCATACTTGCTGAAATTACGTCTGTTAATGGATACAGGAGTTTTCCATACCTTCGCAGTTAAGAGTTACGTATTTTAGTTTATTTTCAGAGATTCTAGTGTAACTCATATTGCATGAAATGTGGAAATAACGTAATTTTACTTGAAAATCTTGCATAATTTAGGAGACTACAGCAGGTCATTTAACAATTTGATCTTCCATTAACTGTTTTTCATTTTAAATAAGCAATATTACAGGCAACTAAATAAATAATTTTCAATGACCAACGAGTATATCGCACTAAATTCTGCCTACTCAGATATACTTGGTTTATTAAATGATCACTGGAGGAAGCGGTAATGTTTTCTATTAGTCGTTGAGCATCTTAACGTACGAGGTTATCAACCTTTTGTCCAAATATCTCAATTTCAGAAGAAAATGTGTCTTACGAGGTTTCCATTCTCATGCGTCGATAAGAGATTTGTAGGCACCTGAGGATGTAAATACAGAACGAAACATGTTATTCTGCCATTAATACAGTAGGCCCGAAACTATCTTTTATCCAGATTGATACTAGTGTTCCGTAAATTTGTATTCTTTATTCGAGAGACTGTAGTACTTAAAGGCTATTTTGTTTTATATGATAGTGCATTTTCCTTTGGTTTTCAGCCTTATCCAAATATGTATGTTTTGATAATGTTTAAGAAACTGGCCTTCGCTCATTTATTACGGCTGAACTGGACAAGGTATAATGCAATATTTAGGACGATCAAACAGACTCAGTCGCCGAGCCAATGGGATTAAAAAGATAGAGTTAAAATCTCAGGCCAAGCCTGGATCGAACCCTGGGCTCTCTTTACCAAAGGCTGCTGTGCTGAACATTCACACAAGGAGGATAATGCACTTTTGAAGTCAGTCATAAAGCAACACTCGTTACCTCTATTCAAATCTCTCGGTCTATCGGCTCAAGCACAGTTTATTAACGCAGTAGAATCTGGTTTGTTCCTTGGCCCTCAAGGATACCTGTTAAGGATTAGAACGCTAAGGCTTGTGGTAATGACAGAGTAATGAAAGAGCAGAGTGACAAGCTCGATAAGAGAGCACGGCATGCCATGGCTGCGCGGAACAAAGAAATACCCCGTGCCGTCACTCAACACGCCCGCTCTGGTATTGTACTCAAGTCATGTTTATGTTCCCTGCTTTGTATGCGCGAGAAGAAGCAGTCCAAGTGACGGGCTCTGCGAGCTACTCCACATTATAATAATGAGAGAGAATATCGGACGTTATGTTACGTTGCCTTACGTGTTCCTTACACGTGCCTTCAACATGCTACAGTGCGCAATATATTTACAAAGTGTACACATTGGGAATCTTCACACGATAATATGCGGCCCAGGAATATTTTAATTTACCACGAAGTTAGCCATACAGGTTCATTCATGAGGAGTTACCACGACTTACGGTGCTGATTTCAGAAGACGTTTATAGCAAAAATGAACGTGTGCCCTGTTCTCAATACTTCCACGTGTTCGTTGATTAGTCACTCAGAGGCTGGTTTGATTCTCAACAGCCGTACCATCAGCTGTCATAGATGGTCTGGGCGTCACTGAATAGGCTTACAATGGAAATAAGGAGAGATGTAATTTCCCGTTGCTTTCCTCACCAAGCCAAAATTTGCTATTACATACCAGACTTCCAAACACACCGAAATGCACGAACCAATCGACCCTATGTTTCACACTATTCATAAACTGCATAAGAAATGGCATCACGAGCATAGCTCATACCTCAGTCACCTCCATGTCCTCAATGCCAAGGATGAGACTCAGAGAGAAAAATGAAAGTGACACTTTTTTAACCAATACCAGAAGATATAGTACACTGCAAAGAGTAGGTTTTTCCAGTAAAGGTATTATCAATAACTTCAGAGTTGTTTATAAAATACATTTGTCTTCAGTTCTTTTCGCTGATAATGTAAAATAAAACTTAAAATAAAACTGAACTCTTCACGAATAATACTCTATTTAATTGGCTCGGTTTCTGGTAATGATGTGGTTTGAATTCCTTAACTGCTTGGTACATAATTTAAAAATATTGAATTATGAAAGTTAATATTTCTTACGGAATAATAATAATTGTTATAAAATGCACATCTTGTAGCCAATAGATGCACGAGTTACAGTTTATATCGTTAATGCACGGTCACACATATTTTACATAAAAATTTCCATCCATGCCATCGTCCGTTTCGATACACTTGCTCACACGAAGTCCCTGTACTCAATTGACCTCCCAAGGCTGAGTGGACCCCGTTCCAGCTCTCGTACCTCATTTCAAATTTCGTGGCAGAGCCGCGAATCGAACTTAATCTCCGGGAGTGACAGCTAATCACACTGACCACTACACCACAGAGGCGGTCCGGGGATCTTTGTATGCGATGAAATAAAGGGACTTTCGTTCCATTCAGGACGTAGGTTAGATTAACGAACAGGAATTTAAAAGCTGTTCATGTAGGTTACGCAGTACCTGTCATGGAGCTGTAAGCGAGTCCTGGAGAGATGATGGATTCCAGTTCCATCGCTGGTAGCCCAGAAAATAGTTTTCTGTTTTTACTAATGTTCACATCAGGTAACTACCAGGGCTCGTATGACAATATGCATGAGACTGGGAAAGGGTAATGTTTGAGGCACCATTACATAATATGCAGCAATTACCAGAGATAGATGGTGTGAAAGTGTGATTTGGACGGTTATATACTATATGCGTTTGTAAATACGGTACGGCCACACTTTATGAGCACATTCCTCACACGTAGAATAAGAAACTATGTTATATGGACATGGGTCCGTAAAAACTTTATTTCCATGTTAGAACATACGGTATTTTATATAACTCTATATGGTATGGGAAACACACAGGAACAGAATGTACCAGCATACCACAAGAAACTATTTCTTATATAAATTGTTTAAAATTCCCTCCGTTAGTATCTACGCGTGCATCTACCCATCCTCGCATTGAATCTCGGATGCGCTGTTTCAATAAGTTAACGTCATCAACCAACATTCCGGCTCTTTGTATGAAAGTCGGCGTACTCGCCTTCGGTTCAGAGAGCCCCGGGTTCAATTCCCGGCCGGGTTGGCGATTTTAACCTTAAATGGACACTTCCCCTGGTTCCGGGGACTGGGTAGGCCTATTTGTACTGTTCTCAACATCCCTGATAATAATAATAATAATAATAATAATAATAATAATAATAATAATAATAATAATAATAATAATGAAAGATTATTGGATAAGGGGAAAGACCAAAAGAAGTGAAGCTGATACGAATTAACGTGGTCCTCACATGGTCAAGGCGAAAAGAAGAATAAGAATAAGAATAGGAAATAATAATAATAATAATTAATAATAATAATACTGGTTTTCAACGTCCCACTAACTACTTTTACGGTTTCAGGAGACGCCTATTTGCCGGAATTTCGACCCGTAGGAGTTTTTTCCGTGCCAGTAAATCTACCGATACGAGGCTGGCGTAAGTAAACACTTCCAAACACCCCCGAATTGAGCCAGGATCGAATCTGCCAAGTTAGGCTCAGAAGACCAGCGCTCTACCGTCTGAGCTACTCAGTCCGGCTTATTATAATCAACCAACAGGCTTTAATATTTTGATAGGTTTCCAAATTATTTACACTAGCACCGACTACGTCGAATACGTCAATGTTAGTTATTTTACGGAGGAGGGTTTGTGCAACGAAACGACTTTAACTGTACTAAAGGTAGGCAAAATACAGTTCATGCAGAAACACTGACGGGCCCAGCTATATGTAGTTAGAAGTTGTGTTTATTCCACGAAGATTTACCACATAAAACTCCCGATAAATCAAACTCCCGCTCCTTGGCTGAATGGTCAGCTTAGGTGCCTTCGACTCAGGGGGCTTTGGATTCGATTTCTGGTTATGTCGGGGATTTTAACAGCGTATAGTTAATTTAATTTCGTGTGGCTATTTCTAGCCGAGTGCAGCCCTTGTAAGGCAGACCCTCCGGTGAAGGTGGGCGGCATCTGTCATGTGTAGGTAACTGCGTGTTATTGTGGCGGAAGGTAGTGTTATGTGTGGTGTGTGAGTTGCAGGGGTGTTGGGGACAGCACAAACACCCAGCCCCCGGGCCATTGGAATTAACCAATGAAGGTTAAAATCCCCGACCCGGCCGGGAATCTAACTCGGGACCCTCTGAACCGAAGGCCAGTACGCTGACCATTCAGCCAACGAGTCGGACAGCGTATAGTTAATTCTCCTAGTTGGGGGCTGGGTGGTTGTGTTCGTCTTAACACTCATCCTCATTTATATACAAGAGTTCACACTGCTAACCAACACAGGAACGAAGAATAGTTAATACATACCTCTACTTAGTGTTGGCTCAGAAAAGGTCTCCGGCCGTAAAAATCGGTTTTACCGGGTGAGTTGGTCGTGCGCTTAGGAGCGCGCGGCTGTGAGCTTGCATCCGGGAGATAGTGGATTCGAACCCCACTATCGGCAGCCCTGAAGATGGTTTTAAGTGTTTTCCCATGTTCACACCAAGCAAATGCTGGGGCTGTACCTCAATTAAGGCCACGGCCGCTTCCTTCCAACTCCTACGTCTTTCCTCTCCCATCGTCGCTATAAGACCTATCTGGGTCGGTGCGACGTAAAGCAACTAGCAAAAAAAAATACCTCGGTTAAATCCATAGAAAGAGCCAGGTCGAAGTAATCCCGAAAATGCCAGGAAAAAGAAGAAGAAACGATCATAGGCCGATATCATTTCTTAAACGGAGATAATTTGCTCTAAATTTAACATTTTATGTCACAATCAGTAAGTCGCAGGAATTTTTAAAATATATAAACCTGCGATAGAACTCTCCACTCAGCTCAGCCATAAAGTTGGTAGCTTTCTCTATAGAAGTCAAAGTAAAACAATTGTTTATAACTGCACTCAATCTGGTTGATAACGAAATCCTATAATGCCTATTCTGATTCTATTAAAATTCCTTATATGTACCACGGGATGTGTAACCGTTATTAATGTATATTAATATGCCTATTTAAAATTTCCAGCTACTACTTAAACAATAATTACGACTGTCGAAGGCAGGTTTACATAGTGGTAATAAATCATGTTGTTAATTTTGCGTTCCACTTAATACTTCTTCGGTTTTTGGAAGCACAGAGTACCAAAATTTTGTCCCACGGGAGTTATTTTATCTGTGGGTAATTCTGCAGACACGAGCCTGGTGTATTTGACCACCTTCAAATACTATAGAAATGAGTCGGTAGCGAACCCTCCAACTTCAGCTCAGGAAGCTAGTATCCTACCGTCTGAACCATTCAGCTTGGCGGCTGTGTAGTCGGCAAGTGTATATATTTCAGTGAGGTGACAGAATTAAATAATTGCACCTCGGAATTTTATGGGGAAAGCAACGTGAAGTACCGTGCTCCCCAGTTCCCTAATAGAGAGTGATAGGATAGGTACACTTAGACATTCTGTGACAACTGATGGTAGAACTGTTGAGGATCATACTATATGTAGACCAGGAAGCATTAAGTTACATCGAAATGCATACTGAACTGATTCCTGTATGGAAATCTACTATCAACAATTTGTTTTAGGAGAAACAGATTAGTAGTCTGTTAGATATCTTCCTCTAAAATTACTTGATTTCTCTTCCTAAATTAACTAGTTCTTGGGAATAATATCTGAATACTGGATTCCAGATTTGTATGTATTTTGAGACAGTTATTACATGTACAGGTTGAATTTTCCTTTCACTATGATCTAATAATACAAGACTATTAGTTCATATAACGTTAAGTAAACTCGCTTCCTCATCCCGAGGTCGTGCAGCCCTCTTCAGGCACACCACCGATGGAAGTAAGCTCCACGTACCATTCCAACCACATACCAGCCCTCCTGCCATTCTTAAATTTGCAGTACCGGGAATCGAACCCGGGCCCTCGTTGACGGCAGCTAATAACATTAACCGCTACGCTACGGAAGTGGACAAATAAAAACTCGCTTCCTCATCCTGAGGTGGAGCAACTCTTCTCAGGAACACCCCCAATACAGGTGAGCTGCATGCACCATTCCAACCACATACCAGCCCTCCTGACATTCCTAAATTTCTGGCAGTACCGGGCCCCGAGGACGGCAGGTATTTACACTAACTGTTACGCTACGGAGGCGGACTGTATGACGTTGATGTGAGTGTACTCGTTGTGGTCGTTTTGAGTGTTAAATTACAGTATGTAAACCAGTATGCTCTAAAATGTCATGTTTAGTATTTCTATGGAGTTAACAACTTCAGGAAATTCCTTCCTGGAAATTATTATGTACTTTTGGGATCATGGTGAGAGAGATGTTGCTTTATCTCTTCGCTGAAGATCATTCAATTCCAAATCGTATCCGTATGAAATAAACAAATAGGAAACCCAATGGGAAACCGCCGCAATGCTGTGCCTAGAGCAATTTGGTGGACGAATATTGCAGAATGTTTCCGGAACGGATAATTATAGATGCACAAAAGAACTTCACAGATGATAGAAATGATCGATACCACAGTGCCACGGTCTGACTCAGGTCGAACTGTTCTCCACAGCATTAGCGAGTGCAATTCCTGTGCTTACCACGCAAAGTTTAAGAACGTACATGTCACTAACAGATAGATGTCTAGAAAGGGTTGAAGACTGATATCTTGTCACTAATTTATGTGAAACATTGGTAAATATATTTTTAAAATTTTCTGTGTTACTTTGTCTTAAGTTGGACATGCTTCGGCATGTTGGTCTGGCATTAATGGTTGCTTCTCATCAAAATAGTTTCAGTTTCAATGTTTTGTAACCTACACAAAACTGTATGTCCTACGACTTGTCTTCACAAGATTTAAAGCCACCTCATTCTTATTTTTTTCTGTTCAGTTCATGCCATCCATTTAACCTACATGTAACCAAAGTACTCTTAATTTGGATATGGTGTAATCAGAAAAAAGATGTAAATTATTTTAATGTAGCAAAGAAAGAATGGTAGGTTTTCAGCTTATGAATTCATTTTCATTTACAAACATCTTGAATGAAACTGTTCTGACATTATTTGCGAGATCATGTGAATCAAGTGGAAAAGGATGAGTCAGTTCCTCCAATATTTAACACCATTCAAGTAAGAGTTATGAAACAGAAGCTGATGCGAGGTTGACTGTAAATATATTATAAGGGAAAAGTTTATTTCGACCACAGAGGCTTTTAAACTGCAGCGAAAGGCAGGACAGTAAATTATGAAAATATACAATATTTGTTTGTACTGTATGTTAGTTGATTTGTTACGAACAACTGAATTATTATAAACATGCATTTTATCAACTCATTGACTGTATAAACAAATGAGAGAGTCCTAACACACGTGAATTCTTAATAGTTTGAAGTTCATTAATTTGCTCTCGATTGTAGGCTAAGCCAAGCCGAGGTAAGGGAAATTTGCTCTGAAAAGAGTTATCCTGACATTATATCCTTCTGACATTAGTAGGTCAAAAATTATTTGAATAATGCTTTAGTTTCATTCTAAGGGAATACATGTGTTTCAATTTATCTTGAGTTGGTATCTCTATAACCACAATCCTAATATAAATCTGTTTTAAATTGCATGTCTATTCATGTTAATATTATTCTTATTCACTTACCACAATTCGCGCACCTGTGAGGCGAGGGTGCGAACTGTGTCGCACAAGTGGATTTGGCTCTGATGGCCGGATGCCCTTCCTGACGCCAACATTATGTGGAGTGATGTAATCACTCTTGCGTGTTTCTGTGGGGGTTGGTAGTGTAGTGTGTTGTGTTGTGTCAATATGAAGATTTTGAACCAACATAAACACCCAATCACCGATCCAGAAGAATTAATCAAATATTATTAAAATCTCCAACCCGGTCGGGAATTGAACCCTGGACCCTCTGAACTGAAGGTCTCCGTGCTGACCATTCAACCAAGGTGTCGGACATATCAAATCAAGTTAATACGGAGTAGAAGGAAATGAGAGAACTGATGAACTTGCCAAAGCAGCTACTACTTCTTCTGACGTCTTGTTGATACATGAAAAGTCCCCTATGTCTCATGTACAAAAGGAAGTGAGGGAGTATACACAAGATATGTGTAACAACCAATGGATCACCAGCACTAATGGCCGGCTAACAAGGGAGTAGTTTTTTGCAACCTGAACATATTATAACTCAGTTTATGACAGGACATGGAAAGTTTGGATCATACTTCGAGAGGTTTGGAATCAGTATTCAGAAGCCCTACAGCTGTACCTGTGAAATGCAATTAACTGTTCCTCATCTTTTATTTGAGTGTCCGATTTTTAACAGGAGTAGATATGAATTATTACTGGATTTAAACATGTGTAATATAGAATACCAAGCACCTCTCACTATGGTATTTCAGAGAAGATGCTGTTATAAAGTGTTTGTTAAATTTCTCCATCTCATTTATAAGTCATCTCTATTTTAATTCAATTGTCATTTATTAACTTAGTCTCACTATCTATAGCCCTAATATACTACTTGTAAAATAGGGTTTGTAATGGGAAATTCAATAATAATAATAATAATAATAATAATACATTACATTAATTCCCTTAGTATTTTGTGTCCAGAATGTTCTATGTACGATTTTCACTATCTTTTATCAAGGCTCTTTATTTATTGAAATATTTATTTACATATATATTACATTTTTGTTCAATTATTTTCAAGTTATGCAAATATATAAATTGGAATAATGGTTTTCAATCAGACACACACATTTCTCAGTGGTTGTCATTATCTTACGAAATATATAAACGAGAACTAGTATTTTGCCTTTTCATATAAGATGAACGATAATAATGATTGAAAATTCATATTACTCGTCCAAACGACTATATTCACTCTCCTTGAAAAGCGTGCGTGGTTCGGACCACTCTATTCGCACCCCTTAAGATGGTTTTCCGTGATTTCCTATTTTTACACCAGGCAAATGCAGGGGCTGTACCTTAATAAATTCCTTCCCACTACTAGCCCTTCCCTATCCCATTGCCGCCATAAGACCTATCGGTGCCGTAAGCAACTTGTAAAAATAAGGAAGAAAGCATGCGTGCTAATTAATATGCTAAATGCATTCTTTCTGAAAGTGTCTTTTGTGGTGATGAATCATTCTGAAAAAGTCAATTGAAAACATTTAAAATTTGTATATTTACATACGATTAAGGAAATATTGTTTGCAAGTAAATTGAATTGATGTTTGAGTTCATAATAAACTGAAAACAAAGTGACATTCGGAAAACTATGAAAATTAGCCTCTCGAAGACTAAATTGATGTCAGTAGGTAAGAAATTCAACAGAATTGAATGTCAGATTGGTGATACAAAGCTAGAACAGGTCGATAATTTCAAGTATTTAGGTTGTGTGTTCTCCCAGGATGGTAATATAGTGAGAAAGATTGAATCAAGGTGTCGTAAAGCTAATGCTGTGAGCTCGCAGCTGCGATCAACAGTATTCTGTAAGAAGGAAGTCAGCTCCCAGACGAAACTATCTTTACATCGGTCTGTTTTCAGACCAACTTTGCTTTACGGGAGCGAAAGCTGGGTGGACTCAGGATATCTTATTCATAAGTTGTAACAGACATGAAAGTAGCGAGAATGATTGCTGGTACAAATAGGTGGGAACAATGGCAGGAGGGTACTCGGAATGAGGAGATAAAGGCTAATTTAGGAATGAACTCAATGGATGAAGCTGTACGCATAAACCGGCTTCGGTGGTGGGGTCATGTGAGGCGAATGGAGGAGAATAGGTTACCTAGGAGAATAATGGACTCTGCTATGGAGGGTAAGAGAAGTAGAGGGAGACCAAGACGACGATGGCTAGACTCGGTTTCTAACGATTTAAAGATAAGAGGTATAGAACTAAATGAGGCCACACCACTAGTTGCAAATCGAGGATTGTGGCGGCGTTTAGTAAATTCACAGAGGCTTGCAGACTGAACGCTGAAAGGCATAACAGTCTATAATGATAATGTATGTAGCCTATGTATGTATATAATGTAAAGAATTTTCGTAAGGGATGTTTTAAGTTCGAAGAAATATAACCATGTCGAGTTTTGTTTCTATCAGCCGAGGTTTGTCGTTCACTACTCACATATCAGATTTCGTTAATCCTAGGTGAATAAGCAATAATATTTAACAAACGAAGGAGGCAAGGTAAACATTGCATCAACATTAATTCATTCTCTGGCAGAGAGCAGTAACTGAAATGTACAAGTAGGATACTGAATCGATCTAGGCTACAGATGTTGGAGAAGGAACTTTTACATTAACGCTAGATGATACGCAGCTCCGTAAAACAACTGTACTCGGGGAAAATCGTGGTTTTTTTCACAGGCAAACTTTGTAGAATCATTGCCTTGGGTATATATGGAGGGATGAATGTTATATGAGAATGCGGAATCATTGCCTTGGGTATATATGGAGGGATGAATGTTATATGAGAATGCGGCTGAATTATATCCTTGTACTGTAGTATATATTTCTATGAATACAATGGCTTATTATATCTGCAGTCGGTACCAGGAGGTGAAAATGAACCGAATTAAAACTGTCCGAACAGGTGAACAGAACAAATGCTACAGATCAACGAAAGGTAATACCCGGAAGAGAAGGATTCATTGCCTGAGCCCCAATTTTAAAACTATACATTTGATAAAATAAATAAATAAATAAATAAATAAATAAATAAATAAATAAATAAATAAATAAATAAATAAATAAAATAAACCTTCGGTATTTTAAAATAAGTAATATTGAGTGTAATATTCCATTTTCCTACTGTAGGTCTTGGGAGACGTTGAGTAGTGGAATTTTAATCTCAAAAGTGGTTTGCTGAACGTGCCAATAAATGTATCGAGACAGTTCTATCTATGATTTATTCAGTCCTAAGTGTAAACTTCCACCTGGTGTTTCTTGATGGCTGAAGTGTTTTTGAATCCATCTCTTAGTACACGCAAAAGCTAAATATAGCCTTCACTGAAATTTCGGTCTCACTTTTGCCTTTGACGGTATTGAAGCTATTGAGACATGAGCTATGCTGAGGAAGAGCATCATAGCTTCTGAATGTTATCCAAAGTTTTGCTGCAATGTACAGTAATTTTCTGGTCCAGTTAACAAAGCGATGGGAAACTAACCCTCCTCTTCTTGCCTAGTACACCTTTTTACAGCGCCGCCGTTGGTTTTTATGGTTTCTAAAACCGCATAAACTTCGGTGGTGCTATCTGAGGAGCCAATAAGGCTTTCGGATGATAACAGACTTAAATCTCGACTGCCCTGATGTTCCATCTGGTAACCTTGATACACAAGATATCAGTGCATAAACAACTGAGTAATATTTCCATCATGTATTAAAGAAAACACCAGGCGAGTTGGCCCTGCGGTGATGGGCGCGTAGCTGTGAGCTTGTATCCGGGAAATAGTGGGTTCGAACCACACTGTCGGCAGCCCTGAAGATGATTTTCCGTGGTTTCCCATTTTCACACCAGAAAAATGCTGGGGTTGAACCTTAATTAAGGCCACGGCCGCTTCTTTCCCACTCCTAGCTCTTTACCGTCCCAGCGTCGCCATAAGACCTATCTGAGTCGGTGCGACGTAAAGCTAATATTGTAAATAAATAAGTTAAAGAAATCAAACTTCAAATTTTACATACTTGAAACTTGTGATCATAACCTATGACCGCTGCGATATTATCTGGGACGTGATTTTCCATTTAACCTAATTATTAAGGCAGCGATAGTCCGCCTGGTATCCATGGTCGTTAGGCGTCCAGACCCAAGTCTCCATGGCCTGACACCGTGATTACCTGGTTGGAGTTCAATCGCTCGAAAAAGAAATCACCATCGCAGGGTAGGAGAGGTGATGGCATACAATTTCTAATCACTAGAATTCGTGCCAAAAACCTCTCCGCAGTGCTCATCTGGAGTGAGGGCATATGACACTGTTGATGGTTATGCGTCCGTCGGATGGCGACGTAAAGGCTTGAGCAGACCCCAAGGTGCTACTCGACAGGTGTAGGCTATGTGACGACACCGCGTTTCAAACTATCCCTACCCCCATACCATCAAGATCTTCATTATCATCATCATCTCATACTTAGACGTGCAGTTAACTCAGGCCGTCAAATAGAAAGACCTGCACCATACCATGGATGGGTCTGTACTGGAAAATTTTTTAAAAAAAAAGATGTTTTACGGGGCCGATGACCGTAGATGAAAAAAATGAAATGGCGTATATCTTGTAGTGCCAGGAGTGTCCGAGGACAAGTTCGGCTCGCCAGATGCAGGTCTTCGATTTCAATCCCGTAGGCGACCTGCGCGTCGTGATGAGGATGAAATGATGATGAAGACGACACATACACCCAGCGCCCGTGCCAGCGAAATTAACCAATTATGGTTAACATTTTCCACCCTGCCTGGAATTGAACCCTGTGGCCAAAGGCCAGCACGCTATCCATTTAGCCATGGAGCCGGACACCTTAGATGTTAGGCCCCTTTAAACAACAAGCATCATATTCATCATCATCATCATCAAGATGTTTTATTTATCCTGAAGTAATGAAATGGTATATGATAATGATTTTAATAATATGAAGAAAATTAAAATAACCGAACCTAGTGATATTAACGTAGAATAGTATCATATATATAAATATACAGAGTGGTCGGAAACAACGTGAACAAGGTACACTGAAGAAAATGGAAATTGCAACTCCCAGAAGGAGTGGAGCTACATTGCAGCAATTGAACATGCAGGACGAGTGTTCAGTTGTGATTCGATGATTGCACTTTTAGGTCCCTCTGACCGCAAGTTTGGACAATAATCAATACAGGATGTGCCCACCACGAGCTGCAATACATTGATGAATTCGTCGAGGCATGGAGTCAATAAGGCCCTGGATCGCTTCCTGAGGAATTGTGGCCCATGCTTGCTGCACTGCACGGGTCAGTTGTTCCAGAGTTGTGGGTGGCTGAGGACGGTTGGCCAATTGTCGACCCATCATGTCCCACACATGCTCAATAGGACTGAGGTCCGGGGATCTGGCGGGCCATTCTAAGGTTGTGATGTCGTGGAGAGCTTTTTCTGGAGATGCGTGCAGTGTGAACCCGGGCATTGTCCTGTTGAAACATCCCATTAGCAATGTTCGCCATCATAGGGACAACCACGGGATTGAGTACCATATGAACGTACTGTCGAGCAGTCATAGTGCCCTCAACAAGCACTAATTGTAATTTCACATTAAAGCCAATAGCTCCCCAGACCGTAATGCTTGGTGTTGGCCCTGTGTGCTGCTCGACAAGAAGATCTGGGCGACCCCTCTCCCCAGTACGTCGGCGCACGCGATTCCGGCGATCACTGCCGGCAAGACAGAAGCGCGATTCATCACTAAAGACGACCCTGTGCCATTCGTCGACCCACGTCGATCTTTCTCGACACCAGGCCAGCCTTACACGTCGCTGTTGTAGGTTCAATGGAACACTTTCTGCAGGGACACAGGCTCGTAAGCCAGCTGTAAGCAGGCGATTACCAACTGTTAGTTGTGTAACGTGGGGTGCCACAGCTGCTCGAATTTGCGCTGCTGTTGCATGGGGTTCCATCCGGGCCATCCGAATGATGCGGCGATCCTCTCTCACAGTTGTCTGTCGCGCTGGGCCTGTGCCAGGTCTTCGAGTGTGGGTACATTTATTTGACCACTGCTGCCATACACGTTGTACCGTAGATGCCTGGTCGGCCAACACGTGCAGCGACAGTCCTTAGCGATAATCCAGCCTCACACAGCCAATTATCCGAGCCCTCTCAATCGGCGACAGTTGTTGAGAGCGTGATCTTCTCTGTTGATTCCTCCGCGACCAATTACGTGGGGAGACCTGTAACAACAATCCAATGGGTCTGAAACTTTGATCTTTACATACCTACATGGCATCGTTCCATACCTTGAAAATCAACACAAACGACCAATGCTTTCATGGTGCTGCAATTTCATTTTCTTAAGTGTATATGGGCGTTAGAGGGTTGGTCACGCTGATAAGTAATTGAAAAATAAATTTTTATATCTCGTACCGTTGCCATTTTATCATCTGCTGAACTTAGTCAATCATATCGCTTCGGGAGCGATTTCAGATGGACATTGCGAGGCGGGGTTGCTAAATCCGCACGTTGTTAATGACCGGTTTGGTGGCTTAAACTCAAGTTGTGTTAGTGTTTGATGTACATTTCTCTGCGTGTCTCTCAAGCCCGACCAACGGCGCGAGATACCGACGTTATTTTTTCGAATTAGCCATCAGTATGACCAATGCTCTAACGCTCATATCCTCGGTTCACATTGTTTCCAACCACCCTGTGTGTGTATATCGTATATATAAAATATACACTCTGCCTACGTAATATACATATAAACATTAAATTCGAGTCGTTGAAAATGGCAGTAATGTTATAATAACTTAATCTATGGGGGTGTATCATGTGTTTGATGGAATGAAATGTTAAGGGAATATATCCGTCCGACTGTCGGCTCTAACCACGATACAGACAATACCTGAATAGCATTTTGATGTAACACGGAACACGAGAATGACAGAATCCCATGATGATTTATCTACAGCCGCTTGCAGTGCCACAAATTCCAATAGTGTCGCCAGGATTTGAACTCTGACCTAGTGTGGTAGGAAGCTAGTGGTTTGACCACACCAGTGTGGCTGTTGTGGCCTCCCTGAATCAACTAAATATTGTATTGCATTAGTGGATGCCAAGTACAAGGATCAGGTGATTACATGTACCTAATTACCTCTACTTCCTCTCGACCATTTACCTGTCGTAAGTGGTGTTACCAAATTATTTCAAAAAGTAATTGGAGATTAAATATGTCATTTCGTTATTAATGTAATCTACTAAGACTGCCCCTATTACGATATTTTATACATTCTTGAATTGCGCCTGTCATCCACGTGGATATTTTAATGAAACGTTAAAAGCAACAAAGCTTGTACATTAGATATAATTGTTTATATAACGATATTGTAACCTCGGGACCTCCAGTTTTACGTGGACTCTGGCGTGATCCTTCACTTCAGAATCTCTCATGCATTGGCCGACATCTAAATATATCACAATCACACAGGTGTTCAGACAGATGTTAGTCACACTGACAAGAATAGTCTGTCGATCACCATGACTTAAAGTATATTAAGAACGGAAATTCTATAAATCACTCGATTTTTCAGGCATTCTAGCCGGCGAGTAACAGATCAAAAAATGATATTCTTCAGCGGAGGTGACTGATTAAAAGAAATGAAGAAAAGTAATGAAATTATAATATTTTCTGGAGAGGCAACAATCGAATAAGCTCCTTATATTTACAATACTTCTTCTTGTTCTTTCCATTTTGGACATCTGAGGGCCACGTTAATTCATATCAGCTTCGTTTCTTCTGGTCTTTCTCCTTGCCCAATATTCTTTCATTCTCATACTTTGCAGTCTTCCTCGCTCTTCTGTCCATGATGATTTTGTTCTGGGCCTAGTTCTGTCCTGAAAACTTGCGCAAACCCGAACTTTTAATTTAAAATTAACTGTGTTGTATATCTCTGCTTCCTGTATCCCCTTTTCTTCTATATCTCTTGTACATCTTGGATCCAGCGTACTTTGGTTCTCTTGTTCACAAGAAACTGTATTATTTGCAATGTTAACCTCCCCATGTCCATTCTCACAGCGTGTCCGTAAGTCGTCCGAGATTTTCTCTATCTTGGTATGCAGTTCTTAGTTCGCTCGTTTTCTAAATTGACCGCCCCAATATCTTCCTGAGAATCTTTCATTCCACCATTTATAATCTCTTAACTACTCCTATTCTTACTAGGTTAAGAGTTTCTGCTGCTTATAAGGCTTCAGGAAGGATCACTGTCTGGAAATGTCTTAATTTTGCATTAATCGAAATTTAATATTCCTCTTGTTGTAGAAGTTCATAGTTAGTTTGTATGCTAAATGCAATTATTATTACATAATAATAATAATAATAATAATAATAATAATAATAATAATAATAATAATAATAATGTAATAACCATTAATAATAATAATAATAATAACTAGAGGACCCGCGGTGCTCCGGAGCATTCGTTATATTGGCAGAAAACTCATCTTGATGTGCCTGTCGTAGTTATATTTTTGATCCTGCCTTTTTTAGTGGATTTATGAACATTTTAATAAGAAACGCGTTACGGCATGCAGCAGTTCGTAGACAGAATTCATCCATTCTGAAGTCATCATGTCGTCTGTTTGGTAAAAATCTATCCTAGTTGTACTTCCTCTTAAAACAATAATCACCACCACCACCATTACCACCACCTCCACTCTATTTGTACGTAGACCTTTTCCCCTTAGCAACATTTAAGTTACTGGGAACTCTCTGTCATCTGCTGAATATATTTGGAAGCTGGGAAAGATTAGATAATCAAAGAGTACATATCAGGCAATAGTATTCTTCCGTGACCAAAGGAAGTGCATACTCTCTGGCTTGACGGGTAGTAATCAAACATGGCTACACGCAATGACATTACTAAGGATGAAAATTATACATCAGAATATTAATGAAAGTGTTAGTCGCTTAGCAACCTGATTAAGGTAAACCTTCGCCCGCAATTATTGAAGTGATCATTTAATGATTTGATTTTGTATTTTTTCAAAGATGGCTGAACTCAGAGATCGATCAATGTCTTTTGATTAGCCGGCAGGTAATTTCGGAAAGAATAAAACAAAAATTAAGCAAATCAGTCCAGTAGAACGGACGGACGGATTTGCCAAATATGTTTTAGTGAACTCTTTTAATATATAGACAATAATAATAAACAACAATAATAATAATAGTAATAATAACAGAGCCTCCGTGGCTCAGACGGCAGCGCGTCGGCCTCTCACCGCTGGATACCGTGGTTCAAATCCCGGTCACTCTGTGTGAGATTTGTGCTGGACAAAGGGGAGGCAGGACAGGTTTTTCTCCGGGTACTCCGGTTTTCCCTGTCATCTTTCATTCCAGCAACACTCTCCATTCTCATTTCATAGCATTTATCACTCATTAATAAATCACCTTGGGAGTGGCGACCCTATTGTAATAACAGCCTATATATGTTTCATTCATTACATCCCTGACCCGGTCAATGACTGGAAAACAGGTTGTAGGTTTTCATTTCAGTAATAATAATAAGAAAATAATTCTATCACCCGAGCTACGGTTTCAGGCTTTTTAAAATATGTCACAGTTTAAACGGCCTGCGTATGAATTTGGATGTTCTAATTCACTGTAATTGATAGCTAGAAACGATAACTCTGTTGCGCGACCTGTTGCTGAGTTTATCGGGCGAGTTGGCCGTGCGGTTAGGGGCGCGCAGTTGTAATCTCGCATCCGGGAGATAGTGGGTTCGAATCCCACTGTCGGCAGCCTTGAAGATGGTTTTCCTTGGTTTCCTATTTTTCAAACCAGGCAAATGCTGGGGCTGTACCTTAATTAAGGCTACGGCCGCTTCCTTCCCATTCCTAGGCCTTTGCTGTCCCATCGTCGCCATAAGACCTATCTGTGTCGGTGCGACGTAAAGCAAATAGCAAAAAAAAAAGTTGCTGAGTTTCAGTCAACTTTTTCGAGTTCACACCAGAGTGTTGCCAGAGATCTATCGTACAATATGGAGTGTCGAATGAATTATTTCACACCCCACCGATTAAAATTGACGGATTTGAACTCATGGTGTTGAGATCCAGTGGCTGGAACTCCACTTCTGATCCACAAAGGGATAAAAATTGTGTCGAAATAAACTGGAATGGTTATTTCACCATTGAAATATTTGAAACAGTTTATCATTCCTCACTTAGATCGTGCAATTTATACGAAGCATAAGTATTTATCTTGACAGGTCCGATTTTTGTCCATAAATAGTAATCAATTACATGTCTTATTGTGTTTACCATTTCACACTTTACAGAAAGGTAGACACCATTCCTAAAACGATAAATCATCAGTAATCAGCCCCTATCTCTGTTTAGGACTTTCGGTCTTCATATTCGCTATTGTTACGTTTTAGGCCTAACATAGTCCCCTTCGGTACTTGCAAGAATGAACCAGTGAGTCCACTGAGACCTCCCAGCCAAAGGGCATGGTCGGTCTTTCCGTGTATAGTTCTCTTCGTCTGGTTTCCCCGTGCGCTTTCTGAGCGGTGCAACAAGCGTATTCCGTTTCTAGCCAAGTCCTGAATATTCTAGTAACCGATCATCGAGGTATAAACACAAGGCCTCTGCGAACGAGGTTGAGGGTTGTGTGTGCTTTTCCAGCAGTCAGTGTTGGAGTTCAGTAGTTCGACCTTGGCGAGAGTAGTGTTGGCTTTCGCCTGTGTCCCACCGGTGTCCGAGTATCTGAGCGGAGTACGGTGTGTGTACTGCCTTGGAGTACTGTACGTGTACCGACTTGAAGTGAGTGGTTGGAGCTTGACGGCAGAAGTGTTAGTTGTCGTCTGTGCTCCGCCGGAGTCAGAGTATCGTCGCGTACTGAGCATAGTACAAGCTGTGTACTGCCATGGAGTATCGTATGTGCACTACCGTGGATTGTGGACAGCCCGGGAGGCAGCGTGTGCAGACGCTGTCTTGAGTGTAATTGGAACAGTGTTAACAGTCGTTGTTGTTCGGAATATTGTCCTGCAGGTTAGCACAGCTGAGCTGTTGCTGTTTAGTTAAGTGTTAAGAAGCACACTGTATTTGACTGTATGGATTACTGGAGTTTATCTAGAGTCGAACTAAGTAAAGGTCTTTGTATGTTGAGTGGCCAGTAGCCCTATGTTCAGAACTCTGCGTGCAGCCGTGTGTGTGTGAAGGAGTGGAGCTTGAAGAAGAGAATGTGAAAGGCCTGTCAATAAGGAGATAAAGACTACCGGGCGAGTTGGCCATGCGGTTAGGGGCACGCAGCTGTGAGCTTGCATTCGGGAGATAGTGGGTTCGAATCCCACTGTCGGCAGCCCTGAAGGTGGTTTTCGTGGTTTCCCATTTTCACACGAAGCAAATACTGGGGCTGTACCTTAATTAAGGCCACGGCCGCTTCCTTCCAACTCCTACGCCTTTCCTATCCCATCGTCGCCAAAAGACCTATCTGGGTCGGTGCGACGTAAGCCACTAGCAAAAAAGATAGACTGTTCAGCTGGCGTCTTACTGCGTGAATAGGACAACGACATGTAAACAGTTAGCAAATAGTGACTGTGGATATTCATGAATGAATAGAACTGTGTGTGTGCATTTATTGGCTCGTCCTGAAATAAACTC
This sequence comes from Anabrus simplex, assembly GCF_040414725.1. Taxonomy (NCBI): domain Eukaryota; kingdom Metazoa; phylum Arthropoda; class Insecta; order Orthoptera; family Tettigoniidae; genus Anabrus; species Anabrus simplex. The sequence continues at coordinate 190,559,011 of NC_090267.1, read as the reverse complement.
GAGCGGTTGAACATACGGTTTTTTATCGGTTACCCTATAATAAAGAAGACAAAAGAGAAACAGAATTTATTATCTTCACAGTGGTTGATTCTCAGTGGTAGTCTCATAAAAATGCTTCAAGTTCCACCTCGGCAGGCAGCATTTTCATACTCATCTACCATGCTATTTCCAGTGACAGTAAGTAGCCTATGCATCCCACCCCAATCTTATATTTGCGCAGAAAATCAGTTTAGTGTGGAGTCTTTCAGATGGCTGTATGATTCGCCCATTTCCTGTCAACATAATCATGTATTTGCTTTATTTTTGTTAGGAATCGTTTTAGTTTTTTACATTCTTCGACATTATCAACATTTTTAAGGCATAAAGAAGCAAACGTGTTACTCTCTTCCGAGAATTATTATTATTAATAAGTATTTACCCCCACTTCCCGAAGGACAGGTCAAGGATAGGTACGACAGTTAGTGTAATATGAAAGCACTCTCCGAGATGTTTAGCGTACTTAATGTCTACCCATTTTGGTTCTCACAACCGTATGGACGTATAACTCAAGGCAGGCCGAGTACAAGTATCTACCCTTGATTCGTGTTCACCAGAAAAGGCAGTTACCGAGCTTGATAGCTGCAGTCGCTTAAGTGCGGCCAGTATCCAGTATTCGGGAGATAGTAGGTTCGAACCCCACTGTCGGCAGCCCTGAAGATGTTTTCCGTGGTTTCCCATTTTCACACCAGGCAAATGTTGGGGCTGTACCTTAATTAAGGCCACGGCCGCTTCCTTCCCAGTCCTAGCCCTTTCCTGTCCCATCGTCGCCGGAAGACCTATCTGTGTCGGTGCGACGTAAAGCCAATAGCAAAAAAAAAAAAAAAAAAAGAAAAGGCAGTTTGTGCAATTATATCAAAATTCCTTACTTTTAGATTTGTTACTATTATGGTATAGACCACCTTAACTAACATTCGTTCTCTCTACAACCACGTCATCCTGTAACATTTCATTCCCCAGTATTGGATGTGGTCCAGTACTGTGACGAGATTCATTACACTTTTGCCAGAACGGAATGAAGAATTAAGGATTGAAACTTGTGAACTGTGTTGAATGAATAGAAATGAAGGTAGATCGTGAAAGTTTCACCGGGACCGGTAAAACAATGGATCATGAAACATTTTGGATATGGAATGTGCGGCTTTGTACGTCGCAATCCCATCCCTCTCCCACCCAGTCCACAGCACACAGTAGCACTCTCCGGCGAAGCAGAGCACAGGAGATGAATCCCCATTGTGTTTAACAGTGTAGAATAGTTTGAGTAGGGTGGGGATGCGTATAATGGTAGTCTTTAGTCATGCCATAAATTTTCTTTTACTACCCGGTCGGTGGAGAGGAAGAGACGTTCTATCTTCCTTTGTTTGACTCGGACATAATGTCGTCATCGTCATGTGGGCTCTTTCCGTATGTCTCATCATCTGATTCCTTCTTTGAATCTCCTAATAACACGCATTTACGTGACGATCATTCCTGCTCTCTCATTATCGGTCACTGCGATTGTGATAGTGGAGGGGAGACTCAACAGTTTTCGGGAGATAAATGTGTTGCATGCACTTGCCAGCGAGATATGTCTATGTCTTCTGGTATGGGCTATAAATTGAATCATGGAAATAAAAAGTCGTCTAACTCCACTTTTTGTCATTTTCGAAGGTTATGATGGAAAAATATTGCAAGCGTCCATGTACTATCCATGTAGGCCTATATCATAAAACACCCAAATCCGAAGGTACTGTAACTAGTGAGCTGCAAGCTCTTTATTATTTCGTCGAAATCACAAACCAAGTTATTCCATAGAGTTAGCAAGTTTCAGCTTTCCATAAATATTCTACCCTATCGTATGTCAGTAAAAGGTGAGAATGACACAGAAACCTAAACTTTTGACTTCCCGCGATATCTCCGTGTTTCCATCACAAATGATTCTGACGAATTATACCTCAGGCATATGTGGGTGGATAACTATGATGTACATCGCATGTTAGACACTAAACAGGTAATGCAAATGCACAGTGATGTAGACGGCCCCAGAGTGTGTTCTGGTGTTTATGGAAATAAAAATACCCACCTCATTTCAGGCTCATGTAAACTTTTAAAATAAAAACCTATCCACATATCATTATTTTGATATTCATAGTTTGTTTATATTAAGGCAGTACTGAAATTTACAAACGTATTAAGTTTCTTTGTCCCTCCTGTAAAATTTGGTTTGCCGGATTTAGTGGGTTTTTCGTTTCCATTATTCAATTTGTTACTTTCATTGACATGTCTCAGTCTCATCCTTGGATTAACAATATGAAAGTGACCGAGGTATGAGCGGTGCTAGTAATAATACCAATCCCTGTAGCTAATCCCTGTTATGAATGGTGTGAAAATATCCCTCATAGGGTCGGTTGGTACATGCATTTTGTTGGGTTTGGCAGTTTGATGTGTAATAGCAACTTCTGGCTCCGCAAGGAAAGCAACGGGAAACGATCTCACTCCTCTTTCCCTAGTATGCCTCTTCAATGACGCGTAGGCTGTCTTGATAGCTGTTGGCGGAGCTGCGGAGGATCAAACCAACCTTCGGACTGAATACCCAAAATATATATAAAATTGTGCTGGGCCTAAATCTAGGGCTGTATTAGGTAACAAGTTAGTAAAAAAGCTAAGCCACCTCCGTACAGGCCATGAAGGACCTTGCAGGATCCTCCGGAATAAGTGGGGTAGTGTTTGGGTTGAACCGGACAGGTGACAATAAAATTGAATGATTGATCAATTAACATATCCTACATTTAATGGTACAGTAAAAATTACCTAAACGGACCCTCTATTAAGCAGAAAGTGCCTCAGTGGATAATTTTTCAATCCCTTACCATGGGCGTAAACCACCCTCGATTAAGCGGAGGCTGTCAAACCCGGAAATGAATTAGCCTACAAAATACGACTCAAACAGAAAATACTTCTGTGGATTGTTTAGCAATATATTAACCATCCTATCAATTCTAGGGGGTCTGTGATGAAAGGGAGTGTGTACATGGTTCATTACCGTTAAATTCCTTTTTGCCATTCCCTTTGTTCCGGAGATTAACTGCTGGGCATTTCCTTCGACCAACTAGATCGCCTGGACTATCTACTTTCCATACAGTACTCTTCAAATAATATCCCATCATGTTTGGAATTCACCACTTGTTGTTCAGTAGTTGTCGCTGCGGGAAAAATAAGATAAGAAAGATGGCGCCCTTGCGTACGAAGAAGAAGCGATTGAAGGAAGAATGAAGGTAAAGGGACTGTAGGAATTCGCCCTACGACCGAGTGGTTCGGATATGTTCAGTGTTATTTCTGAAGCTAACGTTTTAGTGGAAAGTAGAAAGCCAAGCAATTAAGAGGGAGACCGTTGCAGGAAACTCCGTTTGATTGCTAGAGAAAGGGAAGTACAGTAGGGTACTGAACTTGTAAGACATTATACTATTGAATGTGTTCTGATAATAATGTTTGATGTGTTTTCAAGTATCTAGTGCAAATAAATTGTACACTATATACTAACACACCTTCATCAAGCAGAAACTGCCAATAGCAAAAACTTTTTCCGGTCCCATATGATTCCGTCGAAGATAGGTGTCCCTGGAAAAGGTATTTTGGCGTGAAGTCAAAGGTAGTGTTATAATATTAATTGTCGAAAGATAGTTGGTTGGTTCAGAGCAGTTAGCTGTAAAAGCATACTCTCTGTAGAAATAGCGCATATACTCATATTTCTATTTTTTTTAATCATATCAGAAATTTCATACTAAAAATGAGATTTTGACAACATGAACCAAATTTCACGCTCACTGAGCCTATTTTATTAACGCATACAGTATATGAATATATCGAAATATTAGGGTTTTATTACACCTGTGTCGTTTATTATGGAATAATGGTCATGTGTAAGGTGTTCTCAGACATGTACGAAATAACGGGGTGTAATTAATACACCCACAAACAACATGAAAAAACCCTATGCACATAAGGTCGATCGATTACGAGTAACAGACTTACCAAATTTGTGCAGACAGTGTTTGTAAATAGCCTTCCTTACCATGAACATCCCATATTGAGGACTAGATCGTAAACGATCGACCGTGCAGCGTATGTTCATAGGGCTTTTTTTTTTTTACAATTCGCTATACGTCGTACTGACACAGAGAGGTCTTATGGCGACGATGTGATAGGGAAGGCCTATGACTGGTAAGGAGGCGGCCGTGGCCTTAATTAATGTACAGCCCCAGCATTAATTGCCTGGTGTGGAAATATGAAACCACGGGAAACCACCTTCAGGGCCGCTGACAGTAGGGTTCGAACCCACTCTCTCCCGGATGCAAGCTTACAGCTACGCGCCCTAAACGCACGACCAACTCGCCCGGTGACTTTTATTGTTTTCGGGTGTAATAGTACTCGAGGACTGGGAAGGTGGTTCTATCGGAGTTAGGAAGACCAGTAACCTTAGGGACGCTGATGACACGCTGATTCTGGCAGCCGGTGTGTAGGAACTACAGGTCATCATGGATAAGCTGATGTCGAATAGTAGGGTATATGACTTGAAAATTAACCCATTTTGTACCACTGGCATATTTTTACGACACCAAAAATAAATATATTTTTAAAAATAAATGCAAATACTTTAAAGTGCATATTCCTACTTTTCAAATATATTTTAGAACCTATTTAATAAAATGAAATGGCGTATGTCTTTTAGTGCCGGGAGTGTCCGAGGACATGTTCGGCTCGCCAAGTTCAGGTCTTTTGATCTGACGCCGTAGGCGAACTGCGCGTCCTGATGAGGATGCAATGATGATGAAGACGACACATACACCCATTCCCTGTGCCAGCGCAATTAACCAAGGATGGTTAAAATTCCCGACACTGCCGGGAATCGAACCCGGGACCCGTGTGAGCAAACTCCAGCACGCTAACTATTTAGCCATGGGTCCGGACACCTATTTAAAAAAATAGTCAATAAATAACATTCATTTTGCATATTTTGTCTAAAAGAAATGTATACACACGATTTTGGAAAAAATAAAAAATAAAAAATAAATACCTACTGAATTTAAATGTGTTTCAAAATTTTACATCAAATAAATACCTACTTCTTTTAACAAGTGCAAGCGCAAGTTAAATATCCTATTAATACGACAGTGATATCTAGTGCGTTGTCTGGTTTCACTGAGTCATCACTACTCCACTGCAGGTCGCCACGTGTCTCTGCTTCTCTAGCATTTGTCTGCTCTTCAGTGTGAGTTTGTTCTATTTTCTACTGTAAACATTTTCATGGTTTTTAGCTGGCGTATTGAGTTTAAAATATGACTGTTTCACCGCATTTAACTATTGATGAGATATATAGTGTATTACAACAGCTGGAAAATAAAGAGGACGGTGTGTTATCAACAAGTGTTGTTTTGCAGCCGCCGGACAATGCTGGCTAAATAACTGATGAGAAAAAATATTAACGATGATGACACCTAGGACTCCCAAGTGCCTGAAGTGGTAGGTAATTTAGAGTTACACGTTCAAACAGTTAAAGATGTTCAGGGCTATGGCACAAATGATAAAGACATAGAAACTGATCCATGTGAAGGTAGCAGTAACTGAGCAGATAATACCTCAGTCAATCTTAGCACTAATTTGAAGCAAATATTTTAGTACGTCTCCAAAGAAAAAAGCACTAAAAATAGAAAAGCTAAATTTGAAAAACAAAAACGTATACATTCGGAACGTGAATATGACTTGTTTGCTGAAACAGGTGCAGCACAAGTGAAAGCTTTGTTTGATGCTGAATTTCCCGTTGCTACATTTGAATTTTTTAAATGCAGAATTAATGAACGAAATTTTTAGAGAAACGATGAAATATGCTTCTACATGTAAAAATTACCAACACTTTAGTGCAACACTTGATTAAATTAATATTTTATTCGGTATCCGCATGTTTTTTAAACCATATTTTACAACAAGTTCCGCACTACTGGAGTACGGTAGTGCAGAAGATTTGGATGTTCCTCTGGTGTCCATCGCGATGTCCAGAAACCGATTTAACCAAATGAAATTGTACATGAATTTCAAAGATAATACAATTATAAATGATGAAACTAAACAAGTCAAAGCATTCAATGTCAGACTTATTTTGAGTGCAAGAGGCCAATCTTTCTCAAAGTACGGTGTTTTTGACGATAAAATTTCAGTGGATGTAAAGGTGGTGAAATATTTTGGGCGTAGCAAACAATTTGGACACCAGGTTTGGGCTCTATGTGGTGTTGGTTGGCTTCTGCTATAACTTTCATTTGTATTGCGACTAGGAAATAGTGTAGTTCAAAATTTTTTGGGAATTGTAGAACATGCACTAAGCTATGACGCTTATTTTGAAAATTTGACAATTTTTTTACAAACTTTGACCTGCTCCGTGGACTCTATAAACTTTGCTTTCGTGCTAGTGGAACTATTCGGGCTGATCGTACACAAAAATGTCCTCTAAGAGTTGAAAAAGAAAGAAAATGGTACCTGTGATTTTTGTTCTGACACTAACATCAACATACTTCTTGTTCGTTGGAATGAATATAGCATCGTCACTGTTGCTACAAACTTTGATAATGTAGAACCCTTGGCCTCAGCACAAGAAAAGAAATGCCCGTACCACTTCCGAGACATACAAGAACAGAAGCACAATGGGAGGCGTCGATCTACACGACTGGCTTGTCTCAAAATATAGGGTAAACGTAAAAGGCAAAAAGTGGTACTGCCGATTTTTATACGTCATCTAGACTTGTGGATTCTTAATGCTTGGATAATTCACAAACTTTTAATGGAAAGGAGATGTCACTCTTGGATTTTAGAAGGGATATAACTGTGACCTACATCAAGACAGTCTTGATTAGACGAACTCTGGGACGTCATGTTGGAATTGCAAGAAGGCAAATCGTTCAACCGTTTTCCGATATGAGATACGACAAGAAGGATATATTTTTGTTTACGAGGCTAAAAAAAGTAGATGCCAAGGTACAAACGGTTCTTTAAAACCCTCGACATGTTGCAAAAAGTGCAATGCAACATAATGTAAGAAGTGTTCTGGAGCTTATCATTCACAACGATGATTTTACATGAGTTAGTAAACTGTAAACAGTGTATTAACGAACACTGACTTCAGAATCGAAAGTCCTAGTGCTATGTACCGACCAATTTTTAAACATTCTTGTTCATTACATACGTTCGCTGTAAGTGTTCCCTACCTATTTCCATCATTCTTGCAATAATATGTAAACAGTAGCTGTTAAAAATTGTTACCACTGTCATATTTTTAGGACAGCTTAGCTTTGAACAAATACAATGATATTGACCACGGCCATATTTATAGGACAGCACATAATTCATATAATTTTTATATTTATTTCAAAATTACTGGTATATATGTGCATTGGTGTCCTTTTAAGCTTATATTCAAAACAATTGGGCTATTTGTAATTTCTTAAGAATTTGGTACATAATGGCTTAATAATAAAAGACTAAGGTAACGATTGTCAAGAGAGTGAAAATTAACAAACCAAATGTGAGGGAGATGGCTGGTTTCGAGGTCGTCCGGAAATTTGTCTTCTTGTTCTCCACGATTTCCAATACAGGAGGGGGTAACTTCAGAGATTTTCAGTCTGACGAGCAAACAAGTACACTATAGCATACATGTAAAACACATTATTAAACAAGATACACACTATTAAACAAAGATTGACATGATTCATTTCTGAAAGAACATCATCAGATTCTATCAACTCATACTCAAATTTTTAAATCTTCTTCTTTTCCACCGATTTTTCCACACCTGTGGGATCGCACATGTTGATTTGTCCCTGTTTTACGGCTGGATGCCCTTCCTGACGTCAATATTGTATGGAGGGATGTAATTGTTATTGCGTGTTTCTGTGGTGGTTGGCAGTGTAGTGTGTTGTCTGAATATGAAGAGGAAAGTGTTGGGACACACACAAACATCCAGTCCCCGGGACAGAATAATTAATCAGAGGCGATTAAAATCCCCGACCCGGCCGGGAATCGAACCCGGGACTCTCTGAACCGAAGGCCTGAACGCTGATCATTTAACCATTAAGTCGGACACTCAAATATTAAGAATATTTATGTTTATTTCTGTCAATAAATGCTGGAGTAGAGACGAAGTACATAATGAAAATCAGCTCCAGATTTCATATTCATCAGTATTAAGCAGAAATAAACAAAATATTCTAAATATTTGTATGTGACTTGGTAGAATCTGATGATGTCTTTCAACAACGAAACTTTTCATACTTTGTTTAATATTGTGTATTTTTGTGTTCGACAGGTAGAAAAGTTGAATTTACCTGAGTCTGCACTGGAAAGTATGGATCCTTTCTTAAAAAAATACAGAAGGTTGTTCAGATGAAATAAAGAGAAGAATGCCCATGGCCAAAGCAGCCGCCACAAATCTGAATAGGATATAGAAGCACCGTTCTGTTACAAAAAAACACAAAACTGCAACTAGTTCACTCTCTCATATCCCCAATTGCCACCTATGCAGCTGAGATCAATACAATAAAACAGGCAGATAAGAAGATAATGGAGAGATTCTAGATACAGGTTAACCAACTCATTCTCCGAATTCTTGCACTGAACACCAATCTAACGCGTCCGTACTGGATGAACTACCGGCTTCCAAACTATAGACACCCGAATTCATTCTTTTATAAAACGTTTATCCTTTATTACACGTAGAAACAAACTACACCGAAATTTAGCTAATTTTATTCTACGTTAAAATGTGTGGAGTAGAATTTTTTATCGTACACAGTTAAAATTTTAAAGCAGATTTAAAAAATTAGTTCCGGTATTTTTTCATTTCCATCGGAGCGCTCACTTTGAACATGCATAAGTTTTAAAGTATAGATATTATCTCTACGCATGTTTTCGGAAGGTGATGAGCGTTCGTAAATTAAAATCGAGGTTGCCCGTGACAAAAATGCATCAGGATATTATTGGGGATTACGTGAAACCTGTGGCGAGAATGCATAACTGTATAGGACGGTTGTACGATGGGTCAAGGCGTTTCGTGCGGTGGCATTGAGAGATCATGGTACAACCTCCGTACTCACCAGACATGACTTCGACCTATTTCCGAAGTTGAAGGAACACTTCCGAGGCCGCTGATTCCCTGACGTGGCATCTGTACTCCGTCCAATAGGGTGCTCCCTGGTTGTCATCGATGGAGAACGCTTTTGCCAATGGTCTCCAAGGGCTTTCTGACATTTGGCAAGAGTTAACAGACTTTGCAGGTGACTACATTGAAGGAATGTAATGTAATGTACCTGCTAGTTAATTAAATATTGCCAGAGAACCTCCGTGGCAGAGCTTCGGCCTCTCACTGCTGGGGTCCGTTGTTCAAATCCCGGTCACTCCATGTTAGATTTGTGCTGGACAAAGCGGAGGCGGGATAGGTTTTTATCCGGATACTCCGGATTTACCTGTCATAATTCATTCCAGCAAACTCTCCAATATCATTTCATTTCATCGGTCATTCATTAATCATTGCTCCAGAGGAGTGCGACAGGCTTCGACAGCCGGCACAATTACTATCCTCGCTGCTGGATGGGGGCTTCATTCATTCCATTCCTGACCCGGACGAATGACTGGAAACGGGCTATGGATTTTCATTTTCATCAATATTGCCACTCGTAGAATGAACATGGGTGCTATTAACATAATATTTTATTAGCACCAAACGGGGAAATTAAAGTAAAGGATTCCACCGTACTTAACAACAGCAACAACATAACACTCGTGACGAATTTCTTCTTTTTAAATATATAGTGGTGCAGAATATGAGATTATCAGCCCTTTCAATTCAATGCTTGTTCACCATTATGCGCAGCAATTGTAGAGGATAAATGCCTCTCCATAATCGGTTGTCCTTTTCGGAATCTTCGTGTTGGTGGTTTAGCGTCGCAGTAACACATGCAAGGTTGCAGGCGACACAAAACGGGGAAGAGGAAGGAAAGTGTAAGGGGAAGGAAACGGCCTTGACATTAATTAAGACACAGCCTAGCATTTTTCTGGTGTGAAAATGGGAAATCAACGAAAACCATCTTCGTGGCTGCCAACGATGCGATTAGAATCCACCCCGACCGGTCGAGTTGGCTGCGCAGTTGGGGGCGCGCGGCTGTGAGCTGGCATCCGGGAGATATTGGGTTCAAACTTCACTGTCGGCAGCCCTGAAGATGGTTTTCCTTGGTTTCCCATTTTCATACCAGGCAAATGCTTGGGTTGTACCTTAATTAAGGCCACGGCCGCTTCCTTCCAACTCCTAGGCCTTTCCTATCCCATCATTGCCAAGAGATCTACCTGTGTCGGTGCGACGTAAAACCACTAGCAAAAAATGAAATGAATCCACTCACTCCAGAATGCAAGCTCACGTGATGCGAACCGCGCAACCGCTTCGTTCGGTTTTCTTCATAATTTCTTGACTTACTTGGCGAGAAACGAGCACTCGTCCCTTTGAATCGAACCAAGCACGCCCTTAGCACCTTAACTGGGCATACTACACATTCAACAAACTGCTGTAAGTTATGGTAGAACCTATAAATTAACTTTATATTCAGAAAAAAGAAAGCATGGTAAGCACATATCTTGACAAGGAATAGAATCTCTGTTTATCCAGCAAACTACTAGGCACGACTTGGCCACCTCACCTAACTAATCCTCTATATTACACGTACACTGAATTATAGAAATGGTCTGTCGTTACACATTTTATAGATTGCGATACACCTCACCTAATTAATTCTCTATGTTACACGTACACTGAATTTTTTTTTTTTTTTTTTGCTATTTGTTTTACGTCGCACCGACACAGATAGGTCTTATGGCGACGATGGGATTGGAAAGGCCTAGGAATGGGAAGGAAGCGGCCGTGACCTTAATTAAGGTTTAGCCCCAGCATTTGCCTGGTGTGAAAATGGGAAACCACGGAAAACCATCTTCAGGGCTGCCGACAGTGGGGTTCGAACCCACTATCTCCCGATTACTGGACACTGGCCGCACTTAGGTGACCGCAGCTATCGAGCTCGGTACACTGAATTATAGAAAAGGGTTTGTCGTACACATTTTACAGATTGCGATAATTAGTTTTGTCCTTTCAGTAAAAAAAGAATCTTGAGATCCAATTTCTTGTATATCTTTGCTGTTCTACGACGCCTGTTCTATTCATGCCAAGTCCGTACATCTCCCCTTCCCTTAACCTCGTGCTCTATACCTCGTCTGTTACTCGCCAGTAATTTACCGCCATCCTTCCTTTCTTTATTCTTTTATTTGTGGTCTCCTCTTTTCATTTTGTCCACTCTGCAATTTTGCCTTTTGAAAGAGAATGTGTGCAGGAGCAGGATAAGGAGTGGAGGAGGTGGAGAAGGAGTTGTAAAGTGCAAGATAGTTGGCCAGCTTCACCATGGGACACCGGGCATATTATCTTGCCAATATGGTGGTCTGGAGCTAGGCAAAGGTCGAAAGTTCAACACAGGAAGCAATGTGTCTTTCAATTGCCGCTGTCCCGTCCGTGTGACAAAGAAGAGACATAAGGAGGAAGAGAAGAAGGCAGAAAAAGAATGATTACTACTATAAGTTGGAAAACAAGTTAGGTCATATGTAGATCATGCTGCTGGTTACAGGAAGAGATGGGGAAATCACAGTCTAGACTTGGAGAATAATTAGTGAAATCTTAAAAATACAGTACTTACAGAGGCTGAATACCTCATTTTTTAAGAGGAATTATTTTCCTTGAATGGGCATCAATCTACATGGGAACGGAATGATAAAAGGTTTGTATCTGAAACGCTTAGTGTTTATAAAGTGCTGTGAGAATAAAGAAAAATGTTACTATTAATTCATATTGTAAACGTAGCTTATTTCTGTAAATCATGTTATGTCAGCAGTCTCACTTCAGAATCAGAGGATGTATGTTCTTGTGGCACGATAGTGATATATTTTCGAACGTTTTAATAAAAAATGTATGCAGTCAGATCCGTGGAAGAACATTTTAGAATTTTGGAATAAAAATATTTAGCAACTGTAAAACTGGGAGCGTTAATGACACACATTTTATTGATAAAGGTATTGGGTTCGATATTAGTGAAACTGGATGACGTTTGAGGATGTTGGAGTCATTTCTGGATGAAAATCTTTCTATCACAAGACGTTTTTTATAAAAATAATGATTCGATATATTTCAACACGCATTCTATTGAGGTTTAAATCGGCAAGAGGCATACCAATCAGTATTTTTGTGCCAAAACGAAAACAGTAAACTCGTCTCCATACATCCCTTGAAACTGACGTTTGGAAGAATAGAAGTCATATGCTTCCACTATTCGCAACCTAGGCACTGTGTGGAGAAGAGTGTTTAGCGCTCTACCAGCCGCGTTTGCAATAGGGGTATAGCCTAGTGCCCATTCCTAGTGTAAGCTGACCAAGTGAATACCAAGGCTGATTATTATCACTTATATAATTCCTGGTACAAAATATGATTATCTGAAAATTTCTTAAGACCTGGAGTAAGTACGACTGAAGAGAAGGAGCCCATTATCTTAAAGATTTCTTCATTCGATATATAAATTATCTGTGACTGAAAGGGAGTACGTCTGTGAGTATAGATACGTGCTTGTCATATTTCTGACGTGATACAACTACTTTAGTTTAACAGACAAGTGTACTGTATACTGGACAAGCATTTTTAAAGAAAAAATTAGAAATATTTTACTTAAAATGTTATTGGACGGGACGAGGTATAAACAATTTGATTCTGATCCTTGCGTACAAAAAACACCTCAGTTTTTAAGTCAGAATGTTTAACAGAATTCAAAATATATGGTCTCCCATTAACCACTAGCCCAGAAGGGTAACTAAACAATTCTTCTTCTTCTTCTTCTTCTTCTTGCATTTTCCCCAATTTATTGGGGTCTGAACTTCATGTCGATGTAGCCCCGTTTTACAGCCGGGTGCACTTCATGACGCCAATCCTAAGCGGAGGGATGATTCACATCATCTGCCTTATCTGTCACTCCGAAAATGACCAAAGTGTCTGCTTATTGAGGACGGTTTTACTTCGCACTAACTACTGCTACTTCGGTTTTTGGGAAATATCGGTCTGAGTGTAACTTAAAAGCTTTACAATCTGTCAAACACAAAATTCAAAAATAAATTATAACACTATAACATACTTGTACAAATTACACACTATTAAACAAGGAATTAAAGCTGAACTTCATAGGATCGAAACTTGAAATAAAATATCATTTATTAAATATCATGTATTTCTTACAGGTATGTTATAATTTATTTGGAAATTGTTTGTTTAAAAGACTGGAAAGCCTTCAATTTTCATTTAACTAAGTCGACACTGGTATATATGGCTTCCTTCTTAGCAAATATGGGTCTGACAAAATGATGTTAACTTTGAGGAGGAAGCTAGAATTTACTTTTAACGTGTTGTTCTAGTAAGGTGTTGCTTTTAATCAAATAATTGCTCGTAAGGGGACTATAGACTTTCTGTACATGACAATATTCAAAGGCTGATTAAGTTGGAATTAACATACCACGTGAGGTTGTTCACGATTGAAATGTCTGTCACTTTTAAAATCTTCATTTTTTAAATTAAAGGGCAATCTTCATATGAACAGAAAACGTGCAATATTACTATATTTATTTATCATCTAGAAGTTTTGTTTTAACTATTATTTTGGAATTCGGAAACCTTACACTGATTCACACTAGTTAAAACACAGGGTTAATCACTATACAGGAAAATTTGCTGTTTATTTAAATGGCCTAAATTCTCATACAGTCATCAGATCTGTCGAACGAATCTGTTTTTTATTGGCCATTATATGGAATGCTGTACCAATAAATTTCCACATTGTGAGCAGTGTGAGCTTGTCTTAATTTCACAATAGACAATTTTTCAGCAGTTAAATTATTTTATTGCGGTATTTGTTTAATCGATAATGGAATAGCATTTGATAACAAGTGAACGAAATGAGACACTCGAATAGGTCCATATAAAATGCAACCAAACCAATGATGTTTAGTTCTCATCAGTTCTCCGCTGGGAAGCATATTTTTAAATGTTCTGGAGATCATAATCCCGACAATCTGTAACAGAGAACAGCAGTTTCTTTCTCTCTCTCTCTCCCCCACTCTCTCTCTCTCTCTCTCTCTCTCTCTCACACACACAAAACACACACAACCGTTGTCATAAGACATGTGTGTGTCGGTTCGACGTGAAGTAAATTATAAATAATTATAAATTAATAATTATTAATTACCGGGCGAGTTGGCCGTGCGCGTTGAGGCGCGCGGCTGTGAGCTTGCATCCGGGAGGTAGTAGGTTCGAATCCCACTATCGGCAGCCCTGAAGATGGTTTTCCGTGGTTTCCCATTTTCACACCAGGCAAATGCTGGGGCTGTACCTTAATTAAGGCCACGGCCGCTTCCTTCCAACTCCTAGGCCTTTCCTATCCCATCGTCGCCATAAGACCTATCTGTGTCGGAGCGACGTAAAGCCCCTAGCAAAAATAAAAAAATAAAAATTATTAATTATAAATAAATAAAAAATAAATAATAAATAATAATAATAATAATAAATAATTAATAATTATAAATAGCAAATAATTATAAATAATAATAATAATAATAATAATAATAATAATAATAATAATAATAATAATAATTCTTGATCCGAGGTGCTAGTTAGGAAGATTTACGTTGAATTGGAGCTGCGGCCGCCTTTGTTATTAATTATTATTATTATTATTATTATTATTATTATTATTATTATTATTATTATTATTATTATTATTATTGTCATACACTGTGTTTAAGATAACTTTCATAGTATCGCAAGTAGAAAGAAAATACATTTTATCTCGCTACTAGGGAGGGATTGTTGTACCATAATATTTCTAATGTTATTATCATCTAATGAAAACTACTCGTTTATTTTAAATTTCAGCAGGAAAATTAAAATACATGATTCAATATTGTAATCTTGCTTAGTCGAAGAGCTTTAACCCCAAGGCAAGGGAGCAGTCTTATAATTTTAGCGGATTCTTGATCCGAGGTGCTAGTTAGGAAGGTCCAATTTACGTTGAATCCGAACCACGGGGCCGTGACTATTCATTTTAAAAGTTTCACTCTGCATTCTTCGGAATTGGAGCTGCGGCCGCCTTTGTGAGATGTTGGTGACACAGTCACGCTGCTGCTTTTACCGAAGTTTTGAGGTAACTTTAATAAAGTAATAAATATGTTACACGATTATGAGGGTTGTTCATAAGTAAATTGCCCCAAATAAGTGATATAAGTCCAACGTAATTCTTAATTTGCCTTCATAAGCTTTTCTACGTTCGTTGGACAGCCGTATGTATATCAGGAATTGTAAAGGGGTTTAATGTAGATCAAAACTTTGTTAGATGCATGCACTCGTTCATGCACACCGACTGTGATCTCACGACGGTGACCCAGATAATTGTCCTGTTCGTGGTTACCAGATGAAACACATCGTATTTACGGATAAGTTTATGAAATCCTTATGACGACATTCCGCAATACTCAGTGTGTTGTGAGAACTCTAAAATACACTAGACTTTGCTCCTTATCTTGATTGTTAACCTTCTCTTTTGTTTGCTTTATATTTCCTAATTCACGACATTTTCATCGTAGAATGGAACTCATAGTGTAATTTTAAGCAAACTCTCAATAGATGACCTTTAATTCGTGAATTTTTAACGATTGATTTTAAAGGACAATCACTAAGGAAGATAAGGTAAGGTAAGGGTTATTCTGCCCGAAGGCAGGTCCGAACCTCCGCAGAGGTGTTCCTCAGCCGGAGTTTACGTGCGGTAGGGTGGCCAGTTCCTTTCCGCTCCTCCATTCCCTTACCCCCCACCAACAGCGCGTGGCAACCCATCCAACTCCTGACCACGCCCAATGTTGCTTAACTTCGGAGATCCGGTGTTTCAACACGGCCACGGCCGATGGCAGGAAGATAATAAATAGAATAAATAGGCTATGTACATACATACAGCTTTCAGTCTGCAATCCTCCATGAATTAACTACACGCAACCCCTGTACCTACCCTACACCAAAAATTCGTTCTGCTATCAATTCTCACTGCGGCCCGATTGTCAACATAAATTCCTTTGATTGCTTCTAATAACCTACCGCTAGTCTCATAATCCCGCAGTACTCTTAACATCTTCTTCCTTGGTACTTGGTCATATGCCTCCTCTAAATCTACGGAACATAAATTTAACGTAGTTCTTTCATAAAATCTTTTTGTTTCTTGACGGATATTGAATATCTGCTCCTGACTGAAATCACACTGGCTTTCACCCAGCCTACTCTTCATCATTGATCGAAGCTAAAGTGACTGTGATCACTTTACCTGATAGACCAATACTGATCAACTAAATACCTGTAAAGGTAGTTATCAATCCTTTCTGTTCCCTTGCTTCGGCCGGGCGTAGAGCGAACCACTCTACTCCACCAAGTGCCGAGGTTACGGACAGTGGAATCCTTCACCTCCCACCTCTCCCAGCGCCTTCATGGCCTGTGCGGAGAAGACTTTGCTTTGTTCCCTTGCTTATAAATACAGTAGGTGCACTACTGCTTCCGTCCAATCAGAAGGTACCGTACTCATATTGTCCGCTTAATTTATTTCTCTATGAAGCCATCTCAGCCGGCCCCGCGGTGTAGGGTTAGCGTGCCTGCCTCTTACCCGGACGCACCGGGTTCGATTCCCGACCAAGTCAGGGATCTTTACCTGGACCTGTGGGCTGGTTCGAGGTCCACTCTGCCTATGTGATTACAATTGAGGAGCAATCTGACGGTAAGAAGGTGGCCCCGGTCTAGAGAACCAAGAATAACTGCCGCGAGGATTCGTCGTGCTGACCACACGACACCTCGTGATCTGCAGGCCTTCGGGCTGAGCAGCGGTCACTTGGTATGCCCAGGCCCTTCGGGACTGTAGCAGCGTAGGGTTTGGTTTGGTTTGGTCTTTCCACTATATGCTTTAGGACAACGTATTTCTCTTACTGTCATTTTATCCCTCGAGCGCAATTTATCTGCCATAGTTGGTCCTCCACCCCATGAACTCCATTGTTCACGACTTAACAGAAAATAATATTTCCTTTTACATTCAGAAGTTTTTCGGAATATTCCTCCTATCTGTCCACTGGTTCCTAGGATGTACAGTAAGTTCACCTGTAATAATAATGAAAATGGCCAAACTATGTTAAATACCTTATGAGTGAGATATCCGTCATTTATAAGTAATACCGGACGTATAAACCGGTTTGACATGTACCTGCGAACTGTTGTCTAGAGCAGGGACGGAAAGAAATTGGCCACCTTAAAGCAAATAACCCCTGGCTCAAAGTGACTCATCAGTAGCACGGGGGCACTTACTACTCGCCATCTCTCAGGTTTGGACAATATATTCTTCTTATTATTATAATGATTACTATTATGAGCCTCCGTGGCTCAGGCGGCAGCGCGCCGGCCTCTCACCGCTGGGTTCCGTGGTTCAAATGCCGATCACTCCATGTGAGATTTGCGCTGGACAAAGCGGAGGTGGGACACCTTTTTCTCCGGGTACTCTGGTTTTCCCTGTCATATTTCATTTCAGCAACACTCTCCAATATCCTTTTTATTTACAAGTTGCTTAACGTCGCACCGACACAGACAGGTCTTACGGCGACGATGGGACAGGAACGGCCTAGGAAAGGGAAGGAAGTGACCGCGGCCTTATTTAAGGTACAGCCCCAGCATTTGCCTGGCAATATCACTTCATTTCATCTGTCATTGATTAATCATTGCTCAGGGGAGTTCGACAGGCTTCGGCAGCCGGCACAATTCCTACCCTCGCAGCTATATGGGGCTTCATTCATTCCATTCGTGACTCGTCGAATGACTAGAAACAGACTGTGGATTTTCATTATTACTATTAGTATTAAAATGAATAATATATCAGGTAAATTCGTAAATAATTAGGTGAACTAATCACTAAATATTTCATTCCTATCATGTTATCTTCTTGTTGACAAGGATTAGCTTGTGAGTACATTGGTCACTTCATGAGGTTTATGATATACCACAGAATCTGTAGAAGCGGGCTTGCAACCGAAACTGTTTGGTATTTATGTATGTATCGCTGAATAGGCGTGGCCTTTTGCACACAGGCTGATCAGAAGAGAATTGAGGCATTATAAAATCAACGTTGAATCAACAGAATGAATGATAATTACTGTTGTGGCCCCATTAACTGTACACACACTAACACATACACTGTGAGCTGGGCTGCTTCCCAGGGACCAACAGCCAGCCTAGCCTGGCTTAATTATCACCGACATTCAACCTGTGCTGTTACTACCCAAGGATAGTACGCAATATACATTTGAATGCCGTCTTTGTTCTATGTTGTGATACATCATTACTACCTTGAGCGTGCTATTTAATAACACTGCCAGACCTTTATCCACGAAAGGCGTGTTAGATTATTTTGAACTTTGCAAAATTAGAAGTTATTTCCTTTATCTATAGGATACATATTTTTGTTACAGCACTACAGTGGGCTTACAGTCCGGCTCCATGGCTAAATGGTTAGCGTGCTGGCCTTTGGTCACAGGGGTCCCGGGTTCGATTCCCGGCAGGGTCGGGAATTTTAACCTTAATTGGTTAATTTCGCTGGCACAGGGGCTGGGTGTACGTGTCGTCTTCATCATCATTTCATCCTCATCACGACGCGCAGGTCGCCTACGGGATTCACATCGAATGACCTGCATCTGGCGAGCCGAACATGTCCTCGGACACTCCCGGTACTAAAAGCCTTGCGCCATTTCATTTCAGTGGGCTTACAAAATCGACTGTAAGATAACAAGATCTGCAACTTGAAGAAATTTGACCACGTAACACCATCAGTTAATTGTTTGCTAGCGTGCGATGGACTTAATTCACATTCAATTTGCTTCATAAAACATAATCCAAAAGCTAGCTACCCGAGAATTTTGTTCGATCAGTCATGTCATGGCGGAATAATAATAATAATAATAATAATAATAATAATAATAGTAATAATAATAAAAATAATAGGCTAATAAGGGCTATTAACCTCGTAGCCTCTGTTTCCGAAGAACAGATGGATCCCTGAAAAGGAACACGAAAGAAAACTATAAAATTCTTAAATATTACTTTGATAAACTTCTTAATTGCAAGAAACCCACAGAAAAAGTAACATTCCAGAAAACTACATCCAACCCCGATCTAATTGACGCACAATAGAAGAGACAGAGGAAATCATAAAACAAGTGAAAAATAACCGAGCAGCAGGAGAGGATGATATTATCGCCGTGATCTAGAAGCTCCAAGTTGAAAGCATCACCAAAAAATCCATAAGATTATCACAGTAATTTGGGTCACAGAGAAAGGGCCAGAGGAATGGTAATGTGCATTACTCCAACCATTACATACAAAGGGTGATAAATCAGATCCAAATAATTACATAAGTATTTCGCTAATACCAGTTGCTTACAAAATTAAGGTGCTATTAAACAGGCTGGAACCAAAAGTAGATCCACAAACAGGGGAATACTAGGCAGGCTTCAGAAAAGGGCGATCATGCATTGAACAGATCTGGAACTTCAGAACACTCTTGAACACGTTCATGGGAGAAATTTTGGAACCCTTCCACTTCCAGATACACACAGGTGTCCGATAAGGAGACGGGCTCTCACTAATCTTGTTCAACATGGTGTTAGACAAAATTATGGAGCAGTGGGAGGAACACGTTTAAGGAATACAGCTAGGAAGAACACGTGAAATAAATACTATCATAAAATGGCTGGCATTTGCAGATGACATAGCCATACTCAGCAATAATACACAGAAGGCAAAGGAAGCACGGAAACGCTTGCGTGAAATATCTGTCAAAACAGGTCTACATATATCTTACAAGAAGACCCAATACGTAGAACGACAGAACAACAATGTGCACACCATGCATACTGTACCTGGATCCGTAAAATGAGTCAAAAAATTTAAATGTTTAGGGATCAAACAAGGCGTCTAACATAGAACGAACGGAAAAACTCCAGAAAGCATACAAACTCACATCACATTATAATAAGAAAAGGCTATCAAGACAGGCCAAACTTAGACACTACAAAACAGTCTTATTACCAGAAGCATTGTATGCGTCAGAAACGACCACAATTGGAGCATCAGGCATCATAGAGACAGAGAAATAGAACGTCAAATTCTCAGAAAAATATTTGGACCAATACACATAGATGGCATATGGATGAAACGACCTACCGAAGAGCTGTACCAGCACACTGACAGACTCACAGACATGATCAGGAAACGCAGACTAACTTTCTATGGGCACATACAGAGAATGGACAACAACAGACTTTGATTTAGGAAGCAGTTCAAGCAAGAAAACAAATTGTTTTCATGAAATAGAGGAAGACTTAAGGAGGTGGGGACCAACAGGCAAATGATAGAAGACAGAAAATAATTCAGAAACAAAATTAGTAATACAAAATTTATAGTAAGTTAGAAGAAGAAGACAGGAACATTGTGGACAGAACAAAATAAACAGGAGCACAGCCAAAGGATGAAGAGATTATGGGAAGGGAAGAGGAAGAAGGGAAAGAAGTGAAAAATGGTGTTATCATGATAGATGAGATATTCGAGTTCAAACACTGTCCATAAGAGCAAAAATGATATGAATAATAATAATAATAATAATAATAATAATAATAATAATAATAATAATAATAATAATAATAATAATAATAATAATAATAATAATAATAATAATAATAATAATAATAATAATAGGTCTTACGTCCCTCTAACTTACTTTATATGGTTTTCGAAGAAGGCGAGGAGTGGGACTTTGTTTCCGAGGTGTTCTGTAATGTGTCAGTAAAACTACCGATAAGAAGCTTTTGTACTTTTAGCACCTTCAAATACATTCTGGCTGACCCAGGATCGAAGCAGCCAAACTGAGCTCAGAATGTCAGCGGTCTACCACCTGACCTTACTCAGCTCGGCTATCATGATCGGAAATACTTGATGTTACCAAACAGGCCTTACCTAAACATATATCGAAAAATACAACACTGCTTTTACATCCTGTGAATGGAAAAGAATGGCTAATATCGGGGCTATTCAAAGTACTAGTAATTTATTTATTTATTATTGCTTTGATCAGTGCTTGAGATAGGGCTCTAGGCCATCTACTATACTTAGAAAATCTAATTCATATATATAAAGTAACATGTCCTAACTGATGGATTCATCATCGCCGAGCCAAAGAAATAAAGAAATGAAATTTTGGGGATACATTTATATTAGAGTGTACGTACTCGCCAAGGGTGGATTTTCGGTTATTTCGTCACTAAGGGGGTGAATTGTTTAAGTGAGCATATCTATAACTCAAAAACTTGAAAATTCACAGATGTAAAGTTTGGTGTTTAGAATTTCCTTTAAAAATAAAGAAATACGTATTTTTTGTTCTCGGAAAATCCCCTTAAGGGAAGGGGTTTAGAAAGGCAAAAATAGGTTGAATACATTTTATGAGTATACATATCTCAAAAAGCGAAGATTTTACAGACGAAGAAATAGGTATTTGGAATCTCTTTTAAAAATAAAGACTTGGGAAACGACTGTTTCTCACATGTACAGTTCTATGTCTCATGTTCTTCTTAGCCCGAAAAGGCAATACCACTAAGGTGGTTTACAAAAAGTTTCTGGGTTAAATTAAACTCAGATTTGCGGTGAGTTTCTATACTTATGGGATTTTCAAACAATGTCCTAGTACAGTACCAAGGAACGATTAC
Source organism: Anabrus simplex (assembly GCF_040414725.1). NCBI lineage: Eukaryota > Metazoa > Arthropoda > Insecta > Orthoptera > Tettigoniidae > Anabrus > Anabrus simplex. Next base: position 190,537,063 of record NC_090267.1, on the reverse strand, counting down.
TTTTAACAAATCACAAAATCCATGCGAGTGAAGCCGCTGGTAACTGCTAGTATACAATATTAAAACAATGAACATTGATAAACTAAAAGTAAATCTCTACTTATTATAAAATAAATTCCTCGAGCCTGTCTGTCTGTCTGTCTGTCTGTCTGTCTGTCTGTCTGTCTGTCTGTCTGTCTGTCTGTCTGTCTGTCTGTCTGTCTGTCTGTCTGTGACGGTTAATCTCAAGAACCACTGAATGGATTTTGATGCGGTATTCACCATTCCATTAAGCACTTCTCGCGAACGCGGTTTATGTATAGAAACATTCATATATAACCAAAGGATGCCGAGCAGAAACGATTCGGGTGAAGTCGAAGGAAAAACGGCTGTCCATGCGTCATTTTAGCTTACCTTGGCAAATGCGTTCAAGACACATCTATACTATGAGGGTAAGAACTGCATATATATAATATGGTTACACATAGCCCACGATAAGTGTTTTTATGTCATACCAACGATTTAAGTGAATCAAGTTGCAAGAAAAGCGGTCGTCCGAGCTCTTTCTTAGTTTACGCCGGCTAAACCGTTAAATAAATCTGTACTATGAGGATACGAATTGTTCAGCACAATAAGTTCTATAAAAATCCATGGGCATGTATCTCTTTAACTCATAACCAGCTATAACTGTTTTTATGTTCGAGTTTGCAGTAAAAGCGTCAAATTTAAAAACAGCTTTTTAAATTATGTAATTAATAGTTATCAAAATAATCTGTTAATTCCCCCAATTAACTAATGGTGGTGGTGGTGGTGATTACTGTTTTAAGAGGAAGTACAACTAGACAACTATCCTCTATAAATAACACTAATCAGAGAGAGAAAAAATAGAAGGCATCCGAAACATTGAAAAATGAAGGTGTCGGCCAAAGGAAGACAAGGGCTCTAAGGGCGTGAAAATGAAAGACCCCTTAGGCCTCGAGGGCTCAAAAACCGTCGGGGTCTGAAAATAACAAGAGTTGACCAAGCGAGGTCAGTTAGGTCAGATGAAAGTGAGGAGTCTGGCACAAGTAAGTGGAAGCAATCCCAACCCACGCTCCTAAGTTGAGAGCCGCAGAGGCCTCTTTTAGCAACCGGTGGAGATTAAAACGTAATGTACGGAATTTTATTTTCACATATACTGGAGACACCGTCATTTTCATTTTTTCGTGCAATCTCCATTCTGGAATATTTAAATGTAAATGACCAGCTTCAGAGCGACTGAGTAGATTGCCATCCAGCGTGCGAACTATCAACGACTTAGGCCAGAATTCGCTGAATTTGAGCCAGTGGAAGTATCCTGACCTATTGCACATTCAGAAGAGATACCCTGTCCACCTTACTCTAGCCTTTCTGAGCTTTGCGAAACGACAGATGAATCGACTAGTGAGACAAAAGGTTGTGATGGGCAACGTGATAGTGATTTCGAAGGACCTTCTACTTCAAAAGGTTTCAGTTAGACCGAAATGAATAATATAATTAGTGAAAGTAAAATCGATAAAGAATAAAATTAAGCAGCTCGGTACCCCGGAAATCCATGTAAGTAGTTTGTGGCAAGCTCGAGCATGGGGCCAAAGTGCACAGCTCTATCAAGACGCGTTGCAGAAACGGAAGTTCTTCATAAAGTAAAAGTGCCCGTGCATACTACAGAACAACATCATCCTTCTTCACGATAACTCCAGCGCCCACACTGCCAGTTTCAGAGATCTGTGTAAGAAACTCTTCCACAACCTCCGAACAATGCAGATCTCTCCCCATATGCTTTTCAGATCTTTGGAGAACTGAAGAAATTCATGGGCATAAGAAATTCATGAACATCGGTTTGTATCGGACGATGACGTGTGCGACTGGGTAAAGATGTGATTTCTTCGACAGCCCACAAACTTTTTCACGAATGGAATTGATCTTCTCATCACCGAGTGAAGTGAATGTCTTAACAATTCTGGTGATTACTACGAAATTTTATACTATTCTTTTCGCAGGTGACCCCTTTTCATTTGACTGCGCCTTATCATCATTCATCATCATCATCATCATGTTCATCTTCATCATCACCATCATGATCATCATCATAGTACTGAAAGTAATTATTGCGTCTACCATTCCTTCAACTATCAGTGTTTTGAGAATAGCATGTATGGTGGAATGGTTTGTACCAATGCCAGTCTGTCACCTTTAAATCGGCTTGGATGCCAATCGGTTGTACCAGAATTATGTTCCGCCGCCATGAACATAGGAGGCGAACATTTTATTCAGAATCACTGAACATTCAGTATGTAGTGTTACGACGCATAGTAGCATGAGTGGACTGACTTACGATTCAACTTATATCAGTATACATTTTATGCAGACTTATTTTCGGAGAACATACTGTAAGGTGATATCTTTGTATCATATGAAGAATATTGTGAGGGCCGCATTAAACATAGCACAGATAAGCGCTGTTACAGCACATGGTTCGTTAAACACATCATCTTGATAGAGAACAGTCTACGTTGTTTCTTGGAGAATCACCGCTCTAGTTCCTAGGAATCCATTTCCATCGCGGGTTCCGGTCCAGGCTAGATCTTTTCCGGGATATGAAGTGTACAGAAGTGAATTCCGCAGTGATATTTGTTTGACGTCATGGTCGGGCTGCGAGGGTAATGTGTAGTCATTATAGTCTAATCTAAAGCCTTTAATGGGGCGACGTCTGGTGGTAGGGAAGGGCGCAGAGCAGGCACATAAACCCTGAAAAGGAATTAGCATGTTCAGCTAATGTTGCAGACAATTTACAGCCCGAACAAAAATATAAAGTTCATGCGCTTTTCTCTTAATTCCACGAGGGAGTGCAGTTTTCCTCCTTGTTTTAAATATTAAATAATGATAATAATAATAATAATAATAATAATAATAATAATAATAATGGAAATGAAATTCCACAGCCTGTTTCCAGTCATTCGACCGGGTCCGGAATGGAATGAATGAAGCCTCCATCTAGCGGCGAGGATAGGAATTGTGCCGGCTGCCGAAGGCAATGAATGAATGAATGGCAGATGAAATGAAATGATACTGGAGAGTGTTGCTGGAATGAAGTATGACAGGGAAGACCGGAGTACCCGGAGAAAAACCTGTCTCGCCTCTGCTTTGTCCAGCACAAATCCCACAAGTAGTGATCGGGATTTGAACCACGGAACTCAGAGGTGAGAGGCCGGCGCGCTGCCGCCTGAGCCACGGAGGCTCAAATAATAATAATAATAATAATAATAATAATAATAATAATAATAATAATAATAATAATAATAATAATCAAGATTGAACTCCATATTAGGCCTACCTGTTCTGATCTGAACCGATTCATGGAGACCAGCAATACAAATTTCATGTACCACCTGCGATTCAGGGATAGTGTATTTGCTTTTAACCTGAAGCCCCTCTGACTCAACTTTGGAGCGGTAAGTGGTGATCATGTGTCATCAAGGTGAGTCCAGCATTGCTTCCACTCATTTGTGACATACTTTTTCTCTCATCAGTTCTGTACATTTTCCCGTGGTTTACTCTTATTTTTATACTGACTGCTATGACAGTTTTGGTGTAAGCTTCCTTGGTTGCCGAAGGTAACTGGTGGGTAATGCAGAATTAAATTTTCTTATCTACATTTCATAGTTCTTTTACTGTACATTTACCGAGCTCGATACCTGCAGTCGCTTAAGTGCAGCCAGTATCCAGTATTCGGGAGATAGTAGGTTCGAACCCCACTGTCGGCAGCCCTGAAGATGGTTTTCCGTGGTTTCCCCATTTTCACACCAGGCAAATGCTGGGGCTGTACCTTAATTAAGGCCACGGCCGCTTCCTTCCCACTCCTACCCCTTTCCTGTCCCATCGTCGCCATAAACCTATCTGTGTCGTTGCGACGGTAAAAAAATAGCAAAAAAAATACTGTACATTAGAATCGCAATTACGAATAATGAGATTTGTCATTCGCATGCGATAAACAGTATATCATTCTGAGATAGATTCTCTACACGGCCACGTCACACATAGTAAGAACTGAACAGTAGATTTGAAATTCGTTTGAAAGGTTGAACCTTATTCATCACCAGTGTCCGACTCGTTGGCTGAACGGTCAGCGTACTGGCCTTCGGTTCAGAGGGTCCTGGGTTCGATTCGTGGCCGGGTCGGGGATTTTAACCTTAATTGGTTCATTCCAATGGCACAGGGACTGGGTGTATGTATTGTCTTCATCATCATTTCATCCTCATCACGACGCGTAGGTCGCCTAGTCAAATAGAAAGACCTGCACCTGGCGAGCCGAACCCGTCCTGGGATATCCCGGCACTAAAAGCCATACGACATTTCATTTCATTTCATCACCAGTCACAACCAATAATGTAGATGTACTGTACCATTGACACTGCTTAACGATTACAACTTCAACTATTTTCATGTCTAGGTTATCTGTACAAGATAGTTAATGAAAGGTTGACGGGAGTGAAATTGCGTAGAATGGTGGTTGGTAGTAGAGACGGGGATTTTCATTCTGATGAGTCTCTTGGGAATCCCATGTGGATTCCCTCAGAATGAGAAGAGGAGAGAAACACTATGGAGGATAACATTGCTCTTTACATTTACTTCAGCAAATGGAAGCAGAAGACGAGGAAAAATTGATCGACTACAGAGAAACACAAACTAAAGATGATGCTCAACGCTGGAAATGTGAAATGAATGGAACGTGAGGGGCCGAGTGAGTTGGTTGTGCTGTTTGGGCCACGTAGCTGTGAGCTTGTCTGTAGGAAGTATTGGATTCGAACGTTACTGTCGACTGCCTTGAATATAGTTTCCATCATTTCCCCCCTTTTTAATACCAGGCAAATGCAGGGGATGTTCATTAATTAAGCTTACGTTCGCTTCCTTCCAACTCCTAGCCCTGTACTATCCCATAGTCACCATACGAAATCTCTGTGTACCACGTAAACCGTGCAGCATAAAAGGAACATCAGGGGCGTCAAAAATAATTTATTTCCAGTAGCAAATTTGGTGCACAAAACAAGATTTAAGATTATATTACACACTTGTTGTTGGATACAAGGAACTTGGTATACAAGGCACAACATAAAAGTTTATTGCTTCAGTACATGTATACAATATATACATGAAATAGAATGAAACTTTTCTTGAAGCTTGTTGAGTTGCACACGTTTAATGTTAATATAAGGTAGTAGGCTGAGGGCCTGAATAATATTTGCATTTGAGATTAATATATACATTCAATCTTGTCTTGTTGAGACAGTCAGTTCAAATGAGAGAATGTTCTTGATAGTCGAAAACTATCGGTCATGTATAAAAGCAAGTGGAACTTGTAGAGAGAGTTCGCATTAGCAGAATGCTAACAGGAGGCGTATAACTTGCAAGGAACTTCCGTCTAGTGTTCATATATAGCAGGATGCTATTGTTGGAGTCGGAGCACTGTAGGGGACTTGAGTGAGTAGCAAAATGCTTGGATGGGCGCTCGACGTGGCTACGGGATGCAGGATGAATGAGGCAATGTCCAGAGGTGAAACCTCACGGCCACGAATCAGTCCACCTATTCAGAACACATTTTTAAGAGGGTATCTCCGTGTCTGACTCGCGGTGTAGTCTGGTCAATCAATCAATACTGATCTGCATTTAGGGCAGTCGCCCAGGTGGCAGATTCCCTATCTGTTGCTTTCCTAGCCTTTTCCTAAATGATTTCAAAGAAATTGGAAATTTATTGAACATCTCCCTTGGTAAGTTATTCCAATCCCTAACTCCCCTTCCTATATATGAATATTTGCCCCAGTTTGTCCTCTTGAATTCCAACTTTATCTTCATATTGTGATCTTTCCTACTTTTATAAACGCCATTCAAACCTATTCGTCTACTAATGTCATTCCACGCCATCTCTCCACTGACAGCTCGGAACATACCACTCAGTCGAGCAGCTCTTCTTCTTTCTCTCAATTCTTCCCAACCCAAACATTGCAACATTTTTTTAACGCTACTCTTTTGTCGGAAATCACTCAGAACAAATCGAGTTGCTTTTCTTTGGATTTTTTCCAGTTCTTGAATCAGGTAATCCTGGTGAGGGTCCCATACACTAGAACCATACTCTAGATGGGGTCTTACCAGAGACTTATATGCACTCTCCTTTACATCCTTACTACAACCCCTAAACACCCTCATAACCATGTGCAGAGATCTGTACCCTTTATTTACAATCCCATTTATGTGATTACCCCAGTGAAGACCTTTGCTTATATTAACACCTAGATACTTACAATGATCCCCAAAAGGAACTTTCACCCCATCAACGCAGTAATTAAAACTGAGAGGACTTTTCCTATTTGTGAAACTCACAACCTGACTTTTAGCCCCGTTTATCAACATACCATTGCCTGCTGTCCATCTCCCAACATTTTCGAGGTCACGTTGCAGTTGCTCACAATCTTGTAACTTATTTATCACTCTATAGAGAATAACATCATCCGCAAAAAGCCTTACCTCCGATTCCACTCCTTTACTCATATCATTTATACATATAAGAAAACATAGAGGTCCGATAACACTGCCCTGAGGAACTCCCCTCTCAACTATTATAGGGTCAGACAAAGCTTCACCTACTCTAACTCTCTGAGATCTATTTTCTAGAAATATAACAACCCATTCAGTCACTCTTTTGTCTAGTCCAATTGCACTCATTTTTGCCAGTAGTCTCCCATGATCCACCCTATCAAATGCTTTAGACATGTCAATCGCGATACAGTCCATTTGACCTCCAGAATCCAAGATATCTGCTGTATCTTGCTGGAATCCTACAAGTTGAGCTTCAGTGGAATAACCTTTCCTAAAACCGAATTGCCTTCTGTCGTTGGACACTGTAAGAGTCCTGGAGAGGCGAGAAACGTTGCTCCTTTTATAGCGCTGGCTGACGTCACAGACGATCACGTCAGCGCACTGCAGTCTGCCTCATGGTCTCTGGAAACATCAATGTGTCGGGAGGGCTGCGGAGATTGTAGGCGCGGAGGACACACACAACAATTTTGATGTCTTTGCACATTTTAGGGAATGTTATTCTAAACTTCATAATATTGGACTGTAAGAGTTCGTAGTGCTACTTCTACAAGTGGCTCCGCGGTTTGGATCACGCAGCTATCAGCTTGTATTCTGGTGATAGTGGAGTCTAACCGCACCGTCGGCAGCCCAGAGGATGGATTTCCGTGGATTCCCATTTTAACACCAGGCAAATGCTGGTCCTGTACCTTAATTAAGGCCACGGTCGCTTCCTTCCCACTCCTAACCCTTAACCCTGCCCTATCCCGTCGTCGGTGCGACGTAAAACAAATTGTAAAAAAAAAAGTACCAAGTCTATATGAATCAAAATTCTCTCCATATTTCAATTTGTAACTCTCGTTAATTGCGGTGGCAAAACCATTTACCGATAATGAAATGTCGAAATTGACGACAAGTCACCTAGTGACGTCAGCTTATAAAGGCAAATTTCGGCTGCCATTGTCACAAGATCTTAACATGTATTAAAATGTACATGGAACTGATAACCAAATTCGAAAGTAATCAAGGATGGCAGTAACGAAAGAAACTGCCTTCAAACCTTTATTTATATTTATATTTATTATTATTATTATTATTATTATTATTATTATTATTATTATTATTATTATTATTATTATTATTATTATTATTATTATTATTATTATTATTGTTACCGCGTTTTGATGGTAGGTAGAGGTGTAAGAAGGTGCGGGCGTGAATGGGTCTCAAACTACGGAATTAAAGTTAACGTAAAATTTAACAAGGTTATATTTTCTTTTGAAAATTAGGTAACAACAAATAGAACAGGTACTTAGTAGCCGAAACACAATTGAAAAATACATTTACATAGGTACCCCATTTGGGGCTTCAGAAACATAATTCTTGGGCAATCAGCTCAGTTTTACCCCAAACACAATTTTAACAGAGGGGCAGAAAACCCCATTCATCCCTAGGAGCCCTTGCTCCAAATTACACTGAAAAGCCTCCTCGAGGCATACAATATACCATTTTCAAAAGAGCCACTCGCTCTCAATTTTAAGCCTCTCCCAGGCCACACCAAACTCCACCTTTAAGCTGTCCTCAAAGGACATATACACAGGGGTAAAATACCCAACCTACTGAGGTCTATTAAATGACAAGAAGGTTAATTAAATGACCTCTAAAACAATTTGAGAGGAGGCGAACTTGCACTCCTAATACACTTTGATTAAGATCTACTTGGCGCTAGGCCGTTAATACAAGGGCTAATCCCATACTAAAGAGGTGACTTAAGAAGAGAACAATTTGTTTTACATTATCGAAGAATAGATTGAGAAAAATAAGTTCACCTCAAAACAATATGAGTGGGAGCTCGAGAGGGTTAGCACTCTCTATCCCAGAATGTAGCTTTACAAGAGAATCGAAGAAAAGAGTAGTTACATTTTAGGAAAAGGTTACATGGTAGAACGCTTCGCACCCGCCCCGAGAGTTAAACTGCTGAGCAAGAAAAGAAAGAATTTATTAATCGGCCATTACCTTATTGTTGACCGCTGCAGAAGAAAGAGGCGCTACCCGCCTCCTGCGATGTACTTAATACACTGAAAGATGGAACAGAAGTGGCACGGAGACCCAAAAATCAGCAGTTTATAACCTCTCGTGGAAGGTTCTAGGCGTTAGGGGAATGAAAACACCCTCCCACAATTATTTTATTGGCTAGGACCCCGCAATCGATTCAAGTTGGGGGAAGATACATCTGATTGGATAGAAATTAATTTAAGAAATTCGGGATTGGCTACATGCAAAACAAGGGGAAAGAGAGGGGTATACAGCCAACTTAAACAATAACAGAAAGAAATTTAGCAAAGAACAAACATTTGAAATAAAAATTTCTTCAACAAAATAGTTCTTTGACTCCGCACTAGGTTGCACTATTGTTGATCTTCAGTAGTGACCTCTAGAAGAGAAAGTTCACACTTCTTACTTCAAGCTAAACAAAAACACATCAAAAGTGACACAGTTCAAAAACTCAAAATTTTCCACGTGGTGACATCTTCTGAGAAAGTAGAGAATTAATAGAGTAGATAAAGTTCAACCTTCCTCCAGAAGAGGAGTTTCAACTGGCGCAACTTTTAAATAAACGGTGTAGAGGTGTACCGCCCGGTACAGACCTCCCCCCCCAAAAGTTCCTCCAGGGGTGACGCATGAGATCAGTTTGAAACAAAGTCCAAGTAATGATGTTGATATGAAGATAGATAGCAGGAGCATTTACAAGATTTCTTAATTCAGTTTCAAAATGTTGTTGTTGCAGGTGAATGAAAATCTTTATGTTTGTAGAATTTGAATTTCTGAAGATAAACTTTTACTACTTAAAAGTGAAGAAAATTTTGCAATGTCCACCAAATATTGATATTGAATTCCCAAGTGTAATTATTGCTTATGGTGACTGTCCATGTAGTTGATGTAGATTAAGTTGGATGGCCAGACCGGCCGTTGCAGCTTGCGTCCAAAGGAGGCCGCTCGGACCCCTCAAGTACCCTGAGATACCGCTCGCCCGCACTATGAGGGGAGCAGAGGTGTTGAAATACGCCGCGCCCGCGGTGAACATATACAAGCTGCGGGCCAGTAGCAGGTCGTGCGCCGCACATCAGCCTTGGCCGGGAGGAGAGCTCCGGCTCGCCGTACACATGTCGTCCTCGCTGGAGAGGAGGGGGCCCATCCCCCTCCCCAGTTGCTGCACGGCGCTGCGCGGCTGCGGGGGCACTGCAACATAAAAGCTCGGCGGCAAAATTGTGTTGGACCATCATCTTTTTTTTGAGGGCACAGGCATGTAGATTGAGGGGCCAGCGGCGTGGCGATATCCATGGCATTTCGTCTAAGCCAGCCACTGTATTTAGTGGAGCAGGAGACGGGAGCGTGGTAATGGCCGTGACAAGGACAGGATGGCAGTTTAACAATCGGGGGAGGTTTACAGAAATGCTTACATATAAAATAAAATAGAAGGAGCAGAATGCCTTAAAAGTGGAACTCAAAAAAAAAATATAACCATCATATTCCTTTCAAATTATATGAAGCAAGTTGACACAAAATTTACACCGGTTTCACCTGGGACAGGTGAACCCTAAATATCCTCTCGGTGGCTGGATTGCTTACTAACAATGTAACCGGTGTGAGAAAATCGAGAATGATGCATGGCCCATGGAATCTGGGGGCAAGCTTGCCCGCGGGAACAAAATTTTTGACCATAACCTGGTCACCTACCTTCAAAGGGGTGGATCTCCGTCCACGATCATACCTTTCCCTAACCTTTTCATGAGACACTTTAAGATTGGCTTTAGCCTTCTTCCAAAGATCTTTAATGTTATCCGGATCTATTGTCTCGGGTAGAATGTCATTCAGAGACCAGAGGTTAGAGAGCGGCGAGTTGGGAACAAACTTGAACATCAAAGAAGCTGGAGTAAACTTGTGAGATTCATGAACCGCCGAATTCAAAGCAAAAGCTATCCAATGCAGGGACGTGTCCCACCTGGAATGATCTTCATGATGATAGGCAATAAGTGCAGACCTGAGATTACGGTTAACCCGTTCAGCCAGAGATGGTTGAGGGTAATAAGCAGAAGTAGTTACATGAGAGATGGACAAGTCAAAACAGAATTTACGAAAAAGATTTGATGTGAACGCCTTAGCATTATCAGATACAATATATTGGGACGGACCAAAAGAAGCAAAAATGGAATTTAGACAGGTAATGGTGGACTGAGCGGTAGCCAGCTTAGTCGGAAATAACCAAGAAAATCTGGTAAAACCATCTACACATACAAAGATGAACTTGTTGGCATTACCCTTTGACTGGGGGAAGGGTCCTACATAATCGATATACAGGCGTTCCATGGGGCGCGACGCTTGATGCGAAGACAAAAGGCCTACCTTGGTGGACATGGTGGGTTTACTCAGCAAACATGATTTACAAGCTTTTACAAGTTCACGGATTTCACCGTCCATACCTTTCCAGATGAACATTTCACGAATCTTTTCACGGGTTTTAAAGATTCCAAGATGCCCTCCTAATGGGGTCTCATGATAATACTTGAAGATCATAGGTACCAGAACGGCTGGAACGACAACTTTCATCATCTTATCATGCCTCGATGGGCAACATAGAACACCATTCCTCAGAACATAAGGGACAACCTGTTCCCCAGAAGAAAGGGTTTCCATTATCGGAGCCAGCGTCGGATCTTCACGTTGGTATTTCTCAATATCTCTAAAAAGCATGGGAGCATCTGTTAGGATGGCATTAACCTCGGATAGTATGGACTCGGAAGGTGATGAACTGTCGACCGGTTCGTGGGTCTCGACCTCGTTTGAAAACATACGGCTGAGTCCATCAGCAACAACATTTTCAGTACCTCTGATATGCCTGACAGCGAATTGGAAGGCAGAAATACGAATGGCCCAACGGGCTATACGACCAGTACGACGCGGCCTACCTAAGACCCAGCTTAAGGCTTGATTATCTGTTTCCAGGTCGAATTTGACATGTCCCAGATAGAGACGGAACTTCTCTAAGGCGAATAAGACTGCCAAACCTTCGAGCTCATAGATGGAATACTTGGCTTCTTGAGCCGACAAAGTCCTAGATGCATAGGCGATGGGTCGCCTCCCTAGTTCAGTCTCTTGAAGAAGGACTGCAGCTACAGCTGACGACGACGCGTCCGTTTGGACGATGAATTTCTTTGAGAAATCAGGCATAGCAAGGACAGGGGCATTACAGAGAGCTAATTTCAGATCTTCAAAAGCGGCTTGTTGAGAAGGTCCCCACTCGAATTTGATGCCTTTCCTACGAAGAAGGTTTAAGGGCGCCGCTCTATTAGCAAAGTTAGGAATGAACTTTCTGAAGAAATTCACCATACCAATAAACCTGGCGATGCCTTTAATGTCCTTGGGAGGTTTAAAATCACGGATGGCCTGTGTTCTAGAATGATCGACTGCTACCCCATCAGGTGACACAATATGCCCTAGGAAAGACATAGAGGGCTTAGCAAAGGCAACCTTGGACAACTTAACAGTTAACCCAGCCTTACGAAGGCGATTCAGAACTTCTCGCAGATGATCTAGATGTTCTTCGAAGGTCTCCGAAAACACGACGACATCATCCAAGTAGTGATATAAGTATTCAAATTTGATGTCGGAGAAGACCCTATCTAGTAGCCTAGTGAGCACAGCTGCCCCCGTGGGGAGCCCGAAAGGCACGCGGTTGTATTCGTATAAATTCCAGTCCGTGGCAAACGCTGTAAGATGTTTAGACTCTTCGGCAAGGGGAATTTGATTATAGGCCTGATTCAAGTCCAAGATAGTGAAGAACTTGGCCTTACGAAACCATGAAAAACAAGAATGAAGGTCAGGAAGGGGCACAGATTGCAACACCACCTTCCGATTGAGAGCCCTGTAATCAATGACAGGCCTGAAGCCTCCTTGGGGTTTCGGGACTAGAAAAATAGGCGATGAATACGCCGACTTAGAGGGCCTAATAATACCATCCTTCAACATCTGATCGATGATTTCTTTCAGAGCCTTCATTTTAGGTGGAGATAGCCTATAAGGTGGAAAACGGACAGGAATCGAATCCGTGACCTCAATTTTGTATTCAATAAGATCAGTAACACCAAGAGTATCAGTGAATACCTCTGGAAATGACTGACATAATTTACGAATACTATTAGCCTGCTCCTCAGGTAGATGTCTAAGGTCTAACAACATCTCATCCTGGGTAGGCGAAATAGAGAAACATGACACAGAATTACACGTTAATAGTGGGATTTTACAACTAGAAGCAAATTTGAATGTGCACGACCTAGACTGGAGATCGAGCACAAGACCAGTGTGAGAAATAAAGTCCGCTCCCAGTATGATGGGGCAAGACAAGTGCTTAGCCACAAACAGTTTGATTTTCCATGTAAACTTAAAAATACGAATTTTGACCAGTAAAGAACCTAGAATTTCTAATGGAGATGTATTAGCCGAAACATATTTAACAGGAGAAGAGTCATAGACAGGTAGTTTACAAACAGATTTCAATTTGGAGTACCATTCAGCCGAAATAATGGAACAAACACTACCTGAATCTAATAGAGCTGTTATAGGTTCGTTATTTATCTCAATCTTAAGAAAAGGAACAGGTGCGGGGATATCCGCCGCAATCCTAAGACACTCTTTGGGGCATTCAAGAGATGTATTCGAAGACTTATCGTTCCCTGAATTCTCGACCGTTTTGCCAGGGGCTGAGCCTTGGGAAGATGGATTAGTTGACTCAGCCGAAGCCACTAGTCACTTTTGACTGTTGTTGGAAGTTACCCCAGAAGTTGAGCAGGAGGGGGTGCTATTCGAATTGGGACAATTCTTGGAGATATGTGAGAAAGCCCCACATTTAAAACAGCCCTGTGATGAACCAGCTCCATTATTTGCCCTACTAGACTTGATCAGAGGACACTTATTGCGCAGATGGTCAGGCGACCCGCAAGCATAACATATACGAGGGGTGACTGATCGGCGAGGTGGAGGCCGAGTGTTACTAAAGGAAGGCGGGGGTTCTTTCGCGACACGCAAGGAATCGGCGTATCTAACTCCTTCCGCTGAGACGGCCAATGCTTCAAGTTCCGAGAAAGTTTGCGGGCATGCCGCGAAACACAAATATGACCTGTAGGGTGGGGAGATCCCTTCAACAATAGCTTGCACGATCTGATCCTCAGGGAAGTGGAGAGCAAACACCCTAGTATAAAACTTAATGTCCTGTATGAAATCAGCCAAGTTTTCATCCAAGCGCTGTACCCGATAATAGTATTTCTGAATCAGAGATGACCTCGCGCGGGCAGGAATGAAATTTGCAAGCAAGTGTGCGTGAAAATCTTCAATAGATGACTGTTCAGCAATAGCTCTTACTATTTTATCTGAGAGAACACCAATAGCATAAGGATAGATAATTTGCAAAATTTGACAAGGGGAAAGAGAAAACACAAGGGCGTGATCCTGAAATTCAACTAGAAATCTTAAAAATGAAATTACATCACTGGTGGTGTTAACAGAAAACTTAGAAATACCTCTGAGCAACATTGCCAATGGATGAGGCAAGCTGCTAAACCCGGGTGACATAGTAGGTAAAGGTTTCAATGGTAAGGAAGTTAATTCAGAACGGATGTTACTCAACGATGCACGGCGTTCAGATTCGGTGTCCAATGGGGCCGGGATAGTTTGAGCAGCAACGGTTATCCTATTGACTTCTCCCTTGGGAGGCGCTTCCTCACTACCTGCATTCACTATGGTGGGCTGATCAGATTTGGGAGGAACTTCCCCAGTTAACAATTGAGTGACTTTACTAGACAATTCAGAAATAGTTTCAAGGAGCGTATTAGCTTCCTCCCTCTGAACGTCATTCACCTTTAGAGACAACAGATCATTAACTCTATTTGAAAAGTGATATAGTCTGCCTTGCACACGCTTAATTTGATTAGGAGACGGATCATTTTCATCAAAAAAACTAACTACAGATGCTAGCCCAGAAATATTCTCGACGATCGTGGAAAGAGAGTCATCAATTTCTTTCTCTCCCAAATTGGGGATGGAAATGGGCAAATCAAGGGACTCTCTAAGTTTGTTAGTGTCGATAGCAACCGTGCCTCCAGATTGCACGTTTCTAATAGTTAATTCGTAGATCAACTCCTCTTTGCGCAAATAGTTAAGGAGGAGAACATCGCGAGGGCCGGGCATGATGACGGAAAAATTTTGAACAACCTCAATAAAAAATTTCCAGCAACTGAGAAAATGGTTAGAGTTCGGATCAAAACAGTGTTTAGCCGTCAAAAGGGGCTAAATTGAGACCCATTCAACCACGCTCTGCTACCACTTGTTACCGCGTTTTGATGGTAGGTAGAGGTGTAAGAAGGTGCGGGCGTGAATGGGTCTCAAACTACGGAATTAAAGTTAACGTAAAATTTAACAAGGTTATATTTTCTTTTGAAAATTAGGTAACAACAAATAGAACAGGTACTTAGTAGCCGAAACACAATTGAAAAATACATTTACATAGGTACCCCATTTGGGGCTTCAGAAACATAATTCTTGGGCAATCAGCTCAGTTTTACCCCAAACACAATTTTAACAGAGGGGCAGAAAACCCCATTCATCCCTAGGAGCCCTTGCTCCAAATTACACTGAAAAGCCTCCTCGAGGCATACAATATACCATTTTCAAAAGAGCCACTCGCTCTCAATTTTAAGCCTCTCCCAGGCCACACCAAACTCCACCTTTAAGCTGTCCTCAAAGGACATATACACAGGGGTAAAATACCCAACCTACTGAGGTCTATTAAATGACAAGAAGGTTAATTAAATGACCTCTAAAACAATTTGAGAGGAGGCGAACTTGCACTCCTAATACACTTTGATTAAGATCTACTTGGCGCTAGGCCGTTAATACAAGGGCTAATCCCATACTAAAGAGGTGACTTAAGAAGAGAACAATTTGTTTTACATTATCGAAGAATAGATTGAGAAAAATAAGTTCACCTCAAAACAATATGAGTGGGAGCTCGAGAGGGTTAGCACTCTCTATCCCAGAATGTAGCTTTACAAGAGAATCGAAGAAAAGAGTAGTTACATTTTAGGAAAAGGTTACATGGTAGAACGCTTCGCACCCGCCCCGAGAGTTAAACTGCTGAGCAAGAAAAGAAAGAATTTATTAATCGGCCATTACCTTATTGTTGACCGCTGCAGAAGAAAGAGGCGCTACCCGCCTCCTGCGATGTACTTAATACACTGAAAGATGGAACAGAAGTGGCACGGAGACCCAAAAATCAGCAGTTTATAACCTCTCGTGGAAGGTTCTAGGCGTTAGGGGAATGAAAACACCCTCCCACAATTATTTTATTGGCTAGGACCCCGCAATCGATTCAAGTTGGGGGAAGATACATCTGATTGGATAGAAATTAATTTAAGAAATTCGGGATTGGCTACATGCAAAACAAGGGGAAAGAGAGGGGTATACAGCCAACTTAAACAATAACAGAAAGAAATTTAGCAAAGAACAAACATTTGAAATAAAAATTTCTTCAACAAAATAGTTCTTTGACTCCGCACTAGGTTGCACTATTGTTGATCTTCAGTAGTGACCTCTAGAAGAGAAAGTTCACACTTCTTACTTCAAGCTAAACAAAAACACATCAAAAGTGACACAGTTCAAAAACTCAAAATTTTCCACGTGGTGACATCTTCTGAGAAAGTAGAGAATTAATAGAGTAGATAAAGTTCAACCTTCCTCCAGAAGAGGAGTTTCAACTGGCGCAACTTTTAAATAAACGGTGTAGAGGTGTACCGCCCGGTACAATTATTATTATTATTATTATTATTATTATTATTATTATTATTATTATTATTATTATTATTATTATTATTATTATTTGCTAGTGGTTTATCAGGCCTTTGCTGGCAGAACCTAGTGTTTACAGTGCACTGTGTATTCTGGTATACGTTAGAGTAATTTTGTTATTTTCATAGAACTCTGTCTGTCTTATCCTTGGCTTTGACAATATGAAAGTGACTGAGGTATGAGCGATGCTAATAATGCCAATTCCTTATGCAGCCAGCCCCTGCTATGAATAGTGTGAAAATCTTGCTCATAGGGTCGGTTGATGCATTTCAGTGGGCTTGGCAGACTGATATGTGATAGCAACTCTGGCTCGGTGAGGAAAGCAACGGGAAACTACCTCACTCCTCATTTCCCTAGTACGCCTCTTCAGTGATGCCTAGGCCATCTATGACAGCTGATGGCAGAGCTGTTGAGGATCCCACCAGCGGAAGCGCTGACGGACTGAACATACATACAGTGGTTTATCCGTGGCCTTAATTAACGTACATTCCCAGCATTTGGCTCGTGTGAAAATGGGAAACTACGAAAAACCATCTTTAGGGCTGCCGACGGTAGGATTCCATCCTACTATCTCTCGAATGTAAGCTCACAGCTGAGTGACTCTACCCACATGGCCATCTCGCTCGGTAAACCTTTAATTATTAGTTGATTTTGAACAGTATATTACAAAAAAATACTGCTCAGTTCATCGAACATAAAAGCTGAAAACAGCAAATTGAGTTAAATATCTTACTCGTGCTGATTGCTGCCAAAGTGTGGACGAAATCATATTTAATTTAGTATATATGTGTATTGCTAGCGGGATAAAATCATCTGCTTCATCCTCTTCTTTTGCTTCTTGTAGAAAACGTTAACAACGTATATTTCCGACTGGTGAGAGTGCTGGTAGATAGAATGGACCAGAGAAACCGCAATCAAGTCTGTAGTCGGGCTCTGAAATTACAGTAAAAATTGCATAGCTCATATTACCATGCTCTCTAGTCCGGTGCATCTTTAAAAAAATGTGATCGTTGGAGGGCGGTAGGGAGATGTAGGGGTATAGTGGGATGTAACCGGAGCTTAGGTCTACTCCTTGAGTGACTTTTAATGTTCCGGGCTCCAGCTAATGCTTCAACCCCCACAAGACTCGGCGGGTGGGGAAAGGGGGAAGGAGGCAAAGGAAAGCAGCGGGTGGGTAGTGGGACTTTGCCTCTTCGTTTGCCGCTTTCTTTAGGCTAAAGCCTTAATTAAAAACACTCCGCAGTGATGAGTTAGACTGCGCTAGTCCAGCCCGCCTCTTGCTCCAAGCTAGTATCTTACGGGCTAGTGTGATATTTTTGAGTGAGTAATATACCTCTGCAAAGAAACAAAGGAATTATCATTATACACTCGTACACTTGCTTCATACTGTCTCCTTTATCAACCTCATCTCTACTGAGCACTTACATTAGTCCGATTCCCGGCTAACAATAATATTAGAATGTATGAATTCTGCCACCACAACAAATACAGAAAAGTACTGTATAATTAATGTAAGAAACGATGAAAATCACAACTTTCGACACTTACTCAATTTTTAACCCTTCAATATTTAACTTTTTTTTGCTATTTGTTTTACGTTGCACCGACACAGATAGGTCTTATGGCGACGATGGGATAGGAAAGACCTAGGAATAGGAAGGAAGCGGCCGTGACCTTAATTAAGGTACAGCCCCAGCATTTACCAGGTGTGAAAATGGGAAACCACGGAAAACCATTTCAGGGCTGCTGACAGTGGGGTTCGAACCCACTATCTCCCGAATACTGGATACTGGCCGCACTTAAGCGACTGCAGCTATCTATCTCGGTAAGTATATTTAACTTACGCCTCATTAATAACACTCGGGAATATGATATTAGGTCTATGTTATTAGTCCCCTTTGGGGTGTTCTTAAGTTGTAGATTCTGAAAATGGTATCACTTTTTTATTATCAGCTCTCCTTCTTACGTTATGGCATATTTTATTAAATTAAACCTACAACGTAGACTAAGAATCACCAGTACTTCATTAAGACAACAAGTATTTTGGGACAAACGTTTAGTTTTTATTCCAACATTTATTATTATTATTATTATTATTATTATTATTATTATTATTATTATTATTATTATTATTATTATTATTATTATTATTGTACCGGGCGGTACACCCCTACGCCGTACTTTTAAATCTTGCGCCACGAAAACCTCATCTACAGGAGAAACACTGAACTTAAAACTAAACCTCCTTAATCTTTTGCTCAGAAGATGTCACTACCTGCATTTTGTGATTATGAAGCTGCCAGTACTGTGTGAATTTCAACGTGCTTTGTTTTCCGTCCTTCAAGAAGTGTGGACGTTCTCTCATAGAGGTCTCTGCTAAAAAACTACGATCATGCATCCTGGTGCGAAGTTAAGGAACTTTTTGAAGAATTTTTTTATTCATAAGTTTGCCCTTTACTAAATTATGTTCATTCATTTTTGGGTTGGCAATATTGACCTCTTCTTTCCGCCAGTTTTGAATTCAGCCAATCCCGAAATTCTGTAATTAATTTTCAGCCTATCACAAGTTTCTTCTTCGATTTTGTGTGTAACTTTTCATCTACCAATAAAAGTGAGAGGGTGTGGCTTGTTTATTCATGAAAGGTCTCGAACTTTCCCCGAGGGTTTATAAACTGCGGATTTTCACGTCTCTTGGCCATTTGATCAACGTCTATCTAAGTGTGTGGATGTGAAGCAGGAGGCGGGAGGCGCCTCTTTCATCAGGCAGCATGTCTTCAGCAAGGGAATGGTCATTTAACATCTTTATTGCTTGTTAGCTCAGCAGTTTAACCCGCGGGAAAGGTCCGAAACCATTACCATGTAACCTACCTTTCTAAACATGTAATTTTCAGCCGGCTTATGTAAAAACTTAATTAAATCTGTAACTGTAATTCGGGGATAGACAGTGATTTACCCTCTCGAGCTCCCCTTCATTTTGGTTTGAGGTGACTACGTTTCGGTAATTGATTTTCTTCTCTTCCTTAATGTTTTAAAATTTCTTATACGGGTCATCGCCATAGTTTGGGAATAGCCCCTGTTTCATCGGCCTTGTGCCCGTTAGGTTTTAGGAAGCTACATAGAAGAGTGCATATATCCGCCTCCTTCCTGTTTGTTTGGGCCATTTATTTAATGGTTATTTCTCTTACTCGAAGGCCCTGTAGGTTGTAAGCTGGGCCATGGAAGGCCAGAAAGATTAAGACATTTTTGGTGTTGCCTTGACTAGGCTGGAAAAGCTGAGAGAGTGTCCGCTCTTTTCAAGTATTGAAAAATTGACTCTAGGAGGCTCGATTTTGTAAATTAGGGAGCATGTGCTCCAGGTATTAGGGGATTTCTGCCATTTTGTAAATTTATGCTCCTCTGTAAAATTTGAACTGGAAGCTCAAAGATTGTAAAACTAGGGGCTGGTAGCCCAAGTGTGTTAAGGATTTGAAGTCTTGGATTTTTCTAAAGTATTTGCTAATTTGCTATGTATTTGTTATCTCACTAAGTGAGAATTTGTTAACTTGTTGCTTTTCGAAAATATAACCTTCCATTTCAGTTTAAATTCTTTCTTGACAAGTAGATAGACCCATTCACCCCGGCACCTTCATTCACCTCTGCTGATCCACCAAACCACGGTAAAAATTATTATTATTATTATTATTATTATTATTATTATTATTATTATTATTATTATTATTATTATTACGGAGATATTGTGGTTTACTTAAAAAATTGGAGCTAAATTTCTTCCGTATATTATTTTTTCAAATTTTATTCATTTCTTGTTCACTTATGAGATCATTCAATTCAGTCTGACTGAAACCGCTTGAAGTAGAAGGTCCTTCGAAATCACTATCATGTTGCCCATCACAAATTTCTGTCTCACTAATCGATTCATCTATCACTTCTCAAGAATCAGGAAGGCTACAGCATGTTGGAGAAGGTAACTCTTCTGAATGTACAATAGGGCGTCTCGTGGAGTCTAAATCAGGACATTTCTACTGACTCCGGTTCTTTCCCCCACGAAGTGGTGATAGGGGAGAGGTGCGTCCCAATTGGCAGATAGGAGGGTCCTAACCGGCTTGTCGGCGGAATTGAGCGACACAATATAGCTCTCGCGGACCAAACACAAAACCGCCTGTGGGTGGGGAACGCAGACGAAGAATACACCCACGGTATCCCTTCCCTGTCGTAAAAGGCGACTAAAAGGGGCGACCGAGGATATAATAATTTCGTGTGGCTATTTCTAGGCGGGTTCAGCCCTTGTAAGGCAGACCCTCCGATGAGGGTGGGCGGCATCTGCCATGTGTAGGTAACTGCATGTTGTTGTGGTGGAGGATAGTGTTATGTGTGGTGTGTGAGTTGCAGGGATGTTGGGGACAGCACAAACACCCAGCCCCCGAGCCAATGGAATTAACCAATGAGGGTTAAAATCCTCGACCCGGCCGGGAATCTAACCCGGGACCCTCTGAACTGAAGGCCAGTACGCTGACCGTTCAGCCAACGAGTCGGACGACCAAGGGATGATCGAATTAGAACCATGAGACTACTTGTAATTAGTACGTCCATGCGCGGAACACCATGGGTCGCTTTTACTTGCGCGTAGTACCACTATGTTAGGTCATCGCCCTTTAGTATGACTGCGCTAATACGCCTTCCCAATATAGCAATATGAGCGATATGGGCCTAGTTCCCATTTTTACCACCGTGTTCTGCTTCGCTGGCATTGAAACACGATTGTTCATTACAGCACACGTTAAGTGTTTTGAATATTTCTGTTCAAATATATAGTCAATCACTCAATAAACATATTTGAATCACACCTTGCACCTTAAAAAAGAAATTCAGTGAAGAACGTAACACACTGCAGCATAAAAACCGTGCAAAGTAATGTTAACGGTGGGTAGTATATACGGTACTTTAGAGAATAAATAATTTCACACATTTTTGTCTTCAAGTGTTTCGCGTTCTCGCATTCAAATCTTTCAATCTTCTTCTTCTTTTCCTACCGCTTTTCCCCACACCTGTGGGGTCGCGGGTGCGATCTGTGTCGCACATGTGGATTTGGCCCTGTTTTACGGCCGGATGCCCTTCCTGACGCCAACCCTATATGGAAGGATGTAATCACTATTGCGTGTTTCTGTGGTGGTTGGTAGTGTAGTGTGTTGTGTGAATATGAGGAGGAGAGTGTTGGGACGGACACAAACACCCAGTCCCCAAGCCAGAAGAATTAATCAGAAGCGATTAAAATCCCCGACCCGGCCGGGAATCGAACCCGGGACCCTCCGAACCGAAGGTCACTACGCTGACCATTCAGCCAACGAGTCGGACGCAAATCTTTCAATGATCTATGTTATTTATGTGGCTATATTATTTAAGAATACAGGAACAGCACACCCGCAAATAACTTCACTCAATAACTACGGATGTCCGATTTCAGGACAGCTGAAGTGAGGAAAATCACGCAACACAGGCACTAAATAGTCACTCATAGACGCAAATGATTTTCATGCACAAATGGTTGTGCTTTCAGTACAAAATCATGAATAACTTCCAAAATCCACAGTGGAAAATCAGATGGGTACTGCAGCCTGCTGTTTTAATTTATTTTATAAATCAAGTCCATTAGCACTGTTGAACACCTTGGTCTTGTCAAAAGAATCAAGCATCTTGTCCGGCTGCAATGTTGCTACATTTGTGCTACTGACACTTATGTCGAATCAAATTTTTATCGATAATATAATTATATTGGACAGTGGTACCTCCATTAAAAAATCGTGCATATCTGTATACGAATGGTCTTTTAAATATTCTAGGGCTGTTATTACTTCAGTCGCGAAAATATCTTTCGGGTGCCGCACATTAATTTTCTAAAACTTAGACGGATCGATGCTTTTACGTGTAAGAAAAATGAACCGGTTTCACAGATCCATTTGATTGCATCTGATACAGTTTCTTGATAAAATCAACATTTATATCCTGGCAACCATCAAACATAGATTATTGAGTAAATAATTTATTACTTTTCAGAATATCCCATTTGTCGAAAGCAAGAAGAGGCATTTCATTATCAGCAGGATGACAGATCTTCGGTTTAATGGGTTTTGAAGAAGACATTCTTCTTATCCTGCTAACATTAGTCTTATGATTATCACTCACAATGCGCAACACGAATAACAGCAAGTTTCGACTTCCTTTATTGTTTTGAATGTTAAAGTATGTAGCTCTGTACCGAAAAGCCTCTTAAAGAAGAAAAATGCTGCTGTAACCTTTATTTTTTAGTCACAGAAGAAACTATAAAACAGAAAATGTTATTGACAAGGGTAATTGGATTTCTACTTTCGTTAGCATGACAGTCATCGTCAGTAGTTTTTATTCGCTCAACATGAAATGAAGCGCCTCTCTGTTGAAAGAAGGTGTCGAGTTTCTTGACATGTAACATCTGCTGTTCGATGGACTACCAACAATCACAATCTCTCTGCTTCATTTAGGTACTGACTTTCTTCTATGAGGCGCTCTTTTACTGAGAGTATTATTCCAGTCTTGCAGTTTATATCTCCTACGTAGCGTGAAAGTGTGGATTTATTCGGTGTGGCAAACATATTGTTTCGATGACATCGAACTGAAATTCGGCGAGAAATCCTTTCTTGAAATAATATTTACCCAGTTATGATGTTATTGCTCGTTGAGAGGAAATTCATGAAACGAAATCCCTCTTCTCGATCTGCTTTTCATGTTACATTAAGGCACACAGCAGTAAACAATATTATGTACATACACATTAAGACAGTTCACGACTAAAGAAACAATCCAAATAATGTAAACACAGGCTCAATTTACACTGGCACTCCCAGCAATGATCACCGAGCGTGTTTCGTCAAGCAGACTAATGCCAGCGTCTCAGCGCTCCAAGCGCCTGAACTGGTAACTACGCCGTGTTCGCTCGTTTACGTGTGTGACTGGGCGAATGAGAAGGCGTATTAGCGCAGCCATAGTAGAGGGCGATGGTTAGGTACATAATAGGTTTGTGTTTAGTAGCGATAGTGTGTGCTTTCGGCTTTTATAGTACATGTGATTAGTACCACTATAGAGCGACACCATGGGTGAGCGAAACCATGGTTCTGCTTGCCTATGATTAGTACCCACTATGTGAGGAACATCACGGGATAGTACGAGTCCCTGTGCTTAGTACACTTACGCGATGAACACCATAGGTTTGCGTTGCCTGTAAATGACGCCGCAAAGTGAAAAACACCATAGGTCGGGGTTACATGTGCGCATTTCATTACCTGTAAGCAGTACTATAATGTGTGTAGTACCGCGAGTCTACGCTAGTTTTGATTAGTACCGTACCGCAACATGACAAATACCATGGTTCTACTTTTCTAGCGATAAGTACCATTATGAGGGGCCGATGACTTGGATTTTGGACCCCTTTAGACTACAAGCATCATCGATTCAGTATTGTGCTTTAGAAGCAGTCCCTTCGTCAGTAATACTATTGTTTAATGTTAGTTTCTGGGAGTGTGGGGCATTGTGGGTAGGATCCACTGATTGTTTTTAATTTCATATCCATCCATTTATTTTTCGTCCTCACGTTTTGAATTTTGGTCAGTGGAGGATTTCGAACTATTAAATTTTAATTACACTTCGTCTCATTTCGTACCATCAGGGGCCGATTACCTAGATGTTAGGCCCCTTTAAACAACGAGCATCATCATCATCACCGGCTCTTCCCGTTGATGCCATTCATAATTACTAAATAAGAGAGCAGTCATCAGTGTGCTTACACTGTTCACGCCTTACCATCAGAATGCCCAATTTCATGCTCTTCCATTACCCATTTGTCCACTCTCGCAGATGCTCTGTACTAATTTTACACACGAAATGTGGTGCCCATGACTTATCTTGGTCCCCAGTTTAATTTTGAAGTAAGCAAAATAGTCTCTTTTCACAATGACCGTTGTGACTTATTTCCGTTGAGAGAACGTGTACTCCCCACAAATTTAACAAAAGTATCAGGGCGGTTACTATATTTTTTCGCGATGAAGCCATTTATACATCTGAAAAGAAATAAAACATTCAAAAACATGCAGAATGTGTAGAAACAATAAACGAACGTTGGTGGAGAAAAAAAAATCACAAAATTAACCATATCTAAACTACTAGAGCTGCTAGAACAATATGGTCGGCAGATTTGGAATCATCAGTGTAAATATACAAATAATCAAGTTATAAATTCCAGCAACACCCAAAATTATATGTTTCATTCCCCAGTGTAATAGACTTAAATACTGGGCGAGTTGGCCGTGCGGTTAGGGGCGCGCTGCTGTGAGATATCACCCGGGAGATAGTGGGTTCGAACCTCACTTTCGGCAGCCCTGAATACTGTTTTCCGTGGTTTCCCATTTTCACACCAGGCAAATGCTGGGGCAGAACTTTAGTTAAGGCCATGACCGCTTCCTTCCCACTCCTAGCCCATTCCTACCCCATCGTCGCCATAAGACCTACCTGTGTCGGTGCGACGTAAAGCAAATTATAAAAAAAAGAAGACTTAAGTTGGATCAAACATCCTGAGGCCAACACTATATGGAAGGTTGAATTTTTGTTTGTCCAACCCTTGTCCCGTTTCCCTACGGGGTCGGGTATTAGGTGAGACGAATCTGTCATTGCGGGTTTTTATGACCGAATGCCCTTCCTGACGTCAACCTCATCAGAGGAGTTAATGAGATGAAATGCATGCCGTGATATATGATACTAGGGAGAGAGTGAAACCCAGCGCCGGCACGTAGCCTACTCCTGTCGGATAGCACCAAGGGGTCTGCTCAAGGCTTAACGTCCGCATCCGACGGACGAATCACCATCAACAGCGTCATACGCCCTCACACATATGAGCAATGCGGAGAGGTTTGGAATTTAATCCAGGCTTTTGGCACGCAATCTAGTGATTAGAAATTGTATACCACTACCTTCCCTAACTTGCCGGCCAACATTCTGATGGTGAAAATGTTTTCGACCAACGGGACTCGAACCGGCTAACCTCGGTGTCAGACCGTTTAGACTTCAGCGCCTTAACAATCATGGCCACCAGGCGGGCTGGAGGGTTGAATAATAATAATAATAATAATAATAATAATAATAATAATAATAATAATAATAATAATACGCATTATTTAAGGAATAAATTCCGTTTATAGGTCATGAATTGATCAAACCCTACGTAAAAAGGATGTTTCCTAAGCCACGGTCAGAACTGCGTATTATTTAATTCGGTATGTTTACATTGTAGTCTAAAATAAATAAATAAATAAATAAATAAATAAATAAATAAATAAATAAATAAATAAATAAATAAATAAATAAATAAATAAATAAATAAATAAATAAATCTTGAACAATTTCAAATAGAATTCCATTGATGTGGTCACTTAGTTCATTCGTTCTACTAGTCCGTTATTCACTCATTTTCTCGCAGTCCTAAACACACGCGAAAGATTTACAAAATTGTCATACCTTGCGCACGATTTTCAAAAATCAGTGATGTTTCAAGAAATTTAATTTCCTAGCCGTTTTACGTCACTATAAAATAAACAGTATATGTTTTCGAAGTTTTTGCGTATCCAATTTACTCAGTAAATTCTCAACAATGTCCAAAGGCAAACGTTTACATTTAATTCCAACGTATTCTTATTCTTATTCTTATTCTTATTCTTATTCTTATTCTTATTCTTATTCTTATTCTTATTCTTATTCTTATTCTTATTCTTATTTACAGAGGTGAAAGAAGGTCCGGGCATGAAAGCGTGGATATAGCAAAGTCAAAAGATTCATTTAAAACTTAAAAGGAGCTATATTTCTTCCTTATATCTATTGTTTGTTTCCAAATTTTAAACTGTACGTTTTGCTGAGCAGATAAATAATGTACATAATCTAGCTCGTGAGCTAGGGTAACAATCTTAGAAAAATTAGAATAATCAACTAATAACCAATTAACAACCTGAGCTTGAAGCTCCCTAACTACAAATTTTACATGAGCGCTACTGCTTCTTTCAACCAACAATCAAGGAGACTGATCTCCCAATTTTTTCATCAGTGAAAGTGCTTCTTTGCGTTACAAATTTACACTTTTCAGGTATTTCAGAGGCACAACTTACATTTAACAAAATTAAACAGTATTCGCTGTCTTAACTGCTCAACCGTCTGATTGCCTTAAAATGAAATGAGTGAAATTGAGTTTAACAGGGGTAACAAGTATCCATTCTACAAGGCCTTTGGTAAAAACAAAAGGTTAAAGTTACTGCCTAAAAGTAAAATGTTAGGAGGCGAATACTTGCACTCCTTGAAATTCACACGAAAATACTAAAACCCGATGTGGGCTTATGGCCCGACGTTACGTTACGGAGGTGACTAGATGGAGAGAAGGTTTACAAAATTAAGAGATAGATTTGTAGGTTACAAAATCATAGTCACCTCAATATCAAGTTGAGAGGGAATACAAGAGGGTTCCTCACTCTTTATTACCTAGGTTCGAGTACGTTCTTTAGGCTTGTTTCAGAATTTACATTAAGAAAAAGAAAATACATTGCGAAAGAAATTTCAAACCTTCCCCTCGAGCTAGCTTTCAAAGACTATTGCGTTGTTAAGCAGAATCTGCCATTATCTTGAGCTGCTGGACCTCCCGAAGATGGACGAGGAAGCCCTTTCGCCCTGTGTCCGCTACGCACACACTCTAGACTGGAGCGATCACAAAAAACAACATGGCCCGAAATGTGCCAGCTTCTATAGCGGAAAGGAAGGTTCCAGATTTATCTGGGCCGAAATCGTGACAAACCCACAATTTTCATTGGACAATGAAATAAATATAATAAACCGTGATTGGTTGCTTAAATAAATGTGCAAATTTTCTCATTGGTAGGAATTTTAAATTGTCGGGAAGAGATAGACATGTAGGAAACCTTGACATACAAAATTACTTTGAAAATAAATAGTTCATCTTCACCCCAGGAGGCGCAACGTAAGTTGTTAGTAGCGACATCTGTCGAGAAATGTCCAAAATTCTTATATCAAACAGTTTGACGACTAAGTTCTAGATGGCCTTATCAGAGGCGCTAGTTTGAAATGCACGGGGCGGGTGTATCTCCAGTAATTATTATTTAATGCCGTTTATACATTTGATTTTTGAAAGATAAAAACGTTGTGAATATATCGATGGCCCCATTCAATAATACTGGAACTAAAACAATTCTCATTTTTGAGGTCCTTGTACCCCTATAATCCGAAATTTACTTATAGTCATTGTAAGGATATAAGAGTGTGACAGACCGCGTGATGAACCGGCTTCCGCCACATGCAGCCTGTTACGTAAGGAATGGTGAGGAACACATTGTCAGCAAGGGTCCGTGAGGTTCGGTATCCGGCTTCACGAGGCAGGGCTGGTGGCGGCATCCGCGTGTTGGTTGGCAAGTTTCCTTACCAGGCGGATACCGCGACCAGTCAGACTTAGACTTAGTTACAATAAGGTAGTTAAGTAGTTAGTGTAGATAGTTGTAGAGGTAGCATCTGACATGTGGTGCTGGCCATCCACGCATATGTGGGACGCTACAGAGTATATATAGTGGATAGATAGCTATATATTTAGGTGGATAGTAGTTGTGTCTCGTCTCTTTATTACCAGATACCGATGGTGTTGTACTATGGTTGGAAATATAGTCATTATAAAATTTACTGCCAGTGTTCACCCGAAAAATGAGTGTTTGTGTGAAAATAACGTCTTGATAAACCGAGAAATTAATTCCAGTTCTGGAACAACAGCCATACAATAGAATTAAAAGGAACATACGAGAAAACCCAATACACGTACATTTGTGTTCATTGGATAAACCTGGTAAAATACTATGCAAATATGTGTTTATTTTTATTTCCACTGGAAATGGTGAAATATCAAAACTTTTGTGCTTCACAAACCACTCTTATGAGTTGATTTTGATATCATATAGTTACAAAAAACGATTAAATCAATTAAGTAATATTGATTAATATATTTATTTTTCGGTTTAAAATTTTACAATTTCTGCCAGTCAGCCTTGGAGTAATGTAACATATTGTTTATGATTAACTGTAATATTATCAACATTGTCGACTCCATCGCCGCGAGCACAGAGGACGCAGGAATATCAGCGTTTAGAACGCATTCCCAGAGGAACATGGCTGCTCTTCTCTCGTCTACGGAAGGCGGATTGCAATCAACCTTCCCTAAGGAGCATAACGATGTAACATACAGTACAGAATGTCTCATGCAAGGGATGTTTCGAATATTCCTCAGTAGTGATGTAGACCTGTATCATGTTAAAATGATCAAAATCATCGAAAACCTGCTTTTTTTAAGCTTTTTATATTTATATCGTAATGCAAAATTAATATTTCACAAAATTGTTCCAAATTCTTCAGTTGTTCTTCCAGTGATAGTTCCTCAAATTAATGTTTACATATCCAGCACCTCCCCTATTTCTGAATATATCGATTTCAGTTATTGGCTTATTTACGCAATTTAAAATTGTAATAATTAAGCAGGATTTAGTAAAAAATAACTGGCGTAATTTTGTCCAACCTTTTTCCCGTTTCTCTACGGGGTAGGGTATGAAGTGCACTGAATCTTCGTAGCGAGGTTTTATGACGGGATGTCCTTCCTGACGCCAACCCCATAAGGGTAGTTAATGAGATGAAATGAATCAGGTGATATGCGATAGCTGGAATAGAGAGAGTGAAAACCGGTGCCAACATATAGTCTGCTCGTGTCGAATAGCACCAAGGGGTCTGCTCAAGGTTTGACGTCCCCATCCGATGGATGAATCGCCATCAATAGCGTTATATGCTACTTATCCATACGAACACTGCGGAGAGGTTTGAATTCAGGCGTTTGGCGTAGAGTTTCGTGAAAATAAATTATATACCACCACCACTCCTACCCTACTGGGAAACATTCTGATGGTGAATTTTTCTTCGACCGACGGGACTCGAACCGGCCTACCAGAGTGTCAGAGCATAGAGAAATGACTTCTTAACGTTCATGGCACCACGCGGGTTGTGAAGATAAACCCTGGTAATTTAAGCAATATCAAAAGCTCACTGTTATCAACCAATTCATTGGACCAATATTAACACAAACATGTCCAATAAAATCTGTCGTTTTCCTGAGTGAGGCGGATAAATTGGTCAGGAGTGCTGTGAAGAAAATCCTACAGCTGCCAGGTACAAACCTAATAGCATGATATAATCACCGCGTAAATAAAAATGGCTTGGAGTTATGAAAGCCACGTGGGAGATATTTCTGCAACATTTAAACGTAAATAATAAACTGCAAAGTACAATCAACCAACATATTAATATTGTCAGAGATTTTACGGGCATTGAAACAGCATGCTTGACAGAGTTGCGGTTTATTTGCAAGGACCATACAGATCTGAGAGCTGATAATCTAAGCAAACAGTTTAGAGACAACGAATTTAAAGGGTGGTGGAGATATCTACAGAGAGGGAAAAGAGTGACGCTATTTGCATTAGCCGATTCTTGGATAATAAACAAAAGAAATTTAACCAAACCTGAATTGCGGGCTATGATTAACCTGACAGCTATGGTGGCACCCGTAAGATCACTGCATGGTCGGTTTTCCAGCACAACTACTGCGGGCACTGCAATAAGTATGAAACATTGGCTGATGTGCTGGGAAACTGCACCATGGTGAAATGCCGCGTATAAAGCGACATGATATTGCCGCCATTCTGTACAAGGAATGGTTAGAATTATACCGAGAGGTTCGCTGTCTGGCGACGAATGTAGACATATCGAGATTATCGCCATCAATAAAGAAAAGGATATAGCAGAAATTAATGATCCAACATTTCGCTTCGACTGATCGTTTACTCAACCATAAGAAGTGGAAAATGAGATGAAAAACATATATCAACCAATCACACTTTCTTCAGTAATATGTTCTGAAGCGGATGACTGTGGCTGGTTTACTTCTAGGAGATCGTGATAATATACCAAAATTCTTTGAAAAATAGTGTGTAACAAATAAAATAAAGATCATACAAAGAAATCATAACAACGATAATATTAAAAATTCAGTGGTTATTCTGAAGAACCATCTATACAATTCGTGACAATGTTACCTATTCGGGATTACACACCGTCGCTCCTACGCCAAAACCACGAATATGACAATGCTCTTCCTATCCATTATTTCCCTTAAGACTGGTCATGCCTCCCAGGCACATAGTGATATGCAGTCTATCAGAACAAATTTCGTTGAGTTCGTTTTCCTATGCTAACGTGTAAGTGAAAATTGTCATATTCGTGGTTTTCGCATGGGAGTGACGATATAGTAAACTAATTCTTTTTAAATATCTCAGATGTTTCTAGTTTGTGATTGCACTACTCTTAAATTTCTGTGTCTATGGCAAATATAGACTTGGATAGGGTAATACACAGTAATAATAATAATAATAATAATAATAATAATAATAATAATAATAATAATAATCATAATAATAATCATAATAATAATACTTATACACCCAGTGGTTATTCAGTGGTTATTCTGAAGAACCATCTATATAATTCGTGATTTTATTATTATTATTATTATTATTATTATTATTATTATTATTATTATTATTATTATTATTATTATTATTATTATTATTATTGGCGTAAAAATAAAGAACATCAGTATTCAAGGAAGTTGTGTAATCGCAACCCATAGGAGGTTAAACGATCCTAAATAATAATATTTCCACATCAAACATCTTTTCTTCACTGTTAACAGTTTAGTAAAGAAAGAATATAAATAATTCGTCTGGATCCCATTAGAATATTTAAACAGTTTGAATTTAAGATGTTTACCGCCGCATACCTTCAAATAAAACGAATGCAATTGTAATTTTACTAAGAAATGTAAATGCTTCTCAAGGTCATTTCAGTGGGATACACTTACTTAATATGCATTACAACTGTCTAGATCTGAAATCATTATTGGTAGGCTAGGTGGAAGAACTCTGATTCCAAGAAAAAATAAAACCGCCAGGCACACTTTCTTCTGTCGAAACGAGGACAAGCCTTAATTCGTCATGCTTCTTGTTTGGCTATTAACAAAACATAGGGTAAACTTTAGATGCTATATATCCGTTCCTTTGTTTCCTATTTTTAATTATTTCAATTTCTTTTGCATCGTATCGACGCAGGTAGGTCTTTTGGCAACGATGGAAAGGAAGGGTAAGTAGTAAGGAAGTAACCGTAGGCTTAATTAAGGCACAGCCCCAGCATTTGGTTGGCGTGAAAATTAGAAACCATGGAAAACCATCTTCAGGGCAGCCGGCAATGGGATTTGAACCCACTATCTCCCTAATGCAAGCTGAAAACTGTATGACTGTATTCCTACATAAATTTTAAAGTGCCAACGTTATGGTATCTAAAGGTGATACTTCTCTCGGTGTGTTTCTTGAGAAATTTTAAAATGTTAACATTACGATGCCTAAAAGTGATAGTACTTTCGGTGTCGTGCATGAAGATGTAATTTAAAAACAGCATTACAGTAAATGCAATGAATTCGAGATCCAGTAGCTAATGTTTATGTAAAACTATAATAAATTAATTTTATCATTACTAATGTACTGTTTATTTCTTCAACATTAAGAAATACGTGCATCGAATTTCGACGGGGTCAGTCTAATTCTTCTTCTTCTTTTTATTTTTCGTTTTCTTCAATAGTTATAGTAAATCCACCTTTGTAATTTTAATGAATATACTATTATATCTAATAACTACATATTTTGATAGTTACTTTGCTTTCGTCAAAGAATAAATCGTATTACAGTACTTGCTGTTCATAAATTTTGTTAAGTAACATACCATATTGGAATATTAAGTGGTAGACATGAGGGAGAATTAGATATGAGCGTTATGGTCACATTTCCGGCAGCAAGCATAATGTAGTCATGAGAGGATGAATGCGATTTAGTTGAAGTGAGCACTGTGCTCACTTGTTACGGTGCTGGTAAACAACTAACCGTGGAGACTCATCCACTAGCCTAACCATATTAACCATATTAAAATTGATCGATTGACTATCTCTGCATAATTTAATGTAGCCTCGTAAATAGCGTTGCGCACATAATTCTCCTTGTGAATGTGTGGCTCATCAATCTCTATTTATGTGTGCATCTTCCAGCACAAAACAGCTTTATACACTGCTCTCGGGCATGGTAATGTGTTGTTATACGGTGCTCACATAATGTGATATCTCATGTATACGAAGTAATGTTTCAATAAAATAATTATGTATAGGATGAAGTGCTAGGACTTTGCTTTCGTTTTCGAAAAAACAAATGCGTCATAACATTTGTCTTATTTTTTTTTCTAAAACGAAAGCGTATTGACCTTAACTCTTATACCTGAGTTACTGTTCAGTGCCCCTCAACAGGTACATTGAAGCTCATTGAAATCGTTTGAACGCAGGGCCTGGCCCCTCCTTGTCAGAAGCCACACATTCCATTCCTGCCCTCGCACCTTTATTTATTTATTTATTTATTTATTTATTTATTTATTTATTTATTTATTTATTTATTTATTTATTTATTGTCAATATAACAGATCTAGAGCCTAGTTTCAATGTTCACAGTTGTTACATACCTGCTTCAGCCGCTTTTCCTCACAACCCTTCTGGGGTCGTGTGTGCGAACTGTGCAGCGCACATGTATCTGTTCAACACCAGGATGCTTCGCTGACGCCAGCCGTGTTTGAAATAGTGTATGCACTATTGTATGTTGATGGTAGAGTGTGATGTGTTGTGCATGGATGGAGAGGATCATATTAAAAAATAGAAACACCCAGCTCCGAACGCAGCTAATCCTTGATCTAGCCAGGAATGGAACCTAGGGTCCTGTGAAAACTTCGTCGCTGACCCTTCAGCCACAGAGCCAGGCACAATTTTAACGTATGTTTAATAATTAACAATATTATTTCAAATATCATTGACACACAAACAACATTAGAAACAGTACGAAACATTGCACAACCCTAGTAGGTACAAACCTAATAGCATGATATAGGCCTAATCACCGCGTAAATAAAAAGGGCTTGGAGTTATGAAAGCCACGTGGCATATATTTCATAATAATACTATTTTCTTTACGTCCCACTAACTACTTTTTCGGTCTTCGGAGACGCCGAGGTGCCGGAATTTAGTACGAAGTGCAATTTTTTTTTGCTAGTGGCTTTACGTCGCACTGACACAGATAGGTCTTATGGCGACGATGGTACAGAAAAGGCCTAGGAGTTGGAAGGAGGCGGCCATGGCCTTAATTAAGGTACACACCGAGCTCGATAGCTGCAGTCGCTTAAGTGCGGCCAGTATCTAGTACTCGGGAGATAGTGGGTTCGAGTCCCACTGATGGCAGCCCTGAAGATGGTTTTCCGTGGTTTCCCATTTTCACACCAGGCAAATGCTGGGGCTGTACCTTAAATAAGGCCACGACTGCTTCCTTCCCACTTCCAGCCCTTCCCAATCCCATCGTCGCCATAAGACCTATCTGTGTAGGCGCGACGTAAAGCAGCTTGCAAAAAAAAAAAATTAAAAAAATTAAGGTACAGCCCTAACATTTGCCTGGTGTGAAAATTGGAAAACACGGAAAACCATCTTAAGGGCTGCCGACAGTGGGATTCGAACCCACTATCTCCCGGATGCAAGCTCACAGTCCCGCGCCCCTATCTGCACGGCCAACTCGCCCGGTAGTGCTACTGTTAACTAGTTATAAAAGCGCAGGTGCAGTTTATTTTTAAATATATCTTAAAACGATTAAATCAGGATAGTTCACTAAGATATTGAGAAATATTATTGCATAGCTTATACTAGAGTGTTTTAAATTCCGTTCTGTCTGTTAGGTTACAGTGAGAAGTACACAGTTACATGAAGAAATAAATGTAGCTTCTGTCATGCCAATATATCACCGTATAGGTGAATACTCTTCCACCGAGCTCGATAGCTGCAGTCGCTTAAGTGCGG
Organism: Anabrus simplex; assembly: GCF_040414725.1. NCBI lineage: Eukaryota > Metazoa > Arthropoda > Insecta > Orthoptera > Tettigoniidae > Anabrus > Anabrus simplex. Next base: position 190,502,520 of record NC_090267.1, on the reverse strand, counting down.
CCAGTATCCAGTAATCGGGAGATAGTGGGTTCGAGCCCCACTGTCGGCAGCCCTTAAGATGGTTTTCCGTGGTTTCCCATTTTAACACCAGGCAAATGCCGGGGCTGTACCTTAATTAAGGCCACGCCGCTTCCTTCCACTTCCTAGGCCTTCCCTATCCCATCGTCGCCATAATACATATCTGTGTCGGTGCGACGTAAAGCAAATAGCAAATACTGTTCCATAGGCTCGTTGCTCTATAAATTAGTGAGTTCTTACTAATTTCAGTATTAGTCTTTGAAATACAAAACATATTTCTAGTTCGACTTAGTTTCAGAAGGAGATTGACCGCAGTAATATGTAATTAATTATCTTATAGAGAAAGTTCACATCTCTGCAATTTCATCTTGTAAGGTATAAATATTCGCACCAGTCCTTTGAGCATATTTGAATATTGAATGTATTTGATATTAGACTTCAGGCTTTCGGCACAATCCGCCATTAAGACCAAGTCGTCAGCATAGGGCCAGACTGCTTACTACAGTACCTTCCCCTGTCCCTGCTTGGCCTGGCTAAGCGGAGACTCCGTGTGTTGCGTCCGAATAGAAAAAGTACGGATCACATGGTCTAGCTAAAATGAACTTAAAATCATACGACAGGTTTTAGGGTACAAATTCGTAAATGAGAACTAGAAGAACATAAATGGGTGGAAAAGTTTATTAAACCAATAAGAAAACATGTGGTTAGAGAAGTAATCCCCTGAAGTATATGACGTCTATAGAGCAGGAGTTTATTGTATTCGTGTATATGTTTTCAGTTAAGACGAGCAACTAATGAACTGCAAGCCCCTCTTCATCTAGCCGTTCGCTCAGAAGATTATAATGGATCATACTGACTGTAGTAACCGACAGAACAAAGAAAGACAAAGAGAAATCCGCTTCTTCCCGTGAACCTTTTATAAGGAACCGATACGTTTTTCTTTTCTTTATGTTAGGTTGAAGGTAGTGAATGGTAGATTTAACATTACAAGTGAGTCGTTTACACATACACAAGAAAAATCATCGATTGCGTCATCGGCACTGATGTACGATATAATATCCTAGGTGCCGCTAGACCACATGTGCGTAAACGATGTGTGTGTTATTAACACAGCATATTTACATTGCATTCCAACAAATGATGTTGCATTGTTACGTAATAATGGTTCACACCAAGAATATTCTTCACTAAGTGTTTTTGATGTAGTAGTGAATATTATTGTCGTCATTCGCATCATGTTCAGTACTAGTAGCAAGCCTCTGAGGAGAGTGCAGGATTTTCAGGTAACTGAACACAATGATAAATGGAGTATGTACTTTCCCCATTTTCGAGTCACAATATTTACGTAGATTTTTCACTGATCTGCCATTTTCATCGATATTACACTACTTTTGAAAGCAACAGGTCACAAACCAATAACCCTTATACTTAACTCGAAGCTCAATCTAAGTACTGTTACAGAAGAATAAAGCCCAAGCACAGTGTCGACCAATAAAGACAGGTAAAACCTAATGAAATGAAATGAAATGGCGTATGGATTTTAGTGCCGGGAGTGCCCAAGGACAAGTTCAGCTCGCCAGATGCAGGTCTTTTGACTTGACACCCGTAGGCGACCCGCGCGTCGTGATGAGGATGAAATGATGATGAAGACGGCACATACACCCAGCCCCAGTGCCAGCGGAATTAACAAATTATGGTTAAAATTCCCAACCCTGCCGGGAATCGAACCCTGGACCCCTGTGGCCAAAGGCCAGCACGCTAACCATTTTGCCATGGAGCCGGACGGTAAAACCTGATCACACACAATGACGAAATCCGCGTCAGCGGCATGCAGCGCCGGAACGGCATGACGCCCATATGAATCAGGTAGCAGCCAACGTTTTAAAGCACTTTTCAGAGCTTGACGATCAAAAATATCATCCTGTTCTTTGAATATTTTCAACTCCAGAGTCAGAGTCAGTGGTATCAACGAATGCGACTGTGCGATCTTCTTCTTTCATGGTCCTTCGACCTTATGCAAATTCACAGCATTTCCACGATTCGACATTTTCTCTCCGTATACAAACCAAAATGTTGGCAAATTCCTGTTTCTGCCTACAAAATCTATCGCTTGGGTCGACCTCCTACCGTAACCACTCGATTAGTAACCACCTTTTATACAAAGGTCCTTTGTCCTTGAATTACTCACCAATACGCCTAACGGTGTGACCACAAACTATTGGATACTGCAGTTGCTGCGAACTTCATTCTTTTGTTTCTGAGCAATGAAATATGGCAACGTACTTTTTGACTTACCCTTGTACATATTCCCTTTTCCAACTCTCCATTTCTTCCTCGTGAGATAGTCACATGTTCAGTTAATATTCTGGTTTGAACTAGCTCTTTCATCTAGTCGTGTTTCAAATTACAGTATATCGATCAGCATGCAATAGGAAAACTTTATTACCACTTCCATTCCTTCTCCTTTAGAATTCATGATGCACAATGTAGTGCGCTATAACGGAGGAGTGACTAATAGCCCCATTACTGTATCTTACTGCAAGTCTCTTTTCACAGTTGGGGGTAAAGTTGAAAGATTCGTTTCTGGCCAAGTCACGTACGTTTGTTCCCCACCTGATTGTACCTCTCTCGCCCCCGGTTCTTATCCGGACTGTGGCAGTATTGACAGTCAGTGGCTGCTCCCTCCCCTCATCCTCCCATACTCGGATCGAAGTGACGGGGGAGTGAGCGGCCGACCAAGAGGGTGGGCAGGGGTGCGGTTCGCTCGACATGGAAAGATGAGGGAGGGGGAGGGTAGACTGACGAACTGCATGGCATGAGATAGAATTTTAAAGGCGCACCATGCTTCTCCCTGCTGTAAATCATCATTATTCTCCAAACATGTTTCATAATTACATTGTGGACAGTGATGCAGAGGAATTTTTATGAAATATTGGGTGAGGCCTATTCTCCGTGTCCAGACGATAACGAGCATTGTTGAATATTGATGGCATTAGAAAATAAAATATTTCCTACGTGGTTCGTATTGTCAATCGGGAGAAAAGAATGTTTATTATTTCGATTTTTTCATGAACGGAATGTAGGAAAAATCACTAATGAAGGAAGCGAGTAAAATGTATAGAACCAGAGCAATGTTCAATGGAATTTGTGGTTTATTAACAATTACTACGAGGTTGAGCTTTTGGATTTATGTGTATCAGTTTTGGAAATTCAGGTATTTTAAAATAAATCCTTGGCATATTTTCATCTTTTATCCTGATCTATCTCCTAATGGACAGTTATAGAGGATATTATGAGTACCGTCGTTGTTTAAACGCTCACATCCTGCTCTGAAGATTTTAGAATGGAATTCTGATACAGCCAGTCTGAACTGAATGCTGCTTTTTTATGAAAGACAGCCACTCTTGTGCTAGAGGGGTAATCTGTTACCCCTTATCTCGAGATACTGGGTTCTATTTCCAGGTCGTCCAGTCATTTTAATCCCTGATCGAGGGCTGGAATGCATCCTTATTCTGAGAAGCTTTCTCATACAGTAGACAAGAGATTCGGTCTAGAAAGCCATGTAACAGTGATCACAGGGTACACAAAACACCGTAGGCCATCTGGTCGGGTGTTATTAGTCTTGTTAAGCTTGGATCCTTGTGGGATATCATGTGTTATTACACAGAGCCACTCTCTTGCTGTCGGACACTGATTTTAGATTAGAAAAATCAATCATCTTTTTACTGCCTTTCCCTATTACCTCGGATTGGCGTTTTGTGTGTATTTTTTGCTATTTCTTTTATGTCCTACCGACACAGATAGGTCTTGTGGCGATAATTGGACAGGAAAGGCCAAGGTATGGGAAGGAAGTGGCCGTGGCCTTAATTAAGGTTCAGCCCCAGCATTTGCCTGGTGTGAAAATGGGAAACAACGGAAAACCATCTTATGAGCTGCCGACAGTGGGATTCGAACCCACTATCTCCCGGATGCGAGCTCACAGCTGCTCGCCCCTAACCGCACGGCCAACTCGCCCGTTGTGTGCGATTGTGTGTGTGTGTGAGAGAGAGAGAATGAGTGTGCGTGTGTGTGTGTGTGTGTGCGCGCGCGCGCGTGCGCCCAGTTTTACGGCCGGATACCCAACCCTGTGTGAAGGGTTGTATACGCTACCGCGTGTTTCTATGACGGATTTTTGGTGTGATGAGTTGTTTGTGAATGGAGATGTTTATTAAGTTGATTACAAACACCCAGCCACCAAGTTATACGCAGTCAAAATACACAACCCGGTAGGAAATTGAACTCTGGGCCCTGTGAACTGAAGGCCACTACGCTGACCATTGAAATAAGTATCCGGAAAATTATAAAAATGAAACTGATGGTCAATAATTTAACGAAGTTTACTACATATATTCCTTAGTGTATGAAAAGTGTAGTGACCTCCTGCAAGTGTTGGAAATGGTCACAACTGAGGTCAAGGCATGCCTATACATACTTCGGTGTGTTATGGAAGGTAGACGCCAATTTTCAGCCGAACTTTACCTGTCAGCATTCCCTATAGAAATATATTGATTTGTTTGAAAAGGCAAAATTCCGATTGTCATATATCGTAAAGGTGATCAACGGAGAAAATAACATGACAATAAGATGCTGGTGAGGAGCTGGATTCTTTACCAAAGATTTATAAGTCAATGAGACTGGAGTTGCGGTCTCGGCCGGTAATATATTTATCAGTTTTGAAAAGGAATGTCGTAAATCCATAGTACGTAATCCATCCAGAACTGTAGATCGCTTGGCTGATTTCAAATCTCGTAAATCAAGCAGTTTGCTTGGATAGTTTCAGACTAAGTTTAACAAAGCACAGCAGTGCATAGTGCTGAAGTCCGTACGCATTAAATGAAATATTTTTGCCCTTAAATGTGTCACCATTATGAGGGTATCCAAGACGAAATAGTTGTATCGTTTACCAACTAAAGCGATCAAAAATCCAACCACAATTTAAGTGCTATATCTTTAAATTTAGTTTAAAGAGGATTTTTACGTAACTGCCTTCATACTTGTCCATGATAAGATAGGCTACTAAATATGAAGGGGGACAAAAATCTATGATTTGATACTACTCTTCGATATATTTTGTTCCATGGAACCTCGCCTCGAAAAGTACACTTAAGCACTGATATAAATAACCCCAGTTTCACATTAACCCTTATACAGTCGATTAGGCAGATTGGAACTGCAACGACAACTTATGAAACGGTAACTGGAAACTGAGAACTTTATGTTTTGAGAAAATCATAATTAAAATCATTATTGATTTCTGTGTCGTTCTAATGAAAATTATAACTTGTATATTCCTATACCATAGTGTAATAATCTAAGACTTCCCCTGTTTAGTTCATGTGTAGGTGATAAGCTTATCTTACTGTTCTAAATGAAAAATATCTTCTATTATCTTGTGTAAAACATTAGAGGTATAAATGGCTAGGTTTATACTACTCACTTGATGGTACAGTGCTTTCTGAATAGATTAGATTTTCAGTATATTTCATCCTTCACTGTCCGGAGCTTCGAAAATAATGTTCAAATCAAAACTGTAAAAATATATAAGTGAACGTAAGCACGTAAATATTTCAAATTTGTAGTTGAAAAGTGTAATAATCTAAGACTTCCCCTGTTTAGTTCATGTGTAGGTGATAAGCTTATCTTAATGTTCTAAATGAAAAATATCTTCTATTATCTTGTGTAAAACATTAGAGACTCAATTTATAATAATAATAATAATAATAATAATAATAATAATAATAATAATAATAAATTTCATTAATTATTAACAATTGTTGTGGATTATTTATTGATTTGTAGTCGCGTGTGATAGATGCGAGTATTGTATATCGCAAAGCGATTTGCCATGACGTGACGTGAACGGAAACATTTACCATAAACACTCAGGCTATATCACATTATTAACAAATGAAATTTACATTCATGCAACAAGTCTGAGCGATCCCTATTCTAAAAGCACAAAATTATTTCCCAACGAAATACCATGAAAGAAATTATACAAATATGGAACAACCACCCGGGTTTGAACCAACCCTCACTGGAATACAATTCGCCGCGTCGATGGAGTAGAACCATCGCCGACGCTAATTATAGTCATAACATGTCACATAAAACAACATAAAAATCACACATTATATACAATAAACACGTGAAGCATTTTAGCATTGTGGAATACCAATGCCTGCGTAGGGAACTGAACTGACGACCCCTGGGATGAAAATATGGCACTGAAATCCCTAGGTAGATTATGCTCAAATTAGTAACAATAGTAATCTAACAAATACTAGTACCAATCACCGTGTAATTTATCAGCGAATACTTCATTCCGGCCTGTTGAATATTTCCCATTATTGGCCGATTCATGCAGGCCTTCTTTACTTAGCTAAAAGCCCCCTACTATAGAGGCGGGACACACACACAAAAACACGTCTGATTGCCAGGTCAAGCGCTTCCACCCCCTACCACGGGCGGTCAATAGCCTTGCCCTCCACAGGCATAACAAGCCATTTCTTTAAACAAAACTACCTCGTCCCGAGGTACGTTCACAATAAACTGAGGTCTATCCCTCATTAATCAAATCGCATCGGCTTCCAATTAATTACCTCGATTCAACACATACCAGGTGGCTCACGGACGCCGCACTTTCTACTTATAAATGTCCCGCATGCATAAGTGATGTGTGGGGTGTCTACCAACTGATTTTAACAGGGGAACTACTGCCAGCGGGCAGGTTACGTCAGAATATGAAGAGATAAGAAACAGAGTCACACTCGCAGCATGTTACTCAGCGCTGGCGGTCGAATGCACCCCTTGCATTAGTAAACATCTTTTTCGACCGCATAGTTCTAGGCTATCTGCATATCGGCAGTAGCTAGTGTGATCAGCAGCGGTGAATACACATACATTATTTTAATCTGGACAATCTGTTCGGAATGCAACAGAAGCTCCAAACAGACGTGTGCTTTCTACATACATACTTCACCGAACAGTGTTTGTTTTTATTTCATACATGCAACTCTTCCACATGCAACTCTTCCATCTAGTGGAATGTCTACACGTGTATAAATTAATAAGTTATTAAATTTCCTTTTCTGCATTTTTGGCGTGTTTACAAACAGTAGCGGCGATTTTTGGAGTAAACATTACATTGTTTTTCCACTTTAACCGGCTGGAACTAGGAATCATTTAAAAAAAAGCTATTTGTACAAGCCTTGCTGTCTTATCTGCTAATTATTTCCGTTATTTTTAATTATTAACATAATTATCGGCGGAAATATGCACAAAATGCCGTTCGCCGCGGCTAAACGATTTGTATAGCGCTACGGCACGTAGTGGGGACTTTGCATGTGTTGTGAGGATTTTCCTGACACGGTCGTGGACACTTAGTCATAATTCACCCACATGCCGCGCGCATCCACCAGTCTGGCACTCTCTTTTAGTACCAATTACTTCTTATTGTGTATTCAAATACATTTTTTTGCTATTAGTTTTACGTCGCATCGACACAGATAGGTCTTATGGCGACGATGGGATAGGAAAGGCCTAGGAATGGGAAGGAAGCGGCCATGGGCTTAATTAAGGTACAGTCCCAGCATTTGCCTAGTGTGAAAATGGGAAACCAAGGGAAACCATCTTCAGGGCTGCCGACAGTGGGGTTCGAATCCACTATCTCCCGAATACTGGCTACTGGCCACACTTAAGCGACTGCAGCTATCGAGCTCGGTATATTCAAATACTAATTGGTTTTTAATTGCATAATCATGCCGTGCTTCTATTTAATTGTACCGGGAGAGCTGGCCGTGTTGTTAGGGGGCGCGCAAATGTGAGCTTGCATGCGGGAGATAGTCGTTTCGAATCCCACTGTCGGCAGCCCTGAAGATGGATTTCGGTGGTCTCCCATTTTCACACCAGGCAAGTCTACCTTAATTAAGGCCACGACCTCTTCCTTTCCACGCGTAGCCTTTTCCTGTTATATCGTTGCCATAAGTCGTATCCGTGTCGCGGCGACGTAAAGTCAATTGTAAAAACAAATATTTAAATGAAATTTCAACGGGAGATAATACCAACTTTACTTTCACCGGACTAAATTCTGTCGTTAGTGTTATGTTATTTATTATGTAAATGTAATTAACCTGCCCCGTGGTTTATTTGTAATAATACTCTTTTGAGATTGTGATTAAACGCTTTATGCTAAAATTTTCACCAGATCTCACAAACAAACCACGGGGTAGATTAAATAGCTTAATAAATAAGTCAAAACAAATAATCCAGCCCAGTGAAAGGAACGTTGGTATTATCTCCCGTTGAAATTACAATTACAATTGAATTTATTTTACAATTAGCTTTACGTCCGCCTCTGTGGTGTAGTGGTTAGTTTGATTAGCTGCCACCCCGGAGGCCCGGGTTCGATTCCCGGCTCTGCCACGATGTTTCGAAAAGTGGTACGAGGGCTGGAACGGGTCTACTCAGCCTCGCAAGGTCGACTGGGTAGAGGTGGGTTCGATTGCCACCTCAGCCTTCCTCGAAGTGGTTTTCCGTGGTTTCCCACGTCTCCTCCAGGTAAACGCCGGTATGGTCCCTAACTTAAGGCCACGGCCGCTTCCTTCTCTCTTAGTTGTCTAACCCTTCCATATTTCCCATTCCCCCACCAAGGTCCCTGTTCAGCATAGCAGGTGAGGCCGCCTGGGCGAGGTACTGGTCATCCTCCTCAGTTGTATAAATACCCAATGTCTCAACCTCCAGGACACTGACCTTGAGGCAGTAGAGGTGGGATCCATCGCTGAGTCCAAGGTATAATCAACCCTGAAGGGTGAGCGGATTAAGAGGAAGAAGAATTGGCTTTACGTCGCACCGACACAGATTCGACATACGGCGACGATGAGACAGGAAAGGGCTACGCGTGGAAAGGAAGAGGCCGTGATCTTAATTAAGGTACAGACTAGCACTTGCCTGGTGTGAAAATGGGAAACCACGGAAAACCATCTTCAGGCCTGCCGACAGTAGGATTCGAAACCACTATCTCCCGCGTGCAAGCTCACAGCTGCGCGCCCCTAACCCCACGGCCTGGTCGTCCGGTGCAATTAAATAGAAGCACGGCATGATTATGCAATTAAAATAATTTAGTATTTGAATACACACTAAGAAACTAACAGACACCTAACGAGGCTGCCAGACTGACGGATCCGCGCGGCAAGCGGGTGAATTATAATTCAGTGTCCACGACCTTCTCAAAAAAAATATGTACCCTTACTACCCTTCCTCACAGCACATGCAAAGTCTCCACTACTTGACGTTGCGCTATACAAATCAGTTATCCGCGACGAACGGCACATTTTGTGCGTATTTCCACCAATAATTATGTTAATAATTAAAAATAAAGGAAAGAATTAGTAGATAAGACAACAAGGTTTGTACAAATAGCTTTTTTTTTATAATTCCTAGTTCTAGCTGGTTAAAGTGGAAAAATGTAATGTTTACTCCTAAAATCGCCGCTACTGTTTGTAAACACGCCAAAGATGCAGAAAAGGAAATTTGATAACTTATTAATTTATGCACGTGTCGACATTCCACTCGATGGGAGAGTTGCATGTATGAAATAAAAACTAATACTGTTCGATGAAGTACGTATGTAGAAGGCTTACGTCTGTTTGGAGCTTCTGTTTCATTCCGAACAGATTGTCCAGATTAAAATAATGTATATTGTGTATTCACCGCTGCTGATCACACTAGCTACTGCTGATATGCAGATAGCAAATATAGTGCGGCTGTAGCATACATCAGCCTAGAACTATGCGGTCGAAAACGATGTTTACTAATGCAAGGGGTGCATTCGACCGCCAGCGCTGAGTAACATACTGCGAGTGTGAATCTGTTTCTTATCTCCTCATATTCTGACGTAACCTGCCCGCTGGCAGTAGTTCCCCTGTTAAAATCAGTTGGTAGACACCCTACACATCACTTTTGCATGCGGGACATTTATAAGTAGAAAGTGCGGCGTCCGTGAGCCATCTGGTATATTTCTCATGGCCAAACTATGACATTAAATATCACGGCTATCTTACAACACGACACCGGATTTTATAATACCAATATTTGCATGATTACAAATATCACGATTATTATTATTATTATTATTATTGTTGTTGATTTCATCTTTACACTGTCTTCCTACGTGATTTACCTGGTAATTAGATCACACTGAATCATCACACGGAAACTTCCTCGTAATTACGATATAATTAAATAACCCAATGGCAACTAATTCATAATTAAACCCTAATTAATTTATGATTAACACCTTATTAATTTCTAATTATATCGTCACACGATAATATAAAAATAAATTAAATATTCACACGGTAATTAGCTCAATCAAATATTCACACGGTAATTAATTAAATATCTACACGGTAATTAACTCAATTAAATATCCACACGGTGATTAATTCAAATAATATTCACACGGCAATTAACTCACACTCAAATTGTAATTAAAATTATGATAAACCTGATCAAATAACCCAGCTTAAATTGTAACAATCCCTTGCTAAATATTTCAAAGGAGGCATGGGGTATCAGTTCCGTATACACCTCTCGAGACACTGGGACCTCACGTAGCATACTCATATTACCAGTCATGCCTTCATCAGTATTCGATCAACTACAACCTAGCTTGAATTACCCTGAATTTACTAAATTACTGGTCTCCTAACGGATTAACTGACCACAAGTCTCCCAAAATAAAGTAAATAAGTAAATCTTCTACCGCATGCAAACCTATTAGACTATGGTTTCCCTTATTTACAGTTAAATCACTCAGACCTTTTATTAATTAAATAAAATAAGAAATAGAAACTACGTGTCCCATTTTGGCACTTCTACTTTTAAATAAAGTTATATCCCTAACATGATAGCGTCAGCTTCTGATAAATAATTCCCGTCCCCTCTAATCATGCCATATAAATATGAAAAAATAATCATCTCCATCACTTAACGATACCTTGGTCAGCTCGAGAGATTCATTTCAGGTTTTACTGCTGACCCATTTGCACCAAGGCGATCACTGGTAGTTCCATTCATCCTTCAAGTTGGAATTCCATAGTTCCTGGTGGATGAAGCCGCTTGTAGTAATCCTGAGCACACAGCACGTCACTATTTACTTTCAAAATCTGATTAAATGCGTTCAGCATGAACGTCCGGCCACGATTTCGGATATTACTTCGTAGTCCGCGGTTCAGTATCGGATTTCTTGTACCTCTCAGCCACTGTACCTTTGTTGCTATCCGACTCAGTCGTGCTGTAATAATAATAATAATAATAATAATAATAATAATAATAATAATAATAATAATAATAATAATAATAATAATAATAATAATAATATTACGATTCGCACGGAGTGTTCGCGACACGTCACAGTCTTTTGTTTAAATTTTAATCACTGGCGTCATGTATATCAAATATGAGCAATATTTACATGAATTACACTATTTCACTTGAAATTTAAGTTTAAAGTCACTTAAACAATGGATTAATGGGAGCTTAGCTAAACACAGTTCCGCCCTTGGTAAGCTGAGAGTCCCGAATGACCCGCTTCGCCCTTGGCAGTGCTTTTTACAAGGAGGCAATTTCCCCTACTTCAAATCTGCATATAGCCTATCTACGGTCCACTAGAGGTCAAATAGTACGACCATCAGGTGACCAGTATCCTCCTGATGAGATTGAGACATCTCCGTACGATTATTATTCGTAGGATCTCCTGTAATTAATTAAAATATTTCCTGCTTCCCCTTGCACACTAGGGTGAACTTCCGCTTCAAGGAGGCGTGGTGACAATAATCAGATGGCCGCTGGTACTTTTCCACGCAGAAATAACACAGTCTTCTTTCTCCATCCGAAAGTTATCAAGTAAGAGGACATTAGACACTCTAAATAAATGCCCCAGTTATAGTCATATCCTTTAAATCGGAAGACGACTTCAGAATTCGGATTTCATTAATTTTTACAAATCTTAGATAATTAAGTTGGCTAGTCTGAATAAAAGATGGCTCCCATATTCCGTTTCGAAAAGTTTGCTTCCTCTCATTCTCTTAGTCGCAAGGAAGGGACGTCTTCTCTCGAGTTACGTCATGGTAAACCACCGATTGCATCCCTACCCGAGTCTAGATGGGCTTGACTTCCGCTGCTGGCTCCCGCTACACAACGGAAGGTATTGCGCAATAGATCGCAAATAATGAAATTCTGCAGAATAAATTTAAAAGATTCATTTTACCTGTCTTAATGATATGGTTATTAATTAGTTTCGGTTTTATTCCCTCAATGATTATTGTGTCTGTAATTTCAAAGACCTGTATTAACCAAAGGTCCCTGGATCATGCCCTGTCGGGTGCAAAATGTATTCATTTATAATAGATCACTGACTTCACTCCATAACGAAAGAGGAGGCTGATTTCAGCGCTCATTAGTGCAAACAATTGTAATTTGCAATCCGAATGGAAAGCCGAATTCAGATGGAGAAAATCAGTTGTAACCGTAGTTGACGACTGTCGAATAATTCGGTAGTCTTCATTCGATAGTCTCATCACTAATGTGCTGAGCCATACATAGTGGTGTTAGCAGTCGTACAGTACAATACATAGGCATGGATGAACCGCGCACATCACAGTGTGATAAGTTACCTATATCTCCGGTCATTTTATGTTAATGGGAGGAAACAACTATCAGTTTCGAAGATGCACGGAAATAAATATTAGAAATAAAGTTGCTGTATAACTGTTGTTCTACTTCATAAAGTTACGTTAAAATACGATGGTGTATGTGAAGAGAAATATGTATAACACATACCGCACTGTACATACTCTAGTTGGGGTCTTACCAGACACTTATATGAAATCTCCTTTACATCCTTACTACAGCCCCTGAATACCCTCATAACCACGTGCAGAGACCTGTGCACTTTATTTACAATCCTCTTTATGTGATTACCCCAATAAAGATCTTCCCTTATATTAACACCTAGGTACTTACAGTGATCCCCTTTAGGAACTATCACCCCATCAACGCAGTAATTATAATTGACCGTAAATCTGTGTGCCTCTCAGGTGAGTGGAATTATGTAGGGTAGAGACCTGGCGTTTCTGGGCAGTGAGGTTCAAAACCTCCCTGATTCACGACATCTTTAAAGTTTCATTTTCCACCCGGATAGGCATCCTTTATGAAGATTTGACATTCCCGCCATCTTAGATAAGGGGCTGCATGGCCGAGGTGGTAAAGGCGTGCTCGGTCCACCCGGAAGGACGTGGGTTCGATTCCCCGTCAGGAAGTCGAAAAATTTAAGAAACGGGATTTCCACTTCCAGAGGTGCACATCGCCCTGAGGTTCACTCAGCCTACACCACAAAAATAGTACCAGGTTAATTCTTCGGGGCAAAGGCGGCCGGGCGTGGAGCTAACCACTCTCCCCATTACGTGCCCGGGTTACGGATAGTGGATGCTTTAACCTTCCACCCCTCCAAGGACCTTCATGGCCAGTACGGAGATGATCTTGCTTTGCTTTGCCAACTTAGATTCTTATAACGAAGTTATGATAAATAAGTACTCTTACAGTAATAAATACAGACTACGGACAAACGCATTGAGAAGGCCTATCCTATTGTCAGCATTGTGCTGAAGCCAATTCTATCAAGCAATATGTACATACTCTAATTCGCTGGGAATTTTTAAAACTACTCGGCCCTGAGAAAGGCATGATTCAACCCACTGAAGTCAGTGAGGCAAGGCAATTCTGTCTAAGCATTCTATTTTACTATTGATAGCAGTTGAACGTCGCACGTAGTAGCCTACACATCGAAGGTTCTATGCACCACAAGGATAGAAAAGGTCAATTTCTAAAATCTAATCTTTACGTATACCTACAAGCAATTTGTATATTATTATTATTGCATCTATACATTCGATAATAGTTTTTGTGTGGGCATCATCTATGTCTACGTGGTAAGTACGTGAATACGTTGTTACTTTACGGAGAAGCAAGACGTAATGGCGTAAAGGCTACCGGCTTTACGCACGTTTCGGCGACTGTGCTAAGCGATGTCCTTTGGAAACGACCTGTTCGAGAAGCGCCGATGGCATCAGGTGATAACGAAGAAGGTATGCATGAACTAACTTGTAAGTGCACATTTTTGTACACGGCCTTTATTCTTGCCTGTGTAAGAATATCTCTTTGTTTCCCGTATCTTACACCAGTCGCTACTACACAACTTCATCCAAATCAGTTTTCGTTGCTTTACCATTCACAGAATACGCACATTTCCCTTCTCATTACTTTCCGTGACTAAAATTTACATATGCTCCACTGAAAATTAATTCTTTATTTGGATTTGATATTTTTGCTACGTGGTGAGCAGTATCATTCACCAAGATTTCATGTTCATTTCAATAACTTTTGTATTTATCTTTAAGGTAGGATAATATCTCATCGTTCCCTCCACAATTTCCTTTCTTGTGAGAATTTGTGTACGGATTTCAAAACATTTATCATTGTCTTTAAGCTGGAAAACTTTCCACCACATTGTATTTTTATCACATTTCTAATAAGATTTCATGTTTCTTTCTCCTTTCTTGTTCCTAATCTAGATCACGAGTAATGTCTTAAAAATGAGGAACCGCCTGCAATGGCGTATAGCTTCCCCTGCCCCATACCCTTCGCCGCCCACTTACAGGAGCTGCTTGCTTCTCGTTTCAGATATTTTTGTTTCCAGGACTTCTTTTCTCTCTTTTTTTGTTCAACCCCCTCTCTGTTCTCCTTCTTCTTGTTTCTACATCACAGAACCCATCTGGTGGGAAGAGCGTGAACTTCACTCACATCACCGCGAAGAGCTCACGTGTCTAGGGAGTACGGGAGCTGTGGGGGAGGGATGGAAAATATGAAGACGCGATGGTTGGAGCGTTAGAGAGGGAGGGAGAGAGGGAAAAAAGGCCCAGCAGGACAGGACAGTACAAACTTACGGAGATGAGGAACAGCCTCTACTAGAAAGGCGCTAAATCCATCTGCGTAAAAACAAAAACCGCTCCTAAGATAGTGTGGTAAAGAGTCGTTAACCTATAAGTTCCTACTGTGTTTACTTTTCGTATGAGTTCTAAGATAATAAAATGCTAGATTTCTTGGCTTTTTTTTGTTCACACTTTCCTGTCCCAGCTCCAACTTCACAAATGTCCATTTAACTGAGAGTTAACTCACGCGTGGTTTAAAGCAATCGGAACAAAATGTTATGCAGTTTCCTCGCAGACAGTGTGAGCTTGCCGGGTTTGTTTGAATACATATTCTAGGCACTTTCATGAGTGAAGATACGGACAACTTTCATATACGAAGTGCATATCTCTTTAGGTTAGATACAATAACGAAGATTATAAGACAAGATCGGGTAAGGTGAGGTGAATTCATCATTTTAGTGAAAATGCCCTTTTTGCCCTTTAACATGCCCCTCGCTCTGGCCGTCACTCAACAGGGAAAAACAAAGTTAAGTAATACGCACGCACAATGCGGGTAGATCAGCCACAGACGAATGCAAGACAGTTAAAGACGGAACACTCAAGAGAGTCTGAAATCTCTCTGTAAATAATTTAATGGCATAAATAATTAGTAACACAATTACAATTACAGTTCGTGGGACGTAAAACTAAAAATACTATTATTATTATTATTATTATTATTATTATTATTATTATTATTATTATTATTATTATTATTATTATTATTATTATTATTATTATTGATATCAACGAACCTGCTACTTTTAGGGGCTAGCGACAATGCACCAGTATCATTATGTGATTACTTGTTCGTTCATAAATTGATCGGAAGTACTGTGGTGGGAACATTGCCAGTTCGTAACACACCTGCCAAAATGTTTCCTCTATATCTGGTATAAATGTAAATTATAAGTGTTACGTGGCCATCAACATGGACTGAAAATAATTACAAAACTAGAGAAGGACCGTTGATTATGCGTAAAACAGAACAAGCGAATTACCGTATGATGGTTTGATCAGAAAGATAAAACGGTGGTGTACGCGTACATTTAACTCTTTAGATTTTCTTCCTAACCTTCTGTATGTATTTTCCACTCCCACACTTTACATAATAAGAATTGATTTTTAAAATTAAAAAAAAAAAAATTTCAAAATCTTCCTCCACTCCGAGACTAAGACAAAGAATACACAAAAACAATTTCATTCAAAAATTTAAAAAAATAAGTAAGTTATGACTCAGTCTGGCAAATGTAAGTGGTGTCTGAGTATCAAAAGAAAACACAATAATAATCAATAATTTCCTGATGAGGAAAATCCAATTAAAAATTCCCAAAGCTTGTTAACAACGTAGTATTACATTTGATGTTATGGAGACGGAATTCGTAAAAGCCAGTAATGAAGCGGTAGATTCAACGAGTGTTGTAGATCATATTGAAAGTTCCCAAAAGAACTTAAGTTCGAATGGAAAACAATGGTGTTATTCTACCATTAGTTTAACAGTAAAGATGGATTTTTTTTTAATAATTTCAAAGAAGTTGAACATTTATCAGACATCTTCCTGGGTAAATTAATCCATACTTCATTTTGATATAAAATAATATTTCTCCCGATATAAACCAAACCAAACCAAACCACATGGCACTACAGCCCTTGAAGGGCCTTGGTCTACCAAGCGACCGCTGCTCAGCCCGAAGGTCTGCAGATTACGAGGTGTCGTGTGGTCAACACGATGAATCCTCTCGGCCGTTATTCTTGGCTTTCTAGACCGGGGCCGCTATCTCACCGTCAGATAGCTCCTCAATTCTAATCACGCAGGCTGAGTGGACCTCGAACCAGCCCTCAAGTCCAGGTAAAAATCCCTGACCTGGCCGGGAATCGAACCCGGGGCCTCCGGGTAAGAGGCAGGCACGCTACTCTTACACCACGGGGTCGGCTTCTCCCGATATATCCTCATGAATTCATGAAAGCTGCGCTCAAACTTATTTCCTCTACTGATGTCAATCCATGCCATTTCTCCACCGGCAACTACCATCTCCACCCATAGGGAAAGAAGTGGCTGACAATCCAGTATGACTCTGCTTAGTTCACAAACGCGTCTCTTTCATTCGCACATTTCAGGTAATATTTTTAAAGCAGTTTTCACGAAAACGACAGGTGTGGAATACGTTTTTCAATAACTGTGAAAGGGTACAGACACATATAGATGAAAAAAGTCGTCACCCGATTTTACTTACTTCTGTAAAATCAGAATCACATGGAATGCATTTCCCTCCTTACAGTTATACATGAGTTAGGTATGAGGACTATTCAATGAAGTTTGAACCCACTACCTTAACTTACCATTAACTTGCATCTAACTTTCTATCTACGAATCATTGACTTATTATATTCTATATTGAAAACAGGAAAAGTGACTCAGACTTCTTCCCGGACTGATGAGATAAAAACTGAGAAGTATCTTGATCAAGCTCTCTTTTGTAAACCACTTCTTCATACGAATATTCGATAAATTTTATATGGGCCTAATTAACTGCTCTACCTAACTTTTTGTACGTTGGCCCTGTAAGTGTGCAAATATTTTTCCTGGTCCTGTGCTTAAACATATTTTCCTATATTTTCCTGGGTTTATGTCCTAGATGGTAGGCCTCTTACACCAACAATCAACATTAGATGTTCTTTCAGAATTTTGCGACGAGCTGACATATACTTTTTTTTCGATAAGAAGGGTGTGGTACTAGGAAAGTAAAGGCTGAAGCGTCGAAAATTGAACAGAACACTATCGTTGGAGTGGCCTATGGCGGGGTTCGAACCCATCAGCCTCTTGAAATCTAGATTTGAGCTACTTAATCTGCACCGCTCGGTGTGTTGTTCTAGAACCAGCACGTATTCTTTATTCAGTAAACTTCACAAGCATGGAAGCTAACAAATTTATGGAGGAAATTGTGTAACGGATTGATGTAGTGACTGAATCGCTTTAGTTCTAAACGTGATGATGAATAGATTTCTTGTTTTATAATTCATGTTGTTGAGAACATGACCCAAGCATTACGCATGGTGAGCTATGATACGGTGAACCGAGCGGAAATGGCGCAGTCTCTGCTGCTGATTGATATCCCGCGGGTCGTCGGTTCGAGCCTCGCTTCTCGTACTGCTGCGTGTGTATTATTATCATGCTATTATCGCTCGTCCATCATCTGCTTGACCGAGGTTCATGACTCGATGCGGAATTATAGCGAACCATCCATTAACACTCTCTGTCAGGGTGGAGATAAGCGGATGATTCTGTCTGTTCTCCAGCTTACTGGGCTGATATTCAACTCAAACGGGAGCACCTGCTGTATCAAGTTGTGCCAGTTTCCGTATTAACCAATACAACACAAGCAATGAAGCACTCTGCTTACATGCACAGGTCAAATTTAAAGTGTGTTGCGTATCATGCAACACGAGGTCACGTTTCGAATGAAAATCAGAATGTACATACATAAATCTGTAAATGACGCCCTTGAAATATTCACAGATGGAAAGAAGACTTTGGAGTAGGTACAGGAATACTTTATTTCTGGAAAATAAACTTATAGGACCCACGACACTTAAAATTTAAAGTGGGTAAAAGGTGTTCGAATACTGTAATCAAGCAGAACAGTTGGCAATCCTGAAAGCACTTGAATCAATTGAAACATCAGTTTTAAAGGAAAATATCTCACAGAAAGCCATGATACTCACTGACAGGAAAATAACAACAGACTCATTAAAATATAATAACTACATCTACCTTATTCACCAAATCAAGTTGAAAGCGAAAATTCTTGCAAGTAACAAGTGGAAAATCGAATTCTCCTGAATTAAGGCTCACGCTAGGAACCGCGATAACGAACTCGCGGATCATCTGGCCAAGGAAGCAGTGCACGACAGTGAAGTTAGTGGGTGTTACAGCCAAATTCCTCACAGTGTTTTGATTAAAGAATTGAAAGATGAGAGTGTAAGAAAATGGCAGGCTGAATGGGATAAAACGATGAAGGGTTCAGTAACAAAATCATTTCTTCCCAGTGTAGTAGACAGAATTTCCCAACATATTTATTTAACGCCAAATTTCACAGCGATAGTAACGGGTCATGAAAATGTAAGAAATTTATTCATCGTTTTAAAACTTTAGATTTCTTCATACGTCCATGCAATGCCAGTGATCAAACTGCTGATCATTATTAATTCAATGTGAATTCATTGAGAGAGAAAGAAGCGTTTTAATTAAATATATTTTAGATACAGAGTTATGGCCAGTAAGGCAAAGTTGGTTAGTCAAAAATCATTTTAAACAATCCTTAAGTTTCACGAACTGAATTGAATTTTTGAACCACTGTGAAAAACAGTGATATAGTTTTGTTTACATTTTTTACTTACCTACATCATATTAGCCATCGAATAATGGATGTATCTTACATGCAGTTAGAAAATTAGAATTAGAAAATTAATTTAAATATGTAATATCATCTCTCAAAGCATGTAGTATTACACCGTACTGTCATGTAATGTGACACGCAGTGAATAAATGGTAAAACACACACACACACACACACACACACACACACACACACACACACACACACACACGCACACACACACA
Source organism: Anabrus simplex (assembly GCF_040414725.1). Lineage (NCBI taxonomy): Eukaryota > Metazoa > Arthropoda > Insecta > Orthoptera > Tettigoniidae > Anabrus > Anabrus simplex. The sequence goes on along the minus strand of NC_090267.1, from coordinate 190,482,813 downwards.
CACACACACACACATACATACATACATACATACATACATACATACATACATACATACATACATACATACATACATACTGTAACGGTTAAAAAATCTTTACAAGGTGATAATTGTAATTATTATTATTATTATTATTATTATTATTATTATTATTATTATTATTATTATTATTATTATTATTCAATTCAATTTTGCAATGATTATCGCTTGGGTAATTGTAGGTAATATATATATATATATGTGTGTGTGTGTGTGTGTGTGTGTGTGTGTGTGTGTGTGTGTGTGAATATTAGCATTTAACCATGTAAAGGAAGACTTGCTGGATATGCTTTGTAATAAGTTTTGACATTGCAACGCATATCTTGCAATACTGCTGGCGTAACTGCCGAGTCATCGTTCCGTTATTGTGTGCATTTAGCTATGATCACATTTTTTTTTTAGAAACCTACGATGCCCCAGTCAATTTCACCATAGTGTGTAACATTTGGAACCGGGTGGGAGATCATAGTTATTTCTGGAGATTGCGTGAGTATGTCAACTAATGCCTATATAAGCTGGCTGTATATTGTAGCGTCAGTTATTGGTCATTGGGAGAGTGAGGCCACAGTTGGTTGGTTGGTCAATCAAATGGATAGTGAACAGTGAGTGAGTCAATTGGGAGGAGAGACCTCAACCGGTCAGTTAGTTGAGTTGGAGGGAAAGACTTGCCATGAAGCCATATGAACGGAGAGACTTGCCAAGAAGTCGTACGGATGGAGACACTTACCAAGAAGTGTTGTACTGAGCTGAAAGTAGTCAGTCATCTGGATGGGGAAGCAGCAGTCACATGGATGCTTAGTTTTCAGTGAAACAAAAAGGATACATCGCCAAATTAGGCTTGATACATCTACAACAAACAAAAAGGAATACGTCGTAATCACACTCAAAGTGTTGAATGTACAGTCAAGTGAACCAGTGAGGGATAAATTTCGTGTATAATTGTTAAATGTCCGGTCAAGAATTCAAATTTATTGCCGAGTTTCTTTCAGTTGTAATGTCATAAATTTATATTCTCATCTGATTTATCGCAGCAGGTCTTGCTATTTTTTCTATACAATTTAAGAATATATTTTTTCTATCAAATTAATTTATCGTTTTATTTCAAGAGTAGAATTACACAACCTCAAATTCAATTGTGAAACAAAACGACAATCTCCTTTTCCGAGAACTTATATAGTATGTTGTCAAAAGTAATCTTATTACCCCACACCCTGGAGATAATCAAGATTCTCATTCTATTATTGCTGCACTGAGTTGTAGCTGGCACCCACTAAATAACGTATGTGTAGGTAATCAGGTAAGAACTAAGTGTGAGTACAAGGTCCGACGATTGTGTATTTTATTTAGTGAATATTAATTTTCATATTTTCCATTTTAATTCAAATTTATATGTTTTTAAAGTAAGTGAGTCAGGAACTTCTACATTTTGTCGCCGCAGCGTGTGACTCGAATAAATTCAGAACTTGTTTTGAATGACAGCATATCATAGGTTCATTCTGGGAAGAGTATGCACATTTAAGCCAACGGAATTACACTGAAGAAAATGGAAATTACAACACGCAGAAGGAGTGGTGCTACATTGCTGCAATTGAACTTGCAAGACGAGTGTTCGGTTGTGATTCGAGGATTACACTTTCAGGTCCCTCTAACCGCAAGTGTGGACAACAATCAGTACAGGACGTGCCCATCACGAGCTGCAATACATTGATGAATTCGTCGAGGCATGGAGTCAATAAAGCCCTGGATCGCTTCCTGAGGAATTGTGGCCAATGCTTGCTGCACTGCACGGGTCAGTTGTTCCAGAGTTGTGGGTGGCTGAGGACGGTTGGCCAGTTGTCGACCCATCATGTCCCACACATGCTCAATAGGACTGAGGTCCGGGGATCTGGCGGGCCATTCTGAGGTTGTGATGTCGTGGAGAGCTTCTCTGGAGATGCGTGCAGTGTGAACCCGGGCATTGTCCTGTTGAAACATCCCATTAGCAATGTTCGCCATCATAGAGAAAACCATTGGATTGAGTGCCCTATCGACGTACTGTCGAGCAGTCATAGTGCCCTCAACAAGCACTAATTGTGATTTCACATTAAAGCCAATAGCTCCCCAGACCATAATGCTTGGTGTTAGCCCTGTGTGCCTCTCCACAACAAGATCTGGGCGGCCCCTCTCTCCGGTACGTCGGCGCACACGATTCCGGCGATCACTGCGGGCAAGACAGAAGCGCGATTCATCACTAAAGATGACCCTATGCCATTCGTCGACCCACGTCGATCTTTCTCGACACCAGGCCAGCTTTACACGTCGCTGTTGTGGGGTCAATGGAACACCTTCTGCAGGGACACGGGCTCGTAAGCCAGCTGCACGCAGGCGATTACCAACTGTTTGTTGTGTAACGCGGGGTTCCACAGCTGCTCGAATTTGCGCTGCTGTTGCACGGGGTTCCATCCGGGCCATCCGAATGATGCGGCGATCCTCTCTCACATTTGTCTGTCACGCTGGGCCTGTGCCAGGTCTACGAGTGTGGGTACCTTCATTTGACCACTTCTGCCATACACGTTGTACCGTAGATGCCTGTCGGCCAACACGTGCAGCGACAGTCCTTAGCGATAATTCAGCCTCTCAGAGCCCAATTATCCGAGCCCTCTCAAACGGCGACAGTTGTTGATAGCGTGCTCTTCTCTGTCGTCGAGGCATGTTTGACGGGTACGCTTCACTGCACAGACTGCATGTCAACTACGCTACACCAGAGTCCGTATACTGGAGTTGATTCCTCCGTGACCAATCACGTGGGGAGGCCTGTAGCAACAATCCAATGGGTCTGAAACTTCGATCGTTTACATAACTACATGGCATCGTTCCGTATCTTGCAAATAAACACAAACGACCAGTGCCTTCATGGTGTTGCAATTTCCATTTTCTTAAGTGTATTACCGGTAAATGTCAGGAGTATAATTTTCTGATATCTATTTTATTTTGGGGGTATATCAAGGGATTTGAAGAGGGAAATTAATTTGAGATCGCGTACTATTACTACTGAATCAATGATGGAAAAGTTATGTGATTGCTTCTATGAACATCCAAGGTGAGGTTGAGGGTAGGAAGCAGGTAAATACGATGGAAGGTTGTGAGGTAATTCAGGAACGTGCAGAAGTTGGGAAGCACACTTAAATTCAAAAGGAAGTCACGGGGGGCGGGGGGGGTGAACCATGATTTTATAAATTTGCTGATGGCCAGATTTACCGAGCTCAGTAGTAGAATGCAGGCAGAGATTGATACTTTTGATGGTTGGTTGTGGCTTCAGGTCACACGTTTATGTGCTTCACACTTGTGACTCAATCATCTATAGTTACATGGACAATATTTATGTAACAGGGGTTTCCAACCGGCGGCAAGCGACGCGGCCCATGAGGCCACATTTTTCGACCCACGAAAGCTTTGTAAAACATTTTCTTATACATTTAAAATCCAAACTTTCTGGGGGAGGGGGAGGGAGATGAGCCATTAAGAATGTCATTGTTAGACCTTAAGCATTATAAAAATGTCTATGAGATACATTCTAGACACTGAATTTTATGCCAACCTCACTCTTGAAAATGTTACGCAATGATTAAAAAAGGTACTTTATATACTTTCATTGGTTCAGGAGGCAGTTTAAGTTCCTCTCCTGTTGGTAGTACTGGCTAGTATACTGTTCTACACCATCGAAGAAATTTTCAGTGGAGTACTTCTGGAAACACATTGCTGGGATTGTAGCTCTTGTAACTAAATATCCGTGTTCCTTCCAGAAGGAAAATCTTAGGATTTGGATCGGTGAAGAAAAGGGATGGAATTTTTCAAAACTCGTTCAACGAAAAACACTCAAACTTAAGACAATTTGGGCAAAAAAAGAGACTTCAATATCTGAGATCACGTGCATATGCGGAAGTGATTTTCTCATCCATGAAATCTTTTAAAAATCAGTGCAGAAGTCGACTTGCAAATTTTTCCTTGTTTAGACTTATACGACTAGCAACAAGCTAGCTGGAAATGGACATTCATTCATTGGTAGATGCAACTGATCGATCACAGTAGTCCCAATAAATTCGTCTTATTATTTTTAACTACATTATTAATTTCACTTTTCTTTAAGTTATGTTTTCCTTAGTACTCTTGCTCTTGTTATTTATTTTTAAATCCACTCATTTATGAAATTGTGAAATAGCGTTTTAAGCAATTAATAAAGCGTTTCAATTGAGCTATGAATATTATTTCACTGTCACCTCTGTTAAATTTGCAGAATTTTATGAACATTGACCTACTATTAAAGTGCGGCCCGTGATCAAGCCTAAAGTTTCCAGTGTGACCCTTGAACCCTTACAAGTTGGAAACCCCTGTTCTAGAAATATTTGATACAGGAACTTGAAATGAATTCTGTTAACCATGATTTTGCATCAAGTTTGTAATTTGGCAAGGAGAACATATACATTTTATTAAAGAAAGAATATGTAGAATGTGGTATTTGCTTAGTGTACTACTGTATGTTCATCCTATTCATTTGTGAGCCCTCTTCATGGAAACATTCGTGTGAAATCAGTTCTCCAATATCTTGTTCTGTCTCAGAATTATTTCAAGTTTCATCGTCAAGTGAAACGCATCTTCATTTATATTGTGGTCGGAAACAACGTAGACCGTATATATGGGCGTTAAGGGGTTTGTGATACTGATAAATAATTTGAAAAATATATTCGAAATCTCACGATGTTGTCATTTTGTCAGTTGCTGAAGTTAGCCAATTAGATCGCTTCAAGGGTGAATTAAAGTGTGCTCCGCCAGGCAGTGTTGTTAAACCTTCACGTGGCTTAAGACATGTTCGAGAGGCATACCAAGAAATCAGCATCAAACACGAATATGCCGTGGACTTCAGCCTGTGGCGCAGTAAAATACTTGCTATGGCGCGATCTTGTCAGCTCGGAGGGCCGTGTTCATATCACTCCCCTGGCGAAATTATTTTTCTTCGGTGGGTCCTCTCAAGCAGATCTTAGGCTAGGTGCAGATTTAGCAACACTGCCTCACAGAGCCCATTGGAATTCGCCCGCGAAGCGATCTGATTGACGGTGGTGGCTGGTGGTATCTGAAGCTGTGTGTTGCACTAACATTTTCAGTGTCATATTTTTATAGCTTACCGAAATTACAAGAGTTCCTATTATCGCTAAGTAATGAACTGCATTCCTACTAAAACTGAAATATATCTGGCAATTTCAACCCATGAAATAAGAGGCTAATTATACACTATAACTACAGTTACTCTCAATAGTAACGTTTTTGGCTTTACTTCCCACTAACGATATTTTTACGGTTTTCGGAGACGCTGAGATGCCGGAATTTAGTTCCGCAGGAGTTCTTTTACATGCCAGTAAATCTAATGACACGACCACCGGACTGAGCCAGGATCGAACCTCCCACGTTGGGGTCAGAAGGCCAGCGCCTCAAACGTCTGAGCCACTTAGCCTGGCACAGTTACTTTTGCCTAACTTGCTTTCAAAATTTGCCCTCCTGTTTTACATTGAAGCAAGATGTTCGTAATATTGTGTGTGTTCTGGTATGGCATCAAAAGAAATAACCCAGGAAGTAGGTCGCGCGGTTAGCGTCGCGTAGATTGATTCGGGGGATAATGGGTTCGAACACCACTTTCGGAAGTCCTGAACATGGTTTTCCGCGGTTTCCCATTTTCACACCAGGCAAATGCTGTGGCTGTGCCTTAATTAAATCCACGGTCGCTTCCTTCCAACTCCTAGCATTTTCCTATCCCATTGTCGTTGTAAGACCTATCTGCGTCGATGCAACGGAAAGGAAAAATTGTAAATTAAAAAAAAGGAAATTAAATTACCTTTGCGAGAGAAGAGAAAGTAGGAATGAAGTAATCTCCGCATAGTGGCGTTATCTAACGAGGACATTTGGAACTGTTTCCCGATAGGATAATGGCTAGCCTCTTGCAACTCCCTGAGACCGATATCGGCGAGCATGCTACCTGATGCTATACTTAGGCTCGACCCTGCTGAGGTACATCGCGCCGCGCTGTCCGCTAGGGAGTTGCCTTAGAAAAGCACACCCTCCGAGTTTGATTCGAAGCCAGCGTTTATTGGTCCGTTACGAAGCATTAGTACAGCGAACAACCAAAGATGGTTGAGTTTAACAAGTTTTCTAATCTATGTTAGGTTTATTAGACTAAAACAATAGAAACAAAGACGATAAACGAAGTGTACAATTATTGGGTGTTGTGAAACAGTGCAACAATACCACGCACCGCCCCTGCTGATTGGCTAACTTCAGCAGCTGAAAAAGCAACAACGGCATGAGATACCAAGCTATTTTCTAAAATTATTTATCAGTCTGGCCAACCCTCTCATATACCCGGTTCCCGTTGTTTCCGACCATCTTGTATATATACAACTTCATTATAGACTGTTTGCCACCAGGCGAGTTGGCCGTGCGGTTAGGGGCGCGCGGCTGTGAGCTGGCATCCAGGAGATAGTGGGTTCAAATCCCACTCTAGGCACCCCTGAAGATGGTTTTCCGTGGTTTCCCATTTTCACACCAGGCAAATGCTGGGACTGTACTTTAATTGAGGCCACGGCCACTTCCTTCCAACTCCTAGGCCATTCCTATCCCATCGTCGCCATAAGACCTATCTGTGTCGATGCGACGTAAAGCCACTAGCAAAAACAAAAAAAAAACTTTACGCTTTTCAGCATTTAGTCTAAAAGTTTCTACAGTATGAATTAACTATAATCGACTATTATCTAATTACAACGGGCTCTGTGACTTAACTGAGTTCTACACTTCTAATATTTAAATCATTAAAAACCGAGTCTAAACACCGACACATTCTTCTTACCCTTCATAGTTCAGTCCTTTATTCTCCTGAGTAATATAGATTACGATTGATCTAGACCCCAAAAATTGAAATTATCGTTGCACCTACTAGACCTGGATCAAGAGCTACATAATTTATCAAACAACTTTTGGCCCGAAACTTACATTGTGGCTATGATTAAAATAATATGTTGCTAGTCTTTATGACGAATTTTTAACAATGAAAATCTCAAAATATCATGTATAAACATAAAAATCCAACGTATTGTCTGTGAGAATCCTGAACAAAGGAGACCTTCAGCTTTAGGTTCTCAGCTGCGTGTTTTTCTTCTCGTAAGTGTGCCTGGCTTAATATAAAGAGAAAGTGAAGAATGAGGGATGGAGGGACAGATGTTTACGAGCTACTGGCAGAGAATTGCATAAGCCGCTGCCCGCTTGCTGGGCGGTGTCCAGTCTCATTTGGCGTCGTACAGAAGCCAAGCCAAGGCATAAAACCAGGGATGTTTTATGGCCCAACCAGATCACCAAACCGGGCTCTTGATGGGACAATTCCAATTCTCTCGGGCGCACAATCATCCTTTTTCTTGAAATGAATTCGTCTTCAAAGACGACGTGCTGTGTGAGTTGTATTAGCTGAGGAGATGGTCGAGCAAACATGGGAATGTTTTCAATCCACTTATAAACGTGCATTATGTTAAGTCGTTTATGACATACGGCGAAAATATTATTCTTGGAGTAGTCACACTTGCATAGTTGAAAAGAATATAAACGACTAACGTATGTATCCGTGATTCACTACGAAATTCCATGGTGAAGACTGAATTGCAGGTGGAGCAATGTATACGTTTTGATTAAGATTTTATTAAATTGCATACCTCTTAGCGTTACCCAGCAACACGACTGGGAGGTGGCCATACGTCGTTTCTCGTGTGAAGACAGGGTTAGGGAGTCATTGTAATGGCAGTTTCCCTTGATTACTTGCCTTACGTAATCCGTTAGTGCAAGTTGTACTTCCCGGATACGAATTGACACTCTAATTGATATAGAAGCCGATGAGAAAGTTGAAATGTAACACAGAGATTGGTTAGAGGTAAGTTTTTGTTGGAATGTTTTAAATGTTGACCTCAATGCTGGCAAAGCCGCGGGTGGTGCTAATATTTTACAATTATTGTATGCTTTATATGCACTCAAAGCATTGTCAGCACATTAATGTTTGCAATGTAACTTCCCTCGCAGATGTTCCTATGCTAAGTGTGTAATTTTAATCTAGTTAACACTTAAAAAAGTACATTTCTTGAGGTCAAATGGAAATATTTCAATCCCACAAGCCGTTTTGATATTTGAAGTAATGCGAGGGGTAGAAATCTAGAATATCAGGTAGATTAAAAAGAGACCAGTCGCTATGAATTTTGAAGAAAATATTGTCCTGCAACATACCACGATCGTTCTGAGCCGAAGTTGGAGGTTCAATCCCAGGTTAGTCCGGTGGTATTTGAAGTTTCTCAAATGCGCCTACAAACGGTAGATTTACCATCACGTAAATTAACTCTTGTAGGATAAATACTGGCCTTGGGGTTAGGGTCGTGCAGCTGTGAGCTTGTATTCTTGAGATAGTGGGTTCGAACCCCACAGACGCCAGCCCTGAAGATGTTTTCCGTGGTTTCTTATTATAATTTACCGGGTAAATGGTAAGGCTGTACCTTAATTAAGGACACGGCCGCTTCCTTCCCATTTCTAAACTTTACCCATCCCATCGTCGCCATAAAACCTACCTGTATCGGTGCGACGTACTGTAAAGCAAATTGCAAAAGTAAAATACCGGCATTTCGGCGTCCCCAAAAACAGTGAAGATAATTATTTTGGATGTAAAGCGTTTATTATTATTTTCTGTCTTTATTTCCTAACCGGTTTACCCTCCAGGGTTGGTTTTTCCCTCGGACTCAGCGATGAATCTCACCTCCACCGCCCCATGGGCAGTGTCATGAAGCGTCAGTTTTGGGTTTGGTAGATACAAGTGGAAAGGTGGACCAGTACCTCGGCCAGACGGCCTCACCTGCTATGCTGAACAGGGGTCTTGTTGGGGAATGGGGAGAGTGGAAGTGATCGACAAGGAAGAAGGAAAGAAGTGGCCGTGGCCCTACGTTAGGATCCATTCCGGCGTTTGTCTGGAGGACAAGTGGGAAACCACGGAAAACCACTTCGAGGATGGCTGAGGTGGGAATCGAAATCCTCTCCCTACTCACTTGACCTCTCAAGACTTAATGGACCCGGTTCCAGCCCTCGTATCACTTTTCAAATTTCGTTTTTTTTTTTTTGCTACTTGCTTTACGTCGCACCGACACAGATAGGTCTTATGGCGACAGGAAAGGGGTAGGAGTGGGAAGGAAGCGTCCGTGGCCTTAATTAAGGTACAGACCCAGCATTTGCCTGGTGTGAAAATGGGAAACCATGGAAAACCATTTTCTGGGCTGCTGACAGTGGGGTTCGAACCTACTATCTCCCGAATACTGGACACTGGCAGCACCTAAGCGACTGCAGCTATCGAACTCGGTTTCACATTTCGTGGCAGAGCCGGGAATCGAACCCGGACCTCAGGGTATGGCAGCTTATCACACTAAGCACTAAACCATACAGGTGGTTATTATTATTATTATTATTATTATTATTATTATTATTATTATTATTATTATTGTTCCACATTCAGGTTGGGCTACTACCTCAGCTTGAAGAAAAAAGTCTTAAATAGTCTATTATGGGTTTTCTCAAACCTGTTATCGGTTGTTATAAATAAAATGTTCCTCCTTGAAGTTTATTTTTAAAACTGTAAGTCACTTAATGAGCATGAAAGCCATTAGGAAAGTAAAGGCTTCGTCTAATAGTAAAATCGTCACTATTTGGAATATAGTTCAATTCATATTCAAACCGAGCTCTTTAGCTGCAGTCGCTTAAGTGCGGCCAATATCTAGTATTCGGGAGAGAGTGGGATCGAACCCCACTGTCGGCAGCCCTAAAGATGGTTTTCCGTGGTTTGCCATTTTCACACCATGCAAATGTTGGGGCTGTACCTCAATTAAGGCCACTGTCACTTCCTTCCAACTCTTAGTCCTTTCTGGTCACATTGTCGCTATAAGACCTATCTGTGTCGGTGCGACGTAAAGCTATTTGTAAAATAAAAACATAAAAATCATTTTCAATCGCCTTGCTTTCATGCAATATTTATTCGGTAGATTTCCTTTATATAATATATCATTTTCAGAATTGTGTGTTGTCCCGACTCTAAATTTCTTACAGTGAATCGAATCCACGTTATACTAGAAAAACCAAGTGCCCTTCAAGATGCGTCGACTGAATTTTACTTCTGCTCGTTAAAGCGTTTACAGAATAACTTTGTTTATTCCTTCATATGAGTTTCTTGATGATCTCCAAGCGGAAAGTGCTGTAACGTAGAATTGGAAATCAGAGTTTCTCCTCTGATGTGATTTCTCTGTTAAAACAGAAATCATTGCTTTCTTAGCCCGTCTTCTCCTTTATTTTAATCCGTTCTTGAATTCTTAAATATGTAAAGTAGCGACACGTTTTCAAGAGAACAGTTGCACATCCAAGAAGGAGAAATGTACTTTTATTCTTTTTCCATCTCTTATGTATATTATTCATTTTCTTTTATTTCCCTTCCTCTCACTACTTTGTCCCCATAATTTGTGGGAACGCGACAACAGCTACACGTCTTCTTCAACGTCAACGAGATCTCTTTTATTTTTTCTTCGGGGAGAAATGTCTTCGTCCGCTACTGCTTTTCTCTCTCCATCTCAACCTCCCGCTCTTCCTCCCCTCACCCCAAGATATATGACCCTAAGAATTGTATGAGGTGGCACCTCATATTAAAACTTTTTTCCTTATCTCTTCTTCCTTTCTTTTTTTCCCCCTCCTCGGATGCGTTATCAGATTATTAGCACAGAAGTAAAGCACAAATAATGGTTATCATATATCATTTGTAACAAGCAAGGGCATTGTTCAACCAAGTATGTTGTTCAGACTCTCCCCTTTTTCTCATTGAGACATTACAAGTTAGAAGAAACGTGGACACTTTGATAGCCGTTTTTAACATTTCTCATGTTTAATGACTTTACATTATTCATAATGTTGTACATCGATTTCGATATCGGTGACAAAATTTAATATTGGCGGAATATTAGCACTCACCATAAAATTGCTGTCAATAAGTGAATAATGCAGGTTGTTAAATACAACGCGCAATAAGGAATATTTCTTAACATCCTTAAAGTATAGTGATGGTCCTATTCATCGGAACTCTAATTGGGGTCTTACTAGTGATTTATATGCCCTTTCCTTTACATCCTTACTACAACCCATACATGCCTTTATAACCATACTAGCAAATGTAGTCTACCCGTGCTTCCGTTAATGATATCTCCCTGATTAATCCTGGTATCGAAATGATGCACATGGGAAAAGAGGTTTAGAAATTCATTTCCATTAAGGCAGGTAGATTTAAATTAAGCTTGGTTGTGCATATTTTGTGGGAGTGCAAAATAAAGGTTTCGGTTTCGTATAAACCCCCAGTCAGTTCAGGGATTTAGAAACAATATTTCGTCGTTGTCGGGACGAAACCTCCTATGTGATAATATTTTTGGAGATATACTGACCCGCAGCACATACATTATGAAGAGCGAGAATGCCTTGACTACTAGCACACAATATTGAACCTTACACGACAGAACCTTACCGGCCAAAGTTCTAAGCTAAAATATTTCACATAGGAGGTTTTGTCCCGGTAACGACGATTAGCCCTAAAACCTACCCAAGGACAGGTGAATTCTAAATATGAAGTTTGGTTGAAATATATACAGTAGATTCTAGAACTCGCGTACATACGGAGTAATTAAGGAAGAAAATAATACAGTTAAGAATGTTGAAATTAATAGAAAATGGATTATAACTGCTGACAGCCGGATGACGACAAATGCCAAGTGAATGTATTGGAAAATCAAATGCCCCTCAATAAATTATCTAGTGTGAGTTATGGATATAATAAGGCGGTAACAGAGGAGAAATTTAGGCGCAGTGATTCTTAGGTAAACAGATAAGAAGATGACTAATGGTGTTATTACTTAATCTATTCGAGGGCGGTTATAACCTCCAACGATATTTCGCCAATATCCCGCAGATAGGTCGATTGACGTCTCTCTTGCCTTCTACCCAAGGAACAACCACGAATTTAAAAGCATGATGAGGAAAATGGCAATACGTTACTTCCCTGCAGGCAAGCAGAGACGTTGCCATGATAACCTGTAGGTTCGTTGTCGGTCTGTCGGTCACTCAATGCAGAGCATGATATCCGCAGAAAATAGTAAATTTCTCCGTCATGTGAAGAATAAGGTAAATTATGAACATAACAAAAGTTGTTTATAATGAAGAGACGTTTCACGTACGGTTCACAGAGTTTACAGAAAATCAATAGTATAAGAGAAAATGGAGGGAAACCGTTCTGGTTTTCCTATAAACCCCCGTCTATTCAAAGATTTTAAAATGATGTGCATGTAGAAACCTTCCCCGGGATGAGTATACTCTAAATATAAAGTTTCGTTGAGATCTATCAAGCCGTTTCGACGTGATGGTGAAACAAACAGACAAACAGACACGAAAAGTAAAAACCACCAATTCGGTCTTCAGTTGTCCGAAAACGGATAAATATCTGAAAAATTGGCAAAACAAAATAAATTACAGACAGCGGACCCCCTACAACTTTATACTGATAATGAGTTCTGTAACCCTTATTTACAACCTCATTAGTGTATTTACTCCAATGGAAAGATCCTAAGGAAGTAAACACTATTTCCAGCGAACGATTAGTGATACAAAATTCTTTGGGCTAGGATGACTTGGGAAAATGGAGACGAGCTGCTCGACTAAGAGGTATGTTTCGGCCTGTCAGTGGAGAGATGACGTGGAATGATATTAGTAGCCGAATCAGCTTGAGTGGAGTTTTTAAATTTGGGAACTTGAGATGAAGTTAAAGTTCGAATTCAAGAGGAAAAAGTGGAGTAAATAATCGTTTATAGTAAGATACATCAGTGATTGAAATAATTTACCGATTGTTCGAAAATTTCCCAAATTCTTTGAAATAACTAAAGAAGAACTAGATAAACAATTGATAGAGAATCTGCATATCAGTGGTAAGTGAAGTTATATAGGCTCTCATTTTACTGGAATTTGGATTTGAAGTATCTAAGAGTGAAATTATCCAGCGAAATTTAAAAGAAGCATAAATCAAACCAATAATCATTAAAAATACAAATAATAATTTGGAATCATAAAGCCACAAATTTCAAATGTGTTACTTTGAAAACATGGTCTACAGTGTTATTATTAGAGCAGTTATTCTGCACAGTGCTAAAAGTAGAGACCCGCAACGTTGTCGAGTTCTTAATTCGTTCGAAAATGAAATCTTTCTAAAATATTCCGGACCAATTAAATATAAACCAACACATGGAGGCAAGTCAGAAGTCGGGCAACACGAACATCTTACATTAAACCTAATGTTATTGCAATAATACGAATTCGACTAATGAACTTGTTTGGCCATCTTTTTCGTAACCATGATTTTAATAATTTGTTTGTGCAGCCAAATTATGAAAGATCTATAGGAGGCCGGAACTTTAGGAAATTGGAGAAAACGAAGACGAAGCCGTCAATCGAGGCAAAAATAAATTTGGTTTCATTTGTTCGTGGCTGAAAGAGTATTTTATTCGTCTGTATAATTAGCGAGATTAGTGAGTGATTCTCTGGCGAGGACCGAGGGATAAGAAAGTAGCAGATAGTGGGGTACCGTATCTGTCAGATACCTTCAGGTCATCAGACGGGATTATGAGAACTTGTTGGACCGCAAAAGTATAGTGAAACGTCGAATATGTTTCATTTCTTTTTATTCAGCATAAAGTTAGTAATTAGGCTAACAGTTATATTTAAATCAGGACTGCTGCAGAAGTCCAACTTCTCACCGCCTAAGACAGAATTATTCCCCTGTAACACTATTTAAATAATTCAGTGCACAGCAGAGATCAGTATTATATCAATACAATAATTAATTGAGATTATAGGTCGTGGACGTGTTTCTCAGCGATGGCACTCCAACAGTGAAAATGCCAAACAGTTTTCCAGTAAGTTACATTCAATAATTTAAGATGAGATGTTCAGAGACACTAGGCGAAATACTTTATGAAACGGAAAATGACATATTTCGTCCAAATAAGAAATTGCAATAAAGTAAAAGGTACATAAAAGTATATACAAGTGGTATATACAAGTGTGTTTACGAATTGTAAATTAGTTACTACGTGAGAAGGAAAAGAAGAGCTGTCCGCTATAAGCTATAAATGTTCGTTGTATTGTTATTCATAATGTGATTCGTGGAGTACTTTCGTATACTAGGACTACTAATTATTACTGGATGGTTGTTTAAAATAATACGAACATTGAATGTTATTGGTGACACAACATTAAACGAATAACATTATCATTAACTGACTAACTTTGCTTAGTACTGCAGTGCATGCACGATTTTGGTATTCTATAATACATCCAACCATTCCTGTCTGTTCACGGCTATCGTCCTACATATTCTGACTCTCATCATCCTTAAATCCTCTTTCTGAGTATCCTACCACCTTGTGCCTTATCTTCCCTTCCTTGCTTCCTCTTGAAAACTCTTTGCATTCGTATTATGTGGAATTATCAAGTCATGTGTGTAGTATTTTATATCATACTTTAATCTTGTAGTGGTTAATTCTTTAACAGAATATCTTGAGACTTATAGGATATTGCTGTTCTCAGCACATCACTGAAAACTTAATTCCCCATGTTCAGGTGCCACTGTCTTCATAAATACAAGTACTAATAACAGCCCAGTGTCCTGGAAAATTTCTGTAATCGAAATGGTTATAGTTTCATAGGTTTATAGAACCTAGTAGTAGTATTTTTGGGTCTAACATTTTACATAATTTCTACCACGTCGGTGTTTATATTTTCATTACATAAACTTCGTACTATGTTTATTGTTTATTAGAAAAAACCGCAAGTTTTCTCGACTTTATAAATTCTTGTCATTTTCGAACTACTTAATGGTAAAAGCAAACCACAGCCGTCTCCATACAGCCTATGGGGATCCTTTCTCTGTTGCTAAGTGGTTTAACGTCTTAACAACAACTAAAGGTATTCTCGGACGCTGGATTACGAGGGGACTACGACTGAGATGGTAGCAGAGTTGGCTTTATTAAAGGTACAGTATGTGGAATGTAAAAATGAGGAACCACTGAAAACCATTCTCAGGACTGCCGACATTGGGATTGGAACGCGCCATATTTTGAATATAAGCTTACTGCTAATACGACCTTTACCCCATAGAAAACTCCGTCGGTGTTTGTCACCTTAACACTAAGTGGGATACCGAGCTCGATAGCTGCAGTCGCTTAAGTGCGGCCAGTATCCAATAATCGGGAGATAGTGGGTTCGAGCCCCACTGTCGGCAGCCCTGAAGATGGTTTTCCGTGGATTCCCATTTTCACACCAGCCAAATGCTGGGGCTGTACCTTAATTAAGGCCACGGCCGCTTCCTTCCACTTCCTAGGCCTTTCCTATCCTATCGTCGCCATAAGACATATCTGTGTCGGTGCGACGTAAAACGAATAGCAAAAAAAAACTAAGTGGGATACACTGGTTAGTCCTATGTATGACCATTTTGCCCTCCTCATTTAATATAGTCAGTTTTGAGGATACGAAATGAACATCAGGTCGTGTTCCTGTTCAGCATAAAATATTTCTATCCTTCTCGGTGTATGTAATTCCAGGGCAGTGAACCAATGAAAGAAGTCTTATAGATTATATAACGGGTACTCTGTACCCTATTCCTTTGCTGTCCCCTATGAAATATTGATTACAATTTATCATTTTATGGCTATTATCGTTTCATCGTGAAATTTCTAATTACCCCCTCTCAGCTGACTTCAAACTCATCCGCCTAACGTAAAGCGGATCCTAGATTAACCAGATATAGAAAATTCAACTCCCACGCGGACTATCACCGCTATTTATTGCTTAATTAAATGATAAAGCTCGTCATCAGTATTGGTTTCTAATATAGATTAAGAGTTTGGACGCAAACTAATGGAATTATTGTAATGAAGTTATAGTTTCCTCTTGTTCTTATTCCTTTTAGCATCATTAAGAGAGAGAGAGAGAGAGAGAGAACGAGAAAGAGAGATATGGAGAGTTCAAGGATTTTGACACTGCCATTATCTCTGCGGTTATATAAATGGCGGAAATTCACTTCAATGATTTCTTCCTTGATGGTAGGAAATCTATGGCTGGAATTCGATGAAAGGCAGACCGACGGAGTTGCGGTAATGTGCTTGTCCTAACCAGGAGGCCTTCAGTTCCATTCCCGGACAGTTCAGGAATTTCAACTCTGGACTGAGGACTGCGACGGAGCTCACTAAGACTCATCAATCCAACTCAGGAACCCTCTGATAAGGGAGGAAGTGGATCCAGTCATTAAAGCAAGCCAATGTTGTGATGCTCATGCGGCATTCGCAGTAAATCAAACAGTAATGAAGTTACAAACACGCTCTCTAGAGTATGTCGGCAGATCTGAAGATGTTTTTCCGTGGCTTCCCATTTCTACACCAGGCAGATGCTGGGGCTGTACCTTCATTACGGCCACGGCCGCTCCCTTTCCCGCTCGTAGACCTTTTTTTATCCCACCTTCGTCATAAGACCTATCTGCGTCGGTGCGACATACAGCAACTTTAAGAAAAATTAACACGCTCTGAATATTATGTAGTACGACAATGAGTGCAGCACACCGTGAGGGGCTCTCTTTCCTTCTGCAACAACGCTCAATTTTGCTATCGCACAGAATTCACTCTGTGCAGAAGAGACTTAGAGCCAGTTTCTTAAACGAAAATTCGTCCTAAGATGGACAGAGTGACGGTAAAATAATGAAGAAATTGACTGTTATCCGTCGCATTGGAAGCTCTATTATCACACACTCGGTTCTCTTCGTCTTGAAACAACATAACATCATTGCTTTGGAACTACTGCAGTGTTTCACTAGTGCATGTCCATGGGAGCCGGCAGAATGACTTGCTGGGTTCAGTAGGGTTTAGGGGAAAAAATTCGAAGGTCAGAATGGAGTGTTTATAAAGTATTTATTTATCTGCAGTATGCCTTTTATACTTAATTTATTTGCAGGTACATTCTCTAATATTTATCTAATTAATTTTTCGTTTATGTGAAAAATAGAACGGTTTAACAAAGTAAGAAGAGATATTTTTCTTAGTTTATGGTTAAATCTACCAAATCTTATCGCAAAGTCTGATAGATGGATGACGTCTGGAAATATGAAATATGAAATATGAAAGAACCCGAAATGAATCCTAGCTGTAGCTGAGGACTGACTCTCCCAGTGACAACATGTACTCAGACCGAGCTCGATAGCTGCAGTCGCTTAAGTGCGGCCAGTATCCAGTAATCGGGAGATAGTGCCCCACTGTCGGCAGCCCTGAAGATGGTTTTCCGTGGTTTCCCATTTTCACACCAGGCAAATGCCGGGGCTGTACCTTAATTAAGGCCACGGCCGCATCCTTCCAATTCCTAGGCCTTTCCTATCCCATCGTCGCCGTAAGACATATCTGTGTCGCTGCGACGTAAAGCAAAAATAAATAAAAAAATGTCCTCAGAAACAATTGAACCTCTTGATATGATTTTTGTTGTGGCTATCCACAGGGTTTGCATCTACATGGGAGGTAAATAATTTTGATGATAATTAACACTAAGTGTGATAACATATTAAATGTGAGGAACACACAATACGTTTCCCTTATTCGTTCTTTGAGTACATAAAGGACCTGCTATAAGTGTCTGCGAGCGTATGAGATAATGAGTCACACTCCATTTTTGAAATGAAATGTCACATTCTTGTGGTCCGGATTCTGTGTAAGACAGAAGGTCTCATGGCTACGATAACAATATCAAATTTCACATTCCTTGTGAATGTTTGAATGGCAGACTAGAAGTGTTGAAAATTCTATTATGTGAGCGTACGTGTGCCTAAATTAATGAATGGGTGATTCGAGCTAATTACTCAGTTGATTGATTGAAGGAATAAGTGATCAGTAAGATAATATGCATTTTTATATATTTTACACATTATTTATTTATTTATTTATTAGTAAACCATTAAATTTGGATAGTATTCTCGATTATTTTATTATCTAGTTTTTCAAAGTTTATATTCACTATTATATGGTTAAGTGTAAGAGAGGGCTGTGAGCCCTAACTTCGCCAAAAATGAAAGCATGAAATAAATAAATGAATAAATAAATAACTAAATAACTAAATAACTAAATAAATAAATAAATAAATAAAATAAATAAATAAATTTAAATAATATATAACATTTTAAGCATATGTGTATGTTCGTGGAGCTTTTGCGTTTTCATTAGATCTGCCATATTTCTGCTTTTAGATTTGATGATGCTGATGATGCTTGTTGTTTAAATGGGCCTAACATCTAAGTCATAAGCCCTAGATTTTATATTTGTGGTCAATATATAAGCAGAGTACTAATACAGTTATTGTCCGGATTTTGAATTGCGTTTGCCTTAGTGAGAAGCCAGTGAAAAATATCAGCAGGAATGTTTATAAATTTAAAAAGAAATTTGCGACATATTGGTTCATTTAAAGTCTGTATTGAAAACCCAATTAGCTGTTATGTCCTTATTGATAAGTTTATATATAATAATGGGTTCATAGTTATAAAAGAACAGCCCGTAATTATAGCATTTCTTTAGATATCCACATACAGAATCGCAACAAGTAGGATATGAACCGACTGTCTTTCACAGTATTATTCCGGAGCCTTAGTGTACCCATTCACAGACCCTGAAGCCAGCCCAACCCTTGCTTGATGACTTCACACTAACATTAATATACACATTAAATTTTTATCTAATGCACGCTCATGTAAAGATTCACAGATTTCCTCTTTTATTATTTCTATCTGTTTTGTTTCCGTTAGCATTTTTCGCCCTCTGCCATTTCCACCATCTCATAGAGCTAGAAGGCTGCAGAATGGAGCTGGTAATCTGAAATATACTCTGATAAATGTTTGCCTCATTTGTCGTACAAGAGAGCTCTTAAATGTCGCTTTACTTGTGTTTCATAACACTGCAAACTTGCAGCTGGTTACTTGGAGAGCCTCCAGAACGTTTCAGGAATGCTGAAAACTCGTAAAAAATTAAACTCAGAGCAGGTGTATTTCAAGCAAAAAGTAGTTTGATATAGGCCTATTCGTCATTACAAAATTTGAGGGGGATTATCCACTATCACTTACAGCATTTGTAACATACTGGCTGCGTATACAAAAGCTGCCGGAAAAAGTAGCTGAGATTGTTAGAGCGCTGGCCTTCTGAGCTCAAGCTGGCCAGTTCGATCCCGGCTCAGACCGGTGTTATTTTAAGGTATTTGGATGTGCCAGATTCAGGGCGGTAAATTTATTGACACGTAAAATAACTCCTATGGGACGAAATTGCGACATCTCAGCGTTTTCAAAAGTAATTACAGACACGGAAGACCAACAATATTATTATACGGAATGATCCATATAAAACGGGTGATTTTAGAAATAGCATTTCTTTGTTCATATTACACGGAAACTGTCTCTTTTGTTTTAAGCGACATTAGAACTATGAGAGTTTAGTTCTTTACAGTATCTGAGTGATGTCAGTGTAGTC
This sequence comes from Anabrus simplex, assembly GCF_040414725.1. Lineage (NCBI taxonomy): Eukaryota > Metazoa > Arthropoda > Insecta > Orthoptera > Tettigoniidae > Anabrus > Anabrus simplex. Next base: position 190,463,116 of record NC_090267.1, on the reverse strand, counting down.
TATAGTTTATAGTCTATACGTTACGATTCTTTTCACTCCTTTCCTATAGCGATCTTCGTCACTGCTACAAAAAGGCCATTCCGAAGAGAATATAGTGCAGACGTTCCTCTGAAGAAGGAGACAAACCTGGCCTTGGTTGGAAAATTGGAAATAGGTTATTCAGTAAGCGATACTGGCAAGCATCGCGCATCTCGTTTGGAAGAGCAGTATCCTCGAAAATCATTACGCTTTTGTCTCAAGCTACAGGTTATTCCTGCGCCATACGTCAATTAAGTCTCTTGTCCTAATTGAATGTTTCATTGATGACTGAATAATTTTGACTTACTTTGACCTAATTCCTCTCGTTCCCACTGGAACATACGGCATCCGTGAAACCTTTCCATTGTGATAGTCGACTTGCCAATGCTTTTACTTTCTTCCATGTCTTCCCTGCTTCAAGAGCCTCCTCCTCTACAGTCCTCCTCCAGGTCTTCCTAGGACGACCTCTCCTCCGTTCGCCTTGAGGATTCCATTCCAATGCTGTGCGTTCTATAGATCCCGCCGGCTTTCTCAAAGTATGACCTATCCATTTCCATTTCCTCCCCTTGATTGCCACTGCAACTGGAACTTGGTTTGTTGTTCTCCATAGCTCGTCACTGGATATAATTTCAGTCCATCTGATGTTTATAATGCGTCGTAAGCATCGGTTTATAAATGTCTTCAAGAAATTAGTGATAGTTCGTGTAACCTTCCAAGTTTCACAAGAATATAGAAGGACTGATTTAACATTTGTATTGACATTTTTTATTTCATTTTCCTTGAAGTGTTGTTATTCTTCCACATTGTATACAGTTACATGAGGGCTCCATTTGCTTTCCTTATGACTGAATCATTGCGCAGACATTATGGCCTTATATATCGCCTGACCTCACGCAACCAGATTCCTTTCTTCTGGGATTAATTCAAAGATCGAGATTATCGTAATCGCCCAAGGAAAATTGACGATTTCAAAAAAGAACATTTTCACCGAAATAAACAACGTTGGCATAGAAGTACCACAGTGAACTGCCATAAACCTTTAACGACGGGTTCGGATGCGTCTACAGGCAGGCGATCATTTTCTGCACCTACTATGAGGGCAAGCTGGTATCCCGTAGATCCTACCGTATATGTAGAAATTTAATAGAAAAATCTAAACATTTAGAGGTGCACAGTTATTAGTTTCCAGGAGGCTTCAAGAAAAGTTTGGTTTGGTAGGATGTAGTATGAGAATGATATAGCTATCTATGGATACCTTATCTAGTCACCTCAATGAAAATCAGACACAATGAACGTTGGGGAAAATGCCTACTGGCAACACTGACTGTTCACTATTATTGCTTAGTCTCATCTCTATTCGTGTTCCATGCGTACGATCACTCCAGGAATACTAATTCAGTTCTTGTGATCTAGAATTGTAGTATTTCATACAAATTCCTCAGAAGTTAAAGTTCATTTTACCATACAATCAGAGCTAAAGTGTATTTATTCTCTAATAATAATAATGTTATTGGCTTTACGTCCCACTAACTACTTTTACGGTCTTCGGAGACGCTGAGGTACCGGAATTTAGTCCCGCATGAGTTCTTTTACGTGCCAGTAAATCTACCGACACGAGGCTGTCGTATTTGAGCACCTTCAAATTCCACCGGACTGAGCCAGGATCGAACCTGCCAAGTTGGGGTTAGAAGGCCAGCGCCTTAACCGTCTGAGCCACTCAGCCCGGCGATTTATTCCCTGGCCTTGACAGAATCAATTAAGACCTAAAGACTTACGCACGTTATAAGGCACCCATCTTAATACATATTAGGAAGCTCATCTGGGTACAATATGTTCATCCTTTGTTCAAATTTTTGTTTGTTCTAATTATTATTAAAATTATATAGTTAATTGTACATAAATCGCACTGCGTTAACCTATAGGCTATATATGTTTTATTCATTTTGTTTCTGTTTCTTAATGTTTTATATTTTGTCATGCTGTACCTTTACTTTGCGTCGTGAAGATATTTTTACCGAATGTTAAGTCTGCGTGGAATTTTATGTTCTTAATGAATTCAAACTCGTTGGGTGATTAGTACCATTACGAGTGGATATGGACATGCTTAGAATTTTTATTTAATCTGAATTGAACTGTGAAGTAAATATACTGTGTTGTTGTTCTTATCTCCCTTTCCTTAATATCTATTCAGATGTACTACCAGAAATACTGTGTGTAATACCACTATATTTTTATGATTCTGAACCCGTAATCTCAGTTCTATCTTTTCGCGCTACTTCAATGATGCTATGATTACGTTCAATACCTCCAAGTTGTCAGATTTTATCATGCTGTATTTTATTTTCGTTCTCGTCATTTTTAACGACTTGCTGCGATGTGATGGGCTAGTTGGCTGGATTGTGTTCTTCTGTATGAGGGAAATGGAATTTCCTTTGCTCTCTCTCTTCTCTCAGCCCACAGCTAACCACGAACCTAATTTTCTCCCCTCTTCTACTCCGTCCAATTGTTTCTCTTGCTGCCATGCCGCTTCTTTTTTATATTCACCCTAGGGTATACCCCGTTTTACAATTGGCACAACTGTGTTCATTTAATCTTCCCTGCCTCTTCTGAGTTCCAAATGCAGTTTTGTTTGAGGATTTCATATCTTCTCCGTGATTAGTCTTTGTCATTGTTTTCCTTAGTGTTCTATCAAACAGTCACCCTATTCCTAAATATCATTCATTGCTATCAGTATGCGTTATTCCATTCTAGCACCTCCATCTCTACATATTTTGAAATTCCTTTATTTATATTATCCTACACTGTTGTAGTTATAGACTAGGGACGGTCTGAGAGGCTCAGACGGTTGAGGAGCTGGCCTTCTGACCCCTAATTGGCAGGTTCGATCCTAGCTCAGTCCGGCGGTATTTGAAGGTGATCAGATGTGTCAACTTCGTGTCAGTAGATTTTTTTTTCCTAGTGGCTTTATGTCGCACCGACACTGATAGGTCTTATGGCGACGATGGGATGGGAAGGGTCTGGGAGTTGGAAGGAAGCGGCCGTGGCCTTAATTAAGGTACAACCCTAGCATTCGCTTGGTGTGAAAATAGGAAACCACACAAAACCATCTTCAGGGCTGCCGACAATGGGATTCGAATCCACTATCTCCCGGATGCAAACTTACAGCCGCGCGTCGCTAACCGCATGGTCAGCTCGCCCGGTTATCAGTAGATTTACTGACACGTAAAAGACTCCCATGGGACCAAGTTTCGGCACCGGGCGAGTTGGCCGTGCGGTTAGGGTCGCGCAGCTATGAGGTTGTACCCGTGAGATAATGGGTTCGAACCCCACTTTCGGCAGCCTTGAAGATGGTTTTGCGTAGTTTCCCATTTTCACACAAGGCAAATGCGGGGGCTGTACATTAATTAAGGCCACGGCCGCTTTCTTCCCACTCCTTGGCCTTTTCTATCCCATCGTCGCTATAAGACCTGTATGTGTCGGTGCGACGTAAAACAAATTGTTAAAAAGGAGAAAGAATTGCCGGCACCTCGTAAAAAGTAGTTAGTTGGACGTAAAGCCAATAACATTATTCTTAGTTGTAGACTAGAAATTTGACATGCATATTTAATGAAATTTCACCCTCTTAGTTTCGATCCTTTCATTACTGATGTGCGATTCGTCAAAAATTGAAACTAGACTAAGATTCACTGAAGTTAACGTTCCCCTTGTTACTGGAAATTCAGCCTTGTTACTAGAAAGTTGTGATTGTAATTTTGTCGCTAAAAAAATTGTGTTCATAGAAAATAATGTGGAATAATTGAGTTATAATTTAAGTATGACAAATCATCAACATTTAATTAATCCATGATTCATAAATCTCGTTATAGAACCTTGATGTAGATCTTCGAATTATAGTCCCAGCAAGATACTGTTTCGTAGAATTATAATCCTGTGACTACAGTCGAGTAGTTTAACATGATAGTGAGTTGTTTACGTGGTTTGAGTCCTGTAGCTTTTATCTGCATTCGGGAGGTAATGGATCGAACCCCACTGTCGACAACTCCGTAGATAGTTTTCCTTGTTTTCCCACTTTCCCATCAGGCAAATTCTTCGGCTGTACCTCAGTTAACATCTCAATCGTTACCTTCCTTATCCTAGACCTAACTTATATCATTCTCAGTATAAGGCCTGCTCGAGAAGGTACTGTACCGTACCCAGGGGTAAATACCCTCTAGGACGATGCCTCCATTCCTGTATAAACATCCGACTAACTCAGGGTTGGGCAGAGTGTGGGTTGGTTGTCGATTGGGTCAGGATAAAAAGTCGAAGTTCTGTACTAAAATAGCAATCAATGACAGGAAATGGAGGTATAACACGAATGAGAAACAATCATAGGGGGTAAGATGGATTTATTAATAAATATCCCCGATCAAATCACACGAAAATAATAAAATCAGGAAAAAATAATAATAATTTGTAAAAAAATGAACTCAAAGTATAAAAACAATTTTAAATCAAAAACGTTATAGGAATGATTATACAAATTTGACATTAAAAAGAAAAACAAGTTCAACAAAGAACATTAATATAAATCAAGATTGAGCTTCTTCTAATAGTCCAATGTTTATGTTGTATGGCAACAAGTGTACGCAAACACTGCCATGTGGTATTTCCGTATGGAGTTTCACACTATCGCATCCCAACGATACGGTTTCAAAATTAAGTTAATCCCGAGAGTCGTCAAACTATTTCCGTAAAATAAAAGTTACATACTAAGAAAAATTACGACGGAAAGAAAAATAATTAAGACGCACCGGACGCTATGTAAGGTATGCAAAATACTAGGGGCAAATCCTACACTATATTTACAGCAATTCAAATAATCAAACTAACATATATGTACATCGGATATCGAGTAAAGTCTTAAATGCTACACTGCTTCTAATGTGAATCCCGGTTCACTACAAAAGATCTAGACAGAACTAGATAAACCAACAATACTTTAGCACTCGGGCTGTTCCCTTTAAAAACAACGAGACAAGGTATACAATCACAAAATAATAATGTAAACACCATCCTGTAAGGGAAAAACATATAAATAATCCTTGATATCATGAAGAAAGCAATGGGCAACATTGCCTCCTTCTGCTGCGTTTGAGCGCTCAACAGCGCGGTCATCCGTCATGTACTTCCGGGTAGATTACGAGCTGTAAAGAAATGTTGAACTCCACTATGCTAAAGATTGGATTTTGTCTCCCGAGGCCGCCACAAGGAAATACTGTCTCTTTCACACATACCGATAACACAGGCCAGGAATCAGCTTGCCATGAGATAACGCCCATCATCGGCTACACGGAAACTCACGTATATTTATTCCTTCTTCGCATGCTTGGGCCATTTAACAACATCAGACTCAATAATCTGGAATTAATACTGTCCATTCTGATCACAATATACACTCAGAAGACACTAAGCAGGCACACACATCTGCATAAAACTCTATCTTGTCAGGCATACCATCAGCCTGCACCAATACATTATAATTCAGCATGCAATTATTATCTCATCATTCCTCATGAATCCCACTGGCCTTTCCACATAATGAGACGCAGTTCGAGTCCTTGGCAGACCATCAGGCAAACAGAATCCAACTTAACTTCAAAGATCTTATTTTAACAACGACGTTCTGCAGCTCCTTCTGGCAGCTTCTGTAAAACCATGCATCATGCAAAATAGCTATACCTGTCTCTCTGAATAACCGAAATAAAATGAATTGATACGTGTTTGACGTAATATAAAATGAACCTGTCGATCTAGCCCTTCTAGCCTATATACAAGGAAAACTCGGAATATCCTACGCTAAATACTATATTTACAACAATAACTGATCCTATCAATCCCTCATTTTCCCAAACATCTACTCATAAAGCAAAATGAAAATAAAATAAACATGCATTAATCTCGTATCCGAATCTATCATAGTAACAAAGTTAAACAAACACATGCCGTCAGGCTTACTTTGAATAAAAATTAAAATTCTATCTACACTGCCCTAGTACTTTAACATAACTTACATATCATGCCGTAAATAATACATGCGTCTTACTTTACATTCTACGTGACTCTCGGGAAACCAGGATAGCAGCTTACATCCCCACTACTTATGGGTTTACTCCATGTTAATCACAGCATTAACATGTGGGAATACACTTCCTTCATCTACAGGCGTATCCATCATCTTGCTGGAAAATAATTCACTGGAACACAGAAGACTATTATTGATAACCTCTTCACTGCTTAATGCTGCGAGCCGAGATACCCTTTCTTTTACCAGATCAGCTAACACACTGATTCACATATATATAACACACTTCACTTAAAGGGTAAAAACACAGTTTTTAAAGCAGCCCACGGTTCGGTACGGAAGTTCCACGCGAAGACGCGCCCGTCGCGAAATAGTGAAACAATAGCACGTTTCCACTACACTTGTTACTCAGCGGTCACTACACACCGTCTTTATCAATTGAAAGTAACTCTGCCAAAATTATACTATTTCATTTGCTCAAGCACAGTAAATATTGCGACTGCACAATTTACAGTATCAATGAAACTCAGTTACTATTACAGGAATGATACCACGTTAATCACGATCACCAGCCACAGAGTTAATACATCCGCACTGTGCAAATCTTTACCACGGAGATACAAAGTTGGTGCATCCGCACTGCTCAAATTTCAACTACGGAATACAGCGTTAGTACAACCGTACTGCTCAAATCTTTGCTACGGACTGACTCTCTCCAGAGCTAAGGGTTACTGAGGAGGCTTCGGTGACGCCAATAATGTTGGGGTTCCCGGGTGTCTGAACCAACCACCAATCAGAGAGTTCGTCATGTATGATGACATAATACTTATTGTGATATATTTACAAAACACAGCTCAAACACTAGCAAATCTCTTCCACCAATTTCTATAATACATTTCCAAATATATCTGACTTCGGAAACTGTGGAAAAACCGATCTCTTACAGAAACTGACTTTATCCACAAAGCACGTTGGTCATCCTGGAATTAATATTTGGCGCGGTGTAGCCTCCAGGTTTGCGAAATCCCTAAGTTCCCATTGGATGAAATATCTTGCTTGGTCAGCATCTAATACACGTGTCGATCCTTGCCAACGCTTGGGTACGCTATCCTTTCTCACGGTCATACGGAAATATGAAGCAACATCCAGCGAACCACTGTCTTGCTCAACATCCGGTATCAACTATCTTGGGGTACGATGCTTTCACATGTTAAGACTGTAACTTTTCTGAATAAATTTCACATGTTTGGTCAAATAATATTCCAATTATTATTATGGGCCGGTAGGATACGGCTCAGTACGACTTAAGACAAACAGAAAAATATGCACGGTACCTTCTCTTTCTCATATTACAGGTCTGATTACAACCGAGGCTGAGAGATTCTTGAAGACAGTACGCAATTTCGTCCGTGTCGGTGTGCTGAATAACCCTACGATTCACATCATGTGTTCATTTAACTAAATGTTATCATTCTAACTTGTTAGCATCGAGTTCCGGTTATGCCACTAGACACGCCGACGGTAGTTAGGTGCAATAACATCTAAACTGACACACTAGTCACTCGGTAACCGAAAAGACAAAGAGGATTGAAAGATAAAAATTAATATTACAGTTTTAGTTTTTGTCGATCCTCAAGAGGTACATGGAACCGAACGCGTTCGCTATGCTATACGGGGTGTATAGTTGAAAGCCTTTCTCTGCCCTAGTGTATCCAGAAATAAATGGCGGTAGGATGTCACTATTGTAATGACCGCGCAGGGTTTTGAGGGTATTTATTAAATTGTTTCCGCTGTTTCTTTCTTTGCCTAGTTGCTTTACGTCGCACCGACACACATAGGTCTTCTGGCGACGATGGGATAGGAAAGGCCTGGAAGTGGGAAGGAAGTGGCCGTGGCCTTAATTAAGGTACAGCCCCAGCATTTGCCTGGTGTGAAAATGGGAAATCACAGGAAACCATCTTCAGGGCTGCCGACAGTGGGATTCGAACCCACTATCTCCCGGATGCAAGCTCACAGCCGCGCAACCCTAACCGCACTTCCAGCTCGCCCGGTTTTCAGCTAACCTCCAACTGAGCGCGCTAGTCAACATATCGCCATCCTATAACAGGGTATGCGTGTGACGTTATATATTTAGCACACATTTTTCCGTACTTTGAAGCACTATCTCATGAAAACCACGATTCAGATTGTCACTTCTTTTCGCTAGAGTAGCCTCCTCTTTCATGTGTCAATTGAGGCATCATAAGTTAAATACTCTCGGCGATATACGCGTTTTACTCGAGCACTAAAACCGCCTTAATTTTTTTTCCTGCCGGGCGAGTTGACCGTGCGGTTAGGGACGCGCGGCTGTGAATTTGCATCCGGGAGATAGTGGGTTCGAATCTCACTGTCGGCAGCCCTGAAGATGGTTTCCCGTGATTCCCCATTTTCACACCAGGCAAATGCTGGGGCTGTACCATAATAAAGGCAACGGCCGCTTCCTTCCAACTCCTAGGCCTTTCCTATCCCATCGTCGCTATAAAACCTATCTGTGTCAGCAGCAAAAAAATATTTTCTATGAACCCGTTGTCGAGGAACGTAAGTCTACGTTAAGAAATACTAATCTACCGTAATTCGTGAGGCGTAAAACAGGTCGTAAAGGAAATAATTTGTATACACCTAATGTCAGGGACATTAATTTTTAATTTCAAAATCCACACAATTACTGGTCAGGATTTTATTCATTTTTTGAGAAATCCGTCATGATGTCCGAGCTATCTTCCGCCATGAATCTGTAAGTTTGTATTCGGGAAACGGTGGGTTTGTATTACATCATCAGCAGTCCTGACGATGATTTTCTGTGGTTTCACACCACACAAATGTTGGGGCTATAGCCTAATTAAAGCCACGGTCACCTCTTTCCCTATCCTAGCCCTTTCTTATCCTATCGACACAATAACGTCTGATTTGGTGAAATGTTGAAACACTAGACCAGGGCCTCTCATGGTGCATGCGCCTGGTGCATGCACTCTGCACGGTGCAAAAGACGACTTCGCTTGGTTGACCAGGGTGCAGACCCGCACTCCTCGATTTGGAGCAATAGCGCTGTCTCTCTCTTTCCCCACGCCTGTCTCGCTCGCTCCCCCTGTCTCCCTGTTCCTCACTTGCTCCGTAGCGCTCCAAATCCGAGCTGAGTTGAGGCGAGCTTAGCCGAGTAGCCCAGAGACGAAGCGTTGGTCCGAGCCGAGCCGAGCGGGACCGATGCACTGTGCACAGGAACTCTGCGCCGCTGTTTGCACGTGTGAGATCTTGGGCGTTTGAGAGGCCCTGCTAGACGAAAAAAAGAGGTATCTTAAGAATGCACCAAAGAAACTTTATCTGCGTTGTCTTTGCTACGAATTGACAACTGTGGAAATACAAGCGTTGCTTTGGCAAGGCCGTCGTTTTTCGAAGAAAGAGACCATTGTTCAGGCGTCAGTTCATGGATACGTGCGTCAGGAAGGAATCTGGAATGGTCAGAATGTGTTAAGTGTGTTGCTTTTACCTATGGAAGAGAAGTGACTTCTACAGGTTTGCCATGAATTCGTCCAGAGTTACCCAGCGTTTGTTTTTCAGTTTATAGTGGCAGATAATGATAGGGGAGGCGACATGTACCGTCGTATGAAGGATTTCTATGGGAATAAGTGTGTACCTTGCTGTACAGTGTTCAGGTGGTACTGAGAATTTAATCATGGACGAGTAAGAGTGTGCCATAACCAGGTCAGATACAGTGGACGGCTTGATGAGATCAACGAAAATCTATCAAGGGATGCCGCTTCGCAAGCAATGGTGAGTGCGAGACGCCGCTGAAGAATGGTTCCGCTCCAATCATGGACATTGTAGCTCCGGGTATCTGTCATTAAATGGACCGCCGGGACATTGCTTCAACCAATAAGGCGACTGTATGTAGACAGATATGTCGCCCAAACATCACTATTTACCTGCTGTATGTTCACGTATTCCAAGCAATAAACCGTTACAGTAACCCACAAAAGCCTCGATTTCATTTAAGCAATCCTTTACAGGGCATTAAAAAAGTGATGCAACCTTATAAGAAAATGAGTATCTTGTAAAACGTTGTTGAAAGTGGCCTCCATTAAGCGATTCACATAATTGAATTCGAATTTGCGTGTTATTAAACTCATGTTGTAATGCTTGTTAAGGAGTAGCAGCAGCACTTCGCTAAATTTCTCTCCGAAATTCGAAAGTAGTGTGATGATGAGTTTTGTAAGCGGAATCTTTAAGATATCCCTGCAACGAAATGTTAGGGAGGGATAAATCAGGACAAAGAGGGAGCCAATACTTCTTCGAAAACACCTGTTCATGAAAATACCGATCCGAGAATGTCATGGTGTAGCCATAGAATTGTGCTACTGAAACCAAATTTTCTCCAGCTGGTCTTCAGGTATTGCATTTACAAATTGTTGCACCGTCTTTATGTTGTGCTCACTGTTCACTGCACTATGAAATAATGTGGTGATTCTCCCACCCAGCAAGTGGCCTTGAGATTTCGGTACCGTAGCTGTGAGCTTGAATTCGGGAGATAGTGGGTTCGATCCTTCGAGCCCCACTGTCGGCAGCCCTGAAGACCATTTTTCATGGTTTCTCATTTCCACACCAGGCAAATGCCGGAGCTGTACCTTACGTAAGGCCACGACCAATTCCTTCCTACTCCTAGCCTTTTCCTCTCCCATCGTCGCCATAATCGCCATAAGACCTATCTGTGTCGATGTGACGTAAAGCCAATTGTAAAAATAAGAAAAAAAGATTCGCCTACGTGTTATTGCACACTAAACACCCAACTTTTGTGCATATGGGACTTGTCCGGCTGATATGGATTTTTCGTAGCCGAAATGCCTGAATTCTGTGCATTCACATATCCTTCAATGTGGAATCATGGCTCGTCAGGCAAAAACCAATGACTGAGTTTATCCCCATCTGGTGTTAAAGATGACATGAACCACAGACAGAAAGCTACATGTTTTTCATTGTAACAACTCGTAAATAGCATAATTTTTTTACGGATGGATCATTAAACACTTGCTTAGTGCCGTGCGGACACTACTAACAAAGACACCTGACTGGCTAGATATGTGGCGCATAGTCTTAGTGGGAATCAAAGAATATTCCGCTTGCACGTAGATAAACTTTTCTGTTAGCACTTTCTTTCGATCACGTTTGGCTGAATCTGCCATATACCCTGTCTCTTGGGACTTGTACAGCCGCTTGTTGGTGGGCTTGTTCGATGCTTCGTTACAATGCTTTTCTATGAAGGCATTCTGAGTCTCAGCCTACCTGGGATATATTATGTACTGGGTGACAATGAATACTCTCTGCTGTAATGCGTAGCCCATCTTCCCTCAATTAAACAAAGCTCCCGCCTGCAACTAACAAAAAACAAGAAACATTCTTCCATAAGGTTTCACCACTTCTTGAACAACATGCACTATGAAGATCGTTAGATTATAAGCCCAACATTCCATTTTATGTAGTGACCATAGAAGACCAAAAGACGAAACGCTATGGTGCTATAGCTCTGACGAGCCTTGGCCTACAAAGCGACTGCTTAGCCCTAAGTTGTGGAGCGTATGAGGTGATATGCGGTCAGCGCGACGCATCCTCCCGGCGGTTATTCTTGGTTTTCTTTCGATGTTGTATCACTGTCAGACAGTTCCTCAATAGTTCTCGCGCATCTTAAGTAGACCTCGAACCAGCCCTCAGATTCAGGTAAAAAATTCCTGTCCCGAAAGTGAATCGAACGCAGGGCCTCTGGGTAAGAGACAGGTGCAAAATCCCTAGAGCACGGAGTCGGATCCAACAGTGTCATTCTGGTAAACTTGTTATGTTTAGGCTAATTGGTGTTCCGTGTACAATTAGTGTTTCAGACTGGGATTATTTGATAAAGAAGAATATTTCAATCTGAGTATCAATCGTAGGTTTGATTTGGCGTCTTTTTTCTAGTTTTATGGATGTTACGCCATTTGTTTATTGATTTTACGAGAGTGAACCATAAGTATCAAATGATACACTGCAATAATAAATCCATGCAAACACGCCACTAGAGACTTGCCTCGATGCAACTCCACTCAGAACTCTCCACAATCCCGCTAAGCCATTACAATCAATCACATCACTTTTATGAATGCGTTCTGTATCTCTTTTGGCTTGTAATACACCTGGCTAATATACTTCGACTGTAAGCTCTCTAAAAGTCAGCGCATTGGCTGTGTTTGTTTGGGCTAAATATTGCAGTTGGTTTCGGTGGTGGAATTATGGGAGAGAAGTGTGTGAGAATATTACAGACTGTTATTGCATAAGGTATAAAGATAGTGGGATCACTGAATGATGCCATTACCTGCACTGATATATGGTTTAATTTATGAGACTAAAATATTGCACTCCCATGATAGTTATGTTGAGGGTGTATTAGCAGTAAGCTCTGAAATTTCGACGGCTGTTAATGTACTGATATTGTACATTTCGTGACTACCTCCATTAGATACGACCTTTTATAGAACAGCTACTAATTTCAGAATGAACATCGGTATGCAGTAAATCGTTTCTTACTTTTCTTCCGTATAATTGCACGCCAAGAGACTTTTACTGCACCGTATAACCTAAACCGAGTGCCTGGATTTCATTGTTGTCAGCATTTCATTGTTCAGTTTATGGTGGCTTTCAACTACTCATGGGAAATATTGGGTAAATTAAACTTAAAGTTACGAGGCACCTAACCTATCTCTAGATACATACATACATACATACATACATACATACATACATACATACATACATACATACATACATACATACATACATACATACATACATACATACATACATACATACATACATACATACATACTGCACCCGCCTCTTCCCATATGGGTCTTCGGCAATATATCTACAGGGTCGTGAACTGGGTTTTACATCTATTGGGCATAATATGTATATAACTTAGCGATTTAAAGGGTAGGAGAATACGGGTTTCATATAACTAAAAACGAATGAGAACATTGTTTAAAATTGGAAAATAAAAGAGTTTACTATACTCCTGTTGATTATGGAACGTGATGCAAAAGAACTATGTTTAATCTGTACTAATATTATAAAGAGGAAAATGTGTATGGTTTTTGTAACGGATAGGCTCATAAACTACTGAACCGATTTTAAAAGTTTCTTCACCTATATAAAGCTACATTGCCGGTGAGTAACATGGGCTGTATTTTATTTTCAAAACAATTCGAGGTGGGGGCACGGGGGGGGGAGATATGAAAATAATAGGCTATTATAAGCAAAATACCGAATTTGTCGTATAAGGACGACACAAAGCTATATTTAATCCTCTTGACGCAAAGAGCGAAATTCGGTAAGCCCTACGGGCCCGAAAACCATGTTTTAAGGCCCTAAAATCAACCGTTACGGAGATATTGGCACCACGCTACCCCTTCTCTAGGAATCGGATAAAAGAAATGAACTGCCATAACAATGGCAACGTCAGCTCCAGGATTCTACAGCAGCGAGATTATGCATGTACGTTTGGGCATAGCTGCCAACCAAAATTGGTACACATAAGACTTATTATCTGGAAAAAATATACTGTTGTGCAAGGCACTCATAGGACTCCTTTGGGCGGGGATGGAGAGGGGGTGAAGTATAAAAATCTTACTATATATATACTGTATAAAAATGGATGTGTGTGTGTGTGTGTGTGTGTGTAAATGACACATCTCCTCCTAAACCACTGGAGCAATTTCAACAAAACTTGGTACCGTATCACTTACTATCGGGAGACGATCACTGTGGGGGAAAGCCATCCCTAGCGCCCTTAAGGGAGGGGGGTCAGGGTGGGGTTAGTTATAAAAATAATCTAGAATAGTGTCGAATTCATAGTTTTCGGGGTCGCTGAGTGGAAAAGTAATACTCCAGAAATTTTTTAAATTCCAATTTCAGCCCCCTTTTAGGTGGGGAGCGAAGGGGGTGGTGAGATATAGAAATAATTAAAAACAGTTACGAATCCATAGATTTCAAGGAATCTGAGATGAATAGTAATACTCCGGAATTTTTTACAAGTCCAAGTGGGCGGTGAAGGGGGTGAGGTATAAAAATAATCGGAAAACCATATATAAAAATCTTTTCCAATTCTTCTTCTTAATATATATAAAACTGGATGTATGTATGTGCGTGGGTGTGTATGGAGGTGTGTAAATGACACATCTCCTAAACCACGGCAGCAATTTCACCAAACTTGGTACAATTATCAGTTAGTATCAGCAGATAAACCGCGTGGGGGGTAAGACACCTCTAGCATCCTTATTGGCAGGGGGCGAGATGGGTGGTATGAAAATAATCTAGAATAGTATCGAATCCATAGCTTTCGTGGTCGCTGAAATGAATAGTGACACTCCGATTTTTTAAAAGTTCATGTTGAGCCCCATTTGGGGTGAGGGTGAGGGGGGGGGAGGGAGATATAAAAATAATTGAAAAGAACGTCGTATCTACAGTTTTCGGGGTCACTGAGATAAATGGTGACAATCCAGATTTTTTTTTATCTCTTAGGGGTGGGGGGCGAGAGGGGGACAGTCTCATTGACAGTTGAAATCCTGTACATCGTATCTATAGTGCAACGGCTAAATACGTATCGTTACCACTTATTGGTTTTTGACAGGATCAAATACTTCCCAGTCGATTCGAGCTACCATAAGGACGAAGTTTTACTCGAAAATTAAATAATCTAAAACTTGAAATAAAACAACTTTAAATAATTCTAAAACTACATAATTGATCGCAACATATCAATCTGCAAGTCAAACAGGAATTCTATAAAAATTCACTTCACACATAACTAACTGGTAATGTCAGTCTTAAAGGTAAATATTCAGAAACTATCCGGGCAACGCCGGGTACTACAGCTTGTACATGAATAATTAAGAATCTCGCAGTTAACATTTTGATAATTGTTTAAATATGTTGAGGACGAAAATAAGTTCAACCGTTTTATAACGTCTTCATCATGATCTCGCACATACGGAATAATAAAAAAATAAACTCATTCAAACTATCCCCGCTGACACTGGGGTACCATTTCGCAACTTACAAACTTACAATCCTGACCTAAATGTAACCTGTTACCCTACGAAATAACGTACATAGTCCTAAATAAGTAAACAAACATCATCATAAAAATACCACGGGTCAAAAATAAATCCATGACTCTGGACACAAAACATAGATTGACCCTTGGGTCAGACCCAACGACATTCCAGAACACAATCAACAAATATAACAGAACACAAACAATACACAAAGGAAAATACTACACTGAATCAACTGGTTTCCGTGAAAAAGAACCCGCTCTTGGCGAATGCCACCGAGATCCGTATTCAATTCCTGCGACGATTGAAGATGGGACTGAAATTCCTAGTATTACTACTATTACTTCTACTAATAATAATAATGATAATAATAATGTATTTATCAAAGAGTTTACTGGCCCCTGTCTGTAATTAACTTCAGCTGAGATAGATGGATGGTTTATATTCCGTAATGAAACAATTCTAAAAAGTTGCCGTGTTACTCAATAAATGGGACAATACATCGTCGCCGTATGGGCCAAAACAACAGCAACATCCATTCCCCCTAGGGGAGCAAAAAATACACGCGGGCCTCTCTCTGGTATACAGGGGCATTCCTAGCCACATAATTTACAGTTTCCTAGGGGAGTCTCTCCGCTCCTTCCTTACCACGTCGTCTCTTTAAATCCCATTACACTTTCTAGACTTTCCTTCACATAACTTAATTCGCTCACTCGTTTCAATGTGGCAACACATACTGTAATTCATCAATCACTTTATCTCACAAATAAGGCTCCGAATATCTCGAACCACCACATGGATTTTATATTTTCCACCGGAAGTTCCGGCTTCAGTACATCCTATCATCATGGTCTAACTCATTTTCCAGCTGACGACATGATTCTTTCTCTTTACCTCCCACATAACACGATACCATCTTGCTGTTTGTTATTATTATTATTATTATTATTATTATTATTATTATTATTATTATTATTATTATTATTATCATTTTGCTATTTGCTTAACGTCGCACCGACACAGATAGGTCTTGGCAACGATGGGACAGGAAAGGCCTCGGAATGGAAAGGAAGCGGCCGTGCCCTTAATTAAGGTAAAGCCCCAGCATTTGCTTGGTGTGAAAATGGGACACAACGGAAAACCATCTTCAGGGTTGCCGACAGTGGGATTCGAACCCACTATCTCCCGGACGCGAGCTCACAGCTGCGCGCCCCTAACAGCACGCCTAACTCGCCCGATGTGTTTGTTATTAAAAAGGGCCCAAAATCTAGGTCATCGCCCAGCATGATACCACTCCTGCGTGATAATCCAAATCCCTCTTTACAACTAATTCTTAACAAATACGGAATCGGCAGCCCTGAAGATGGTTACGCGTGGTTTCCCCATTTTCAAACCAGGTAAATGCTGGGGCTGTACCTTAATTAAGGCCACCGGTGCCTCCTTCCCACTCCCTGCCCTTTCCAGTCCCATCGTTGCCATAAGACCTATCTGTGACGGTGCGACGTAAAGCAACTTGTAAAAAAAATTAACGAGTAAATAGCCTACGTACATGATATAAAATCTGAAACTTACTCCCGCACCAATAATAATAATAATAATAATAATAATAATAATAATAATAATAATAATAATAATAATAATAATAATAATAATAATAATAATATAATAATAATAATAATAATAATAATAATAATGTTAATTGCTCTACAGTATTATTCATAATTTAATTTTACTGCATGTACATGGGTAGAGAGCTTGCCTCTTACCCGGAAGCTCTGAATACCATTCCAGGCCAGGTCAGGGCTTCTTACCTACACCTGACGCCTGGTTCGAGGTTCACTCAGCCTACGTGAGAACACTTCATGAGCTTTCTGACGCTGGCATAGATGCGCTGGGCTACAAATCCAAGAATAATGTTCCAGAGGACTCCGCGACTTGACCGCGCGTCACCGGGCTAAGGAGCGGTCTCTTGGTAGTCCAAGACCCATCAGGACTGTAGCGCCATGGGTTTAAATGCTTTGTTTATTGGTCTGAGGGTTCCAGTAACCAAGTTATTACTGAGGGCACAGAAAATTACTTGGATGTTGTATGGGATAAGCCGTATTCTTCTCTGGTGTCATGTAGGCTAGTGTCAACAAAGTTTGCATTTTAGAGTTTTTAAACAAATTTGTTACATTCATGCTTCATGGCTTTGGTAATACGAAAGTAATCGATCTATGGGCGATGATAGTAACCTCATTGCTTTTACAGCCTGTCTCTGTAATGTTCAGAAATAGGGTTGTAGGTTTTGCACTTTTCAGTGGGCTTAGTAAACGGTAAAATATGATTTCTAGCACAGCTTGGAAAACAATGTTAAACTACCTTACTTCTCGTCGCCATTGATGCTTTCGCGGCCTGTACTTGACATGATAATGTATAAGCTTTTGGGCTTATGCCGTGTCAAAAATATAAGGTGAAATTCTTTACGTTTCGCAGAGAACTGTGCTCTGCGTCCTCAGAAGAAATCTCGACTGTCCACGAGAAAAGCTTCTTAAACAATGACTAAAATTTGGACGTTATAATAGAAGTGGAAATGGTACGTTCATTCGTCACCAGATGGCTCCAAGGACGTGGCACAACGCTAGCGTTCGAAGCGGAAGCTGACCGAACCATCAGAATTAATCTAAGCGGTTCACATAACGTGTGTACGTAACATATGACATTGACAGGTGTATGACATGGACACAAGCCTGGAAAGAAACATCTGGCGGCGAGGAACGTACGAATTTGGAAAACACCGAGACGAAATCGCTTCAGCCACACATAGGACGTACTGAATCATACGTCAGGGACACTCAGTATTTCGTCAAGAAGCTGTCAACCACAACCCTTCAACCTAATGGACTTTTGGTGAGCCTATACAGAATCATCTCTATACTATACTTCTCCCTTCCCTAATACACCTCTTCGGCGGTGCCTAGGCTGTGACATCTGATGTCCGAGCGGTTAGGGATCCAAACAGCCTTCGAAGTTAAAGACTCAACAGGCACTGTATAGGACGCATTAGGTCTATTCCATAAGAGTACTACTACTACTACTACTAGCGGCTACCTGGCCGAGGTGGTAATGAAGTGATCGGTTCACCCGGAAGGATGTGGGTTCGAATCCCCGTCGGCAAGTTGTAAAATTTAAGAAACGGGATTTCCACTTCCGGAGGTGCACATGTCCCTGAGGTTTATTCAGCCTATACCTAAAATGAGTACCAAGTTAATTCCTGGGGACAAAGGCGGCCGGGCGTAGAGCTAACCACTCTACCCCATCAAGTGCCGAGGTTACGGGTACTAGAAGCCTTTACCTTCCACCCATCCAAGGGCCTTCATGATCTGTATGGTTATGACTTCGCTTTGCTTTTACTACTACTACTTCTACTACTACTACTACTACTACTACTACTACTACTACTACTACTGAGATTATGATAACTTGTTGTTATTCAAGTTATTCCCATGAATGTAATTCGAATACGCTCTTTTGAAGTTACCGTGGGTTGATTTGCTCTAAAGGAAATATGTGTTCCTTTCTGTTCTTACGAAATTATGTTCAGGCAAGGTGAAACCAACTACTAGCATTCATTTAGTCAACAGTCTCATCAGTTCCGGAAAGTCATGCTTGCAAATATACAGACGGAAATATCTGTCTATATAACAACTCACAAATAGGACTGAGAGTTACCTTCCCCTTAAAGATATCCAAGTCAGGATGGGTGAGCTGTCTTTTCAAGCAGTTTCACCGGAGGACCTCTATAAATGCACGTGAATGTACAGTAGTCATTTTGTTACACGTGTGGATATTCCTGGTATGACCTTTCCACTATAACTACAATGAACCCTAAGTGGGAGGAAATATCTATATATATAAAATAACTTGTCCTGACTGACTGACTGATTCATCATCGCCGAGCCAAAACTACTGAACATAAAGAAATGAAATTTTGGGGACATTCATATTAACATGTAGGTGCTCGCTAAGGGAGGATTTTTGGATATACCGTTCCTAACGGGGTGAAAAGGGGGCTGAATTTCTATATCTCAAAACTTAAATATTTACAGACGTAAAAACTGGTATTTTGAATCTCCATTAAAAATAAAGAAACATATACAGAAACACGTATTTTTTGTTTTTGGATAATCCGATGAATAGGGGGTGAACAGGATTGACAAACGGGGTGAATTTTAAAAAGGACTATATCTGAAAATTATCTCAGACACGCAACATATTACAGACTTGAAAACTGGTATTAGAAATTTCCTGTAAGTGTAAAGAAATAAATATTTTTTTCTGAAAATCCACTTGAAAAGGGGTGAAATTTTAAAATTAGCGTATCTACAGTATATCTCAAAAACTTAATATGTTGCAGACGTGAAAGTTGGTATTTGGAATCTCCATTAAAAATAAATACGCACTTTTGGGGAGGGGGGAATCAACTTAACAGGTAGGAAGGGGGTGAAAAAGGAGTTGAATTACTTTTATGAGTATACTTATATCTCAAAAACTGAAGATGTTACAGACGTGAAAATTAGTATTTGGATTCTTCTTTAAAAACGAAGAAACACGCATTTGATTTTTCGGAAAATCGATGTAAAGGGTATGGGGTTGAAAATAAGTAAATAAGGAGTTGAAACATGTTTATGATGATACATTATCTTAAAAACTGAAGCTGTTACAGACGTACAGGCATGAAAACGGGAATTTGAAATCTCCTTTAAAAATAATAAAACACGTATTTCTTTTGTTTCCGGATAATCCAGTTAAGGGGCTTAAAATAATTGGAAAAGCGGGTGAATTTTCAAAATGAGTACCGGTATATATAAATTATATGTTAATAACTTAGCATGTTAGAGACAAGAAACTTGGCATTTGGAAAGTCCTTTAAAATACAGGAACCGGTACCTTTTTGTTTTCGGAGAAGGCACTTCTAGTTAGTGAATATTTTGGAATTAATCACATGCAGAAGAAGAAGAAGAAGAAGAAGAAGATGGGGACGCCAACGAGTAATTCTTCTCAGATATCCACTAGAACGTTAGAAACAATATGATACAGTTCTTCAGTGACATTCGAGATATAATAACCTTTCCGTGGGGTAGAATGGTCGCCTTAAAATTGTTGTGGGAAGTCATAATCCAAGTCTTTATTAGTTCAAAAGCGAACTACGAAAGGAACATGCAGACTCTGAAATAATTCTAAACCAACTACAACATGATTAAACGGTGAGGAAACTTAGATGCTGACATTAAGAAATTACAGAGTCCCACATTTTAAACATTATTTCCAAATTTCCAACAATGAAATGAAATGTTTATTTAAGTGCAAACATTCCTTGACAATGTTGTGAGATGGACAGCAGATAATGATATGATGGTAAATGGGATGAAAGACATCCTTTTATGCCATTTCCCCGTAATACCGACACAAAGAGCAAACAAAAACTGAAACTACTTTCCACCTTTTTACAACTAATCCGAAAAGTAAATACAAAATATGGAGGCAAAAATGTTGAATTTTACAGACAATATTTATAATTTTATTTATATGGATAAATGTACAAATTTTAAATTTGAGTTGTAGATAAATGGCTACATGTTATCAAATTATAAGTCGATAAACCTAACTACATTATTAAATAAACTTAACAAAACTAGCGCGATGAAGATAAACATTCCTGCAGTACAGCTAGTTGTAACTGTTCTTGACCTTATTCTGTAAACAATGGACCGGCTGTTGTTAAATCGTGACGTAAATAGAAGTGGCATCTAACCTTCAGCTCAATATTCTTGTAAGAATGAACTAAGGTTTAGAGGGATTGGCTTCATTACGCTGATTGTTTCGGTAGCCATTGAATCAAGTCGACTGGTGGAGTAAGAGCTCTCCAGACAATGTTTCCTTATTTACTCGAACTCCTCTGAATCTCGGAGAGCTCTAGTGAACGCCAACAAGGCTGTCAGTCCGTCCATTTCTGTCAGTTATTCGTATTGATGGAAACTTCATTCATAGAATTAGAAATCACATCAAAATGGGATGCTTTAACAGAATCACTGAGCGTGTTATCGAATTAAGCTTCCGCTTAGAGATCTGAAGTTCATTGTTTAATGAAAAAAGTTAGCTAACTTTTTTCATTAAACTGTGAGCTTTAGATATCTAAGCGGTGAATAACAAATGCGATTGAATTGTATTTAGATGCTGTATTTTATGACAGATGAACACAAAACTATTTGTGCTGTTCCTTCCCTGCAAAGGTGAATTGAACGTTACATTGTCGCTCAAATATTCCTGAATAACACTTAATCCTCAAACTAACACAAACCTTCCGGCAGCCGAGTATTATAATAATTTATCTTTTACTTGAAATACGCGTCGTTTGTTTCTAGATGGGCCACTAGATGCGTTTTCGTTTGACCAGGGAGAACGTGGGTTCTATTTCCGTTCAGGAAGTTGGATGTTCACTCAGACATCATTAAAACATGAGTACCAGGTTTAATTCCTGGGGCGCAATCGGCAGGTCATTTAATTAATCAGTTTGTCCTACTAAATGTCGAGGTTTTGGGTAGTGGAAGCTTTCAGCCACTTCTCCAAGGGCCTTTGTGACCTGTAAAAGGACAGATTTACTTTGTTATTTTATTTCATTTTGAATGAATCTTTTTTGTACTTAGCTGTATAATTTTCCGTGTTTTAACATACAGTAATATGTAGCTATATCGAAAAATCAAAGGGAAAGGGTGATGGCCATCAAATAATAATTCAAAAAAACGGAAGGTCGTAAAAGATGCAGATTAAAGTGTAAGAAACCTGGGCTTCGAACTTGCAATGCTGCTTCGGAGGAAAAGATAGAGACGTGTGTGTGTGTGCGTGTGTGTTGTGTGTGTATGTGTGTGTGTGTGTGTGTGTGTGTGTGTTTTGTGTGTGGGAGGGGGGATGGGAATGGGAGTGTGGGAGTGGGGGTGGTGGGACACAAGAATATTGGCGGCTTTGCGTTCGTCTGAGGAATATTTGCGCTCGTATGTCAGAACTCTTCGGTCATATATTTATTCTAACATGCGTTAACGGCAGCATTCTGTTCGGCAATATCATGTCTATAAGGTAAAAATTCATGGTCTTTGGAGTAGAATTTTTCTGAACTTCACCAACTCACACACTCAGAAGATTAGAATTGTGCGCTGACTGCAGTAATGGACAAAACATAGAAATATGGACGGAAATACAAAACCATTTAAATCAAATTCGCCCTTAACCAAGATGTTTGCTTCGAGATGTCCTATGCAGGGAGAAAAATTGAAGAAGAGAAACATGCTTAAAAATTCTGCATTTCCATTATTTATGTAATCATGTAACGTATTTTACTTTAGTTTGTGGTTAGTATAACAACATTTTATCTGTAAAACCAGATATCGAAAACCCATACTTTCCATGAAAAATAAAAAGAATAAAATTACTTAATCAGCAAATGACTGCTCAAGGTTAATTGCTGGCACGGCTTAAATCCCTGAAACGTAGCGCATGTTACAGTATGTCACGTAACTCCTTACCAGGTAAAGGTCCAGCACTATAACGTCTGTAAGCGCCATAAACAGCGATAAAATAAAAATAAGGCCCGTGTTCAGCATAGCATGTGAGGCTGCCTGGGCGAGCTCTCCCCAGTTATAACTCCCGACCCAATGTCTCACGCTCCAGCACACTGCCCTTGAAGCGGCAGAGGTGGGATCCCTTGCTGAGTCCAAGACTTATAAAGGGCAGATCTTGCTCAGAACAGATATTCAACTCGAAGTTCTTAATCCGTCACAGGTGAATTAACACCAAAGATAAATTAGTAACATTTATAGATTTTAAAAAGGCTTTTGGCTCTGTTGATAGGTAAACTCTAGTTAAAATAATCCATGAATTCGTAGTTAAAACCAAATTGGCAAATCTAATCCGTGAAACGCTCATAGTAAAATTGATTGGTGAAATATCTAAACCATTCTGAATAAATACCGGTGTAAGTTAAGGTGATGGTTTAACTCCTGCCCTCTTCAACTGAGTCCTGGAGAATATAGTAGGTATTTGGAATAAAAACTGAAAGAACACAAGCTATCACCAATAACACTGGGAAGAAGGAATAGAGGTGTTGAAATAAACTGTCTACCATTTGCAGATGATTTCGCCATACTTTTAGAAAACCTGACAAATGCAGCAATACAAGTCAGTGCCTTGGAAGACATGGCCAACAGAACGGGTATGGAGGGTTGTTCCCAGGTGGTTTATAGATATACATACTGATGTAGAGAGAATGCACACAGTTCATGAAGACATTCGAAACAGGAACCACTTCCGACAACAAGGATTCCGAGGTGATGTACAAAAGGCATCTTCAAAACTGGGAAAGAAAGAGGAAATAAAGGAGGAGATAAGCGAACGTATGAAGCTGTGATCAAAGCCAGTGGAGAGAAAATATGATCTAGGGTACCGTAGTTGTTACTCCGTGGTCCATTGTGGCCAAAATAGAACATAATAATAATAATAATAATAATAATAATAATAATAATAATAATAATAATAATAATAATAATAATAATAATAATAAAATATGCCATATCATTTCATCTCACCTCATCCCCGCCCCCTACCAGAAAATTAGACTAAGGGGTATACATACACTATGTGCTCTAATTTCGCTTCAGTCTTCTTAGTGTCTTTTACAAACCGCCATCATTTTAATTCTCAAAATGTTGAGTTTGTAATTATAATCAGTGCTTATTTCCTTATGCTTAGTGAGATTTCACAAATTCTACCTTCATGACCCAAACAGTCACGTAAGTCATTCTCTTCAATTTACAATTTGAAATAATATTTGTCACTATGTTTAATTGAAACATTGTATTTACGTGGACACTTCCACTCATACATAATATCGTCGTCTTTCGGGCAAAAGGTCATATCTCACAATGCTCTTCCTACCCATTATTTTCCTTAAGACTGGTCACACCTCTAAGCCACATATGAATATGCAGTCCATCAGAACAATTTTCGATGTGTTCATTTTCGTATAGCTAACGTTAAAGGAAAATTAACCTTAAGTACATTCTACTGTAGGAGTGCATAAGTAAGTCATGACCGGGCGAGTTGGCCGTGCGGTTAGGAGCGCGCAGCTGTGACCTCACATCTGGGAGATAGTGGGTTCGAATTCCACTGTCGGCAGCCCTGAGGATGGTTTTCCGTGGTTTCAAATTTTCACACCAGCCAAATGCTAGGACTGTACCTTAATTAAGGCCACGTCCGCTTCCTAACCATTCCTAAGCCTTTCCCGTCCCATCGTTGCCATAAGACCTATCTGTGTCGGTGCGACGTAAAGCAAAATATCAAAAAAATTGCATGTAAGTCATGCAAACATACATTCCTAGAGTGCGGTACGGCAAGTTTCTTTAATCATTATTATTTAATTAATTAATTATAATTAAAAATAATATGCACTGGAGTTGATGGACACATTTTAATTTTTAGATAACATATTTTGAAATTACAGCATATTTATCACTATGTTTCATTGACAAGTTGTATGTATAGTACGCGAACCTTTTGTTGAGCTCAGGGCTCAAGAAACAGTTCGCGTACTGTACGTGGACACTTCCACCCTTGTATATCAGAGAAAAATGCAAATATTCCGCTCAATTTAGAGGAAAATGATGTATAGGAAGAGCACTGGGCGATATAACCCTTTGCCCGAACAGGGACGATATAAAAAAAATAGAGTAAGTTTTGCGAATACAAACATGCATGATGATATTTAATCTTAATCCCAACGTGCAATCACTTAACTAATATCACAAAATTCTCTCCTGTTTAGGATTCCTTCAATTCAAGTCATGTTGAAAGGGTATTTCATCTATAAATAGATAGTGGTTAACGCCAGTTTAAACACGCAAATCTGCGATTATTGAAGAATGACTGAACCTAGCCCCAAACAACTGACTGCTACTAATAAATATCCATTATACACACGTATTTTGTTGATGACGAACACTTGCAACTAACAAAACGTTGATTTCACAAATATAAATATCTTCCTGTATAGCCGGAGGATTAGAGCTATTGTTGTCAATATCGTTTTTATTATTTTCATTTAATTCACAAAAAAAAGAGGAATATAGCTTGTGGGACACACATTTCTACCTCCCTATTTCCATTTTCCGTTCCCAACACGCTGAACAATGGGGATGCATTCGTTAACCAACTGGCCGCCAGAATATTCAATGTACATGTAGAGAAGCTAATGATGTGGCTTCCCTCATTGCAATGAGCGAACAGCTAGAATCAGAGCTGGTGAACGGGGCTTCATTATAAACAGCAAGCCGATGCCCTACCACTGTATAATCAACACAAATCAGTACTTTGATAAAAAAAAAGAACAAGATTCAATCTCGCTCTTCAATTTGCAATGCAAATTTTCTTATATTTAAATCACTGGTATGTTTTTCACATGTGGAATAATTAAAAAGAATATGCACTGAAGTTGCATGGATACATTTTATGTTTAGATAACATGTTTTGAAATTATATTTATCACTATGTTTAATTGACACTTTGTATGTACGTGGACACTTTCACCCATGTATATCGAAGAGCAATGCAAATATCCCACTCAATTTAGTGGGCTTATTTCGCTGCTGCAAGCCTCGGTTTCCCAACGACATCACACCGTGATGGGTATGGTGAGAAATAGTGGCATTTCACCCTGATCCTTCATCCTTAAGAGCTAGTTCATTATGGAAGCTCATCTGATAGGTTTGCATGTCCCTGCTCACTCTCAACTTTTGCATTAACAAAAGAAAACTCGTTCAGAACGAGAACATAAGAAATACGAGTCTTCAGTTTCGTAAGTATATTTCTGGTCTTTCTAGCGTCAATTAACCGGAAAATAAGAGACAAAAACGCAAGCTTGAAATTGTACGTGGTTCTTGACATCGCGTTCATACATGATTTTTCATGTCAAAAGTCTCATTTTCAGTGGTCGAGATTCGAACCTCGGCCACCTAGGTGAGATAATAATAATAATTTTATTGGATTTATGTCCCATTAACTACTTTTGCGGTTTTGGAGAGCCAAGGTGCCAGAATTTAGTCCCGTAGGCGTTCTTTTGCGTGCCAGTAAATTTGCTCACACGAGGCTGACCTCCAAATACCACCGGACTACCTAGGTGAGAAGTCAGAGACTACCTCTAAGCATGACCTAGGACCTAAGAAAGGTTGTCATTCCCCTCCCTGAAGGGGAGTAGTGGGCCAACTAGAAGGTGACGCCTTCTCTCTGGCCAGGGCTAAGCATGAGCCGGCTGGTTATACACGTGTATTGAGTGGCTGTCTGTAATTTTAACATAGTCTAATATCTGTGAAAGAAGTAGCACAAAGTGGTCATTTATCAACATTAATACTGTATGTGAACATGCTATTCCCAAGTGTCGGGTGAGTAGCTCAGGCAATAAAGGAAGTATGCTGATGCTGTTTTTAGCTTCATATATTTTGCTGATTTAAAAATGATTGGAGCCATGTGTTACCATCGGAAGCATGGTAACTGAATAGTTCAAGCAAAAAGTGTATAATGAAAATTATTATTATAGCTTTTTTATTAAGAACAAAATACTTTGTATTTGAAGGGGTACATGTAGCCTATTTTTAAACAACGTAACAGCCTACAGAATATATAAAACATTCTACTTCGGAATCTTCCGTACCTAAAACCTTATAATTGTGTTCAAGCAGAGAAGAAAATTATCCAGTGCAGTAAAATACGTTGAACGCCTTATTTAAAAAATAATAATCCTCTGTATTTAAAATGATTTTGAATTTAATAACAGTATCCCTCAAATAACACTATCAGTGACTTCATCGCTATTTCGAAGTGGATCTGAGTCAGGTTGAAAACACTTGCAGTCGCCAATACTCTAATTAGTAACTGATATGACTTATATCACATAGAATTTCTAGGAAACTTTTATAACTGATTAATGAAGTAAATACTCAACAGGACTAGAATTAATTTGTGTCACGATGTTCTATTCTCATTTACAAAAGTATTGGAATATTGTTCATAGATTGAAGGTAATTTTTATATATAATTACGCAGCAGAGGTTACTACTTCAGTATTCATTGTGCTGTGGTACTAGCGTTGTTTATCTTATTAATACATCAAGAGCTAGGTCGGCTCGGCAAGTTTATGCCTGTTCCCAAGATGCCTGCCTGCATTGCAGTAGCTAAGTCTTAGTACTGTGCAACGGAAGCTGCAAGCGCCCCTATAAAGAGAGGGACAGAGATAGAGAAAGGAGAGAGTGAGAGAGGTGTTGTTGGACGTGTTTGTATCTAAGTGAGAGAAAGAGAGAAGGAGAGAGTGGAAGAAAGGGACAGAAGTTCTAGAAGCCACATCCACCACGTGTGGGAATTGATTTTACATTCCTATAATGTTGGACACGGAAAACGCTTTTCTATAAGGACTCCTTCAAGCATAGAGTTCGTCCTGCCAGAACTGGGCGTTGGTAGTCCTTGCCAAGACCTAGTGGCGGGGTTACAGAGTCTTGGCCTGGCCCGAAGGGGTTGCTCTCCCTCTTCCACAGGAACCATCAAGACAATCGGAAAATGGATGCTCAAGAAAATGATCAAATTTAAGGAACCACTTGTCTTCATCCTAATTATATGGAATATTTCAGGCCAGGGAAATATATGAAAATAAAATTCAATCATCACATAAAAATAAAATTTTACTGAATGGACTTTATATAGTTTTACAATTATGGTAGAAGTGGCATGTTATCAATATCAGATGGTAATATTTAGTTCAATGGTACTTCAAGAATCTCATAAATATAAATCACTACAAGGTGTTATCTCATCTCCATTAGTTTATATTTGGGTTCTATATTAAAGACATAATGTCGAATATTCCCTATAACATCAAAAGAAAATGAGCGAAAATGAACTGTGAAACAATACTAATATATTCACGATTTTCGCAAAATACAATGCGGGAGAAAATTGCATGTTTTAAGCCTTTTTTCTCGCAATCACAACTGTACACAGCATTAGATGATGCAGTATAAAATGGCGTATGGCTTTCAGTGCCGGAAGTGTCCGAGGACATGTTCGGCTCGCCAGGTGCAGGTCTTTCGATTTGACTCCCGTAGGCGACGTGCGCGTCGTGATGAGGATGAAATGATGATGAAGACTACACATACACCCAGCCCCCGTGCCAGAGAAATTAACCAGTGATGGTTAAAATTCCCGACCCTACCGGGAATCGAACCCGGGACCCCTCTGACCAAAGTCCAGCACGCTAACCATTTAACCATGGAGCCGGACAGAAGGTGCAGTGACGGAATAAAATACCCTGGATTCAGTATTGGACTTTCAGCTCAGATTTTTGCCATTTGGGTCGTTTTCTTGCTACACATCCGTGAATTTCCTTCAGCGATGTTGGTGATGAATATCAACGGTAGGTCTTAGTTTCATTTTATTGACTTCAATGATAACACTTGGTTCCCTCAAATTTCTTTTAGGACTTCATACTTCGTTTTCTCCAATTTCTTTTAGGACTCTCCATTTCGGTCCAAACTGTATTACAATAAAATTACTTCTGGATGTGTCTCTACATTCTCCTCGTAGTATTTTGTTTCACTACTTGTAGTGTATGGTACATTGTCAATTATCATGACAGTAGGTGGTGTGAGGTATGTGTGGTATATGATACATAGGCTTGCTTTAATTTAGTAGTCAGAGAGTACATTATTATTATTATTATTATTATTATTATTATTATTATTATTATTATTATTATTATTATTATTATTATTATTATTATTTAATCTATCCAGCTACGAAGACGCAGCAGCCTTTTATTACTACTTCAAAGTATTTTTTCCTTGCCATATATTTTCCTGTCACATATCATTGAACCTCTGACTTCTTCTAAGCCGTTCTTCTCCAAAAATCTTTGAATTTCCTTAGGGGAGATCATTGACCCCTGCAAATTTCTTCCTAAAACTCACTCTGTCCCAGACTTCGTCCGTTATAATGTTCACTTCATTGAAGTCCTGGTGAATTTCTTGAAACTATGTGGGTTGTGACTGCCATTTACCTTGGAGTGAGAAATTTATTTGCCAGTATTTCGATCCCCTTTCTTTTCACATCCCCATAAGATGTTATTATTGAAGTAGTCTAGGAAATGACGGCGATTCATCCCGAAACTTTTTATGTTCCATATGGAATTTTCACTTTGAGCTGAAAAAGCTACGGAAGACTTTGTGATTGGTCGTACTGTCAATTTTTCATAGCAACAGTCTGGCTTACAGTCACTAAAAAAAAAAAAAAAAAGGATGAGTGCATGCTACTGTGAAAAATTCTCTCAGGCACATCGCCTATTGACTACGGTTAACAAACGTTCCTGAAAAAAGTTTGGCTGTGTGGCTAACCTTATTCGGTTGTTCTCGGCAATCTAATGACGGTACACACGGAATTCAAGTTCACATTAACTCTTATTAATCTGTAATTAGGGTTATCCCTCAAAGTTGCACAGCAGGCCGCTTCGTGCCTGTGTCAGGTAGTGTAGACGGCTGAAACATAGGTAGACATAGACAGATCCGGACATCACGAATTCGATACCTGTCTGGATATATATTTTTATTAACGCATTTTAAGGATGCGTTTAGCCATTCACCTCATGGATGTCGTTGGTAGTCAAGTTTGCTCATGGTCAATTAATATTACTCACTCCATTGTTTTGCGATGTCCAAGGGAATATCGTAACATATTTTTTTATCAACAGTCTGATGCTCTGGCATGTTATTGTATGGTTTCCGTACTGTTTTTACAACCTTCGTACCTATAACGGCGGGAATTGTGATCCGTAAGTCACCGAGCAGCATTGACTTGAAACAGAGTTCGGCATTCGAGAAGCGGAGGGCTGGTCCCACTGTCGGCTGTCCCGAGAATGCCTTTCCGTAGTTTTTCAAGCTCCTGACTAAGGCAAATGCCGGGGCAGATCCTTTTATAGCCTAACAAAGTACCAAATGCCTTAGGTGTTCTTGAGTTAAAATTGCAATCTTCCTGGATGTTCAGTCAACACACGTATCTACATCAGAGTTGCTCAGCTGGGTGTCCGTTGAGGCTAGTCCAGTGCGGCCGGGCTCGCTTCTCTGAAATGCGGGCAGCTTACATACCAATCGTATGTCACAGTCACGCAAGAAGGGAACACACACGGTAGAGGAAAGGAACAGTGACGTTCGATTGTGGCCAGGAAGTTCTCCTCGCACTATTCAGCGAAAAAGTTACACGTTTAAAGAAAACTGGCACGTTACAAGTTTTGTGTTACTGGGTTGAAGCGTGCAAGCCATGATTTACAATTTCTTGGTCTGAATGACGGGAATTTCTCATAAGAATAAACAAACTTACTGTTATTCACTCTTACATACTTAAACTAATGCTTAACCCGAGAATGTTAGCCGTGAGCTTACATTCGGGAGATAGTGGTTTCGAACCCCACTGTCGGCAGCCCTGAAGATGGTTTTCCGTGGTTTCCCATTTTACACAAGGAAAATGCTGGGGCTGTACCTTCATTAAGACAACGGCCGCTTCATTCCAACTCGTAGCCCTTTCCTATTCCATCGTCGCCATTAGACCAATCTGTGCCGGTGCGATGTAAAGCCAATTTTTAAAAATGCTTAATTTTGAACAGTATTGTAATGCTATGTCACTTTCCATGTTCACTGAGTTTATGAAAACAGTGTTTAGAAACTAGCATCAGACGTCCATTGATAACAACCAGCCTCTAAATAGTGAGTGAGTATCACTATTGAAGACATAGATATTTACAATCCAAGTATAACAACACTGTAAATGCAATAACAAGTGGATATGGAGTATGATTTCAAATATATAATCTAACTAATGTTATTCCCGGTAAACATGATTGGATGTTGATGAGTTCATCAGATCATTTAAATTCAAGCAAGAGGAAACAACAGTTTATCCGCTTTTCTCCCTAATATTTTAGGAATGTTTCTAAAGCATAGCCCTCTTAAAATATAATAGTGAAAATAGTAATTCATTGCGTGGACTGCAAAAGTACTCTTTGTTGTATCCGGTTAATGTACGGAAACAGAACAGAACTAATTTCTTATATTGAAAATTACCTTGATTTCTGTCCACTAAAAAGTAAAGAAAAAATAAAACTCCCTTAATGTTCTACAAATGAACGTTCAGCGTTCATTGACTTTCACTGCCTGTGACATAAGTACAAAGTTGTCGCTCAAGCGCACGCACAGATCGCTCACGAGCACGCCCAGTTACTCATACGATGTGTGCCCGCGGGATAAAAGGCGCAGCGTGAGCACCTCTGATCTACATCAAAAGTTCGATCAACCATGGTAGGTAGAACGTGGGGCAAAAATAAGCGTAAACGTTTCCTGGAAACGGAGGCCGTGTGCTGTCACACTGCGTATCACTAGTTGTGCTCCTCTAGGAGATCGAAAATACTAAGAATCCAATTACTACATTCAGAGAAACTCATTCCCATACATATATTTTCAGGAAGTTACTCCTTGCAGAATTATACAAGGCACTGGTTACCCACCTAACAGTGCAGATAACCGGGCGAAATGACCGTGCGTGTAGAGGCGCGCGGCTGTGAGCTTGCATCCGGGATATAGTAGGTTCGAATCCCACTATCGGCAGCCCTGAAGATGGTTTTCCGTGGTTTCCCATTTTCACACCAGGCAAATGCTTGGGCTGTACCTTAATTAAGGCCACGGCCGCTTCCTTCCAACTCCTAGGCCTTTCCTATCCCATCGTCGCCATAAGACCTATCTGTGTCGGAGCGACGTAAAGCCCCTAGCAAAAACAAAAAACAACAACAAAAAAACAGTGCAGGTATGCATTCAATTTGCTGACAGTATAGTATCATGACATAATGTGTGAACTGTTGTTTGAAACGTCGGTCAAGTGGAAATAAATTGTTTATTAACATTTTGGGCTGTTATTCATCTATATCACATTTCGAACTTTTTTTTTTGACTTCAAGTGCTTCTCTCTGAAAAGTGACAGACATTTAATCAATTATGTTGTACTATACAACGGGAAACAGTTGTAATAGGCAAAGCTCAAAGTAATTTTGTTGGTTGGGAGTCGGAAATGTCGCTTTTCCATGTGGTCTGGTCTATATAAAGACATATTTTACATGAAAATGGAATCGATTCCATAAGCAGTTGTTCACGGCTCACAATTATGGTCCTCTGGAGAATAAGTAATGGTTATCTTTATCTATGATGTCAACTGGTTCATGCACTTCTTCCTATTACTTTCCCCAGTCCTTAAAATGTTACTTTACATTCTACCAGCTGTTTTAGGAGATGACGATCACACGATTTCTTTTTACGTGCTGGTAAATCTTCTGGTACGAGATTGGTATATTAGAGCACCCTAAAATATCATCGGGCTTATTGTGGAATCGAACTCTCAGAAGGAGAGTCTACTGTCACAGTCCCTCAGCCCGAAAGCATCGATGATTCATAATTTATTAGCGACGTATAGTGACCGCAGGGCTCTAATTGAGTCTGGCGTTGATTCCACTTTACTAGACTTTTTTCTTTTAGTATCCGAATTTTATTTTTGAACAGTTGATATTTACCGACCCGGGCACTATTAGAATATCTGCGCCTTTCGTGGGTTTTCCCCTATTCCAGATACCTTTATTCTTTGAGGTATCAAGCCTATTCCTCCTTGTATCTTTGACGTGAATACGTCTGTAATTTCGGTTCAGTACTATGGTTCCACCCCAGAAAGTCGACCAACACTTTTTCAGGCGATATTTTCACGCCTCTAGTTCCTAAACTACATTACACAATTCAAATGAAATAAACGTTAATGGACAGATGAAGGACCGATGATTCCAGCGCGAGCTTCCGTTGGAATGAGTGACGTCGTCTAGCGAGACGTGGGAGTTGGAGATTTAAAGGCGCCAATTCGTGAATACGAAGAGAGAGAGAACGTTCGCAGAGATATCAAACGATTCGTAAAGAACCAGACCAAAATTCAAATTAAGCAATAATAAGCAGTATACAAGTTAAACTGGTACAATATGCGAGTGGGAAGATAATATTCAAATGTCGAGGCAAATGCAGCGCCATTATATTCATCCTTCCAAATGGTGGTACCAACACATTACACAGAATAGATCTCTCATTGACTATTAAACAATAGGAGTTCAGTCTGAATCACATCTCTGCTACATCATACTACCTTGGCAATACTTACATTGATCTCACGTTTGCTAGAAATATTGCAGTAAATTTTGTGTCATATGTAACTTATTTCACATACCATTAACCTATTATAATTAAAATAATATTTGACTTAAACATGAGTGAATTTATTCATTCTTATACCTTCTATTTAATTCTCCATCACGAGAGACGCATTCGAGCATAAAACTGGCGGGTATATCTTCGCTACAACCTACCCCGGTTTCCTTTCTATATTGCTACAGTTAATATAAACTTGACAATCTCTCACTGTTATTCCCTTCACTGCAACAATGACTATCATCACCAGTCTTTGTTGTCTGGCCTTCCTTAGCGTATATTTCTCTGACATTGTCTACGATACATAGAGAGCATTATTTAACATGCCATATGCCTTCTTTTTCCACAACTGAAGACAATTCTTTTGAAAGGGTAGGAACTTTAAATGGTCTTCGTGTAGCTCATATTCCAGAGAGATAATAATCTAGTAAATTTGATCTGCAAAGAATCGATACAATCACCAACGCAGGTACAATCTTTGGCATGGAAGGTGCAAGTCACATGAGATATGGTTTTCAAATTTTGAAATGAAAACTCTAAGTATCGCATAGAATCGTTGGTTCGGAAGTTTATTCTATTATGTAGCTTTGTCACCATCGTTTAACCAGTATGACCATACTTCAAAACGCGGTGACTGTATGAGAGAATTTAAGGGAAGTAGCATATACTTGGAATTACGTATTAAATTGTTGGTATTTTTGGCTAATGATTTAAGACTAATTGTCACGAAATATTTCAGGGTTGTCTCATGTTCTACAGTGTACTATCAAGCACAAAAAGGTATCGTATAATTGTAATGCTCAAAAACACTTTAATTTCCCTAGGTGTGAAAATGTGAGGGACATAGGCTAAATTGAGTTAAACAGTATATCTGTATTTATTTCTAATGATTAAAATTAATTTGAAAAAGTATATCTGGTGAACAAACTTATCCTTGAATGAGAGTATTAATGTTTTGGTATTTATGAACATGGAAGTGTGCTGCTAAGATAAACGTTGACATTTCAAATGTGTACGCAAGTCGAACAATATTGTGATACCAGAAACACAAGTCAGACCGTGGACAACATTCAGTCACTTCAAGCTGAGTGTTAAAAGTTACCGGATAAATGTTCATTTATATTACACAGTGAATACCACGAGAATAACGCTAATCTATTGAAATTCGTATGGGATAAAATTTCCCTTCAGAGTAAAGAGTGGCAACCTGGAGACTGCTAGTTTAGTCTAACATACCTTCACTTACTAGTAACAAGCTGCTCTGTACATCATTTCTAACTGAATTACCATGATCAGCTTTTGTTGCCTGTAAGTCCCGGCGGATTTAGGTTTACGATGCCTATAAATTCTCTCATTGTAATAACTTTCACGCCCATTTCCTTTGTATTATGGCTTTATTCTTCGTTGAATCGGCTTTCTTCATTTTCCTAAAATGATCAGAGGTAAAAGTGTATGATTATCCTGTTGTATCCCGCTAAAGGAAATAATCGCAACCAGTCAACACTTGTTTGATATCATATCCAGGATAATGGCAGGTGATCCCAACCTCATTTAGGCAGACGTTCTGCCATGGCACTTTGTTTGTCTTAATATGTGTTTGGCCTTTGAACGGTACACCCATACGAATCAAAATATTGTTCCCTCTATGAAACGGCACAATATATTACTGGGTGACTGAAACAATCATTTGCGAAAAATCTATTGTCTGGCACTCTTTGAGTCTGATGATAAATGATGGAAAGCAGCAACAGCTTTTGACTGGAAGAAAGTGAAAAGAATGAGGCACACAAATACACGGTTATGAATC
Source organism: Anabrus simplex (assembly GCF_040414725.1). NCBI lineage: Eukaryota > Metazoa > Arthropoda > Insecta > Orthoptera > Tettigoniidae > Anabrus > Anabrus simplex. The sequence continues at coordinate 190,427,767 of NC_090267.1, read as the reverse complement.
ACAACGGCAAAGACAAAAATAGAGAAAGGTCTTTATGTTCGGCTACAAAAATCGGGAGCAAAACCTCGGAATGCTTACCGAACGGTAGTAATTAATTAAACCACCTGAATATCATTGAATAAGCTGAGAATAGGTGGTGGCAAAACTAAAGACAATGTAGTTCAATAAGGATATTCAAAAGAATCAGTGTGATGCGACTCGGGTGAGAATTCAACCATGTAACATTTAGTAAAATGCCACGAAGCATACAAATAATGGAAGACTTAAGGCTGAAAGAAATGCAGTCACAGCTGCCCAATTCAGGAAATATTTCGTATAGAGTATTTCCACTACTATGTTCTTCTTATCAATTGTTTTTTGCCATCATTATTATCCTGTTGCAAAATTTTCAATAAATTTGATTTTTCATTTGTGTAAATAAATAAAGATATGGTTTCATATTTACCATTTTACCTTATTTTCAGTAATACAATTTAGGTCTTATTTTCCATGTACTTCCTGATTAGAATGAAAGAAAGGACGTAAGTCATTTCTTATAAAATTATATCGAGGGGGTATACTGGTGGCGTGAAGATCTACGTTTACACATGGGAGGAGATGCTTACACCAAGCACACCGCGCAGAACCATAATTGTAATGATGCTTTTTTGCTTGTTAAGAGAACAATATATTCTGTGCCGTCCTCGACAGGGCGAGTCGGCACATGATGTATGCTGCTTCGCGCCTTCTCTGTTTCACCTTCTCTAGTGGTCCTTAAATCACGCGGACACAACGCTGACAGCTTAACGTCCTCATCTCTTCTTTCCTCCGTGTGTTTTCCACTGTCGGCTACATTTTAACTGGTCCTTCCTTGTTTTATGGACTTCTTATGACGAGCAAAGGTAAAAGTCTAGAAAGTGGGATATAAGAACAAGATATATCTCTGTTCCTTTGTGTGTTATAAAGTTAAATGTAATATACAGCCCGAGTTACAGGGATACAGAGTCTTAAAGATATATTAGCATTAACTTTAAAGCTGAAGGGACGCAGCTTAGGTTTGTGCCGTATTTCAGATAGAGTTGATTCTCTGGGTCATCATCATGACTAATACAGTACTTCCTCGCTTTTCCTCAATGATTTGGGAATTTCTTCTTGATTTCACCGAGCGAGTTTGTGATGCTGTGCGGGTCGTGTAGGTGCAAGCATGCATTCAAGAACACGTTTCTTCGCCGGCAGCGTTGAAGACGGTTTCCTATAGTTTCGTGTTTCCCATTTCGATTCCAGAAAAATATCGGGCACAGAAAGGCACGTCTCGATCATCCCTGCTTTGAACGTAAACCCATATCTGACGTAACATCGCTAGCATTGAAATATACCTAATTCGTTTTTAACTACACAAAAGTTAATACGACACGAGCGTTGAAAACTCTGGTGTGGAATAAGAGGTTAGTATAACTCATCAGTTAGAAAGAAAATTGTAATACACAGTGAACAGGTTAAACCAATATTGTCTATTGTGAGGGTAGCAATTACCAGAAAACCAAAAATTTATAATTATATTAAAACATTGAAACATTGTTTTATTGTTGTTGTTGCAGCTAAAAATTACACTAGTCAACAGTCATTTTGCATCTGGAATGTGATACATCAACTAGTATGTATTTTGATGTGTAGAATCCGAATATACCTTTCAAAATGTTCTAGCAAGTACCATTTTTGAGTTTTTAAAGGTTTTTATTTTTGTATTCAGTATTTTGCTTTTTGCTGTTCTTCTGTTTTGATGTCTAATTGTTTCTTATTGATTTGAAGAGGAGAGCTAGAAAATCTACAAATCGTCAGTAAATGGTTGGTGTGGTAATCCAGTGGTGTGAAAGAGATCCTCAGTGAGTGTTTCCTGTGAAAGATAGTGCAAACTTTTTGTGTTTAAAACTTACACTAAGAAAAATGGCAACTAGTAAATCTCGCTGTCTAAACCACCCCGACAACTTTTGTTATGTGTTTGGGAAATTCACTCCAAAAGCCCAAAGAAAACCAATCACTGATTTGGTTAAGAAGGCATATAAATTGTATTTTGATTGTCCTGTTGGTGATCAAGATATAAATTTTGCACCTCATATTGCCTGCATAACCTGTACTACAACCTTAAACGAGTGATTGAAAGGAAAACGCCGAGCCATACCATTCGCTGTTCCTATGGTGTGGTGTGAGCCTAAAGACCATTATTCAGACTCTTACTTCTATCTTGCAAATATTTCGGGACATTCAAGCAAAACTAGACATAAAATAAAGTATCCAAATGTATCTTCAGTGCATTTGCCTGTGCCCCATGATGAGGGGTTGCCTGTTCCTCTCTGTAACTTGAAAGCCACGGAACCAGACACCATGTCAAGTGAATCAGATAATACTGAACATATAGAAGAGTATTGCCCTCAATATCATGACACTTCACCTCAGCTCTTTAATCAAGAGGAATTGAACGATTTGGTTCGCGATCTAAAACTTTCGAAACAGCAAGCTGAACTCTTGGGGTCGAGACTGCAGCAACAGAACCTTCTAGCTCCAGGGACAAAAATTTCCTGTTTCAGATCAAGAGGTGCTTCCTTCGCTCAATATTTCGATATGCAGAATTCAATGTGTGTATGTAGAGATGTCAATGGTTTGATGATGCAGCTAGGTGTACAACATAATCCACAGGAGTGGCGACTATTTATTGACTCCAGTAAAACCAGCTTGAAAGCAGTACTACTGCATAATGGCAATGCATTTCCATCTGTACCTTTGGCTTATGCAGTTGACATGATAGAAACTTATGAAGCTTTGCTGCTAGAGGCAATCAAATATAAGGATCATGAATGGCAGCTTTGCTGTGATTTAAAAGTTGTTGCACTCCTTGCAGGTTTATAGGCTGGATTCACGAAATACTGCTGCTTTTTGTGCCTTTGGGACAGCTGTGACACCAAGAACCACTATACAGTCAAGGAATGGCATATAAGGAAGTCATATGTTCCTGGAAACGTAAATGTGAACAATACCCCATTGGTTGAGCCTGATAAAATAATTTTGCCTCCCCTTCATATCAAGTTGGGCCTTATCAAGAACTTTGTAAAAGCTCTGGATAAAGAAGATGAGGCCTTCAATCACTTAAAAGAAAAGTTTCCCAAATTAAGTGAGGCAAAGCTGAAAGAGGGTATATTTGTTGGACCACAAATAAGAAAATTGCTGAAAGACCCAACCTTTGATACCAAACTCACAGATATGCAATTAGCTGCTTGGTCTTCTTTTAAAGCAATTGTGAAGGGCTTTTTGGGTAACAGGAAAGACAAAAACTGTGTTACCATTGTGAATGATCTGTTGGACAACAATAAGAACATGGGGTGTAGAATGTCGCTTAAAATTCACTTTTTACATTCTCACCTTGATTTCTTCCCGGAAAATTTGGAAGCCGTAAGTGATGAGCATGGTGAACGCTTTCACCAAGACATTCTTACCATGGAACACCGTTACCAAGGCCATTGGAACCCTTCGATGATGGGTGACTACTGCTGGGGTCTTGTTAGGGAGAGTGATGGAACGGCAAACAAAAGAAGAGCTCCGTCGTCGCATTTTTCAAAAACCAAAGACGATTAAAGGTTAAAGTATCTTCTGAACTAATTTGGACCTTTTATTGGCATCATGCCCATATATACATAAAAAACAGTATTGATTTCAAACGTTCTGAATGTGTATTTTTGTTTGACTTAATTGTGTCAATTTTTGCTATTGCAGTTTTTATTCTGCTGTATATCTAGGAAATGTGACGTCATAGAGAAAAACTGATTTTACCAGTGTATTCAGCACCCCAAAATTAGGTAAATCCACCCATTTACAAACCATATGCAAAAAAAAAGTTTAAATTTGTTAACTAGTGTTATTTCCAGACATCTAAGACGGTGTATTGAAGTACGAGTTCATTTCTTTCTTTCTTTCTTTCTTTCTTCATGTCCTTTGTCCAATTTCTATTTGATATTTGTGTTGTTATATTATAAGTAATGAATTTCTGATAGGATGGTTTCTCTTTCTTGTTTCAGGTGAGTTTGCTGTCAATTTCCTCCTGCGACAATTAGTATAGTGAGGATAGTGAGTATATCTTAGGGTAGTTACCTGATTTTGAGAATTGGCACGGAAAATGATCATCATAAAGTTGAGGGCAGCTTAATGCTATGTTATAGTATTATATATCCAGTAAGTTACATTTCCAAGATGTGTCTACCTTTCGTCTGGAGGCGTAGAATTCAGTTTTCAGCTCGTCTGAAGATGTTAACTCTGAAGTTCATTCAGCCTCATAAACCCACCTGAGGAGTGTCTGAAAGTGAGAGGAAGATGACCTGGCTACATCCAAGCAATGAAGCTGAGGATATTGTTACGCTGACCACGTGACTCCAAATCAGTGTTGCCAACTTAGCGGATTTTCCGCTAAATTTGTCGGAATTGGAAGACTGCGGCGGAGAAATATACCATTTAGCGGACAGCGGATTTTTTGGCGGAATTCTACATTTATTATAGCGGAATTTAGCGTTTTATCTACATTACTCTGAGCTGTTCCGTATTTCTTGTTAGGAGCTAGCAGTCACATGAGGAAAACATGTTATTTGGATTTGATGTTATGAAATCGTGGTATCATAAATTTGTAATGCGTGGGGAAAGGGTACTTATCTCTTAGTTGACGAGTGACGACACATAATAAAACTGTGAGAGAGTAGCATTTATATTTATGCTATGAAGGAAGACCGTTTAATGAACTGGCCTGTTCTGTGTGTGGCCCTTGAGGTAGGAGATTCACCTAGTTTGCACCCGGCAGTAAAACGCCTACAAGTTTTAGCTCGCCGGCTCGCAGGCAGGGGGTTAATACCAGTGAAACTCACAGATCAGGTGAGTACAGACATTGTTATTATTACATACATACATACATACATACATACATACATACATACATACATACATACATACATACATACTGTACATACATACATACATATTCATTATAGACTGTTATGCCTTTCAGCGTTCAGTCTGCAAGCCTCTGTGAATTTACTAAACGTCGCCACAATCCTCGATTTCCAACTAGTGTTATGGCCTCATTTAGTTCTATACCTCTTATCTTTAAATCGTTAGAAACCGAGTCTAACCATCGTCGTCTTGGTCTGCCTCTACTTATTTTACCTTCCATAGCAGAGTCCATTATTATCCTAGGTAACCTATCCTCCTCCATTCGCCTCACATGACCCCACCACCGAAGCCAGTTTATGCATACAGCTTCATCCATAGATGTCATTCCTAAATTAGCCTTTATCTCCTCATTCCGAGTACCCTCCTGAGTCCACCCAGCTTTCGCTCCCGCAAAGCAAAGTTGGTCTGAAAACAGACCTATGTAAAGATAGTTTAGTCTGGGAGCTCACTTCCTTCTTACAGCTGCGAGCTCACTGTATTAGCTTTACGACACCTTGATTCAATCTCACTTACTATATTGTGCCCGTCCTAGTCAGTCATCGAACACGAGACACCCCAGGGGTGCTCAGTTCGGTGGCTGTAGGCTTATAAAATAAATGAATGTGGCAGGATTATCATAGGGTTCATCAAATGAGTGCGTCACAAATAGAAAACAAATATGACACTTTTATTCAATTTAAAGCAGTATTGGCCATCCTGAAATCTATGATTATGATTATGATCGTTACGTTAAGGAATTTTATCTGGCTCTTGATGTAACAAACCTAGGCATACACAAATGGGATGGTACACGGCAGTTGTTTCCCTGACATTCTAACAGAGTATTTACATTGTAAAAATTTTTTTTATCGTCTTCAAAGTTATTAAGTTATTTGTTTAAAGTTGAATTAAAAATTTTCATTCAGAAAAATGAGGTCTGGGCCAAGCCTTCATCGATAATCTGGAAAAAATGCAGTAATTGTAAGAACGAATTTAATAAAGAAAATAACCAAGATTCAAAAAAGTTAACACTTATGACAAAATAATAAAATTTACAGTCGTTATCTTAACGATAAAATGAAAAGTTGAATTTGCCTTGGTTTTCTCTAAGTTAATCCGAGACGTCGGATATACCTGTTCACGTCATCTCACATCTCCCTTCGTGAGAATTTACATTGAACGTTAAGTATTTAACCAATGATTAAACTAAATAAAACGCCTCTCGGGCTTGCAAACGTAAATAAATGGGGATAATACCATCCATGTGGAGATCCTGTCCACTATCAATCGATAATATCAGTGTCACATGTTTCAGAATAGAACACATAAAAAAATAACCCTCTAAATACTAATAAATCACTACTTCTACAGCTAACTACGGAAATTGGTAAGAAGACTGTGAGTACTAAGAAGAAAATATCTACACTATGTACATATCGACGAGTGTCGATCAACCGTTTTACTCTCCTATTAACAAATTTATTGAGTTACAGCAAGATTGAGTTATCACATGAGAGTAAAAATTACATCAACGAGTGAGCTGGTATAATCACGAATCAGACATTATTTAGATATTTCGTCGAAGACTTGTTCTTTAGACCTAAGGCCTTCTCGAACATTCATCTGTACCTTGAGACTGAAATTACTGGATTACTTGAGAAAATTTGGGATATTCCCACGAATTAAAAGTACATCGATAAACATGGACTTTCATTTTCTTCATCTGAAGACACTAATATTAGGCTACACCGCATTTATCGCGAATAATCAATAAACATGTGAAAAGCTCAGTTTCGCGAAGATTCATGCCACTTATTCCATATACTCTATACGTACACTGTACCACAATGACGACTTTAACTTGTCGCATCTTAATCTCAAATATGTAGCCGTGAAATATCAGGACCTACCATCGTCCTACAAATACATAATATCCACTTAAAAGTGTCTCGATGATTAATTACATCCAATTAATTATCACATGCTTCCAATGCACATGTCCACATTAAATTCGCACATAGAATTCGGACTCAATATCCCGATGACACGTTGTCTCAGACACGAGGTACAAGTAGAAGTTCAAAATACAAGGAAAATATAGAAAATACGGACGAAACATTCTACCATTAAATCCATCAAACATAAACTAATTCATATTCGTGACGAAATTTACTCAATAAGCAAAGATGGTGTCGATAACACATGGATAACTCCGTCAGAACCTTCACTGTCAAATTCATGGCCACATGGTCATTAAATAATCACATGTGTCAGTTTTTTGACGTATTCCAGCAAATAAACTGCCATAAAAAAGTGTCAAAATAGCTTACTAAGAAAAAGAAAGAATAGAACAAAACTACATAGAACAGATATAAATGAGACGTAATCGACTTAACTTATAGATGAATCTTCATGTCTGGAAGTCTGGGTTCTCAATCAGCCATGCCAGGAAGAAAGAATCTGCATCCCGGCGCCGCCAACGATGGTCAAAGGTTTAGAACCTCATGGTGAAGCACTGGTAATCCATGATGTGAGATTCCGTCCTCTTCTGGGATTTATTCACGTCCACGTCTTCCACGTCCACTCGTAAGAAGCTGAAACTTACACAAAATGTTTTAGAGTAGGCTCCAAGCACACACGTAACAGTATTTTAGAAATGACACGTACTTTAAGGGATTAATGTCTGCACATCCGACGTCTGATCACAGCACTGTTCTAAATTATATCCAATTTCCAGACGTGTAGAGCACAGGAGTGAAGCGACGTTCCACGCTGAGCGACTGAAGGTGATAGTCCAAGACACGCCAGAGGGTGTGTGAGAGCGAGTATTCGTATCACATGACTTAAATATCATGTCTGGTGCACATGCACGGAAGTAAAGTCAATTGAGGGGCTAAATTCTTCCACTGTACGAATCTACAACTTCATCACCATCTTAGCCCCAAGGTCGTGCAAATTATTCCAAAATTTCAGTTTTTAATTTATATCCTCCAAATGTGCTATTCTTTTATCCAGTTTATTTTACATTAGTCCTTGAGCCTTCCGTAATTATGCACGTCGCCACCAAAGATATTACAAATATTTCATTCATGTCATTCCTCGCAATTACAAGTGACACGCGCTGGCCTCCTTCTTCCAGTCACCAACCTTCATTTTTTTTATTTTTATTCCGTTAGCCAGTCGGCCGCTCTCTGCACGAAAAAAACTCGTTCTCGCCCCTGCCAAGGTCGCGCGCACCCCATCTCGCCGACCAGTAGACACAAGCCGCACCAACACCTGTTCTTTCATTTGTGGCCTCACGGTCACATCCACCTCTTACTGGGACAAAAATTTTTAAGCAAGATTAAAAATTTTTAAAATCGTGTTCATTCCTTAAAATGTGGTCCGTATGCTGCCTACTTCACTGTTTAATTTTCCATGGTATTTATAATTTCAGGCATCTGTCAGTTGTCTGAACGGTAATCATTCTGCACGGCACAAACTGGTATTTCTTCGATAGCCGACCTGGGTCTTTTCTTTTTTTTTTTCTTTCTTCACTCTTCTGCTTTACGGTAGAGTCTTAGGTTCGAGGCATTGAATATAACTGTTCATAGGAGAGTAATGGTTTGATCTCTTCACATTTGAGCCTTTCTTCTGGCGCCCTGATTTTCAGGTTGATATTGTGGTGCTGAGGGATTTAATCTATCGTCATGAGGTGAATTCCGATGTTGCTGGAACTGTGGGCTCTCGGCTCCCATCACATCTGGATCGGTGTCTTGATTATGAATGGCGTCCTTCCATTTTGAGCCTTTTTCAGTTTCCTTCCTTAATTCTTCAATGTACCTCATGCTTTCTCGATGACGGTTCTCCATTTCATCTCTGAAATTCCGGTAGTTACGATCTGAATAATATCTAGGTCTATCATAGGGCCTATTCCGTCTATAGTCCTGTGGTCGATCCCGTGTCCTGTAATTTCCCCTTCTTCGGACATTCTTCGGATCTTCCATCCTGTCCTCTCTGGGTCTCATTCTTCTCTCTTCCCATCGACGATCGTACGCTCTGGGATAGTTTTTGTACTCTTTAGGTCCACTCTGATTTCCGTTTTCAGGCATTGGAGGCGAATTCCGGTTTTTCGGAGAGTCTATTACGTTGACCTGATAAGTATTGCTCCTTTGAGTTTTCGGTACTGTTGAGACATTCATGGTGTGGTCGAGCTGTCTGAGAATAGTCTCAGCCTGCACGGCGGTCTGAACATTAGCAGCAATGAGTAAGCGCTGTACTTCCACAGGAAACTGCTTTGTTATCGCCTGGACCAACTCATTTTCAGATGGTGGAGTGTCGAGGTCTTTCATTCGTCGTACTTGATTACAGAAGTAATTAGCGTACTGCGTTTGCCCATCTGTGGAATATTTCCGTGAATACAAATCCAACCGTAGTGCTTGTTGCAGATCCGCTCCCCAGTATCTCTGTAGGAATAAGCGCTTGAAACTTTCATAGTCTTCAAACGTATAACGGAAAGCATGGTACCAGTTGAGCACGTCTCCCTCTAAAAATTTCTCCGCTGTTCGCAGATGTTTTTCAGTAGGGATCTTCTGTTCACGAATATATTCATCAAGGTCCCTAATGAAATTTTTAGGCGTGACCCCGTTTAAGTTGTTGAATTTTCTAGGCCTGTCCTCGCTCATTCGGATAAAATTAATGATTTGAGGTACGCTTTGTGCCGGTGTAGTACTGGGATTTACTGTGGGTTGTTCAATGTGGGTAGTATTCTGAGACGATTCAGCTATGGGCGATATTCCTTCTGTTACAGTAGATTTAGCCTGTACGACCTCTTCGACATTACTCTGTCGGTCCATTAATGATGTCACTAAGACCCTAGTGCTCCTATCCTGCAACTTCAAGAATCCTACTTCTTTTTCTAATTTTTGGAGGGCGTCCATATTTTCCTCCATCTTCTGTTTCCCGGACTTGACATCTCCGGCAAGATTAATAATTTGCTCGAGTATTTCCGACTTGTCTTTATCAATCATGCTCTTGATATCATCGAACTGGAGTGAAATATCTTGTATCTCCATTTGGTTGACTGAGATACTGTCCTTTACGGAACGGAGATCATCGTCGACCTTCTCTTTTATTTTCTTCAAGTCTTCGGTGACCTCTCCTCTAAGATTTTTCACTTGTTCTGACATCTCTTCTTGTGCCGTGGAAATCTCTACCTTTATAACATCTATCTCTTTCCTCACTGATTCAATGTTATTTCTGACTAGGACTACGTCACTCTGAAGAGCGGTGACCTTCCCGGTGATAACCTTATTATCCTCTTTAATCTGGCTCGTCAAAGTAACAACTTGTTCCAGGGTTTTTTTCTGATTTTCCCTGCACTCTAACACGATATTATCAATCCGACAACTAGTTTCCTCCAGTTTTGCATATAGTTCGTCACGACCTTTTTTCGCCTCTTCCTGTATCGCAGCACCCATAATGTTCATTTTCTGACTCAATCGTTCATTACTATCTTCCTGAATTTTCCTAAATTCCTCTTTATTTTCTTCCTGCATTTTCCTAAATTCCTCTTTATTTTCTTCCTGTGCTCTCCTACTCTCTTCCTGTGCTCCCCTACTCTCTACTGTCAGAGTCTCTAATAACTTCCTAATCTCCTCGAGATCCATTCTATTATTCATAAAGTGACCTGTGTCAGCAAACGCCGAAATGCAGAAACTTTCCCCCCAGACATGTTGATTGTGATAAGGCAAATTCAAGTTTCATGAAGAAAATTCCTAACCCTCATTTTTCCATGTGAAACACATAATCTTAAGTAAAATACTCTGAAAATTCCGCGTACTCTGTTAGAATTCTACCTAACTGGGATGGCATTAAATCTGAAATGAACCTGCCGACCGTGAATAATTAATCATTTGAGCAAGTCAATTTAAACCACGTGGAGAAGCAATTAATCAAGTTCCACGATGGATTAAGCCACATTTTTAAGCCACAAATCGAGCCCCACGGATGGGAAAAGCCACTAAGATGTGCCCGTCCTAGTCAGTCATCGAACACGAGACACCCCAGGGGTGCTCAGTTCGGTGGCTGTAGGCTTATAAAATAAATGAATGTGGCAGGATTATCATAGGGTTCATCAAATGAGTGCGTCACAAATAGAAAACAAATATGACACTTTTATTCAATTTAAAGCAGTATTGGCCATCCTGAAATCTATGATTATGATTATGATCGTTACGTTAAGGAATTTTATCTGGCTCTTGATGTAACAAACCTAGGCATACACAAATGGGATGGTACACGGCAGTTGTTTCCCTGACATTCTAACAGAGTATTTACATTGTAAAAATTTTTTTTATCGTCTTCAAAGTTATTAAGTTATTTGTTTAAAGTTGAATTAAAAATTTTCATTCAGAAAAATGAGGTCTGGGCCAAGCCTTCATCGATAATCTGGAAAAAATGCAGTAATTGTAAGAACGAATTTAATAAAGAAAATAACCAAGATTCAAAAAAGTTAACACTTATGACAAAATAATAAAATTTACAGTCGTTATCTTAACGATAAAATGAAAAGTTGAATTTGCCTTGGTTTTCTCTAAGTTAATCCGAGACGTCGGATATACCTGTTCACGTCATCTCACATCTCCCTTCGTGAGAATTTACATTGAACGTTAAGTATTTAACCAATGATTAAACTAAATAAAACGCCTCTCGGGCTTGCAAACGTAAATAAATGGGGATAATACCATCCATGTGGAGATCCTGTCCACTATCAATCGATAATATCAGTGTCACATGTTTCAGAATAGAACACATAAAAAAATAACCCTCTAAATACTAATAAATCACTACTTCTACAGCTAACTACGGAAATTGGTAAGAAGACTGTGAGTACTAAGAAGAAAATATCTACACTATGTACATATCGACGAGTGTCGATCAACCGTTTTACTCTCCTATTAACAAATTTATTGAGTTACAGCAAGATTGAGTTATCACATGAGAGTAAAAATTACATCAACGAGTGAGCTGGTATAATCACGAATCAGACATTATTTAGATATTTCGTCGAAGACTTGTTCTTTAGACCTAAGGCCTTCTCGAACATTCATCTGTACCTTGAGACTGAAATTACTGGATTACTTGAGAAAATTTGGGATATTCCCACGAATTAAAAGTACATCGATAAACATGGACTTTCATTTTCTTCATCTGAAGACACTAATATTAGGCTACACCGCATTTATCGCGAATAATCAATAAACATGTGAAAAGCTCAGTTTCGCGAAGATTCATGCCACTTATTCCATATACTCTATACGTACACTGTACCACAATGACGACTTTAACTTGTCGCATCTTAATCTCAAATATGTAGCCGTGAAATATCAGGACCTACCATCGTCCTACAAATACATAATATCCACTTAAAAGTGTCTCGATGATTAATTACATCCAATTAATTATCACATGCTTCCAATGCACATGTCCACATTAAATTCGCACATAGAATTCGGACTCAATATCCCGATGACACGTTGTCTCAGACACGAGGTACAAGTAGAAGTTCAAAATACAAGGAAAATATAGAAAATACGGACGAAACATTCTACCATTAAATCCATCAAACATAAACTAATTCATATTCGTGACGAAATTTACTCAATAAGCAAAGATGGTGTCGATAACACATGGATAACTCCGTCAGAACCTTCACTGTCAAATTCATGGCCACATGGTCATTAAATAATCACATGTGTCAGTTTTTTGACGTATTCCAGCAAATAAACTGCCATAAAAAAGTGTCAAAATAGCTTACTAAGAAAAAGAAAGAATAGAACAAAACTACATAGAACAGATATAAATGAGACGTAATCGACTTAACTTATAGATGAATCTTCATGTCTGGAAGTCTGGGTTCTCAATCAGCCATGCCAGGAAGAAAGAATCTGCATCCCGGCGCCGCCAACGATGGTCAAAGGTTTAGAACCTCATGGTGAAGCACTGGTAATCCATGATGTGAGATTCCGTCCTCTTCTGGGATTTATTCACGTCCACGTCTTCCACGTCCACTCGTAAGAAGCTGAAACTTACACAAAATGTTTTAGAGTAGGCTCCAAGCACACACGTAACAGTATTTTAGAAATGACACGTACTTTAAGGGATTAATGTCTGCACATCCGACGTCTGATCACAGCACTGTTCTAAATTATATCCAATTTCCAGACGTGTAGAGCACAGGAGTGAAGCGACGTTCCACGCTGAGCGACTGAAGGTGATAGTCCAAGACACGCCAGAGGGTGTGTGAGAGCGAGTATTCGTATCACATGACTTAAATATCATGTCTGGTGCACATGCACGGAAGTAAAGTCAATTGAGGGGCTAAATTCTTCCACTGTACGAATCTACAACTTCATCACCATCTTAGCCCCAAGGTCGTGCAAATTATTCCAAAATTTCAGTTTTTAATTTATATCCTCCAAATGTGCTATTCTTTTATCCAGTTTATTTTACATTAGTCCTTGAGCCTTCCGTAATTATGCACGTCGCCACCAAAGATATTACAAATATTTCATTCATGTCATTCCTCGCAATTACAAGTGACACGCGCTGGCCTCCTTCTTCCAGTCACCAACCTTCATTTTTTTTATTTTTATTCCGTTAGCCAGTCGGCCGCTCTCTGCACGAAAAAAACTCGTTCTCGCCCCTGCCAAGGTCGCGCGCACCCCATCTCGCCGACCAGTAGACACAAGCCGCACCAACACCTGTTCTTTCATTTGTGGCCTCACGGTCACAATATTACCATCCTGGGAGAACACACAAGCTAAATACTTGAAATTATCGACCTGTTCTAGCTTTGTATCACCAATCTGACATTCAATTCTGTTGAATTTATTACCTACTGACATCAATTTAGTCTTTGAGAGGCTATTTTTCATACCATACTCATTGCACCTATTTTCAAGTTCCAAGATATTAGACTGCAGGCTTTCGGCACAGTCTGGCATTAAGACTAAATCGTCAGCATAGGCCAGACTGCTTACTACACTTCCACCTAACTGAATCCCTCCCTGCCATTTTATACCTTTCAGCAGATGATCCATGTAAACTACGAATAGCAAAGGTGAAAGATTACAGCCCTGTCTAACCCCTGTAAGTACACTGAACCAAGAACTCATTCTACCATCAATTCTCACTGAAGCCCAATTGTCAACATAAATACCTTTGATTGCTTTTAATAATCTGCCTTTAATTCCATAGTCCCCCAGTATGGCGAACATCTTTTCCCTCGGTACCCTGTCATATGCTTTCTCTAGATCTACGAAACATAAACACAACTGCCTATTCCTCTCGTAGCATTTTTCATTACCTGGCGCATACTAAAAATCTGGTCCTGACAGCCTCTCTGTGGTCTGAAACCACACTGGTTTTCATCCAACTTCCTCTCAACGACTGATCGCACCCTCCCTTCCAAGATGCCAGTGAATACTTTGCCTGGTATACTAATAAATGAGATACCTCGATAGTTGTTGCAATCCTTCCTGTTCCCTTGCTTATAGATAGGTGCAATTACTGCTTTTGCCCAATCTGAAGGTACCTTACCAACACTCCACGCTAAGTTTACTAATCTATGAAGCCATTTCGTCCCTGCCTTCCCACTATACTTCACCATTTCAGGTCTAATTTCATCTATTCCTGCTGCCTTATGACAATGGAGTTTATTTACCATCTTTTCCACTTCCTCAAGCATAATTTCACCAACATGATTTTCCTCCTACCCATGAGCTTGGCTGTTCACAACACCACCAGGATGATTTCCTTTTACATTGAGAAGATGTTCAAAATATTCCTTCCACCTCTCCAGTGATTCCCTGGGATCTATTATGAGTTCACCTGAATTACTCAAAACACTGTTCATTTCCTTTTTCCCTCCCTTCCTAAGATTCTTTATTACTGTCCAGAAAGGTTTCCCTGCTGCTTGACCTAGCCTTTCCAGGTTGTTACCAAAATCTTCCCAGGACATCTCTTTGGATTCAACAACTATTTGTTTCGCTCTGTTTCTTTCATCCACGCACAAGTCCCTATCTGCCTCGGCCCTTGTTTGGAGCCATTTCTGATAAGCCTTCTTTTTACGTTTACAAGCTGCTCTCACTTCATCATTCCACCAAGATATTCGCCTTTTCCCATCTTTACACTCAGTTGTTCCTAGGCATTCCCTTGCTGTTTCTACTACAGTATCCCTGTATGCCACCCATTCACTGTCTATATCCTGAAACTGCTTACTGTCTACTGTTCGAAACTTCTCACTAATCATATCCATGTACTTCTGTCTAATGTTCTCGTCCTGGATATTGTCTACCCTTATTCGTTTGCAGACAGATTTCACTTTCCCTACCCTAGACCTAGAGATACTTAGTTCACTACAGATCAGATAGTGGTCTGAATCATCGAAAAATCTGAGGAAAACTCGTACATTCCTAACAGATTTCCTGAATTCGAAGTCTGTTAAGATATAGTCTATTATCTATCTGGTACCTCTAGCCTCCCATGTGTAGCGGTGAATAGCCTTATGCTTGAAGAATGTATTCGTAACAGCTAAACCCATACTAGCACAGAAGTCCAGCAAACGCTTCCCATTCCCATTAGCTTCCATATCTGCCCCACATTTACCAATCACACTTTCGTATCCTTCAGTTATATTCCCAACTCTCGCATTGAAATCGCCCATTAGCACTATTCTATCCTTGCTGTTGACCCTGAACACGATGTCACTCAATGCTTCATAAAACTTGTCAACTTCATCCTCATCCGCACCCTCACATGATGAATACACGGACACAATTCTTGTCCTAATTCCTCCAACTGACAAATCTACCCACATCATTCGCTCATTTACGTGCCTAACAGAAACTATGTTCCGTGCAATGGTATTCCTGATAAAGAGCCCTACCCCAGACTCTGCCCTTCCCTTTCTAACACCCGTCAAGTACACTTTATAATCTACTATATCTTCCTCGTTATCTCCCCTTACCCGAATATGACTTACTCCTAGCACATCCAGATGCATCTCTTTGCTGACTCAGCCAGTTCTACTTTCTTTCTTCCATAAGCCGCGTTAATATTGATAGCTCCCCATCGAATTCCATTTCGTTCGCCAAGTTGTTTCAAGGAGTCCCTCGCCTGTCAAATGGGAGTGAGACTCCGTTACTCCCATAGGTCCGAGGCTTTCTTAAAAGGTTCTGAGCTCGGTAGATTCATGAAGCAGGTTGCTACCCTACTTACACATAGTCCAAGTGAGGATCTCTCCTCTAACGGGTTATGGACCACCGGTGGATTGTATAGTCCTAGCCGCCTGAGCACAAGGAGGGCCAGGACTCATAATATGTTCGAGTTGCCCACTCCCATTCCATAGCAACTGGTATCCCGACACTCAGGATCACTTACTAGGCCACTCAGCCGTTGCCCATGGTTCAGGAACTAGGACATGACTACAGTAACCCACAAACTATTATTATTATTATTATTATTATTATTATTATTATTATTATTATTATTATTATGATGTGCGTATGGACCCAATAAATCACGCAAATCTCTAACGATTCTGTTTTCTAAGTTGCCAAACAGCTCTCATCCTTTCTCCGTGGATCCTTTTTTCGTTCTTCTGTCCAATTTTCTCCAGTCTTCTTTTTCACTTCGTTTTCTGGTTGCATTTTCCATCCATTAACTTTTTTCTATGGAGGATTTTGTCCGCGGTGTCATTTGAGTTCATATGGGCCTTTTCCAGATCCTTCCTCACTTCCAGTACCCATGGAATATTTTTAATATGTTCTATGTAGGTGAGAATCTTGTATGTGAATCTACTTGCCGGCAGTCTGCGGACGTGCCCAAAAAATTTCAGACGTCTTTTGCGGATGTCTGCTGCAATGCTGGAAAGGTCTTCTGTCACTTTGCGTGACCTCAGTCTATATCCATCTTCTGTTTTTCAGGGGCCGAGAATTCTCCTCAGATTATTATTATTATTATTATTATTATTATTATTATTATTATTATTATTATTATTATTATTATTATTATTGCCCATTATTTGATATCGGATTTCTTGGCGGAATTTAGCTGATTTTTAATAGTATTTAGTGGATCTTGAAAATATAAGCTGGCAACACTGCTCCAAATATCTGCCAGCGATGTGCATAGTGAGCAGTCTTCTTGATTGAGCGATTCTTACTTGTGGTCAATCGATTTTACATGTTCAGTCAGGATACTTCTTCACAGTATATTGTTTAAATGTGTCGTCTATTCATAGGCAAAACGTAAGGACCATTATCATCTTAATTGTGGTGCAAAATATGAATGTATACTCCAGGAAGTAGAGAGTCTAGAGCATATCATACCTCTTACGTAAACTGCCAAATTTGTTTAGATTACGAATATTACTGACAAACGACATGATCTTTTCTTTAATAGATGTGAAGTGGTTAACCATTTCTTCACAATCAAATCGTTTGAAGCGAGAAATCGCTTTGGTGATAGTTACATATTTTAAGTACCAGACATACTTTATGAAGTTTTGATCAAAAATATCTAAACAAGACAAAAGTTCGTTTACTGAAAGCTACAGTCACTTTTAAATAAAATATAATAAAAGACACTTGTCTCATGCGACTTAACCAACAGCAACTGAAGGACAAACACAAGGAGACAGAACAGAGCTGAAGCCATTTGGGAAATGATAGCTAAGGAACTTATATATACTTGCAAAGTTTTGGAAATATCGAGAAGTAATTTCTAATACATCAACCTTTCGTAGGATGAAGGAACCACCATTGTAGTTTAAGGGTTGGTAATTTGCTTCGCATCTAGTAGAATCCGGATTCGGTGTCTGATTTTCTAAAATTCAATCAGTGTCTGAGACTTAAAATGAACACAACGAGGCTCGTTAGGGGCTTTCGCTATCTTACGAATAGATATAATTCTTCAATTCTCTCTCAGAGGAATTGTATGTGATAAGTGAATCAAGACTGCCTTCTTTTCAATCTTGGGAATGGCGACCTCGAATTTAGGACTCCCGAAACAATGATCATCGACGTAAAAAGTTAACAACGAATACACATACAGTTACTATAGCCCCACAGCTTATCAGGAAAGTTTTCAGTGTGCATCGGACAGTTGATCAAGATGTTTTGCGTCCTTATAATGAAGGGACAACAACGGTAATCCATGTATATTGTACCAGGAAAAAATGTCTGTCTTTGGGGCGCTGACACTAGCTTGAAAAGCATGGACTATTTCTAACAGTGTGGCATGAAACCATTGGAGTTGGTACAGAGAGGGGTATTAGTTCATTGAAAGATTTTTTGAGAATCTGATTTTATTTTTCATTGAAAACAAACTCATATCATCACCTTTCATGCAAGCTGAGTTGAATCGTTGTAGTAGGCTGGAATCTCCGGACTCCGGGATGGTTGCTGGGCACGGCCTGGACAGGAACCACACCCGTCCTGGATGTGAAGTTTTCGACGTTCTAGAATTTCTCGACGTTCTCGAAGATCTGGGAGTTCTCGATTCTCCAGGCGCACATGTTGCTGGGTTCGATCTCACACGACATTGTTGATGAAAGGTGAGGCGCGATTCACACACAAGTCCCCCGTATGGCATTCAACTTACTTGTGGCACTGTTAAATAAATTGATCTTTAAATATTTCGTTTACTCATTGCAAATGGAATATGTCAATGTTAATGAAATTGACACCCGAATCTTGATTCAAACACCCCTCTGAATCGCAAACGTTCATAAATTATCACTTGAAAATAAGACGATTGAACTGAATATCTGACCCAGTGTTAGATGTCAGCCGAATTAATATTTGGGAAAATAATGTATAAGTTATAATGTCAAGTTCACGGCATAAGTTTGCTAACATTGGCATGGCAGACTAGAATGTTCTATCGGGCCACTAAGCATTGTCATCACAGTTACTAACTCACTGATCTCGTCAGTTTATGATTAGAACACACTATAAAGCATAACATGCACAGTTTATGCAAGTTAGGACACATTGGCACGTTTGTAATAAATTACGTAAATTAAATGGTACTCGGAAATGTCTTATTCAGTCGATAAACAAAATTACGTGTACTTGGAGACTGGTAAGCAATCTCATTAAGTGATTATTGAAGTAAAATTGCACTTGGAAAGAGTCTAACACTATCCATGAAAAATGATTAGGAAGTGTAAATTATAAGTTCAGTTATGACACTGAAAAGTTCTATGTTCCCCCGGAACTTCTACGAGAGGAACACACAAACTCATATATGGCACGAGTACTCTATGTTTCCACAGTCTGTTACTATGAAACAAGTTTAAAAACAAGTCCAGATGCGGCACTCAAAAATATTTAAAGTTCCCACAATTTGTTATGAAACATAAGTTCGAACGTAATACTCTTAAATACTCTAAGTTTCCACAGTTCGTCACGAAACACAAGTTCAATGTGGCACTTGGAAAATTGCAACACTCATAAGAAAAGTTCGATGTACCCATAGCTTGTCGTAAAACATAAGTTCAAATGAGACACTCGGAAAATTCCTATGTTTCCAAAGCCTGTTTACGAAAATACAATTTCGAATACAAGTTCAAATGTAGCACTTGGAAAAGTTACGAGACTCACGAGAGAAATTCTAAGTTCCTTCAGTTAGTCGGTGAAACACAAGTCCACCGAGCTTGATAGCTGTAGTCGCTTAAGTGCGGCCAGTATCCAGTATTCGGGAGATAGTAGGTTCGAACCCCACTGTCGGCAGCCCTGAAGATGGTTTTCCGTGGTTTTCCATTTTCACACCAGGCAAATGGTGGGGCTGTACCTTAATTAAAGCCACGGCCGTTTCCTTCCCAGTCCTAGCCCTTTCCTGTCCCATCGTCGCCATAAGACATATCTGTGTCGATGCGACGTACAGCCAATAGCAAAAAAAGAACACAAGTCCTAACATGGCACTTGAAGAAAATTATAAAGTTCCAACTCCGCTGGAATCGAACAGTCGAAATGCAAAGTCTCGTCCAACCATAGGTTCGGTCCTCACTTGTAGAGCTTCATCCGTCACCCGTGCCTCAGAGACAGTGGAGTAACACACACTGAATCTGTAGTCCGGATCGTCCTCCTTTTATACCAGATTGTGACGAAGCATCTAGATCGTGGGTATTATCCACCCCTATAACTCCCAAAGTACACGGTGGATTTTCTCGAGAATTTGACAGGTTGCATCTATTACGATGGCCTCCAACTTCGCGGTGTCAAAATAACAACATTTTAACGCTAAATAGACTTTTGCACATGGGCCGGGACATTACCATATATGGTCACGCTTCGCTGTGTGGAGCTTACTTTATGCGGCTACGTGACGGCTGAGAACGTCAGCGAGTTCGGCGGGCTGCCTATCTTCCACCTCGCCCGAAGTTCAACAAACATACTTCGAACTTCTTTCACGTAGCAGCGTTTCCGGTACAATATATATATATATATATAGAAGTCATTGTTGGTATGAATGTATGTGGGCGGAGTTTGTACAATATCTCCTCCTAAACCATTTGAGCGATGTCAACCAAATTTGGTACACTTATGACTTAGTATCAGGAGACAAACTACACGTGGGTAAGACACCCCAAAAGCATTAGGAGTGGGGGATGAGGGGGTCATATATAAAAATAATCGAAAATAGTGTCGAATCCATATTTTTTTGGGTAGGTGAAATGAATACCGACAATCAGGATATTTTAAAAATCCAAGTTCAGCCACTTTTGGGTTGGGGCGAGGGGGTGAGATATAAAAATATAGTGTCAAATCCATACTTTTCGCGGTCACTGAGATGAATTGTGACATTCCGGATTTTTAAAGTCCATGGGGTGGGGGGAGAAGGAGGAGTGAAGTATAAGAATAATCGAAAGTAGGGTCGAATCCGTAGCATTCGGTATCGCAGAGATGAATATTGACACTCCAGATTTTTCCCCTTAAAAGACCCCTTTGGGGTCGGAGGCGAGGGGAAGTGAGATATAAAATTAATCGAAATAGTGTCGAACCCATAGTTTTCGGGACCGCAGGGACCCCTACATTTTTATAAGTCCAAATTCAGCCCCCTTTGGGTCGGGGTCGTGGGGGGACTAAAGTATAAAAATAAACGAAAATAGTGTCGAATCCATAGTTTTCGGGGTCGCTGAGATGAATACTGTTGCACCGCATATTTTAAGCATAGAATGTGGGGAAGTGTGAACATATAACATGACCAAAATGACCGAGATTGTTGATGTAGGCCCATGTGTATATTTTCCAGCATAGCCGAAAGAATCTATATTTGTGTCAAACCCATAATTTTCCGGGTTGTTGAGATGATCTGTGAGACTCTGGATGCCATTTAAGAGAAAGTACAGTCCGAATCGGCAGGAGATGAGAACGGATGGAGAAAGAAAAATGTCCAAAGTGACCGAGTTCAAGGAGGCATATGTGTATGTTTTAACATACCTCTCAACCAAATTTACTATGGGAGTAAGATACCCCTAGCACCCCTAGGGGCATGGGCGAATATAAAAGACCAGAAATAGGAGTGAAGTATAAAAATAATTGACAACGACAAATATATATTGCTATTTGCTTTACGTCGCACCGACACAGATAGGTCTTATGGCGACGATGGGACAGGAAAGGCCTAAGAATGGAAAGGGAGCGGCCGTGGCCTTAATTGAGGTACAGCCCCAGCATTTGCCTGGTGTGAAAATGGGAAAACGCGGAAAACCATCATCAGGGCTGCCGACAGTGGGGTTAGAACCCACCATTTCCCGGATGCGAGCTCACAGCTGCGCGCTCCTAACCTTACGGTACAGATAAAATGTTAATTTACGAAATATATATTTGTTTAATCAAAATAACATTTAACAAAACTGGCTATATCGTTAAAGTGTCTACAAAAAATTATGCAAACCCTTTAGTAGCCTATTGATTGGGACATTTTTAGATCTTCCTTATTAGGAATAAGACAAGATAGAATGTGTGGAACTAGAATTATACTTTTATGGTTTCATCAAAGAAATGTTGTGAGTTAGACTCCACTTTAAACAGTGTGATCAGTAGGTTTCCTCTCTTTCATGATTCATTGTGTGTATCTTGTTTTGTGAATAAGAACGCAAGTTTAAAAATCAACACTGAAAAATGAAATATTATGATCATTCAGTTTTATGAAAAACGAAGAAACTTCGTGAAATACTCTTACTATTGTTGCAAATTGCGACCAAATTGTTATTATAAAATGTAAGTTCAAATATTCATCATGATCACCATTGGCACGACAGCACTTCGTGGACCTTAGGTTTTCTCCGAATTTTCTTCCTCTCTTTCCTCTTCATTGCCATGCTCCTGCAGATCATAATTCCCAGGATTCTGATGTCCTAACGCACACATTCTTCCCAATTCATCTTTGGTTTACCAGTAATTTAAGATTCTTCTGGCATTGGATTTAATATCTTCTTCATCATCATATCATAATTGGTATGTAGTGCATGTCTTGCTCACACAAGTCTCTATATCTTAAATAAGCAATATCTGGTCTATTGAATAGCCTGTCGAGTTCATATTTCTATCATATCCTCCATACTATGTTTTCTTTTACTTGCCGAAAACACCATAACAAAATTTCCTTTCAAGTATACCAAGCTACTTACTACAGTACGATTATTTCAATGTTTAACTTCCGAAGTGCTCGAAAGATCCACAACAGTTGTTGCGATATTTAACAGCGATATTCATGATAACGGAGAATACAAAGTAGCTGGCGTGGAAGATACTGCGTAAGTTGGAAGGAGGAAGAAAGGACATTAATTTAGGGTGGGCTATGATTGTGTGCTGTACCGCTCGGCGCCGCAACTTAATACGACCCCGCAGCACGGCGCGCGTCTTATTATGCATGTTGGAATTTCTCCTGGGACTGTGCGCTGAGGAGATGGATGGAGACAGCGGGACAAATTTAGATGAGCCAAGCCGGGAGGTGTGTGTGGGAGCTCAGGAGAAGACAAAAATGAAAAACGGAAAGAAGGCGAATCAATCTGCCCTAATCAAGTGAACTCCTTTACAGATGAAGGACATTTATGAGTGTTGGAATATTTTTAGTAAGAGAAATAGAGTCTGATTTATCTATTATTGTAACAGATATTTATTTATTTATTTATTTATTTATTTATTTATTTATTTATTTATTTATTTATTTATTTATTTATTTATTTATTTATTTATTTATTTATTTATTGTAGAGCTTTATGACGTAGTCATTAGCTTTGTATGTAGCCAGGAGCACTTCATTTTAATTTTCATTTGCAAAATAAGAATATATGCCACCCAACATTAAATTTGTTCTCGTGAGGGTAGGTGAATATATTTCGTCTTTGAAAATATTACTGCTACTACCTATCATGATCATCATCAGAAGCAGAAGCAGTAGCAGCAGCATCATTACCGTCGATGAACTTCAAGTGTGGGATGTTAGAATACTACTACTACTACTACTATCTGTATGTTTAATTTTTGTGCTTATGTTTTACATTTCACTTTATTTATTCTTGATTTAGAAAAATAAGAATTGGTTAATTAATTCATTATCGATTTTGGACCACATAAATAAGTCTTCATAATTTCAGTTTTCTTTGGTGCCGGTATTCCTTCATTCTTTTGCTTACAGCTTATTTATTTTCAGCCGCTCAGTGTTGTTTATTTTTGATCACTAACATATATTTAAAATTTGCTTCACATCATACCGACACAGATAGGTCTTACGGAGACAGTGGGATAGGAAAGTGCAAGGAGTGGAAAATAAGCAGCGTGGCGTTAGTTGAGACACAGCCTCAGAATTTTCCGAGTGTGAAAATGGGAAACCATGGAAAAACATCTTCAGGGCTGCCAAAAGTGAGGTTTGAACCCACTTTCTCCCGGATGCAAGCTCAGAGCTACGTGTCTCTAACCGCACGGTCAACTCGCCCGGCAATATAAAATGTTCTGTCCATTCTGGATCATATAAAGTCTAAAGAAAATCCTGTGGTATACAGCTCATTAAAAATTTTGACCTACCAAAACGACTCATGCCTGCTAGATTATGAGCACTGTTTGTTGTCTCCAAGAGAAAAAATAACGTGATTGTTGTCTCCCAGCCAGATGGCTTGCAAATATTGGAATGTCAGTTGAGGCTAGCCTGATTGCTTGCCTTTCTGGAACGGCCAAAGAATCTACTAACACTTGAATGTTAACATCTTGGTTCTTGATTCGATAGATGAAAAACTATTTATTATAACAGCACCAAACTTCGCACATAATATATTGGGGTGAAATGTGACATATTTCTTGGCACTGTACACTACACATCGAACAAATAATAGCATTATTGCTTTTGAATCCAACTAATTAATTTTCACGGATTCCGAAGACTCCGAGGTACCGGAAGTTTGTCCTACAGGATTTCTACTGATACAAGGCAAAAAAGTTTGAGCACTTTAAAATACCACCAAAGTGAACCAGAATCGAACATGTTAACTTATTCCTTAATGCTGCCAACGATGCCAGTTGATGAGTGGGCGACAGTTGTCCTCTAATTATCGCGGGACAATCGCTGACCAGTTCAGCTGAAGATCAGCGTTTTTGCTGTCTGAGTCACTCGGCTCGGCTATACGCCGAACAATACCGTACACTTCCTTTTACTTCCAATGCTCATAAAATCACACATCTTCATGCATGCGTAGGTGCAATGGATCATGACAGGGCCCACAAAATGGGGCGGAAGGCAAGGGGCCTTAATACGCGCCCTATTATTTCGTACTTCCTCATCCTTATTCCACTGATCAGATTTATTTTCCTATCAATCCAAATTTTACACTTTTTGCTCTTCCAGCTTCTTTCCTTTGTTATGTTATTTCATATGTAGGTACACTCTAAATATAGGATTTGACACACGTCTTCCTTACTTTAGTACTTAGAAGGGGCTTTTTGGATTTTTTTATTTGCTGCGTTATCCTTCTTTTGACATCCTTCATGCATTTATCATCACTGTTAACAATGCTTCCAAGATAACAAAATTCGTTTACGTTCTTCTAGTTGTGTCTTTCCCATTATTATTCGGAGACGTTCTTTGGCTTAGATAACAGAAGTCGTTTACGTTCTTCTAGTTGTGTCTTTCCCATTATTATTCGGAGACGTTCTTTGGCTTACTTTAATAATTAATTAATGTTATTTGCTTTACGTCCCACTAACTACTTTTACGCTTTTCGGAGACGCTGAGGTACCGGAATTTAGTCCAGCAGGGGTTCTTTTACGTGCCAGTAAATCTACCGACACGAGGCTGTCGTATTTGAGTACCTTCAAATACCACCGGACTGAGCCAGGATCGAACCTGCCAAGTTGGGGTCAGAAGGCCAGCGCCTCAACCGTCTGAGCCACACAGCCCGGCTTTGGCTTACTTTACAAACCAGTTACATATATTTTCCGACTAGGCTCAGTGATTTCAAATTCAGGATGATTTACTCACGAGATTAAATAAATGATGTGGGGAAAAATGTAATAATGAATCTGTCCCATTTGTGTAAGAATCGTTCCCACCGAATATGAGAGTACTATAAAGTCTAGTATTTACAGCTTTCGTCTATGGAGCCGAGACATGAACTCATTGTGCTGCAGACCTGAAGAAATTCTATTAAAATATTATGCTAGCGAAGATTGTTATGCCTACGCTGGACAGCAATCCGCACCAATTACTCCGTTGTTAAACAGTTCAACCTGAGGATGAGATGATTTTTCTTCGGTATTAGTTCTACGTTGCACCAGCTCAGACAGACCTTATGGAGACGATGGAATAGGACAGGCCTAGGACTGGGAAGGAAGCAGCTGTGGCCTTAATCATGGGACAGCCCCATCATTTACCTTGTTCGAAAATTGGAAAGCACAGAATATAATTTTCAGAGCTGCCAACAAGAGGTTTCAAACTCATCATCTCCGGAATGTAAGTTAACTGCTACACGGGCAGAAACGCGCAGCCAACTTGCCCGGTAGGATCAGATTGTTATCAACAGGTGAAAGAAGGGTTTAAAAATGGCAAGCAGGTTGCTTTACGTTGCAGCGACACAGGTAGGTCTTATAACGACAATTTGAGGGGAAAGGGCTAGAAGTGGGAAGGAAGCGACCGCGGCCTCATTTAAGGTACAGCCTGGTGTGAAAAGTTTGAAAAATGGTTTGGACACACTATGTGATCTGGGAATGGCAGCTTGCACTGATGTTTACTCTCTCCTAGCCAGTCAGCGTCAACGTAGTGCTCCCTTTCCCGCTCTATTCACTTTGCACTGACAACTTATTCGGCTAGCCAGGTTTGAGGTTTCCTGCTCAAAAGGCTCCTTTTGTCACTGCCAACTAACAGATTACGCAAACGGAGTTTAGGAAACTGATCATCCTTGGAAATATATCCGGGAAGGGATATCGTGGGCGAGGTCCCATTCACTGTCACCACACTATCAAATCGTAACTGGATTGATCCTCTTTGGTGCAACACATCTGGCCTGGGACCTTAATACTTCGTTTACACGATGCCAGTTGATGAGTGGGCGACAGTTGTCCTCTAATTATCGCGGGACAATCGCTGACCAGTCCAGCTGAAACGAGAAGCTGTTCACACGATGAAGCTTTTGCCACGCCAGTAGATGATGAGAAATGACTGCGTACGCAGCGTCTGCAGTATCCCTTGAGGAATTACATTTATTTGTAATTATATGTGCCAGGAATTCATTGCTGAATCATGCAAAGTTTTGACCTCAATTACACCGGATCCTTGAATGTTAATTTTATCAGTAATATCAGAAAGTGCCGCTTGGCGATCATTTACCGTATGTCTTTGTACAGGTCTTCGTGCTGGTCACACAAGTATATTAGCTCCTATACAGCTCAACGAATTTTACGTTAGTATCGTCAATTTTGCTACTTGGGAAGCATTATCACTCACGACAATAGATGCACTACAGAAATAACGAGGAGGATTGCTCTAGCTACACAAGTCTTCAGTAACAAGAAACAGTTTCTGACATAAGGAACATTAACGTTAACATTTTTAAAGAATTTGCAAAAAGTTTGTGTGGAATGTTTTGTTGTATGGTTGCGAAAAATCGGTCTTGGTAAAACAGGATATAAAACGCCTGGAAGCAGTGGAAATGTGGATATGGAAGAGGATGCTGAAAATTCGTTGGACAGAGAAAAAGTAAACAATAGAGTCTTTAAGGAAATAGATGAAACAAGGGAACTGATCAACACTTTAGAAAAGAGGAAAACCAAATTCCTTGGCCACACACTTTGACATAACACATTCCTCACGACTATGCTGGAAGGAAAATTTCTGGGTAAGAAGGAAAGAGCAAGGCCGAGAAAGAAATATCCGGATTCCGTGATGGACAGGCTGAATTTGTGAAAATATGTTGACCTGAAACGCTCAACAGAGGAGAGACAAATGTGGTTGCAGCGACAAGGCCTTGTATTTAGGATATGATTGATGATCGTCGCCCTATTTTGGAGGCGTAATTTCTCGAACAGACTGCAAATAATATAAAAATTAAAGTATTTAGGTTATCAGGTTCAACCTCTCGGCTGACACAAGCGAACTGGCACAAAATAAATATACAATTATTGACCTGTCACGTTCACACGGCGCCAACTATCCCGACAATTATAAGCTCCGGGTGGTGAGGGTTGCAGCTGGACCCAGTTGGTTGTCCTCAGTCTACTCCTGGAGACAATCGATTGTTTGGGCAATTGTGAGGGCAATTGTGTCGACAAGAAGTCCGAAGTGTTCCCACGTGGCCAATAATTGTAAGCCAGGCTACTGTATTGTGACAATTGTCTCATCAACTGCCATCGTGTAAACTAGGCGTAAGAGATGAAGCCTCCTTCGAGATCATGACCTTCAGACTTTAGAAAATGACAAAAAGGACAGTCGAAATTTCAGACCATTGAGGGAGCTGTCTAAAAGTACAATCTGGTAATAAGGTAAGCTGGAAATACTAACGGCCCAGAAATAATCAGAAGACAGTCTAGAACGTGTATACATTAATGAATACTTCAGTACGGTGCACTGTCTGGTCATGGAATAGCAGCTGGGTGGATCATATTCTCTCCAAGTTTGCCTTCTTGGTGTATTAAAGCTGCGTCTCCAAGACTCTAGCGAAATGTTAATCAAACAGTAATTAATTTTCTGATGTTGGCAAGCATGAGTAATGCAACCGACGTCATGTCACACCTGATACAGTAGTTAAGTTGCAGGATAGAGCCCGCTCAACTCGGAGTGGGTTATGTGTGTGTGTGTGTGTGTGTGTGTGTGTGTGTGTGTGTGTGTGTGTGTGTGTGTGTGTGTGTGTGTGTGTGTAATTTGGGGAGAAGGTCGTGTTACTGTTAGTAAGGCGTAGAGGAAGGAAGAAAGGACAAGACAAATGATTGCTGAGATTAATGACAAGGGATTTAGAAAGAAAAAAGAAGGTAGGAGAGACGGATATGGAGAAGTATAAGGAAGTAAAACCGTGAATAAGTAAAGAGGAAAACGCCTGAACAAAATGAAGGAGACAGGTATTATATTCTCTTTGTAGGAGTTTCTCCATCTCTGTGTTGTTACATATTTATATGCCGTACTGTATTACTTTATAGAGTCCCCTGGCTCAGGCGGCAGCGTCCCGGCCTCTCACCGTGGTTCGAATCCCGGTCACTATTGTGATATTTGTGATGGACAAAGAGGAGGTGGACAGGTTTTTCACCGGGTACTCCGTTATTCTCTGTCATCATTCATTCCAGCAACACTCTCCAATATCATTTCATTTCATCTGTCATTCATTAATAATTGTGGGAGTGCGACAGGTTTTGGCAGCCGGCACAATTCCTGTCTTCGCCGATAGATGGGGCTTTATTCATTCCATCCCTGACCCGGTCGAATGACTGTAAACAGGCTGTGAATTTTTACTGTATTACTTTAAAGAAGCCACCCGGCTACTTGGATGAATGGTCAGTGAAAGGCCCTTCGGTTGGATTCTGGGCCAGGCCAACGATTTTAACTGTGTATAGTTAATTTCACTGGTTCGTGGACTGCGTTTTTATGATCGTCTTTATATAGCTTCGTGTGCATACACCATAACATTCTACCACGGAATCCCGCAATAGAGAATACACCCCTCCACAGAGGGATGGTGTGGGGAAAGGCATTCGGCTGCAAAACTGGGCTTAATTTAGACCAGAAATGAAATAAATTACTTTACAGAAACAAATGCACATACAGCCTAATTTGGGGGCTCGGCTTGCCAAACCTACTCCTGCTCAGCTACGTGTAAATATTTCAATGCAACGTGGTAAGCTTGACGACAACCCAGTAGCTTGTCTTTCGTTCTCCAAGATCAACTGCCTTTCATATCAACAACTCCTCAGTTGATGATCCTATGCTGTGTGTACGCATTCTCATCCTACCCGCCCAGTCCAGAATTAAAATCAACGATCTGGTCGGCAATCAAACAGGCTCGTATCCTTACACCACGACGCTGGTCGCAAGAAATAACGCCTACTGATCATAACTGCATTCAGAACTTTCTTGTGCAAGACCTATATCAGAACACACATTACTTCAAATTGTTAATACACCTGAATACGTTTTCTTATTTCATAAATACTATCCCAGTCGCTAGCTGAAGTCTGAAAACTATGAAGCAACCCACGGGTGTCGAGTCCGCAAATTGGTAAGCCATTTAATAAATCAGAGAAACACATGAGTGGATCCTCAAGGAACGAGGAGTTAAGGTTAAATCACTACACATGGTTAATTTCACTATTACTGTACCATGTTCATTTAGAAATTTCGCCATCCAAATTAGCTCTGATAACAAATAACGATAATTAGTACATTAAGTAACCTTCAAACATTCCATAACTATTTCTAACAAATAAAATTATTACATTCATTCCTAGCTAGAAATTTTAACATTTTAAAGTTGTAGGAAAAATAAAATAATTTTCTTCCTTAAGAACAATTCAGTGAAGTTATTCATTAAAATATAGTAAAAATTGATCGAAGTAATACTTTTTTCTTTCTTTCTGTCTTAATCCGTTTACCCTCCATGGTTGCTTTTTCCCTCGTATCAGCGAGGTATCCCACCTCCACCGCCTCAAGGGAAATGTCCTGGAGCGTGAAACTTTGCGTGGGGGAGATCCAAGTGGGAAGGAGGACCAGTACCTCACCCAGGCGGCCTCACCTGCCATGCTGAACAGGGTCCTCGTGAGGGGATGGAAAGATTGGAAGGGATAGACAAGGAAGAGGGGAGGAAGCGGCTGTGCCCTTAAGTTAGGTACCATCCCGGCATTTGCCTGGAGGAGAAGTGGGAAACCACAGAAAACCACTTTGAGGATTGATGAGGAAGGAATCGAACCCCCTTCTAGTTAGTTGACCTCCCGAGGCTGAGTGGAAATCGTTCCAGTCCACATATCACTTTTCAGATTTTGTGGCAGAGCCGGGAAACGAACCCGGGCCTCCGGGGGTGGCAGCTAATCACATTAACTACTACACCACAGAGGCGGACGATCTAAGTTAATTAGAGTAATTACGTCTGTCAAAATTGATATGGGAGTAGTTTGTTTATTACATTTAGTACTATTGATACTGTTTTACATTTAATTCAAAATGTAACCTTAAATATTGATCGTACAGCTATAAAAATTAAGTCCATGAAACAAATTTAATTTGACACCCATTCCCTTATATATAAACTAAACCTTTATAACAAAAAGTAATGAAATAATTCTTTCAATTCTCAACTTCAGTCTGCGCAACAGCGCTGTAGAAAATGTAGGAATATAACGAAACCAGCTGTAAAATGATCGGTGCACAATAATATTTTTTCTAGTTGCTTTTCGTCGCACCGACACAAATAGGTCTTATAGCGAAGATGGGATAGGAAAGGGCTAGGAGTGGAAAGAAAGCGGCGGTGGCCTTAATTAGGCTAAGGTACAGCCCCAGCATTTTACTGGTGTGAAAATGGGAAACCGCGGAAAACCATCTTCAGGGCTGCCGACAATGGGGTTCGAATACACTATCTCCCGGATGAAAAAATCACTGCTGCGCGCCCCTAACCACACGGCCAACTCGCCCGGTGCACAATAAATTTACCCTGCTGAAAAGGAGCATACACAAAGCACAATATAGTCACACAATAATTAAATGCAACTAAGGAACACACGGGTTAAAAAAAGCCAATCGGACTCTATACTGTAAAGAAGTTAAATAAACACTGTGAGCTATAATTTAAGACATTGACATGGATATTAAGTTTCGAGGTGGAACGGCCATACTTAAGTACTGAATCTCTAGCAAGCTTCATTTACGTTGACTTCGTGACTGAATCGGCTAAGTGCTGGAGCACAGGTGTGTGAGTATCGGTAGCGTAGTGGCTCGAATCCAGTATGAGGCAAATTTTTGAACCACAGAGGTATTCCATTTTAGCGGCGAGAGAATAATAATCAATATTCTTCTGTTATTGTCCGCCTCTGTTGTGTAGTGGTTAGTGTGATTAGCTGCCACCCCCGGAGGCCCGGGTTCGATTCCAGGCTCTGCCACGAAATTTGAAAAGTGGTACGAGGGCTGGAACGGGGTACACTCAGCCTAGGGAGGTCAACTGAGTAGTAGTGTGTTCGATTCCCACCTCAGCCATCCTGGAAGTGGTTTTCCGTGGTTTCCCACTTCTCCTCCAGGCACATGCCGGGATGGTACCTAACTTAAGGCTTCGGCCGCTTCCTTCCCTCTTCCTTGTCTATCCCTTCCAATCTTCCCATATCCTTGCAAGGCCCCTGTTCAGCATAGCAGGTGAGGCCGCCTGGGCGAGGTACTGGTCATCCTCCCCTGTTGTATCCCCCAACCTAATGTCTCACGCTCCCGGACACTGCCCTTGAGGAGGTAGAGGTTGGATCCATCACTGAGTCCGAAGGAGAAACCAACCCTGGAGGCTAAACATATTAAGAAAGAAATACTGATTCCTCTGTTATTGGTTTTAAGGGATGCGCTCTGATTTGGCATCTTCCCCTGAAGATGCGCGGGATAAAGATTAGGAAGGAAATCGGGCTTGTTCTTTTATTAAGGTACCGTCGCGGCATTTGCCTGGTAGTGAAAATGAGAAACCGATGAAAACCATTTTTCAGGACGGCCAGCATGGGATTCGAATCTACAACCTCCCGAGTCCAACGCACACAAATAATAATGCACACCTACCAGGTCACATCACAGAATTTTCATTCCCTCACGATAAAGAGTACGTTAAATTGTTGCTAATTTATGGAGAAAGTACGGTCAAATTATGTGTTTGCCACGTGCTCCGTAATGGTAAAAAGTTAACTGAACCCTGTAAAGCATTATTAAAACGGAAAAAGAGAATGACCCAGAAGGTCAAGAGTTTAAATTTGTAATTCATGTGGACTGAAAACCACCAGCTGAACGAAGGGGTCTATATAACGGTCCTACAAGTAGTGAGGTGGCTTCTCTGACAGTGGGGCTGGAGTTTGAAAGGCGGGACATCGTTCTTCACAGCAGAGACACAAAGTTGGAGCGGATCAGCAAAACTCACCGTGCTTACGACGTACGTCAGTACCTCTAATGTACTGCCGTGGAAAAGATGGATACTTCATTAGCATGCCCCAGTTTCATACAATTTTCAAAGCCTCTCTTAAGAAAAGAGTTTCCACTTCACACTTTTACCCAATTATGGAAAGAGAGGAGCAATACAGTTTCATATTTCTGTATCGTATTCTCCATAATTATTTGGTTGACATCTTCCCTCACTCCATTTGACCACTACAGATAAATTTGGAATTTAATTGAGACCTTTGGCACACGATCTGGCAATTAGGAAGTGTAAACCGCCGACTATTCTACCCTTCCGGCCAACATTTTGATGATGAAACAAACATGAACTGCATTGCTATCTGCAGGGAGAAATCGAAACAAATTCGAACAACGATGTTCAAGAAAATTATACTTATATTCGAAGTAAGGCATTTGTGCGTGAATGAAAATATGTAAGGTAGTGTACTTTAAAGAAATATATTATTTACCTATTCACAATGCTTTTATTAAACATGTAGCCCGAAAATGTCGTTCTTAAGTAGAATAAAATTTAGATCCACTCGCATATATCTAAAAATTAAACATACTGAAATTGAATAGGTGAGTTGAAAGGGGTGGGTCGGTAGATGCAGCGTGGGTCTGTACCCACAAGCGGCAACGCCTGGTCCGTGGTCCAACAGCTCTGCACTCTGTCCAGCCAACAGAGAAGAAGAGGGATGGCCCACGCCTCTGGATTCGTGAGACGGGGAAGGGCTGGATCTCACGGCTGGTCCGCTCCGTCGGCTGTCCTGAGGATGATTTTCCGTGGTTTTCCATTCTCCTGCACTAAGGTGAATGCCGGGACAGATCCTAGTACAGACCATGGCCCGCAATCCCCTCACCTTCTCCCAGAGACTCGTTCACCGTAACAAATCTCCCGGCCTGAGGGACAGCATTACCGTCTCAGAGGCCCGCCTCCCCCTTCAGGGGAGGAATGAAAACATTTTACTAGTGAAAGAGGTTCATATTTCTGAACACATATACGTTATGAATGTATACATATATATTTGCATTTCTCAATGTATTCCACCAACTTTAGATATAATTCAACTACATGAAGCTTTTTGTAAAGAAAAATAGTGTTATTGGAAAACGTTTTATTTCTTGTTTAGTTTTTTGGAATATGTACCTCTTTCAACTCACCTATTCAGTTGGTATACTATGTTGATCAGCGACTCCGGTCGGCGGTTGTAGAGTACGCTTTGGCCTACAAGCCATGGCTCGTCCTGAGAATGGTTTTCCATTCTGCTGCACCAAGGCGAATACTGAGACAGTTCCTAGTACAGGCCACGGCCGCCAACTCCCCCACCTTCTCCATTAATTTCCTTCACCGCACCAAATTTCCCTGACCTGAGGGCGTTAATCTCTAAGAAAAGTTTTTAGTTGCAGTGACCCATCCTCCACAATCACAAAATCAATCCCCCCATTGATCCCCACCACCGACTGCCTTTCCTACATAATCCAACCAACCAACACAAGTTCTCGTAGCCCAGATACCAGCAGCATTCTCTCGAAACTCCTAGTAACCCTCCTAGCGAATCCCTGCAATTAAGTGAAAAAGCCGAGGCGGTGCTGATGAATCAATGCCGGAATTCCAGCTGCAATCCTATATTTCTAAATTTAACCTTGTCACTAACTCACCTTTCAGAATTTTAAATTTCACCAAATGTCATTCAGTTCTTCGTTAAACAAGAATGTTAATAAATGTGGTCTGGTATCTGTGCCGACGGTGCGGTGCGAGCACGGGAGCGTGAAAGGAATGTAGACGGTGTATGCTGAAGATACATCCACGCGAGAGTAATACATTGGTGTAGAATGGTAGACCTGCACCCTACCTATCACTGAATAATTATTCTAGTATCCATACGAATTGAGTAAGTAAATAGCAAATTTTAGCCCTTAAAACATAATGTCGCATTTTAATAGAATGTTATATGTGTTGGACCGAACGGCCACGCATTTTAACACACTACGACTGTGGAGCCAAGCTCTGCATTCGGAAGATGAGTGGGCTCGAACTCCACCGTCAGCTGTCCCGAGAATGGCTTTCTATGGTTTTCCTTTTTCACTTAAATGCAAATACCAGAACAGTTCCTATTCTTAGGCCACAGGTGATTCCTTGCAACTCCTTACTCAATTTCATTCACCAACATTCATTTAATCTGCATTAGCCCCTTAACTGCAGTTGGTGGCAGGAAGGGCATTCGAACGTACATAAATTGTATATAATGTTCATCTCACCTGATCCACGCCCCGTATCGGGAATATACCGGGAATGAATACAAATGTCCAAAGCAAACGTAATGCAGTACATTGTGTAATGCAGGAAACAAAAATTAAGAAATGAGCTCATGAAGGAAATACATGTATATTGTTACTTGGGTAGTAAATTAACCAACGATGGTAGACGTAAGGAGGGCATAAAATGAAAACTAGCATAAACAAGGAAATTCTCTTAAAGAAAGAAAATTGTTCACTTCGGACATCGATGTAATAATTAGAAAGATGTTCTTGAAGACCTTCGCCTGCAGTGTGGCATTGAGTGGAAGTGAAACATGGACGATAACTAGCTCAGAAGAAAGAAAATAGAAACCTTACAAATGTGGTGCTACAGAAGGAAGCTGAAGGTGTTATTGGTAGATAGAATCACGAATGAGGAGATATTAAATTGAACTGGTGAGATGAAATCGGGCTAAATTTAAATAGAAGAAGAGATAGAATGATGGGACACATCTTAAGACACCCAGGACTTGTTCAGTTGGTTTTTGAGAGAAGTGTAGGCTGTAGGAACGGTCTTGGTAGACCAGGGTACGAATATGACAAGCAGATTAGTGCATATATAGGATGTAGTAGATACGTGGAAATGGAAGTGTTAGCACGATATAGGGTGGAATGTAGGACATCATCAAACCAGTCTATGAACTGTTGACCCAAACTACTACAACAAGAAACTATAGGTAGCTGTGGACCTATAGGTATAACGTCTGTTGTGGGTATTCACAGGGTATGTATTGCACCTGTCCAGGCTTCCAGTGCATACAAAAATGGCCCCACGTTGGGCGCCATTTTTGTATGCACTGGAAGCCTGGACAGGTGGATACAAAAATACATATGGCGATGTCATGAACGGTTACATCATCTATTTGGACGGTGAATTATACTTTGATAATAATTACAATTAATTATGATATAAAATGCGAGGAACATACAATATAATGCGCTCATTCTTTTTGATCGAGTATATACCTAGTCATTTCCAGTATTTATAGTGTAATTACACATATCATTCCTATTCCTAACATTAAAAATAAAGTTGTTGTGTTGGGGTATACTTAACCGGCCCCCGCGGTGTATGAGAAACGTGACTGCCTAATATCGGAGGCCCCATGTTCGATTCCCGGCCAGGTCAGGGATATTTACCTGGATCTGAGGGCTCGTTCAAGTTTCAAGCCAAGAAGAACGGCCGAGAGGATTCGTCGTGCTGACCACACGACACTCCATAATACGAGGGCAAATAAAGAAGTTACACTTCCAAGTTATGGCCATTTATGAACCACCTACACATAGTCAACACGGCTATGACAACTTAAGGTGTAAGTTCACTATTCCACATAATCCCCATGAGACTCCAAAAATTTCTCGGAACGGTCAACCAACTTTTCTATTCCGGCTGCGTAGAAATCACCTCCAGCGCTATGTAACCATCTGGAGACAGCTGCTTTCACCTCCTCATCGTCTCGGAATCGTCGTCCACCGAGATCCTCTCTCAGTTTACCGAACACATGATAATCTCATTGCGCTAAATCTGGACTGTGTGGAGGATGTTACCATAGTTCCCACTTGAATCGCTGCAGCAGTTCGGACGTTTGGCGAGCCGTGTGAGGTGTTGCGTTATCGTGCAACAAAATCACACCGGTGCTCAATTTTCCCCGCCGCTTTACTTGAATTGGCTTACGCAACCTGTTCAACATTTGACAGTACGAAGCCAAGTTGATTGACGTGCTCTTCGGCATAAATTCCACGTGCAACACACCATCCATGTCAAAGAACACTGTCTGTCACTATTATCTTTCCTGCTGAAGTTTGGACCTTGGCCTGCTTTCGTAGTGGTGATGTGGTGTGCACCCATTCCAACGATGTTTTCTTTGTTTCGGGGGTGGAGAGGTGAATCCACATTTCATTCCCTTGATGATTCGCCGCAGAAACTTGTTGCCCTCCACAGAATAACGTTGCAAAAATACCAGTGACGATTGGAAACGTTGTCCCTTGTGAACATCTGTGAGCAGACGTGGGACCCATATTTGACACGACACAGTTTGCGAAATCCAAGTTGCTGATGGACAATGGAGAATACACTGCCATACGAAATGTTCAGCATGCTGGCAATTTATGGGCCGATTCTCTCTAATGATCCCATCCACAAGGTCAACATTTGCAGTGGTAGTGGACGTTGCAAGCCTGCCATCGCGATATTGGCCCGTGAGATCCGTGCAGCCAGATTCAAATTGCTTACACCACTTTAAAGTACCTGGGCGAGAAATTGTGCGCTCACCATGTACAGCAGTGATTTCACGATGAATGTTCGGGCAATTTAGCCGTTTATCCCATAGAAATCTGTTCGTTGCACGCACGTCCAGTTTGGAGTAAACATCCAGTTTATGCGCCATTGAGCCTAGTCCACTCTGCACACACAACACGAGGGATACCACACCAACCTTCCTATCAGACATGTCAGAAGTTACTGTAGCTTGCTCCGCATTGGCCACGGTCACGACACACAGCGTGCTCTCGTGGCGAACTACTGTAACTTACTTTTTGATTCGCCCTCGTATTTAGGACTTGCGGATGAGCAGCGGTCACTTGGTGCGCCATGTCCTTTCGGGGCTGTTGCGCCATGGGAATTCGTTTTGCTTGAGGTATACTTAGTTTAAATTAAATATTTCCATTAAAATCTATATTTCAATCAGAAACATTAGAGCCCTCAAAATACATAATCCGTTGTTACTAGTCTAACGTTCTATTTTATGAACAGCCCATTTTACTCAAACTAAGAAAAATATTTATATTTTCGTATATTTTTTCAATGATTCGTTTAAAAAAAAATGAAATATGCATGTGAGAAGTTCCGTAAGTTCATCGTGATAAGTAAAATTTGTCTCTATGGTCAATGCATTCCTTATAACTCGTAGCTATTTTCCCAAGATGCTGTTAATTTAGGAATTGAAATACAAAGCTTTAAAGGTGTTTGACAAGCTAGATTTATAGAGAGTTCAACCAATCAAAACCAAGTAAAACAATCCCCGTACAGTCCATGGTGGACCTCG
This sequence comes from Anabrus simplex, assembly GCF_040414725.1. Classification (NCBI taxonomy): domain Eukaryota; kingdom Metazoa; phylum Arthropoda; class Insecta; order Orthoptera; family Tettigoniidae; genus Anabrus; species Anabrus simplex. Next base: position 190,389,845 of record NC_090267.1, on the reverse strand, counting down.
GTACTAAGTGGGGTAGAGTGATTAATTCTATTCTATGTGGCCTTTGCCTCCCAGTACTCATTTTTCGTGTGAACCTTTGGACCCTGCACCTTTCCAGAAGTGGACAAATCTCTTTCAAACTTCCTCGATTTCCTAGCCGGGAATTGAACTTACGTACTTCTGGGAGAATTGATCATACTTTCACTGCCTCGGCAAGGCAGCTGACTTTTCAGACAGTTAATATACGATAAATTCTTAATTATTTTGTGGGAAATAATTTTGGTCAATTACAGTAAAATGCGTGTCAGATGGAATTAAACAAAAATAATGACAATTGTCCTGGTAATGAAAGGAGAAGAAAAATAAATGATATAATGATGTGTGGGTAGAGGATAGTAAATGATACTAAACCGACTATCACCATAAAGAAACAAATAATACACTACAGAGCACCTTGACCTAAGTTTGAAATATATATATTAATATTCAAACGCATATCATTTGCCTGGTAATTACTTGTTTCCTCAAGTTTCTTTGAATATTTGCCTTAATTTCTTTGTCAGCTATTTGGAAGACCACTTCAATTTTTATTATACTTATCCATAACGAAGGACACATTTTAATTTAGAAGTGAGTGAAGGATTTTTCAGAGTTGTTATAGGGCAGCAACATAAGTGTACAGGAAGCCCAACAACAGACTAAACCAAAGGATCAGTACTGTCTTCTCATTCGTTTATTATGTACATCTCAAACATCTTTGACACAGTTTTCAGGAAATTTGGAATTGCTGATGACTGGGTAATAGATGCTCAGCACGCAAGTGCAGAGGCTAAAGAGGATATACTCACGAAAGACTTAACAAAACTTGGAAAATATTTTCGACAGTAGAGGTTCCAGCCATGCTAGAAAAAATGCATTGTAACAAGTTTTCATCTCAGTAATAGAACGGCTAAAAGAGAGGCATATACGTGTACTTTAGTAACAAACAGTTATCGCATATATCTGGACGTTATGCTCAACAGAACACTAATATTTTAAACAACATGCTGACAATACTGTTATCAAGCTCAAGTGTGGAAACTGCATTTTCCGGAAAATGTGTGAGCAACATGGGCATCACAGCACCCCCTCTCTGCAGTGACTGAGTCACATTCGTCCACCAAATATTCGCAAATGCAGTGCTCTTATTCGAGAATATCGTAAGATACATCATAATCGACAACTGTCTAACGGAATACATGTAGGGCCGATGACCTTAGATGTTAGGCCCCTTTAAACAATAAGCATCATCATCATCAGGAATACATGTAGGCAGGTTATGTTCAAGTCACCCTGCACTCCGATTGGCTAAGAACCTGAAGCCAGCAATTTCGACCTAAACAAATAATATTTCCAGATATGACAAATATTCGTATCTTTAGAACTACGTGATTTATTTTGCATCACAGACCCTGCTCCCCTAGTCAATACTAAACCTCATACGGATTAAATATGCCTTTGCTGGCAGGACCTAGTGTTTACAGTGCACTAAGTCTTCTGGTATGGGCTAGAGCAATATTGTTACTTTCATAGTTCTGTCTCAGTCTTTTCCTTGGCTTCGACAATATGAAAGTGACTGAGGTATGAGCGATGTTAGTAATGCCACTCCTTATGCAGCCAGTTCCTGCTATGAACGGTGTGAAAATTTCGCTCATAGGGTCGGTTGGTGCATGCATTTCAATGGGCTTGGCAGACTGATATGTAATAGCAACTTCTGGCTCGGTGAGGAAGGCAACGTGAATCTACCTCACTCCTCATTTCCCTAGTTCACCTCTTCAGTGATGCCTAGGCCATCTATGTCAGCAGATGGCAGAGCTGTTGAGGATCCAACCAGCCTTTGGGCTGAATACCCAGCATAGGGCCTACACATACACGGACTAAATGTGAAGTGGGGCTCCTTTTCAAATGGAAGAAAATTTCTTCTCCACAGTGTGAATGTGGGGTTTATAGACACTGTTCAGCACATGATTAAGGACTTTTTTATTTATGCTTACGCAGAAGACCAGAAAAGATATATCCTCTTTTCAACACCTCAGTAACTATATATGCCCAGAGTTTAACTTTTAAATTGTACTTCCTTTATTTCATTATAAATTAAATGTATAAATAACACATTAATACATGTATTAATAATAATTTAGAAATTAATATATTTCCCATGCATTAGTAAATTATTTTAATAATAATAACATTAAATATGTAAGGTTATTGGCTTTAATGGACGCTTGTCTTAAAGAGTGTTTCTTCACTTGTCAGTAAATCATCCGACATCAGTATGCCATATATAACAATTCTTAAATTCTCTAATTCTGCGTGACTACATAATGACTGGATCCAGAAACCTTGAGTTTACGAGATGGGTGGTTAGCCACCTCCGTTGTTCAGTCATCATCGAACGAGTTAGCTATGCTTTGGATCGGGTAGCTATGAGCTTACATACGTGTGTTGGTGGGTTGGAACTCCATCGTCAGCAGCCCTGATTTCCCATTTTTACTACAGGGAAATAGTGGGACTGTGTCCTTTACTAAGGCCACGGCCTCTACTTTCCCAATGATAGCCTCTTCTGTGTATTTGCGCCACATTATATTGCTAGCAAGAAAGAAAGACCGAATGGCAAAGACGGTAGAGCTGTGACCTTCTGCACAAAGTCGGTGGTTTTCTGAAGGTGCTGAAACACACCAACCTTGGGCCAATAGATTTATTAGCACCTTAAGGAACTTCTGCGCGGCAAAATTCTGGCATCTCGGCGTCATCGAAAACTGTTAAAATTTTTGGTGGGACGTAAAATCAACGACACTGTTACCATGTGTATACATGTATAGCTTTGAAAGTGATCATGTTAGCAGATAGGTGCATGCATGTCTCTTTTAAAATTCACTATACCGAACGAATTGGTCGTGGGGTTAGGACTGCACTCGGGAAATAGTGGGTTCAAAAACCCACTGTCGCCAGCCCTGAAGATAGTTTTCAGTGTTTTCCGTTTTCACACTAGGTAAATGCTGAAGCTGTACCTTAATTAAGGCCACGGTCGGTTCCTTCACACTTCCAGCCTTTCCTATCCCATCGTCACCATAAGACCTATGTGTAGATGCGACGAAAGCAGAATTGTAAAAAAAGTAAATTAAAAAAATAGTTCACTACCTTTATTTTCATACGTCCATCAGTGCATGTGAACTTTAGAATATGTCGAGTTGTTTATTTACAAGTTTACAGCAGATAAAGGAAAAAAAAATCCCTTACCTGTGGAATGTAAATGAATGTTTCTTTACTAACGGTAATATTAAAAATAATAATTTCGGGGAGAGATATGCTTTGTATTTTAAGGGCCAATAACGCTACATGTCACTGGCCTTAATGTAGTGGTCCATTACAAGTGCAATGTTATGTCAGCTATTGTTCCCGGCAGTTGCATTTGAAGTGCAGTGCCAGCTCAACTGTCTGCAGCTGTCCTCGCAGGCTGCTCAGCTAACTTATGTGCAGTCGATGTCTATCTAGCGTTATGACCGTCATCTGCACACTACACTACATGCGTCCAGCCCAGCACAGCACTCCCTCTTTATCAGCCCGCGAGACTACTCGTCACTTACCCTTTTCTACTAAACTGAAATTAATGACACTATCATATCTTTTCCTCCTTGAGACATTTCATTTAATGTTCCTTGTTGGAGTTTTGTTACTTTGTTAATTCACGTCCGAAGTTAGAATATACATTTGAAACTTTGAATAATGAAGACTTATAAGTACTGGATGTGTACAATAAAATATTTAAATAATCAATATCTAAATTTAAGAAATTACGTTCAATTGCTACAAATTTTATTTTAAAATCCAATTAATCCTTCTTCTATACCGGTATTTTACTTGCGGTTCAGTATGTCTATCTATCTATCTATCTATCTATCTATCTATCTATCTATCTATCTATCTATCTATCTATCTATCGTTTTCTTCCACTGATTCTCGTTTTGGAACACCTGTGTAAATTTTGTATACATTTCATAGGACCATAATTAATAGCACATCACTCTTGATCGTATAGGTTGAGCAGGGAGATTAGTTTCCAGTTCGATTAAAGTAAATTGACAAATATTTCATATTTACTAAATAATTTAACGTAGGCCTATTTGATAATACATGCTTGTCTCACCATTTAGAACACACGTGCCAGGATGTTCGCGAGCGCCGTACGTCCTACTTATAAATGTCCAGCATCCACAAATGATGAATGGGATGTCTCTACTAACTGATTTTCACAGGGGCACTACTGCCAGCAGGCAGGTGACGTCAGAATATGAAGAGACAACAACCGGACGGTCGCTCGGAGCATGTTCCTCAGCGCTACCCGTCTAATGCAATCCTTTGGATTAGTAAACCTCATTTACGACCGCATAGTACTGGGCTGGTATATGTACTACTGTACAGAAGCACTGCATTTGCTGTCTGCATATCGCCAATGTCTAGTGTGTTCAGTAACGACGAATACAGAGACCATTTTAATCTGTGGAAAATTCGGCGAGAAAGGAGCCGAAACTCCAAACAGACGCCTGCCTTCTACATACGTATTTCGCCGAACAGTATTAGTTTATGTTTCATGCAAACAACTCTTTTATACAGTGGAATGTCTACACGTGTATAAATTAATACAGTAATGTTCATAAAAAAAAGAACACCTTGAAAGACTAGAGACAGGAAGTCCATATTCACAGGACATGTTCATTAGTATGTTCTGCAGAAACGATTAGTATTTCAGTCACCTAAGTTCAGCATGTGGCCTGTTGCCTAGTAGGCACTGGGTTCTCCCTGGGCACTGATACCTTGTTCCGTGCGTGATGGCATCGACGCGTATAAGGCGTGAATGGTGTCCTGGGGTATAGCCATTCACGCTGCATTCACCTGGCTCCACAGTTAATCATTGGTGGTTGGCATTGGGTCACAGTGCCGCACCCGTCGTTTCACCATATCCCACACATGTTCTATTGGCGACAAGTCCGGTGATCGGGCGGGCCAGGGCAACAGTCTGACATGCTGTGACAACAAGAAGACACGTATTCCTGCAGCAATATGCGGTCGCGCATTGTCCTGCTGAAATATGGCGTATGGGGTGCTGTGGCTTCGAGTCGCAGGATGTCATTCACATGGGTCAAATTGGTCATAGTGCCCTGGACACGCACCAGCTGTGATTTGTGGTTTATTCAATAGCACCTGACACCATAAGGCTTTTAGTTGGCGCTGTATGTCTTGTGCGAATGCAGTCAATGTGATGCCTTTCCCCCTGTCTGCGGCAAACCAAAATGCCGCCACCATTTTCAAACAGAACCTAGATTCTTCCATAAACACTGTCTGCTGCCATTCCTGTCCCAGTGACGCTGTTCCATGCACCACTGCAGTTTAGCATGTTTATGCAAATTAGTCAAAAGCAGGCGGAGAAGTGGACGATGTGCCGATAACCCAGACCGTAATAAACGAACAGAACCTTCAGAGTGTATAAACAGGACGTCATCTTGTCCTTGACATGGATAATCATGCAAAAAGGCCCATGAATCCGTAACACGGATAAGACACAGCATTTAAATGCCAACTTGAAATCACTGTATTAAAAATCTGGCTTTCCCAAGGAAAAAACAATCCCTTTAGTAGGTACGGCAAAATAAATGCATTCTCCATTAAGAATAAGCTGCTTGACCAATATTCAGAATGGACACTAAAACGAAGAAGGAGGCAGTGAGAAAACCACACCCTATGGAGACATTCTCGATATTTACAAAGTAAGCCTTCTTGTAAAATTCATAGGAAATCAATTAACTCGTCGGTGCATTCCTTTTTCTCCCCTGCCTCATCTTAGTTACCAGCCTTAACACTACGTGTGAATTAAGATGGATGTTACCGCCGGATGCCTTTCCTGACGCCATTTCTATGAAGGGATGTAGTCATTAAAGCGTGCTTCCGGTAATCGAACCTAGGGCCATCTGAACCGAAGCCACTACGCTGATCATGCAGCTAAGGAGCCGGGCCGGTACTTATAGATTTTGACAATGATTGATGTGTCTGTAAAAATAACAAGTACTGTGCAGTAGACAGTGGGGTTCGAACCCACTATCTTCTGAATGCAAGCTGATAGTTACGTGATTCAAACCCGGCAGCCACTTGCTCGGTACTGTACAGTATGAAATATAACGAGGCTTTGTGGATCTCGTAAACACTAGGCATCGGCTTTTAAAGGGATATGTTCCAACGTTTTACCTTATCATATTTATCTCTGTCGTCACTAGACCACTGAGGTTACAAGAGCGAGAAAAGTTTCCACAAGGAAAGTGATTGTCAGAGAGGCTACTTCACTGAGACATCAAACCTGCAGGACAAAGATAGAGAGAGAGAGAGAGAGTGTGTGAAATATATACAGCGGGAGAGTGGGATCTTTAAGCTTATCATACACTTCGCAGTTTGCATCTTCTAAACCCGAGGCGAGACGGCAAAACCAACAGCCCATCAAAAGTAAGAGGAGGAAGAATATCCTTGTATATTTTTTGTATTCTTTTCTACCATCTGTCCCTCTAGAGCAGTATACTGGTTCAAATGTTACTGTATTTTGCCGTTAGTTTTACAGTTCAGATAATGAACTGCATTCTAACGACTTTTTTCAAGCTCATCACATAAGCTTTAATAACATAATTTAACTGCAATAACTAGGTCATCATGAAAGTAAATTCTGACTGTTTAACCTTCGTCAATGTTCCGGACAAGGAACGAATCTGTGGAAATTGGCACCACGATTAAATGTCTTTTGTTTTTGCTAGTGGCTTTACGTCGAACCGACACAGATAGGTCTTATGGCGACGATGGCAGAGGAGAGGCCTAGGATTTGGAAGGAAGCGGCCGTGGCCTTAATTAAAGTAAAGCCCCAGCATTTACCTGGTGTGAAAATGGTAAACCACGGAAACAATATTCAGGGCTGACGATAGTGGAATTCGAACCCACTATCTCCCGGAAGCAAGCTCACAGCCGAGCGCCCCTGACCGCACGGCCAACTAGCCCGGTAACTGTCTTTTATTAGGAATATTCTACATTATAGTAGTTTTCATATATACTTTACTTCTCAACAATTAACTACCTTCTGCTTCTTCTTCATCTTCTTCTTCTTCTTCTCTTAAACCTTTTCTTGCCTTGTTCCCTTCATACACCATCCATGTACTCTTCTCTATATTTTCCTCAGCTTTCCAGTTTAGCATCAATCATCGTCTGTCATCTTTTCTACGCGTAGGGTTGTTTTTAATCCTGTTTCTTTAAACACGTTCAGCACATACTTTTCGATCTCCATAGTGTCAAATTTTCCAGTTTTTTTACTTTATCCAGACTTGAATTTTTAGCCACTCTCCTACACACTTTCCTTCGCCCACAGTTGTAGTATGGTTACTAAAACTTTTCAAAATTAGATACCGTCAGGTTGTAAATAATAGTTATCTAGATGATGATGATGATGATGATTATTATTATTATTATTATTATTATTATTATTATTATTATTATTATTATTATTATTATTATTATTATTATTATTATTATTATTATTATTATTATTATTTATAATAAAAGTCTATGAGTATAGGGGCTAAGTTCCGACTCTACAACACAGTTGTAAAACCTGAGGGATTATATGCGTCTGAAATTTTTGACCTTAAGTAGTAATGGTCAAGCTGACCGGCTGGAAAAAGGAGAGCGCAGGATACTAAGAAAAATCCTAGGTAATGAGACCAAATGAGGATTTGTACAGCAAGACAGAACCTCTCACAGCGTCAGTTAAGAAGAAACGGCTATTATTTTACGGTCATCTCTTGAGGATGACTAATGATCAACTAACAGAAAGAATATGGAATTTTATTCAATCTAAGGCAACAAGGCCGAGATAGTTCCAGGAATGCGAAAAATATCTGAGGCACATCGGTATTTCAGACCAAGAAATTCCTGACAGGAACGCATTCCGAAGGTTGGTGAACAACTATCAAGGTTTCAAAATGGCATCAACTTTCACAAGACGGAAAGGACCTTTGTCTGAAGAGCATAAACATGCACTCGTCGCTGGGCTCAGATGATACTGGCAGGAAGTTAAAGCCGGAACAAGAACAAGACCTAGACACTAAAATGAAGACCATAGAGGCTCAACTCGATGTGTTAAAATTATTATTATTATCATTATTATTTGCGTATGAACCCTGTCGGATCACGCACTCCTGTCATGATTCGCCTTTCTGCTCTTCTATATGGCTTTCACTTTTTACCCGTGGGCTCTCTTCTTTTCTTCAGTCCACTTGGTTCGTGGTCTCCTGTGGCTGTACTAATCGTCTGTTTAGTTTTTTACGTAACAGATTCCTATCTATTATTTCTTATATATCTATCTGATCTTTCTCCATATCCTTTCTGACTGTTGGATCCATGGTACGCTATTCAGTTTTCTGATGTATGTCATGATCTTGTGTGTAGGCTTGCTGGACAGTGGATTCGAACCCACTATCTTCTGATTGCAAGCTGATAGCTATCTTATTTTATGTTTTCACCATCTAGTCACCCTCTGTAACTTCGGGCCATAAGCCCAGATAGGATCTTAAGTGTTTCCAAGGATATTTCAGAAGGAGTGCAAGTGTTTTGCAACCTAGCCTTTTGTTATGGCCAATTCCTTAAACCTTTTGTTTGACCACCAAGGCAATTTAGAATGGGCACTTACTGCCTCCGTTTAATTTCTACTTACTCATAGTCTAGATTAGACTGTCGCGCAGAAAAAAATAGTGAACTCTGTTTCTCCTTCACTAGATTTATATGTACTTATTACCTGTCCAAATACTTTGGTGTATTTTATTAGTTAGATACTTTTATTGACCCTATACGGACGTACTACGCGCTTCTACTCATGAGCTAGACCTAACTGGGCCAAACAGTACTATTGAAGCATGACTAACCCCATGGGCAACACCTTTCATAACACTCATAACACTCGTTGTGCTCTGAATGTCATTATTCAGCACCATCCAGACCCCAGCAGATTCCGTATTATCACAGCGATTGATGAGACTGTGATTTCGGTGGAAGCTACATTTTGATCTTGCTTGCAAATGTACTGCATCCATCAAAAATGGCTGTAGGCAATACGTTTGTCATATATTAAATGCACTAGTAAGATTTGTTACGGGTACATTGCATTTTCAAACTCGTGAACGTCAAGAGATTTCACCAGGATTATACCTCACTATCTTGAAAACGGAAGACGAATACTTAACAAGCTTCACTTACAAGGTTATTGAAATTAAACGATCTACACAGAAACACTAAGTGCATGGTTTCAAAGAGCCTATTGCAGCAGTTATTTCCTCGTCGACTTCCTAGTGCTATTTCTATTTCCCTTCCCCTCCCCATCTCAGCATTAATACACTTTGCATATTTCAACCAATACCAATACAATGTCTGTAAAATTGAGCGGTCGTAGCTAGATTACAGTCATACGATTTGAATGGATTCTCCATGTTCCAATCAAAACAATAATTGCCTTATTTACCTCCCTAGCAATGCAAACGAGTAGGGGATGGAAACGAAACCAAAAATAAATGGCGTTGAAGCTTTTGGTATGGTGGACTATTCAAACTACTTTAATAACGTAATAACGAAAAACTCACCAATAGGGGACAAGATGAGTAGCAATTTGATTAGTACAGGCCAGCACAAACACAGGTCGTTGAGCGGGTGTGAAATAATAGTCAGAAAATTCTCCTAGTATAGGGGTTGCTGAAATAGTTCACATCAAATATCGAAGAGGGCTGGTCACGTTAAGAATTTTTTTCCTTATCAATGCCTCAGACAGTTTACTGTAGTGCGGCAGGATAGTGCAGTAGTATATTCACTGACTTCTCACCAAAGAAGCCATGATCGAATTCCGGCCAGTTAACATATGATTTTAGAAATAATTAGTCACGTCCCTGCAGTTCCGATAGTATGCAACACCAGGGGTCCCGTGGCAACGAACACGATATCTATAGTCACGTAAAAGTTCAGGCTTGCTTGTTTGTTTAAATTTACCGTGAAAAAAATAATTCTCATCAGTAAAACATTTCTTCTTCTACTGAAATTCCTATACCGCGTGGTCACGGATAGAACTGTGTAACACATACTGATTTGGCCCTGTTTTACGGTCGGATGGCCTTCTTGATGCCTGTCTTCAGGAGGAATATAATCACTATTGCGTATTTCTGTGGTGGTTAGTAGTGTCAATGTGCTGTCTGAATATAAAGAGGAGAGTGTTGGGACAAACATCAATACCCAGTGTCCAACCCCGATGCGAAAGAATCTCCGACCTGGCTGGGAATCTAACCCGGGACTCTCTGAACGAAATGCCTCAATGCTGACCATTCATCCAAGGAGTCGGACTCTCATTAGTAAAAGTAATTGAAGGTAATTTCCCGGTGGTATTATAACAGGAAGGTCACAAAGAAGTAACTCAGTTTCTTCATTTGTCCTAAAGAATTTCTGGCTTCAATAAAGTGATTAAGGTTAGTGCCGAAAGTTGAATTACTTATTTGAATATTCCGCTGAAAAGAATATTAGGTATTATTTTCATTGTTATCCCATTTACTTTGCTCTATGTGTACTGAATAAAGCACAATAAATAACTGTTATTGAAATATTAGTGTGTTTAAACTACATATAAAACAAAACATACACGTTATTCTAAATTTTCGAAATGATGAGGTGGAGGGAAATGGGTAAATTGAAACTCTTCCATGCATTTATATATTGCTCAGATTTACTGACTTCTTGAGTGCGTATGAAAATCCGGCTCGTGTACATACTTATGCTGCATCATTGTTATAGTCATCTAATAAGCAGAACAATTAAAGACCCCTGAAGCTCACAAACGTAATATCACTGGGTTGATTTGCAAACAACCGAGCTCGATAGCTGCAGTCGCTTAAGTGCGGCCAATATCCAGTATTCGGGAGATAGTGGTTTCGAACTCCACTGTCGGCAGCCCTGAAGACGGTTTTCCGTGGTTTCCCATTTTCACACCAGGAAAATGCTGGGCCTGTCTGTACCTCAATGAAGGCCTTTCCTTCCCATCGTCGCCATAAGACCTATCTGTGTCGGTGCGACGTAAAGCAGCTTACAAAAAAAAAATTGCAAACAATAATTGAGCGCTGGAGCCTGGAGAGGAAAAATTAAAGCCTGGCATAAAGTAAGTTAAGCGTTGTCAAACTCGGCTGCAGTCTTATGAAATAAAGGAAGCTAGCTCAAGAATATGCCGTTTTGTCGTTGAGGTCAACCATCTTCAGGTCACCACTTGTGATTTATAATAAACAAATTAGGAAGTAGGAAATTACTGTTTGAAGTCGGGTTTTTATCAACACTTCTCATCAGCCTTATTGTCAACGTGACCATCACGTATGCCACTTTCCATTCTAGATCCAAACTTGGGTTATCTTCCTCTAACCTACCAGTCCTGTCTTATCCCGGGCTTTATTCCGTCAGACCGATCAACCAAAGCCGGTCTGCCTCCCTCCCCAATTTCCTGACCACCGAGTCTCGTAATAAGAGAACAAGTCACAGGGATAATCCAGGACAGTAATTCCCTACCGTCCACAAATCCGACGTGGACCATCATATTCTAATACTACTACGGAGCTTATACAGTTCTATAAGAAATTGAATTGCTGTTCATCGAGTGAACTAAATCGGAAGCAATCTCCTAGAATTATCTTTAAACACACTAATAATTTGATTTCTTCCCTACTGAGCTGTACTGTAACAGAGAAGCGGAAAATGTATTTGGAAATAAATAGCCTCGGTAAAACCGAATGGTTCTTGGAGAAATATGATTATAATCTTCTATGTGCATTCAATACTTTGAACTTCAGCGTAATTTCCTTATCACATATACAGGCTGTTTCCAAACATGTGAGAAGTAATCTCGGGATGGATAAAACACTCAATAACAACACCAAATGTGTTTGCTATCGATAATTTACGAGCTAAGTCTCGTGCTGTTATTAGTTGGAATGGTAGTAGGGTGGGTATATTTCCTATTTAGGATTAGGTTTGAGTCAGCCATGCCGTTCAGATATCCAATGCAGTGTACAACAAGGTTGTCATTCAACCAATATGCGCAATGCCTCGGGGATTCAAATGTGTCCAGCAATTAATGGGGTGGCGTTCTCAGGCGTGCATTCATCCACATGGTGGGCATTTTGACGAATTAATTTAATATAATGTAGTATACCTGCTAGTACATCAATATGGCGACAGCTACTCGAGTTGGAATGTGCAAGGTAGGGCTATCACCAAAATTTCCCGTTCAAAGTTGGAAAAGGACACGCAAAAGATCATACAGATGCAGGCTTGCATTTGGGATATGGTGAATTCCGATCAACCTTAACCCCACCTCCGTTTACCAGTCCTAAACGTAGTTCCCCGTGGTTTCCCATTTTATGTACCTGAATTAAGCCCACAGATTATATCATTCCTCTCCTCCAGTCGACGAAAACTACCTATGAATGGTAGTGCGTTTTTAGGAAAACAAGGATATTAAGGTAAAGTAGCAATTTAAGTGCAAGGTAAATTGGTTTAAAGTTACTTCTAAATGTGGATGATATAGGGATACGATATTCAACTAAGAAGTTACAAAAATATATCCGTCAAGAATAATATTATTTTAAATTTCCAACTTCATAAGCTTACTGTCTTGTTAGCATTTTCTTATCATATGATAAGAAAATTATCTTTCGCGTGCATTTCTTCCCGAGATATCTTAATCCCAACTTTATTTCAGTCCCGGACGTGACTCAGCAGTCATAAAAGTTTGCCTAGTTACGTGGGAAGGAAATGCGAACGACAGGAAGCATGACCAACAAATGGCAAATAAGTTAATATGGGAAGGACAGCTGATTCAGAAAGTGATGGAACCAACCAGAGGAAAAAATATCCTGGATGTGGTGCTGATAAAACCAGATGAGCTCTATAGGGAAACTGAAGTAGTAGATGGTATTAGTGATCATGAAGCTGTTTTTGTGGTAGTTAAAAATAAATGCGATAGAAAGGAAGGTCTTAAAAGTAGGACTGTTAGGCAGTACCATATGGCTGATAAAGCAGGTATGAGGCAGTTTCTAAAAAGTAACTATGATTGGTGGAAAACGGTAAATAAAAATGTAAACAGACTCTGGGATGGGTTTAAAGAAATTGTTGAGGAATGCGAAAAGAGGTTTGTACCTTTAAGGGTGGTAAGGAATGGTAAAGACCCACCTTATTATAATAGAGAAATAAAGAGACTAAGAAGGAGGTGCAGACTGGAAAGAAATAGAGTTAGAAATGGCTGTGGAAGTAAGGAGAAATTGAAGGAAGTTACTAGAAAATTGAATCTAGCAAAGAAGACAGCTAAGGATAACATGATGGCAAGCATAATTGGCAGTCATACAAATTTTAGTGAAAAATGGAAGGGTATGTATAGGTATTTTAAGGCAGAAACAGGTTCCAAGAAGGACATTCCAGGAATAATTAATGAACAAGGGGAGTGTGTATGTGAGGATCTTCAAAAGGCAGAAGTATTCAGTCAGCAGTATGTAAAGATTGTTGGTTACAAGGATAATGTCGAGATAGAGGAAGAGACTAAGGCCAAAGAAGTAATAAAATTTACATATGATAACTATGACATTTACAATAAGATACAAAAGTTGAAAACTAGAAAAGCGGCTGGAATTGATCAGATTTCTGGGGATATACTAAAGACAATGGGTTGGAATGTAGTACCATATCTGAAGTACTTATTTGATTATTGTTTGGTCAAAGGAGCTATACCAGATGAATGGAGAGTTGCTATAGTAGCCCCTGTGTATAAAGGAAAGGGTGATAGACATAAAGCTGAAAATTACAGGTCAGTAAGTTTGACATGCATTGTATGTAAGCTTTGGGAAGGCATTCTTTCTGATTATATTAGACATGTTTGTGAAATTAATAACTGGTTCGATAGAAGGCAATTCGGTTTTAGGAAAGGTTATTCCACTGAAGCTCAACTTGTAGGATTCCAGCAAGATATAGCAGATATCTTGGATTCTGGAGGTCAAATGGACTGTATCGCGATTGACCTGTCTAAAGCATTTGATAGGGTGGATCATGGGAGACTACTGGCAAAAATGAGTGCAATTGGACTAGACAAAAGAGTGACTGAATGGGTTGCTATATTTCTAGAAAATAGATCTCAGAGAATTAGAGTAGGTGAAGCTTTGTCTGACCCTGTAATAGTTGAGAGGGGAGCTCCTCAGGGCAGTGTTATCGGACCTTTATGTTTTCTTATATATATAAATGATATGAGTAAAGGAGTGGAATCGGACGTAAGGCTTTTTGCGGATGATGTTATTCTCTATAGAGTGATAAATAAGTTACAAGATTGTGAGCAACTGCAACGTGACCTCGAAAATGTTGTGAGATGGACAGCAGGCAATGGTATGTTGATAAACGGGGCTAAAAGTCAGGTTGTGAGTTTCACAAATAGGAAAAGTCCTCTCAATTTTAATTACTGCGTTGATGGGGTGAAAGTTCCTTTTGGGGATCATTGTAAGTATCTAGGTGTTAATATAAGGAAAGATCTTCACTGGGGTAATCACATAAATGGGATTGTAAATAAAGGGTACCGATCTCTACACATGGTTATGAGGGTGTTTAGGGGTTGTAGTAAGGGTGTAAAGGTGAGTGCATATAAGTCTCTGGTAAGACCCCAACTAGAGTATGGTTCCAGTGTATGGGACCCTCACCAGGATTACCTGATTCAAGAGCTGGAAAAAATCCAAAGATAAGCAGCTCGATTTGTTCTGGGTGATTTCCGACAAAAGAGTAGCGTTACAAAAATGTTGCAATGTTTGGGTTGGGAAGAATTGAGAGAAAGAAGAAGAGCTGCTCGACTAAGTGGCATGTTCCGAGCTGTCAGCGGAGAGATGGCGTGGAATGACATTAGTGGACGAATAAGTTTGAATGGCGTTTATAAAAGTAGGAAAGATCACGATATGAAGATAAAGTTGGAATTCAAGAGGACAAACTGGGGCAAATATTCATTTATAGGAAGGGGAGTTAGGGATTGGAATAACTTACCAAGGGAGATGTTCAATAAATTTCCAATTTCTTTGAAATCATTTCGGAAAAGGCTAGGAAAGCAACAGATAGGGAATCTGCCACCTGGGCGACTGCCCTAAATGCAGATCAGTATTGATTGATTGATTGATTGTGGCTCTACTCATATCTATTTCTCTGAATATTCTGAGGATTGAAAAGTATACATTTGTCTTAGAATTTCAAAACAGTTTCTGGTCCCGTGGTGTAGGGGTAGCGTGCCTGCCTCTCGCCCGCAGGCCCCAGGTTCGATTCACGGCCAGGTCAGGGATTTTTCTCTCGACCTGAGGGCTGGTTCGAGGTCCACTCAGCCTACGTGACTAGAAGTGAGGAACTATCTGACGGTGAGATGGCGGCCCCGGTCTCGAAAGCCCAGAATAACGACCGAGAGGATGCGTCGTGCTGACCACACGGCTCCTCGTAATCTGCAGACCTTAGGGCTGAGCAGCGGTCGCTGGGCAGGCCAAAGCCCTTTCAAGGACGTAAGTGCCGTGGGGTTTCTGGTTTTTCAAAATAGTTATTAACGAAGGAACGAAAATTATATTTTACGTTTTAGTTGAAACGTGATATGATAATTTTGAAATGAATGCGGGAAACAATTTCACCAGTGCATAATATTTTATTTCATATTGTGTTGAAGTTCCTTATTGTTATTTGAATGATTAAGTTGACCACATTATGCGCAGCTCACGGCCTACAATTAAAACAGTCAACGCCATCCGTAAAAGAATCATTATCACTGAATAATCAGTCGATAGCTGTACTGACTCGGCCACATACAACACTGTAGTCATCTGGGCAATAGTATCTAATTAATAGTTCTACTCGCATTTGAAAATGTTTCTGGTAGTGTGTTTTATGTTGGTAGATTTTGAGTGCTGTAAGACTTAACACACTGGAAAGAAAAAATTGATGGAAATAAAGAACCTGTATATCGTCTTTGAAGGAATCGAAGTTCGTATGTCACAATGCTCTTCCTATCCATTATTTTCCTTAAGACTGGTCACGCCTCCCAGCCACATGTGGATTATGCAGTCCACCAGAAAAAATATTTCCTTGTGTTCATTTTTGTATGCTTATGTGTGAATTAAAATGAATATTACCGCACCGTACTGTAGGAATGCGAGTATGTGCGACGAATTTACTCTTTTCTACAGTATATTATATTTAAGGTTAATTTTCCTTTACACTTTCAAATGCATTCACCGGCTTTAGAAATGAAACCTCCTTGGTTTTAATCCATTGAAGAAGTTACTCTTATATCACTCCCTCAGTTCTCACACACTTTCATGGGGCTATTAACCCATCACCTACTGCTACGAATCAATCAAGTACAACGGCAACTAAATGGCCTCCTCCCACTGTGACAATTATAACAGGTACTTAGCTACTCCATCATAAATCAAATATGAGACCTTCAAATAGCAAACCATGATGAATCCTGAACTAGAGAAACGAACGTCGGACCATAACAATAAGCCAGTCTCTGAATCTAATTGGAGACGTGACTGGAAAAATATCTTAACCCCCATTTTGTTTTTGAGACAAGTGCTACTATCTATTGTGTGTAATGAGAACAGCCACTTCTTCAATTGGGCTTTTAAAACCATCGTATCAGGTTATATACAGGAAGTAGAAATTCTTGCATTTCCCGAAATGCTAAGAATAAACTAACCAACCGCAGAATTGCACCTGCTCTTTAGTCGGAAGTTTTATTGTTAGATACTATTATAATTACTGCTGGATACGCAGGATAGCCAACATAGAGTCAAATAATCCAAATGAAAAATTCATTAATAAATAGTTGTTATGATGTTTGAGTATAACATAACCTATAACATTTATACACGTATAATCTACTAATTTTAAGAACCTAATCATTAAAAAAAAAACATATCAACTGTGCTGTTTGAGCTGTGTTAAGGTTGGTATGCTTAACTTGGGATTTAAACAGAAACCATTGTTTGGAAATAGAACAGGGAAATGTCGATAAAAATATGACAATTGGAAAATCTTACGTAACAAATATAAATGTATACCTTTTGCTTGAATCTTATGTTAACAAATACAGTATATGAATGAAGATTATTAACTATTTTCTTTTCTGCTTCAATCAAAAAATCTCAATATTTCCTCCATTTGAAACAGTGTGGTAAGGTTCTTTCCTCCGGATATGTCATCAATTTCAAATGAAATGGAAATGGCGTATGGATTTTAATGCTGGGAGTGTCCGAGGACATATTCGGCTCGCCAGGTGCAGATCTTTCGATTTGATGCCCGTAGGCGACCTACGCGTCGTGTTCAGAATGAAATGATAACGAAGACAACTCATATACCCAGACCCCGTGCCAGATAAATTAACCAATGATGGTTAAATTTCCCGACCCTGCCGGGAATCGAACGTGGGAACCCCTGAGGCCAAAGGCCAGCACGATAACCATTTAGCCATGGAGCCAGAATTCAGTTTCAAATGGTATGACATGTGTCTTAATTAAGATCAAATTTATCATCACATTGTAAAGAATGATATCACAATCAGAACTTTAAATTTAGACCAACATCAGCAGCTTCCAGGAATATTTAACATCCGCCCACTACAACAAAAATTCTTTCCCGTCTTTCCTCTCACTTTACAACCACATGCCTGAAAAGTATGTTAACGCATCAACACGTTTTGCAGTGTATTATTATTAACGGTACGAGAAGTTGTCAGCGTTAAGTTACGACAAACCTCTGTGCAGATTTACACCACGTACGGACACATAAACCTCCTGGCTATGAAATACCTGAAGAGAACAACACTAGCGCCCATTTATCTAGACGAACACAGGAAAGGCCCTTTTAATAATAATTTTAATTCCTTCTTGTGTTGAGTTAGTGCTTTACCACTTGTCACTCGAGTATTGTCCCGACATGACATACAACGAACAAATCACGCCTCCCACATGCCTCCCCACCAGCCCCTCCGTTGTACTTCGCCTATCAAACATCATATACAACTGTGATACATGTGACATTGTTGCGATGTTTCCCCGTTGTTCAGAAATTTTTATTTTATAGGTGGCAGTAAAATTTTCCACGTCATCACCAGCTGTCAGAGCAGGGCTGGGGGTTGGAGGATAGGTCGCATGTTATAGAATTACGCTCCAGTTAATGCGTGTAACGGCCTCTACCAAAATCTGGGCGGTCATACGCTGACCACTACTCATCTCCATCCTCTCTTCTTCCTAAACCTAATCTGCTCCATTATTAACAGTTTAATTACTTGCATAATAGTCAAATAGTGACTAGTAATTGATATCATATGGAAAGCGGTTAGTATACCATAATTACTGATGAGGACGCACTTAATGAGCATTTTAGTCATAAATGCATTATATCGACCAGAATTCTATCCTATAGAACACACTCATCACAAGAATTGAAATATTTCTGGAGGGATGGGAGCGAATTTGTTTTTAAATACAGTAGTATACCTTATTATTTTTTCATTGCTAGTGGCTCAACGTTGCACTAACATACTGAAGGTTTTCGGTGACGGAAGAATGGAAAAGGGTTGGGAATGTGTAGGTAGTGGCGGTTGCCTCAATTAATATACAGTCCAAAAGTTTGCCTGGTGCGAAAATAAAAAAAAGACGGAAAGTCATTTTCAGTGTTGACGACGGTGGGATTCGAACCCACCATTTCCTGAGCGAAATCTCACAGTTACGCAACACTTACCGCACGACCAACTCGCACGGTGTTCTGGTATTGACTCTTACCGAGACATGTTTAATTATTTAAGTTTGCTTTTCATCTTTACACGCTACTAATCATTGTTACGACTCTCACATTCGTTAATTACAGCCAATAATAATAACTAGCAGTGTTTAAGATGTTCAATATACTGCAGGAGTGCGCAGGTACGTCATGCAAAGGTACCTCCCGCAGCGACAAGTTCATTCATGTTAAAATATTTTCCATAATGGCATCGCGCAGAGACTGTGATGAGGAACATACTCATTACATAAATTATTACCCCCTAAAAAACTCACGAATTTTAAATAATTCGTAATTTTCTTATTTTTATGGAAGGACAGATAATGGTAAAGGGAGAACTTATGTGTTGGGTACTCATACGTGTTTCATAAGAAATTGTACTGATCATAGATCAAAAAACATATTGGATTTAATCTACATTCAAAATAAAATATTTCGCATTACGAAATGCTTCTCTCAATAAGAAATTAATAATAAATAGCCTGTAGTAGTCACAAAAATACCAGACATTTATTTTATTGAGAGTCAGGCAACAGTCAACAGAAATCTTAAATGAAAATAAATTAAGAAATAAACCTTAAAATGACTCCCTCGAAACTAAATTTTCCCTTGTATGTGTTGTGATTTTACTCACTTTGTTTGGATTGCCTTGACTTCACAATTCTTTGAATATTAGTTTATAGTTTGCTTTAAGGACAGCCATCACAACAAGCGACCTTTTCACCCCACCTTTCACAGTGTTGTGCAGGTTGCGAGACTGTTTCTTAACAAACCAGCCATTCGCCCCTATGACTAAGTTTTCCATGCCTGGCCTAGTATATCATACAATCTATGATAATTCGAAGACTCTTAAGTCAATAAATGTATTATTATTATTATTATTATTATTATTATTATTATTATTATTATACATGCATCTATTATATAGCCTGTTGTAACTTTCAGAGTTCAGTCTGTAAGCGTCTGTGAATTAACTAAACACGTCCGCAGTCTTTAATTTCCAACTAGCTCTGTGGCCTTATATGGTTCCATACATATCATAAAAATAAAGTTGTAGGGGATCTTCTGTCTGTAATGTCATTTATTTCCGCTTTATATTGATATATTTAGCCGTTTTGGGTCAACTCAAGATCATATCAGTAGTTTTTAGCTGTCGTGCCTGTCTGTTTGTTCCTCCATCACGGATAAGCGGCTGAACACATCTCGACCAAACATTATATTTAGAGTCTAATCATACAGGAACAGGTTCCATATTTAACTCATTTAAAAATCACTGAATGGACTGGAGGTTTATAGGAAGACCAGAAAAGTTATATTTCAATTTTCTCTTTCATTATCCATTATATCTCTAACAAATTTAAAATTTTTAGTGTACTCATGAAGGAGCAGGTTTCAAAATGCATACAGTTTAAAAATCACTCAATAGAGTGGGGATTTATAGGAATACCAGAAGAGTTTATGTCAATTTTCTCTTACACTATTGATTATATCTCCACCAAACTTCATATTTATAGTCTACTCATCAAGGACCAGGTTTCGATATGCACATCATTTAAAAATCACTAAATAGACTGGGGATTTATAGGAAGACCAGAAGAGATTTTTTATTTTCTCTTACACTATTGATTAAATATAAAATCTCTATACTGTATGTGAAAGGCCCCTTCATTTTAAATATTTGTTGTTATGTGCCTAATTTCGCGTAGGCCTACAATTCAAATTGCGGAGAAAATTTACTCTGCTCTGCAGCCAGTGACGGGCACCCTCGCAGACCTACAGTTATTTGAAAGATCCATAACAGGAGAAAATCCGAGGATGCATAATATTTTGCTCGGCTGAAAAATTAACCCCACCTATTGTAACTGAAAACCAAGGTTACATGAGGTAGAACTCTTCCCTTCTGCCTGTCTATCTGTCTGACTGTATATCTTGTTATCTATCTGTTCGTATATTCCTAAAAGTGGAAAACTGCTGGTCCTCTTTCAACCAAACTACGTATTTGGAATCTCTTCACTGGAGTTGTGTTAACAGGTGCATATGATGTCATGGTAATCGCATGGAGTTGGTATTTATAGTAGAGCTGTCGATTTAATTGAACCAATTAATCTAAAAGTCCGATTAACCGATCAATGTGCTTTAACCAATTAATAGAACAGATTACAATTACAGTGAAGCAAAAATAACTTTTGTGTGGCACAAGACCTGTATAGAGTATTATTCGACATTTAGTCTCAAGCCTCAGCTGTTGTATGATTGACAGATCATTAAAGTAAGCTGATGCCCATGTCTTTCTTTCAGAAAGATAGAAGCAATAATACCCCATTAATTGCATTCTTCTAAAACAAAGGTTATGACTGTTGCATATACAAACTATTGGAAAGGAAATACTTGACAGGCCACTTTAGTATATTTGCGGACCCTTAAAAAACACCGTCAGGCGGAAAAATGTATAGGGGAAGGGGGAGAGGTACTTTAAGGGACTTTCTTAAAGGAATTTGCAGGAAATGTTCGAATGGAGTGATACCAATTGCCAGAGAGAAACGGTAGAAAAAGTGACAATTTCAAGCTCAGTTAGTGCGGTGTTGTTGTTTGGGAGACAGTATACAGTATATATTAACATTCAGTGAACTTCACATGGATGTCACGCCACGTCATGACGGGTCGAACTATATCCCACAACATATATAATGCAAAGACGTGGCTAATAGGGAAGATGTGGACAGAAAGATAGGAAATCCCGACAGGGAATTCAGAGAGCGGCGATAATCAGCTACTGAAAAGCGTTGGCCAATGGAGCTTTACCGTTTAAGAAATATGATGTGATCAAAGACTCGTGTATATCACAGACACGGCGCGACCGATGGAATGTTAAAGAATTTCCAGGAATTTCCACTCAATGTGCGGATGGACAGATACCAATTGTCATAAAGAAACCCTAGAAAAGTGACAACTTAAAGCTCAGTTCGTGTGTGGTTGTTATTCAGAAGACAATATATATATTTACCTTCAGCGTTTGTGAATTTCAATTACATACAATCGCTTGTGAACCGATGCGAGGGAAACTTGGTGAAAGTTTCGGATTTAAACTAAACGATTGTAGTAAGTTGACAGACAGAAAGGTAGTTTTTTCTAACAAATGCGGAAAATCGTTCAATTATACTAGAAGTACAAGTGGTCTTCATTAGAATCTCAAACATCTTCATCCTTTCCAAAGTGTATCTGCGTCTACTACTAGTTCATCTCCTCAGCCAACATTGGAGCACCTTACAGTCTGTGTAAGGAAACTGAAATTACGAATGAAATAGTAAAGTGGATTGTGCAGGATAGTAGGCCGGTCAACATTGTCTCTGATCATTGTCTAGAAGTTGTTTTAAGGGAAGCTCTCAGTTCTCACACTTGCCATCTTCCCTCTAGAGACACGGTAACAAAAAAGTATGACAAGTTGTGTGAAGTTAAAAGGTGAAAATTATTAAATTAACTGGAACATGCAGAATTTGTTTGTCTCATGGGGGATTTTTGGTCTTCCTTATCTGACCGCAGCTACTTGGGGGTTACAGGTCACTGGACTGATTCGAAATGGGAATATCGTAATTTGGCATTACAAGTTAAAATAAGTTACAGAAAACCGCAATGCCGCTAAGTGCACTGAAGGGTTTGAAGATGAAGTTCGTGAATGGTGTTTGGAAGCTAAAGTAGTCGCTGTTCGCACTGACAATGAGAGAAATATCGTTGTAGGAGTTCAAAGAGCGAAGTTGGACGATCTTCGGTGTGTATCTCATACTCTACAATTACATTTAAATAACGCTATCAATGATGCTGATATCGGAACATTACTTTCAAAGTGTAGAAAATAGAGGGACATTTTAAACACAGCCATTATCTAGAAAACTAGTTTGATAAAAAAACTTAAAGAACAAGCCATTTATGCTTGTAAACTAAAACAGGACATAGGTACCCAATGGAGTAGCATATATTTCATGTTCGAGAACCTTATGAATGTCGAAAAAAGGGTTATTTTAGACGACCAGTCGACCCGCTCTTCTGATATCAAACGACAAACAACAGTTGAATGAGAGATATTAGGAAAAATGTGTCATAAACCATGTTTAGAAAAATCAGACCCCCTTGGTGGTAGCAAGTAAGTATCAGGTAGTGTTGTATTGCTTGCGGTAACACACTTGAAATTATCTTTACGTTACTCCGATGTCGATCCTGGGTACATAGATATGTATTTTTTTTTGCTAGTTGGTTTACGTCGCACCGACACAGATAGGTCTTATGGCGACGATGGGACAGGGAAGGGCTAGGAGTGGGAAGGAAGCGTCCGTGGCCTTAATTAAGGTACAGCCCCAGCATTTGCCTGATGTGAAAATGGGAAACCACGGAAAACCATTTTCAGGGCTGCCAACAGTGGGATTCGAACCTACTATCTCCCGAATACTGGATACTGGCCGCATAGATATATTAAAACGGGTTCTTGTGGAAGATTTAATGGCTAGGATAAATGACGGGTGTAATTTGAAGACATACCACGAAGCTACTGCTCTTGATCCTAGATTTAAATATCTAAGATGTATTGAAAGGCCGGCACCGTGGTGTACGGGTAGCGTGCCTGCCTCTTACCCGGAGGCCCGGGGTTCGATTCCCGGCCAGGTCAGACCTGGACCTGAGGGCTGGTTCGAGGTCCACTCAGCCTACGTGATTAGAATTGAGGAGCTATCTGACGGTGAAATGGCGGCCCCGGTCTAGAAAGACAAGAATAACGGCCGCGAGGATTCGTCGTGCTGACCACACGACACCTCGTAATCTGCAGGCCTTTGGGCTGAGCATTGGTTGCTTGGTGGGCCAAGGCCCTTCAAGGGCTGTAGTGTCATGGGGGTTGGGGGGTATTGAAAAAGGACCGGGAATCCGTGTGGAAATGTATGTTGGAGAGGGGCGTGGATGGAGTACAATTTCTAGTAAAACCATGCAGCAAGAAGAGGAAACCGAATTTTGAAACCGACGCAGAAGAACAGGATTCCCGTCATGCAATTTCGGTTTCGAGTTGCAGTCTACAAGTCGTTCGTGGAAATCGAAAATGACTTCCCAGCCCCTCTGCAATAGCGGAAAATGTATTAAGCCCAACTTCCAAATCTCGCATGCATAGCGAAAAAAAAAAAACTTTGCATTTGTTACTTCAGTTCCATGTGAGAGAGTGTACAGTGATCTGGAAATGTTGTTACTAAGAGAAGGACGGCTCTTACTTCTGAACATGTCAACATACTGACATGTTTGAAGCCCTCGAGCAAAGAGGTGTGACTGTAAGTAATTTTCTACTTCACAGTTTCAAAGTTTTGTACCATTAAATTACCAATATTGAAATATATGTACTGTAAAATATTAACTTAAATGCTTTTTAGTTTCTTGCTGTTGTTTCGGTGTCACCAATACAATTAAAATTTAAAATAAAAAGGTTTGTCTTCTTTATAGCATAGGACTATTGAATTATAAAAATGGTTTATGCCAGGTGCTTTTCTGGAAGTTATAGTGTGCGAAACCGATTAAAATTCGATTAATCAGCCGATTAATCAATTACAGTCATTCAGTTAACCGTTAAAAAATTTTAATCGATAGACAGCTCTAATTTATAGGAAGATTATTCTCAAATATTTTCGTTAACATTATCAATAGTCTGTATGCAACAAACGTTTAAGAATACGTTTTTCCGTTCCTTTAAGCCATACACGTATTTATCGTACAGCGGATAATAACACAGATTGTTTCGAAAAATATGATTTTTAGTTGAAGACTCCTGGACATATCGTACATATTTCTTCAGCGTGGATAATGGAAAAACTAAAGAGCCATTTTACTCTTTCCGATACGGCAGATCAACGTCACATCGCCACGCCAGTGGTCAGATATACAATATGCAATGTGAGAACTATGGAAACGGCTGGATTTTTAAGGTGCAGCCCCAGTGTTTTCGGTTTGAAAATGAGAAACCATGGACAACCTTCTTCAGGCCTGCCGACGATGGGATTCAAACCCACAGTCTCCCGAATGCAAGCTCACAGCTACACAGCCTTAACCACTTTGCCAACTCACTCGATCCAAAACATTTAATAGTTTCCGTGTGTATGTTGTTTCACTCTGAAGAATAAGTTCATCACAAACCATCTTGCAGCAGGGATATGCACATCTAGATTAGTTTAGATACGTCACTCGTATGCACTACTATTTCTAACGTAAGAGTATAGGATTTATTTGACTACACTAACCTACATTTTTATTTATTTTTAAATTTATAAAACATCGCATGCTTTTGTATACATGCGTGGTTCTAAAGCTGCTATGTGGTTTCTGTTAACCTATCCCTCGTGTTTGTTAGTCGAAGACGTTATTACCTAAACCAGGGCCTCTCAGGGTGCATGCGCGTGGTGCATGCACTGTGCACGGTGCAAAAGACGACTTCGCTTGGTTGACCAGAGTGCAGACCCCCCACTCCTCTCTCCCTACACCTGTCACCCCGTTCGGCCTGTCTCCGCGTTCCTCACCTTCACTACTGTTTCTCCCCCACTGCGAAATGTTTACGTGTATGGGACAAGGTTACCAGTGTTATTAAAAAAATTAAAAAAGTGAATTAGAAATACACATACATGTTTGAAAGGAATGTAAACATAATTTTAAAAAAATGCAGAACCCGTAACCAAAATGAAAATGCTACAGTACTGGAACAAAACTCATTTGTGGATATAGAATGCTCTTCTTCAAGCTGTTTCAACTTCCTTAATTCTTTCTCTCTGACGTCTCCTATGATTTCACAATAATTTTCCGAATGTAGTCTGTTGTAGTGTCTTTCAATAGATGATTTTCTTACGCACGTAATTATCGTCCCACAGATTAAGCATTTGGCGTTATCGTCACGACAAACAAACAAAAAAAAAATACGAAAGTTCCCAGTTCGATTGAAATGGACTTTCGGAAGTCTTTGCTTTCTTAGAAACAGTTTGCTCCATTATTATGTTGTTGCCGGGCGCTTGTCTATTTCACTGATAAACACGTCGTCTACCACCAAACGCTTCGTCGCTCTCAGCACACTACACCATCCGAGTCAAGCCGAGTTGAGGCGAAGCGTACCGATGCACAGTGCACAGAGCCTATGCACCTCGCTCTGCACGCGTGAGAGTTTGGGCGTTTGAGAGGCCCTGACCTAAACGTTACTCCACTCAGAGTGACGAACGTTTCACGGAAACGCACTTTGACGACTCCAGTGTTAAACACTGACTATTTACAAGCCTATGCTGTGTTTACCTCTACATAAATAGGTAGAGTGCGTGCCACGTTCACCACAGGAGATTTGGCAAAAATACTAAACGTAGTTATGATCATTACAATTAGGCCTTACCCATAATTATACGACAAGGTGAACAAAGTTCATTTCACCAACACGCTGTGCTCTCTCATTAGTGTAAAATAGGCAAGTATTTCAATTACACCCTATACATAATTGTAGAGAGATTAAGTATCTTTTAGAAAGATATTTTCGTGACCTGAGACGAAATTATGATAATTTATATTTTCTTTGAAAGAGCGGTATTTTTTTAATGCTGAGCGTACAGTATTCGAAATAAACAACTAGCAAGTTCTGAAGGGACTGAAAGGAATAGATGATATATAAGAAAGGGAAATGACTACAACATATTTTATTTGATTGTCCTTTGAGTTTTCGTACGTAGGCAACGGCTATCTACCCGAGATGGTATAGGTGTACTCAGTTCACCTAGAACGACGTCGGTTCGATCGTGCGTTATGATTTCGTGAAACTGAGAAACGAGACTAGCACTTCTGGAGAATCAAATGACCCCGGGGCTCACTTAGGGTACACCAGAAAAGAGTTCCAGGTTAATTCCTCGGGACAAAAGCAGCCGGAAATGCAGCTAACCAGTTGATCCCTCTTACTGTCGAGGTGACGAATAGTGGGGAAGCGGCAATAATGTTGATTGAGAGTCACACTGCTAGTGCTACAGTGATCCAGGCGAGTCATTTTCCTGAGCAGAAACCATGGTCTTTATCCCAAATGACTGCATCCACCACAATAAACCCGTAGTCACCTTCCACTCCTCCTAGGGTCCTCATTGCCTATATAGGTATGGCTGTACTTTTTATATCAGTCTTCCCAATAATCAACAATTCCTCGATGAGAAGGAAACGATTGTCGTAGATGGTTGAGTACTAAAAGTGTAGAACAATTTACATTTCGGCGGATAGCCTACTAAAGGAAATACATCTGAAGTGTAATGATTTTTTTGATGTGATGAAGGAATGTTTCTGCGAGTCCGACATGGCAATAATCCCGGAAGTTTCTAGCTACAGAAACATCGCTTGCGAGTGTAGTTAAAGGGCCTGCTAGAAATGAAGCGGCAATAATGTTGATTGAGAGTCTCACTGCTAGTGCTATTGACGTTGGAACAGTGATCGAGGCGAGTCATTTTTCTTGGCAGAAACCGTGGTCTTTATCCCAAACGACTGTATCCACCACAATAAACCCGTAGTCACCTCGTCAATTTTCATTGCTGTATCCAGGAAATAGTTTAGTGTGGCATGTGGGCTTCTATACAAACTCCAGAAAGTCGAAGGTGGGTCCCTTGAAAATGAAATGAAATGGCGTATGGCTTTTAGTGCCAGGAGTGTCTGAGGACATGTTCGGTTCGCTGGGTGCAGGTCTTTTGATTCATCGCCCGTGGGCGACCCGTGCGTCGTGATGAGGATGAAATGATGTTAAAGGCGACACATACTCCCAGCCCCCGTGCCAGTTAAATTAAGAATGCCAGTATTCGGGAGATAGTAGATTCGAACCCCTCTGTCGGCAGCCCTGAAAATGGTTTTCCGTGCTTTCCCATTTTCACACCAGGCAAATGCTGGGGCTGTACCTTAATTAAGGCCACGGCCGCTTCCTTCCCACTCCTAGCCCTTTCCTGTCCCATCGTAGCCATAAGGCCTATCTGAGTCGGTGCGACGCAAAGCAACTAGCAAAAAAAATTAAGAATGATGGTTAAAATCACCGACTCTACCGGGAATCGAACCCGGGACCCCTATGACCAAAGGCCAGCACGCTAACCATTTAGCCATGGAGCCGGACGGTGGGTCCATTAATGAGCAGCGATATTCCCGATAATCATGTGAAACGTTTATTGACCCCATAGTAGTCTGGTAACGTTGTAATGGAGTTTGGTCTGTCGGCCTTCAAAATAAAAATTCTGAATTTTAACAGTAAATGTAACGCAGTGAGTCGTGTAAACTTGCCTTCACTCCGTTCCTGATCAGCCACGGACATATTTTCAAGTGTATTTTGTTAGTCATTAAATATTTTTATAAACTATAATAGGTGTCAAAGTGTCTTCTGGAAAAATGTAGCCTACGCTCATACTCGTATATTTTTATCATATCTAACTGAAGTGATTCACATCATGTTAAATTCTACGCTGCATTTTTTCTGTAATACTTTCATTGATACTGGAGTTTCAAAAATTCTTTTTTGCCTTAAACTGTATATTATGTGCCGTGGGAAGTACGTTAACACTGTTGTTCGCTAGTAATTGTATCTCTGCGCAGGGAAACCGTACCATCTCATGCACTGAAATGAATTAAACATCACTTTCTGAACAGACTGGAAAAGACACGAGGATTTTTATTCAAAACAATATTTGAAGACTGGGAGCATGAAAACTCAGTTTAGAGGACATCTTTATTCTTATGCAGTGGTTGCTCCTACGCAAATTTCCATCCTTTTTTTTTTTTTTTTTTTTTTTTTGCCTATCTCGACAGCAGAGCTGCCATATTTTCGCTGAAGATCAATAAACAAACTGCAGACAGCACTGTAATACGATTAATCGTTCTGATACAACAATCGTGTGTTTTCTGTCTTGCAAAATTCCGACTGGTGACTTTTGGTATAATCATCAGTGCAACAATTGATGTAAAAATTACTTTTAAACACGGAGGGTCATTTCCGGTAAGGGAGAGAGTTTGTTTTATATACTCCTATCATATTTTATCTAGTTGATACAAAAGCAATTTCGTAGTCACTGGATATCCTAGCTCATTGCCTTACATTGCGTGATACAAGAGCGATATAAAGATGATGTAGGACTACAAATGCCACATATTTCTATCGTTGACTTATAAAAACATTAACATTTCATGTAGAGCCATATTCTGTCAAAGAGAGCAGCTGGAACCGACGTTAAATATTAATACGATATATTTTTATTATTATGAAATATTTCACTAGTCCTTATTCACCCTTGTGATTGTTATTTTTCGTTGCTGGGCTCTTGTCCTGAAGACAGGTTGGACTCTCAAGAGTTCCATTTTAAGCTGTTCAACGCTAATGAGGAGGGAAGTTTCCTATTTCTTTCCTCCTGATTCAGAAGTTGATGTTACATGTCACAATGTAATGGGGAAATCTATATCTCAAGACCACCGAATTGTACTGTATGAGCCTACAAGCCATAATGTAATATCATTAATGTCACGAAATGGCTGGATATTGAATGCCATTACAAGTAACGCTCATACCTCGCTCAGTTTCGTGTTGATGAAGCCCACGTTTAGGTCGGTCAATAACAATAAGTATCTTATGGACATGATCCTGTATAGGCTTTTGGGCTTATACCGAGTAAAGAAATAAGGTGAATTTTTTTACGTTTCTTAGAGAACTGTGCTCTGCGTCATCAGAAGAAATCTCGACTGTCCACGAGAAAGGCTTCTTATACAATGACTCTTTAAATTTAGACGTTATAATAGAAGTGGGAATGGTATGTTCATTCGCCACCAGGTGGCTCCCAGGACGTGGCACAGCGCTAGCGTTCGTAGCGGAAGCTGACCGAACCATCAGAATCAGTCTAAGAGGTTCACATACCATGTGTAACATATGACATTGACAGGTGTATGACATTGACACAAGCCTGGAATGAAACATCTGGCGGTGAGGAACGTACGAATTTGGAAAACACCGAGACATTCGAGAGATAGCTGGTTCATACCCCACTGTTGGCAGCTCTGAAGATGGTTTTCCGTGGTGTTCAATTTTCACAGTGGACATAGGCTATGACCTGTCTATGTCAGGGCGACGAAAAACGTGCAGCAAAAACATATCGCTGCTGTTTTACTGGAAGTAGGCATTGCTGCCAGGTTATCTTCCATTTACAGTGGCAATAATAATAATAATAATAATAATAATAATAATAATAATAATAATAATAATAATAATAATAATAATAATAATAATAATAATAATAATCGTCGTCTTCGAAGGCCAACAGGTTCAAGTATTTGTAAGAATGGATTGAACCCAATCTGTCAGAGCAACCCGGATTAACACAGTAGAGCTGGCATACCAACTGACAATGATAGGTGTCTTCCGGCAATACCGATCTCTGACATTATCGTGTAGTCATCCGTCAAGAAGCCCTATATACCTTTTGAGTGAATGATCCTTGACAGGGAAGGGTTGAGTGAAAAGCAGGAGGTCGAGGAGAAGAAGATGATATGACCAACCAAAGAGGAGCGCAAAGCAGGAGGCGACACAACCTGGAGGTCTATAATTATAAACCGAAAAGAAAAAAAGACCACAGTTGTGGTGAGGGAGAGAGAACTGACCTTCCACGGACATATCTCGAGGATGAACCACGTGAGGCTGACCAACTGGCTTCTCGCCTTCTGCAAAAACAGAAAGATTACGAATCTGAGACGAAGAAAGAGTTCCCAAGAGAAACCGGCCCTAAAGACGTCTGGACGAAGGAACGAGAGGCGCAACATAGCCGTAGAACGTACAGTTATTGGGCAAATATCAAGGCCCGTTCTAAGCTACGAAGTTGACTGTCGTGGTCCTTAGTTGGCCAATTCTGAAGAAATAGCATGTGTATTTGTTTTAGTTTAGTTCATTAATTCAACAGGTGCAACGTGGAGGGGGCCTGTCCTTTTCTCTTGGCTTCTCATAGTCTCTCTAAAGTTTTTATGGTGAATTAATGAATGGAGAAGAAGAAGAGGAGGAAAAGACTTTTTAAAATCCCAGTTATACTAGTTGTAATTCGAACCGCAACCACCATGGTAAGAACTCAATGATGGTCATTACTGTACAGTAGGTAATCACACTCCACACCGGTGAGTACAGCGCATATCGTAATTCCGTATAGAGGAGGTCATTCACCAAGAAAATTGATAATACAATGCAGTAACAGACAGTGCTGAGAACACTATTATCAGTGTTAGGCGGGGCACGATGTGTGGACCCAGCTGCGAGGTAATGATATATTCAAAGCCCGGAGACACAATGTACTTGTCGAGCGGGAACATGTGTCGCTTGCAGACGACCAGAGCTTGATGAGCAAATGATAACGAGACACAACTAAGTAGGTCACTCGGTGCCTGTCATAACCATGCCACGAGTCATCATCATTATCACACATCCATTATTAATTAAATTCATCGGATATGATGGCGTGAATCTAACTTCTTGTCATCACGGCTGCCAGAAAACATTCAATTACATTCTATATTAAAATATCAGGTTGACAGAGGGAGAATACTGATCGAACAATTTATGCATTAATTTATTGATTGTTTGATTCCTTGAGTGATTGAGTTATTTAATTTCCGTAAAATCAATTGTTCTACAACTTCACGTCAATCAAACAAATGAGGGTAAGTTAAAAAGAGAATTTCGCTTATGTTTAGTTGAAACGGTAAAGTCAGGTCAAAATAAGGAAAACTGTTTTATTTTGGTATTGTGCGTATATTTTACGACATAGCCACCGTATTCAAGCATAAAATGAGATCCTCCTTTCCTTGACCATAGAAAGTGTTGATCTCCAATTAATTTAGCGTTACGCATCTGTACTCTTACACCGTTTTATCAATGGTATTGCCGAATACGCCTGATGTTAGTAGAAGGCTAGAAGGGCACTCTTCCCTTGGTGTTTCATAGTCGTTCCATCCTCCGCAAAATTCATAGCACCACTTGAGCATTTGTTGGACATAAATTTGTCTCCTTACACGATCACAATCCTCCTGCTGACAGGTTCTGTGCTTTTACCAATAGAAAATGGATGAATCTACAGAACTCCTCTCGTTACCACTCATTTAGTTTTGCAACTCTCGCAGTGCCAATGTTCCTGTGCGCGAACTGTCGGTGAGAGTACAAACTGTGGTTTAGCCCTTGGCACCTAAGCGTAGCTACTAATGCCGCATTTACGCGATGTCACATAATGAGACAATTGTTGGTGACAGTTGCCCTTTGATTATTGTGGGACAATCACTGGTCAGTGCAGTTGAACGAGAACCCGTTAACACGAAGAAACTATTGCCACGGCAGTAGATGTCGAAAAATAGCTGAGTGAGGAACTAAATTTATTTTGTGATGGTATGTGCCGGGAATTCATTGCTGAGTCATTCAAAAGTTTTGACTTCAGTGACAACGAATCCTTTCATGTTAATTTTATCGGTAATCTCAGAAAGTACCGCTTGAAGAGCATTTTTGTCTTTGTACAGGTCGTCGTACTGTTCCCACAAACACCGAGCTCGATAGCTGCAGTTTCTCAAGTGCGGCCGGTACCCAAAATTCGGGAGATAGTCAGGCCCCTGCACGGATGCTCATATCCGCTAAGTTAGTGTCTTGGCGGATACAAACTGTATGGTAGTGCGGGTAACTTCACGGATAATTTAATAATGAAGTTTATTGATTTACGCTCAGATATACTCTTATTTATGCTTGTAGATATGCGACCCTTGACATTGGTAAGGGAAAATAGTGATATATGAAGAGCCTTGAGACCATAAAGCCATAAATCTAGCCTAATCCTAACTGGTTTCTGCCCGCAATTAGTGGAAAGAAGGAACAAAGGTCAATACGTCGGTAGTTGTCGAAAGAGGAAATCCCTTATTAGCCTATGACTGTACGAGTCTAGGTGCCAGGTGTCAGCCCTATTGCATTACGTTAACAGATATATCCGTTTCAATACCTTGGGTGTAATATATTGTAGTTAAATATTTACAATATCCGCGGATAACCATTCGCGGATACGGATAACCACTCGCGGATGCGGATGTGGGTGCGGATGAAGGAAGTGTAGATGCGGATAATTTTGTATATCCGCGCAGGGCACTAGAGATAGTGAGAGAATGCCAGTATTCGGGAGATAGTAGATTCGAACCCCACTGTCGGCAGCCCTGAAAATGGTTTTCCGTGGTTTCCCATTTTCACACCAATCAAATTTTGGGGCTGTATCTTAAATAAGCCCACGGCCGCTTCCTTCCCACTTTTAGCCCTTTCCGCTCCCATCGTCACCATAAGACCTATCTGTGTCGGTGCGACGTAAAGCAAACTGCAAAAAGAAGTAAACCATATTATATTTTTCTCTAGGGATGTACATCTATTAGGATAATACCAGATAAGTAGTATTGTGGCATGCTCAAAGAATGCATTTAATAATGTTATTTGCATTTGCCTAGAAGTAAAAATGGGAAACCACAGAAAAACATTCTCAGGGCAGCCGATGGTGCTTTTCAATTCACTTGTCTCCTGACAGCCGCGACCACTGTGATATATTATATTGATGTTAAATATTTATCATTAAATGAAAATATTATGGTATGGCTGAAGCAATACCCAAATTGTATTGTGTGAAGATGGCAATAATATCTTCATATTCGAAACATAAAATTCAGTAGAAATTAGGGGTGTGAGCTTGACAGTTACTTAGCAATATCACGTCATCTGTAAGTATTGAACTGCTCTGTGTACAAGAGATTGGATGGGAAATATCAGTGCGTAATACTTTTCAAGTCATTTATTAACATCAAGCTATGTCCCCATATGAGCCATATTTCATCAACACCTTTTATTTCAGTGTCAGTATCTTAGAATTCTACAATTAATATGATTCAAAACTATTCCTACATGTATTACTAATGTATTTACTCAGATTAAAATTCTTCACACAGTTAAAATACAAAATGCATAGCGCTTCGTTTTGAAGTTATAACATTGAAAGCCCTCAATCCCATGGTCAGCTCCACATTGGATCGCCCTGATCTCCTCTCACATTCTTCACCAGACCTCACTCCTCTCTCACTTTTCATCGATGTATCGATTACCGAGCTTTTGCCGGTAATCAGTCAAGGGCTCCGTGACAGGAGACAAAAACAAACAACCGCAGAATTCTCTCCTGACAGAAGCGTGCTATCTGTCTTCCGAGACGCCGCCAGAAGCACTTGTCCTCATCCCCCTTCATCGACTGTCTTCTCGCACAGGATATGCGTAGGAACTAACTCTACTTTGGAATGTGATGTAGATATATACACGTTGAGGTAAAACATTACAATAGAAATCTGTTCATAGGTTCAGAACACGTGTTTTAAAACCATTTGTAACCCAATTACATAGGATTTATTTTTCGTTTATTGAGTATGATACCAGCCGCGTGGTGTAGGAATAGCGTGCTTGTTACTCACTTGGAGGAACGAGGTTCAATTCCCAACTAGTAAATTTATTTTAATTCTGAACTTAGGACTGGGACAGCATTCACCCCACCTGGTTAGACCAACTGATGAATTATCTCATTTCAGAGGCTATGAACCCGGCTGGAAATAATGTTGGAAACCCAGGGAGATGCTGCTTGTGATCAAGCTAGATGGCAGAGACTCGATGAAGAGGCCAGGGATCCCCATGGCGTGTGTTGCCACAAAGAAGGAGAAGAATAAGCGCAAACGCAAAAGTGGGAATTCTTCATGTAATCTACAACATTACGAAATATAGACACTATACCTAAACGTGCCCACATTGTCAATTAACAGATATTATATTTGTTTTGTCATATGCACTCTATGACCACGATAGTTTGTTTCTTTATAGCCTAACCATGATATTTGTAATTCATGAGATGTATTTGGGTTTTGTCCTGAGAGTCAGGTGCTGAGGATTGCCATTAACAAACAGTTGGATGTGATCCGCTAAGGTGATTCATTTACTCCTACGAACGGTTGGGAATTCGATATCTCTATTTGTTTATTTCAAACAGCCTATCATAGACGTAGTATTGAAGAATTTCAGTAAATTTCTGTAGTTCCTCTTTCTAATTTTCGGATTCTTAGTAATTTTCTGCATGGATAAGTTTATCTTGTTTTTCCACTGAGTTACTGTCGTGTCCCGGCGAAGAAGGCCAGTTAGTACGGCGGACCAAGTTGCTTTCTAACATCAGCTAGCCATCTGGCTGAGCAGCACTCCTTAGGGAAGGCCAAGGTTCTTAATAGTAATGTATGTGCGTCAGTTTAGTTTTTAATTCTTCTGCATTCTAGAAACAGCCAGTCGTGTGGTGAAAGGAGGTCCCGGTTCGGTTCCTGGCCAGTACAAGGATTTTAATTCCGAACTGAGGACTAAAACTGGATTCACTCATTGTTGTGAAACCGATCAAGGAGTTTTCTTATGTGAGAGGCATCTGACTTGGTCATGAAAGCTATGAGAATGTCGTCACACCGACCACGTGACACACTAATATCAGCAGGCCAGCGGGCTGGGCAACGCTGCCTACATGTGCCACAGCTTGTTCTGTTTCGTTTGGTACCAAGCAAATGTCACGTGGCTATCAGATTGCATTCGGGAGATAGTGGGTTCCAATCCCACTATCGGCAGCCCTGAAGATGGTTTTCCGCGGTTTCCCATTTTCACACCAGGCAAATGCTGGGGCTGTACCTTAATTAAGGCCACGGCCGCTTCCTTCCAACTCCTCGGCCTTTCCTATCCCATCGTCGCCATAAGACCTATCTGTGTCGGTGCGACGTAAAGCCCCTAGCAAAAAAAAAGCTTTCTTCCCACGCCTAGCCCTTTCCTAACCCAACGTCGCCGTAAGACCTACCTGTGTCGGAGCATCGTTAACCAAATTGTAGGGGGAAGAATTCCTTTGGGTTTCTAGAAACTCATTATAGATTCAAAAATAGAATACATAAATCGATATGATTTTTTTGTATAATGGTAATAATGACGTGTGTAAGAAGTAGGGGAGACCGGGGCTAGTTGTTACAGGGGCAGGTTGTTACAAACATCTTTTTGAAAAAACCATTAGGAGCAGCGCACCCCTCTCCATATAATGTGTTGACCTTGCCGTCCCTCACAATCCAAGGGAGTCTCAGGCTGCGTGTGGATCTGTGAAATTTTTAAAATGGAAAAGTTTATTTTCGCTGTGTGTTTAGGCAGCGTCTTGCACCTTTCCGATCTTTAACCACGTGATCAAATATACAGGTAAACATATTTTTTCTGTTTGTGATTTAAACCCTTAGACATAAGCCTTAGTTTTCTAATGTAAGATAATTCTATCTTTCCTCTGTGATTAACTGTAACACAAAATATAAGATGGCGGCTACTGGGGCTAGTTGTTACTTAACACGTGGGGCACGTTGATACATGTAACGATTCTTCGTGGAACAAGCCTGGCTCAAGTATATCCACAGTTACAATTAGCACAGATAGTCTCAAATTACCAGAAACACTACAAGATGGAAATTCAGCATTACGGCATGTTTGAGACATAAATAATTTTAGAGGGGCATTTTTTCATATTTTTTGTCTTCACTGTAGGCTACGTGAATAAACTTCAGCTCAGACCATTATACACCAGTAGATTATTGGTTTTAAAAGATGTTAATTAGGTCATTGTGTATGTACGGTCAGTCCTAAGCCATAAGCCTGGTTGGATTCTCACCAACTCCGCCATCAGCTGTCATGGATGGCCTAGGCATCACTGAAGAGGCGTACAAGGGAAATGAGGAGTGAGGTAGTTTACCGTTGCTTTCCTCACCGAGCCAGGAGTGACAAACATATCAGTCTGCCAAGCCCACTGAAATGCATGCACCAACAGACCTGATGAACAACATTTTCACACCATTCATAGCAGGGACTGACTGCATAAGGAATGACATTACTAGCATCGCTCATACCTCAGTCACTTTCATATTGTCAAAGCCAAGGATAAGACTGAACAGATAATTATGTTATATTTAATGAATGGGCTAAACATATTTTGAATATAAAATGAAAATTATAAATATTTATCATATTTTCAGTGACATTTTACTCTATGTAACAAAGTGCCCCTCGCATGTAACAACCTGCCCCGCTGTGGGGCATGTTGTTACAGAATACCTAATCTGAAAATAATGTATCTTATTGACAAATGTGTGCATGTTCTAGAATTTTTCAACTGCTATTCTTGTGATAAAAGTTTGTACCTTCTATCAGCAAAATTGAAATTTCATTTACTATTCACCTTAAAATTTAAAAAAATGAAAACCAAAAATTGTAACAACATGCCCCGGTCTCCCCTATTATATAATTTCATAGCATCCCTAAGTATTAGTTCATCCCAAATATTTGAAATAAGTTAAATTTTACAGATATTCTACAGCAGTGAAAGGAAATTAATACTTAATTTTTAATCTGTCGTGCAGCACAATTTTAAACATGTATGCATCAGCCCTATGTAGAATTATAGCGGACTATTGTACGAATTAAACCCTTAAAAAAAGTGTTGTTGTGTAAAGTTGTTTAATTATTCTGGTAAGCAGATTTCCCGACAGAATGTGAAAAATGTGTCAGTTCACAGATTTGGAGCTTCATATAAATGTATAATAGAGAAAGTGTGATGCTATTTTGTGTGTGCTAAAATAACGTCATTGATTAGCTACGTTGCGTTGAAAATATTCATGAATTCAGCATATATAGTACGTAGATTCTGTGCACGTTACCTTCCAACATATCTGCGAAAACAATTTTTCAATGTAGTATGTATGACCCAATAGGCAAATATAAATAAATTAACTAACGTCTTTCATCTTTTCTTTCTTTCTTTCTTTCTTTCTTTCTTTCTTTCTTTCTTTCTTTCTTTCTTTCTTTCTTTCTTTCGGCGAACCGAGTACCTCAGGTAGTAGAGCGCTGGGCTTTTGAGCCTAACTTGACAGGTTCGGTCCTGTTTCAGTCCGGTGATATTGACAGATACTCGAATACGTCAGCTTCGTGTCGGAAGATTTACTGACACGTGAAAGACTCCTGCAGGATAAAATTGTTGCATTTCGGCCTCTCCTAAAACCATAAAAATATAGTAAAGCTAATAATATTACTATTTTCTTTCATTTCTTTATTATTGCTTTAAAGTGAATGTCACATGTGAATAGTCACGTACATAAACTTCAAAACTGCAACTTTGATTGTTA
Source organism: Anabrus simplex (assembly GCF_040414725.1). Lineage (NCBI taxonomy): Eukaryota > Metazoa > Arthropoda > Insecta > Orthoptera > Tettigoniidae > Anabrus > Anabrus simplex. The sequence goes on along the minus strand of NC_090267.1, from coordinate 190,351,694 downwards.
GGTACGGTAGCTCCGACAACAGCATTGTCAGGTACATGTTATTGGAACTAAGACCTAGTTCCTCCGAAGTGAACCGAATACACCATTGCACTTCGGTTAGGTAGCCTCGATTATAAGCAAAGCTAATAGAAAATAGATGAATTGAAACGATTACATTTCTGTAGAGGAAGGTTTCACTTACAATATAGTATTTGGTAAGGAAATACGAGGAGCGAAGTTATTACCATGCCAACATTCACAGTGAATGCATTGTGGACCTTGAATCACTTGGCTATTTTCCTTCCACTTCCCTTCTTTACCATTCTCTTACTCCAACCTGCTCTGTGTATCCCTATTTTTAATGCATGTGTCCATATACCTTAACTCCTCTTACCCCTGCCATTATACTCAACTCTCAGACCCTCTTCCTGCATATAACCCTCTCAGAACCTTTCCTTACCCTCTCATTTTATGTCGGTTTTTGGCTTCCTCCTCTCAGTGGTTAACTCTGTTTCCGGGATTTCGCTTTTATTTTCCTAATATCTACATCCAACCCTTTTCCTTTGATGAGGATGTGTATGTTGAATCGCCAGTATGTTTTCCAATAAAACAAAGCGAGATTGGGAGGAAGTCAGTCAGATGATTCATTTGTTCTGTTATCTTCAAACCGCGAGTTGGCAAGCTTTACGACGGCTATTCGGTAATAAGAGGGAAAAATCTGGTATACTACCACTGACTTGTTAATTATGGTCGACTCTAGATGTTCATTTCCATTTCCACTAAAACAAATCCAGCTGTACAGTCTATTTCATTCTATATCATTGAAGTGTGATATCTCCATGACAAAAAGACTGACTTCTCATTGAGGTTTCCACACTTTGAAACCTGATCAATTCACGTGGGAATATTGGAATGAAAATAACCTCCCGTGTGGTTTGGATTCCATACAAAGCTATAGTGGCTGGTCTGAGTGGCTCTCTGACCCCAAGTTAGCAGGTTCGAGCCTCGCTCAGTCCGGTGGTGTTTGAAAATGCTCAAAAACAATCGTGTCTCTTGTCGGTAGATTTATTGGCATATAAATGAATACTTGTAAGACATAGTTCAGGCAACTTGGCGTCTCCAAAGACCGTACAAGTACAGTTACGTAAAAGAAGTAAAGTAATAATAATTATAATCCACAGCTGTGTCCATTCATTCGACCGGATCTGGAATGTAACGAATGCAGTCCCATCTAGCGGCGGGGATAGATATTGTGCCGGCTACCGAAGCCTGTTGCACTAGTCTGGATTAATGATTAAAGACTGGCAGATGAAATGATATTGGAGAGAGTTGCTGGAATGAAAGATGACGGGGAAAACCGGAGTACTCGGTACCCGGCGAAAACGTGTCCCGCTTCTGCTTTATCCAGCACAAATCTCACGTTGTGTGACCGGGATTTGAACCACGGAAACCTGTGGTGAGATGGGGGGGGGGGCGCTTCCGTGTGGGTCAAGTAGGCTCCCAATAATAATAATAATAATAATAATAATAATAATAATAATAATAATAATATGTGATTATGAAATTGTTGATTCCGCAGCCGATTATGAACACACCCTGGCTCTACCACAACAATTTGATTTGCCGTTATTATGGGAAACATTGTTGTTTAGCCATACTCGGCAACACAGGTGCACTCAGAAGATAACGTTAGCGAGTGAATGCCCATAATGGTGATCAGTTGTGCAATAATATTATCTGCTAGCTCATTCCTCCGAAATCAGATGGTAGAAGAAATATCTCAACTTTGTCGTGGATGATTACTCTTCCTCTTGTGTAAGCGGTCTCTCTCTATCTCTCTCTCTCTCTCTCTCTCTCTCCCGCCTTGGCATTTGCTAGAGTAGAAATGAAAAAAATAGTGAAAAAGTATCTTCAGGGTTTCTGGTGTCAGGATCCGAACTCACAATCCGCAAAAATTGGATAAATTCACAACTACAGGACCCATAAATCTCTTACCAAGACAATGGTACTTACTTTGCAATTTTAGTCCAAGTTTCTTTGACTAAGCCAAAGAAAGTGCCGATGTGTATTTGCACGATCCTTATATGGATGAATAGCAAACCAAGAACATCCCAAGGTTCTTCTAACCAAAAATTTACTCAAACCAGGAGTTGCAACTGCTCCTTGATGGAATTCTTCAATTAATCGCGTTATACTATTATGCTACATAAGAATGAAATGTCTTAGTCAAGAGTGTACTCTATCACATTGCCGATGATACATTTTAGAGATATTAGGTATCATTTGTCATAGAATATGTGTTACTAAATACACTGACTGACAGAGCAAATGCAACACCAAGGAGGAGTGGTTCGAAAGGGATGAAAGTTGGGGAAAAAAACAGAGTCGGCACGGAAGAATAATTGATGTTTATTTCAAACCGATATGCAGGTTACACAATGCGCACGGCATCGACTCAGTAGGATATAGGACCACCGCGAGCGGCGATGCACGCAGAAACACGTCGAGGTACAGAGTCAATAAGAGTGCGGATGGTGTCCTGAGGGATGGTTCTCCATTCTCTGTCAACCATTTGCCACAGTTAGTCGTCCGTACGAGGCTGGGGCAGAGTTTGCAAACGGCGTCCAATGAGATCCCACACGTGTTCGATTGGTGAGAGATCCGGAGAGTACGCTGGCCACGGAAGCATCTGTACACCTCGTAGAGCCTGTTGGGAGATGCGAGCAGTGTGTGGGCGGACATTATCCTGCTGAAACAGAGCATTGGGCAGCCCCTGAAGGTACGGGAGTGCCACCGGCCGCAGCACATGCTGCACGTAGCGGTGGGCATTTAACGTGCCTTGAATACGCACAAGAGGTGACGTGGAATCATATGCAATAGCGCCCCAAACCATGATGCCGCGTTGTCTAGCGGTAGGGCGCTCCACAGTTACTGCCGGATTTGACCTTTCTAAACGCCGACGCCACACTCGTCTGCGGTGACTATCACTGACAGAACAGAAGCGTGACTCATCGGAGAACACGACGTTCCGCCATTCCCTCATCCAAGTCGCTCTAGCCCGGCACCATGCCAGGCGTGCACGTCTATGCTGTGGAGTCAATGGTAGTCTTCTGAGCGGACGCCGGGAGTGCAGGCCTCCTTCAACCAATCGACGGGAAATTGTTCTGGTCGATATTGGAACAGCCACGGTGTCTTGCACATGCTGAAGAATGGCGGTTGACGTGGCGTGCGGGGCTGCCACCGCTTGGCGGCGGATGCGCCGATCCTCACGTGCTGACGTCACTCGGGCTGCGCCTGGACCCCTCGCACGTGCCACATGTCCCTGCGCCAACCATCTTCGCCACAGGCGCTGCACCGTGGACACATCCGTATGGGTATCGGCTGCGATTTGACGAAGCGACCAACCTGCCCTTCTCAGCCCGATCACCATACCCCTCGTAAAGTCGTCTGTCTGCTGGAAATGCCTCCGTTGACGGCGGCCTGGCATTCGTAGCTATACACGTGTCCTGTGGCACACGGCAACACGTTCTACAATGACTGTCGGCTGAGAAATCACGGTACGAAGTGGGCCATTCGCCAACGCCGTGTCCCATTTATCGTTCGCTACGTGCGCAGCACAGCGGCGCATTTCACATCATGAGCATACCTCAGTGACGTCAGTCTACCCTGTAATTGGCATAAAGTTCTGACCACTCCTTCTTGGTGTTGCATTTGCTCTGTCAGTCAGTGTATTTAGCGTTTGATGGGAAAGGTAACGTGATTTGTAGGGTTTCATGAAATAAACTTCAGCCACCTTGGTGATAATCGATGAAACAAAGATCCATTGTAGCATTCTGACTTTATTTATTTTTTGCAGTCCTCTACAAATCTCTGAATTTACGGCTTTCTGAAACAAATAATCCACTTGGTTAAGGTGGATGGACTAAAATACCACACCTGTTATGTAGCATGCATAGTTAAGGTATCAAACTAAATCATTACCTTTCCTAGCATTGTGTTGACTTCTTAGAGTGATACCGTACTGAGTAATTTCTACTTGGATATCATATTTACAGTCTTACAATAAACTATCCTATCTGTGGAAGATGATAGTAAATGCAGTAGAAACTCTAGAGTCCGCTAAGTGTTCCAACTACCTACAACTCACGCTAGCACAATTAAAGTTTACATCTGTTTAACCCGTTTTTATTTTCTAGTACAGTAACTTATTAAGTATTCCTAAGTAGTTGTATTATACTTGTATTATACTTTATTTTTGATAGTAAATTGAAGAATCAGAGCATGTGCACTTGATGGGACGGAACATGAAAGTAGTTTTTCACATTTTCACTTTTAACAAATCGTATATTCTAATTGTTCGTATGCATTTCGAATAACAATACTCTACATGGCACTAATTTGCAAAAATAATGCTCACCATTAGCAAATCATGCCCAAAGAAGTGCGTACATTTTCCTCCCTCATTCAGTGATGCAAGGCACCGAATAACTTGACGAAATATATGCCAGTAATTCATTTCGCCGTGCCTGATCATAATTCGGTAAGAATAGAAAGAGCCTTTATTTTCAACATTCTCCCCCCCCCACCAGAAACAAGACTACCTCTCCTGTTATTGGGTGGTTATAGTGGTCTCAATGATACTTTTGTGTATGTCAAAATCCGACATCTTCAGCTGCTAAACATGCGACAGCTAGTGATTTGGAATATACCCTAGGATCTCAGACTAGACCTGAGTCAGAATGAATTTCTTTTGACAGAGAAATTTGATATGCGGTGGATGAACTATAGGGTCCAATTCAGCTTAGCGGGAGGAGTAGCAAATTCCTTGTGATTCGTGCTTCCATTTGAAATCCACTTTGGGCTGCTGAATGAAATCAATGATGGAGTTATACATACTTTGCTGCTTTTCATCTCATCTAGCTTCAATTGAGTTTGAGTTTGACTTTCTAACTGTAAGGCTGGCTCTGTCTGCTTCTGAGCGTCTGTGATCTTTATCACTTACTCATCTAGTCATATTTCCTATTTATGTAGAGCATTCTGCGTTTCGTCTGATGACATTAAGCTATTTTGTCTCTTTGCTCACGCCTGGAAATACTCCTCAACGGTTTGGTTTTCGCGTCTGAGTGAAGTGAGCTCTCTACCAGTTTTTAGAGGAGTCATCCTACGATATTTCCATTAAACGGCACTATCTAATTTCTGAAAGCAAAAAGCTGCTTCACGATCAGCACCACACACCAAATTTCCAGCAACGTTCTTCAGCCTGTCGGCAAAGAGCCTGGCTTCGCGTTCTGAAACTTTATTTTAGCTAGTGTTTTAACGTCACACTAACAAATCGAAGGTTTTCCGTAACGCAAAGGTAGAAAATGGCTAGGATTGTGAAGGTATCGACCGTGACTTTAATTAATGTAAAGTCCCAACATTTGCCTTCAAGCTCAAAGCTATGTGACCCTGATGGCATTTACTCGGTCGAAGCAATCTTGTTGTGGTGAATAGGTTAGATAGAAGAGCGCATGCTAGTAGTGATCAACGTGGTGGTTTGATCCCACCTCAGTTCGTTGGTACGTGAAAAGGCTCCAATGTGCCAACCTCGTGTCGATAGATGAACCTGCACATAAATGAACTCTTGCGGCACAGAATCTCTGCCTCTCCGGCTTCTTCAGAAAGTACGTAGTGGGACGTAGAAACAACTAAAGTATTCAAAGTAATTTCGGACGCTGTTCTGTCTGCGAGCTGAGCTTTGCCTGGCTATCAGCGGCGCTCTCCAAATTTCTCCCTAAGTCTGGCTGCATTCACTCCGGCCTCACATTCAGAAGCATCGTCAACTGGTGTTCACATTGCCAACAAAGCCTGGCCTTGCGTTGAAAAGTAATCTTAGGAACCTTGGATAATACTTCTAAGCTGTGAACGATGATTTTCCAGCTGTAACTCATTTCATAGTGGCCGCGGTAAAAGGCACCAACTCTGAACAATGCCAAGACCAAGACACTGACTCAGAATAAGTTCTAGTTGACAGTCAATTATGTGACTTATTCAGTAAAATAATGTAGGGAGAAATAGTGCATAATATCACTCAAAGGAAGTCCTGGTTTCGGGATTAGCTCCCCCATACATGTGGGGAAATTAAGACAGTTAACAGGAAGGTTGAAAATAATTGAGGATAGAATTATATTTGAGGTTACATATGGTTAGTAAAAAATATATAAACACCACGTGGATGTATTCGAAGAATTAAGTGTCCCTCACTAAATAATGATCTTATCAGTCACGGAATTTTGAGATCGGTATCATAGAAAATTTAGGTGCAGGGCTTCGTAAGTATTCATATAAGAAGGTGACTGATGGTGTAATTATGTATACCTGAAGAAGACATTCAGAGTCAAGAGAGGCAACCAAAGAATTAAAACAGATAACATAATAGGGGAATACAGTAACAACTGAGGGGCTCAGTGGAAGAACTACCCATCCCAAGAGGGATACGTTTGGAGTTAAACAAGTTTTTATTTAACTGTGTACTGCATGAAACATAAAAGTGATATACTAGAATTCTGATGAATATCAATAACATATGTCATAATCTCTCTTCTTACAAATGATGGTCAAGTAATAATAATAATAATAATAATAATAATAATAATAATAATAATAATAATAATAATAATAATAATAATAATAATAATAGTAATAATAATAATAATAACCGAGCTCGATAGCTGCAGTCGCTTAAGTGCTGCCAGTATCCAGTATTCGGGAGATAGTAGGTTCGAACCCCACTGTCGACAGCCCTGAAAATGGTTTCCCGTGGTTTCCCATTTTCACACCAGGCAAATGCTGGGGCTGTACCTTAATTAAGGCCACGGCCGCTCCCTTCCCACTCCCAGCCCTTCCCTGTCCCATCGTCGCCATAAGACCTATCTGTGTCGGTGCGACGTAAAGCAACTAGCAAAATAATAATAATAATAATAATAATAATAATAATAATAATAATAATAATAATAATAATAGGTTATTATTCATCTTTCCTTTTTCTACGTTTGTGTTTTGGAAAATCACACATGTATAGGTACAAGATATACCCGCGTTTGTCAGTACGTTGCTGCTAGCCTCAAATATTTTATTGTAGAATAAAATACAGTATTAGCTGCCTACTGCTCCGCTGCGGTAATTGAGCAAGCGGGCAGTGGACAGTCACGTGACTGGAGTTGGGAAGAGGATTTATTCCATACGCGCACAACAACACTGAAAAGTTTTCTATCAACGAGTAGGAATTCAACTATAAACTACTGATATTTTCTAGAAAATGGTGTTAGGATACTTATTCGGCGTAGAGCTAAAATCGGCTATAAGTTTGTGTGAGTAGTTCGTCGAATGAACCATTCAATTATAGCAAATGCCAGAAATAACCTTACATTGTGAAATGATGCACTACTCTCAGCGATATTCTTCAAATATTAACAACCATACTTAGCACTGTTCGAAACCGACTGTAACCTCTCTCGCCTACAATCCATCGGACGAACAAACACGAGTTTACACGAGTACTGATGAACGTGGCATTCCGCTACGTCCTTCCTGGCGAGCAGATTGAGACGTTGGTATGGGAGCTATTTGCTTTACGTCGCACCGACAAAAATAGTTCTTATGGCAATGATTGGATAGGAAAGGCATTGAAATTTGAAGGAAGCGGCCATGGCCTTAATTAAGGTACAGCCCCAGCATTTTCCTGGTATGAAAATGGAAAACCACGGAAAACCATCTTCAGGGCTGCAGACAGTGGGGTTCGAACCCACTATCTCCCGGATGCAAGCTCACAGCTGCGCGACTCTAACCGCACGGTCAACTCGCCCGGTAGGTATGGGAGCGGGTCGACTCATTGAACTGACATGCACAAAAGCGAAAAGAAAGGGCCACTTTTCCGGTCTTGAGTTGAATTTAAGTGGATGATTATGCCAAAAAATTGCAAAATAAATCTTCCACAATAATTATTTATATACACTGGCTGTTGGGTCCGTCGTAATGGCAACACAAGAGACAAAATATACCTCAGCTAACAGTCAGTATAATGTCGTTGTTGATGAGTTTTATGACATTGTATGGCATCATATTTTGTTTTCTTACGCGTTCAACATTTAGGATTATTTTGTCCATCGTTTTATGAGTGATCGTTTCTTCATATTTTTCTCCTCGTATCGATAGTCTTATTCTTTATTTTCTGCATCACTCAGGAATTATGACTTTGCGTTCCTTCAGCTTATAAAAACAGTGACAGCAACAACTATCACCATAACCAGCTAGATCGTTACTACGACGACTGAACACTATTTCCACGTCAGCGATGTTCGCCGTTGATGGACTTGGCAAAGAATGCCGTAAATGGGGATTATTTCCTTTATTATATGACAAAATATATCAACCACGAATGACTGAAAAATATATTTTCCATCATTGTTGTTCTGTACACTATTTTGGTAGGAGTTTGTAAATAATGCAATAATCACGAATATCTTCGTCATTATTATTCGTAAGGTAAAACAGCATAAAACCTAAAAGGCAGGAAATTGCATACACAACTTCTATATTTTAATTTAATCCTTTATATTATGAATTCCGCCTGTTGCCATTTCTTGATGGATGCAGTATTTTTGTATCCATCTCTTGGCACAGGCCAGAGTAAAGTGTAGCTTCCACCGAAGTCCCAGTCTTATCCACGGCTGTGACAATATGGAAGCTGCTGGGGTATGGGTGGTGCTGAGTAATGACATTTGGAGCACAACTAGTGTCTGAGTGCTATGAAAGGTTTTGCTCATAGGATCAGTTGTGCTGCAGTGGCACCTTCTGGTCCAGTGAGGAAAGCAATGGCAAACTACCTCACTCCTCGTCTTGCCTAGTACGCCTCATTTGGGCTCTGCCATTGGTTTTTGCAGTTTCCCTATAACTGCGTAGCCTTTGGTGGTGCTATTTGAGGATCCAACCAGCCTCTGGACTGAAGACCTAACAGACGGACATATTATGAATTAAGCAACTAGCACATATGAACAACATGGCCTTAAATATAACGGAGGGATTTAACCTTTCTTGTTTTCGTTCCCTCAATGTCTTAACGCCACGTGCACTAATCAAATAGTATATAAACTGGGGCACTCAAGGAATATCCTTGAAGTAAAATACTGTGTTTCAAGAAATTCTGTCTAGCCATTTTGCCGTGATGTTCAGACAAACATCCAGGCAGGCTGACAGAGACAGACGGATATACAGAATTTGAATTTGAATGAACGTATTTTCGACTTTCGTGTACTTAACCCGACATAAATAATAAGTATGAAGTCAAAGTTTGAGTAGTAATGACAAAATTATATTTAAAAGATGTAGAATTGATCTAGACTCCTATTCGAAGAAATGTTAGTAGAGTTTCTGCTAAAATTATTATGATTGTATTGTGCTCAAACTTTTTGACTTTCTATTTTCTCTTTCCACTGAGAGAGAGTTTTATTGGAGAAATAAATCATCCGTCCTTCAATAAGGGTGACCATTTGGGTCCGGATACAGTTGCAATTCCAATGCAGTTTAAAAAGTACAAAAAAGTGGACATTTAATCTTTAATGCTGTTATAGTTTGTAAAGAAGAAACGGACAGTCGAATGTAAAATGTAATTGGAAAATTGAAACGAACATGATACTTTAATGTCACCCTCATCTTCATTGGTTCTTGTTGAAGATATTTTGTTCCAATTTGAAAAACGATACTTACATGTAAACGTTAATAATGCTTCGTCATCGATGTGCTATAAAGTACACCTATTAGCAACATTTCGAGAATGATATTTTCCGTTGAAAGCCGCAGGTAAGTGTTCATGAAATCGTAATTAAAACAGTTTATTGCTTGGATGTCTTACCTTTCTTTGGTAATAACGAGATGAATCAGCCCCTGGTATAATGTTCTTTAATTGGCTCTAATAGAGTATGAAATTTCGTACCTTAGATTGTTAACAGGAAGCATTAAATTTGTTCTTGAGACTTACGCTCTCAGTACCTTGCTATCATGTCTCGATGATAGCCTCATGTAATGACAGCATCGGAGAATAGAACAGGAAATAAAGACCACCATTTATAGCCATTACTACGGTAGCATCCGCCAGGAAATTTGTATCTGATGTTAGATTTGTCTACCCATGAAATCAGAGCACTCACAATAAAAGTAACACGACTCTTCATGTACAGTGGCTGATTAAAAGACAGCTTCTTGTTATAATGGCGTACTCACTCGTCCTTCAATACAGTTGTCTGTGATTCGAATCGTGGTGACTTTGGATGGCATTGGATGGCCTTAATTAAGGTACAGCCGCAGCAGTTGCCTGGTGTGAAAATGGGAAACCACAGAAAACTATCTTCAAGGGTGCCGACAGTGGGGTTCTAACTCACTATCTCCCGAATGCAAGCTCGCAGCTGCACGCCCCTAACCACACGTTCAACTGCTTGGTGAGATGATGACACAAAAGGAATTATTGTCACACAATTCAATATTAAGATCCTTTGAGGAAATGAACTCGTCCAACACATGTTCCATTCTCATCTCTTATTTCCACATTCACATTCACTTTGTGAGAAAATTTCTTACAAAAATAGTTTTTAAAGAAATAGAAAACATAAATGACTGATTTTTCAACTAGCCTGTCGAATTTGGCATGTAAAATATAATCGGAAAATGGAAACGAAAATATTACTGTATGTAACTGGCGAAAAAAGTTACACTTTCCATGTTACATACATGTCAACTTTACATAACGATAACAGATATTATATTTCCTTTATATGTATATCAAATAGAGACGTGCGACCGCACTAGCGGATGGCCACATGGATCCGGAAGACAAAACAAATACTTACTGTATTTACATCCATGTCAGACTTTCCAAACCTGTTCATGGCGTAAAACACTTTCTTCCTTATTTTGAGTCCATCATAATTTCTGTATGAACAATATTTTTGTCCACCTTTACCTCAGTCAATCTCATTCCGTTGCATAGACCAGCATCAGTATTTACATTGCGAAGGAAGAATATTACGACGCATCCAACATTTATGTCTAAATTGTGAAGGATGAAGAAAATTCAGACGTTCATTACGATAATGTACTACTTCATAAACATCATCGTAATCTGCGAAATCAGCTCTCATACATTATCGCACTCCCCTCACCATAAAAGAAGAATGAGTGCATGACATGATTAATATTTTATCAGACTTGATTTGGATTATTGTATGAATTTTCAACCTTTATTCCGATTCCCTAATGAGCCCGGTATGACGTGAGGTGAATCTTCGTAGCGAGTTTTAACGACCATATGTTCTTCCTGATGTCAACCTCATCTGAGGAGTTGGAGGTGAAATGAATGACGTGTTATATATGAAAGTAGGAAGTGGAAGGGCGAAACCCGCTAGCTGCTTTTCGTCGCACCGACACATATAGGTCTAATGGTGAGGATGCTGTAGGAAAAGGCTAGGAGTTGGAAGGAAGTGGTCGTGGCCTTAATTACGTTACAGCCCCAGTGTTTGCCTGGTGTGGAAATGGAAAACCACGGAAAACCATCTTCAGGGCTTCCGACAAGGGGTTCGAAACCACTATCTCCCAGATGGTGAAACCCGGTGCCAGCACATAGCCTACTCCTGTCGAATAGCACCGTTGTGTCTGTTCAAGGCTTAACCTCTCCCTACGACGGATGAACCACCGTAAACAGCGTCATATGAAGTCCGACTCGTTGGCTGAATGGTCAGCGTACTGGCCTGCGGTTCAGAGGGTCCCGGGTTCGATTCCCAGCCGTGTCGAGTATTTTAACCTTAATTGGTTAATTCCATTGCCCCGGGGGCTGGGTGCTTGTGCTGTCCCCAACACACCACACATAACACTATCCTCCACCACAATAACACGTAGTTACCTACAAATGGCAGATGCCGCCCACCCTCATCGGAGGGTCTGCCATACAAGGGCTGCACTCGGCTAGAAATAGCTACACGAAATTAATTGCTCCATGAAAATTGCGGAGATGTTTGGAATTTAATCCAGGCGTTTAGCACGCAATCCAGTGATTAGAAATTTATTGTATACCACTACCTCTGCTATCCTCCGGCTAATATTCTAATGGTGAATTTTTCAACCAAAGGGACTCGAACTGGCTAAGCACGGTGTCAGACCATACAGACTTAACGATTATGGCCACCAGGCGGGTTACTTAATATTTTCAAATATAATTCATCTATCACATAGATACAAACCCTTTGGATACCTAGCCATTTCCTATCCCATCGTCGCCAAAAGACTTATCTGTGTCGGTGCAACGTAAAGCAAATTGCAGGTAGAAACTCGGTTTTACGATATTGTTGGATGGGAAATTATCAGTGTGATTCCGCACCGTCGCTAAACTGGTACCTGTTACTGCTTGTAAATAATAACTTTGCATCATATGTATGTTGTATGTTGGGTATTCAGCCCGAAAGCTGGTTTGATCCTCCACAGCTTCACCAAAAGCTATCATAGAAAGCCTAGGCGTCACTGAAGAGGCATACTACGAAAATGAGGAGTGAGGTAGTTTCCCATTTGCTTTCCTCACATAGTTTTAGAATATAAATTATATCACTAATTTTTTACCAACGTTATCACACCCTACCTGTCCCTTTCAATTAATAGAGGAAATTACGGTGGTGAAGTCATTGATAATAATAATAATAATAATAATAATAATAATAATAATAATAATAATAATAATAATAATAATGTTTTAATATCCTCTCAATTGCTATATTTTTTCAGAAACTCCATGCTGTCAAAAAGTTTGCCCGCAAAAGTTGAAGAACGTGCTGGAAGTCAACAGCACCCTCAAATGTCACCAAACTGAGGTTGGATAGAACCCGAAAATTTGAAATCCTGAACCAGACACGTTAGTAGGAACTACCGAACCAGTTACTGAATAAATAAACCTATGAATATGTTCCTAAGTAGAAATAACATGGCAGAGATGAAATTTCAATGTTAGGTTTGCAAGAGATTTAAACTGAAAGTTAATGAATCTTAAAAGGTAATTGGAACGTTCTGAAGAAGTAATATAACCGCTCGGCTCCTAACCACAGTGTTTTGAGTTCGAAATCTGGTGAATTTAGTTAGGATTTGCAATAGAACGATCTCGACCGAGTCCTTAACTAAGAATTGGTGCTCTACTAACGGTGTTGACGAATATATATTCAAATGTATGATGTTCAACGATCGCTAATGGCGAATCTTTGTGTTGAAGAAATGAGACTGTAAACTTTTTTATCATTTATCTATTGGAGGTTTACAATTACGTACTTCCTGGTGATACAGCCCAATTTTACAATTTTATTACACTTGTGTCAATTGTTGTTATTGTTCTCCAATTTTTAAAATCATAGCTTTAAGGCCAAATTCTGTTGCGTCTGTCCTACTTTCTTCCAGGTCTTTCCTCTTCACATTTTCTGTAGATTTTCTTGATATTTCTGTTGTGTTTTATCCTTTCTGAACGACTTGCACATCTCAGACACTTCGATTTTTTTAAATTTATTATATCCTGATAGTGATAGATGGTACCTATCTAGGTACTGATTAACTCTAATTTTCCATACTATTTAGTCTTTCACAGCTCGAAATATTTTTCTCTGAATTTTACTGTAAATAAAAAAAAGGAAATTTATGTCATATTGTACATTCTACGTTACCTTTTGAATTTAAGCCCATTATTCACTGAACGATTAGTCTTGTCATTAGTGGTAGTAGTTATTTATGATACTTCTCCGTGCAATGGGAGGATTGAAGAATGATAGGTGGAGGGGGGAAGGGGAACATACAAAAGTTAATATCCAAACGTGGAATTAAAGCAAAGCTCTAATGATAGCTAATTCATCTTTTACTTGGACGGCATTTTGTATGCCTTTTGTTATCCTTGCCCATCAATGCGTGTATTACAATCCTAGTTATACCTCCCACTTCACACCTGGATTTCTATAGATGAAACAAAATACGGTGTCAAAATATGAAAATATGGTAGTTAACGTGTTATAAACCCCGGGAGCGGAAGTGTAACGAGGCAGTATATTCACATTGATACCAAATCGTTAATTCCAGTTGTGACGTTGGTGAATGATGTATATGAAACTGAATCCCGGGGCTGTAGAACACAGGATCCCACTCATGCCATACAGTGGCAAAAAGCAATTGGTAACACCGTAACAAAATTGTGCCGACGAGTTCTCCCAAAACACGGATTTGAAATTTTTCAACAGCGCATTCCATGATCCATTGTAGATTTATACTAGCATTAATACATACAGCGTAGCATTACAGAAGAGAAATCTAACACGTCGGATGGAGAGATGAGAGGGATTATTATGGATTTGGAACAGAGTGCAGATATTTGCATAACAAGGGTGCAAAAGTTGGGAAGGGAGAGGGGTTACGGAATGAAGCATTTGAGAGACTATCCACTAGGGAGAGTTAGATGGATCTAGTGTTTTGTGAAACATAGCTGTTTACAGCAAAAACCACACCTAGTTTGGTCTACCCTCGCGCCTGTGCTGTCCCTATCTCTGCATCTACTCCGCACAGCCCACATCAACATTCTAACACGATAATCATATGCCATAAAAGTTCACACAAAACGCAGTGGTTAACTGCTCTCACAGCTACACGTTTGTATTTCCGTCAAACAAATAGTGAAAGCACACGTCTGCCCTGGGAGGACTACGGTCGAAACATACATGTATTTTCGAATTTAATGGGCCGTACGGGTCAGAGCTGCACCTGCGACAACTTGACATATTTAAAACAAGTCTTACACAACTGTGACCCGCTGAATAGTTGCAGTCAACACATTTCACTCAATAATCCTGTTCTGTAGCTTGTTGTTTCTGTCTGCACATGAAATGATCGGAATATTCAAAGTTAGAATTTATGTACAGAACAATAAATTAAGGATTGTAACCGTACACCTGGGTAGAAATATTGTTAACTATGTGCTTGCGAGTGGTTTCCTACTTATTTTCAAAAGATGGGGCCATGATAGTAGTGAAGAGAGTAAATGAAGTCTGTACTTGAGCGATTTAGTCGTGAGATTAGAGGTGCGCAGCTGTGAGCTTGCATTTGAGAGATAGTGAGTTCGAACCCCACTATCGGCGGCCCTGAAGGTGGCTTTCCGTGGTTTCCCATTTTCACAGTAGGGATATGCTTGGGTTGTACGTACCTTAATACAAGGCTACGACCGCTTCCATCCCACTCGTACCCCTTTCCTGTCCCATCGTCGCCATAAGACCCATATGTGTCGGTCCGTCGTAAACCCAATTAGTAAAAAAAAAAAAAAGAAAAAATTACGTGGTGACGTTCTTCACGAGTGTCCACGAGACTAAACTACAGCGATGATAACACGAATCTGGTGAAAGGGATCGTAGAAACGGAGAAAATCAGAGAATAAAACCACTAGGCTTTAGAATAACAAGGAACTTCCGTAGATAACACATTCCTGCAGTGCGAGAGAGATTGTGGTTCTAGAATTGGCCTCTTCATCCATATAAGAACCCCTACTAATAGACAACAGTAATGCACATGAAAGACAATCTCTATGCTTGCTAGCGAGTAAGTACCTTTGATGACGGTGATAGTGATGATTCTCTGTAATGTTATGTTGTAAAATATTATGTAGTAATATAATCTTAACACACAGTATTTTGACAAATTTTTCAAAATTAGTTGCGTTAATTTTAATGCGTTAAGGTTAATTAAGTAATTAGTTAAAATGCAGAGTATAAAATGTAGTTACATATATTGATTATATTATAGGAATGATATTTCCTTTATTTCAATTGTACTATTGCTCTGTGTTCAGCTTGTTTATATTTAATTAATGGTGGGAGTGTTCAAAAGTAATGTTTTCCTTAAGTCCTAATATATTAATTGGAAGGATTTTGTTGGGATTTCCTCGTGGACTAAATGTTTCGCTTTCTTCTAAAGCACTCAAATTCAGTGGCCAATCAGACGTAGTCTGTTGAATGGTACAATTTTCCGCTTTTAATTCATTTTTCTTCTCTCAGTAATGTGCATTCGCTTTTATTTGTTAGTATTTTAACGTCGTACTAACATATCGAAGGGGCTGCCTGGCCTAGGCGGTAAAGGTGTGGTCGGTTCGCCCGGAAGGACGTGGGTTCGAATCCCCGTCAGGAAGTCGTAACATTTAAGAAATAATATTTCTACTTCCGGAGGTGCATATTGACCTAAGGTTCACTCAGCCTACACCAAAAATGAGTACCAGGTTAATTCCTGGGGGCAAAGACGGCCGGGAGAAGAGCTAACCACTGTACCCCATCACGTGCCGGGGTTAAAATGGTGGAAGCCTTTACCTTCCACTCCTCCAAGGGCCTTCATGGCCTGTACGGAGGTGACTTCGCTTTGTTTTTAGTAACTCATCGAAGGTTTTCGGAGACGCAAAGATGGGAGTAATAGGCTACGATTTGGTTGGTAGCGTCCGTAACTTTATTTAAAGTACAGCCCTAGCATTTGCCTGGTATGAAAATGGAAAACCACGGAATACTATTTTCATTGCTGCCGACGGTGGGACTAGAGCCCATTACCTCCTGAATGCAAGCTCATAGCTACGTGACCAAAACCACACAGCCAACTTGTTCAGTGTTTATTCGTCGTTTAAAAACTAGTAAAGTTTCATAAATTCGTTCATTGTTATTTATTGTCACGTCGTCACGAATTCACCTACGGATTAAATGATTCTCTTTAAATTCACTATGTAACTATAACTGTTAATGGACCTGTGTGTGTTATTTTTCACTATCCCTCAGTATTCAAGATTGTATGCTGTGTAACTCCAATTTTTCCCTTTCTTCGTTGCGCCGTAAGGAATCACTATGAGATTATGACAGCAGGGATAAATGACCCACAACACATAATATATGCCATTTAGAACAAGACACCTTTTATAAATTAGTACATTGCGCAAACAAAACAAATTATCAAACGAAAGTAAGGTGTATTTAATTTCAGTATCAATTGACGTTAGATATAGATCATTAATCTCCTGAATACTTGCTAGTGAAAACAAACTGAAAATGGAAATAAAATCCTCTAGTAGTGATTGAGTAGAAAAGAACACGGTTTCCGATTTATGAATCTCTGGAACAATGTTAGTAGATGATAGATAGAGTATTATTAAAAATATCAAACAAGCTCTATTAGTATCCATCCATCTTGATAAAATATTAGTAAAACCCTTATATACTGCTTCGTTTAAATGATTGCTTACTACATTCGCGTATCTAAACAAGCAATAAAGTAGATATCTTAGCCATGTTTTGTACGCCATGTGTATTTTGTTTCTGAGGAAGTGTAATTATTTAGTCCTAGCTTCCCAGTATTTCATTAGGAGTTCAGATTCAAAACAGACTACCAGATTTTCTTGTTATGGAACATTGTTTTGAATAGTTTCTGAAATAACAGTCAAAGATTATGCAGTAAAGAGAAAATATAACATGTGAGAGAAAGAATCTGTAGAAGGAACTAGTAAACAGTGGGAAGACAAGATTCTCAAGTAGCTGTGGGAGGAAGGGTAAAGAACGATAGAAAAAGGAAATTGGGGGTGTGGGGAAGGGAAGGGAAGGGAAGGGAAGGGAAGGGAAGGGAAGGGAAGGGAAGGGAAGGGAAGGGAAGGGAAGGGAAGGGAAGGAAGGAAACAGCTGGACATGGTCCACGAGCCCCCTGGCGCTTTACAAGAGCTCCTAAACTACAAATAGTTGGCCTATCTTCTGACTGCTGAAACTCTTGAAAAGATATGACTAAAGGCATTTTAACATTTATTTAAACCTGTCTTGACCCTCTTAAGTTTGTTCTCCTGAACGAGTATCTTCTTAAGATTTGCTATAAATGTATTTAATTTTCTCAGCATAAAATAACTAAAACATTTATTTTCTGTATATTTCACAGAGAATGGAGGCATGTACAAACTGGTAGTCATTTATCTACAGCGGAAAGATAGAACACATTGCTATGTCTTGATGGATGTAGCAGTTTTGCATCGGTGTGCTGGCACAGAGTACGTTGAAGCTTCCACTGCGGTCTTTACCTCATTCATGGCTGTGACAGTATGGAAGCTTCTGAGATATGGAGTAATGAGTAATGATATTCCGGGCACGGTTAGTGCGTCGGGTGGTCTGAAAAATGTAACTCATAGGGCCAGACGAATTAAAATAGCACTTTCTGGCACGATGAGAGCAATCCCGCCATTTGGTCCACGTAAGACAATAAGAAGTGGAGAGTGAAATTTACCTTCCATGGCTACAATGGGCTCAATTGTATACAGATGTGATATTACAAACGCTGATTTCACTCCGACAGTCGTGCCTTTTTAACCGATACTAGTTAGTGTGTGTTCTATGGTAATTTCATATTTAAATCCAGCTAGGTTTTTATTCGGAATTTCAACTGATAATAGGAACAATCTTGTCAGTGAATTCAGTGCCAAATCCAATCGCAGATTTATCTCTTCCTACTGTTGAACATGTTTGTAAGTTACAAAGTACGCTACTTTGCAACGAGTCATGTATTGGATCATTTATGCCTATTTACAAAAGAAGAGATAAATACCCACCAGGCACGTCACGAACTACTACTTGTTAGATGGGCCATGAATTGATTGCGAGGCCTCCGTGCAAGATGCATTCACGCTACCCCGACACCACGCGGGTAGTTTATTAGTAAGGAAGAGTATTAATATTTACAACGATACGAGAATCAGTTAATAAGGAAAAGTGAAAATTATTTTGACTTATGGAGATGACTTTGATGTTGGCGTATAGGGTGACCTACACATCTGTAAGGATAGATCCGTGCCCAGCGCGAAATATAATACCGGTTCTGAAAATGGCACGAACATTCAGTCCCTGAGCCAGAGGATTATAATCAATAAAGGTTAAAATACACGACCCAGTAGGGAATCAAACCCAGGTCTTTTTGGACAATTGACCAGCATGCTACTAACCAGTTTTTTCTTTTTTACAATTTGCTTTACGTCACACCGACACAGATAGGTCTTATGGTGACGATGGGGTAAGAAAGGGCTAGGACCGGGAAGCAAGCGGCCATGGCCTTAATTAAGGTACAGCTCCAGCATTTGCCTGGTGTGAAAATGGGAAACCACGAAAAACCATCTTTAGGGCTGCCAACAGTGGGGTTAGAACCCAGTATGTCCCGGATGCAAGCTTACAGCTACGCGGCACTAAATGCACGGCCAACTCGCCCGGTACAAACCAGTTATCCACGCAGGCGGAGTATTTGAAAATGAAACGTAAAGTTTTTCTAGCATAAATTTAGAATTTATTCTTATTTTTAAAAAGTAATACCATCTTCCAGTATCTGTAATTATCCGCATCGAAATCTCTAACCTCAGAACTACCATTAGCCTCACAATACTGTTGCGCAACATTTGCTTCTACTCTCCAACCGAGAAGTAACGTGTATTGCGGGTCAGTATTAGCTGCTGGCTATGACTAAATAATTCTGAATGTTCGTGCCATTTTCAGTACCGGTATTATATTTCGCGCTAGGCACGGATCTATCCTTACAAATGTGTAGGTCATAATTCTGAAAGGAATTCTTTGTATTCGAAGAAACTAAAATCCTGGGCTAGGCCTTAATCCTCTGTACATTTTTTATTATATGTTTATACAACAATAATAATTTACTATTTTGTACTGGGCTGTTACATACGTAGAACTTCGGAACAAATTGGCCTCTGAGATCGTTAAATTACAAGATGAGGAGCGAGTCACCAGCTTACCTCAACATCTACTTACCTGCCAGATCCCTATCGACCTGCCTTGTGGGTGTTGTCCGTACTACTTACCCCCCACTCCCCCCCTCCCCCCTCCAGCCGGTTCTCCAGCGGAAACTATTGCTCGCAAAATTAAAACTTTCATGAGCTAGCATCACGTCTTTACTGAACAGAAAGTAAACTGAAGTTCGCGGAACCACTGAAAACACATTCCCCGTTATACCGAGTGCTAATGAAGATAAAATTGAAAGTGTTCTGTAAGCATTGTTTAGTGCAAATAAATAGTGTACTGTAAAATGTGTTCATTACTTGAATATCCAACAATGTGCAACCATCAATAATCTAGAGACTCTATTCGGCACATTTCACTGTCACTTTCGTCAGATTTGCTGTCTCTGTCTCTGTTGATATTAAAACTGCTGCTGTGCGTTCTCCTGCCTTGCTTTATGGAAGTCCATTAACATCTGGTATTTTTCAGTCAGCTTCAGGAATGCCCACTAGCGAGCCAAATAGATTTGAGGGAACATCTCAAGTGTAGAAAATCTGAGAGAAATAGACACAGAATAGCTACAGATTTTTGTACAGTAATTCTGGATCAACATTAACTTCTGGAGTTTTCAAGTAATATGTCATAGTACACTTCGTAATAATAATAATAATAATAATAATAATAATAATAATAATAATAATAATAATAATAATAATAATAATAATCGTACGGCGTCAGCCTTCGTGTTGCATGTATTTCAAGTTGATGCAATTTAGGGTGCCTGCATGTCAATATCAACGTTCCATTTTACCCTGCCTGTAGAATGTTTTGAATGGTCAACATTTTGAGGAGGCTTATCTTCTGGTAATCAAAGCTATTAGCATTAGTGTCATCGTTGAATTGAATTTCCACATCTGTGAAATGAATTTCGAAAGCAGTGTCACAAAGAATTAGTTCAGAAGTTTAAAAATGCATTCTCAGCGGATATTTTACTTTAGGTTGGTTCTGTATACACAGTTACTGATCAATAAATGTGATAGTCCATGACTGCAAGTGGCGACACCAGACATGGAAATAGAGTTGTTTTTTAAAGAGATCTGGAACAGGTGGCATACATTAAAAATCTACGCTAATTATGATGCATGGTATGGTAATCAGAAATAATTAATTATTAAAGCAGGAACACCCGATAGTAACATGTTGAGCCTTGTAAAATAATGAAGATTCATCCATCAACTTTTTGACGAGTGAAGGGAAGGGGAGAAGCCACAGGCTGTCCCGAAAAATGTAATCGATTATTCAAGAAATACATATAGTCAAAGAGGGTAATGTTAATCCATAATTATGTTCCTTGTAACGGTTTTGTTTATCGAAGTTACGGAACTGAGAAAGATTTTTTTTTTTTGCTAGGGGCTTTACGTCGCGCCGACACAGATAGGTCTTATGGCGACGATGGGATAGGAAAGGCCTGGGAGTTGGAAGGAAGCGGCCGTGGCCTTAATTAAGGTACAGCCCCAGCATTTGCCTGGTGTGAAAATGGGAAACCACGGAAAACCATTTTCAGGGCTGCCGATAGTGGGATTCGAACCTACTATCTCCCGGATGCAAGCTCACAGCCGCGCGCCTCTACGCGTACGGCCAACTCGCCCGGTCTGAGAAAGATTTGCGAAAAGAATTGTCATCTGTTTTGTATGTTCCAGAGTAGAAGTAAAAAAAACAGAAAACAATATACTGATAACACTAATTCTGATTACGGCAAATCGACTTTCTCCCAAAAAGTGCCGTAACAGCTATTCTGTATTATTATTATTATTATTATTATTATTATTATTATTATTATTATTATTATTATTATTATTATTATTATTATTATTATGTCTTAGAAACATATCTTTTACTCATAGAAAGTTTGCCATTCCACAACCATGATTTACATAGAATATGGCTGAAAAGACATTAAAAACAAAATTAATGGCAATATCTGCTCCAGATATCTTTGACAAAAGTAAATTCAGCATAATATGAAATAAAATATTGTACGCAGCAGGGCGGAACTGTTCCATATATTTTATTCCTTTCAAAATTCTGGCCTCAACTTCACTTCTGGCCCTCGTAACCTAAATACTGATTACGGTAGAAGTCCAAGCTCTGTTATTATGGTCTACATTATTTTGAATCTTAGCAGGGAAGGAGTGACAATTCCATCCTGAATCACAGAAATACTAACACAGTAAGTTCATGAGCATCCTAGAATATGCAGAAAAAGCTCATGTTTGATTACTATCGGAATAAAGCTTCAGTACTTTATTTTTGTGCTATGGGTTTTCTTACCTGTGGCATACGATATACAGTTCAATAAGCGCCTTGGTCTTTATAGGTGGATACTCCCAGCCAAGTGGACTGGTAGTCACGTGATCTTCGCGATGGCATTCTCACCCATATTGCTTGGTGTTCTTCATTTTCTCCACCTCTCATATCATTCAGCTCGCCATTTGAACAGGTGAAGCTGAGTGTACCCGTTCAAACTCTTGGTTCAGGATTAAAATCCTTCGTGAATCGAACTTGAACCCTCCAAGTAGGAGACAAACACAGAAATCCATAACCTCGAGGCTGGAAATCTTCTGAATATTTTCTATAATTACTCAGGAAATCAATAATGAATTATGAAAATATATTTTACTGAAACTGCTGTTTGTGCTTTCCACATTCCATTGGTTTCAAGTCGATTCGTGTAGGTGTTGTGTTAACGAGCTCTAACACAATACGAGTTAGCTATACAGAAAGCCTCTTTGTACTGTAAATGGGGGCCTGAATCACGAATGTGCCATTGTTTAAGTTGCCTTAGCTTTCGTTGTCTTGGGAAACAAATCGTAGTTTGTGTTTTATTCTGTTAGCAACGGCTTGGCTAGCACATTAACATAGCGCGGTGCAAGTGGAAGTGGGGCGTTAAACACTGAAGAGATTCCCACAAAAAAGTTATCTGAGCCCACACTTCGTGTAAAATGTTCATCTTCTCTCTTATGAACACTTAAGTTCAATATCTCAGTTCGGCTCGTATGAATTTCATATAGCCTAGGCCTTACAATGGAGATCACAATGACTTATACAGGATTAAAATATGTTGGATAATAGTAGACTGTTATAAATAGGATCTGGAAAATTAAACTGAGCATAGGAATGGATCCTTTAAGTCATAATTGTCATTCAGAATCAACAGGGGCAACAAGCGTAATGCTGGCTCTCATAAAATCCTTACGCAATGCGCGAACCTGGCCGATCTGCGCCGTAGTTTTGGACACCCGAGTACGACCTCCCTCATTCCACGAGATGAAAAATGAAGTGTCGTATGGCTTTTAGTGCCGGGATATCCCAGGACGGGTTCGGCTCGCCAGGTGCAGGTCTTTCTATTTGACAACCCGTAGGCGACCTGCGCGTCGTGATGAGGATGAAATGATTATGAAGACAACACATACACCCAGCCTCCGTGTCGGTGGAATTAACCAACTAAGGTTAAAATCCCCGACCCGGCCGGGAATCGAACCTGGGACCCTCTCAACCGAAGGCCAGTACGCTAACCGTTCAGCCAACGAGTCGGACATTCCACGAGATGATGAACAGTTAGTAAACCTCATCGTCCGTTTTATATGCGAGATAGTGGTCTTTCCTTTAACAGTGGAGATTTTCATTTCAGCTACAGTATTTGTTTTTAATTTTTATTTGATAATAATCCACAGTTTTATTCTTTTTAATAAGTTTTATCCATTTTTGTATTTTTTAAACATTTTAAGTGGAATAATATTAATGATTTGACTTTCAAGGACAACGGCTTATTTGATTTGATTGCATATTTCTTCATGATTTAATTGTTAATTATATCCACTCTTCTTCATCTTCTACCGATTTTCCCACACCTATGGGGTTGCGGGTGCAAACAGTGTCACACAAGTAGATTTTCACCTGTTTTGCACCCGGATGCCCTTCCTGACACCAATATTATGTGGAGGTGTATAATCACTACTGCGTGTTTATTTTGGTGGTTGGCAGTGTGATGTGTTGTGAGAGTACAAAGAGGAGAATGCTGGAACAAACACAAACACCCAGTCCCCGATCCGGAAGTGTTAATCACGCTGTATTTAAATCCCCAGCCCCGGACGGAAATCGAACGCGAGACCCTCTGACCTGAGGGCCTCAACGCTGACCCTTCAGTTAAGGAGTCGGACTGCTAATTATATCCACTGATTACTTTAAATTCATAATCATTTTCTTCCTCATTTAAAGCCTAGTCAATGGGTTAGTTTTACATTTTAATCTGTCGTTGCATTTCATCTTATACTATAAGGGGCTGATGATCTGGATGCTAGGCCCCTTTAAACGATAGTCATCATCATCATCAGCATCACAAGCATCATTTGGTTTCAGACGAACTCTGTCTCAAATGTCCCTTGTCTCAAGAGTAGTATCCATGACATCTTAACTCACAGTTATATTTGAAAACGCACATTCTTGGAGTCAGGAGATCATGGAACTTAATGATTCATCAAAAGCCGGAGGTCAAATTTGAACACGAATAAAACACCCACCATCTTCAGTATCGTTGTACGAACAACCATTAGATTTATGTACGTGAAACGCCTCCCGTGTTTTATAATTACAAATGACGAACAAGTTGAAAATTTTACATAATTCTATTTATTAATTTTGAAGTTTACTTTGCACAATTTTCAGCAATTTTTAACATGTAATTGAAGAATGGTGAATGATGTGAGACGTTAAAATGTGTGATTTACCATGTCGTTCGATTTGTCATTTGTACCGAGCGAGTTGGCTGTGCGCTATGGGTCATGCAGTTGTGAACTTGCATTCAGGAGAGAGTTTATTCGAACCCCACTGTCGGCAGCCTTGAATATGGTTTCCAATTTTCACACCAGTTAAATGTTTGGAATTTACTTTAATTAAGGCCATGGCTGCATCCTTCCCACTCCTAGCCCTTTCCTATTCAGTCGTTGCAACAAGACTTGTCTGTATCGGTGCGACGTAATGCAAATTATATATAAAAAGAAGGATTTGTCATTTGTATTTACAAGAAACCAGAATTTCTTAATTAGGTTTGAGACGCTCCCTTAGACATCTCATTCTTTTCGCAGATGCACTTTTGGTATTACTCGACCCGGCGAGTTTGTCGTGCGGTTAGGGGCGCGCAGCTGTGAGCTTGCATCCGGGAGATAGTGGGTTCAAGCCCAGCTGTCGGCAGGCCTGAAGATGGTTTTCCGTAGTTTCCCATTTTCACACCAGGCAAATGCTGGGTCTGTACCTTAATTAAGGCCACGGCCGCTTCCTTCCCACTCCTAGCCCTTTCCTACCCCACCGTCGCCATGAGACCTATCTGTGTCGGTGCGACATAAAGCCACTTATAAAAAGTTGTATTACTCGATTCTCAAATTAGTCCAGTTTCCTCACGCATATGTTATATGTTATATTTGGATATTTTTGTGATGTAAGCCAAATTTCGTCAATTTTTTCATTAAATATTTTCCTCATTTAGGTCACATTTTAATTCTTCTTGTGTTTTCTCATAGATCATGTCGAGATAAATAAAATGGCACCTCTCTTGCTTCTGTACAACATCGTCGCGCGAAGTTACACCGCGTGAACTGACTTTTGACTGCTGAAGCGACCATACTGTGATGGAGCCATGCGCATTAGACCAGCTACCGTGGTTGCGTCTTACGCATTCATCCTTTTCATTAAATTATCATACACATCATTTCTGTATATATAATAGGCCTACGTTTAGAGGTACAATGTTTTGAATTGTTTCAGTATATTTATGAACGTATATCTAATACTTTTCGAGATACAATGTTCGAATTGATTCATACGTTTCATCGACTTTTCTCGTGAGACACCACAAACCCAATTTGAATGAATATTCACGTCGAAAATGGAACTGATACCAAACAGAACGAGAGCCGAGACTCCTACTTGATAAATTATGTCTGGAAAACTACGTTGCGTTATATTCCCTTTGTTGACTCTTAAGGGTCCCATAGACGTGCAATATTATTGCGCAATATCGGGGTTTGTGCAATAAAATTGATAGTGTGTATGTAATATTGAAGGGTTGTGCAATATATTGTACGACATCAAGAAAGTTTGAAATATATTGCGCAAATCGCAAAATACTGTGCTGTGTGTTGGCAATATTGTGCAATATCCCGTCCTCCCGCCAGTTGGTATCAACAAGCGTTGGAGAAGGTATCGTGATGGCAGGCAAAAAAGGAGGAGAAAAAGTTTATTTTGGAGTTAATCGAAGTGTACCATAGCCTTCCGGCTCTGTGGGACGTTAAGAGCAAAGCGAGGAGTTCCTCATAAAATTCACCATTCATGCGCAGAAAGTTTCGAAAATCATTTGGTTCCCATTTTCTCAGTTCATTGAGTAAATTTTCATGAGTGTACTTTTCTCAGTCTAGAAACCACTGTTTGGCCCTTGTGCTTCTTTTCCGTTTCTGCTTCTTTTTGGCGCTTACGCCCACGGCGATCAAAACGCAGCAAAGATCAGTGTCACTCAATATAATCACCAAATAAAATACCGGTATGGACTGACTATATATTGCAAAGCATATTGTACGTCTATGACCGCTCTGCACAATATATTGCACAACTATCAATATTATCTCCACACGATTCTATTTATTGCACAAACTCGATTTTTGTGCAAATAATATTGTACGTCTATAGGCAGCTAAGAATATATTGTACAATCCATTTTGCGCAATAATATTGCACGTCTATGGGCCCCTTTAATGAATATTTAGAGTAAGAGGGTTGAATTTGATCAAATTTCTTCCTTGAATGGGGATCGTCGAGCTCTTCGATTCAGAGGGTCACAAGTTCTATTCCTGGCCGCGTTGAGAATTTCAACTTGGTCGGGCTAATTCTTTCCACTTAGGGCCTAAGTGATGGTATTTCTTGCAACACAATCCTACACACACTATACTACAAATCACTACAGAAATTCGCAATAGATTACTTTTTTCGTTATCAGTTTTTTACGCCCCATCGACTCTGAAGTACTGCAGATTATTCTCCGTGGTCCCTTTTCGCACAAGGAAAATGCTGAAGCTATATGTTATTTAAGGCCATGAGCTTCCTTCCCAATCCTAGCCTTTTCCCATCCCTGCGTCGCCGAATACTTTCATTTTGTTAGTGCGACGTTATACCACTAGAAAAGAAAGTATATAGACATGAAAATATAAGCATTTTATTCTTTTCTTCCTCCGCATAAGTACTCCCTTGACATTCGTAAGAGTCATAGTGCTAAATACGTATGTGCCGAAGGCATACAGGATTGTGACATTCCATACAGAAGTATTTTGTTTTCCAACTCTGCTTTCAGAGGCACATTTGACATAGTACCACATCCTTTGTAGGTTCAATATTACGATCGTGATTAAATTCTCGTTTACATTTTACTAAGTTTATCATCTTGGTTTGTCCTGAAAGACAACTTTATCCCTTTCATAACCACCGGTAAACTTCGTATTTTAGAAAGTATGATTTATGTATATTGTATGCTGGGAATGAACGATAAATTACAAGGAAAGTATGAGACAATGTTAACACAGTTACTTTACACATTTGCGGTCTACAGATTTGTGTTATGTGAGTTACAATCGTTACTTTTTCAGTTTCATTACCTTCTGTATGTTAATTGTAGATGTAATTAAACGATATTTTAACAATTAAATGACATGGTGGTTAAGTGAGTTTTCGAAATCACTTTGTTTAGTTTTAAAGGCTTAAATACCCCTTTTTAGTCGAATATCATAATGTGCATACTCTTATTTATTTGGGTAAAATGTCAGAAATCTCTTGCACCCTATGATAGGGACAAATAAAACATCAGAATTTCATAAACATATTTTGTAGCTGCTTGTCGATTATTGGAATGTTAACAAGTTGTAACAGAAACCACAGCTTCCACAAATGTGTGGTACATGTTTGAACTGTCTAACGGGATATATTTTCATGACCCACACGTAGTGTAGGTGAGGGCAGGTCTGAAACAATAATATTATTAAGATGAATAAATATAAAATATTCCTACCTCGTGGCTGAATGATCAGAGAAGCTTACATCGGTACATAGGGCCATGAGGTCGGTAGTTTTTATCCAGTTTTGGTTAATCTCTTTGACTAGAGAACTGGATTCTTGTATTAGTCTTAATACACACTATTTCGTTAACACAGAACACATCACACTGCCAAACGCCACAGAAACATGCAGCAGTAAAGACATTCCCCCACACGTGCTTGTTGTTATGATAGGTATCAGGCGGTAATATATATTGCCCATTCCAATAATTGGGGATAGGACTAGGAAACAAGGAAATTAATATTTACAAAAAAAAAAATTCACGGCAATAAACATTTTTTGCTATTTCCTTTACGTCGCACCGACACGATGGCAACGATGGGAGAGGAAAGGCCCAGGAGTTGGAAGGAAGCGACCGTGGCCTTAATTAAGGTACAGCCCCGGCATTTTCCTTATGTGAAAATGGGAAACCACGGAAAACCATCTTCAGGGCTGCCAATAGTGGGGTTCGAACCGATTATCTCCCGGATGCGAGCTCACAGCTGCGCGCTCCTAACCGCACAGAGCGCCCGGTAGATTAAACTATTAAAATCGTGGCCGTGATAACAGGGATATATTGTAAACGGATTCTCACCAAAAAGGCCTTGGCTTGAATCCCAAATTAAAACCGAATGCATATGTCTCATATTAAAATGAAAAGTCACGTCTTTGTCAGGTTTGGACTATGATCATGATATCGAATTAGCGTTAACTTTCAAACTTATTTCTATTGACAACAACTAAAGAAATCCTTTTGAGCGCATATATGTTGAAAGCAACAGGAAAAAATGTACACACACATGAAAACATTTTTGCATCACCTTGGATGAAAGAGTACATGACTGTTTCCAAACTAATAAAATAACGAAAGAGTGAGATAGAGTGGTACCATGTCAGCGCTATTTATTTCTCAATAAAACAAAAAATGTATGCCTCTAAAACGACAGCTTTGTTTTCTCAAATTGAGTTACTGAATACAGCACAAATCTGTATCATCATTACCGGGTAATACGTACCCTTGCTTTGACCCATGCCTGAATTCGTCTTCGAATACTGTCCAGTAGTTCGTAACGGTAACGCTGGTTCAAATTTTCCCGCTCCTCAATGGTGATTATGCATAGATATCACAGAGTGGTTGGTTGGTCATGACGTCCATAACAGCAGTTTTTAATTTCTCCCTGGCATCTGCGATATAGGTCATGTCCGCGAACATGGCGGACACTCTAGTCGTGCAATACCTCATTAACGAGAACCTCACGATAAATGAGCAATTAAGGCAAATTCTCCTTCAAAATGCTGGCGATATGGTGTCACCCTGGATAGGATAATGTCGTCCATGTATCTTGCATCCATTACATTGCCTTGTATGACTAGGATAGGCGAACGGTGGCCGCACTCACTGGCATAATTCCACCCCAAAATATCAGGAAACCACCTGCTGCACGAGGTGGATAGAGTGTCTGAGACGTGAATCCTGACCGGATTGCCTCCAAACACGTAACCGATGATCATCAGGAACACGGCTTATGCGACAGTTATCTGTGAAATGTTGTAGCGGTATGCCTATTTTCTACCGCACCGCCTGATGTATAGATTTGAGAGCTGGGCCTCGCCTTCGACGCCAAGTGTAAAGCTGGGACCCGCACAGGCTGTTTTTCGCAGTTTAAGTTGAAAAGCGGCAAATTGTGGCTGCCACAAAGATTATTATTGAGCATGGTGAGATTGCGGCGAGAGTTCCTCCGACTTGGTATTCAAAGGTAACTGTAATTGACTGCAGTCATAGGGATTAGATGGCCTGTGCGAGTCAAGTCATCAACAGTGGGTGTCTCCCTATACCACTCCGGTTTTTGAACCACTTCACTTTGATTACGACTCACACGTCCAGCAACTGCCCTTCCTGACCATCCCTCTTGATATAATATCATTATGCGTACATGTTCACACGTCGACACTGCACTCCGTGCCATCCTAGACGTTCACTATAATTGCTTACAATGGACATCTAATGCTTCCAGACTAGCGCTATAAGTTCAACTAAAAATCTGCCTTCCAACTAAGTGTGGCGTTCTGCCTGTGGGTGCAGTTGTGATTATGTTTACAAACATATTAAGGATCGTTTTTACGGTCTGCATGGGTCAGGACAATATAGCAACACAGCAACTTTTTTTGACGCGGTTAATTGATGATTGGCATTTACCATCTGTCCGACTTTGCGCCAGAATTCTTAAATATTAGTTAACCCTGGAGTGGTCGCATGGGTTTTGCCAACATTAATGGTCGCACCGGGTCTCTCAGACCCATTTTTTCTCAACGTTTTACTATTAGATTATTATACTGAACCCATAATTCTACGATTCAAGGGTTCAATACTTTATTTCCAATTACAGTATTATGGGACATTATTTAGTTTATTTTAATGCAGTTTACATGACTACAATAAGTGTGTTTTCATAATTACACTGAAACACTGATTTTTTTCTGTTAACTTGTGAAAAGTAAAACATGGCAGGAGCAAAATATAATTTAAATATTTTTTTTCACTTTTTCCTGCATTTGCATGAACAAAGGAACACTTTCATCTATTTTCTACACAGTCTTAGTAAACATATTTTCGAGAATTTCACACTTGAACTATTGGTACAAAAATGTGGATTTTTAGGTGTGTGTGTGAATTATGTGTCATAAAAAAATCAAATTAGTTTTAGAAACACATCCAAGTACAGGGAAACATCACTTTAATCAATTTCTATGCACATTCTGCAGCCTAGCTGTCCATGTTCTGCACAAATGAAATTTTGGCACTTTGGGCAGATGAAGGATGTCTTCCTGTCTTTGTTTGTTGTGCAGAAATTGCATCTCTTTCTTTGCCTGGGAACTTATGTGGCAGGTGCTTTCATAGGGTAGTTATACCCAGAATTAGCTTCATCCATTGTTACACAGAAGAAAAAGTGTACTAAACTAACAATTTTGACTACAAAGACTAACGTTAACAGTCGCACCGGATCTGCGACACCCTGAACAGCCTGTACTCTCAAAGTTTCCAAGGCAACTGAGAGCGGGCTACTTTGTTCGGTTGAAGGTCAGGAGCCAAGAAGCTACCAGGGAGGCGGAGGCGTTCGGTGCATTGCAACAATAGGAACACTAATAAGTATGTCCACTTGGGTCTCGTAGATCCATCGCGACCACTCCAGGGTTAATTAAGGGTAGACCTATAAGGTTATTCTGTGTTAATCGTTGGCGTGATACAATATAACGGTAGAAATTACTGTCCAGTGACAGAAAAATACCAGAAAGAACAGCAGGCTGTCAATTTTTTACCAACTGGACTCCACCAACAGTATTTAACACCAACAACATAATGGTTTTCAAGAGAAAGCCGTTCGCTGCGATATCAGTGTTTGGAGCAGAAGATGCTGTGGAGACAACAGCTGCGAGCTGGGCTGAGCTGGAGTGGGTGGGAGGAAGGGTTGTAGCTGTCAGGCTAGGGAATTGAAGCGGACGGTGGGAACGCGAGAAGTACGAGAAAGGCCAGCAATACGATTACAAAACTTGGCTATTGTACTCAAGCATGTCATGTATTTCGATTGTTATTGTTACGGGGATACCGTGGTTTACAGAGGTGAAAGAAGATTCGGGCATTAATGGGAGGAAATACGAAAATCGAAAGATTGATTTAAAACTCGAAAATTTGCAGTTTTATTTCTTTCCTTGACCTTTTCTTTTTTCTTTTTAAATCGTAAATATTTACACTTTGCTGAGCAAATAACAATAGACTAGCACGTAAGATTAGAAAGAACAAGAACATGAGCTTGAAGCTCCCAATTTACGGACCTTACACGAGAAAAACTGCTCCCTTTCAATCAATAGTCAAGGAGACGAATCTCCTAATTGCTTTTACACCATTAATAAGAGCATATTTGCTCCAAAAAATTATCTAGGAGCCTAATCTTCAAACATTATACCATTCCAGCCTTCCAAAGGCACTATTCAACGTTTATAATTACTAGGAAAAGCGCCCTTGCTCTATGAAATCCGTTTAAGAAATTTCTCACTGTTCAGGCCTATGAAAGGCACAACCTATATTTAACAAAATTAAGCTTGTCTAAATGCTCAGCAGTCTGATACTTTTAACATGAAATAAATGGAGTTAAACAGGGGTAACAAGTACCTATTCTACAAGGCCTATGGTTAAAACTAAAGCTTAAATTACTGGCCGAAAAACCAAAATGGTACGGAGGCGAACTCTGGCACTCCTAGAAATTTACAGTCCATTGCATGCATAAAACCCCATTGGGGCTTATGGCCCGACGTTGCAGAGGCTAACCCTATGCTACGGAGGTGACTAGATGGAGAAGAAAGTTTAAGTTACAGAATTTTCAAAATCATAGTCACCTCACATTCAAGTTGAGAGGGAACACTCTCTATTCCCTGATTTCGGTTAAGTACTTTCGGCTTGTTTCAAACTTACATTTAGAGTTTGAAGTTTACATTTTGGAACATGAAGTTACATTACTAAAGATTTGAAACCTTACCCTCGAGCTAGCCTTCAAAGCCAGTCACATTATTGTATGGAATCTGCCATTACCTTCAGCTGGTGGACTTCCTGAAGTTGGACGAGGCGCCCTGCCTCCTTTATAAACACACTCTAGACTGGAGCGATCACTAAGACAACTTGGTCTGAAAAGTGCCAGCTTTATAGTAGAGGCGAAAGTTCCAGAAAACTCTGGGCTAAAGCCCGACACACCCCCAATTCACATTGGATAATCAAATAAACACCAGAAAATTTTGATTAGAAGAAAAATAAATGTACAAAATTTTTCATTGGCCATTGGCGAGAAGGGATAGAAATGTTCTAAACTTTTGAAAATAAGAAAACAAACGCTTAACATTCCAGTTTGGGAAACCTTTACATACAAAATTACTATAGAATTTTAACAGTTCATCTTCACACCAGAGGGCATAACATAAGTTTATAGTAGCGACATCTATTGAGAAATGTTCAAACTTCTTGCGCTAGTTGCTGCAAGGATTAAATTTCAGATGGCATTCTCCAAGGCGCTTAATTTAAATGTGCGGGGCGGGTGTGCCTCCGGTACAGTCGTAACCATGTAACAAAATGTAGACATAACAATCATCTTATTTAGTACAAAAGATTAGGGACTGGGGACAATAATTTCATATTTACTAATTCTTTAATATTCATCTGCTGTATAAGGGTCAACACTATATTTGTAAGAAAACATGACGATTATCATTAATTACATAAACTATAGCGAATTTCGTTTCATGTAAGTTCACCATGGATTTTATGCATTTATATCGTACATAACAGTTCAATGAATGGAGTTTGTAGAGAGAGAGTGCCTGTTATCCCCACATTTCCTTCTTCTTCTTCCACTTCTTATACAGAACGCGTAGAATGTTTGTATTTTTATTTATATACATCGCGGATTTGTTTAAGTTATGATCTCAGTAACGTCGTTTCACGGGAATTTTTTCAAATATCCGAAGGGATTTCGTGTGAAGTTGAATGGTTCACTTTTCACAGTTAACGTTCACGCTCCTAGACTGAAGTTCATTAATTGGATCTAGTAGCAGTCTTCAATAATATTCGTAGATCTATCACGATCACGAAATATAACATCATAGAGTTGAATTAATTATCAAATTTGTCATTCAGAAATCATTTGTCGATGCTGTCATAGCAAATTATTATTTTTGATTATACGAATTGTTCATATGAATGATTAAAATCTCGTTGAAATGGCGTATGGATTTTAGTGTTTAATTGTGTTCTTATCCATTATTCAATTTAAGATAATGAATTTGTACTATCCTTTGGCAATTTCATAAATTGCTATTACTAAATCGCCGTAAACATTTAGTTACTATTGATAGGAATGATACTCTATTATCATAAAATATCAATTATTATTATTATTATTATTATTATTATTATTATTATTATTAGTAGTAGTAGTAGTAGTAGTAGTAGTAGTAGTAGTCTGTTTACCCTCCAGGGTCGGTTTTTCCCTCGGGCTGAGGCTGAGTGGACCCCGTTCCAGCCCTCGTACTACTTTTCAAATTTCGTGAAAGAGCCGGGATTCGGATCCGGACCCCCGGGGATGGCAGCTAATCACGCTAACCACTACACCACAGAGGGGGACATTATTTTTATTATTATTATTATACAGCACAACGCATAATTGATTGTATTATGCTTTATTAAATCACGGAATGCTTTAGTTATGTCAAAATCATTAATATTTCGCGGGACTTGTTTTCAATTGTCGAATGGATTGCGTTTTTATTTGCGTATAGCGTGTTACATTTGCTTGCTCATGATGCTTGTTGTATAAAGGGCCTACCCTCGAAGATCATCGGCCCACGTGTTACATTTGACGCGATCATTCTTCAATAACATTTGATTATTTTCACTTATGGGTTCGTTATGGGTTGCGATATATTCAAAACAACTACATTACAAACTAAATTCCTTTCACGATTACCATAATCATACGTAGAGCTGAGAGGGAAGGGTTGCTGAATACTACTACTACTAATATTTGCTTTACGTTCCAGCTAACTCCCTTTATGGTTTCCGGGGACACCGAGAAGCTGAAATTTAGTCTCGCAGAAGATATTTCACGTGCTAGAAAATCGATCGACACAAGGCTGACGGATTTGAGCAACTTCAAATACCGCCGGACTGAGCCAGGATCGTACCTGTCAAGGTGGGGTCAGAAGTCCAGCACCTCAATCGTCTGAGCCACTCAGACCGGCTTGTTATATACTGTAGCTTCTGTTCGGATTGTTTATGTTCCCTTTAGGGATGACTGCATGTCTTCGAATACATTACTCAGAGATGAATTTGACTGCTCATGTTCATTGCAGTCAATACTCGTACAATATACACAGAATGAGTGCATGAATACTGTTTAGTAAATTGTTAGCATATTTATTTCAACTTAACACTGTTTCAGTTATATTATTACATGTTTAGTGGATACTAAAGTCGTAGATAAATTTAAGGCGAAATAACCCACCGGTAGTAATCGGAGTGGACAACGTCAGATGTCATATATGGAAAAAATGTGATAACACACTTCTCTAAAAAAATTAAACGCAACCGA
The DNA here is from genome assembly GCF_040414725.1 of Anabrus simplex. Taxonomy (NCBI): domain Eukaryota; kingdom Metazoa; phylum Arthropoda; class Insecta; order Orthoptera; family Tettigoniidae; genus Anabrus; species Anabrus simplex. Next base: position 190,316,632 of record NC_090267.1, on the reverse strand, counting down.
ATTATGTGATCTTGCATTGTATAGAAAACGGCTTTTCAGTGCCTAATAATTTCCACATTTTCTCTTGAACGGATTCCTTCAGAAGAGTCAACTGGGAATAATACCTCTCATTATATGGAATAACTAGCAAATGTACCCGTGCTTCGCTACGGTATTCTATATTATACGGATATCTAAGTAAACAACAGTACATGCAGTGATTAAAATCTTTTTTAATTCCATATCTCTGAGCGTTATCCGATAAACAGCATAGGAAGGTCCACATACGTTGCTTCTAATTTAAAGAGCGAGTTGCGGAGTTGTGACGATAACGGCAGGTCCACTTTCCTACTGCCATTCGCAATCGATTTGGGAATTTTCATTATAATGGTGGGCCCCATTACCTGCTGCGCGGTCACAGTATATTTGGGAGTTTTCGTTGCAATGGGAGGCCACATTTCCTACTTCCAGACGCATAACAATCGAGGAATATTTATTATAATGGGAGGCACCTTCCTTACAGCCAGTGAAAATTGAGTTGTGTTGTTATCAATATAATGACAGGCCCCTTTTCCTAATTCCAGTCAGCTTACTGCCACGCACACCGAGTTGGTGAATTTCCATTATAATAGCAGGCCACGATGCCTAACATCAAGCACATTTTAGATGGGTAAATATGTTTATAATGGCGAAAACCCTAGCCTACTACCAAACACAATCGGATAAAGGAGTTTTGAAAAATATTGCATTTTCCATAGCCCTCTGCCAGTCAAATCGAGAAGGAAAATATTCATTATAATGGTACACAGGATTTGTAGAAAGACCCAATTCATACTGCCAGTTAAAGTCGATGTGGGGGGCACTGACTGCAATAGCAGACGCCCCCCTGATGAGAGTCATAATAGATTTGTAAAGTATTAATTACAAAGGTACGCACACCTTTTCTGGATCGCTACAAATCGACTTCATTGAATAAATATAGATCGACATACGAAATTATGTGCATTTTTACCTTCATTTGAAGATTAACTGCTCTAAAAGGTACATGATATCGACAAAAGGACTGTAGGCCTACGATAAAACGCCATGTATAACTGTCCAAATGGCTGGTCTTATGATATATCCTCGTATCGCATCTATTCATGGGTAAGATTAAATTAGAAATGTTGAATACGGTGAAATTTTGGTAAGGTTTTCTCACAGTGAATTACTTCTTGGACACATACGTGACTGCTACAAACATAGAATTTGTTACACATAAAGCTACTGCGTGGGACAAAGTTCACGTAGTTGATGATCCTATCTTTCGGATAAGTGAATCAAACTACCAATTATACGTGTAAAAAGTGCAAAAAAATTGTACAATCTAGAAATAGAGCAAAATTTAAAGTATAAGGGATAGAGATACGACAAAAAGTCATAGGACCAAAGTTGTAGATCACTCCAAATTCAACGGAGAATGTGCGATTCGTTTTGTGATACGACTTACCGTTTAGGCACCAAATACCTCAAACGGAAGGTCTGCACCGTCTTTAAAATTGCCTCGATATTTCGATATTTCTTGGGGGTAAAAAATAAACATTTTAAACATCTAATTTTTCCGTCGGTTACAGGCTAAAAGTTATAATTTTGCTAATTTTCAATTTTCTAGCTCGTCTGGCAGATTATGCCGCCATCTTGATTTGGGGGAAGGGACTAAAAATTAGGACTTTCAGGAAACGTTTAAGCCCATGAAATCTATAGGTTATAGTTTAGGATAAATATATCCGACTGCGTTCTTATGCTGAGACCCAAATTTGAGACTCCCAGCGAGGTCCGTCAGGGTATTTTGAAAATTTTCTATTTTTCTGGGGATCCTGAAGTCATCAGCTTCTCTGATACCAAGTTTTAAGTTTCTAGGATACCTGGAAGTGCCTCATTAATTAACGTCCATTTTAATTTTTATACCTACCTTAAAGTATATATACAGTACTACGCATATAGATCGTTCCAAACCGACTTCCATTTATTAATAAAGGTTATATTTAACCCCGTTCCCTAGGGGTTCTAGGGGCGTCTTGCCCCCACAGTATATTTTCCAGCTAGTAGATAATATTTGTACGCCTCCCAACCCAAAGCGGGCCAAACTTGTACTTTAAAAATAACCTGGGTGACACAATTCATCTCAGCAACCCCGAAAAGTATGGATTCGACACTATTTTCGATTATTTTCATATATCAATAACACCTCGCTCCCACCCCAAAGGGGGCTGTGGTTGAACTTAAAAAAATTCCTGAATGTCACTATTCACCTCAGCAACCGCGAAATCTATAGATTCGTCACTATTTGGGATTATTTTTATATATCACTCCCCCTTAGACCCCCACTTCAAAGGGGGATGAAGTTGGACTTTAATTTTTTTTGGAATGTTACTATTCATCTCAACGGCCCCGAAATCAATGAATTCGACGCTATTAACGATAATTTTTATATATCACTCCCCCCTCGACCCCCCGCCCGATGGGGGCTGAACTTGGACATTAAAAGTTTCCGGAGTGTCACTATTCATTTCAGCGAGCCCGAAAAGTATGGATTCGACACTACTTTCGATGATATTAATATCTCACACCCCTCGCCCCCCCCCCGCCCCTAAGGGTCTCTGGACTGTCTTACCCCCACGTGGTTTGTCTCCTGATACTAAAAATCTGGAGTGTACAATTCACCTCGGCGACCCCGAAAACTATATATTCGACACTATTTTCGTTTAATTTTATATATCAATCCCCCCTCACCCCCCACCCCAAAGGGGTCAGAACTTGGACTTTAAAAAATTCCGGAGTGTGACTATTCATCTCAGCGACCCCGAAAAGTATAGATTCGACACTATTTTCGTTAATTTGTATATCTCAGCCCCCTCGGCCCCCGCCCCTAAGGGTTCCTGGGCTGTCTTACCCCCACGTGGTTTGTCAGATGATATTAAAAATCCGGAGTGTACAATTCACCTCGGCGACTCCAAAACTATGTATTCAACACTATTTTTGTTTAATTTTATATATCACTCCCTCTTCGCCCCCCCCACCCAAAACGGGGCTAAACTTTGACTTTTAAAAATTCGGGAGTGTCATTATTCATCTCAGCGACCCCGAAAACTGTGGATTCGACGCATTTTCGATTATTTTTATACCTTGCCACCGCAGACCCCCACCCCTAAGAGTGCTACGGATGGTCTACCCCCACAGTGCTCGTCTCCAGATAGTAAGTCGTAAGTGTACCAAGTTTGGTTGAAATTGCTCCAGTGGGTTTGGAGGAGATGTGTCATTTACACACATACATACATATATACATTTTTATATATTGTATGATTTGTACTACAGACTGTATTTCTAGTACTAATTCTGAATGAAACCGTAATGAAGAAACCGGCAATGGTGGTTTTACTCTTTGTGCTGTGGTGTCTATTTTACGTTGTTGCAGTATACTGGGTGGTACAGCTGCCCCTACTTTTCCCCAACCAGCTAGGAATTAAATGTCTCTTAGTCTTATCTTGCGCAACATCTTACAACAATTTTATGTGCAGTTTGTCCGATATAGACTTCCCCGCACAATGAAAAAACGGTACAAGAGGCAGTAAGTGAGGCACATCTAAAAACACTGTACCATTTTATGTAGAGGGGAGTCCTATACTCCAGTCATTTTTAAGACATGTACTGTACAAACCATAGCTACTCCTTTAGTTGTCGGTAGAGAATTGTGCATCTGATTGCTTCAAAAATCCATCTTCTTTTGACAGAAATTGGTGGTCACGGTATCATAGAAAACGTGATAGGTTAGGACCAATTAGAGACATGTCAATTCACCGCCATTTTGTATAGTCTCATCACACCGAAATTGATAGAAACGCGTTTTTCACGGTATTTTAAAATCTATGGCATGCAAATGCCGTACAACAGATGTGATACCTTAGGCCATGTAATTCCTACAGTTACAGCGTGAAATAAAGTCATAAAACTGGACCATAAGGCTATAGCTCATCAGGAAGGTTACGAAGCGAGAATTTTGGCTCTCCTAGTGAATACAGAGTTGTAAGAACTAGGCGTTTAAGCAGGAAGCAGCTGAGCGGGATTAGGCGTTTTAGATATTCATTTTTAAGCTACAGGAAGAAGTGAGGGTTCGAAACGTTATTGAGTCTTGCCTTTTTTTTTTTTAATTTTCAGTTCGTAACCTCCGAGGCATCTTTTACGAAAACTTAACTTTTCTGAAGTCGAAGACATAATAAAGAGAAATATTAATTATCGCCACGTAAGCACCGACTACGGACAAATTCATTGTGAATACCGCCTGAAACATAATGCTCGACACATTTAACCAAGTAACAGGTATACAGTCCGCCTCTGTGGTGTAGTGGTTAGCGTGATTAGCTGCCACCCCCGGAGGCCCGGGTTCGATTCCCGGCTCTGCCACGAAATTTGAAAAGTGGTATGAGGGCTGGAACGGGGTCCACTCAGCCTCGGGAGGTCAACTGAGTAGAGGTGGGTTCGATTCCCACCTCAGCCATCCTGGAAGTGGTTTTCCGTGGTTTCCCACTTCTCCTCCAGGCGAATGCCGGGATGGTACCTAACATAAGGCCACGGCCGCTCCCTTCCCTCTTCCTTGCCTATCCCTTCCAATCTTCCCATCCCTCCACAAGGCCCCTGTTCAGCATAGCAGGTGAGGCCGCCTGGGCGAGGTACTGGTCATTCTCCCCAGTTGTATCCCCGACCAAGGGTCTGAAGCTCCAGGACACTGCCCTTGAGGCGGTAGAGGTGGGATCCCTCGCTGTGCCCGAGGGAAAAGCCGACCCTGGAGGGTAAACAGATGATGATGATGATGAACAGGTATACAATCTACTCTTAGGGGACGATTGCAACTATCTGGGCTTACGAGAGACATTATTCTTTAGCATACTGTGGTGTTTGCAGCAACGTAATCCTGTCTGCACATTCGAGTTCAGAACATGAAATATACAAGGCCAGTTTCGAAGCGATAGCGTAGATTATTCCATTAGTGCAGAGATATGAGACCTACTCTTCCTCGCCTGGAGTGGCTACGTGGTACTAATCGCAGCCAGCATGTGATTTTTCCGGTGGATTCAGAGTTCGAATCTATCTATGAGTGTCTCATTTTTATTTTTATACTCTTAAGGCATTCGTAGTTAAGGTTTAACTTCCTTAAGTCTCAAAAGTCACTTCGCACCTATAGAGAGAAAGCATACATCAAAAAGGAATAATAACATGCGACTTTTACTTGGCAAACGGCTACAACGAATGAAGCGCACTGCACTTATTGTCAGCATTATGACACACCCATACAACCAAGCAACTGCACATATTCGATTCAAAGAACGACTGGACTTCATACGAAGGACACATGAAACAGCACATAGTAATCTTTACAGAAAAATGTGCAGGCAGGTCCCACCACATACTCATCCAATTATTACTAATCTGCATTTAGAGCAGTCGCCCAGGTGGCAGATTACCTATCTGTTGTCTTCTTAGCCTTTTCTTAAATGACTGCAAAATAACTGGAAATTTATTGAATATCTCCCTTGGTAAGTTATTCCAATCCCTAGCTCCCCTTCGTACAAATGAATATTTTCCTCCTACATTGCAGCAACCAAGAATGACTCGCCTCTACCGTACTCAGATATGCGTTAACGAAGGAGGTTTGAACATTTCCTTCATTAATCGAGTGGCCATGCACAAGCCCATTACACCCCAGTCAGTAACAGCTCATTTTGCTGCAAATAGTTCGTTTAAGAGCTACTTTGAAATAAAAATAACGAAGTACCTGCAACTTGAGAACTATTTATTTATTTATTTATCGTGTCAGAAGTACAAAGTAAGAGAGACAAAAAATAAAAAAGGTAATTTTAAATATTGGTTGACCAAAAATTGGCCACGACAAGCGCATTTGGACTTGCCCTCATTAGATCTTTAATGGTACAAGTGGCTGGAGAAGATGGACACAGTAGAAGATGCTCGTTAGTCTGCTTAGTACCACACTTGCAGTAAACTGTCTCCACAGGAAGGCCCCATTTCTGTAGGTTGGTCTTGCATCTCGTGGTGCTGGAGCGTAATCGATTGAGAGCCTTCCATGTTGTCCACTGTTCAGAATGTCCAGGAGGAAGTTCTTCCTTTGGAACCATCCATTCTCTCAAATGTTGACATTTTTCCCGCCACATTGAGATTCTTGCTTGTTGTGGTGTTCCTTTAAGAGCTTCAGTGGTTGTCAAGAAGCTCTTTCTTGATTTCAACCTAGGATGTGCTGGTTGACAGGCATACAAAGGATGGGCTTCCATAGTCATAGCCTTGCTTTTCTCATGCCTAGAACTGATCATTATTTAGATTTATCTTTAACAACCCAACATTTAAAAACGAAATAAAAAATCGTCGTATTTCGGACTCGAACCTTCAACTAAAGAACACCGCATTCCTCATCGCGAGCTGAGATTTGCCAACGTTATATCAACACTACTTCTAGTCTTTAAGCCATCATATTCTCTGTACATGAAATTTCTGTGCAACATAATTTTCACGATTCTTTACAATCATTTGGTATTTTATCGTTAATGCTGATTTCGATGACCACGAATAAACGAATTATAGAATGTCTAGTAAGACCAGACATCGCTGTGAGTAGCAAAGATCAATGTTTTTAGGTTAGAAGATAATCTGCGTTGTATAAAACTGAGTGAATCGGAACAGCTGTACCAATCGGTATAATCCAGTGACCGGTAATTTTAGAACATTGTTTGCTCCGGAACAATGATGCCCAGAAAGGCCGACTTTGAATTCAGGAAGTCTCTTAGGAATCTACGGATTTTTCGGGGATTTTTCTATGATACAGACCACTGTCTGATCTCTAGTGAACTAAGTATCTCTAGGCCTGGGATAGAGAAAGTGAAACGAATAAGGGGAAAAAATCTCCAGGACGGGGAAATTAGACCGGAGTACATGGATGTGATTAGTGAGAAGGTTCGAACAGTGGACAGTAAGCAGGTTCAGGATATAAAAAGAGAATGGGATGCTCTAGTAGAAACAACAAAGGAATGCCTAGGATGGGAAAAAAAGCGAACAACTTGGAGGAGTGATGAAGTGAAAGCCGCTTGCAAACGTAAAAAGAAGGCTTATCAGAAAAAACAGAGCAACAAATAGATGTTGATTCCAAAAAGAGTTTGTGGGAAGATTTTGGTAAAAATCTGGAAGGGCTAGGTCAAGCAGCAGGGAAACTTTTCTGGACAGTAGTAAAGAATCTTAGGAAGGGAGGGAAAAGGAAATGAACAGTGGTTTGGGTAATTCAGGTGAACTCATAATAGATCCCAGGGAATCACTGGACTGTAGAGGGAATATTTAGAAAATATTCTCAACGTAAAAGGATATATTGCTGGTGGTGTCGCGAACAACCAATCTCATGGGGAGGAGGAAAATGATGTTGGTGAAATAACGTTTGAGGAAGTGGAAAGGATGGTAATAAACTTCACTGTCATAATGCAGCAGGAAAATATGTCATTAGACCTGAAATGGTGAAGTATAGTGGGAAGGCAGGGATGAAATGGCTTCATAGATTAGTAAGATTAGCATGGAGTGTTGGTAAGGTACCTTGAGATTGAACAAAGGCAGTAATTGCACCTATCAATAAGCAAGGGAACAGGATGGACTGGGACAACTATCGAGGTATCTCATTGATTAGTATACCAGGCAACGTATTCACTGGCATCTTGGAAGGGAGGGTGCGATCAGTCGTTGAGAGGAAGTTGGATGAAAACCAGTGTGGTTTCAGACCACAGAGAGGCTGTCAGGATCAGATTTTCAGTATGCGCCAGGTAATTGAAAAATGCTACGAGAGGAATAGGCAGTTGTGTTTATGTTTCGTAGATCTAGAGAAAGCATATGACAGGGTACCGAGGGAAAAGATGTTCGCCATACTGGGGGACTATGGAATTAAAGGTAGATTATTAAAATCAATCAAAGGCATTTATGTTGACAATTGGGCTTCAGTGAGAATTGATGGTAGAATGAGTTCTTGGTTCAGGGTACTTACAGGGGTTATACAAGTCTGTAATCTTTCACCTTTGCTGTTCGTAGTTTACATGGATCATCTGCTGATCATCAGGGAGGGATTCATCTAGGTGGAAATGTAGTAAGCAGTCTGACCTATGCTGACGACTTGGTCTTAATGGCAGACTGTTCCGAAAGCCGGCAGTCTAATATCATGGAACTTGAAAATAGGTGCAATGAGTATGGTATGAAAATTAGCCTTTCGGATGCTAAATTTATGTCAGTAGTTAAGAAATGAGACAGCATTAAATGTCAGTCTGGTGATAAAAAGCTGAAACTGGTAGACAATTTTAAGTATTTAGGTTGTGTATTCTCTCAGGATGGTAAAATAGTAAGTGAGATTGAATCACGGTTTCGTAAAGCTAATCCAGTCAGCTCACTGTTGCGATCAACAGTATTCTGTAAGAAGGAAGTCAGCTCAAGAACGAACATACGAATTCCTTACTTCGGTCTGTTTTCAGACCAACTTTGCTTTACGGGAGCGAAACCTGGGTGGACTCATGCTATCTTATTCATAAGTTAAAAGTAACAGACATGAAAATAGCGAGAATGATTCGTGGTACAAACGGATGGGAACAATGGCAGGTGGTTATTCAGAACGAGGAGATAAAAGCT